>NW_023416321.1:8772176-10092176 GCF_014108235.1 Myotis myotis | reverse complement strand
TCTGGGTGAGGCATTCTGAGGGCTTGAATGAATTCAGTGGCTGTAGAAATAGAAGGAGATAAATTAAAAAGTATTCAGGGAGTAGAATCTACAGGCCTTGGTGATTGATTGGGTGTATACATAGAAACAGAAAACGAAGTAAAAGGATTATTCGTAAAGTTTCAGTTGGGTGTATGAAGATGTCAACCACTGAAACAAGGAATATGAGGATAGGGAAGGTTTGTAACTCGTGGAACAAAGGATAGTCTTGAGAGAGAAGAGTAGAATAATAATACCTTCTGTTTTTGGTATTTTAATTGGTTGTTAAAAGTATTTAATATGTGCAGATACCATAGTTAAGTCTTTGGCCATTCCTTTCTTCCCTGGCCAGCCTGAACTCCATGACATGAACCTCCAGTCTTCTCTTACTCTCTTGTCGTTTTATCCCACAAGCCTAAAAAAATCCTAACCTTGGATCAATTCTACTATCCACCTTTATGCTCTTATACCTGGGCAGCTAGGTATCAGTGCTGGAGCAAAATTATACAATTGGATTGACAGTAAATCTTAGTCACCAACCTCAATTGAACCCTTAATAATGCCTCAAGGTTATATTATGCTAGAGGCCCGGTGCATGAATTTGTGCACAGGTGGGGTCTGGCCGGCCCTGATTGGGGCTGATCAGGCTGGGCTGGCCGGAGGGGAGGGGACGTGGGAGGTTGGCCAGCCGGCCCCGCCCCCTGGCTAAACTCCTGGTAGAACTCCCAATCAAACTCCAGTCGAGCAGACAATTTGCATATTAGCCTTTTATTATATAGGATGCCCCATATCAGCAAGCTTTCCAATTTTCCTCAATGTTGATTTCCCCTCAAGTCCATAACTGTCATCATCATATCACTTTGCATTCTTACATGACAGCATAGCGTACTTCACAAGATCAAACAGAGGGTTTCAGGCTGGACCCCACTCAGAATCCAGCCCTATTCCCTGTCTGTTTTGGGCCTCTGCCACCTGCTCCGATGAACCTAGGTCCCCTCTGCATCCTGAGCCTGGCCTCTCTGTGACTCCCCCTCCCCCCAAACTTGCTCCTGCTAGGCATCTTTTACTATTGATCCCAGATCCACCCTTAGCAATCCTTATCTGCAGGCAGTGAGACAGGTCTGGCATTGGCCAGACCTGGGTTCTTCTAGCCCCAATTTTTACCTTGCGCATGTTTTGGGCCAATCACATCACTGCACAATTTGAAAATTCCAGCCAAACTGACTCACAGTTCAGGCTTTCTGTGCTTTCAGCCCCTCATAGAACTATCTGGCAAAGTATGAAGATTTATTCATGTTGGAGAGAATGAATGCAGTCTTCCTAACTTGAGATATAGAGGGTATGTTGGCATGTTAATGTTGAGAAATCCACCCTGCCTAGATGAGTTCTAAGAACCAGTCCAGCTTAATTTTTTTTTTTGTCTGTAACATTTGCTCTCAGATGAATAATGTGATCATGTTAATAACACAGAAAATATCAAAAGAATTTTTAAATGAATATCACGTTTTCAAACCTGCCTCTGATTCTGCACAAGATAAATGGTGGTAGCTCCACAGTGTGGACTTTTAAACTTCGATGGTGCAATCAGATAATCTCTCCTTGCTTCATTTTTCTCATCTGTAAAGCGAGGGGCTGGGTTAAATGACCTTCAGAGTCCTTCCAGCTGTAAAATCCAGTGAGTATATGGCCACACTCACAGAGCCATACAAATATCTGTTATTCACTAATCAGATAATTAGGAGGTCTCTGGGGGCCAAGAGTAGCTATTAACCTGAAGCAAGCAAGAAAGAAAACAACAAAAATAAAACAAAAAGATAATGCAGTTTAAAGTATGGTAACCAGCTGGAGTTCTTCGTATGTGAGTGTTGCTTTGTTTTCTCCAATAAACAAGTTTGGAAACAAAAGATATCTCTGACGTTTGTCTTGATGCTCTATTCCCAACCTGCCTCCAAGCCTATTATCAAATCTCTTGTCGGTTCTCTTGATCTTCAGGAGCTTCCTGAACTGCCTTCTGGCGCCTCTCCCTCCCAGCCAGGCTGCACATTTCTGCTAGATTTATCTCAACAGACACCATTCCCTGTCCATAAAAACAAGCAAACCAACCAACCAGCCCTTCAGTTGCTCCCGTTTATCTGCAGAAAGGAAGAAAAAAAAATCTAAACTCTGGCCTGACATTTAAGGTCCTTTATTGTGCCACAGTGGACCTGGCTAGCATTTTAAAAGTAGTTCATTGCGTTATGTTTGATTCAGGGAGTATGGGTATCGTGTAGACATATAACCAGAATTTGCAGTCCCAGTGCTAGAGCGGAGAGGAAGGAATATTAGAATGTTGGTTCCCAGTGTCGAGCTGAAGAGCATAATCACGGATAATCAAGAAGAGCTCCCCACCCACCCAGAGTGAGTGGCTCAGGGGTTGAACATTGATCTATGAACCAGGAGGTCACGGTTCGATTCCCGGTCAGGGCACATGCCTGGGTTGTGGGCTCAGTCCCCGGTGGGGGCATTCAGGAGGCAGCTGATTGATGATTCTCTCATCATTGATGTTTCTACCTCTCTCTCCCTCTCCTTTCCTCTCTGAAATCAATAAAAATATATATTTTGAAAAAAGAAGAGCCCCCAGATTTCTTACTGTTAGCATCAGAGCGGACGTTCAATTGACAATAGCAGGGATTTTATGTAGTTAAAGTGTTATAAAAGATTCTAGTGGGAAGTAGGGCTTTATTTCTTTTTAAATTTTATTACTTTTTTCAGTGTCTTGGAATAGACTTCAAAAAAATTCTTAGTCATGGGTAATACTGTCAACATCAGATAATTTTGCTTGTTTGGCATTTAGTAAAAGATTAATTGTGACTTCAAGTTTGTAAGTAAGAGAACATTATGTTGCCTTCTGGAGTAGGTTTTTAAAATGTGTGGCTATAGACTCAAGACTACAGAAATGTTACATTTCAAAAAAGAACACAGAAACTTTTTCTGACAGGTTCTTCTATTACTTCAGTTAAATGCGTATTGTCTATTATTACCATCGTGTTTGTTATTTACTATCTTAGACTGGCATCTCTTCACGTGTAAATATCTCATAATTTAGACTAGATTGTAAGCTTCTTGTAGGCAGGCACTGGATCTTACACTTTTGATAAATTAAAGGAACTGGGGCGAGAGGGGCACCAGCTCCCCTACAGGGACCTTTCCTATTCCTTCCCAGCTGTTTCTAAGGCTGGTATCCCAACCCCTGGGTCCCAGGCCTCTGATGCCTCCACCAGAGGCTTCCACCAGAGGGTGCCCTTTTCCCATTTCTGTTCTTGAGTGTCATTGGCCATAGTACCCTTGCCACTCGCCCAGGCCTTCTGCAAGGTAGGATGGAACACAGGTAGAAAGACGATTTGAAATCAGGTAAAATCTTCTCAAATGAGAAAATAGATTATCGGAAATATCTACAGTGTACAGACGATTAGCATTGTTCAGAAAGCCCATTTCCTTGGACATAAATCAGTCTCTACCACATGGCTCACTGCTTAAGATCAAATGCAAGGGTTTTCGTACTCTTGTCAATTTGCCGTAGAAGCGCTACTCAACCAGGTGTCCATTTGAGTTCTAAGATTCCATTTCTAATGCCAGAATAATATTCAGTATTAGTCTTTACAGTCTGTTTGGAAACAGCCATTACCAGAGAATAGAGATGGTCAAGAGGGAAATAGAAGATGTCTCTGAACATTGAGTACTGCAGACTGCCTATCTATTTAGAAGGCACCACTGTTTTGGTACAAAAACTGAACCTTAAATTTAGACATCCTTAAGACAGCAAGAAGAGATTTGATTTTGTCTACCAGGTAGCAGGGAATATCTGATGAGTTTTAAATTTACGTAAGTCACAGATAAAATAACCCTTTTAATACCTTACTTGCAAAAATTTTTCATCTAGATGTTCTAGATTTATAACAGTACAGATGTTGGCCTTTCTAGAGATCTAGTGTTATAATGCCATTGCAACCTTATTCATCTAAACCAGAGGGTCTTCTCATGTTGGAGGGAGAGAGTTATTGATATATTTCAGAAATCTAATGAAGTTTTTGGACTCTTTTTCAAGGGAAAAGAAAGCATATATTACCTTTCACTTATAATTTTAGGGAGTAAGAGAGCATAATGTTTATTTCCCTAAGCTCAACTATGGACTGACTTCAAGTTAAAGACCTTGGATCTGTGTACTCTCTGAGAATAGGTTGTCTAACAAAATAATTATACTTTCTCTTAATACTGTTTTTTTTTTAAAAAATATTACAGCCAATTGAAAAATAGTTAATATGGGATTTAAGAGCTTGTGCTCTGGAAGCAAGTAGACCTGGGTTCAAATCTTGGTTCTGTCACTCAATAGCTACATGATTTTTGGTCAAGTTCCTTGACCTTCCTGAGTCTCAGTTTTCTTATCTATAAAATGGGGATAATAATAGTACTGACCTCATAGGGTTGTGATGAAAATTAAATAAAATAACACATGATATATATATATATACACATATATATATCTGTTATATATATATCAATGTTATATATATATTACCTGATATATATATATATGTATATATATATCAATGTTTATATTAAATACTGTATGTGCTAATTTTTAAATTATAGTTAGGAAATATAATTATTTTTCTTCCTAGATATTTCCAATATGAGGATAGCTACAGTTGTTTGTTTTACCTTCTTAATTTATTATTAGAGTGCCTGTTCTGGAACTAGTTGCTAGGATTGGTAACGTGTTAGCCTTACTTACTAGCTGTGTGATTATGGGCAAGTTATCTCACCTCTTGATGCCTCAGTTTCCTCATTTAGAAAATGAACATAATAATACAGTTAGAGTTGAAGGGGGAGTGAGTTAATATATAAGAGAACTGCTTAGAACAGTGTCCAACAATGTGTTCAAAATATCTTAACATTGTTGTTATTATCATAATCATGATGAGCTGGGGCTCATCAAGATTCCCTCAGTACAGTGGGTTCAATTTATTTGTTGTACCTTTCCTTAAACTAAAGTTCAATTAAAGGGGATTGAAGGAAGGGTGAAAAGATGAAGGGGATTGAAAAATAAAAACTTCCAGTTGTAAAATAAATGTCATAGGAATGTAATGTACAGCATAGGAAATATAGTCAATAATATTGTAATAACGCTGTAAAGTGACAGATGGTTACTCCACTTATCATGTTAAACACTTCATAAGGTACATCTATAAATATTAAGTAATTATGTTGTACACCTGCAACTACTATAATATTGTGTCAACTATACTTTAATAATAAAAATAAATTAATGTTTAATTGAAACCTGTTTAATTTAAAACATGTATCACAAACTTTGCCTTGCACATAATGTTTAACCCTAAATGTTCAAGACTATTTTGTAGAGTAAACTTAATGTTGTGAACTTTTATTCTTTCATTTTCATTTTTGGAAGCACAAGAAAAAAATGTATTTATTTTGATTGAATGTGAAAATAATAATCATCAATATGGTTTTAGCATTTTCTCTCTGCTCATTTTGTACTCATCTTTTCCTAGTTTCAAATCTTATTTGCATGGACCTGATAATGTTGAATACGACTATTATAGAGGAGTGATAGCTTCCCTTTCACATAGAAGCCAAAGCTTCAAAGAGAAGATTAAAGAAGTATCTGTCATCTATATGCACAGGCCTGATGTGAAATTTTCAGAGACTTTTAGGATAAACACAACTGTGTGTGTGTGTTTGTATGCTTTTTCTTTCATATACTTCTAATGTGGTCTTTGCATTTGGGTTCAAAATTTTTAGTTTCAAATTTGTTGGGGTCTCTGGCTAAGGGATAATTGTTTTCAAAGTGAAGGATAAGAATTAGAAGATTTTGGCAGGATTTGACTAAATGCCACCTAAAGAGTGTAGAATTCGCTGGTGTGGAATCATCTTTCCAGAGAATGTGATGAAGGCAACCCACAGGATATGTTTAACAAGACAAGATCAAGGCCTTAAGTGTGTCCAGCAGAGAGTAATCCATGGCTCCTCCAGTGAGGGATGAGGTTGCTCACCTTTTGGCCTTGCCTTTTTGAAGTTACCTCTGTGAACTGTGTGTGTGTGTGTGTGTGTGTGAACAGACTTTCTTTAGGGTGATTCCTAATTAATACTTAGAGTAAGAGGAGAGGGAAAAAAGGTAGGGTAACAGGATAATTTTATAACTTCTGAAAAATAAGGGAACTAACATTCCACTTCATGCCATCTCATTTCAGTTCTACATATGATTTTTATTGACAGAAATATTTAATTACAGTATTATCAAGAATAAAGCAGATTCTGATTTTTAACATCAAGATAAACCTACTGTATTTGATACTTTTAAATCTAATCTTTTTTTTTATAATCAGGCTTCTTAAGTCACAGCTATTGGCAGAAGCAATACTCTTAGTATATGTGAACTTAAGACACCTTCCTAACTAACCAGAGAAATCGGAAGGCCAGGGGCACGTTATGTAGGTAGAGGAGGGGACTGAAAATATGTGTGTGAGTTGGAGTGGGGCTTATGGAGGTGAGAGGACAAAAGAAGAGGCTGAAATCATGAAAAACATATTTTACCTACTTAACAATTTGCCAAGAGTTGGCCTTTTAATTGCTGTTGCATCACTAGGATTATTTGTAGGTAATACATGAGAACATTGGTTAACGAAGTTCCTGCTGTCGCCATTAACATTTTGGAGAGAGGAGTGCAGGTGCATACACACACACACACACACACATACACACACATACACACACACATACACACACATACACACACACACACACACGTGTGCACGCGCACATATGCTCGCACCCTAATTTCTATTTATATTGAATTAGAGGTTGGTTAGAGAGGAAAGATGGCGGCGGTATAGGCAGACGCGTCCCAGGTTGTGTCCCTGAGCAAATGGAGTGAGCAGCTGAAACTAGTAACATCCACCCCGAATTGGCGAAATTCCTCAGCTGGCGAGACGGTTTGCAGCCGGGAAGAGCAGAACTCCCCTGGAATTAGAGGTTGGTTAATGATTGGAATCAAGGGCTTGGGCGGTGCCTCAAAAGAAGATGGAAAATAGAAGGGGAAGATGACAGACTGCTCAGCCCTTTTATGATTAGCTTGATTAGCTGTATTTTACAGAAAGGAGTTTTATGGAAAACTCTTCACAGTGGCCAGCAGGTTGGGTGTCGAGCTGCATTGTCTGCTGGGTGGAGACTGACCCATCACGCCAGCTCCTGTTTGCATGTCCCTACATCCACATGGCGCCTTCCGGGATGTTACAGCTTTACATTTTCCACCCCTTTCTCCTCTTATTCCCTCTTTTCTTTTCCACTGCAGCTGGCAACGCTGTCTTTCACTTTCCCTGCCATCTTACATTTCCCTTCACCTGGCTGCCAGTCCAGAACTGTTCTGGGAAAGGAAAGGAAAAGGAAAAGCCAACCATGAGGTTTCCTCTCCATCTTCTCTTCCTCACCTCTGATCATTTCCCACGGATTCATTACTGGATTATGGCAACATCCGCCCCACTGATTCCTTCCTCTCCACTTTCTGAATTTTTATCTTATTAACAAATAACCTAGATACTCACTGGGCTAATGTTTCTCCCTAAAGTGGTCACACATTATTTCAGTCACGTATGTACTGGAAGATACACAATTACCACCTATGCCCTTCTGTTAGTCTTTTTTTGGGGGGGGGGGGGGGGCGGGAGGCGGATAATGGATTCTTTTAAGAATTCGATAAAACTGTGACTCTCTAGCCAAGGGGGAAATGCTCATATGCACATATAAACTCTTGGGAGGTCAAGATGAAGATAAGAATTATTCACTCTACTTAGTGGTATGAGAGGGTCACTATGACCACAGCAAGAAATAACATGTGGTGATGGTAAGCGAGATTGGACTATGTGGAGAAGTGAGTGAGAGGTGAGGGAAAAAAAAGAGATAGACTATAGTCAAACTTTTGAAAATTTCACTGTGATGTGAGGGAAAAGAGGACTGCCAAGATGGAGGGATATGAAGAGGGTGAGGGAAGGTTTGCTTTATTTTTATATTAACAAAATGCTGATGGAAAGTGCGAAATTGAGAGGAAGAGGTTGATTAGATACAAGAGAAAATCAATATAGAAATAATGTAAGCTTCCTGTGACGGCAGGAGGAAATGGGATCCAAAATACAATAGACTTTTGTGGGTAGCCACCATATATAACATTGTTTTGGAGGGAGGGGATGCAATTTAGATTCCAAATAAGTGACTTAAAAATGATCCTTCCTACCACTGCTGTTTCATTAGTTTTAAGGCTTTAAGGGTTGTCAGTTTTGCCAATCATTTCCCAAAATAAAAAAGGAGATGGCAGGCTTCAAGAGCCTCAAACTTGGCTCAGATACTAAAATGTTTGATGACCTTGTCAGTTGCTCATGCTTGACCTATAAAATTAAGAAGAATTTAGGCCTAGAAGTATTTGAGGATGTGTTGCGGGGCGGGGGCGGGGGGGAGGGGGATGTGTTGGAGGTGCCACTGGCATTTGATATCCAGGACCAGTGATGCTGGTTGTCCTATAATACAGGAGACAGGTTGTCACAAACAAAGAATTGTCCTGCTCAGAGTCTGTAAGCTCCTATGAGAAACCCTGGTCCATGGCTAGCAAACCTCTTAGGACATCTCCAGCAATGTGGTCAAAGTTATCTAAGGAGTTACAGTGAGTTAAATGCCGCTTTCAAGCCTTTGAGGCTCTTCCAAGTCCCTTGGGTTCTTGTCAAAGTGGGTAGTAGCTTTGGCTAGTTACCGACTATTTAGCAAGCTTTTTGGACTGGCTGCTATAGCTACCATATGCCAACCCAGATTGAGAAATACAGGCTTGACTCATCTCCATTCTTTTTCTTGTTTTTCAGGTACTACTGGGATTTTCAGCCCCAAGGTGAGTACTCTGACCATTTATGGTTTTACCCTAAGAAGGTGGAGACGGTATTGTTTCCTTCTGTCTCGTCTGTAAAAGCTTCTCCACAGAGTGGCATTAGCCATTTCTGAGGAAAGTGAGTGGAGTGTTTAATTAACCTTCATCCTGCTGGGCCCCCCTGCCCTGGCAGCTTTTTAGCAGCAAGGGTCTTTGACGCTTCCTCTGTCTGAGTGGATTGGTGCTAGATTATTTTATAGAACTAAAACTATAATGTGCTATTATATCTTGAGCTTTGTTAGAGGCCAACAGGATCCACAAGCATTCAAAGAAGATGGTAGCCAAGTCCACCCTAAAAACCTTGGGAGGGCTCCAACGCGGCTAATCCTTCATTTGCTCCAGAAATAAATTCCAGTGTGTTACCTCCCCGATCACGGTGCTCCGCCACACAGCCTGCCTGTCTGGCAGAAGAGAAATGTCAGAAATGGCGCAGTGTTGAAATTCCCACTAGAACAGTGTTATCACATTTTAATATGAGCCTCACTGCAGCCTCAGAGCGTCTAATTACTTTCAAACCATTGTTTTCCTGCCTTCGCTTGATGAACCCAGCAGCTGGCATGATTCTAAAAAGTACAACAGACAGCTGTGTGCAAGATTAAAGAGAAGAAAAAAAAAAAGGACAGGATTGGAACACATTTTTAAAAGGTTCAAAATTAGAATATTTTTTTTTTTTCTGAATTCAACCAGTTTGAGGGGATGTCTTTAAAGTATAGGCTTTCCTTCTTTTCAGCACTCTGGTTGAGAATGTCAGAAACATCCTTGTGAATGTTAATTATCTTACCTTATTAGAAGTAGAGATTTGTATTTTCTCAGATAATCACCGAAAGGAATAGACCAAATTTGCAACTACTTTATGAACTGTTTTTGCGCTATAACTTTTTAACCAATTGTAAACTTTCCCCTACTCCTTATTCTTTTACTGTCACTATATCTCATCTCAGTGAACAGTCATGCCTTAAAGAAATTTAAGTTGTGCATGATGATACTAGTTTTATTAAAATTTTAATTTTCCTAGCTCATACTTTGTTTTCATGTATTTCAAGTTTTTTTTTAAAGCCAACTTTAACAAATGAAAATATTATATTTCTAAAGCTTCTTAATTCTTGTAACTTAAAGTCATACTCTTTATAGTATTTTGAATAATATGATGTGTGGTTACTATATATCTCACTGTCCTAAAACATTTATGGCAAAAGCATAGGTTGAGAATAGAAAATTATATGAAAGCAAAATGTGAATATGTTATTCAGGGAATGGCCCTACAGTTCAGGGTTTAACAGATGTTAACCAAAATCCACAGGGGCCAGAACATGAATGTGAACTGGCAGAAATGAATGGAACTGCGAGGGTAGAATTAATTACCTAAAGGAGAAATAAAGAATTAGTGTCAGAGATGTGGTATAATAATATGTTGAGAAGAAAAAATAATTTTGGAACTTAACACAGGAGACTATCTGGAGCTAAAAAGACAAAGGGCCCATCTTACCAGATGCTAATAATAGTGGCATGGCAGTCCTCTTCCAGCACGGGGCAACCTCTACACAGCCTCTCTCTCTTATTGAAAAAAAGAGTTTATTTAGAACAGAAGACTGTTTACCTATTGGCAGTGGTTGAATATATGTAGCAAAGTCTTTGCTTGTTTGGAAATACTAGTACATGTAAAGAAAGATCATGTAGCAAAACCCGTTGTTTTGCCCACAGCCTTGCTCTTCCCTAAGACATGCTTTTGGGGCAGGGGAGGGAGAATGTCCTTTACCTTGAAGTCCTTTTGATCAGGTCTTAGATCACTGTGTGCTTCAGAAACTGGTAGAGTGGGTGGGCACAGGTCTATCGGAGGGTCTATAGGTCAATTGAGGATTGTACAAAGAAAAGGAATATGTAAGAAAGATCCCAGCTAGCGGAAGAATTGTTAAGGCCCTGGAAGACGAGGTCGTATTGGGAAGGGAGTGAGAAGGGACAGAAATGATAGCCCCAGACTCTCCTAGCATTTGTATCTGTGGCAGGATCTTCTGTGTAGGACAGTGATGGCGAACCTTTTGAGCTCGGCGTGTCAGCATTTTGAAAAACCCCAACTTAACTCTGGTGTCGTGTCACATATAGAAAATGTTTTGATATTTGCAACCATAGTAAAACAAAGGTGTATATTTTTGATATTTATTTTATATATTTAAATGCCATTTAACAAAGAAAAATCAACCCAAAAAAATGAGTTCGCATGTCACCTCTGACACGCGTGTCATAGGTTCGCCATCACTGGTGAAGGAAGATGATGGGTGAATTTTATTACCTCTGCACACAAAATACACCCGTGTGTTCTTCAGGGTATTTGGACTAAACCGGAGTCTGGTGCCTGGAAGGAAAATGGTCCTTAATTAGAAAAAATCCCTTATTTATAAAGCCCTTTGGTAGCACATATTTAAACATATGTTTATGGTGATGATTCGGTACCATGTGCTGCAAGAGGAACCTTTAAAGAAAGATGCTTGCCCAGACATGGAGAAGGATTGCAAGCAACGTTTTTCTTATCAATCCCAGGTTTTCCATTCAATCCCATGGTTTAATGCGCTGGAGGAGTAACCATTGAATAGCATTAGGGAGAGTCTTATTCCTGTTCTGGAAAAGAAACATGCTTGACAGAAAGAGCGTGGGGGGTGAGGCTTGACAGACCTGGGTTCAAAGCCCTACTGCACTGTGTAGCTAAAGGTCAGTTGACCTTAGCAAGTTGCTAAATTTCTCTGATCCTCAGCTTTCTTATCTATAAAACAGGGATTGCACCAGGCATTGTGCTAAGTCCTTTACATGCGTTATCATATTTAACCCTCAGAACATCCCTACGAAGTAGGTGCTATTAATATGCCCATTGACAGATTTGGAAAACTGAGGCACAGAGAGGTTAAGAGACTTGTTCAAGATCGTGCCTCTCAAGGATTCCAACTTGGTCAGTGTAATTCTGTAGCATACATTTAAATATATAGAAACCATTTATTGAGATAGAATTCATATACCATAAAATTCACCCTTTTAAAGTGTATGTCAGTGGTTCTTAGTATAGTCACTGAGTTTGTGTAACTATCACCACTATTAATTTTAGAACATTTTCATCACCCTAATAAGACACCTGTACTGATTAGTAGTTCCAGAACCCCTGCTCTCCATGGCGATATCGTATTGCCTCATTGCAGGGTTGTTATGAGGACTAGTTGCAATATGCGTAAGCCCTAAGCACGGTACCTACACATACTAAACAGTAAGAAAATTTAGTTGAATGTATGATAGTATTAATGGTAATTCTTTCCCCCTCATATTTCCACCCAGATTTTCTTATTGGTCCACTGTCAACTTCCTGAATTATGTTCATTAAGAAAAGAATGAAACATAGAGAAAATAAAGCATAATCCAAATATTTATTACTTTAATGTAGAAGGGACATGAATGAAAGAGCTCTTTGAATGAGCTCAAATATGATTGGAGAACATGGGAAAGCCTTTTTATTTTTTAAAATATTTTTATTGATTTTTAGAGAGAGAGGAAGGGGGCAGAGAGAGAGAAAAAAAAACATCGGCTGGGGGCGTCAATTGGGGGAAAAGGAGACATACGTAAAACTTTAGACAATAAAAAAAGCAAACGTGGATGTGAGAGCAGAACATCGATCGGCCGCCTCCTGCATGCCCCACGGGGATCGAGCCTGCAACCCAAGCATGTGCCCTGACCGAGAATCAAACCAGCGACCTCTCAGTGCATGGGATGACGCCCAACCCACTGAGGCACACTGGCCAGGGCACCTTACTTTTATTTTTAATAAGACATAGATTCCCTTGATATTTCAAGTCATGCTTACTTTAAGAACTTTCATCCACTTAATTTCTCACTTAAAGTTGCAAAGAAAACTCATTGGAATCTTTGCCATGGAACTTTTACCATTTCACTAATCAGACATCTAAGAAAAAAATGATCGTTCAGATGTCTACACAATAATATTAGTTTTTCCCTTTCCATATGACCACAATATCATTTTATCGCTTGAGAAAACTGGTTTACTTCATTTAGTTGCATTTCCCCTTTTGTAAAATAAGTTAATTAAATTGCCAGTTGTAATTTAAATTTCATTGCAATAAAACCATCTTCACACGTATTGGAAAAATTGCCACCATGGACCCAGAGTCTAAAGCAAATGGCACAATATTTAAATAAAAATTTTAAGAAGACTGAAAATGTTGTAAATGTGTATAACAAAATCCTATTTTGTTGGTCCAGTGATCACTCATATTACATTTGTGATAGTGGTAAACGTGGGCCAGGGAAATTTCTTGCCAACTTGAAGGTTCTGCATGGTTAGCAGCAGTGGTTCTCAACCTTCTGGCCCTTTAAATACAGTTCCTCATGTGGTGACCCAACCATAACATTATTTTCGTTGCTACTTCATAACTGTAATGTTGCTACTGTTATGAATCGTAATGTAAATATCTGATAGGCAGGATGGTCTTAGGCGACCCCTGTGAAAGGGTCATTCGACTGCCAAAGGGGTCGCGACCCACAGGTTGAGAACCTCTGGCATAGAGGGTTTCTGAGAAAGTTATTCAGTATATTTCAATATGAAAAATTTTCATTCTGTGACCATTAAAATATATATATTGAAATCACAAGCCTATATCTCTTGTCAAAGCAAATTTACCCCTAAAAATATAGCTTGCCAAAAGCAAATAGTGCACAGTGGAGTAAGGTAAATATTATAAAGCCACATTAACTATAGATTAAAAGAGATGTATCACTATAAAAAGTGATATCTATCAGAGAATTAGAAATTTTAACACTGGCTGGATATTTTATGTTAAAGAGGAGATGGAGGAAGGGTTAGGGGCAATAAATGGTGATGCAAGGAGGCTTGACTTGGGTGGGGAACACACAGTACAGGGTACAGATGATGTGTTGTGGAATTGTGCACCTGAAGCCTGTATAATTTTGTAAAGCATTGTCACCCCAATAAATCCAACAAAAAGGAAAAAATTTTTTAAAAAGAATCTACTGTTAATTTTTTAGGTGTGACAATGCTTTATGCTTATGTTTTTAAAAAGAGTCCTTATCTTAGAAGAGATTTGCTGTGATATTTAAAGATAAAGTGGTACTTGGCTGACATATTATTCAAAATAACTCAGGAGGGGAGAGAAATTTTGAGGTGGAGTTGTAGATAAAACAAGTTGGATCATAAATTGACTCTTGTTGAAGCTGGAGTATGTGTACCTGGGGGCTTATTATACAGTTTTGCCTACTTTTATACATGTTTAAAATTATCCATAATGCAAAGATAAAAGCAGAGAGAAATCCAGGTTGAGATTAACACGTTAAGCACCCAGTCAGTCACCGGTGACAGACACTGTACTTTCCATCCAGAAGACAAAACAGGCTGGGCGCTTAACGTGTTAATAAAAAAAATGTCCCATTATTCTTTTATTTCTATTGTGAGATCTCATGCATTAATGCATAAGATACTTTATGTATCTTGAACACAAAATACATAAAGTAGTTAGCTGTTTTTTGAAAAAGCTGTTGTTTCAAGTTTAATGTTTTGTGATGAAAGAGCATGAGCTTTGAAGTCAGACCTAAATTTGAATCCTGACTCCTATACTTAACAAGTTCTATGAGCTACAGCAAGCGACATAACCTCCTCATTTACAAATTCGTGCTAATGATATCTACTTCACAGTTACTATGTATGAGTTGTAATGAGGTGTTTTTTTTATTAATTTAAATTCTTTATTGTTTAAAGTATTACATAAGTCTCCTTTCCCCCCCATTGACCTCTCCCAGGCTGCCCCTACCCCCCAGCACATGCCCCTACCCCCACCCCCATCTGTGTTTATTGGAAATGCTCATATGCAGGCATACAAGTCCTTTGGTTGATCTCTTACCCCCTCATCCCCCACCTTTCCTCATAGGTTGGACAGTCTATTCAATGCTTCTATGACTCTGGTTCTATTTTTGTTCATCAGTTTATGTTGTTCACTATATTCCACAAATGAGTGAGATCATGTGATATTTATCTTTCTCTGACTGGCTTATTTTGCTTAGCATCATGCTCTCCAGTTCCATCCATGCTGTTGCAAATGGTAAGAATTCCTTCTTTTTTACAGCAGCATAGTGTTCCATTGTGTAGATGTACCACAGTTTTCTAATGCACTCATCTGCTGATGTGCACTTAGGCTGTCTTCAAATCTTAGCTATTATAAATTGGGCTGCTATGAACATAGGGATACATATATCCTTTCTGATTGGTGTTTCTGTTTTCTTGGAATATATTCCTAGAATTGGGATTACTGGGTCAAATGGAAGTTCCATTTTTAATTTTTTGAGGAAACGCCATACTGTTTTCCACAGTGGCTGCACCAGTCTGCATTCCCACCAGCAGTGCAGGAGGGTTCCTTTTTCTCCGCATCCTCACCAGCACTTGTTGTTTGTTGATTTGTTGATGGTAGCCATTCTGACAGGTGTGAGATGGTACCTCATTGTTATTTTGATTTGCATCTCTCAAATGATTAGTGACTTTGAGCATGTTTTCATATGTCTTGTGGCCTTCTGTATGTCTTCTTTCGAAAAGTGTCCATTTTTTTTATTGGATTGTTTATCTTCCTTTTGTTAAGTTGTATGAGCTCCCTATAAATTTTGGAGACTAACCCTTATCAGAGATAACACTGACAAATACATTCTACCATGCAGTGGGCTTTCTTATTGTTTTGTTGATGGTTTCTTTCGCTGTGCAGAAGCTTTTTATTTTGATGTGGTCCCATTTGTTTATTTTCTTCTTAGTTTCCATTGCCCTAGGAGCTGTATCTGTAAAGATATTGCTACGACAAGTGTCTGCTACTTTGCTGCCTATGGCTTCTTCTAAGATTTTTATGGTTTCCCATCTTACGTTTAAGTCCTTTATCCATTTTGAATTTATTTTTATGTATGGTGTAAGTTGGTGGTCTAGTTTCATTTTTTTGCATGTATCTTTCCAATTTTCCCAACACCATTTATTGAATTGAGAGACAAGAGTCACATAATCATATCAATTGATACAGAAAAGGCATTTGACAAAATACAACACCCTTTCCTGATAAAAACTCTCAGCAAAGTGGGAATAGAGGGATCATACCTCAACATATTAAAAGCCTTATATGACAAACCTATAGCCAACATTATACTCAATGGGCAAAAACTAAAACCATTTCCCATAAGAACAGGAACAAGACAGGATACCCACTTTCACCACTCCTGTTCGACATAGTACTGGAAGTGCTAGCCATAGCAGTCAGACAAGAAGAAATAAAAGACATCAAATTGGAAAAGAAGAAGTAAAATTGTCATTATTCGCAGATGACATGATATTGTAAAACCCTAAAGACTCCATCAAAAAACTACTAGAATTAGTAAATGAGTTCGGCAATGTAGCAGGATACAAAATTAACATCCAGAAATCTATGGATTTTTTATACACCAATAATGAACTCACAAAAATAGAAACTAAAAAAATAATCCCATTTACCATTGCAACAAAAAAAAATTCAGGTACCTAGGAAGAAATTTAACCAAGGAGGTAAAGGACCTGTACTCAGAAAATTACAGGACGCTGAAAAAAGAGATAGAGGAAGACATAAACAAATGGAAGAATATACCGTGTTCATGGATTGGTAGAATCAACATCATTAAAATGTCCATACTACCCAAAGCTATCTATAGATTTAGTGCAATCCCCATTAAAAAACCAACAGCATACTTCAAAGACCTAGAACAAACTCTCCAAAAGTTCACCTGGAATAAAAAAAGACCCCGAATAGCTGCAGCAATCTTGAGAAAGAACAAAGTTGGAGGGATCACAATACCAGATATTAAGCTATACTACAAAGCCACTGTTCTCAGAACTGCCTGGTACTGGCACAAGAACAGACATGTACAAGTAGACCAACAGAACAGAACAGAGAACCCAGAAATTGACCCAAGTCATTTTGCTCAATTAATATTTGACAAAGGAGGCAAGAGTATACAATGGAGTCAAGACAGTCTCTTCAATAAATGGTGTAATGAGTTTTAATGAGATGAACGCACAAGGAGGGCTTGCCACTTGGTTAGCACTTACTAAAGTGCTAGCAAGTATTATTATTTTATTTTTCTTAGACTTTTAAAAAATACATTTTTATTGATTTCAGAGAAGAAGGGAGAGGGAGAGAGAGATAGAAACATCAGTGATGAGAGAGAATCATTGAGAGGCTGCCTCCTGCATGCCCCACACTGGGGATCGAGCCCACAACCCGGGCATGTACCCTGACTGGGAATCGAACCCGTGACCTCCTAGGTTCATAGGTTGATGCTCAATCACTGAACCACACTGGCTGGGCTAGCAAGTATCATTTTTATGTTTCAAAGTAGAGCTGGGCAAGTAAATCCATGTATGGAACTTAGACAATATATATTTCACATATCTTTTCATAAAATGTATTCATTTCAGCTGAACCTTGAGGTAGCACCATGTAAGTCACCATGTACATATTTTTGAGGTTTGCATTTACAGGATGTATATGCAGAATTTTTATTGGTATGCCCTTCAGAGCTTAGATTTATGAGCTTGTTGCTCTGTAATGTCTGAGACATGTTGAATTGAAGCATGGATGTCACTTAACTTCTCATCTCTTACTATCACATACTTGGAGCATGTAGTTATGACAACTACAAGAAGCAACCCATTAAAGCAGCAAAGAAACACCATCTTTGCACTAAAAAGGAGAGAGAAGGGTTTCCCTTTGAAGTTGAAGAGAAGTGTTTTTGAATTAATGGAGTGTACAGTGATTTTACTAAGTTTATTTATGAAAATACTCTTTGCATTTATGCCAAAAGGTTTTAGCACAGTTGTAAGTAGGATTTATACAAAGAAACACAGCTCAAATTTATGACGTGTTTGCAAATGTAAGAAAAAGTCCGAATTTACAGTATTTGTAATTTATTGTTAAGTATCTTTCTATCACTATTCCTGGAATGCTAATATTTTATAAACACAAGTGTTGGTTATGAACCTAGAATGTCCTAACCTATGCTACTTTTTAAAAAGAAATCTTCCAGAATGCTTTCTATGTCTTTTGGGGATTTAACAGGGGGAAATGTACACAGGACAAATACTCCTGCCTTTGGCTTTAGCCCAACCTTTTAGCATCAACAATCTTGACAGCTGCT
The DNA here is from genome assembly GCF_014108235.1 of Myotis myotis. NCBI lineage: Eukaryota > Metazoa > Chordata > Mammalia > Chiroptera > Vespertilionidae > Myotis > Myotis myotis. The sequence continues at coordinate 10,073,992 of NW_023416321.1, read as the reverse complement.
TTTGTGACTTGACTTCCTTTAGGCCTTTCCCCCTTTCTTTATTTGCTCCATTTTATACAAATTAATCTGTAGAAAGTGAACGCACACACAAATTGTTTTTGAAGTTAATTATTGACTTTAATACCTTTTCAAATATTTTACTTCCTATACATCTACTGGTTGGGTTTTTTTTTTTTTTATTGTTGACAGTATTACAGATGTTCCCTATTTTCTCACCCTTTGCCCCCCTCCACCCAACTATGTTTTTAAATTAATATACTTTTGCAACTACTGTCAAAGACAGATTTAAAATCAAAAGACTCACTTTTTTATTCTTTTTAACATTTTCTACAATTTTTATGTCCTTTGTAAATGTCCTACCTTGAAGTAGATTATATTGAGAAATAAGAAAAATAATTGACTTTCATGGGGGTGAAAGAAGAAATTATTGGAATCAGATGTGTCTGCCTTCTGTATTCCCTACACAATATATTATGTATAAGGATGTTTATTATACATTGTTTGGAATAGCAAAGACTCCTAAATGTGCAGCAGTAGAGGACTAGTTAAATAAATTACGTTACAACCATTAATGGAATGCTGCATAGTGTTTAGAAGAACATAACACATACTAGTATATATTTGTAACATGGAAAGCTGTCTCCAAGGCATACTGCTAAGTGAAAAGAGCAATTTGGACAAACATTGTATAGTGTGTGTGTGCCCGCATGCTTGCTTTCATTTGTGTGTGGAATATTTTTGGAATATATTAACAGTGGTAACCTCCATTGATAGGTTACCAGTATGAATACGAGAGAGAATGTTCATTATTTATCTCCTTTGGCACTACTTGAATTTTTACCATATGCACATATTTTGTACTAACATTTGCTAAAATGAGATACTAGTAAATCTATATGGGCTGATTTAGAGCAACCTTAAAGATAAATGATTAGGAGAAAACGCCGGTGACAGAACAGGACAAGTCTACCATTTGTTGTTGTTTTTGTTTTTTGTTATTTTAAAAAGATATACCACACAGACCATTAGGTAGAAAGTTTGTAGAACGCCCAAGAAACGTCACCATGGTTGCCTCTGGAGAGAAGAACCAAAAGAAAGAAGGGAAGATGAGCTTTCATTATATGTCTTCTTGTAACATTTGCAAGTTTTGCTCTGGGCACGCTTAACTAATGAAGAAACTTACAAAAAAATCTTGATTTGACACAGGAGTGAGCTTATTTTCCAGTAGAATCATGATTTGATAATTTTATATTCATTCAAATTTTTTCCCTCCTTTACTTATTTATTAATTTTTACATATGAATTTATGGGCAAGACTCTTGTATTCATACTGGTAACCTATCAATGGAGGTTACCACTGTTAATATATTCCAAAAATATTCAATACACAAATGAAAGCAAGCATGCAGGCACACACACACTATACAATGTTTGTCCAAATTGCTCTTTTCACTTAGCAGTATGCCTTGGAGACAGCTTTCCATGTTACAAATATATACTAGTATGTGTTATGTTCTTCTAAACACTATGCAGCATTCCATTAATGGTTCTAACATAATTTATACCATTATAATAATGGTATAAACTAGCAGCAATCTCTGTTGCTTAGTTTTTGAGAACCAGCAGTATATAGTATGTTGCCTTGACATATCACTTAAAAGTGAATTTTAAAATAAAATAGTATCATATAATGCTCATGGTAACTGATTAAAAAAATACCTTTTTTTACCCTCAGTATTTTTTTCCTTATGTGGTATCTAAATGTTGATAGAAAATCTGATTCTTGTCTTGATGTAGATGGCAAACAAAAATCAAGTAATTGGTAAATTAATGACTACTTTAAATGTGTTTGATAAGCTTTGGGAAATTTTGTTGAGAAAAAAATACAAAAATATTTCTCTTAGATAATATTATCCCTAGAGCAACACAGAAAATCAGGTAACGAGTACAGTTTCTGAACAGAGAATTTTGGCGTTAAGAATTTATCTATCTCAGGAATTCTGACTCTAATGAATTTTCATGTTCTGGACACAAAATGTTAAGAAAAATGTGTGGCTAGTTTAAATACAATTTTTTTTTTTTGGTTTTCTGCTTACATTGTTTTTTTATATAAGTTAAGCCCTTGAAAGCCAGTGAATTTGTTTGATATTTGGAGGCTAAATAATGTGATAATTGAACCCAATTCTTATAATGCATTAATTTTTTACTATGCTGCCCATCACCACATACTTCTCTCAGAAACTTGTTTACTAGTTATTGGGTACCAGGATGGCTGAAGGATCACTAAAACAGGAAAGGAATTACTTAGTTATGGAGAAGGGGATTTATATGATGTATAAAATAAAGCTCCCAGCTACTGCTGACTCTTTTGAGGCAAATAGTGGAAACTTTGAACCTATCTGTCCTTGTCAGCTGATGTGTATTTAACACACACTTTCCAGCCTGAAAAGTTCTTGATCACAATTCATCTCTAAAAGATACTTTCCTAAATTGAATAGACACCATCTGTGATCACCATGAACCCATGTTGGTATATCTTGTTGGAGCTGGCAACCCAAAGTGACAAATCCTATCTGATATAATAAAAGGCTAATATGCAAATTGACTGAACGGCAGAACAACCGGTCACTATGACGCTCACTGACCACCAGGGGGCAGATGCTCAACGCAGGAGCTGCCCCCTGGTGGTCAGTGTGCTCCCACAGGGGGAGTGCCACTCAGCCAGAAGCCGGGCTCACGGCTGGCGAGCACAGTGGCATGGTGGGAGCCTCTCCTGCCTCCGTGGCAGCGCTAAGGATGTCTGACTGGCAGCTTAGGCCTGCTCCCCAGTGGGCCTAAACCGTTAGTCAGAAGTCCCCCAAGGGCTCCCGAACTGCGCGAGGGTGCAGGCTGGGCTGAGGGACCACCCCCCCTCCCCGAGTGCACGAATTTAATGCCCTGAGCCTCTAGTTGATTAATAAAATACACTTATATTGATTAAAATAATAATAATAAAAGGTATTTTCTAAAACTTAAAAAGTAATATTACTTGCCCTCAAGGTTTGTGCACTTTACTTGTGTTAGTGATACCCCAATAGAAAAGGAAAAATAGATTTTAAAAATAAGGGGATACTCTTCTGTTCCAAAAGGGACCAAACACTGAGCAGAACTGCCGATGGTGAGAAGTGTTAGTTGTTGATATTGTTGTTACCTACATGTGGTTACACACATGTTATTTTCATACATGAACAGGAGTCCTTGGTTAAGGTGGGATTGGGGTACGGAGAGGCCGAATCTTGTCACCCGTTGCCATTACACCCTTAGTGATCTTGGAGGTCTATATTACAAAGAAAACTCTCCTTTTATGCAGTATGTTAAAAGTTGTTTTACATTTTTCAGGTCTGCTAATCTAACCTGTAAATCATCCTTTATTATATGTTGTTTTATTTTTACTCCTTGGGTGTTTGGAAAATTGTTCTTATATCTATTCATCGCATGTACATCATGTAGTCCCATTCTTCTTTAGCAGAAGATATTGGAATCCAACTGGCCTTACAGTTTTTCTTAAAAAGAAGTAATGTTGGTACAAATGATCCTAGAATGCATCAGGACTATAAGTGGATGCCAAGGTCTTACTACAACTTGTCATTTGGGAAAAAGAAAAAGAAGAGAAGAGAGAGCAAGATGAACCACTAGTAATAAAATTACTACATTTATGTGGGATTGTATGTTTTCAACCTATTTTCCTACTGAGAGAGTTAAAGCATGATAGGGCTGGAAAGGAAATACATTCTGTAACTACACCAGGTCAAAACTATATTTGGGTGCGGAACATGGTTCATTTTATGTGAAGCAAGGTCAAAATACCTAGGATCCAATAAAATCAAACAGGAGATGCAGGAAACTATTTAATATGTTTATCTGACTAAACCCAAAGTAGTTGTGTTAAATTTTGTAAGCATGAAATTCATACCCCAAAGTGGTATTTTAAAAAAAATCGCTGCAACAATACTACTGCAGTAAGTTTGAACCTTTGAATAGGGCGAACTCCCTCTTGAACAAATCATTGACCACGTTCGGCTTTGTCTATCAGTTCCATGCCTAATGTGATTACTGCGATGACTACTACTTATCATAATTTATATATATATATATTTTTAAATATATTTTATTGATTTTTTACAGAGAGGAAGAGAGAGGGATAGAGAGTTAGAAACATCGATGAGAGAGAAACATCGATCAGCTGCCTCCTGCACATCTACTGGGGATGTGCCCGCAACCCAGGTACATGCCCTTGACCGGAATCGAACCTGGGACCTTTCAGTCCGCAGGCCGACGCTCTATCCACTGAGCCAAACCAGTTTCGGCCATAATTTATATTTTTGATAATAGATTTACTTTACTGAAGTAAGAAAATAGTAATTTATAGCACGTGCCACAAATCCACGTCATTCAGCATGCTTTGCCCTTGAGTAATGACCATAATGTATAAAGCATGCAGAGTTGGAGACTGTGCAGCTCAGTGGGTTAGAACAAGAGGTTAGTCATCAGACAAGGCAGGGTCAAAGCCTGGCTCTGCCACTTGTGAGTCACTTATGTGGCTTTGGGGAAGCTATTTAATCTCTGTGCCTCATCTTCTTTTTCTGCAGCTTTGAGATGATAATAATATATCACAGGATTATTTTGAGAATTAGATGAGATAGTACACGAAAAGTCTTGACCCAGAGCCTGTAGCCAGTAGGAGCTCAGTAAGCTATTATATTTTTATCATTACTATAGTTGACTTTCTCCTCTAAGTCAAAATACGTTGAAAGTTCCATTAAATATCTTTATAGCAAAAAATAAAACACTGAAAATATAGCAGTCCAAGGAAAACAGAACCATGACCCAATAATCCCAGGTTATGATGGCCTGGTTGTTATATGATAAATGCATTCATTCTACAGTATATTCAGCCACATACTAGCAAATACCTACGTTTACATGTTTTGAATTCTGTCAAATGCCATTATTATTGAAAATATACTAACTCAGCAGGTTCCATTTTAGTAGCAGTTGAACAATAACGGTGGTAGATGGAATGTGTTAGTGTAAAGCCAGAATGATTGCTGACAGGCTGTAATTTGCTTTATGAAGTGTGTGTTGTCACATATACAATTATTTGGTTTATATTTGTTGCTGCCAGCCCTCCAGTTCATTAATGTCCAGGAGTTATGCCTTTATGTGAAACCAAAGAAGGGTTAAAAAAAAACCCTCAGCTTTTTTAGGGGGGTGGGGGAGAGCAGAAGGGTTTGTTCCCATGGTGGCTACCTTATTTTTTTTTTTCCCCTGTTTTCTTTTTTAAGAACTAGGATGATGCTACACACTGCAGCCCACCCTACTGGTCAAAAGGAAAAACTGCATTACAAAGGACCATTTTCTTGAAGGGGAGAGAGGGGAAAAAGAACTTTTCAATTGGCTCCCACAGGCATCTTCCTGAACAACCCACCACTGGCCGATGTAGTTCATTTTGGAAATATTATTAAGCTATGCTGCCCTTTTGGTTATTGGATTCACAGGTGGTGTAGTGATTGTGCTATAAGTGTCTACGCAGTTTGGTTCCATTTCTGATCCTTTAGATTGTGCTTCTCTCTGCAAATGGCATCCCTGAAGCCAGAGGTTGGTTATTCTTAGCAGGATTCTATGATTAGTTAACAGTACTCTATGTTAAAAACTTAGCTTTAGGCTCGATATATTTCTTGTCCACTCAAGATCTAGTTGGAGCAACTTATAAAAAGAATGATAAATGGGAACTTTCTTTACCTGGCCCATCATTTGTTCTGAAGATCTAATGACATTCAGTACCATTGCACTCACTGCTAGGGCCTTGGTGGGGGGTGGGGGGGAGAACATTTATACATTGAGTTATGGCTACATGTAGGAGAAAAAAAAAAGAGAGATGGGCAGGAAGTCAGACTGTATAGAACAGAGAAGAATTTGAGACCTTCACTGCATATGGATTAATCACAAGAACTAACCACGCAAATCCAAATGGGTATTTAGAAACCAGTGAAGCCTCTAAGATGTTTTGTGGGGGAACACCATATATTTTCCAATGCATGAGTATGTGCAAAAGGGTCTGTAATTTATAATGGAAGTGCTGACAGAACTTTAGCTTTGGTGTTGCAAATGTGCTCCATAATATATTTACATGTGAGTAACGTTTCACACATATGGACACATGTGTACCCAACATATTTTTTTAGTTGGTGTTATATCCAATAATTTAGGTCAATGGTTGCAATAAGGAATAATAAGCTGCCGTTTTGCTAATCTTACCATAGTTCAGCTTTGGGAACTGCATCACTATTAAATTGGTCAGTGAAAATCTGGCCATATTAATGCTATCAAGCATGAAAACTAACTGGATTTGGATCAAGGACCTTTAGTGATAGCATTTTATGTAGGGCTGATTAGTTTAAAGGCAGAGCTGTATGTCTCATAAGTTTTTAAATATTAACTAGAGTCAGAAGTCATGTGTTCCCTTCAACCAGCAACAATAAAAACAAAAAATTGCAGACAATTTTATATTAATTTCAATTTCCTTATATTACCCAAAGATGCTTGATGAAGTAATAGCAAACCCTGTAAAGCTTTTAACCATACTGTATAAACAGTTGGTTGCAGATGTGAAAAGGCCTTAATAATACCACTCACGGTTAGTTAGAAGAGAAAAGATGATGACTTTATACTTACATAAAAAAATCACTGAGACTTTACATATTGAATACGCAAACATGTTTATGTTTTATTTGTTATTTTTGCGTTATTTGTTATGCTCATACTACTTTCTGTCTTTTTTTTTTTTCATTTCCTTCTCATTTCTTTGGTAAAATTGTCATTATGGCCTGTTTTTGTCCCTAAATAGTACCTGTAAGTTTAGGATCAGATGAGTTTGTTGTGAGTCAAAATAGTTACAAGGGGAACATCATCATGGTTCATTTTCCTCCCTGTTTTATTTGGAATTGAATTAGGAAATGAAAGGTTTTAGCAGTTTAATTCACTTCTCCATAAAGTTTATGGAGCAGCAACAGCTGGTTGAATCCATGGCAGAAAAATCTAACTTCTAGTGTCCAAGCTATTGTTTTAGAATTAAGGGGGGGGTGGTGGTGGTGGAGAACTCATTAACTGTTAATGAAAACACAGGGGATAAAAACAAATCGCACAGAAACCCTAGCGAATAATTACCTTCCACCTAACACAAAGCAACTTTATCTTTCTGCTCCAATCCCTAAGAAATTCCCAACTTATCACTCTGTGGGGCATGAATGAAATTGAGTTTGACTCTCAGGAAAGAACAATAGAGAAATATCCCCCTTATAGGCCCCTCAGCACAATACTCAGTGGAGAGCCTGACATTGAATGTACTAAGGAGTATATCTAGCGCCCAATTCTTATGACACTTAGGATGAAGGAGCAAATTATCAGCTAATAGCAGGTGAACCCTTGATATAGTTCCCCCAGATCTTGTTTAGAAATACAAAGAAAAGGGACTGGAGGGAGTGGATGTGATGAATGGAGATACTGTGCGTTAGAATATATATGTCTGTATAGAAATACATTGATTCTGAGTGAGTTGCAATGGGAAAGTGTGTCTCTAGTGGCAAGGGTTGTTGCTTGTGAGAAAGCCACTCTAAGCAGATGGAGTTCTGGCCCTAATTGGAGAGCTGCTGGAGTGGAAATGTCTGTCACTATAGTTTGTGATCATTTATGTCGGATCCCACTGGACTATCGTAGTGGCCACTTGGAGCTGCGACTATCAGAGCTGTAGATGAATCCAGAGATCACTCGCGGTTATGTTTTTAACAAAAAATGATGTTATGAACTTAAACACATCCAAAATGACCACAGTAATTGCTGGTTCTTCTATAAAACTTTTCACCCATGCATCTTGAGTAGGTGTAATCATTTTAATTACATGGGAGTGTCTATTTATATGGTGTTAAAGGCTTTTTTTGGTGTACGCTCAAGGGAGTCGGGCCACTTGATATAACATTAAAAACACTTACAGCAACATCTCCATCATCAGGAACTAATTATGCTTGGATGTAAAAACGTATTTTCAAATATTTCCCCCACTGCGACCATTTTTAATACTGACGCCAGCTCTGTTTTTGCCGCATTGTGTACCTTTGTTGTTGTATGCTTTATGGAGGCATGGTCTTGTATTTGGCTGTTAAAAGCCCACCTTGGGAAACTATGTTCAGAAACCATAGGAATCATGTGGAAGTGACTCTTCCATCGGAAGTTGGTAAATCAGATGCCAAGTCCAGGCCGGTATTTTGAGTAAGACTTTAAAAACGGAAGCTCTAGCCCTGACATTGTGGCTCAGTGGCTAAGCATATACCTATGAACCAGGAGGTCACAGCTCAATTCCTGGTGGGGGCATGTGCCCGGGTTGCGGCAGCTCAGTCCACAGTGCGGGGCGTGCAGCGGGTGGCCAGTCAGTGATTCTCTCTCATCGATGTTTCTATCTCTCTCCCCCTCTTCCTTCCTCTCTGAAAGCAATAAAAATGTATATTTTTTAAGTGGGAGCTCTAAATGCAATTGGAGTAGCTCCTGGAACAGAAAAAGGATATTAATGGGAAAACTGGGGAGATCTAAATAAAGTCTGTAGTCAACAGTGATGTACTAATGTTAAATTCTTGGCTTTGACAGATATACCCTAGTTACATACTTAGTTGACATTTGGAGAAACTGGGTGAAGGTATACCGGAATCCTCTTTACTATCTTTGAAATACTTACAATAAATCTAAATTATTCCAAAATAAAAAGATCATTAAAAAGCCACAAAGCAAAGCAAAACCCTACCTGATCTGCTTATTTTTTAAAAAAGTAAAACCAGGGATGCTAGAACGTGTAAGAGAGTAGATTTGTCAAATTTCTGAAGCAAGCAGAAAACTGTGTCTCGAATGTTAGTTGATAAATAATGTTCAGTCTATCCTACAAATGTTAAACGTTGCATGGCAACCCAAACTATTTATTTTTTTAAAAATTGAATTTGGTTTAGCTCAAAATTTTTCAATTGCTTTAATTTCACAGCTCACTTTGAGGTTACCTGCCAGGCAGTCTATTTAGATCATGTTGATAATATAATTTCAGTGGATTTGCAGTGATGCAAAGTTTGCGTAGTTAATCCTCAGTCCAGTATTTGAGATTTTTTCTGGTTATGATGGAATTTTCACAGTGATGCTTTAAGCATAATCATAAGCTTTCTATCCCGATCAGTAACCTAATAAAGGCAAGCATTTCTTGTGGCTCTGGCCAGCGACGGTTATATGAAATGTTGGTTGCTTTTCTCTTTAATTTTACTTTTCTCCTCCACAATAAACTCCACAGTTTATTTCTGAAGTCCTATAGCTGCAGGTGTTCTGCTCAGTTATGAACATCTACCTTGATCATAGAAGAGTCTAGATATGATCATCTAATTTATGGAAGGAGAAGGCTACAGCCATCCTTTAAAAAAAAAAGAGAATAGTTTATTGATTTTTAGAGAGAGAGGAAGGGCGAGGGAGAGAGAAGCACCCGTAAAAAAGCACAACATCAGTAGGCTGCCTCCTGCACGCCCCCTACCAGGGACCAGGCCTGCAACCCGGGCATATGCCCTTGACAGGAAATTGAACCGGCAACTCCCAGGTGCACAGACGCCTAACCAACGGAGCCATCCCGGCCAGGCTGCTATTCTTTGTTGTTGTTGTTGTTGTTGAATTTATTGGGGTGACATTGGATAATAAAACTATACAGGTTTCAAGTGTACAACTCAATAAAACATCATCTACATACTGTATCGTGTGCTCAGCCATTCTCTTTTTATCATTTTATATCCTCCCTATCCTTCTAGTTTAATTGTAGGAAATAAACCTTTAAAGTGAAGCAATACAGATTCTATGTAGGTTGTTTGGTTTCACTGCTCCCTAGTTGAAATCCAGGGCCAAAACTCTACAGTGTTTACTGAGATTAGCATTGGTGATTTCCTTTGGAAATTAGTATTTGAAATAATATTAAATTCAGTTGAAAATCCCCTTTTCATGTTTGTGAAATGAACTGAGCAGCTGTTGGTGTCCTTTTATCAGCAGACTGTACCTCTGTTTAGGGGATTTTAAGGAAAGCCATTTGCAATGCAGAGCCTTTTCTTCCGGTTCCTGAATGAGCTAACATCTTCCGCCTGAACCTTTTAAAGTATCATAATAGCATGGGCCACTTCTACAAAATATAATCCAATGTATGTTGAAAACACCCAAAAGAGATTAGCATTGTTTTAATTGCATAATTCAGTATTGTATATACATTACCTTTCATCAAAGCCATTTTACAGAACAAATATTACCTTCTTAGGGCTTTTAGAATTCCTAAGAGGTTGGTTGCATAGGCTGTAAACTAGAATTATAAAGAGAGAACTTTCTTAAGAATGCAAAACAAGTAGCGATTGAAATTGGAATAGAATCCGGCAAAGGCCAGGTTCTCTATATTTTTACTTCTCTTATTTTTCAGAACAGGAAAGCATATTGCCCTTGCTCCATTATATTATACATGGAAGGTTAACCCTTTGTGTAATTTATTCTATTTAATTTGGAAATATAAAGAGAAAGAGGCATTCATGATCAAGGTCATAATTAATGGAGATATGGTATATGTGGGTACATATTTATATTGCTATATTTTCATTGTAAGTGTGGTGGAGAAGCTTTCCTCTGGTGATAAGAGGTCTCCCCACCCTAAGCTAACAGCTACTAAGCTCTAGTTAGAGAGTAGTTGAAAGGAAAACTTCCCATCCAGGTAAGTTGGTTTTTGAACTTATTTATCTGTTTCTCATATGTTAATGGATAGTGGCCATGTCCATCAAGATATAGCTCTTGCTATATCTTTTTATGTGAATACCAGAAGAAATGTACAAAGACCTTTATAAAGTTGCCCAAAGTACGACCTTACTTTTTTTTCTTTTTTTGTCCCTCAGGGGGAGACCAAGCTGAAAATTACCTTGGACAGGACAGCTCCGATGATAATCACAGTGGAATTCATGGCCCTTCTCTCACCTCAGATGCACCTTTTTTGCCAGATTATCAGGATGAGGGTGAGTGTCATTTTTCTGGATTTTGGCTCATCACACTTGGTTATTTTTTTATCCTGGTGTCTTGGCCCTTTGTCATTTGACTCAAGCAGCCTTCGGTGTGGGTTCTCTGAATTGATAATCACTAGCTTGCAAAGAACAACTATTTGTTTCGTTGTGGTGCTGGGCCTCCTGGTAATTCAATACTTCTGAAGTTAATGTATTTAGGAAAACACTAATTCCACATTGAAGCAGGAAGACATCATTATTGATCTTTTTATAAGAACTGTAGCTCAAAAGCTAAGAGGGCATTTTAAGACTGGAGGGCCCAATTTACCATTCTTTCAGATTTTTTTAGCTTCATAGAGTTGCATGAGAATTAGCGCTTTCATTTTATGGTTATTGGATTATTGATTTATTGTTGATTATTTGAAATTTTAAGCTCATCATATTATAATAAGATATCATTTTTACCCATTCTTTTCACATGCCCGACCATATTGGTGTTGTTCAAGGGGAAGCCACATGAACCATAGTGCAAATCTTTTTGGAGCATCAATTTTACTTGGAGATTTAGGAATGGGAGGATTTAAATAATTCAACTGTTATAAATACTATCTTTATATTAAAACACATTGCTGTGTAATAGAGTCGGATGCCAAATGTAGATGAATTTTTAAGATACATGAATATAAAAATGTTGGCTTGGTGGCTGCCAGTTTCTGGCTCAGACTCAGCTACCCCAAGGGTGGGAGTTCGCTGTGCCTCTCTGGCATCTGGCCACTTGAACAGAAGGTTTGATCATCACTGATGCACATGGTTATCTTATCAAAGTCTCTCTTGTGCCTTCCCAGTGGAGGGAAAAGGTAGAGATGCTGCTAAACTGAATATTAAATTGGAAGCTTATTACTCACTTAGGAGTTGGGAGTAAAGTTGGTAAATTATTCCTTATTTCTTTTTATTAGTCCGTAATCTTTCAATTTATTTTTCTTCCAAATTTCCCTATGACTTCGGCATTTTCCAAGAGTTCTTAATCTCTATATTCCCTTCTATTTTCAATTTATCCATGAATTCTGATTTCATTTAGCTCTTTTGGTGAGTCTTATTTTCTCCTTTGCATTGACTTGATAACCTCCACTATGGATTCAATCACACAGAAACATTTTATTTTGTTTGAGCTTTGTAAACTAACACGATTAGTAATATGCGCGTTTTAGAAATTGGGCCCTGTAAGGTGAGATCTGTATTCAGGTATGACACTAAAAACATTGTTTGGATTGAGAGCTTAATAATTACATTAGGAGCTGATTAATAATTGAAGAAAATTAACAGTGCAAAACATTAAAAAAAAACACGCTTTCATTTGTTTTTGATTAGTCTAATGCTTGACAGAATTAGAACAATAGTGCCTTGTTCATCCATAAGTCACTTATTTGGGATTCCCAACTTTCCCAAACACAGCTGAAAACACAATGCGCAAGGCTCTAAGTAGAAATAGATGTTCCTGAGGCCTGTGCTAACACTGATGTACCTTATATTTGGGAGAGCCCCTGAGGCCTTCGCTGATTTCTCAGCCCACAGTGAGTGAAGCATCAAATTAGAAGAAGGGGTACTGTCAAGGCATCAATTGAGGTATAAGCAAATAACATTGAGGTAAGACACAGAAAAACAATTAAAAATTTATATAGAAAACAAAATTTATAATTAAAACAAAATTTATATGGAAACTTTAAAAAAGCTATCCGGGGACGTACTGTATTGTAGAGAGAAGCAGCTCAAACTCTCCAAGAGCTCAGTACCTTAACAAAGTGGAACTTTCTAGCTAGCATTTATTGAGCCTTGTATCTGCTTTCTAAGCACTTCGAGTGTATCATTATTTAATCCTCAGAACAGCCCTAAGAGGTAGATATTAGGATTTATCTTTATTTTCCAGATAAGGAAGCTGGTACCAAGGGAAGTTGACTTGTTTAAGTGCCAGAATTTATACTTACAAAGTCCGGTTCTAGAATCTCTGTTATTAACCACTCTACTATCCTTACTATTATCCTCATCTGACTTATCCAAAAAGATGGGTTCATGTTCCAGACATTTTGGTTAAGACTATACCAAACACATGGCATGTTTGGAAATATCTTCATTAAAAATAGTTGAAGTTTAAAAAAATTTAGTGCGGCCAGACAACAGAGTGGTGGTTACCAGAGGGAAAGGGGTATTGGGGTGAGGAGGGGACCTAATATATGATGATGGAAGATGATTTGACTTTGGGTGAGGAGCACACAGTACAATATACAGATATGGTATCATAGAGATGTACACTTGAAACCTATATGATCCTATTAGCCAATGTCACCCAAATAAATTTAATAAAACTTAAAAAAAAATCATGTTGACATTTTTCTATTATCTGGAAAGCTCCAAAGAGGAGAATTCTATAATGGTTCCCCATAACAGAGGAGTTAACTATGTTAGTAATATTAAATTCTTACTTAATAGATTTTTATTTTTAATTCTGTGCATAAAAGTTAAAAGAATTCCCAAAGAGGCAGAGTCAGTGGTAGAGGTAAGAATAGATTTGTTTATACGTGTTAAAAATTTAATTGTAGGGTGGTGAGATAATGTTTAAATATGAGTTTCTGTAAGGCATTGATTCTAGTACATGCCTGAGTACTTGATAAATAATGAACACAGTACATGTTTGTTTCCTTCCCCTGAAAAATAAAGGTGTATACATTTTCTGTGAAATTAAAGAGAAGGTTAGAAAGATGTTAAAGTTTTAAGTAAATGTACCCTGCTTAACTAGAGTTTACCATCATAGAGAGCAGTAACGCTTGGCACACTACTTATTCATTATTTTTACAAACACTTATTTAGAGATTATAAGGTACTAGCAAGTCAGTGTGCTAAGTTGTAAGTGAAATATGCAATTAAAAAAATCAGACACAGTCCCTCTCCTCATGGCACTTACCATCTCATTGGGAAAAGACACTATTAATAAGTAGACAAATATAAAGTCAGTATCTTCAGTTGCTGGTGAGATAGTTAAGGGCATCCTTTTTTAAAATTTTATCTGCTTTTATTTTTTTTAATATATTTTATTGATTTTTTATAGAGAAGAAGGGAGAGGATAGAGAGTTAGAAACACCAATGAGAGAAAAACATTGATCAGCTGCCTCCTGCACACTCCCGACTGGGGATGTGCCCGCAACCAAGGTACATGCCCTTGACCGGAATCGAACCTGGGACCCTTGAGTCCACAGGCCGACACTCTATCCACTGAGCCAAACCTGTTAGGGCTGCTTTTATTTTTTTTAAGGGCATCCTTTTAAAAAAAAAAAAGATACTTTAACTTTCTTTGTAGTGCCATTATTTTAGGCTTCTGGAATCTTATCTTTATTAGATAATCAAAGGACACTGCTAAAATATTTCATTTTTGTTGCCTTCCACCTCCAACTGGTGTCCTAAAGGGTTCAATTATAAAAGGACACAGGTCTGACCCATCCACCCATAGCTTCAGTGATGAGAAGCAATAACCATGGTGTGTGTCATGTTTGGGACATGCTTTTGTGAGAACTACAAAGAGATCTGGAAGAATATAGAAACCTGGCCAGGTGCACAGCAAAAATGAAAACCAAGGTTACAGGCTAAACCATGCATAAAAATGAGAGCATGTTGCCACCTCCTCACAATTCCTTCTTCTTTTCCTTTGTAAATGCCCTCAAACAAGCGCATAGCCCCCCCATTGGAAATGAAAACTTGCTAACAAGTAATAACATTTAGATTTCTAAACCTAGGGAGGCACACTTTCTACCATATTGAAGGAAAAAAATTTAGTATGAAATGCGGAATACAATAACTTTACAAGAGTCAGCCAGCTACGAAGCCCATTGCTTTCATGGTCCAAAATATACAATGGATTTTAGTGTGTCTGTAAACTTATTTTATTAGTATAATGAATAACCCCTATGTACATACATTTTTAAAAAGACGGATTGGGGAAAGAAATTATTCTATAAATAGGGTATAGTGTCTCCTTCTGGAAGAAAAAGAAAGACATTTTATAAGAGATGAAATTTAAAATCCTATTAATAAAAGCCTAATATGCTAAGTGTCTGACCATTCATTCGACCAGTCGCTATGATATGCGCACTGACCACTAGGGGATAGACGCTCCGACCAGCAGATTAGCTTGCTGCTGGGGTCTGGCCGATTGGGACTGGGCCAGATGGGCCAGACACACCGGTGGGGTCCCTCGGCCTGGCCTGCAGGGATCAGGCTGAAACTGACTCTCCGACATCCCCCAAGGGGTCCTGGATTGCAAGAGGGTGCAGGCCAGGCCGAGGGACCCCACCGATGCATGAATCCAGCTGGGCTATGATATCCTTTTTAACCTACATGCTATTTGGAAGCATTTTTGCATGTGTGTGTATTTTTCCTGGTTTTTGTTTTGTTTTAGTTTCTAGGGATTTTTAAATCTGCTTTTTAATATTGACTTCTAATTTTATTACATTGTAGTCTAAGAACATAGTTTACTAGTATATTATTTAGATTCTTTGGATTTTATTGAGACATCTTTTGTGGCCTAATAATGATCAGTTTATGCTTATGGGTTGTGTGTGCTCCCAAAGTATTTATTGAATACACTCTTATTATTTTTAGACTTGTAAATATTATTCTTCAGGTCTTTTATATCTTAGCTTTTCTTTTATCTGCTGAAAGGGTTGTGTTAAAATCTCCAATGACAGTGGTAGAGTAATCCATTTTTTCATGTTTTGTTTTACATTTTCAAGGTCGTGTTATTAGATACTCATAAAGAGCTCTAATTGTTTTTTTAAGGTTTCCTCTTACTGGGCTGGAATCCTATCCCTAGAGTTTCCACTTATTAAGCAAGCCTTGCTATCTAAGCCTACTCATAGCACCCCCTGATAGACTTGACACGCAATGAGTGTAAAAGATGTTTGTTTACCAGCCAGTTTGAGACACCCGTTGCTATGAGTCGTATATAAGGCGTGATTTTAATGTATAAATTACATTGCTGCACAGAGTAAATAAACTGCATTTCTTACAGTGTTTACTGAGGTATATAAATTAACGATGCAGTGACTGGTGGTGAGTGGCCTCACTGATCAGGTAAAACTCAGGCCGAATCCCGCTGACAACTTCGGAGAAGCATGTGTGTATTTAGGGCTGCTTTATTTGGAATGTTAAAGGCACCCCTTGCAGGCTCCATCACTGGTTCCCTAGTACGTTAGAAGGGTTAATGGCCTAAAAGGAAGAAGCGATTTGCTTCCTTCTCACTGATAGAGCCAAGCGCATTACTTTCTTTGAGTGTGTGTATGTGTGTTTTAATGACATAAATTATGAGAACATACTTAAAGCTTTTAGTTCCTTTTCGTTCTCTGATATGAAGATAATGAAAGTGACTCAAGATAGTCTCTGTCCATATGTAAATATATAAATAAACATATGTGCAGATACTCATACATCCAATAAGCATGTATCTCATTTTCTATTTATGCTTTAGACAGTTGCTTTCATCTTTGTTCCTCACAGGTATATTTTTCTTTAATAAAAGCACATGATTCCCATCAACCCTGATGGAATTTATGTGTGTTTAGACTGCACATTGTGAAAAAACACAAAACTTGTTTCCATGTCTGTGATTTGGGGGACAAAGAACAAATTCTGCTGTAAAACACATACTTCCATGAGCGTGGTGAATTTCTGAACAAGTTTCCGTTGGCTTCAGGTGAGCCCATCCGATTTCAGATCATGGTTAGAAATTAAGGACTCAGTGTTGAGTTAACTGTGATAAGGGTAAGTAAGCTGTCACTCAGGATTGCAGTGGCCTCCTTCATGAAGATAAATGTCTTATTAGATCGAAGACATCATGTCGTTTATATAATCTGGTATAAATCACAGATGAAGATGACAAACTGGGTTTCAAAGTTAACAGTAATTTATATAACTTAAACAAATGATTACCAAGGATTATACATGTTTTGTGAAGAATAAAAAAACAATAACAATTATCTGTCTGTGACCTACCCATTTTTCATTCTTCAGCCCAGCACGTTGGGCTGTTGGTTCATGTTTAAACTCTAACCTCCCACTCAGTGCCCAGTAAAACACTCTCACATATGTTGATGGCTGGATAGCTTCCATAATGCTTCTTTCACTAGGACAAATTCTTGGCAAATTTAACGCAAGTTTGTACATAGACTCATGGTGTTTCAGAGCTGGAAGAGGCTTGGTAATCACCTAATCTGATCTCTGTTTTACCAAAGAAAAACTAAATTTTATTTTTCCTTTTTTATTGAATTTATAGGAGTGACACTGGTTAACCAAATTATACAGGTTTCAGGTGCACAATTCTACAACACATCATCTGTACACTGTATTGTGTGTTCACTATTACAAGTCAAGTATCCATCTATCACCCTCTAGCAGTCAACACACTGTTGTCCATGTCCATGAGTTTGTTTGAGAAAACGAAATTTTATTTTTTTTCTCACAAGAAGTTAGGGGTCTGGCAAAAGAGAAAACTAAATTTTAGAGGCTCAGTGCTAGGTCCTATGGCTGGCGATGTTCGTTTCCTCACCTGCATGCTCTCAGCACGCTTTTCGGTGCAGACCCAAACAGTTTTGCAGGAGGCCTGATCGTGGCTCTGAATCTATTTCTTGAAAGTTTTTGTCAAGTTCTTCAAACACGTGTGTCTCTTTGGCCTGTGAATGTTCTTAGCCTCTTCCCAGAATAATTTGGGAACAGTACATTTTATAAAGAACTTCAAAGGTCTCCATAAATGGTAACAATTATAATTATGAATAATATAAAATTAGCTCCTGAAGCGATTTGACATAGGACTAATAGTTACCTTTTTCGTCTGCTATAGATGTTAATGTACTGCCCATGAAGAGTTTGTAACTGAATAACTGTATTGAATGCCCTTAGTTAATCATGAGTTTAGAGGCTGTTTCAAGGATACAAAGAGAAATAAAGGATGATTCCTTTCCTTAGTGAGTACATAATCTAGTGAGTTAATAATCTTAATGTGACGATTAGACACTTCCACAACAGAGTACCTGGTCCATAATCCAGTGCTGATGATCAGGGACAGAATTTTCAGAAAAACAAACAAACACACTGGGTTGGACTTATAGTAGTTTGGAAGAAAGTCAAGATAATATTTGACCTGTGCTATGGCCAAAGTGTTTTTAGAAGTCTTCCAGACTAGGAGGATGAGCAAAAAGTCCGTTCTTTGAAAGGTCAAAGATTTATTGAGCTTCCACTATAATTAGCAGTAAAATTTTTAAGTGCAAACAGTTGGTTTTTAAGTGAGTGACTTGGCTGATGAGATTAAGCTTTTTCATACTGCCTCAAGTATTCTCTCTGTTTCTCCCCAAATTCTAAACTAGTCAGCAAGTTTAATGGTAATATGGACATTCTAGTATATGATTATTGGAGGTGTTAGTGTGGTCAATACAGTGGTGGTGAAATGACATGCAGTGTTTTAGTTGCTAATGTAATCGATTTACCCGATTGGTATATAAATAAGTCAGAGGTGGGGTGAGGTTATATATCTTTGTTTATTAGAAAATCATATATACTGTGTTCTTAGCATCTATAAATGCATTACAATTAAACGTAGCACCTGCCTAATAGATGAACACTGAATTATCTAAGGGTTAGCTGCCTTACCTGCGGCAATCATGTCTAAAGTTCTAGAGTTCTGGATTCCTAGTTATAATTTTACCCCAGACCATCCTTCCTCAAGCTTCAAATCTGTTGACCATTTTTACCTCAAAGTTCAATATTCACTTAAATATGAAATAATTTTGTTTAAGAATTTTCAGGCCAGCCCTTGCACAGAAAGGTTGCCAGTTCGGATTCCAGGTCAGGGCACATGCCCGGGTTGTGGGCTCAGTCCCTAGTAGGGGACATGCAGGAAGCAGCCGATCGGTGTTTTGCTCTCACATCAACATTTTTCTCTCTCTCTCCTCCCTTTCTCTATCTCTAAACATCAATAAAAATATTTTTAAAAGAATTTTCAGGCCAAACATATAGATACATACACTTAATTTATATAAATATATATTTACACTTAATGTATATATATATATTGCTTTCAACTCTTCATGCTTTGATGATCTCTTTTTGTTTTTCACTAGCCATAAATTCTTTCTGCCTATCATAGAACTCTGACTTTTCAAAAAGAAGGTAAATATTAATAATACTGTTTAAAATAATGCTGAAGCACCTACTAATATGGCCTACCAGGGAGAGATTGTTGAATCCACAAACGGTCTTACACTTATGGTCTAGAGCCAGCCGTGGGCAAACTACGGCCCCGCGGGCCGGATCCGGCCCATTTGAAATGAATAAAACTAAAAAAAAAAAAAAAAAGATGGTACCCTTTTATGTAATGATGTTTACTTTGCATTTATATTAGTTCACACAAACACTCCATCCATGCTTTTGTTCCGGCCCTCCGGTCCAGTTTAAGAACCCATTGTGGCCCTCGAGTCAAAAAGTTTGCCCACCCCTGGCGACTGCCTTTCTGACTTTGAGTGACAGCCTGTTTACCCTGGGTCCTATGTAGCTTAAACCCAAATACGTGGTCTAGTGGGAAAGAAAGATGATACAGAGTGGTTTCTCCGGCTTGTAAAATTGCAATTTATGAGGGAATTGTTCCTTGATGGAAAGTTTTCACCAAGATAAGTCTGCCTTATCTGATTGGCAGACACATTTCTGTAAACTGTTAGGATATAGCTTATATGGTTCAGTATATTTTAATAGAATGCTCCAAAAGATAAACATAATTGTCATGGTTAACTTTATAATTATGTTTTTTCATAATAATACTCCAGATTTTGTTTTAATCAACAGAACATAGGGTTAACTGGGTTCGTGAGCTCTCCTCTCTCTCTATAAATGATCATTATCATCATTGAAAGACATTTATGAATGCCTAAGAACATAGTTGGGCCTAGAGATTGTCACAGCTTAGGGAAAAAAATCACTTGAGTTATCTAATCTAGCTCTTCTAATGAATTCCCATCATTCTTACTAATATCTCATTTAATTAATTATCAAATATAGCGATTGTGCTTTCTATCCTTCCTTGGCAGGACATTGTTCCCGCCCAACTATTATTACTAATTTATTCTTCATGTCTAATCTAAACTTTTCCTTCCTTAGTTTCAGGCCATTGCTCTTTTCTATACCATCTTCTGAGACTGAATAATTCCCCTAATTCATTTATATTGTTACCTTTAGAAGGTATTTAAAGACTGTGAACATTTATCCCCAGAGCCTTTCACTTTTTCAAACTACATAAATTTCAGTTCTCTTAATCCTTACCTCACTCTGCCCCTGTCATACTGTCCAATCCTTGGGTATTTTATAACACTCCTTGATATTTTCCATTCCAAGGGAGAGCTGCCTTTTGGGAGGGAAATGCAAAAACATAAAATCTCATATAATAAACCACTAGAAGATGCCTAAGTGTTTATTTGATGTTGGCATTGGTGATCATCTGGTGGGCATGCCAGTGTAGTGCTTGCTTTGGCATATGTTGGGATATATGTGTATTTTAAAGCCTTAATGTATTATGGCCTGTTGTAATTGAATGTCTATAAAGTAGCAGTTAAGAGGGTGTTATAGACCTTAGAAGAGATCAGAATTCTCTAGCCCCCTCTTGTGGTAAAAGTAAATACTACTCTTGGGCTTTTCAAGGTTTTTAGTTGAAGAGGAAGGTTAAGATATACAAGTTCTCAACATGTGACCATAGGAATTGAATCCAAGACTTTAAAAATTATATGCATATATCTCCAAGTGGATACACACTCAGATATGAGAAGTTCCTGTTCTTTTATATTATTAATGCTCTAAAACCGAAAAGATATTACTTTCTTACAACCATCATTTCAGTATATTCTTATTACACAAATCAGGAGGACAAATAAAGTAAAGCCATAATCTTGAGGGTTTTCTATTCCTAAATAGGTAAATAAGGGACACTTGGATATGAATATTAAACCAAAATTACAGGTACTTTTTTCTTTGCCATTATAAATGGATATTTTAGCATTTCTGACAGATCTAAACAGATATTCTGTAGCTCCAATAACATACTAATTTTGCCAGTTTTATAATTTATTATTGTAGCATTCCTTCTATGGTGAATGCATTTCAGATATTCATAACCGTTTAGTAAGTAGCAAACAGCTGAAGGGAAGACTGAACTGACATGCAAATAAGTTAGTGTGTATTGCTTATGGGAGAACTTTCCACAGGTAGCACAAAATTATGTTTGCTTTTCTAGGAGACCACTAAAAGGAACATTCTGTGTTAGAATAGTTGGTCTATAGAAAAGAACCAGTGAAAAGTTGCTATTAATATGCCTCACAGGACAGTTCAGGAAGAGATTAAAATTAGACATGTTCCCTAAGTAGTTATTTTTTAAAGCTACTAAGAAAAACTTAAATAATGGTTAAAGTAGATTGCCTTCATGCTCAAGTCACATTCTAATGAAAATATGAGGTCCTAGTTGGCAATTCTGAGAACTCTAGAAAATAAATTTGAGATCATGCTTTTTATTTTTACAGTTTACAGTCAATATTATTTTGTATTAGTTTCAGTTGTACAGCATAGTGGTTAGTCAATCAAATACTTTACAAAGTGTTCCGCCCAATATTTCCAGTACCCACCTGGCACCATACGTAGTTATTGAGTTTTTCCAAAAGGGAATATTGAAAATTGTAATGATTGAGGAATTGCAAGTGAAGAATGACATAGACATAGCAGAACAAAATGAAAAGGGGTTGGGCACAGGTGAAATGAGTGAGACTATTGTAATGATTTAAATATTAAATACAAAGCTGCTAATTTTGACTGATTCTCTTTTTCTCTCCCACTTGAAGAGATAATTGTTATTTTTTTAAAATAGGGAAATGAATTCCATTTATGTGCTTTTCCCTTAAGGTATGTGAATAAGGTTTTAATCTCAGCCATTTATTAATTTTTAGTATTGATATTCCTCCGAACATATGAAGACAAAAATTAACAAGTCTAAAGGTGAAACCTCTTAGTAACAAAGCATTTACGCATCTTTGTAGGAATAGCCTCATTTTTATACTTTTTAAAAAGCAATAATTTGACATAATGTTTTCAAGATTTATCTGTAATCAGTTTAGGCGGTCTTACACACCCTGATTTCCTGATCTATGTCAGGTTTCTCAGGAAAACACTGGATCTGATTTTTTCTTTCATGTAAAGGCTGCACTTTTCATGAGACAGACTAAATTGTGGACGTTCATAAAAATTTGGAACGTTCTTAAATGAGTAAAGAGCAGAAAATGGCCCTTAGTTATTATACCTGTGTTATTTATATTTCAGTCAGTTAGATCAGCCAAAAAATTACAACTGCTGTTGGATACACATTCTTTGACTATTGACTTTAAACTAGGTGTATGTATTTGCACAAAACTCTCTGAAACATAGCTTTCTTACTTAGAGATATGTCTTTATGTGGCTACTGGAAAAAGATTCATTTTAGAATAACTTATTAACCAGTTTAAGAGTTTGTATTCTTTATTTTAGCATTAAGATTAGGGAAATTATAATAACCAATTTCTTGGATAATTATAGTTAATAACGGTATAATATAGAAAGTGTTTGTAAAGTTTGGCTTTTGTAGCTATAGGGAACTGTCAGAGGGTCTTGTCATGGGTTGTTGTCAAAGTATAGGATAGAAGAGGTTTTCCTGGGAAACTACATTCTTATTAAATGTCTTATTGTAAATATTATCTTCTTTATCATATCACTGAATCTGAAAGTAGGGTGGATTACTTCTTTCTTCCTTGCTTTCTCACTCTGTATGTGTAAATGCCTTCAGCTATAAAACAAGCATCTTTCTGAATGTACCTAAGGAACAGCAGAACCATTCAGGAAGCTCTTCACGTGGTATCTTTTGCATGTTTGCTTCTTTAAAAATAACACATTTCTTTTAATATGATCATGTTATTTTTTAAGTGTTTCCCCTTAATTTGGAATTCATTAAAATCCCCTTTCATTTAAGAGGAGACACATGAAAAAGGAGCTAAACAAGAAAAACTTTTTACTGCTTTATTGACTTGTTCAAAGCCTGCTTTTCTAAAAAGCAGCTACTTACTGCTTTTATATTTGTTCCATGGATAAATGATCAAATTGTAATATAATCTAATTCTAAGCATATACACTTTTTTAAAGGTGTGTTTTATTTAGTGTTAAGAGACAATACAGATAGCTTGTCTTAGCAGTGGAAAGACATTTTTCAGCTAGAAATAAGTTTTAGCTTTGTCTAATTGAGAGAGGAAAATAGACACATGAATGACTTTGAATATTTGGTCCAAAAAATTAGAACAAATGTTGGAAAAGTTGGTATTAGTTCCAGTTCAGTTAGGAAAGCTAGATTATTCCATTAAATAGATCGGGCAAAAACACATGGGAACTAACTTGTGAAGGTACATACATTTATAAACCTTTAGGATGTTTACTTTCTGTATCTGATTGTGTCCTTCAGCATTTTTGTTGTTTCTTATATTCTTTTTATTTGTTTGCTTTAAGAATTTTGTTAAGGAGAAATCACTGAAATTGTACAAGTGATGATTTGGTAAATTCTAGAAGTTGAGTTAGTAATTAGGGCACATTTTACAGCTCATTTATGATCATTTATGTGTGAAATACTGTGTATACCAGTTATGACTGTTACAGTCTGAATCACTGTGCAGAACTTGCCAAGACCCTGGTCTAGCACTGTAAGGCCAGACCTTGGTAGAAAGTTTCACAACTGTAAGTTTACTTTTCCTACGCAGAGTAGGCAGAAATTGAGATCTATCTCCTTTAGTTATAATGTTCTTTAAACTCTTACTCAGGTTTATCACTCACAATAATTCGAACATACTCTGTTTTTCAGTCCAACTGATCTAAGAGCATGCTGGGTATGATTTTCAATACGTGGCAAAGGTGTAAAATTAAGAAAAGATTTCTATGAAATTTTTCGCACACTCTGCTAAATGAATTATTGAAATTCCAATAAAGAAAAATTTTTAAAACCTAAAACACCGTATGGGTTTTATTTTCCCCTCAATCCTTTCAGCTCTCATAAATGTCTCCATGAAAGCTATATCTGCAGGGTTAGGAAAGAATATGTCCTATAATATTTACCCGATCAGGAAGATTTTTTAAATGAGGCTTCTCAGTGTGAGGTATTGACTGAAGTGGGCTGGCAGGTTGACTGGCCTGGCAGATACAGCCGGTTCGCAGTAAATCCATGTGGCAAAAGACCCCTGAGAAGTTTCTGATTAAGGAACTTTTACTATCCCTTTAAAATGAAATATGCTGGTCATTTTTAAAATGATAAAAGCAGACATTTTATGTTGTTGTCTGAGTCAGATTCTGAAATATATTTTAATGAGTTTGTTGTAGAAAAGTTCCTGGATTTCTAAGATGCTAACTTAAATTATCAGTCCGTAGTCCAGCATATCCAGAAAACATGTAAAAAGAAATGATAAAAATAAGCCTATTCAGCAAAAATAAGAATAAAGTTTTATATCTAAAGCCAGAAAACCTGCATTCAGAGAAGAATTAATATTGTGATTTTTTATAAATGTTATCCGTTATTTAAAGCTGTCATAATATAATAAACTTCTGAATAATATAATTAAAGAAAAAACATTTTTAAATTAACAAATATAAGCTTAAAATATTTGTAGTTTTTTAAAAAAACAAAAATTATGCATTAATCTAGAATGATTACATTTCTACTTAGAGTTAGTAAAAGAAATGATTAATTTAAAGCAAGGTGAAGAGACTCAAAATACTAAACAATTTTATTGGGAGTATGAATTTAGAGATAATGTTTGGTATAGAATTTCACAATTAAAGTTTATAATTTATTGAGAATAAAATTTTGAAGAGAGTGCCTGTCCTTTGAAAAGCCACATGCTCAATGAGTATATTATCTCTTTCCTTAGATGTCTTATTAACTAGTCCTTCTTGACTTTTGCATAAAAGCTAGCATTTAACACAACTGGATTTTTAGAAGTCTTATATGATTGAGCATTTTAAAACTGTTTTGATTTAATGAGGTAAGAGTAGAGGGGGGGAGAGAGAGGGAGAGAGGTCTCAAAATGATTTCTGGTTGCTGTTGAAGAAGGGCTATGTGTCTATATTCCCCCCCAAATTAAACTTTCTTTTTTAATCCTCAACACCGCAGTAACAAAAACTGCTCCCTCACTCACTGGGACCCTATGTTCAACTCCACAATTTTCAGGAGAAGCAGCTAAACAGTCGGCCTCATTCTTCACCTAGATAATGCTTTCTCTGCAGTTAATAGCTCCTTGTTCATCAAGGAAACGAATGTGCTCAGAGGTGACATGCTCTTCACCCACTGCTCTTTGTTCTAGGGTCCCTCGGACTGATTATATCAGCCTCAGCACTGACAAATATCCCCCCAAACTTTAACACTATGTTAAATTGAGTTATGAGGTTTTAAGGTTACACTCCTCTGGCTAAAGGTTGATTGTCTCTGAGAGATAAAGGAATCGTGCTTCACGGGAACAGAATCCTTGCCATGGGATAATCCTGGTTATTGAACTCATAGTTCTCTTTATCTGGTACTTGGTCACCTCTCTCTCTCTCTCTCTCTCTCTCTCTCTCTCTCTCTCTCTCTCTCCCTCTCTCTGTCTGGATACTAAATTGGTGAATCACCACTCCCCACTTCCTCCCCCAAGGATATTTTAGAAAGACCCACAGCATTCTAACAGATGAAGGAACAAGACAACTCAAACAAATAGCACAACTCCTTGAGATGTGTTGTCACTTAAGGTGCACCCACTACTAGATGCAAGAGAGTCTCGGTTCTTGTTTGTCCTTCTCCTGGCTACATGACTGTGTAAGAGGGTCCGGGGATGCAAATACTTCCCTTCCCCTTCCCCCAGCCCTCCAATGTCTCATGCATCCATTTTATCGCTGTTTTTTAAATAGGAAAAAAAAATGTTTTTGGATTATGCTCTGAAGGCGGAAATTTCAGACTCGCTCTATGGGCACAATTTTAAGCTGCAGCCTTGGTGACAGTGATGAGACAGTTCTGTATGCCAATCTTTGCCATTCCAACCCAGCACACCGTCCCATAAATGCTTTGATAATAGTGAAAACTACTGTGTGCTGGTAAATTAAACCCTGATTCCCCTCCCCGCCCCCCCCCCCCCACACATCATATACATTTAAGAGAACTGTTATGAGTGGAATTGTTAATACCATAGAGAAGAACTTTAGGTTAGCTGCATTCTAGCAATACCAGAGGACGCCCTATTTAGGGAGAAGTGTTTAAACAATGCGTAACACCATCCTACAAAAGATTTACTGTACTGTCCTTCATTACCAACAGCACCAATCACTTAGCATCTAACTGTGCTGAATACATGGCACTCGATAAGGTTAATTAATAGTACCTGCTTTCTATAATAAATTTATGGAATGCCTACCATATGCCAGCCATAGTGTTTTCCATACATTATCCGTAATTACCGTTACCACTGTGCAGTGCAGGTACTATTATTATTCCCATACAGAAGAAGGAACTGAGTGCCAGAGAGGTTAATTTGCCCAAGGTCCTCAGCTAATAAAGAGGCAGAGGAGGGTTGGAACAAGTTTCTATTAACCAGAAGCCCATAATCTTCCCAAAATGCCACACAGCCTCAGAGAAAAGGAAGTAACCTTTGTTGCCACTCCTCCAGATTCCTTGTGTCCTTGTGTACACTGCTAAAAGGGGAAATTGGAGACTCCAGCGTTACCTGGGAAAGCAGTAGTGTATTAGCAATGGCTACCATTAATTGAGCACGTACTCTCTGGCAGCCTTTGTGCCAGGCACTTGCACAATTTCATGTAGTCACCTTTGAAGGCTAATATTCGAAAGCTAAAGGATGGCTAATTTCGAAGCTCATATCACTTCCACTGCACCCTGCTGTCTTCCAAGATGGTGTAGAAGAGGGACAGGAAAAGGGGTCTCACACAGTGCTGCCCAACAGCACTTTCTGCAATGAAGAAGACGTTCTAGAATAATGGTACTGTTCAGCAGAATAGCCTCGACCAGTTGGAGCTACTAGGCACTTGAATATGTGGCTAGCAAGATATTTTAATTTAAACATATATTTACTCTGGGTGGTGGGCACACAATGCAGTATGCAGATCATGTATCATAGAAATGTAGACTTGAAACCTAAATGATCCTATTAACCAATGTCACCCCAATAAATGTAAAGAATAAAGTATATGACTTTAAAATCTATAGCCACATGTAGCTACCGTATTAGAGAGTGCAGCTCTAGAAAAATGACAACTTCTTAACTAGATAATCAAGACAACCTGGAAATAGTGTTTCAAAAACTTCTTTAAATTTTTTTTAAAAAAGTTCAGATAGGAAGAGAGAGGTAGAGAGAGATAGAAACATCAATGAGAGAGAATCACTGATCGGCTGCCTCCTGCACGACCCTTCTGGGGAACGAGCCCACAACCCAGGCATGTGCCCTGACCAGAAATTGAACCGTGACCTCCTGGTTCATAGGTGGATACTCAACCACTAAGCCACGCCAGTCCGGCTCAAACACTTCTTGAAAGATGTATAGGATAGAAGTTAGGTGGGCAAGGGAGGGAAGAAAGAATGGCTCAGGCACAGACTGTGGCTGAGGAAAAGGTCAGAAATGTGAGGTAGGTGAAGCAGCAGAGGGCCCTCAACTAAATTTATGTGAGAAGTCGGAGAAAACAGGATGTGGAGGGGAGTGCTTTGAAGAAGAGCATTAGAATCCATAGTTAATGGATTTGCACAGATTGAAAGGTAAATAAAAACCAGCATTTTTCCCCCCAGTAGTCAACTGCTGTAAATCATTTCTCGACATTTTGATGAGTAGCTTTCGTGTGAGTTGTTTAAATGGTACTGTGATGTTTGTGTATGGTAGAAGCTTATAAGGCTCTCATCCCACAGAACTCACAGAGCTCCTGAGTCGTAGGGCTGTAAGTTTCTGGGGCAGGGCTGGGAGATTGTCATTATTCCTCTATAAGTATTTGCTAAGTCATATAGGTCATCTCCTTGTTTCGAATCAGTGCCTTATCTAACCGTTCTCAAGAAATTAATTCTCCAAACATTAAAATATTTTTTTCATTGTAAAAGTATTTAAGCTCCTGTCACTAATGTGTACACATTCATAGCACTTTACAGTTAAAAAAATATCTTGTTTGAATGCATCAACCCATTTGACCCTCTCAGCTATCTTGTGAGGTTAGTGGTAGGTATTCTTTTATTTTTTTCTGATTGGTGAGGAAACTGAGCCTGAGGTTTATCTGGAATCACACATGTAGTAGAGTCGGAACCCAGATAGAAGGTGGGCCATTGCAGGGTCTGAGTTCTCTGACCATACTCTCGTCATGGTGGTTTTTCAGCCTTCAGCTCCCTCTGCAGTATCCCAGTGAGCTGTAATACTTTCATGTGTGGGTTTCCGCTTCTCAAATTAGGAAACTGAGGCACAAACACCTCAAACATGAGTCATCAAGCCTTTGGGTCTAACTACAAATTTGCGAGAAAAACAGGACAGAAGAACATGTCCAACTGTCTTGGGAGTATGTAATTACCAAAATGTGGACATAGGGAAACTACCAATTGCATACCCCACGTTTTTCAACAGATAAATTATAAGGAAAAATAAGGGATGAGGAGCAACATGTAGATTAAAAGAGATTTATAAGACAACAAATGTTTACATGGGCAATATTTTTAAAAGGAAAATAAAAAATTAAGATTTAGGTATATTAGAATCCAAATCTGAAAACTATGATTTATTTTCTCGTCTATCACTTAGTTTCTTGAATTACATTGAGAGAATGTTCCATTAGCTTAATATTTAGCAATTTCGAAGATACATATTTAAACCATTTTAAAAATAAACAACAGCCCTAACGGGTTTGGCTCAGTGGATAGAGAGTCGGCCTGCGGACTGAAAGGTCCCAGGTTTGATTCCGGTCAAGGGCATGTACCTTAGTTGCGGGCACATTCCCAGTAGGAGGTGTGCAGGAGGCAGCTGATCGATGTTTCTAACTCTCTATCCCTCTCTCTTCCTCTCTGTAAAAAATCAATAAAATATGTTTTAAAAAATAAAAAAATAAACAACAATTGCTCTTTTGTGTGTTGACCCTAACGGTTCATTCTGAATGGCCATAAACCCTTTGACCATTCAGTTTTCTTATCGCACATCTTGTGATCATCCCTTAAAATGGTTCTTTGGAAAGAAAATATTTTGGATTGAAGAGCCTTATAATAAGTTCCTAGTATTCTGTAAATCTTGATAATGCTCAAGTTTATGGTGATTGGTACAAGGGTAAACCTAGGGAAAAAACAGCGAGGAGAAATTATTGGATATGTTATTAATGTCCTGC
Source organism: Myotis myotis (assembly GCF_014108235.1). Taxonomy (NCBI): domain Eukaryota; kingdom Metazoa; phylum Chordata; class Mammalia; order Chiroptera; family Vespertilionidae; genus Myotis; species Myotis myotis. The sequence goes on along the minus strand of NW_023416321.1, from coordinate 10,044,461 downwards.
TCTGGATTCTGATCTACAATCAATATAAGCATGAAAACAAACATTTAAAAAAAAGAAAAATTTTGGACATAAAATGAATGCACATATGCTGTGAACTATACTGTCCCAATGTTTGAATTTGGTCTAGATAAACCATTTAAAACAAAATCAGTTCTTAACTCACAGGGGTGCTGAGTTTGCAGGGGGAAAATTTTTCAATGAGAGATGGCAACCTTACAGATGCTATTTCCAATCAATTCCAAAGCTCCAGAAGATTGAAGAGCCTGAACCATTTGACCTGTAGAGTTTCCCATAGGCTATGATAGTTCCTTTTGTTTTTATCCTGTTTTCCTAGCTTTGAAACAAATGAATTTATCAAAGTTTCAAGAATAATATGGGACAGGAAGATTTTGACAGGCATCCTAATTACTCTGGCCCATGCTAAAATAAACAAATGCATTTCCCTCCATTATCGGGACAGTTCTAGCAAGAGCAAGATGTATGTACAAAGATCTTTTTGGTTGTTTATAATAAAAGTGGAATTATTGATGCTTTACACCCTTGGAAGGATTTCAGAGTGTTATGACAATCAATATAACATAACTTTTTAAGTTTCCCCCATTCTACTTGGTTGGAAATTGTAGACCTAGTTTGTTTGCATAAAAAGATGGGGTGCGTATGTGTATTTTTGACACTGCAAAGTGTGTTTGTGTGCATTAATGAGCAGTTTCCCCTTTAAAATGAACGTTATTTATAATATTAAGAGTTTCTTGCTTCTACTAGTAAATACTTGTGTAGAGCTCTTTTTGTCAAGCATTCTGAAATAAAAGGTCTAAGTTTGGAAATACATACTTCGTTTTCCCTCCCATAAAGATTACTGTGCCTATGAACACTTCCTACTGGATTAAACGTTTAAAGTCTTGGACACTTCCTGTTTTTCTTTTAACACCTATGGATTCTTGTACAGCACATTGTATCAAGAATTGAAATCTGATCCCTGGTTGGTGTTCCCAGTGGTTAGAGCATCGACCTTGCACCGAAGGGTCTTGGGTTCAATTCCCAGTCAAGGGCATGTACTTGGGTTGTAGGTTCAATCCCCAGCCCTGGCCAGGGTGTGGGAGGCAACCAATCAATTTGTCTCTCTCACATCAATGTTTCTCTCGTCCTTCCTCCCTGCACCCCTCCCTCCCTCCCTGACTCCCTCTCTTCCTCCCATTCTTCCTTCCTTCTACTCTCTCTGAAAACCAATGGAAAAAAATATCCTCAGGTAGGAATTAACACCAACAACAAAGAATTGAAATCTGAAAACAAGCTTGCAGCATTTCCTGTAGGAAAACATGGGAGGTTCTGACATTCATCACACATTCACCCAGCAAATATTTGTTGGTGCCTAGAGTGTGTCAGACACAGACAGACACTGGGACTATAGCAATGAATAATATATCCCTGTCTCTAAGAAGCATATAGACTAGTTGGAAAGACAACATTTGAATGAGTGATTTGACTATGGTGTAGTAAGCACTAAAAATGAGGAACATAAATTGTATTATGAGAGCACATTGGAGGGAATAATAACTACACCTGGAAAGGAAACTGGAGATCAAGGAAGGCCTCTCAGAGGAGGTGATATTTTAATTATGTCCTAAAAGATCAGCAGGAATTTATCAGGCTGACGAGTGTTAGGTAGCAATAAGTGAAAATAATCAGTGTTGGGCAAAAGAGTAGGAAGTGGCCACAACTGCAGGTGGGTATATTGCTAGGTACTATTTTACCACAGAGAAATTGGGGGGAAATATAACAAAAACCTTAGTTATAAATGCCCTTTGACTTAGCAATTCAACTTTAAATGTACTTTAAAAAATTAATATGCATAATGATGTTTAAGGATATCTATTGCAGACTTGTTTATAAAAGCACAAAATTGGAAACAAGTTAACTATCTAAGCTACTACAATACAATGGATATATGCAACCATTTAAAGTGATGTTTGTAGGAGAATATTTTATGATTATGGAAAGATGTTCATATCTTATTACATGAAAATGTAAGCAAATATAGTAAGCTCCCCATTTTGAAATATATGTATATGTGTTCATAGAAAGACTATAATGGTTTTCACCAAAATTTTGGGCATGCTTTTATTTCTGAATTTTATATAATGAAATGTGTTGTTTTTATAGTAAAAATAAACAGTGAAAGTTCTTTTTCAAAAATCTTGAAAGTGTGCAGAGCCGTGGGCCCAGAAGTTTCACTAAGTATTTATTCTAAGGAAATAAGCCAATGTATTTCCTAGAACATCAAGTCATTGGAAGCCACCTACACGTCTAATTACATGGAATTGGTTTAATAAATTGCGGCATACCATATGATGAGCTGCAGTACAACCATTAAAAATCATGTTGTCAAGTCGTGTAGTCATTATTGTCATGAGAAAATGTTCCTGATATATTAAAGGGGAAAAGGCAGGGTACAAAAACAGTATGGAAAGGGCACATACCAAAACGTTAATAGTGGTTTTTTTCCCGGGTTATGGGATTATGGTGTGTTTCTTTCCACGCTTTTCTGTATTTCCTAACTTTGCTGGTTTAAGCATGTTGCTTTTTTAATTGAAAGGTTTTTTTTTTTTTCATGAGTGTGCTCTTGTTGTGAGATTAAATAAGTATCAAATAACAGCTGAGGATAGGTACATGAGAGTCCACAGTGACATGAGTGCATACACGGAGCAAACAACACACATAGCCTGTGTTTGTAAAGGGATGGGTGTCCTTATAAAATATGCCAACCAGGCCTGGGAAGACTCCCCCATCCTGTCTCTAGGGCAGAGTTAGAGCAGCAAACACCCCAACACCCAGGGTCCCATTTGGGATCTACCCTCACTCACATCATCCCTTTCAGTCCTCCTTTTTGGTCTCGGCCTTCATATGTTTCTCCCTCTTCATCATAATCTCTTCTGAAGGTCGTGAAAACGCCTCATTCAGCTTCAGGTTGTTCTTCTGGCGTGGTGCTTTTCAGATAGGACTACTCCATAAATGCTTGTTAAACTATTTTTAAAAGAAATACATTTAAAAACAAAGGTCACAGTGCTCTCTATCATAATGCCTCCAATTCTGTGCCCCGTTTGTCCAGAGCAGACCATTAGGCAAACGTCTTCAAGGACATCCTTGTCTAAAAACCGCTTTCTAATTATCTAAGTGAGAAATTTCTCTTTGGTTTTAATTGTTGAATGTCCACAATGCATTAAGTATAATTTGGATTCTGTGAGTCACATTTCTTGTCTATTTTCCCTGTACTAAACAAACCATTAGCTACACTGGGAGCTCATCCGCCATTTCCCTACCCAGTGATTGATGCAGTCTGGGGAGGTTTTTCTGCAATTTGTTCACATTAACTTGACTCCCCCCACCTCCCCTTTAGCTTGGTTTTACTGGTATCTGAAAACATAGTGATTCCACCATCTCCCCTCTTCTAAGTTGTCACAGGCTCTCTTAATTGTGTATCAGCATCCATTTCACTTTATCTCTTACTTATAGAACCCTGATTTTGTTCACAATGGCCATGTGTCTGGCTGAAAACATGTGCCTCCTCAGACAGACCTGCAGGAAGGTAGCTACATAGTTCTGGCCATCAAGGGGTGAGGTGAAATCGTTAGAGAGAGTACACCTTCCACAATAAAAACGCCGAGAAAGCTCTTCATCCCTATTGTTTCCACCTTCCCTTCTGCACCTTTCCCTTCTTCCCTCCTGGAATACCGACTTGTTGCCTAGGGATGTAGTAGCCATTTGCTCAAAGATGTTGTGACTTGCCCTGGCCATAGCCAATAAGTAGCAAAGTGAGAAGAACATACTAGTAAATACCCAGGCCACTCTTTCTATTACACTGTGAGTTTAGTTATTAGTAAACTTCCCGTTATTATAGACTGTACTAATTTGCCCCCTCCTTAAAGAACATTTCAAATGGAAGAAGTCTAAATAAATATGCATATACAAATATGCATAATTCAGCAAACATGAGTGCCTTCTTGTGCAAGCTTTATGCCAAGAAATAAAGGAGAGAGAGGAAGACTAACCCTGCCCTCGAGAGGCTTACCAATAGACTTAGGTGAAATTGTAATGAAAGTAGAATATGGTAATTAGGTAAGGTCCTAAGAGAACAAAAGAGTATAAGATTTATCTTGAGTGGGAAATTCTATAGAAACTTCAAGAAGGTAGTGGACCTTGAAGTACAGCCAAGAGTTAAAAATGAAGAAAAGGTAATTCCAGGCAGATAATGAAACATGAGTGAGAATATAGAAAGAGACTTTCTTGGATAGAGTTCAGTAGGTAGCCTGGCTGGAGCATGTGCTGCTCAGATCAAAGCAGAAGAAGCTGGAAAATAGTTTGGGTGTGGACCGGGAAGACCGTTTGAACTTGGTTTTGTAGGAGGTAGGCAGCTATGAAAAAAATTAATCATGAATGGACATGATCAGGTCTATGTTTTGGGAGGAAGAGAACAGTAGAGACAAGGGAAGGAAGCTCTTGCCATGGTGTTGGTGAGCAGTGGTCAGGACCTTTGCATCTCGTGGGCAGAGGGGGAAAGGAGAGCGATGGATTAGAGAGAGCACTTCACCTTTAAAAATGATGAAACAGGAGGATGAACTGGGCGCCAAAGATCACTGTGGAATATTGTTCCTTGAAAATCTTTTAAATTTGGATGGCTAGCCGTCTGTCTTGAATGAGTTACGTATTTCGATCTAGGAATGTAAGGAATTGCCCAAAATGATTTCTTGAAGGACCATTCTCTGCTCTTGGGTAGATGGAAAACATGTACTAATGGGATAGCTCCTTCTACAGTCTGGTTAGATTATTGATTATCCAAGTCCCTTGCTTTTTTCCCCTTCATTCTGTTTAGACTGTTAACTATTTCAGTGATTAGTATGACATTCTTTAAAAAAAAAAACTGGAAAAGTTCCGAGACCTCACATGCTAAGATTTTCATTTTCTGGATGCCTGCTATTGGCTTGGGTAGCCTCAGCTTAAATACATGGATTTCCACTAGAAGTAGAAAACATTAGACTTGTAATGAGTTCAGTAATCACTGCCTTCTACTCCTCCCTGGCCAGCATGATAACAGTTGAATGAGTTTTTAAGTATCTATGAATTGTATTTATTATTGCACTTTCCCCCAACTTTATTGAGGAATAATTGACAAATATAATTGCATATATTTCGAAGTGTACAGTTTGATGATTTCATATGCATATACATTGTGGAACGTTTACCAAGATCAAGATAATTAACACATTCATCATCTCACTTAACTATCTCTCTCGTGTGTGTGTGTGTGTGTGTGTGTGTGTGTGTGTGTGTGTGTGTGGTGAGAATGCCTTGCTCTCAGCAACTTTCAAGTATACAATACCATGTTTTATTATGGCTCTTTTAACTCCCATTATTATTGATAAGAAGAAATGCTTTTTCTTTTGCTAAAGTTCGCATTCATTTTGTTTCTGTATATCTTTTGCCTTAAAAAGATTTTAAAGAAAAGCATACTTTCTTTTCTATACTACAGTAACTGTTACTATTTTTAGGAGTTACAAAGTTCAATCCAAATAATTTATCTTTATTTAACATTTATAAGTATGTGCTAGGAACTGCGAATTTCTACCATGTTCTGGGTTTTTCATAGCAACTTTATTTCCAGCACAATAAAAGAAAATTTTACTTTTGAAGGACATACTTGTCTAAAAATATCAGATTAAGGGACTATTATTGATTTATTTAGCTCTCAGAATTGATTTAGAGGCTTTTTAAGGTATGCAGAGAGATTATTCAGTTCATGCTTAAGGCCAAGTTTTTCCTGATGATGTATTCTTAAATTATTAGTTGGTTATTTGTGATTTGTGAGAGACTATTTCCTGTTATAATCTACATCATTGATAGGAAACTCATTCTTTTTTCCTTTTGGCTTGATTTTTTGTTCCTGGGTTATCTGTGTGCCTTTGTATCTCTTATCTCATGAAAGATAATTCTGCTCAGTTTTTTCACTAGTTGATTACTAGAAGACCTTGGGTTATTTGTCCATTTGGTAGAGAGTTTTTAGATAAAGCACACTTCATTTATTTATTTTAAAATATATTTTATTGATTTTACAGAGAGGAAGGGAGAGGGATAGAGAGTTAGAAACATCAATGAGAGAGATACATCGATCAGCTGCCTTCTGCACGCCCCCTACTGGGAACTGAGCCTGCAACCAAGTTACATGCACTTGACCAGAACTGAACCTGGGACCCTTCAGTCTGCGGGCTGACACTCTGTCCACTGAGCCAAACCAGTTAGGGCTAAATAAAGCACACTTTAGACACTTAGTAATAAGCTTCGTCATCAAGGCTTCAAATCTTCAGATTTTTATTGAAAGAGAAGAACCATCTCAAAAACAATATTCGGAATTTGAATATAACTATTCTGATCAAGTTGTGGAGCATCATCATTGACCCCCATGGTCTGCTGACGTTTCTGACGTCCAGAATACACGGACGGAGAAAATTATCGGCTGCTCTGAGCTTGTCATTATTTGCCCAGATGGGGAAAGGTGTCACCTATTCTTCCATATTAACTTAAATATTATTCTCGGTCTTGCTCTTAAATTGTCTGCTCCAGGGATATGGAAAGGGTGTGGCAGGTGAAGATCTTTCTCAAAGAGGGTTCCTCTGGAGGTGAGAGGAGAGGACCTTGGGATGCATGAGGTAGTGCTTCTGTAATGGACATTTAAACCTACCGGGGACTGGAAATTCCTGAGACACAGCTCTAGTTCCACGCTCCTGGTCGCCTGCCTGCCTTTTGCCATTCCAGTCTGTTTCTTTCATTTTTCTCACTCTGTCAGAGAGCCATCAACAACGAAGTCCAGGAATACATTTGTCCAAGGTAATTTCTGTTAAAAAGTTGTCCTTGCCTTTCTGTTATTGATGGTCTTGTGCAAACATTAAAGGTTTGTGTCTTCTTTGTTGGTTCCCCTCCAAGATAAGCATTTATATTAAATTGGGAATACTCAAGTCTTGGAAACATCGAAGGTAATAATAGAAAACTTTCACTTTTAAGAAAGCAACGATTTTTAAAGCATCAATGAGTAGTACCAATACAACCCTTTGTATTATATCTACCTAATTCCAAACCCCTGAGAACCTAATACTGATCGTGGTGACAGGAAATTGTGAAAGGGGCTGAGTGTGTCACAAAAGCCAAGTGGATGAAGACGGCAGCAGCCTTGGTGTAATTTTAAGTGAGACCTCGTAAGGGGGCCACCCAGCATGAAATCAGAGTGAGCCAGCCCCCTGCTTTGGGTAGGAGATAATTGCCTCCGAGGTCAAAAAGAAATGATGTTCTTGATATAGAATTGCACCATTAGGTGTCTTATTGGATTTGGGCTGGTGAGAGTAGAGCTCTCCTCGGAAACATCTGTTCATTGTCGGGGCAGCATGGCCAACGAAGATGAAGAACCAGTGGGCTGTCTCAATGTGGCAATTCCTGCACAAGGATACGGAGACACGGCGCCTTCCCAGGCCATTGTGAAGCATGGTGCTGTGTGCGAAATCTAGAAATCCCTGTTTTTGCTTGTGTGTCATATCGGGAGCTCATTTGCCCTTCTCTGTTGCCATGAGATCTTTACAGCACCATGCTTTTTAAAGCTTCCTTTTTTATTGGCACTGGAATTTTGGGGTATTTCTCTCCCAGACCTGTTGATTGCAATTTTTTCTTGATTGAATTCCATTTTGTTTTACCCTTGAGGTTCTTCAGATTCTATTTCTACTCTATGCTTTGAATTCTTCTTTGTATTTGTAGATTTCTATGATACCTTCCAAGTTAATATTTTATGAGAGCTTAATATTTGTTTTGGTCTTGGTCACTAGTAAGCATAAAACACTCTTAGCATCCTGAGAAACCCACCTAGATTCTTATTTGAATTGTTATAATATAATTATTATATTATATGGCCCTCCTTTTAAGCCATAGGAAGGTATATATTACATAATAATATATTACATAATAATATATTACATATAATTATAATAATTATAATGAATAAAATTTAAAAATACCAGGAGAAATTATTTCAATTCCTTTAATTTGTAGATAATGGTACTAAGATGCAGAAGTATTAAGTCACTTGCTTATTACCATTTGTTTGCAAGTTTTATCTAATTTTTGGTACAGGAAAATTATTCATGTCCAATTATATTTGAATTTCTTTCAAAAGGAGATTTTTAAGGGCATTTTATATGTCCAGCCTATTGTCCTAAGTATATAATTATACTTTGCTTAGTCTGAATCTTTGAGCACTTTAATGTTATCATCCTTAAAATAATAATGCTTAACACATATACTGTATTGAATAAAATTAAGAATTTAAGTTACAGTATATGTGCTACACATTATTATTTAAAGTGTCATATTTGTGATATTTCTTCTTCTGTTTGGAAATTGACCTCTGAAAAAGAAAAGAAGGTCACCTAGTAACGTAAGTTTAGTTACTATTTGTGTTCATCATTATTTCATCAACATTGAGGTCGTGTTTTCCTCCATTATCATGCAAGGAATTGGTGATTTTTCATAGATTCATTTCCAGTGTGAGTCTTTTTTCTTTATTCAGCCTTGTCAACAGATGAATGCCCATGAACATCCATCTGAGTGTAGAGTCGGGGATTATCAGTCAGGGTGGCTCCGTGGGGCTGGCACCCTTCACTCCTGCATGAGCAGCTGAACCTCACTTTGTCATGGCAGGATTTGACTGTCAGCTCCACCCATAATCCAGTGCTGGGCACCTGCTCCATGTTGGATGTGGTGAGGGGTAAGATAGAGGGTTAGCTAGGGATTTTTCTAACAAAGGCTACTAGTGCGAGAAGATCGGTATGCAAATAAGCATGGTACAAAAGAAACAGTAATAGGTACAATAAGAAAGATATATTTTAGTGTTAGGGAAATTGAGAAAAGAGAAAGCTGATGTTTTAGTTAATAGTGTAACTGATAGTTCATTTAGGTGTGGTGGCTTCTGTTTTGTGAACACATCTCTTGAAGTTCATTTTAAAATGAACAGCAGTGGAATGTCTGTTTGCTTTGACTATTTTTCATTCATTCATCATTGAATACCTGCCGTGTGCTAGATCTTAGACTAGGATGCTGAGGACACAGAGATGAAACTGACAAAATCTCTAGCCAGGTGGAGCTTATATTTTACTGGGGAAGATGTATAGTACAATCCCAGGTCATGGTAAATACACTGAAACAAAACAAAACAAAACAAAAAAGACTGGAGGACACAGAGATAGAAAATAACTAAGATCCCTAACCTGGTTTGGTTCATAGGATAGAGCGTCAGCCTGCGGACTGAAAGGTCCTGGGTTTGATTCCCGTCAAGGGCACATCCCTGGGTTGTAGGCTCCTCCCCTGCCCAGGCCCTGGTCTGGGTGCGTGCAGGAGGCAGCCAATCAATGTGTTTCTCTCACATCGATATTTCTCTCTGTCTTTCCCTCTCTCTTCCACTCTCTCTAAAAAATCAATGGAAAAATATTCTTGGGTGAGGGGAGAGAAAGAGAGAGAGAGAGAGAGAGAGAGAGAGAGAGAGAGAGAGAGAGAGAGATGGAGAGAAAGAGAGAGGGGGAGAGAGAGAGAGAGGGAGGGAGGAGGGAGGGAGGGAGGGAGGGAGGGAGGGAGGAGGGAGGGAGGGAGGGAGGAAGGAAATGACTAAGAAAGGGTGGCAGTAGGACTCTGAGACAGGATGCCCAGAGGAGGCCTTTGAACAGAGACCTGAATGAAGTGAGAGCTCAAGCCATACAGCAATCTGAAGTAGGAACATTCCAGGAAGAGGAACAGCAGAAGCCAAGGCCTTGAATGGAAACTGTCTCAGAGATCTTAAGGGATAGTTCAGAAACCTGTCTGGCTAGAGCTAAATGGGTGACACCGAGCGAGGAAATGAGGTTGAAGAGGCAGAAAGGAGAAAATTCTGGAAGGCCTAGTGAGCTCTAGGAAGGTATTTGGATTTTATTTTGCAGATCATGCCAATTAGTAAATTTTAACAAAAGATTAGCATGATATAATTTATATTTCTAAAAGATTTCTCTAATTACCCTTTGTAGAATTTATTATAAGGGGCATAGGAGTGGAGGAGAGGAGAGACCAGAATGAGATATAACGAGATGGTCCACAAGAGATGGGAAGAAAGTATTAGCGTGTGTGTGTGTGTGTGTGTGTGTGTGTGTGTGTGTGTGTGTAAAATTGAGCTTTTCTAATATCAATGCATTAATAGTAGCATATGTATATAATTTATAAATTAATATACATATATTTTGTGTCTAATAGAAATTTACAACTGGGGCAATCGATTTTCAAAAGTTTGAAAACCACTGTTCTGAGTGAGAGATGATGGTGACTGTGAGTTGGCTTCCAACATGTTTCCCTGGGAAATTGTAATAATCATTTTTGGTTGCTTTTATTCCTTTCCTTATCACTATGGAGCAGTGTTTCTTCTTGCCATAAAATTGAGCACGCACAGGCAAGCACACACGCACATTTGCATATAATTTCAGGGTGTTCGGATACCACATTAAGAATCTCAACTGCAGAGGATCATTTCACAGTACCCCCCCCCCCCATTTGTCCTTTTTTTCTGAACACTCTACACTAGCATTTCTACTCCTGTGTGTGCCAATTCTAAACTTATTATATGAGTGCATATTTTTTATTTACTTTTCGGGCCTAGAATTCTGACCTGCAAATGAGCACAGTTCCCTTTAGTTATGTTTTGCTATCCATCTATTTTTGACATTGAGCTATCTTGAGGTTCCGAATAATACCAAATCCATGATTTCTGTCACAGGTACCCCATTTTTCTCTGTTTCCTGGAGGGTTGCCTGGTATGCCAATATTAATATATATTGGTGAAGGTCCTTACGAAAGCCAAACAAAAATTAGAGGCAATGTTTTTATAAATAAATGATGTGATTTTACTTTCATCAGGGAAGTTTTGTGACACTCTTGTATATTTCTTTGGTCATGCCTCAGGCCCTTGACAGAAGTGGAAGTAGAAATCAGGCATTTTCCAAGAATTCTTCAGAGTTCTTTGAAATTTGTGCTTTTATAAGTGAAGGAAGGTAGCATATTTGACCTGCTCCCTTTAGAGAATACCTAATGGTCCAGCATCGTGGGAACCTTCCAGCCTATTTTGTAATGTCTGTTCCACCCTGGCTGCACTTGCCATCATAAAATGTTAATCTTTTAAAGATTTGCCTCAGTGCACACTGTAATAATTTCCTACTCAGAAAGTTTGCCCACATACTTTTATTTTCTTTCCTGTTTGCTTAGGCCTTTGGGTTAAAGTATAATTAAAACTAATTGCTGAGAATAAAACTCAGGATGCTGGTCCACCGTGGTGGTCAGATGAAGGGCCACTTTTGTATTGTTTAATTATTGTAAGAGAGGACACAAGTAGCTCCACAGAAAAAGAACAGGTGATTTGGCTTCATAGGCGTGTTCTTTCCAAGCCTTTTGTCCCCTCCCACCTGTAATGCCCATGAACATTTGGAGTGATATGACGCAAACATGACATAAAGGAAAATTGACTGTCATTTCATTTCTGAGAGAACATGGTGCCCTGGAATATAAACTATGACATCAAAAAGTGAAAATAATCTCTTCTTTGCTTACGTTTCGCTGTTTAACTTTTTGCAATTCATCTTTATTTTTTAATTGTCTAAGATAAGATTTTGGAAACGCTGCGGTCTCAGTTTATTCCTTTAAACATTGTGACTTGTGGTAGAGAAAAATACAGTTCATTTTTAAAGTAAATATAGTTTCCATCAACTCTAGTTTTGCTTTTAAAGCACCTATTTAATTTTTAAGAAGAATGTATTTCATAATTTAAGCTTTTTAATTAAAGTATTTCGGATTTGTTGCAGTAAACTTAGCAGACACCCCCTGCCTCCCCCCCGCCCCCCCCCCCCCCACACAGACACATATACACATTTCCTTTAAAAAAAACCACACCACACAATTCCCCCATAGTTTATATTGATTATACTAACTCTATTGACATTGCCTGTGTCTGCACTATCACCCAAAGTTTGTAAATTCTTTGGAGAAGGTCTGAATCATAATAGATGAATGCTGAGAAGTCAGATAATTTCAGAACCTTGTGGGAACTTTCTAGTTTCCACTCTTTTGTCCCCTCAGAAGACTTTTTCATGAAAGAGAGGGATTAGTGACAACTTTCTAATGCAGAGTCAGTCTTTCGTTTTTTGTTTAAAAATGACACATGGAACATGTAGTGCGTAATGCAGTTAAAGGTCTGTTGCCAAGCAGCTGGAAACCTAGGGGCCATTGTTGAATTTGAAGGAATAGTGGGTTCAGGGAAGGGGCCAAAAGAAAACTTGAGAAAAATAGAGTAAGACTAAAAGTGTTTTATGATAATTAGAATAAAAATTGGATATCAGGACTTCACGGGTCAGCTTCTGTTCACACATTTAGCTTTCACCTTGCAAAGAAAGGGATGTATCAGGTAATTAGGTCAAATCAATGATTATATATCTTTAACTCAAGTGGAAGGGACTATAATTGTGATGAAATTTGTCTGAAGGGGAACGCATGGGGAATCTTGTCAAAGGTCATGAGTTCAAAGGGGAAATTAAGTTCAAGGTTCGGTCCCTGTTCACACCACACACACACCCCCCACCCCCAAATACTGCATAATAAGGAACCAAGCTACCCATATTTCTATAAACAAGTTATTTTATTATTTTTTTTAAATAAGCAGAATCTTTATCATTCAAAACCCTTCAGGGATATAGAATTAAAGCAGTTTCACCTTCTTAATGGTATATTTTCTCCTGACATGGACAGAAGGAAAACCCTAGCATTCTATTTCCTGCTTGTTGGTTTCTTCTGCGTTGTTGCTGATCACACACAAGGCACCCAGCTGCATGGAGTGCAAATGAAGAGCCCATCTCGGAGAGATCACAGGGCCATGCGTCCCCTAATGTAAATTCTTGACTTATTTACAAGATAACAATAACGTATTTTAAGATTAGCGGTAATAGGAAGACATCTAAGAAAGTTGGGCTGTCTCTTCTCTCTCTCTCTCTTCTCTCTCTCTCTCTCTCTCTCTTTCTCTCTTTCTCTCTCGCCTCCCCCCCCCCCCACCCCCTTCCTGAATTCAATTTCCCCTTAAACTTGACAAAGTGGAACCAACATTCGCCCTTGTCTTGGTCATTCTTCTGAAACAAAGGGTCTATTCTCCCTTTTAGTGCATGTAGAACTTCCATTAAGGTGGACCGTAAACTCTTGCATGGGGTGAAAAAAGAAAAAGCCCTCAAATCTTTTCTTTGCCCTGGTATTATTTTTAAAGGACAAACAATAAGAACATACTTTCACATAGTGCTAAAAAAAACTCTGGCTGAGGAGACCTGGCCTTTAAAACCCAATGGCCTTTAAATACTTTGGATTCCATGTGTTACTTCAATACATTAAATTCTATAAGATTGTTTTAGTGTTTTAAGAAAGAGAAATGTATGCAAGAAAAAAAGTATGTAATTAGATCAAATCAAGAAAGTCCTTGCAGACATTTAAAAAAATTTTTTTCACCCAATTGGATATTACATTTGCAATTCATAAAGTGACACCATTACTGACTGGAAACCAAGAAGCGTAGCTGGTAAAAGAAAAACCAGCCAGTCTGTTTTATCTACTCGACAGTGGAGTTATGTGTGTGGGCCTGCACCCACACATGCACTGAGGCTCAAACAAACTAGGCTAATCACTGAAATAGCATTTTAATATTAAATGTGATTCGTGTAACAGAAGACAGAAATATTTCAATCATAAACACAATAACCAAATCTCAGATGTTTGTGTCCTCCTTAGAAAAATTTTCATGGAAGTAGATTCTTGCCATAAAATGGGAAAAGAAGGCATTTGATGAAAACACTACCCACATTTTTGCTAATAAATTTCCTTGTATCTATCATGTTCATTGCTTGGGTGGGCTTATTATCATGGGGTTACGTCTTAAATAACTCGATCTTTTTGTGTCAGAATGTATGGGATTTCTGTCTGTAAACTCTAAGATACTTGCCAGAATTTAACAAAAATATAATCTCTGACACAGGTCGTGATTGATAAGCTATTTTGGGATAAACTGTTTTGGAATAAACAGGCCTGTGAGTGAAGAAGAGACAGGTGCCTCGCTTGACTGAATGGGTTTGGAAGGGAGGGATAAGAGGCTAAACTCTAGCAACTAAAATTTCCACCCTGGTAAAATGTAGAAGTTCAAGGAACAACATTGGCATGATATTAATGACCTTTGAGGGCGTATAGAGTTCAGAGTTCATTTTCTATTTACAACATCTCTTGCTGCTCCACCTCTTACCCTCCCTTCTTCAAAAAAAAAAAAAAAAAAGCAATTATTTAGGACATAGTGACATTCAGCCAGGCTAATTTTTACACAGAAATAGAAACAGTGGGAAATATAGCAGTTAAGTATTAGCAATGGGTAGAACTAAGGGTGCCCAGTGTGGGGAGAGGGTATCTCCTGAGCAGTTCAAAGTTCATTCTTTGTTCACATATAATGAAAAGTCTTCAGTTATCAGGTATTTAAACCCAAATCAGCAGTTCCATATCCGTAACCTGAGCCGAGTGTTCCTCCATCTAATGGCCATGCTGCTGTCGTTTGCAGTGAGTTGGGTGACATTCGATTTGTACTCCGAGACGGGAACAGATGGGCTTTCATTGTGAGGCTCCGCCTGTATGCAAATGTGAACCGAGTTTCACCCGATCCCGGGGCCTGACCTGACCGTGCACATGCATTTACTCAACGTGGCTCAGCCTGGGGGGGCAGCGAAGGGGGAATAAAAAATGGCAATCGGATAGTACCAGCGGCAGGTCAAGTTTACCATCCGTCTTTCAGCGGGACTGAGATGGCAACACAGTTATTTAGTTTCAGTGTTGATGTGCGTTGCAATAAACTCCATCATTTCACCTGTTTATGAACCCAGCCTCGTATGAGATCTCTGTGAAATCAAACAAAGCTGGCAATCAACTCTCTTGTTTCCAGCAGAATGGGAGATTATGGACTTCTTTTTTTTTTTTTAAGCATCTTTATTTTTCCCCAGCCTCACAATTATAAATCAACATTTTTTTCCCCAGCCCTTTTTATTTCTTACATTGGATTTATTAATTTCGTATTTAGAGGGGGACAAAATACATTTTCCCCCAAATGCTTTTTGTTTCAAATTAAGAAATATGATCGTTAACGTCAGAATAAACAACCAGCATCTTAGATGTCAATTAACTGTTTTTGCATGTACCCAGCAATGTACAGCGCCTAATAAATCTTACAATTAAATGTGCAGCCCTTCATTAGAGTGAAAATATGAACAGCTGTAATCATGCACATGCTATTGACAGAGAAAAATTTGGTTTCGTTTGTAATTTTTCACACTGGGAAAGAATGAGAGATGGGCTGAAACACAACTGTTTCTGTAGCTGTGGGCTTGTCCTTCACATGTGCAGGACAACAAACCGGCATCTCTGACTTCAGGGTCTAACAGTAGTGATTTGCCTCAATTTTCTCCTCTCATGAAAGTAAAATTTCTCTTGGGAAACATATAAGCCTTTGGCTAGAAAACCCATAGGACAGACACCCCCAAACTGTAACAAAAAAACACCGCACACAAATTGATGCATTTCTCCAGTACGTCTGTTCTTGAAGGGGTTCTATTAACTGATGTCTGCAATTGGCATAAAAGAAATAGTGGCTAAGAATACAGTGAGAGTTGATGCATGCAGCGAAAACTGCTTCTGGCAACAAAAGACACCACTTCTGGTAACACATCTATATTGCTCAGAATGCAAACGTGGTCTTTTGACGTTGTATTGGTGCATGTTTCAGAAAAACCAAGCCAGGCTTCCCTCAAAAAAGGTGCTGAATTGTCTGCATAAGGATTCTCTTCCACCTCACCTTATTCCACCCTCACTCAACGGTGCAAGGCCAACATGTCAGGACAGCCTTTTCAAGCAATTCTAAAGAGTTAGGTTTGAAATAGAACTAAATGGCCAGGACTAGGACTAGCATTTGTCTACTAGGCACTGGGTAGTAGCTGACAGAGATAATAAAGAATAAAAGGTTACATGACAGTATAGCGGTATTAAAAAATGTTGTACTCCTTTCCTTGAGTATTGAAATTGATTTCCTTATCTTACCTGGTCTCTAAATATGTATTTCCATCTATTTAGAATATATGTGGAAGGTATATGGGGACATATATGTATATATACATACTGACAAGTACATATGTATTTACATCTATGTATGCAAATCCTTTCTTATACAAATAAGGATTTATGTGAATGCAGGATTTTACGTCCACATAAACTTTTGCTCGTGGTTGAATTACTGTAGGCCACCTTAAATCAAGGATATCATTTATACCCTTGGAAAATTTGTTAGAGAATTGTCAAGACGGTGCTTACCAGGGAATTAAAAAATGTTTATTTACTTTAGAAGCAAGCAATTCATATGTTCTAAGTTTAACAAGAGGCTTAACAAAGTTATATTCTGGCATGAGTTAGATCCTGAAGACTCTTTTATATTCTTAGCCACTATTTCATGTTAGTGAAAAATGAAAAGTAAAACATTTACAGCAATATTGTAACCAAGTTATAAAAACCACTACATGTGGTTGTTTTAATAAAATGATGCATTTACTAAAGTATTATCTAAAACAAGCTTGAGATTTTGAAATCAACAGTTTCTTTAAGTAATAGTATGAATTGGGAAGAAATGCTTGTATGCTTTTTAAAGTTCTTGATTAGGAAAAGCCTAGGCAAGTTACCTCTATCAGAGCATTTAGGTGTCTAGAAAAATGATACTCTCCATGTCTTTACAGAATCCATGTAAGTTCTCCCTCCTTCTCCCCCACCCCCCAAATGATTGTGGCACTAAGTACTTGCAAACAAGGAGGTACTGAGCTCAAAATAATAATAATAATAATAATAATAATAATAATAATAATAGCAAGCGTTTATATGGCTCTTATTATGTACCAAGGCCTCTTACAAGGGCTTTAAATATATTAACACATTTAATTCTGAAAAAAATTCCATGAGGGTTATGAAGCTCCCTTTTACAGATGAGGAAAATGAAACTTGCCCAAATAGCTTCTCCCTGGAACAGAACGTGGAAAAAGTGAGAAATTAAGACTCGGACTTTTGGAAAGAACTTCCATGTAACCAGACGAGTGATTTGTCTCTATGCCTCTTTCATCTGTAGAAAATTATGATGTTTTCTGTAAAAATTACATTTGTGAAATATACCCTGTTTCTTAAGCAGCAGTAAGTAAATATGTAATATTTTTAGTCCTTTTAAAGCTGTGCAATACTTGAGGTCACTGTTCTTCATCTATTCTACGACAAGGTGTGGGACTTCTAAGAAAGTGCTGCAAAGTCCTCATGAAAACTTCCTTGTGGGGAAGTTACCAGAACCATAAAATCCAAACCCCTTTCTAACTCCAAATGTGAGTTCCAGTTTGATGAGAATATGCTGTATGCTTTTCTTAAAGTTTGGCCTTGTCTAGTCTGTGACCCTGTTCTCTGGCAACAAAAGCAGGTTCCTGTAGAGCGTTTCATTATTTTCCTCCTTTTGCTCTAAGGTTAGTCAGTTGTACCCTTAGAAGGATGAGTAAAGAGAAATTAGGCAGGACACGAAGGTCTTCTGCTTTCTCCTCTTTCTAAAGACCAATTTGCATTTTATCTTATTGTACCAGGGCCTGGGTTGTGATCCATTCAATTCACAATAAAAATACAGTATTTATGGGTCATAATTAGCCTCTGAATCCTAGTCCATTGGCAGCACCCTTTTGGTTCATGAGAAGGGGTGGGGGGAGCCACCTTGTGGCTGGAAGATGACCCAGCAGCTTCTAGGACCCAGTTCTGTTTGAGTCGAAAGAAGATGAGGGTAGAAGCCAGAGGTAAATCACAAATATCAATCACTAAATATTTGTGGAAAGTGGTAAGGGATATAAATAGAATGTATAACTACAATAACACTGAAGCTGTAGTTGTAAATATACATTATCCTCTTTAATATGACATAGAGTAGATTGAGAACCGAGAAATTATTAAGATCCACACACACACACACACACACAAAAAAAAAAAATGGAAGAAAAGAATGAAAACATTTAAGTTAAAATTATGTTCATTTTGTAATTCAATAAAGAAATCCCAGAGACATATTTTTAAATTTAATGTTGTTTTCTAAAGCACAGCAAAAGCCCCACAGACATCTGTTTGCATACATTGTGTGTCAGGCAACATCAGATTTGAATGGAATTTATCTAAATTTTATATGCATGGCTTGATGTAAATTGAAATAAATTGTACAGCATACTCTGCGTGGACATATTGGTTTTTCCATCGCTGCTTGAACTTTTAACCCCGGGGCCTGAGCCGGTCACACGTTGACCTGTCTGAACTCTGCTGGTAGATCCAAGTGTGGAAGGCTGACCTTGCCTCCATGGCAACCATAAAGTAGGGTCCATGACTCTTCTCTCCCTTTCTCTCTCTTTTCTCCACACTCCAAATAAAACAAAACAAATTAGTATGTTCTCGAACAGCCAGTGAGTGTAATCTTGGAATAGTTTTGCCAAAATGCATTTTGCCTCTAACCCAAGCTCTAAGCAAAGCTTTTGCAGCTTGCTTGTCAGATGTTAATGAAAGTTTGAAATGAATGCCTTTATAAAATTAATGGAAAAGACCCCTTCCTGAGACACATTCAGTTTGCTTATCTACTATTATAGTAAAATACACTTCACATACTCATATATTAAGCAATGTTGCTATAGGTATGTTACACATGCAGATAAAAATTATACGTGTGTGGGGTTGCAACATAATTCTTTATAGGTAGATTTTAAAAAAATACTTAGATTAGGTTTTTCCAGTGCCCACAGTATCCTCATCAGACCTAACATTTTCCAATGTCATAGAGCTAATGTATCTGAAAGGAGTAAGCATTATGGACCTAGAGTTAATCTCTCTGTGGTGGATTATAGTCATCTTAATTAAGGTACTTTTATGTTTCTGCTTTGTCTTAGTTTGGATGATTGATCTTTAAATCCATGTACTAACAAATTATTATTTCACTGTCTTGGTGGTAGTTTAAAGGTGTTATTTATTCATCTCTAAAGTTAAAATTACGTTCATGGGATGTATTTGTAGTCATTCATTTATTAATGCAAGAAGCATCTGCTGAATGACTGCCATGTAGGTAACTTGAACTAAATACTGTGGTGATAAAAAAAAAAAAAAAAAAGTATATGCCTGGTCTTAAGGAATCCTAGTTTTGTGGCAAGATAGGAGGTTATTACATAGAAAGAGAAAAACTGGAGAACAATGAGACAGCAGTGACAAATGTATATTGTTTAAAATTGTATACCAACTGACAAGGAAACATGGCATAATGAAGTGACCATTTGGGAGTGGATTTAATGGAGAAAGGCCTCTTATGAAGAAAGTCTCAAAAAAGGTGGTTGTCCAGGGCTAGTGAACAAACATTCTGCTAAGTTTAAGAGGTTTCGCAGAATAAGCAGAACCTGGAATAGTGTTGGTATTGTGCAAGAGTTGATAAGGAGAAAAATAACCAGTGAAAATGGCCTATATTATACCAGGAATAGCAAATATCCTTGAATGCTCATAGATTAATCTGCTATCCCTCATCCTGGGGTTCATATGCATGCCTCAATGATTTGTTTCTGAAGTTGTGCAGTAAAAATACACACACACACAGACTTGTCAGTTTTGATTTGCAAGGGACTTCTAGTGTCCTTTTTAGAAAGTATTAAAAAAAATCTTAATTTCTAAAAGTTTGAGGTGGAGACCTGAAAATAGCAAATGTTTTACAAGTTGCCTTTGGACAACTACAGGTAACAGGATTGATAGGAGACCAGTCTGATGAAACTGAAGCCCTCATTTAGAGTGGCCTTGGGGTAGTTTAAAAGCAGCAACCAAAATATCACAAGAATGTTTTTCTTTGTCAGGCAATATAAAATATAAGAACGACAATATAGTGTAGGCAAGGAGAACCGGGAAATTCTCCTAGTTTGCCTCTAGCAAATTCCTTGACCCTTTGAAGTCACATTATCTTGGTGGGCCGCAGTTTTCTCATGTATAATAATAAAAATATCTAACCGATACCAAATTCTTGCTTTATACCAGGCTCAAGCACTTTCACGTAATTCTCACAACAATCCTATCAGGTCAGTATTATTGTCCTCAGTTTACAGATCAGAAAACAGAGGCACACTATCTTTCCCAGGATCATACCCAAGTAGTCTAGCTTTAGATCTAATGTGCTTCATGCACTGCACCAGGAGTCAGCAAACTTTTTCTGAAAGGGACTAAATAGTATTTCTCTTAGGATTTTTGGACCTTGTAGTCTCAGGTGACGACTGTGCCAATATACTACCAGTAGATAATATGTAAATAAACAAATGTGACCGTGTTCCATTAAAACTTCTTTTATAGTCCCTGAAATTAGAATTCCATATAATTTTCATGTGTCATGAAATTTTATTTTATTTTTCTCTCCAGTTATTTAATAATGTAAAAAAATAAAATAAAATTGTAAGCTCGCAGGCCCTGAAAAACATGGTGGGTTGGATTGGGCCTATGGGTCATAGTTGCCAGCCTCTACACCGCACTAACTTTACTGCCTTTGAGTTGGACTAAATGATCTCTAAAATTACCACTATTCAAAAAACTATTCAGTGATTGTTTTTAAAAATATATATTTTTATTGATTTCAGAGAAGAAGGGAGAGGGAGAAAGAGATAGAAACATCAATGATGAGCAAGAATCATTGATTGGCTGCCTCCTGCATGACCCCTACTGGGGATTGAGCACAAAACCTGGGCATGTGTCCTGACGGGGAATCAAACCATGACCTCCTGGTCCATAGGTCAACACTCAACCACTGACCCACACTGACCAGGCTATTCAATGACTTTCTAGCTAGTAGGATAACCATTCTGAATTCAATATATGTAATTAAAGAATTAAAAGCTGCCTTGGAAAACGAAGCCTGCCCATTTGTTTTGTTTGGAAAAGACTGTATCTAAACTATCTCAGAAGAATGAATTATCTTTGTTTAATTGATATTTTGAGGAAGAATTTTTTTGTTAATGGCTGTTGTTATCAGGATTGTCGTCTGATATCTAGCTTGAGTCCCTTATGATGCAGTGGAAGCCCACTTGCTCTGCTTTTTAGATAAAATGCTAAGTTTGTCTCTGTCTTGTCCACAATTCTATACTACTTCCTACAACTTCCACATCACCTTCTGCAGCTGAAGGTAAGAACCTGCCATCATTTCCCCAGATGTTTACCCTTTGCTCATATAGGCTTTCTTTATTGTCCTAGCTATTATTCAAAGGAATCCTTTCCAAAATGTCTTATCCTATATAATAAAAGGCTAATATGAAAATTGTCCCTTCGACTGGGAGTTCAACCAGGGGAGCGGGGCTGGCCCACCAACCACCCATGGCCCCTCCCCCTGGCCAGCCCCACCCCTGATTGGTTCCCCCCACCCCAATCAGGGTGGGTTGGCCAGAAACCACCTGTGCACAAATTCATGCACTGGGCCTCTAGTATGATAGAGTTAGGAACTGGACACGTTAGAGGCCTCTTTTCCTTGTCTGTATGTAAAATTTTGATTTTTCTATATTTTCATATACAAAAATTTCTGTAAATTTCATCAGTACCTAAAATATGTGTTTTTTTTAAATATATATTTTATTGATTTTTTACAGAGAGGAAGAGAGAGGGATAGAGAGTTAGAAACATCAATGAGAGAGAAACACCGATCAGCTGCCTCCTGCACACCTCCCACTGGGGATGTGCCCACAACCAAGGCATGTGCCCCTGACTGGAATCGAACCTGAGACCTTTCAGTCCACAGGCCGACGCTCTATCCACTGAGCCAAACCGGTTAGGGCCTAAAATATGTGTTTTGCAGGGGTCCATAGGCTTAAATCAAAACTGCTTTAGTTCTATGACACTTTGGTATTATGATAGATGTAGCAAATCATCTCTCCCTTTAAAACCAAGTAATATGGCTGATTGTGAATTTAAAACTTTTACTCTTTCTTTTAGCTCTTTTTTAAAAAAATATATTTTATTGATTTTTTTACAGAGAGGAAGGGAGAGGAATAGAGAGTTAGAAACATCGATCAGCTACCTCCTGCACACCCCCTACTGGGGATGTGCCTGCAACCAAAGTACAAGCCCTTAACCGGAATTGAACCTGGGACCCGTCAGTCCACAAGCTGACGTTCTATCCACTGAGCCAAACCGGTGTTAGGGCTTTCTTTTCGCTCTTAAAACTCTCAGCCATTCCAGAGTCTACTTCTGTTTCCTTAGTGTCTGTTGAGGTGATGTGATAAAAACAAAATATAGTGTCTCTTTTATATCATGATGTTCATACATATTATCCTTAGTTACAAACTTAGTCTTCAAACTCCTACGTAGTCTGCTGAGCTGTATGCCTTATAGTTTCCCAAACATTCGCAATTTATTTCATAGATGGCAAAAAATATCCCTTATTAGCTAATAATCTCTGTGTATCCTAGGTATGATAAATATAGGGGGCTGCATTTCCTTCTCAGGAATGGCCATTGAAATCAAATTTTCAAAGGTTTTTCCCAAGCCTGTGTCTTTTTTTTCTTCTTCTTCAGAAAACTAATATTAGAACATATAGTTTTTTGATGTAAGATGGTTCTGTAGCCACAAAATTAGAAGTACATGAAGGAAAGTAGTCTGCTTCCTTTATGTGTGTTCCATATGATCTTGGAGTACTCAACAGCTTTGCTCATAGAGCTGCAGTGAGACCAGATGAATAAAGAGCTCTTTTCGAGTAAAATGCTCATCTATTTATATTTCTAAGACTCTAGAATATTATTTTACAGATTACATGGGCATTAATGTAAAGGCTATTTATAGGGTATTTGAAGGGGATGAGATAAGATATTATTTTATCTAGGAAAACAGCTCGGGAAAAGCCTTAAAAAGGGAAAACAGTAGCATAACAAGGAGATCCTATCCCCTTAAACAGTGTCACAGGACAGTGGCGCCAGATCGCCCACCCCCTGGTAACTTCTTAGCATAACCAAAAGACAAATTTAAAGTTACTAGCTATAGTGAGGTTCTTTCATATTTCTTTGCCCTTGCCATATTTTGCTTGTATAGAAAGATTTTATTGTCATTGAAGAACTTTATTTTGAGAATAATCTGTTCACTGAGTACGCTAGTCAATGTTTTTGTCTTTTAGTTTGTACTTGTTTATTTTGTTAGCGTTTAAATAATCTTTAAAAACTTCAAATACAGCCTGGCTGTGATAGCTAAGTGGATTGGGCATCGTCCCATGGACCAAGAGATCCCAGGTTCGATTCCCAGTCAGGGCACAAACCCGGGTTGCAGGCTCAATCCCAGTAGGGGATGTGCAGGAGGCAGCCAGTCAATGAATTTCTCTCATCATTGATGTTTCTATCTCTCTCTCCCTCCTCATTCCTCTCTGATATATATATATATATATATATATATATATATATATATATATATATATATATATATGGATATATATATGGATAAAAGAACCTACTACCTATGTTTAAAAAGACACAAACCTTCAAATATATTTTAAGTTTTAAAATCTTAAAATATAGAATTGCCCAAAACAGAGTCCACTCTCTTTTTTTTTTAATCCCTAAGATTTGACTTCTTCAAGTCACTGCCAACATTATATTAGAATTCTGTGTTTACAAATCCGTCCCCACTGGACTCTGGCTCCTAGAAGGCCTAACACAATGCCTCTCACAGGGTAAATGTTCCCAGAGTGTTTATTGAGCTGAACTGTTGAACCAAATAGTGACAAAGATGGTGGATTTTGACTGAGCATTAGAATGCCCCAGAGAAACGCATGGCTTCTTTACATTTTTGGTGGGTAGCACCACCCCAAAGGAATGCTGCAAGTAAACAACTGTAACAAGCCAATATAGCTGGCTTTCTTGGGCATTTCACATTGCTTGCAATAAGCTGAATAGCAATATAGGGTAGAGAAGTGGCAGGGTAATCTCAGTATACACCTGTGTGACAGAAGTTGTGTGACACTTGAGCTGTTCCTCATTGCTCCTAAAGTTTCTCAGTGAAATGGAGTTTATGAGAGATGGGAGAAGGGCCCTCCACTTCCTGTTAGTGAAATTCCATATATATATATATATATATATATATATATATATATATATATATATATATATATATATTGCACCAAGGGAAATATGGAAGTAAAAACAGTGTCCCTATATCCCATTGATTATCCTTATGCATCTGAATCTGAAGTAAGAATATGTGCTCTTGTACCCAATGCAAAAAAGAAGCATATTTATTAAAGACTAGAGGCCCAATACATGAATTCGTGCATGGGTGGGGTCTAGCCAGCCCGCCTCAATGGGGGCCAATCGGGCAGGCTGGTGGGAGGGGGCGCAAGAGGTTGGCTGGCCATCCCCACCCCTAATCAGTGGGGTGAGGGTTGGCCCCCGCAGTACGGATCATAGCATCTGGTCATTCTGGTCATTCTATCATTCTGGTTGGTTGCCTTTGATTGATAGATAGATAGATAGATAGATAGATAGATATCATATCAATATTTTAGTAGTGACTGGCTCAATTCCTGATTACATGTTAGTGTATATTGTGTCTCAGCCATCTGTAGAACTTTCTGTGAAAATGCGCAGGAAATATAGGTTATTGAATAATATCAGATATTATTAAATTGTGGTGGTTTGTGTTTGGGTCAACAGGAGCCACTTAATAAGTTTGGCAAGTCAGGGTGTCTCGGATTCTTCATTTTTAAATTGTTGATCACTACCATTGATCACCATGATATATATTTCATGTTCAGTATATACTGTTGGTTTTGTATATTTTAGCAACAAGATAAAATAATTTTCACCATACTTCATGGTACATGAGAATTTAAAAATAATTTTGTTTTCAAATAATGCAATATTTCCTAATTCTCCAAACCCATTAGAAAAAGCATCTCAGCCCATTGTTAGGTTTCTAACATGGTGGAAGAAGATCAGGAGTCATGTGGGTTATGAGGAAGGTTGAAGAAATTCAGATTCAATTAAAATACTCATGGATTCTCTACCATACGAAAGGCATTATATTAGGTGCTGAAGGATTATAAAGGTGAATAATTGACAATGGCCCCTTTGTGTTTACAAGTGTTTAGATATGGACATTGGAGGCAAGGATGGTGGGAATGGAGGGAAACAAAACAAGAAGTGCTTTGCTAAAGTGGAAGTCGAAGCCTGATGTTAGGGATTCTGGGGTGAGTGAATGTGAGAAACTAGAGGCTTTGGGTATGAACTACTTTTAAAAAGTTGGTTGATGAAAAGAAGGGGAGGGATAAATGGTTAGTAGGGAAGAGGAACTTCTTTGCTTGTTTGTTTTAGGAAAAAGCAAATCTGAGCAGATTTTCCAGCAGATGAAAATGAATCAATCTAAAAAGAGAAGATATGGGTAGACTCAAGTCCTAGAAAGGGTAGAAGTGGATCAGATAATACTATTCAAGAATCTTAGCTAAAAGGCAAGGCACTTACTCTCTAAGCATAAAGAGTTAACGAAGAGAAAGGGGTAAAGATGCAGAGATATTTTTACTTGAAGGGAGAGGAGTGCAAAGCCATTTGCTGAGAGTAAAGAATATGGAGTAGGGATTGGACCAGGACTTGGGGAAAATGGAGAGTGGAAGTATAGGGAGGCACTACAGAAATAGAATAGAATCACGAAAAGAAGAATAACTGCTAAATAGTAATTAATATACAGCGTGAACCAGCTCAATCCATTAAACAAATATTAAACATTAAATGGAGAATTCATGGAGGAATAAAATGGTAAAAGCTCCTAATCCAACTTCATTTTCAGGCTCAGCCGTCATCGCTTTCTCTGGGTCTAATGTGAGCCATAGCCTTTAGTCCATGGAAAGTCACATATGATTTCTTGCTGAGTTGCCCTGAATCTTGGCTTACCTGTGATCCCTGTTGACACCAAGACCCAGTCCTGAAAAGATTCCACATTCACAGAAGCACATTAAGAGTAAGCATTTCAGTCCCCCCAAATGCCTGAAGTATAATTTATAAGACAACTTTCCCCTCCTCAAAATCCCCACAACTCCCCAGAGCCTCTTGCTGTCCTAGCCCAGAACTCTCCCGAACGAACCATTCTGCCCTGCCTTTCCCGATGCTGAGCAGTACGGAGTGGAGCGTGCGTCTCTGCTCTGTCCTCTGCTATTTTATCTGAGTGACCCCTGTCCTTTTGAACTGCCATCTCATTCTCCTCACGCTCCCCAAACTGTACCACACAAGGCTACGACACTTGTCTGAGGGTGGCAGAGCCCTCCTAGGAAGGAACTGAACCAGTGAAGTCAGAACCTCTTGAGCACACAGTGCGGATACTAATAAGCAAGGAACACTCATCATTGAGAACTGTTGTCTGGTGACACTGCAGCTTCATGATCTTGCCTATGAGCTCAAATATGAGTCATAGTTCTGAACCTACCTTTCCTCTTACGTTCTACATTTGAAACTCTGCCCTAAACTTTGGCCTCACGGGATTATTCATCATTCCCCAAACCCAGCCCTGTGTCTTCCACCTGGAATGCCTTTCCCACCCTCTCCAGCCGCCCACATTTCACTAATCCTTCAAACTCTTCTCAGCCTGGCTTCCTAGGTGTCCCAAGTTAGACTCAACATCTCCCTGTCTTGCAGTTTAATTGACCAATAACTCTATTATATTATAGCTGTTGCCACCACTTGCCTTGCATTATATTACTTACATGTGCTGGTTTCTCTAACAGACTGTGGGTTCCCAGAGGGCAGAGGTTGTGTCTTAATTAGTTTTATATTTCTTACAGATTTTAACACATATTAGATATTTAATAAGTGTTCATGAAATTGACCCCCACCCAAAAAAAAAATGTGGTTGTGGTCCAGCACCAAATTATATATATCTGAACTTATCATATCCTAAAAACCTTCAGAGAACCTTGAGATAGTAGCAGTCTCTTGGTCTATGGTGTTTCTTACCATGTCACAGAGTGACAACCTCCCTTTCTCCTCCTTCCCTGATATCTGGAGGTTTTCCTCCCTTAGACAACAGAAATACTGAAGGTAGAAAACACTGGACCAGATAAATCCAAGATAAATGTTTACTTCCTTCAATATAGCTTATGAGTACAAAGGCAAATGCTGGACAGCACACTGACACCCAAAGATAAATTACAGAGACAGGAACTTTAGAAAAGGGAGAAGAGGCCGTCAACAAGGACATGCTCAAGTGTGTATGTTACAGCTCAGGGAAGAAGAGAAAACGGCAGAAAAACCAAATCCACCGAAGAGTTCATTTCCCTTTGCCTACTGAGATATGCTTATGCTTAGTTGTCAACACCCTATGATCACCCACATGAAATGAAAATGTTCATATTTATGTGGTCCTTTTCCTCCAGAGAATCCAAAGATACTTTATAAATTATAAATATGAATGTTCCTGATGCCATGTCCCTGATATTCTCCATATGCAAAATCCAGTTCCTGACGGCCCAAAACGCCCCTGCCCACACCACACCACTGAATATTTAAACATTTCTATCAAATCACATTTTTTTTGTCTTTAAAATATCCTCTATTTTGAAAAGTCTACAATTCACACTATTTGTCTTCTAACCAATGCTGCATCTCTCCTACCCACACCCTTCCCCCACTAACATGGAAAGTGAATTCAATTAGATTTAAGACAAAGAGTAATTGCATTGGAAAATAGAAAAAATATCTCATCCAAGAGTGATTAAGCTCTTTACCTTATAGAGGGAGTTTAACTCTTTCAGCAAAAGAGGATCCAATGTACTAAATTAATACAGAGATTTGCTAAATCAAAGGATAGTATCTTGCTTGAATCTAATTCCCCAGTCATCAGTGAGCTCTGTTTCAAGAGAATGGTGTATTTATTTTAAGGTCTGTAAGAAATGTAAAGGCTAAGTCAATAAAGGGTTTTAATTTTTTAAAACTATTCTTACTTAGAAAGTAAGTATCTTAAAGTCTGAAACTTAGACTAAACTCTTAGATTGTGGAAAGTGAATCTAACCATCTACTTTCCTAGAATTATTTTGTGCTTTTGGTATCTGGACTTTGATAACCCCTTCCATATACTCAATCAGAATTGGTCCAAGCAGAGTCTGAGGCATTCAGGCTACCAAAACTGCTTTGCCAACCCATTCTTTTTTTATATATATATATATTTTATTGATTTCTTACAGAGAGGAAGGGAGAGGGACAGAGATTTAGAAACATCGATGAGAGAGAAACATTGATCAGCTGCCTCCTGCACACCCCCTACTGGGGATGTGCCCACAACCAAAGTACATGCCCTTGACCGGAATTGAACCTGGGACCTTTCAGTCCACAGGCCGACGCTCTATCCGCTGAGCCAAACCGGTTATGGCAGCCAACCCATTCTTACTAGTTGCTTGTCGGTGCTCATCCTGGAACTTTGCAGAAAGATAATAGAGCAGCGTACTGTGACAGGTTCTTTCGAGGACGTCCGAGAACTTGAGATGACCAATTAGGTAGGGATGACTGACATACAGGACTTTCATTTGCAATACCCCATTTTTGAGATGGGGAGGGTTGTCAATTGCAGAGGAAACTTAAAAGGTAAATGTGGGAATAACTAGACAATCTGGAGTAAAAAGACAGGTCAGGTGTATATTTGGCTGCAGTCAGCCCTATGGAGTGGCTGCTCAAGGTTGCAGTATAGCAAACAGAAGAAGAGATCTTTCTGGGGCAAGAAATGAATTCAGGTGCCTTGAACTAAGCAATCTCCCTTCTTGGGCTTTTCCCCACCTGTATTATTCAGGCATTTCATACATATCAATGTGGATTGATTTAAGAAAGACTGCAAAAATTTCTGCATCTGGCCTTGTTTTAATACCTTGGTTAAACTGTCTTAGTAATGGTGAAGTTCTCTAGGTCCAATCCATATATTTCTGTGTGTCCTCTTTAAGAACCTATAAAATAGGTACTATACCTTTCTTAGGTCACATTTAGGAAAACT
Source organism: Myotis myotis (assembly GCF_014108235.1). NCBI lineage: Eukaryota > Metazoa > Chordata > Mammalia > Chiroptera > Vespertilionidae > Myotis > Myotis myotis. The sequence continues at coordinate 10,015,304 of NW_023416321.1, read as the reverse complement.
CTAGCAGCACGAGGCTTGGGCTAGGTTTTGAGCGGAGTTTCTCGTGATGGCATGTATTTTTCTCTAAAGCAGCTATGTTTTTGAAAGTTGATGAGACCCTACTTGTGTTAGCTTGATGTTCTAATAGGGTGGTGGGTCTGATTCTAAAAGCTAGAGCAAGGGAATAAAAGTTGAATACTTGTCTTAAAAGTTTTGTTCTACCTGTCTCACCATAAGACCTTGTTTTGCCCCACTCCTAAATAGGGACAATAATATCTGTAATTATGTACGAAGTCATGCATATTGTTCTTGGAGAGCTGCTGGTGAAGGACACTGTGTAAGCGAATCCCAACGTTAATATATCTATGTTTTAACCCATATCTTAAGAACGCTGTTGTACATCAGATGATTTCATTTATGACATGTCCTTCGTTTGTTACACTCAACAAACTTGTCATGATAAATACTTTAAAATAGTTATACACATTAACCAGGGGTTAGAGAGACTGATGTATCTATTTGGAGTGGGATGAAGAATAAAACACAACCTCCATCTATTTGAGTCATGGAATCAAATACGTCCAGGAGTTCTTAAGCGAAATGTTTTTAGTCAACAACAGGGTGGGTCGCATCAAAAGAAACATCTGTAATGACGTAATACAAGGATTATTTTTAAATCTGGAAATGAGCGAGTTAAGAAAGTTAATAACTCTTGTAACTCCTGAGACAGAGAGTGGTCCTTTCACGTTTGATGGAGGTAGTTTTCAGGACAATCTAACAGAGAGGTTACAGTTCAATTTCCACTAGCAGGACTTCAGAAGAGGCAAAAAGAAAAATGGCTTGAGTTTCTGAAGCTTCTGTGCTTTTTTAAAAAATAATTAAAGCTGCCCAGCTGGTGTGGCTCAGTGGTTGAGCATCGACCTATGAACCAGAAGGTCACAGTTCGATTCCTGATCAGGGTTGTGGGCTCCATCCCCGGTGTGGGGCGTGCAGGAAGCAGCCAATCAATGATTCTCTCTCATCATTGATGTTTCTGTCTCTCCCTCTTTTCTCCCTTTCTCTTTGAAATCAATAAAAATGTATTTTAAAAATAATAATTAAAGCTGATAAAAATGCAAATGATTACTTACATTCTGAATATTTTATGATAGTAGTGTATTTTTTCTCCCCCAAATCTAAGAATGTATCGTTTTTTCCAAAGACTAGAATGGAGAAAAGACCAGCTAACCAAGATACAAGGAATGTGTGGCAGTGTGTACTGACTGCTGAATTAAGTCTTTCTTCACAGCAGGATTTGGACAGAAACTCACCACTTAATCGAATAGTTCAAACGCCACTGGGTAGGAAATTTTAGTTAGAGGAGAATATTAGTAAACTTAAAGTATACAAACTTATATGTATTCTGGCAACATACACAATATTTTCAAATATCAAACAAATTTTAAAGAAATCTTTTGTGCTCTTATGCCAATTGTGGGTATTGGGACTTTGAAGTATTCCTTTTATACTGTAGCTGTTGTGTGTGTGTGTTTTTAAAACAACAACAATAATCTTGCTTTATTTTCCTTTTTATTTTTGAGCTGTTTGCAACCCCCTTTTGAATAGCAAGAAACAATGCAATTAATTTTCTCCAGCGCAATCATGCATAGATTTAATAAGCATCCGAAGGTAGGATCCATCTGCAAAGTATGCGTTGCATGTTAAATTACTTCTCTTCTGTGGATTTTTTTTCTTTCCAAACCTTAATTAATTGAAGAAAAAAATGTTTATTAAAGTGGAAACAGGCTGGGCTCTGGCTCTCCGCCTCTGGTTCAAAAGTTCATACAATTCCCTGAAGGCTCATCTGAATGTGTGTGTCTCCCTCTCACAATCCTTCTTTCTCTGCCTCTATTGTAGGGATGAATGCCTAGAAAAGGTGTATTATTTTGTTCCCAGGATCAATTTTAATAACCTGAACTTGAGTAAACTAACTTTTGTGTGTGTATAGATTTGCATACATTATGTGTTTATATAAATAGCACATATACACAGACACACAAATGTGTTATTTACCCATTTTCCTGTTGCTTAAAATAAAAAAAAAAAATTGATATATTTTCAGTGGCATCTCTAAACAGGATGTAGGTGGAGAGCAGGAAGTACGTATAATTCTACAGGTGGATCTCAGACAGGAAATTAGAGGAATCATGTATGAACATAAGCTACGTCTTTATGGATAAATTTAGACCAGAAGAAAAATATTAAATCTATCCCAAGTAGAAAAATGTCTACCCATAACCAGAGAAATGGAAAAACATAAATAAGAGGATGTGGCTCACTCCTGTGAGGTGCTTTGGAGACAGAAGATATTGCCTGACCTGAAGTGAGCTTTATGTGAGCTAGGTGGAAAACAGCACATTTATTGTAAAATGAAAATATTATCTGGAAGATGAACTCAGAATTTTTTTCAATGTTTTTTTTGTTTTGTTTTTTTACTTTAAAGTAAGATTTGTTTTCTCCTTTAACACGAGGGAGGATTGCACAGTCACTTCTAGATTTAGGAGTAGGTGAAACCAGAAAGCAGTGGTGAACTTGACTGTGATCTCACCTGGTTGAAGTCTACTTCCCTTTGCCCAGTTGCTCCTTGTGCAGCACAGTATTCATGTAGGGGCTTAGTGGAGGGTTTTCTACAGGTTGTTTCATTTTCTCTTTGGACTCTTATACAGGGTACCTCAAGTCACTGGTCTGTTAGTCATTTTAATTTGTTTTTAAATAGACATTTAAATAGGGAAAGCCAAGCAATATGGAAAGCTATTTTAGTTTGGCACAGATGCCACCTAGTCACGTTGGCCCTTTCATTATGCATATGTCTACCACCCTATACTCTTGCTGAGTGTCACATGAGCCATGCGGACATTCCTAGGAGAAATTTTGATGAATCAGCATTCCATATTTTTCTCTCAAAGGTCTTGTTGCCACTGCACATTGACATGCACACATTTGGGCCACATTTGCAAACTTGTAAAATAAATTACATGGAGGTGATGCTGAAATATGATCACTAAGTAACAGTTATAATTGTTGTCTTGGAAACTTGAAGATCGTCATCTACCATGTAGGGCATCTACTTATGCGTATACCATTTCACAATCTCCCCCTACCCAAAATTCTATGACTTTTGGGAAAATCTCGCCGTTGCTTTCTAAACAGATTTCGGTGTAGACCTCTGTGAGAATCCTGAATTGAATGTCGGTGGGTTTCACAAATGACATGCATGTAAATAACATACCTGTGAAAGGAGGCTGTGTGGGCCCTTGCTCCTATATGCTTATGTCTCTGTTGTCGTAGATTGGCGTCCTTGGTGAGCTATTCAGTGACATTTCAGAACCATTTCCCTCTGCAGAAAACCCGCAGTTGTGTTTCTTTAGCTGACACTGTGGCACTTGGCACTTGAAATTGCTAGTTAGAAAAAAAAATTGTTGGGGCCGGTGGCTGTAATCAGCGTTGTTGCTGTCTGTTTCCTCAGACTAATAGCAGAGCGATCCGACTCTGAGAGTTCAAACAGAGGTTATCTTTCCCAGGTAGCATCTCGTCCAACGAGAATTTGATTTTTTTCTATAGGACTTTACTCCATTAGATTAATGAAATTTCAATGAGAGCCTGGCGCCCCCTGAAGCTTTGTTAAGAAAACAAATGGTGATTCTGTAGGTGTGACAGCTTGCTTGGAGAGTTACGAGAAGGTGAATACATCCCCACAATCCAGGCAGCCTGGAACACATTGATCTCTATTTAAAGCACCAATCGGATTTTTGTTAATTATAAATGATTGATCTGCAGTTTTTTCCTCTCTCTCCTCTTATATGTGAGGGTGCCCCTCCTTTCCCCACTTCTAACTTCTTTGCATGCTGAGTGCAGAGCTTTTTGTTTAAAGGGACAATCATAGAGAGCAAATTATAGCAGGACCCAGAAGCAATGCTATTGTGAATGTCATTGTCACAGCATTCACGGTGCACCCGATTGAGGTGAGCCCTGAAGTAGATTTCAGACGGACCCTACGTTCCCTCTTTATTTGTCTCATTCCTAAAAATAAAGAATTATTTTAATGAAAATAAAGCCATTAGAATCATTAGAATAGTGTATAGACACTACCATTATTATGTTTTAAAACCTGAATTGTGAGTCCTCCAAACCAATTCCCCAATATTAACTCTGAACCACAGTGCATACCTTGTACGCACCAGGACATGATGTGTGACCAACCGACCCCGTATGTGACAACGGGGTGGGTGAAGGAAATATCTCTGACCTTAAATCTCAATTTATAGGCATTTAGGTGATTAATCCACCTTTTATCATCTTCGTGGAGTGTTGTTTTTTTTTAAATAATGTTTAGAAGCAATACTGTACTCAAAAACTGACACGTATATTATTCCTGATAATTGCTCTCCACCTAGTTCCGAAGAGCACAGAAACACGTCCCCCGCTTTTTTGTGAAACTATCTTTAGTGAACACATCTGAGCATTAAATGCTTACTTATTGAATACGAAAGCACACAGTTGCTTCTTTGTTATTTATAACTTTACAATACATAAAGAATACAATTTACACAGCTCTTAGGAAACATATTTGTAAAAAACTACAGTTTCAGGAGTACAGGGCTTAGTGGATTACATTGAAAACTACATAGATTCACACTTCTAACTCAGATGCGGCTTTTATGAATGTTCATTTCTTAAGTTTGAGCCCTTAATTAAGTTTTCCGACATACCTTTCAAGTTGGAATCCTGAATTTGCCCGGGTGTTGTTGGTGTTTTTTTAATTGTCTATATAATCCATGCAAAGCACAAGACACTTTTTCTAGGCCAAGAATCTTAAAGTAGTTTATAGTTTGCAGTGACGTTCTTCTGCAAAATCTTTTAGATCTGAAGAAGTATTGCCTCATTTCTTTAAAAATCCTGAAACTTGTTCAACTTCCTTAAGAGTTGCTGTATCACTAATTATATATTATAAACTCTCACTAACATAGGAGCAATTCTACCTTTAAAACAGCAGTATAAAGTGGGCGAGAACCTCAGATATAACAGACCATAATCTCTCCACACCCCAAATTCTGTAATTTTTGGAAGAAGCTCACTATTGCTTTCTAAACAGTATTATGGACTTTATGATACTCACCCAAACATGAAGTTCTGACAGAACTTAGCCATGAGGTCATTATTTAATGATCCTGTAAGTACTCTCAGGAAAAAATAGACAAAGTGTAATTTTGGCCATGTGCTGTTTGTTCTCACCATTTTAAAACATTTTTCTTCTCTTTATAACTGCTTATTATTTTTATTATAATATTTTTAAATTAGCAAAAGTTATTAAGGCAATTCATAAATACTTGTAACTATAACTTTTGAAATCAGATTTTGCATTAGCCAAAAAAAAGCAATATGACTTTTTTACAAATACTAACACATTTGGACAGTTGTTGATGTCAGTGTCTAAATAATAAGTGACCAATGGCAACATTAAGAAATGGGTGATCATGGTAATTTCACCAAGTTGTTTTCATAACATGTTTCCAAAGGGCTGATTTTTAACTGTTTTTATTTTATTCCTGTTGGTTGTTGTGGGTTTTTTTAAAAATAGGCTAACTAATGATTTTCATTAGTGTATCTGTAATTTATGTGATCTTAGTAGGTTCTACCAAGGTTAAATAATTTAAGGAAACAAACCCTTATCTGATATAAGATAGCTAATGAAGTATATTAGATACTTGCCCTGTTGCTATATGAAATAGATCTCCAAAGCTAACAACAGCTTTCTGCGGGAACACAAATCTCTATATAAATATCCAAATGTAGCAAGATGTTGCAAATTTTTAAAGATACGCCATAAAAATAGATTAACGCTAGCTTGCAGTCCTGTTCAACTGAATTACAAAGGGATATCATGGGATTGCCAGTGACATTCACATAAATAAAAAATCAATTCTTAATGATGAGGCAGACTTGTTTTAGCGCATTACCCAGGTTAAATGGGAGCACACAAAGACATCAACTCCTATAAGACTAGTGGAATCATTGTATATTAATATGATTTAGGGAGCTACACACCTCGATGGAATAATTGTTATTATATCTACAGAGCCAGATGGCACGAGGGGTAAACAGCCATGGAGCACCTCCAACACAAGTGTGGCAGGTGATCGTTAAGGTATTCTTGCATCCTGCTCACTCATCTTATCACTGGAATCTGCATTACTGTTTGCAAACTGCAAAATGGTTTAATTGCTAGTACGCAAATTTTTCAGAACGGTTGTATTGTTCAATAGGAATATACGATACAGAGTGTCCTTCGCCGGAGAATAGATGAGGTAGAATAAATGAGAATTGATGAGGCAGCTACCTGGATTTGTGTGGTTAGTACTGTATTTTTTACAAGAAAGAGACAGGGGAGTCGTTTTTTTTGCTCTAGCATCAGTGGCAACAACAAAAAAATGGTGTTTTCTGAAATTTTAAAAAATGAATTCACAAATTTTCAGTGAAGTAAGCTCTGGTAATTACTGTTATCAAAATAACCCTAGGAAGAAGACCAAAAGTGACAAAATTGTGCGCTCCCAAAGTAAGAGAAACCCAAGTTCTGAGAAGTATAGTTAATTTCTTGGAAAATATATTCCCTTTTTATTTTTTTTGAAGACTTACATTGATTTCTGCCAACTCTACCCAATTGGAGAAAACTCATTCATTTATTCAACAGATGTTCCTTGGGCACCTACTGCGGGCCAAGTACTGTTCGAGGCACTGGGGATGCACCCATGTGAAAACCCTGCCCTCGTGGAGTTTACATTCCTGGGCAGGGGGCAACACATGATATATGATATAAGAAGATATGGGGGAGAGAGTGCTAAAATAGAGTGTGCAAGTGTAAGATTTGCTTTTTCCCTTAAAACATAAAAGAGGCAATCTAGGATAAAAAAAGAGGCTTCAATAAAGAATGAAGTTGTTTATCAACTTCATTGATCCGTATGAAATTTCTAGTGAGTTAACGGATAAGGTATCTGTTGTTTCACCCTCAACTCAGTGGCCAGTGTTAGAGTTAGAATGAGTTCCTGTAAGCTTAGACTTTCTTGGCTTAAATTAAATGTAATAGTGTTCCATAAATTTTTTAAAAAATATATTTTATTGATTTTTTACAGAGAAGAAGGGAGAGAGATAGAGAGTTAGAAACATCGATGAGAGAGAAACATCGATCAGCTGCCTCCTGCACACCTCCCACTGGGGATGTGCCCGCAACCCAGGTACATGCCCTTGACCGGAATCGAACCTGGGACCCTCCAGTCCGCAGGCCGGCGCTCTATCCACCGAGCCAAACCGGTTTCGGCAAATTTTTTATGATTTGGTTGCTTTCCTTTGATAATGGCTTTGGCCAGGTAGCTCAGTTGATTAGAACATCATCCCGATATGCCAAGGTTGTGGGTTCAATCTATAGTCAGGGTACATACAAGAAGCAACCAATAAATGCATAAATAAGTGGAACAAAAAAATCGATATTTCTCTCTCCTCCCCGTTTCTCTCTCAAATCAATCAATAAAAAACATTTTAAGCATATTATCTTTAATTATAACTAATTCTTAAATTGTCCCTTGCTCTACCTTATATAATCCATGTTTTCTGGGTTATAAATATCAAGGACATAAAACTAACCTTGTATTGGGTTATTTATTAGAGTATATTTAGTGGTTTTAGATTTCCAAACACATAAAACAGATTTTCCAAATGTCTAAAATATAGGAAGTTCCTCAAAATTTGGGGATCTCATAAAATAATCCTTTTGTCCCCTAATATCAAAAGCATCTCAATCCAGAGATTATATTCCTCACCTACTCCATGGTGCCATTGACTAATTAACTCCTGAATTTTAAACTAATGTTCAGTTCTTCACCAGAAGTAGTTTATCATATAACTCAGCTACTCTTTGGATGAAACGCAGTACACGCTGTGAAATATTCCTTTAGTTTTGGAGAAAAGGTAAAATTCATTTTGTAATATGAATTTTAAATTCTTAAATATTAAGAATAAAAAATATGTATGCTTATTGCTGCATTTAAAAATTACTGAAAGGATGTGTTCCAAAGTGCTAATGGCTACAGGTTATAATGTAATATTAGGGATAGTATTTACTCTTTCTTTGCACTCTTCTTTATTTTAATTTTTTTCAACAATGAGCTTGTGTTTTTTTGTAATGAAGAAAACTCTCTCAATATTATATTTAGAGAATAGTTTTTTTTACTTAACACAAACCTCACAGCTGGCAAGTGTATGCAGGTCAGTTCTGCAAACAGAAAGTTGTAGATATCAGCAAGCATCAAGATTTAGACAACACCATGAAATTATGAATCTAAGCTATTCATTGTACTTGAAAAGTGCTGTGCAGAATTTGATCAAATCATCACATTTTTCGTGGCACTTTTTTTTTATTCCCAAGAATTTTTTTTAAGTAGTAAGCTGCTCTATTTCTATAGCAACATGCCAGATATACTAAATTTCATGAGGAAACATGTTTTTAATTTCAAGCCTTTGAATATGGTCTTTCTCATAAGAATGAGATTTTATGAATGTATAAGAAAAAAGAAGCTTGGAAACTTTATTTCTTTTAACAGTCAACAATATTTAGCCTATCAGAATGCTTGAATGGATAAACATCCCTACTGTTTTAATTTTGAATATAGATTGTTTCGTGCTGATGGGAACTATTGTTAATTTTAATAAAATTAACTTTATATTGTTATTTCACCGCTTTATAATAATTTTACATGGCACCCCGGGGATGCCTCTGTTTTACATTATCAGGTGTCACATTTGCCATTTGGTGGGTATAGCTGCGTTCAGCTTCACTTCTCTATTCAATTGCCTGAAGCCATACTATTCATGTTACATTACAAGTAGCTGTATTGCTATGCGCTGCACAAGTTTATATACTTTTATTTTATATGTATATATCATTTTTGCATTTTCTTAAAATCACTGTTTTGTGCTGTTTACCTGCATTCCTGTTACTTGCCTTTAGGTAGACATAGTTATAACAAGTTAGCTAAGATACCTTAGCCATCTGCATCAAGTACTAACATATATTTTCAACCTAGTAGTCAGTCATGATTTTGATACAACCTTAGAGAGTGCTTCATTGTTTTTGATAAGAGTTATAATTTGATAAGCCCTTTAAAAATAACTTTTTAAGTGGAGTTATTGCTTTAGGGGAAATTATTGATGACTTTCATAACTCACTGTATGTCGGACAGATCACTGAGAGATAATCAATCAAAACACGTCTTCATTAAATGCTACCACTTGGCTTATACTCTCCCAGGAATTCATAGAAATCAGACAGACTAGCAAATAATCTGTAAGAGAATTGAGTATTTGTCAAATTAAAGACCACTGTTACTAAATACACAGTAATTAAAGATATACCAAGTTCCTCCTGAGTCCGTTCATGTTTTTACTTTCTACATTTTTTTAAAATATAAGTTTATGGCTTAGCTTTAAAGTTCAAGTTTTCTCTACTTTGAATTGTTCTATTATATGCTTTTATCATGCCAGTAGTAAGGTGTGGAGTATGTTAAAACATTTTGGTTGTGTCAAATATTTATTGTGGACAATTCAGAATATGCATTGTAAGGTAGACTTCCTTTTCCACTTGAGTTTGTATATATATGTTGATATACAAGCTGGTCTCTTGTCTGAGATCCTGTATGCAGCTGGCTGGTATTTGATTGATAGGCTAATGATTCCTATAATCAGAGGCGCATTTACCCAACTGATAACTGATTTAAAAAATAGAATAATCAATTTAGCTTCGCTTTAGTAGTTGGTAGACAGAACTGCATATACTGAGTACTGAGATACTTCTATGAAAGTGTGCTGTATATTGGTATTTTTGTTTTTTAGACTATATTTCATTTTTTCTTCTCATACCAAAAATTTCTGTGGCTCATAGGAACTGTGTCTGCTTTGAATTACACCATTATCCCATATTATTAGTAGTAATCATATATCACTTTCTTTCACATTTTCAATTTTTATATTTTGTGTATTCTCTTTTAGTTAGACTCTTCAAATAAATTATTATAGTTGTACTTTTGTTTCTACACAATAAATGCAACTACCCTCTCATTCTCTTAAAGTGTAAGTTGCCTATTGAATATCTATTTTTCATTTTCTTTTATTATTGTGAAATCTGTAGGTTTGGGGAACGTTGTTGACTATAGGCAGTCAAAGTGTGGAGTCAGGTGGTATGAGCCACTCCTGTGTTGTAGTTGTGACACTGGTATGACTTCCAAAGTGACTTTGATGAAATAATTAAAATTATCTAGCAAATTAAGATGAGTGTTATGAAGAGAAATTATAAAAAAAAGGGGGTAGGGAATTATTAAACTGATTTCAAGCCCCAAAGAACGCTTGCTCTTGAAGAAGTGTGTGTTCATTATGGGGACGTTGTAGGTGTTGGCTTTAGATAGTGTGTGCCTTTTGAATGCTTATGTGGCTATCCATTCAGTAAGTCCTAGTTGGCGTTTGCCTCTGGGCTGAATTCATAGACTTTATCTTTGTTTTTCTAGTTCAGATATTTAGAGCTCCTACAGGTGCCATTTGAAAAGTAGTACTGATGCCATTGCAATGGCAATATTGCGGAGAACTTTCTTGTAAAAATGTAGCAGGATGTGGAGAGAATTTGGGGGTAAAAATTGTTTGCACAACCCCCCCCCCTTCTGAGCCAGAATTGGAGGCAAATGACCCACAATGTGTACAAAAATTCAATGACTATGAATATATTTCTGAATTTTTACAGAAAAACTTATTTGAAAAAGATTTTACAAAGTCTTTGAATGTGGGTAATTTGAATAATGTTTATAAATATTTTACCTGCCTTGAATACATGATTAGTTTTGTCCAATAACAATTTCAGAGTAGCTAATGTGGCAATATAAATATGAATATTTAGGGAGGCATTTTCTCTTTATATAGTAAATATGTGATTAGTAATGATTTCTTTTACAGAAGGCTTTTTATGGCACATTGCTTTATAAAGGAAACAAAGTTAAGTCTGAAGAATTACATAATGAAATCTGGGAGTAGGTAGTTTAAGTATAATTATAAAAGTGAAAACGTATAATTTATACTTTCATAACACCTTTCATTGAAGGTTATGAAAATAAGTCTTATGATGTATCCCAGGCTTTAAATTTCTTACATGCCTCCCTATATAATTGAAACAACTTCCCTACAATGGTCTAACAATAGTCCTACACTCAAAAATACCTAAAATTTAGCATCGTGCAACAAATTCTCTCCATAAAATGAGAGATTTTTCTTATTGTTTGTTTATATATTCCCTTCTTCCACTGAGCATTTGAAGTAGCCTCCCCCACCTATTAAGAGACTTTTATCCTAACTAAGTAACTACAATCAAAAATTAAAATTGCAAACATTTGTTGAGAGTGCTGTAATAGGCATTGTACTCTCTGCTTTCCATATAATACCTCATTTTAACTCTCATACTAATTCTATAATCCAGATAGTATTATCCCCATTTCACAGATGAGGAAACTAAGAATCAGAAAGGTTAAGTAACTTTTCCAAAGCTCAGCTGTGGCAGAGCAAGAATGTTAACTTACATCTCATTCCAAAAGCAGATAGATGTCTGAGAAGATAAGGAACAGAATAAGGAACGATGTTCTGAATTCCTGTGTTCTATTCTCACCGTACAGTTGCTCTTAATGGCTTTTATGATTTCTGGTCGAGAAAACGATGAACAATAAAATCTAGTGTAAGGCCAAAGGATCAAAAAGGGCTCATGGGAAATCCTGGCATAGGGGCTCCCTTTTTCTCTCTAGACCCAGCGTGACCAACAAAAGGAGTTGGTATTCTGTAAAGAAGTATAGGTGTTTAATGCAGTCCCATTTATTGGTTTTTGCTTTTATTGCTTGTGTTTTTAGTGTCATATCCCAAAAAATTGTTGCCAAGTTCAACATTAAGGAGATTTCCCCCTGTTTTCTTCTAGGAGTTTTATGGTTTCAGGTCATATGTTTAAATCTTTAATTCATTTAGACTTTATCTGAAAACCATATATCTGATAAGGGGTTAATATCCAAAATATATAAAGAACTCATACTACTCAATAGCAACAACTACAAACTATCCAATTTAAAAATGGGCAAAGGAACTGAATAGACATTTTTCCATAGAAGACATACAAATGGCCAACAGGTACATGAGAAAATGCACAACATTAATCATCAGGGAAATGCAAGTCAAAACCACAATGAGGCCCCGGCTGGTGTTCTTAGTGGTTAGAACACCAGCCCACAGACTGGAGAGTTGTGGGTTCAATCCCCAGTCAAGGGCACATGCCTGGGTTGTGGGTTTGCTCCCCATGCCCATTTGGGGCATTTTTAGGAGGCAACCAGTCAATGTGGCCCTCTCACATTGATATTTCTCTCTCTTCCCCTCCCTACCTCCTTTCACTCTCTCTGAAGAAGCAATGAAAAAAAATATCCTCCAATAAGAATTAACAACGATGGAAAAAACACAATGAGCTATCACCTCACACTTGTTGGAATGGCTATCATAAAAAAGACAAGAGATAAAGTGCTGGCAAGGATGTGGAGAAAAGGGAACCCTGATGCACTGTTACTGGGAATTTAAATTGGTGTAGGCACTATGGGGAACAGTATAGAGGTTCCGCCAAACATTTAAAAATAGAACTACCGTAGGATTCAGCGATCCCACTTCTGGACATATATCCAAAGGAAATGAAAACATTATCTTAAAGATATATCTGCACTCATGTTTATTACAGCATTATTCACAATAGCCAAGATATGGAAATAACCTAGGTGTTCATAATGGACAAATGGATAAAAGATTTTACACGCACACACAGAGGAATATTACTCAGCCATGTGAAAGAAGGAAACCTGCCATTTGAGACAACATGAATGAAATTTGAGGGATTTATGCGAAGTGAACTATGTCAGATTAAGACAAATGCTTACACATATAATACCTTATATGTGCTAAAATGTCCAATTCATCGAAACAGAGTAGAATGGTGGTTACCAGGGGCTGTGGAATAGCAGACATGGGCAGATGTTAGTCAAAGGCTGCAAACTTCCAGTTAGAAGATGACCAGGTTCTGGGGATCTAATGCACAGCATTGCGATTGTGGTTAACAGGACCGTGTCATGTACCTGAAAATTGCTAAGAAAGTAGAACTTACATTCTCACAACAAGGGAGAAATGGAAATTATGTGATGTGATGGGGGTGTTAGCAGAAGCTACGGAGGTAATCATTTTGCAATATATTTCTCTCTCTTCCCCTCCCTACCTCCTTCACTCTCTCTGAAGAAGCAATTTGATATATGCGTATCAAATCAACACTTTGTATACCTTAAGTTTACACAACTTACATGTCGATTATATATCAATACATCTGAAAGAGAAAAGGGACAGTTGTAGAAATGTCTTCTGATCCTCTCCTAAAATCAGCTCTCCCATCTTATTCACTGCTCATTCAGAAATAGCTCAAATATTTTATTTATTTATGTATTTATTTATGTATTTATTTATTTATGTATTTATTTATTGTTAATCCTCACCTGAGGATATTTTTCCCATTGATTTTTAGAGAGAGTAGACGGGCGGGGGAATGAGGGAGAGAGAAAGAGAGAGAACAACATCGATGTAAGAGACACATTGATTGGTTGCCTCTCGCACATGCCCTGACCAGGGCTGGGGAATCAAACCTGCAACCCAGGTGCGTGCCCTTGACCAGAAATCGAACTTACGACCCCCCAGTGCACAGGCCAACACTGTAACCACTGAGCCATGCCGGGCGGGATGGAAATAGCTCAAATATTTTGCTGTTTCTTTCCTCATCTATAATAACACCCTGACCATTGAGAAAATACCCCAAAGAATATTTAGAGATGGCTGTGAAGATTTGGAGAACTTACAGAGTGAAAATACCAAAGGCGTTTTGAAAAATGGCCTTCTCTCTTTGTCAGGAGAGGCCTCAGGCTTACTGTGAGAGAACTCTCCATTTAATTGCTTTGTAGGCTAATCCATACCTTCCTGTCTTTCGATATGACGGCCATAAATCTCCAGCAACTAAGAATTTCACTGTGTACTGCCTGGCATCTGATGCTGAAAACCTCAGATCTGGTAACCTGATCAGAGTTTAATGACTACTGTGGGAGAACTCTGTTAAATTGTCAACAAAACCCAAGTGCTTTCAGTCTTGTCATGTATGTCTGTGCCAGATTCTTTGGCAGCCCATGAAAGCCAGGTTTGCCCAGACTTGGCTAAAGTTTAATTTTCTGTAAGATTTCTAAGCTCCTAGGACTGCTAAAATATGTCCTCTAGTGTAAGGTAGAGTGAAATTATCACAGAATATTTGAATCCCTCAGTTACTTATAGAAAAGGGACAGATCAAATATAAGTGGATTTCCCCCCACAATGTGCCAGTTGTGTTTTTCAGAAGCTATTTCTGAACATGGTGATAGAGCTCATCTGAACATAGAAGTCACCTATGTCCTCACAGCTAAGCCTCCTTTACAGATCACCACCTTCAGAACTGGCAGAGCCCACCATAGGCTCCCTGCCTCTGAGTAAACTGAAAGGAATGTCATTTCATAAATAACCTTTGCTAAGACGGCAAACCATTTTTCTGCATGTCCTGACAGCTACGCATGAGTGGCCTGTTTCAATGTTCCAAACTCACCATAAAATTTCCATTTGGTATAGAATGTCTTGAAAGAAACTGATCTTTACAAATTACTACTTACCTTTATTAGCAGTTCTATTTGTAACCCACTTTTAAAAAACATTATAAAAGGATCTCCTCGGTAAAAATCATAACAACAATAAATGTTTGTCATAAATGGTGTGTAGGGTTGGCTTGTCAACAGGTTGGTAGCTCCCCCTAGGTCTAAGAGAAGGGACCCTGTGGGGTTTGGCTAAGTAGAAACAGGAACCAGAAAAAGAGGTAAAGGAAGATTTCAGGATGTGAAACGGAGGAAGCAGCTGGTTTTCCTGTGAACTGAGTTTAAGAGAAGCAAACAATTTCCAAGTTACATCCAAAGCATTCAGCCTAAGAGGGCTAGGCAGGGAATGGCATCAAAGCAGAATGAGTCATCAGGGCGCTGAAAGAATGACAGGTGAGAGTCGACATTCATCGAGAGTTTATGTGGGACAGGAGGGAAGTGGAGTCCAGTCTCACAGAAGCAGGCTGGCTGGAGTTCCCCTTCCGGCCCTAGCTGGAGCCAAGCCCATGGGGAACTAACTAGGCACAAGGAACCCAGACAGGAGGGCCAGTCTGGCAAACTGAGAGCACATTGTTCTCCTGACACCGAAGTGACTACCCGCCTGAGGGAAATGATGGGGAGCAGCAGCTTGTAACCAGCCCTTACTTGTAACTGCGGATGAGTGTCCAAGAGCCAATGAGACTCCACCCTTGCCTGCCCCCACATCTCCGTTAGGGTGAAATATCATCAGTCAGCCAGTCAGCAAACACTCGATCTCCTCTGTGTGGTTCTTATTGGCCCGAGCCTGTTGCATCTGTAGGTGGCAGAGGTTACGGTAAGCATCTTTAGTCAAGCTCGATTTGAAAGGGTTAAATAACGCACAGAGCACGAGGGAATTGCATTGTGAGTTGAGCCCAAGCCATCTGACTCCAGAGCTAATCTTGCTTTAACCGCTCTGTTATGCTGCCTTAGTCGCCTGCTCTTAGATTTTTTTTAAATATATTTTATTGATTTTTTTTTTTTACAGAGAGGAGGGAGAAGGATAGAGAGTTAGAAACATCGATCAGCTGCCTCCTGCACACCCGCTACTGGGGATGTGCCCGCAACCAAGGTACATGCCCTTGGCCGGAATCGAACCTGGGACCCTTCAGTCCGCAGGGCGATGCTCTATCCACTGAGCCAAACTGGTTAGGGCAGCCTGCTCTTAAATTTAAGATACAATTTTAAACACATCTTCCCCTTAGGAACCTTTCTCCAGTTCTCTGTCGTATTCCACCCTAATCACAACTTTTCCTTGTATTCTCTCAGGAGTTATGTATTTTTGTCTAAAGACACTAAACTTTTTATTCTTCACTGTTGTTAATGCTGCTTTGAGTTATTCTCAAGTTGCTTAAGATAGGTAATTATTTTGATGACCTTGACAACATAGCGAGCTCCCACGTGGCCTTGGCGGTGTTTCTTGACCTAGTTCACTTATTTACCGGAGCTACAAATAGGAGAAGCATGCCAACCCTGCTGGCTCTTAAGGGTCTACTAATTATTGTTAGAAAATCCAGGAAAGATTACCCCAGCAAGGTCCTCAGACCACGAATCCCACATATTTGATGACTTGAATAACTTATTACATTTCATAATTAGCAGTGGAATTCTGGGTGGCAAGGGAAGCGCATTTGCCCCTGAACGTCCTACCGGGAACTCAGATCAGGAGTCTCTTGACATTGTAATTATCTATATTTTAGAAACAGCCAATGTGTCTAGGCCAGAACTTTATTGGTATTTCTGTGTTTGAATAATTATTAGATCATATTATGTCCCTAAAATAGGAGCTTGACTCTCCCAAACATCTTGTTAACTAAAAATTTCATTAGTTTATGGCTATTTCAGAGATCTTAAAGTACTTGCTCTTTTCTGGCCAAATTAAGAAAATAATTACAAGGAATTACAAAATTGCTAAGGGTGGATGGTGTTTTATAGTTATTGTTCCCTCAAATGAGTGGATTTGCATTCAGCAAAGGAGCACAAAAATTGAGCAGTTTTTCTTACAGAAAAATAAAAGCAGTTTATGGGTATGGGTGGTTACACTGTGGTTTTATAATATGCTAGTATTGGGGGGGAGCTGATGAAGGATTAAAGGAACTCTGTAATATTTTAGACACTTCTTTTAAAATCAAAAATTATTCCAAAGTTAAAAAAGTGTTTTTTAAAAAAAATAAAGACATCATTTAGGTGGAGGTGAGGAGTGAATGGGAGATAGAAGAGACAGGATTGGCCAAGAGATGACAATTATTGAAGCTGGGTGATAGGTACAGGAGGTTTATTATACCATTTTCTCTATACTTGTACATGTTTGAAATTTTTAATAATAATTTTAATCTAATAAATAAGAAAATATAAGAAGAGGAATTATGTTTGACCAGGGGGAAGAAACGTAAGAATTTTCTAAATGATAGTTGTTAGCTGAGACAAAGTTGTATTTCTTTGGATTCTTATCCTTTGGTGCACAAAGAATAAAGTATATGCTTCTGTAATTTTTTAAATTCTAGAATATATATTTTTCATTGTACTTGGCTATTATTCTTCAGGTTATTTTATTATTACAGTGCTAAAATATATTCCTACAATAAACTAGAAATCTTTTAAAAGTTGTCTCACCTATCCATAGACTAGGAATATTTGTTTTATAAGTTTGGCTTTTATTATTGTTTTTCTAAACAATATAAAGTCACATCATTGGCAGATATTTTCCCATTGTTTTTACAGTAAATGTATACTATTCCAAAGATAATAAATTATACTGGGTCAACACTGATGGGTAAGAAGTTTTAAGTACCATATTAGAACTTAAACCATGGACCACTAAATGGTGGCGAGAATGTTGATTTCTTATTTTCTAACTCCTCCCTTTAAAGATACCTGAATTAGAGGGTTTCCTTATAAATAAATTTCCTTCATTAGTTTGGGTATACAAAGGGCTTTCTCTAAAGCACAATTTTTTATATTTTTAAAATATATTTTTATTGATTTCAGAGAGGAAGGGAGAAGGAGAAATAGAAACATCAATGATGAGAGAAAATAATTGATCGGCTGCCTCCTACACACCCCCAACTGGGGATCAAGCCCACAGCCTGGGCAAGTGCCCTGACCTGGAATCGCACCGTGACCTCTTGGTTCATAGGTTAACACTCAAACGCTGAGCCACACTGGCTAGACTAAAACACAATTTTTAAGGCATGCTGCTTCTGCTTACCAGCTAAATGTGTGGTGCTTGATGTGGTATTAGGCTGTCTCTACTTGAGGAGCAATACAGGCACCAGGAGAAATCAAAATAACATAAAAAAGGGGTGCCATGATGATGGCAAAGAGCTTAATGGTTCATTGGGCACCATTGGCGTGGAACACTTAAAAAATGTGAACTGTATATCTAGACTGCCTAGGTCTGAACACAGGTTCTGGTTTGAGTGTTTATAGCAGCTTCCTTCACAATAATCCCAAACTGAAAATAACCCAAATATTTATCACCTAGTAAGTGGATAAAAAAAAATTGGTATATCCATATAATGAAATACTATTCAGCCATATAAATGATAAACTACTGATACATATAACAACATGGATGAATCTCAAATGTTTTATGCTAATTGAAGAAAGCCAGACATAAAAGATTAGGTACCATATTATTTCATTTATAGAACATTGTTTTAAAAAGCAAAACTATACACAAAAATATAGATCAAGGGTTGCCAGGGGTGGGAGGGAGTGGATGGACTGCAGAGAGGCACATGGGAACTTTTTGGAAATATTCTCTATCTTGATTTGGTAATGATTATACAATTACATATATGTAGTCGTTATACATATTTATATGTTTGTCAAATATGCAGGATGGGGTAACAGTATGTTTATGGTTGTTCATATGGAAAATAATACAATCATTAATAAATAATAATACAAGAGTAAACTCTGTGTTTTGCATACTCACAGCTCTTTTGCCCCACCCAATATGTACATGTGGCAAAGAGCTCATATATCACTGGATTCAAGAAGGACAGCTGACATAGAGCTATAACAATAGGCTTGTTCATGGAAGCCAGACAAATAAAAAAGGGTTCTAGAAAATGTATTTTATATATTTGATTTTGAATATATTTGAGATATAATTTACGTAAAATAAAATTCTTTATATGTTTTGATGAATTTTGACAACTAGATATATGCAGGGGTGGGCAAAGGTCGGTTTACAGTTGTGAGTACATGAAACAGTTTATTCTTGTATTATTATTTATTAATTATTGTATTATTTTCCATATTAACAGCTGTAAACCCACTTTTGCCAACCCCTGTATATTCTCTTATCTATTTACTCTCTTCTGCTAAAACCATATAACAGAGTCCCAGGCAGATAAAGATAGCAAAAGGGATCCTGGGTTAAATATTGGCCCTAGCAGACAAGCTTTTAAAAGGAACTGTAAGTGCAGGAGAGAAGGATTCAGAGAAAGTGTAGCTGGCCGAGACTACAAAGAGAGGAAGACCCCAGAACAGTGTTGCCTGGCCCTAGCAAAGGAGGAGGGAGTGAGGTGACCCTGTGGGGAAAAGGGAGGCTGGGAGAGTGAGATGAAATGTACCTCTTTAGGTATCACGGCTCTCAAATTAACATGTTTACACATTCATGGCACCCAAGTGGCTTCAATTTCTCGGCAGTGGAATTTCTCACATAATTAAGCTTTTAGAAAAAAATTCCTTTTTTTGCCATTAAAAGGAAACCTGACAAATGGGCCACATGTATCATTTGGACACAGGTCACATTACCCAGATAATGAACTCATTCATGTAAAATTTCCAGTAGATTTTTAACATGCAAAAGTCCTTCTCATATGTTATCCTGCATTGATCCGATTGGAGCTGTTAGTGTCTAGTGGATCAATGACCAGCAAACTAAAAAGTCACTTGGTGACTATGACACCCATGGCAGTGTTAGAATCTATTGTGTCAGGAATTCTTGTTTTATTAACTCTGTAATTACCTGTTCAGCTGAACCGGTGAATTTTATTACACATTTTCTTTCACCTGAACAAGACCTTTGCACTTCTACCAGTGCCCTGAGGATTCTCCCTTTTTTTCCGCCCCCTGCTCACTGTCTTTCTCCGGTGCCCTGTGGCTTCACCGCCATCTGTTTAGGCCGGTATGTGTATGGAAAGCAAGGCTTTACAAAGACCACTGCCTTGCTTTGGAAGCTAAGCGGCCTCACCCTCCAGCAAGGTTGCCTCCGTTGAGATACACTTGGGTGTAAGGAAGAGGAAAGTCAGAATTGCAACTCTGCTTCCTGTGTATCGGTGCTTTCTTTAAACAAAGGATTATAATGCTGCATGGCCTGGGGGTTAACAGCAAAGATTCTGGAGGCAGATGTGGGGCTGACTCCTGGCTCTGCCAGTTGACAAGTTGTGCAACAATCTCAGCCTCAATTGCCCTTGTGTGTTGAGGGAGAATAGAAATAACTTCTCCCTCAGAGTAACACATGGATGTCTCACCAGAACCTCAGACTCAACTTTTCTCCTCTGCCCCAAACCCGTACCTCTTCTACTTTGTCCTGATAAATGATGCAGTCTTCTTTGACCAGCTCTCTCGCTTACCCCACCCAAACATCCAGCACTTACCAAATCCTATCAGCTCTGCCTGTTAAATGTTTTTCTTGATACATCCATTACTCTCTATCCCCATCAGCTCCGCCCCAGCCCAAGCCACTACCATTTGTCATCTGAACTACTCATCATCCAACTGCAATCCCCAAATTCACTCTTAGCTTCTTTTAATATAATCACCATGCTGCCATTATTCAATGATTTCTCTTATCTTTAGAATCAGAGTCAATATCACTAATACATCCAAAAGACTTTGCATGATTTCATCCTTTTCTCGTCCTTCATGTCACTCCTCTTGGCTGCTGTTGTACTCGGATTTATACATAAAATTTATGTTTTCATTTATTCACTCATTCAATTAACGTTTATTGAGTAGGTACTGCGTGTGAGGCCCAGTCCAAGTGCTGAGAATACAAAATGAAGGGACCTGGTCTCGGCCTAGGATGAGCTCAATGTCTAATGGAGGATAGAGATACAAGAAAGTGATTTAAAATGGTAAAATGTATTGTAATAGGTCCGAAATGAGAGAGTGATTAGCATTGTGTTTGGCATGTCAGAGAAACTTCGTAATGACAGTGACTATGTTATATCTGGAAGGATAAATAGGAGTGTGTGTGGCTTTGAGTTAGATTCCTACGCTAGAAAACATTTTAGGAACATAATACAAACCCAAAGCATAACTCTCCTTTAGAGAATGTAGGTGGCGCCTAATAGTTTCCCACAGCATTTAGGTTACAGGTATAAACACCACTACCTATTGATAATCTCTCTTATAACAAATAAAGCTGATGAAGCGTCCCTTTTTTCCCCATGAGAAGTACTTTTCTGTCACCTTTGTTAAAATCTGACTACTTGTTTTGAGTGGCCAATCTAAATCCCCAAATTCCCATTTTCTTGAAACATATCCAAGAAACAGGGGAAAAAATCGAAAAGGCTTTTGATTGTAGAATATGGTCAAAATCAACCAAAAGGAAATCAATTCAACATCTTCAGACGTTGAGTCTTTTAAACTGGCTTCTTAACAAAATGCTTCATATACTCATCATGTAAATCAGACCTTCTTTAATATTTAATTTCAGTACAGAGCAATTAGACTATTCACAAATGACAGAAGGTTTGTCACTTTATAAGGTTTTGTGGCCTGCCTAAAACACACATTAGGTATGAAATATCTAGTTTTCTAGAAATGCAACTTTAATACTCAGCTATTACTGAATGTCCACTTGATAAATTTAACTCAATAACAGTTTCCTTTAAAATTTGGTCTTCTGATTGTATTTTATTTTCCAAACTTTGGGGTAATCATAATCATTTTCTTAACACATTGTATGCGGGAAACGTATTTATACGTTTTATGTATTTATATGTTCTAACGGTGTAGTAGAGCGCGGGACACGTATTAATACGTTTTTTATAGACTAACGGTAGAATGCGGGTAACGTATAAATACGTAAACTAAAGTTATCGTAATTTTACTGAACGTTGCCATTTGCGCAAAAAATTAGCAAAAATGGCCCACGCCACCTGTTAGCGCGCGATAAAAACTACCCTCAAACAATGTGTTAATTAGAATTTGAAAAATTTATTATGCAATTGGGATAATTTCCATAACGTGAAAGAGAAACTTAAATTTCCTTTTGTGCCTATGATGTTTATTGACCATACTAGAGGCCCAGTGCATGAAATTCGTGCATGGGTATGGTCCAGTCCCTAGGCCTGGCCTGCAATCAGGGCCATCTTCCCTGGCTGCCGGCCCCACCCCCGCCGCCACCCAGCCCCGGTTCCCTGTTCACCATGGGGCGATCAGAGCCTGACGGCTGCAGGGAGGGACGGAGAGGTCGGCCATTCCCATCTGCTCGCTGGCTCCGCCCCTACTGCTGGTCACCCCCCGCCCCCGTGTGTGGGGCAACTGGCGGGGTGGAGCCCTTGGCCTGGCATCACCTATATCCCCCGCTACCCACTCCCAGTTCCCTGTTTGCCATCAGGTGATGGGAGCCTACCGTCCAGGAAAAGGAACGAAGAGGTGGTCAGTGCACCTCATAGTGACAGTTTGAGCGGTTGTTCTGGTCATTCTGCCATTAGGGTAAATTTGCATATTACCCTTTTATTATATAGGATTATTTTGCAGACATTTCATAGAAGCATTTTTACCATAAGGAAACTGATTCATAACCACAGACACTATATCCATTGTTAGAGATAATATCTTCCATCTAAAGGCTGTCACATAAAGATCTCAATGTACTTACTGTATAAGATATTTTAGAGTTCTTAGTTTTAAGCCCAGTGTCTAAGATACAGAGAAATGAATGCAACTAGCTCACTCTGTGCTTCTGAAAGAAACATTTATCAATTAAGCAAAATTGAATTGCTTGTAAGACCTCTGAAAGTACTGATGACACCTTAGTTGTGAAGAGCAATGGGAACATTACTCTCCTCTTCCTTCGGCTAAAGAATAAGAAAAGTTACCTGACCCAGTGTGAAGTTGACCTAGAACTCTATAGACTGTTTCATTTGAAATGATTAGGAAAGTATGGTGTGTGGAACAAAAGAAATTAAGCTGAAAAACGTAAACCATGAGTTAAGAGACCTCATCATTATGGCAACATCACCTCTTCTGCTTCCTAATTCTTCCTTAAAATGTGCTTACTGATGTAGACTCTAAATATATAAAGATGAATAAGATCCAATCCCTGCCTTCAAGGAACTAATAATCCAATGGAAAACAGATGTGTACAGCTCACCCTAATCATTGAGATTTATTGTGTTTTCAGAGAAGTCCTAAGTGGAGGAAGAACAAAATAAATTAATTCTGCCCAAGGGAATCAGGGAAGACTTCATAGAGGAGGTGACATTTAGCTGACTCTTGAAGGATGAGTAAGCTTTAACCAAATAAAGAAGGAAAGTAGGGTTACCGTAGAAGGATAAATATCAGGAAAACAAAGGCAAGTTGTATGAAAATACTATGTTTGAGAATACATAGAGAGAATGTCTGGGAAGGTATATTAGGGTTAGTTGTGAAAAATATGAATATTCCTCCTGTGTTGATCCACTTCCGTCACCTCCTGTTGATAGTTTAAACTGTATCTTGTAAAACATTGGGGACCAATCAACTTGACTACTTTGTGGTAGGCATTGTTCATTGTTTGGCCGTCTGTAATCAACTCCTCTTCTCCCTATAAACTCTCTGATCCTTTTTTTGTGTGATCTTCTATCATGTGTGGTATTAGTAAGAGGTAGTGGTCCCCCTCCACTACCAGATCCTTCTTCAGCCAAATTCAATGCTGTCCGTGTCCAACCACAGGATGTGGACAACTGTCTCCTTGAAGACTTTGCATCTTGATCAAGTGATGCACATACGCAGCAGCAGCATCTATAGGTGCATTGCAGGATGTTCGTCGTGGTTCCTGTCCCAGGGCCCTCAGGAGTTCCCCTGACTCCGACCTTGAGACAGTTTCTGCCTTGCAGCTGAGAATCCTGACGGAATGACGTCCAAGAACAAATTCATCATTCAAGTTCAAGGGGTTACCCACTTGCAATTTAGAACTACAGCTTCAGAACTTTAAGTGAAAGAATTTTCAGGGATGAGGAAGACCCATTCTATTAAAGCTGAGAATTAAAGCCCAGGAGATACGTCACCCAGGGAAAGACTATAGAGGAACAAACAAGAGGACCAGAATAAGACCCTGGGAGGTGCCAACATATGAAGAAGCGGACAGAGGAGCTAGCAAGGAGGCCCTGAAACAATATCAGAAAAGTAGAAGAAGACCCAGGGAGAAAATCTATCACATACTGCAGAGAGATCAAACAGAATAAGTGCTGAGAAGTCACTGGGGTTTGGCAATTAGTGGGTCACTGGGTACTTTGAAAGAAGAGACTTAGAGTAGCCTTGCAGGTGGGAGCCAAAACCCTGTGGTTAAGAAAATCATGGCGGTGGCAAGCAGCCGAAGCAGCAGAGTGGAGCGATAACGGGATGAAGCAGCAGCAAGGGGATGTCGGGCTTTAAAAAAGAAGGCTTTTTCTCTCGATGAAAATGCAGCATTTCCAAGCAGAAAATCCGGTGGAAGAGGAAAGGTAGAAAACCTCTTCGCATTCTTATTATTAGCTTATTATATTAGGTTGGAGACCTCTTCAAGTCTTCTTTTTTTGGAACTCTAGAGAGGAATGCCTGTCTTTCAAGTATTTTATAAGATTCATTTTGTAAAGCATTCCAAACCCTGAAATGATTATTACATGAACTACCTGTATGATCTCAGGGAAGGCATTTAAATTCTCTGATCTTAAGTTTTCTCACCTGTCAAATGGGCATAATACACACATGACGTATTGATGTAAAGGTGCTCAGAAACAGCCTCTCTGTAATCACTCAAGAAATGATGTGCCTTCCCATCTCTCCCTTCCCTCCATATACCTATTGATAACTATTTGGTCAGTCCTCTCTGCCTTTGGCTTCATAATTACCCTTCCTAAGGGAGTTCCTCAACTTTTCCCATGGAAATTCTATCACTTGCTGTGCTCTATGAGGGCTTTACTTAAGACCAAATGGGCAAAGACTAGAAATAGAGCAAATGATTTTGTAAGCAATTAATTAATCACAATTCATTTTAATCATAGCACATGGAGCTAACTCAGTATTCATAAATTAGAAAAATAAGTGCCGTTTGGAAAAATACCATTTTCTAGGATATTAATGATTAATATAGGTCAATAAATTGGGTGTCGACCTAAGGACTTACATACAAAGTGTGTATTAGTACCAGGTGGTCGGTCTAAGTGTAAGGGCTGATCATGTCACCTTTGAGCCAAAATTGTTGATTAAATGGGCATGTTCAACATTAAAGTGTGTGTGTGTGTGTGTGTGTGTGTGCGCGCGCGCATTTCATTAAAATTGAGTTTAGAAGAATTCTCGAACTACTGTTCCTAGGTTCAACGGTATTTTCTGCCTGTGAAAATGAAGTAAAATTGAGGTATAGTTTAGGTTAAATTATGTATGTTGAGAAGTATCTACTTTTGTTTTTTCTTTCTAAGGCCTAATAACTTATATATCTACTCATGTCTTAATTTCATTTTTTAAATTTTTTAAAATTTTCTTTATTGATTAAGGTATTACGTATGTATCCTTATTCCCCCACTGCCCCTCCACCCTGCTCGCTGCTCATGCCCTCACCCTCCTGGTGTCTGTGTCCATTGGTTATGCTTATATGCATGCATACAAGTACTTTGGCTGAATGTCATTTTATCCTAGGAAAGGCTTATTAGTATTCATAATTCAAAAGTTGAAATTTTATCTAAAGAAGATCCTAGATACTGTAGGAGCATTCGGAGCCCTGAGTAAAGGGAGGGCGTGGAAAACAGATTTGGAAAAAAATAAGCTTTCAATTGCTATGCATCACATTTTTTATGCTAAGATAATATTCAATGTGCTAATTCTATCATTTGCTATGCTCTATTAGGGCTTTCCTTAGAGCAGTGAAAGCATGTTTAGTCTTAGTCATATTCACAGAAAGAAGGAAAATTTCATGTATATTTGAACATTTCCACCTAAGAATTCTCACTAGTAATTATAAGGTAGAAATATTTCGAATTCTTTTTAAAAGGAATAATAAAAAAACAGAATTTTAAAAATTTAGTTGATTTTCATATACAGACCTGATTCTTGCAGTAACAGTTTCGAAACTGCATTCATTGATGTACACAGCATAATTAGTATCTTACAGGCAACAACCATCCATCTGTTCTGATAGCTGGCAACTACCTTTAATAATAGAGAAACTCCTTTCTGGCACCAATGCTCTCTGCCTTTGAGAGCTAAATGGAAAGATGCAGCACGATGTTTGCATCCATCTATCATTTACATTAAGACCCGTCGGATGATATCTTATAAAATGTATTATCTTGGTAAATCGTTTGAAAAGACTGAGTTGGTTTTTAGTTTTGTTTCTCTTTCCGATTGCCTCTAAAATATTTCCAGCTCACTCACAGGTTAATAATCGCACGATGATGTCAGGCAAATCAAGTGCTGACAAGGAAATGGGAGCCCTGTTCAAGAGAGAGATGAGTAAATATCCCCAGAGAGGAATCAAGCAGCAAGCAGTCATTTTTCATAAAGAGAAA
Organism: Myotis myotis; assembly: GCF_014108235.1. Taxonomy (NCBI): domain Eukaryota; kingdom Metazoa; phylum Chordata; class Mammalia; order Chiroptera; family Vespertilionidae; genus Myotis; species Myotis myotis. The sequence goes on along the minus strand of NW_023416321.1, from coordinate 9,988,804 downwards.
AATCACTAAACTAAAGAAAAGAGGTTTAAAAAAAACAAGCCTCACTGAAAACTTGAACAATCTAAAAAGATGTACAGATGGTAAGATTCAAATGGAAGAGGCATTTGGGAGTATGGCCAGCAGTATGTCCCACCTGCCACAGGAGTTTGCCTTTGGGCAGATGCAACTCCGTTTGAAAAAAAAAAAAAGTGAAATCGTTACAGTCCAGGTGAGTTAGACACACCTCTAGCCAGGGTGGTGTTCCTAAGTTATTCACACTGTTGCTGATGGCAACAACACTATAATAAAATAAAATGTGAAAACAGTGTGCTGATTTTTTTTAACTACCATGTCAATATGCTTAAAAAATAATTTGAGATTTTTTTTGTGCCTTTTCTAAATATAGAGTAACCACACACCATGGTTTCATAGGTTTATTGCTAATAAAAGACTCCGAATTTGTTAGAAGCAAACTTCATTGTAGTGTCTTCGGGGCTTGAATATGAACTAACTTTCCAAATTAAAACTGGATACAGGTACTTTTTCTCTTGAACAGATTGGGATCCATTAAATCCACCACACACAAATCCTTTTTTTTTCCAAGTGTGTATTGTTTCAAATAGCTGCAGAGGAGAGCAGCTTTACCCATCACTCACTGGAGCCGCGATTCACCCCAATAGAGTCATGTTTTTAGCAAGGTTCCTGTGGGAGACCTGTTTGTGAAAGTGGCATTTGTGATTCAGACTTCAGCTCCCCATGCCAGCTTCGGAAAGTCAAACAGATGTTTCCTCGTTTACTGCAGCATAGCTCATCACTTATCCCAAGAGGAAAATCAGAAGGGGCTGGGGACAAGCACAATTCTGTCAGCCAAGCCACAGGAAAATGGAGATAGAAAGAGGATGTGTGTGTGTGTGTGTGTGTGTGTGTGTGTGTGTGTGTGTGTGTTCTATATCTGAATAAATACGAGTTTAACTTTGCTTTATTTAAAGATAGAAACAAAAAAAAATAAAGATAGAAACATCCACCTATAGAAAAATGTACCCTCCACCTAAATTTCCTTTTTTACTCTCCTTTCTCTCCTTCCTTCCTGGCAAAGTTCAGTATTTTTGATGAATCTTCTGGGAGTACAATCTTTGTGCTTTTCAGTTTTGCTTTGAATTAATAGGTTGTTTACTAGCAAAGCTTAGCTCCTTGTTTGTTTTGCAAAAAATAATAAGACCAAAACTTATTTCTTATTCACACACATCAAAACATACATACCAAAAAAAGCATCTAAAATGTATTTTGAATCTCAATACCACAATGATGTGGCCTGGGCATTATACTCCTTAAGTGAGTTACCAAAAAACTGGGTAATACATAATGGAAAGCAATTTTGCATAAACCCTTAACTAACATTAGGAGGGACATAAAAAGATGTTTTCATTTCTGATATGTATATATTTTTAAAAATAGTATTGCTGATTTTCAAGCTAGAAATCACATTACTTTAGAAAATACAAAAAAAAAATCCGTTTTAAGCATTCCCATGTTTTTGTTTTGGACATATGTGAGATATAAACCTCCCTCATTATATTCTAGAGTCAGATTTTCAAGTTGGATCTTTGGAAAAATAACCTGATGTCTCTTTGCTTTGGATGAATTCCTCTAGCCCCAGGCCTCAGACCAGTAGAAGGGCCGCAGCTGGTGTAGAAGGTTCTCTACGGATGTACATCTCTGTCTCTCCCTTTCAGGCGCTTTCGTTTGCTCTCTTCTCTTGCTCTGTGCGAACGCAGAGTGCTGTCTGTGTTTCAGGAAAAGAATGTGTGTTAAAAGAACTAATGGTCCGACTGTCCATCAGACTGGGCAGCCATGGAGGTCATCTGGCGGTCAAAACCAAATAATTTCAGCCTGGTCCTAAAGCCCCTGGAGCGGCTGACTTGATGGCTGGAGTTCACTGCCTCTTGTTGCTTCTGTATCCTCTGAAACCTGGGAGTTTTCGTTTTGGAGACAAGAACGGGCATATTTTCTCCCTAGCAACGGTGTGTACACAGTGCCTGCCATTCAGCATGGCTCAGGTTAGCTGGGCGGACGGATACAGTCAGTGCTCCTTCCTGATACAGGCCGGCCCTGAATACACAATAGGCCAGATTTTAAACCTAGATGCTCCCAAAATATTGGAAGAGTCTAGATATTTGTGCTTGTTTGAAGTGCATTGTTATTTAGAAAGTCTAAATGTTTAAAAATAAAAAAATAAAAATTTCTCTGTTATAAAGAGATCTGATATTCTGAAACTTTCTACAGGCACATAGTTTAAGGTAACTTCCAACTTTCCACATTCATATGGAATAGATGAGAGTGGAAGTGGCTGCAGAGTACTGATAACTCAATTAAAAATGTTTTTAAGTCCATAATTCATAAATCTGAACCAGATATTGGTTATATTCACAGCCCTTGCGTATTTCTTGTACCCTGTTTGTGAATACCACCACCTGCTGGTAGTTAATGACAAGATCTTACTTTGTTGAAGGGTCCACCTAAAAGTCAATAGTAAATAAAATTTAAATGTTTTAAATAGGTAAGCTTTTGAAATGTAAATCTATTTACTGTGTTCGTTTGAGACATCCTAGCCACAATTAGTTTACCAAAACTTTTTAAAAGGCATTAGGGGGAAAAAATTGTACATGGAATATTGTTTTGAAATGAACGTGTCTTGAATTTTACTTCATACCAGTTGTTATTTATCTTTTCACTTCAGATTCTTTTTCTTTGTCCACTACATTTCAAAGTGATGTTAGAAGTCAAATCATCCAGTTTGAGTTTCATTTCTTCTACTTCTTTTGTCTGCCCACTTTCTAAAAGTGTTGTGTGCAATGGGAGAGGAGAAGGGACAGGCAAGCACATAAAATCCACAGGGTGAATAATTAAGTACCATCTTCTGAAGATTATGTCTGTGACTGAGAGATTTGCCACCCTTATTTTGGCATTGACTCATAAATTATATGTTCACAAAATCTGGGTGTGTGGTTTTTTTGGAGGGTAGGAGGGTTAAAACAGGCTAAGAAATTCTAAGTACACAATAGAATAGGAAAACGAAATTATCATGCAATAGTATTATGATATACTTGTTTCTTTTACTCCTCAAACCAAAACATACTATAATACTTATAATAAAATAAACTAAAATACAATGTCACTGTTGCCCAATACAGTGAATAGCAAAGTTTTATGGATTAGGATAATCCAAAACTACAGTATTCAAAAAAAAACTCCAACAAAACAAAACTTGTGCTGTTTTTATTCTGAAGCTGTGCTAGTGTTTTCTGCCATTCTTAAATATGCATCCTGGTCCAATTTTAATATATGCCTTTAGCAAGGTCACTTTATGATCTCTTTGTATCTAGTAAGACTACTAGAAACGTACTGGTTTGGAGCCAGCTCAAAGGTTCCTTCTTCTTAAATGTCTTTTTCTATCCTCCTGGTTGAGGGCTGTCCTGAAGGTAGATGTTTCTCAGAGACCCTCCCAGGTGAGAGGCTCTGACACCTCTGCTAGGCCCTCCGCCTTCTGCAGATACAGCACACTCCTAATATTGTTAGTTGTTTGGAGCATTAATGTCTCAGTATGTTCAGTATTTTAGTCAATTAGAAGTTGCAGGTCTTTGGCAGCAAGAAATGAAGCCTTACCGAAACTTGGTTGTACTTACATAGCCTGGCACTGACTTTTATGCGCTACCTGGAGAAAAATGAAATTGATCCAATGCCTTTCTGAGAGAGAGAGAGAGAGAGAGAGAGAGAGAGAGAGAGAGAGAGAGAATGCCTTCCAGAGATTTTACTCTCTCAGGGGAGCTTTTACAGAATTTTTTCAATATTCTTTCATTGTGTATGAGATTTTTTCCCCCCACCATAAAACAAAAGTAACCCCTAATGTCACAAGGAGGAAGGAACAGAAGGGTGGAGAAGGACCACACCAAATCTCTTTTGATAATGGAAAATCTAAGTAACAAACCCTATTAATTCAGTTTAAGAACTTCTCCCTTCATCTGAGAATTCTGCTTTCAGGCTGACCCTTGCTTTTATACTTTTTACATTTCCTTCCACCCCAGGCTTCTGAGGACTGCTGCCAGATCCCTCTTCTGTCCCCTGCTGCTTACATTTAAAAGGTCACCAAAGCAATGACGCAAGGTTTTCTGCAGGCTCCACCCATCACAGGGAGCACACCCTCCACCAGTATCCTCAACAGTGAAGCACCCCCTACAGTTGCTGCGAGGCTAGTGCGCGAATGATTCTCAGGCGTGCACGGCCGGCATCTCCTGCATAGGCCTAAGGAGAGAGTTTAGTTTGGTGCCACAGTTCTTCCTACAGCTGTATCAGGGTCTGTGCAGAGCAAGCTGCCCTTCTCTTGGTCAGTAGAACACAGAACTCTCACTCTGCACAACTTTGAAACAAGCCGTATTTTGAGAGATGATTTTACATAATCCTTTCAGCTCATTCAGATAAACACACATGAAGCATTGTCCCCTTGGCGAGCATGACACCAGCATTTTCCAATAATTGTCAAGGAATGGCCCCTGAGACTTCCAAACGTGGACTCATCCAAACCCAAACACCGATATCATAATGCTCATACTAGACTGGGATCATTCCTGTAATAGAAGTGTGTTTCTTTTAATTCTGTAGGAAAGGGAGAGCTTAATGCCACACTTCCGGGGGATTCTGAAAGGCATTTTGGAGTAGGCGGGTTTCGAATGGAGTCCTAAAAGTTGAATAGAAGAAGAATGTTCCAGGCAAAGGGAACAGTAGTATTGAGAATGTGACATTTGTTTTCACCAGGTCTTTGGTTTCCCTTGACTTCTTGGTTGCCTTTGTGGTTAACTGCACGGTTAACCAATTAAAGCCAGGAGAAAAGCTGATTTGAGATAACCATGTGTAAAAAGACTTTGATCTGGACACTTGTTTTCCTTTCTTTTCACCTGGTGATTCTGATATGGATTACATCATTAACTTTCTTTTTTCCTCTTATAATCCATTTACCTGTCTTTCACACACACACACACACACACACACACACACACACACACACAGAGTTTATTCTTGGGCACATTCCAGTTTCTAATATGATCTCCACAAGTCAAATCAATTAGTTAAATTGATAATACAACGTAATGACCCTGCTTATCTTTGCAGGTAAACTTGAGAACAGAATGAATCTAACCGCCAACTCATTAACCTTGAAAGACAATTCAGGTGGTTTTATTCTAATGTTTCTAGTGTTTGTTTAGAGTTGAGCACACTTTAAATATGTCTGCATTGTTTAATAGCCTCTTGTTGTACACAGTTTTTTGATGGGCTCAATTGATAGTCTTCATTAAAGACCAGATCTTAATGAACTCATTCACATTCCTCTTGAGTTTACATTCAAAGAGGAGATTTCTTAATAGCTTCTTAAAATGCTGACTTACTAGTTTTAAATTTATGTATTTCATGCTGGCATCCTCAGAGTTTCTTGTCTACATCAGATTCCTAGGTTCTTACTCCGAGCTTTGTGGGAAACAATTATCCAAACCTTCTCTCTTTCCATTTCTCTCTAATTTTGTCACCCATGCTGCTCACTCTCCGTGCTGTGGATGGCTTCATTACGGGATTGGTAGGCTTTTGGTCCCAAAAGACAAATATTTTGTTATTTCTTAATAGTGGTCTACTATGGGAGGTTACATGTCAGGACACTGTTTATTTTAGTATGTCTGTAACTTGTTTTTAAGGAGGTTTTTTCCTCCTTTTCCATTTCCAACTGAGAGAAATTCTCCAGAAATGTCTCCACTGCCACCTACTTGCAGTTTGGAAATTTACATGCACCTGGCTTTTCAAATAAAGCTGATTTTTTTTTTCCCCTGCAAGACGAGATTACTGTTGAGAATACTGTAGGTGGCATTGTGGATTCTTCTCATGTTTTTAAAGGCATGGGTTCTGTGAAATTGCTAGAAAAATACCTACATTATAGGGTTTTTACTAACCTTCGTGGAAATGACTTTTTCTTTAAGTGTGGTATGTCTTCTCCTATGATAATTGCATTGCTACAAATTATCCAGGTAACAGTCTAAGTGAGAATACCATTTCTAAATGCTTTATTCACATTTATATTAGGTTTACGTTGCTATAGTCATAATCCTTAATAACTTCTTATAAAGCATATCATATAATGCATTTGTGATTATGCTGTGGAGGCTGTTACCTAGCATATTGTAAAGACAGACATTTTAAAAAACAATGCATGCTCCTATTTAATGTAGAGAGATGAGTTACCCGGCACTGTGTACTTGTAATTTCGTAAATAATAATAAGGTATGTGTAAATGGCTCTTTAATGCCCAGTGTTATTATGTAGAGAAGAAAGTGAACTATTCTAATATAATAATAGGTATGAGAATTTTGAATTATTTTTTCTTCTCATCATAGCAGTGACCACTCTTTGCCTAATGATTTCATTTTATTGCAAATCCTCTGGATGGAAGCTTAAAGATTTGACATTGTTATGCACTTTTTAAATACAGGTTATTTTACCTTTTATTCAGCCTACTAAAAGTATATTGCCCCGTCTTAGCATATTTAACTGGAATCCCTAGCTTGAGTCATTTTGCAGCAGGCTCTATAGAGTCTCCCATTATTAAAAAAAATTATAGCCATTCAAGCAGCTGCCTAAAATTTTAATTATATCCCAAACTTCACTACCTCATTTTTCTCCATTTTCATACTAGGTAAGTAGACTCAATTTTTAAGAACATTTTGGAAAGTGTTAGTTAACTATTCTTAATCTGAAAAATCATTTGGATCATATTGTGTGTGTATTCATCTTCATAGGAGAACATATATGATTTGTGATGAGAAATACTGTATTATCTCTCATGAATGCAGAACTGACAGCTCAGAGTATAGGGCTGGCCTTTTTCTGAAACCATTCAGTACTATCTCATTTCCCATCTATACAGTTTGTCCCTAAGTGACGTTTTAAAAGCAGCTGTAACTTTATGGTTGTTTATGTTCAGTGACTAGAATGGTGGTTGAAGAGAAGTAAAACAAATCTTTGCTGTAAGTTCCCTGGCTTGTACATAAGCAGTATTGTGCTTGTACTTTTAAACAACTTCTACTGTAATTTGTTTTCATTCGTATGCTGCTCACCCTTTTTAAGATTTTTTAAAAAATATCATCTAGAGAAACTGCAAGTCATTCAAGTTTCCTTAACAGCCCCAGGAACGTATATAAATTTTGTTAGTATGCAGTGCATTTCAGAATGGAGTGGCATTAAAACTCCTTTGGTGCAAAGTCATGCTTTAAGGAAGGCTTCCAGATCTGAAGATAAATGGTGTGCTTGGTGAATCCACTTCATTTGAAAGTGTCTGGAATATAATTTGTCTTATAAAGGCAATCCTTCACATAACATAGAAACCAGGTAAGTTCTTGTTAAACATGTGGAAATCTGTGCAGTGGGATTAAATAAAGCTTTCTATTTTCTCCTTGATAAGTGCAGTGGAACAACACATTGAGGTTTTGTGTATGGTTTGTTCTTCGAGTAAACAGCGAGCTTTGAAATTTCAGTATCACAAGCATGGTCAGAGGATGCCCTGGTGGGATTGCTGACCGTTTATTCTATAAGAGCATCCCTGCAAGTGGCCAGGGATCGTGACTGTCCTCGTGTGGGATGCAGAAGCACTAGCATGTCATAGTGACAGAGCTTTTTGCTGGCACTTGGAGTGAATAGGCAGGCAGGCCAAAGGGGACTACTGTCCTCAGCAAATGTCTAGTGCTGGGTCACTGTTCTCGTGCATGTGGCCCACACCCAAAGCAGCTCCCTTTGTGAGCAGATCAGCCTTTTGCATACATTCAGGAGATATATAGACAGCTGCAGAGGCTCCAACTGTCAGCTTCTTTTCTGCTTCAAGAAACGAAGAAGCTCCATATACTACAGTTATATTTTAAAAGACGGTAATAAGTTACAGTTATGGGTCAAGGTAGTTTTTTCTATAGTGTTATTACCATTATTATCTTCTACGGCAGTAAAAATTGATTGTTCAGATGAGCAGTGTGAGAGACCCTCAAATTCAGGCAGCAGGGCTAAATCTCCCTTCTAGATAGCAAAAAAGGGAGGGAGGGAGGAAGGAAGGAAAAAAGGAAGGAAGGAAGGAAGGAAGTAAGAAAGAAAGAAAGAAACGAAGAGAAGGAGGGAGGGAGGGAGGAGAGAGAGAGAGAGAGAGAGAGAGAGAGAGAGAAAGAAATTAAGAAAGAAAGAAAGAGAAAGACAGACAGAAAGAAAGAAAGAAAGAAAGAAAGAAAGAAAGAAAGAAAGAAAGAAAGATGGAAGAGCAAAGAAAAGAGAATACTAACCTACTCCTCTTCCCCCCATGGCTTCCTAGCAAATTTTATCAATATCCAGGGGTGAACCTCAGATAGATCCCTCTAAGTGAAACTACATGTTAGTTATAAATCTTAAGTTTGTGACCATCTGTCACCTGTTTTGTTAATCTTTAGCCATAATCTCCTTCACTGTTATAATTATGATAGCTTCTTACATAGCTGCACATGTAGGATTTGTGTGTGTAGTAAAATGGCTAAATATTGTTTGGATACATATTTGCAAATGCAGATGAATATGAAACGGCAAACATTTTTGAGCCCCGGAACACATTAACAGAGGCTACGTACGATACAACTAGTGGTTAAAACGAATATGAACTCAGGCATCCTTGAGTTCCATGACCTGCAACAAGCTACAGTATTTTCCAGACTCATTAGACAACGAGACTCGTTTTAAAATGTTTTAAGATGCCGATTTTAAAATACAACAACATATTTTTTAAACTACAATATGTTAGGCTTTCATAGTTATTAGTGGCAGTTTTAAACATTGAGATGGTCAAAATAATATCCTGGGGGGGGGGGGTTCATCTCTTTATTACATATCAGTTCTTGAGTATCATCCCTGTGCTTAATCAAGTAAATTTATAAGCACTTAATAAAACCATTTTCACTTTAGAGGGTATTTTGAATCCTTCTAAAATCACAAGACTGCCAGCAGTATTTGGACCAAGTGTTTATGATCTTGGCTCTATTCCATCTTGAGATGTGGCTACTCCCCTCCATATTGAGATATATTTCACAATCATTAATAATGCATCAACCACATACCATTTCTAGAAGTATTTTTTATTTATAGCTTGGCTCCTTCCTTCCCCACCTCCAGTTGCCAGAGGAGCCCTCAGAGCCTCCTGCCCATTTTTATCCTCCCTCCCTCATATCATAGGCATTATCCTTTAGCAGACTTTCTGAGCAGTGATGAATAGATCGCTCCTCCTGTCCCACGAATCATAGCGTCTCCAAAGAATGCAGGGGGATCTCTCTTCGTGAGGCTTTGAGAACACTGTCTCCTCACAGCTCTCCTGGAAAATAGGGGGACTGGGATGCTGATCGAGGTTTAGTTTCTTCCTTCATCATCAGTGCAAAAGTCTAATGGTGTCAAGCCACAGACTGAAAGGAACATACACTGTTATGGGACCCTGAAAATATTTTTATGTCCTTTTTATGTGCACACTTGATACTAATTTTTTTATTTTTTTGCTAAGTGTTTTCATCTTTATTTAATTCTCATTGATAATCACTTTCAACTGTGAATGTTCTTCTTATAATTTTTCCCATTTTCGTCCTGTAATATCAGACCATTAATATTATTTCTATGAGATTAATTCCCTTGAATTTTTCTCTTGTCCTCTGTTCCCTGGACCTTCTTCACTTAATTCCATGTGTGAACTCCTCACACACACATGCATTCACACACACAAATTTTGGTAAACTGAAGGGTACACATGGGTATGAAGAAAGTGACAAATGCATAGGGGTAACAAGTAAGGAGAAAACCATGCTAAGTCTGGCTATTTTATAACCCTATTTGTATTGATTTAAAAATGCATTCCTTGCAGAAGCCTTTTTCTTTCGCTCCTTTGCCTGCTAAACTGAAAAGAAGGAGAAACCAATGAGAGTCATAGTGTTAAGCAGAGAGCAGACGGTAGCGATTTAGTAAATATTGCGGTGTCAGTTTTATTTCATTTATACAATTTATTTCATTGAGAAATATTGGATAAAATAGATTTCCAAAACAAACGTTATGACTTATATTCTCTCAGGGTGAACCGACTGCATTTCTCATAAGCTGAGGCTGCAGATCTCTTCAAAGGAAAATTATGAGGGCTGATGTTACAAACCTCCTACGTAGCTCTTAGGGTATAGATTTTGAGGTCGGGGGGCTAGAATGTTTGAATAACGTGGAATAGTTGTATAACAAAAACTATCATCCCCGGCCACATTTTGCTTAAGCTAGGGAAATTTTTAACATTCAACTTTTTGCCAGATTATATAATTACCAATTTTAGGGGAATTGTTTTGAATTTAATAAATTACACACAATGCTTCATCGGAAGGCCATGATTTTTTTAAAATCTATTACCGTTTTCCTCATTCTAATGTGCAGGACATCTGTATTTACATAACGATTGCTAAAAAATGAAAAGAATCCTTTTTATGTGGCTAAGAAATTAAAAAAGAGCTTGCCTGTAAGGAGTGAAGCGAAATGGGAGACCCAGAAAGTAGTGCAGGTCACCACTAATGAGTGCAAACAGACGACTGCAGCCTCTACTGTTTGACATAATTCTGATTTAAGATCCAGTCATTTCGTCTGGCTTTAATTTTAATTATATTCTGTTAATTAAAAAAAAAGATAAGCCCAAGAAGAGGTTTTAGACTCTTTTCCTCTTCATTTCTTCACCAAGGATGAAGCGTATCGCCATCCATCTCACACTAGGTCCCACTGCTATGATGACGTTCAGCATTTGAAAGGGGAGTACAAGCCCATCCAGGGAGGAGCTTCTGTGTCATATTAATGTGTAGAGAAATTCAATGAAAGCAAAGAAGAAATCTCAACAGCTTACCCAGAGGAAAAACAAAACAAAACAAGAACCTCAAACTCTAAGAAAGCCCAGGCCTCTTGGCGTCATACCTCAGTGATGTTTGAATTGTGTTTGCTTGCAGTATTGGCGTTCACATCCATTGCTTTGGATTTCTAGAATTTGATGGCATTTTTAGAGGTATAGGAGAATCCTTGTCACTGTAAAGAGGTGTAGTACCAATGTTAAGTAAATCTACTTTTCTTCCAAGAAAACGTATGGAAGAAACTACCATATTTCGTGGGCACTCTTGCATTTAGTAGGCACTCAATACATATGAAAGAATGAATTCATGTTCTATGAGCTAGAGTGTTGTCTAAATTCTCTAAGATAGCGTGGTGATCATGTACTGAAGTGTGGGGACAAGTAAGTCTTGCTTTTATCTTCAATCAGACATGTATGCATTTAGAGGAAAACGAAGGCGTTGCTCATGTACACTTGGGGTTTATACTCTATTCGTGCACACATGGTGCTAATACTGTGTATCAAGAAGCTAGGGTTCATTTCTCAAGATGTTTACACTTAAGCGGAAGGCATGAAGTAGGGAGTTCAATCAATATGTTCAGTAGCAGAAAATGGCAATTAATATTGTGCAAATTTCGCATGTTCCACTCTAGCCTTGTGATTAGGAGCGAAAGTTGTTTTATGCGTTGTGAGTCATGAACCGAAGGGGGGAAGAGAAAAGAAAACATTCCCTGGAAGAAGTTTCTCTTACCAAAAGTTTTCCTAGTGTTATTTTTATAGCCGAGTGAGAGAGAATTTACAGGGAGCTGAAATCATTGAAGCTAATTAGTTGAATGGCCCTATTATTTATCCAGGGACACGTAGTACAATAATTGCTATTGCAGGTTTGAAGCATCTCAGGGATATTAATTCCAGAGCTTTCATGTCATCTCAGTACAGTAAAACTTCCTAATGGCACCCTGAAGGTGCATAATCTCATTTTAAAACTACTTTTTCTTATTTTTTTCTGAAGGAACTGGCAGAATCTCCTTCCATAAAAGCTGAAAAAGGGGAAGAACTCATAATATTTTCCTCATAAGAAAGCAATTATATTTTCTTCTTCTTCTTTTTTTTTTTTTTTTTTTTTTTTTACTGTGTGACCTTTCCTACCTTCTGATGAGGGGTTTGCTATGGCACTTTATCAAAAGTTTATCTGAACTCTGCTCCTGTGCCTCCTCTCCGTGGCAGCTAAGGCATCTCTTGATCTCTCAGGAGAGATAGGGAAGGTGTGAGGCAGAATAGCCCTGGTGCCTTTCACAATCATTTAGAAACGTGGTCGGCAAACTGCGGCTCGCGAGACACATGCAGCTCTTTGGCCCCTTGAGTGTAGCTCTTCCTAAGCCGAATTAAGTTAATAACAATGTACCTACCTATATAGTTTAAGTTTAAAAAATTTGGCTCTCAAAGGAAATTTCAATCGTTGTACTGTTGATATTTGGCTCTGTTGACTAATGAGTTTGCCGACCACTGATTTAGAAGAAGAGGACCCATTAGAGGACACTCAGGTAGAAAGAGTTGAGTCCAGCACCCATGCCTAAGAGAAGTCTCCTGTAGCCATCCTAACCTATCCCTAAACTGGTTCCCCTTGGAGACAACAACAACCATAACATGATCTCTACAAAACCACACCACTTGCGTAATCTTAGAGGAAAATGAAGCCATTGCTCATGAAACTGCTAGCACCATCTTTGAGTCAGGCATCGTGCTGGTTGTTTGGCAAACATCCCACACTCATCTCAGGAAAACCACCTCAGTTCTTACATTTATCTTTCCTTCCTCCTTCTCCCTCCCCTTTCTATTGCATTCTTGGCCTTGACACAGCTTGAAGACCCAAGTTCTGACCCAGAAAAAAAATAGTTCAGTCTTTAAAGTTTCAGACTGAGATACATACGAGTCTCATTGGACCCAGGAGCTCAGTGGGGCTTGAAGGAACCATTTCACCCAGGTCTCAGCCTCAGGCCTCTCTCTTTCTACTCTGACCTTGCAAATCTCCAGAGAGGTAAAGATTCAGAGCCTTCGATTTATTTCAAATGGCTGACAACCAGAAATTTACCATGAATACTTCATGTTGCAGTTCTTTAAGTGAGGAGTGACCAGAGGACCACAGTGATGTGTCCTCACTGGGGACCAGCCTGAAGCCGCTCAACCTGTGGTCTTAAAACCTAAGCAACAATTTGTATCCAGTTTTCAAGAAAAGCAAATACAATTCTTGCTCTGCCATTAAACTGGAGAGAAGGTGTATAGCATCTACTCCAGCAATAAAGCAGCAGAGACCTCCAGGGAAGCTGATGCAATTAGGGAAACTTGACTTAAGTACAGTATATAGATCAAAGTTCCTCTCTTATTGGCTGTGGTTGTATGTAAGTGGCTGGGTCTGTACACACATGAATGCGCGCCCACGCACACACACACTGTCTTAGAGCTTTGGCCATTTTTATCGTGATATTCTAATTTTATTGTTAAGGTTTCCTTGAATTCCTTTAAACCCAATGTAAACTTATTTGAATAGCAGCTCTATTCATTAAGGTCTTAAGTAGAACACAACACTAAAATGGTAATGCTGCATCCTTGTATTCCTTCTCTTAGAGTTCATTATGAAGATTGGTAGATTTTCCCAGGAGTCAGGGGCTGCCTTTTCAGATATACTTGTAAATACTACAGGCAAAGTAACAACTAGTTCGTGGCTTCTATCAAATCCGGGACAAAGCAGTATATGCCAGAAAAGCCGATAGGGCTGCCACGGGTCCCCTGCTCTTGCTAAAAACAGCGCTGCTGCTCCTCTGACTTTTGGTCTCAAGAAGTGCTGCTGAGTGAGAAAACCAGGATTAAAATCAAAGATCCTGTCTTCCTGCCCTATATCAACTAAACTAACGACATCACTCATGCATGTGTCCCCTCTTTATTTCTCTCTCTGTTTCTCTCTCTCTCTCTCTCTCTCTCTCTCTCTCTCTCTCTCTCTCTCTCTCTCTCTCTCTCTCCTCCCCCCCCCCCCCCTCTCTTACATATATTATTTACTCAAGAGTCTGTACCAACCCTTTGGGGGCTGTTAGAATCTATTTTATAGTTTGTTGGTCACTGACCTGATAAGTCATAATGGTTCAGGAAGAATCATCACAATTTTATCAGGTAAGGGCAGCTGCGGCACAGGCATAGTAAATTCTTGGGCTTAAAATCTGTGCAGTTATTTCTTTCCCAGAAGAAATGTTAAATAAATCCATTATGCATACAGCGAAAGGCTCTTCAACCCTATTTAGAATTTAGCAATGGTGCTTTGGGAGGGGAAAAAAATACCAAGTGTTCAGGAAAAGAATAAAAAAGAGAATTTTGAAATTTGACACAATCCTATCCATATTTGACTTTGAAACCCTCTTAACTTTTCCTTACATGAGTTTACAATTGCAAAAAAAAAGCTGGGGGTTGGGAGAGATTCTTGTGTGTGTGTTGTGTGTGTGACAGGAGGTGGGTGGTGATACAATGGAATTTCTATTATTTAATAACCTTTAGAAAATCCAAGTACATAGAAATTTTTATGTTTTAATCAATTTTATAGCTAGTATGCCTTTGAAAGCTGGTTTGGTTTTGCTTTTTGAAACCCGAGAAAAATCTGAATTAAATAAATGTCTTAAATCACTAGGATGTCCATTTCTTTTGCCCCAAGATGAACTTTAAAAGTCATTAAAGATAAATAAAAATTCATTTCCAGGCCAAGCTGCTCAGTATTAAGGTTCTTCTTCTTTTTTTCTCTCTCTTTTTCTTCCTCCTCTTGTCCCTTCCAAGTTATAAACTTGTGACAGCAAGGTTTTGCATAAAAAATGCCGACAGACCCTTAACTATAACAATGTGAATGGTGCTACTTTCCCTTTGATTTAACTTGCTTTAAATGAAAAGAATATGGAATGGAAGGGGGTGTGCATTTGGAGGTGATTCTATACACTTGGTTTTAACCAACAGGCTGTATAAGTGTTCATTAAGAAACTCCACTAGGCATGTTTCCTGCTGCAGAATAGACTTTAACGGAAGAAATAAAGCTGTGAAGATTCCGTTTTCACTTTGTTTCTCGTAAAGACAGTCAGGATCCAACATAAACAACAATTTACACCCAGCATTTATTCTGGAAATTACAGTATCGTGCAGTTAACGCACACAGATAAATAATGTTTTATGGGATTCTGTGGAGCCCTTTCAGGATAGCGGATGTTTAACCGAATTAAAGGGTTTTGAGAACTCGAAGCTCTCGTTTTAAGCAGGTTTAAACAGTTAATATTACAAAACACCAGCACAGAGGAGCTGGTCCAAATATATTTTTAATGCACAGTTATTTTATTTTCATGATTTCCCCATTTTGGTTTTATTACCATTTGGCACCTTCCGTTTATACTACATTACTTGTCTCCCAAGCCATTTCCCTTAGGACTTCGCTTACTTTATGGTGACATTTTTTAATCCACTTTTTAATCCCCTATATATCTGCAGGTGTGGAAGTATCAGAAATGGAACTATAATTCCTGCTAGATGGAGTAATATAACAGAGATGATTATAAAAATAAAGAATGGTGATTTTTAAATAATAATACCAAGAAACTATATTTTTAAAAAAGGAAAGAATTGCATATTTAGGCTAATTTCTGACTTTTCAGTTAGTTATAAGGGGCAGTTGTTTTTTTAAATCTCTCTTTGTGAGGCAGAGAGAAAAAAGATATCACCCTTAAAATAATAATAGATTATAACATTTTGAAGTAATTTTCATATAAAATATATTATAAAATTGTAGTCAGGGAATGCTTATGCGAGAAAAGGTAGGAGTTGTTTAAATGGCAGCATCGGAGAAAGGTGAGAGGCTGCGGGTAGGATGCTCCAGGTAAAAAGCTACAGCTCCAAATAGCAAGCTTTAGAAAATGCTCCTAAGGTCCTCTCTTACCCTTCAGAGCTGTAACAAATCTATGTCATTTTCAAAAGATTGCTCCCTTTCCATGTTATTAGGTCTACCTTGCCTCCCTTCTCACTCGCTTATAGGGCCTCTGTGCGCTCCCAGATAAGCAATATATGTCAACGGTTATCAGGGAGCCATAACTTTTAGTAAAATTCAAATTGTGGTTTTTAAATTTTCGTAAAATCCTAGTTTTTTTAAGATAACCTCAGGAAATAATTATAAAGTTTTAATATTCTTGTTTCGCTCATATATTTTACACAAGGTACGATTTTTCAATTCTATTTTTATTACAGCATTAGTTTAGCTATGGTTAAGGTTAAGTTGGCATTTCTATTCTAAATCATCTTTTTAGGCTTTTGAAACTTGACCTTTTAAATTCTAATGGGACCGAAGCTGAGAGAGCTAGACCAAGTGAATGCAATTAAATATACATAAAGCCATTAAAAATCTGCTATGGGGGTCTGCCCAATAGTCTATTAGAACTATTTCGAATTGACAGCTACAGTCTCTTGGAGAATCTGAGTATTTCTCTTCTGTAGTTAAATTACCTAAATGTGGGGTATGTTGAGGCATAATAAAGTTAGAGGATCTTTTCTAAAGGCCCTCTAGTGAGCCCTTTCCATGGATAGGCATTCAACTTCTCTTAAACTTAAAATCTCACCACCTCCAGGCAGTCTTTCCTGATCACTCCAATTGACGGTGTTCCTCCCTTCTCTGAGAACACATGCATCACTTACTCTAAATTTGTCTTTGCCGCCTTATCATTGTCATGAGCTCCTTGGGGGAAAAGGATTGTATCGTAAACTTCTTGTCACCTGCAATTCTTTTTTTATTTTTAATATATTTTATTTATTTCAGAGAGGAAGGGAAAGTGAGAGAGAGAAACATCAGTGATGAGAGAGAATCATTGATGGGCTGCCTCCTGCATGGCCCCCACTGGGGATCGAGCCCACAAACCGGGCATGTGCCCTGACAGGGAATCAAACCATGACCTCCTGGTTAGTAAGTCGACACTCAACCACTGAGCCACGCCGGCCGGGCTCACCTGCAGTTCTTGATACATACCCTATACAGAGAACACACTCACTAATTTTTTGGTGAAGGATTGACAAAACTAAAAATTTGGACCACTTGTTCCTTGTAGACCATCCTTCTTGGAAGAATAAATGAGTAAAAATACAGCTCATTAGTTATACACTGGAAGGTCTATTCATTGGCCTCTTTTATCATTATGACCTGTTTGCCTTAATAGAAATAGTATTGCTGATCATTCATTCATTTATTTATTTGGCTATTTTTTACTTAGAGCTTACAATAAAAGAACAAGGTAGACAAGGTTCCTATCCTCGTGGGGTTTATATCTTATTGGGGAATAGCAATAATCAAGTAAATCAATAAATAAAATAATTAAAGATTGTGATTAGTGTGATAAAGAAAATAAAGAGGGTATTGTAATAGAGATATGCCTTTCCTCCTTTGGGGAAGTTCATGAAAAGAGATTCCAGAAATAAAGTAGAACAAGTTTGCAAAATTGATGGAGGTCTGTTATACACCACACATACATCTACGGTATCTGGTTAGCACTTGACACTTCCCTCCTAAGTTTTTTGCGGGGGGGGGGGGGGGGGGGGGGGGCGGGGAGGGGGGGAGGGGTGAGGAAGGATGGAAAGAGATCTATAAAAGCACTTTGAAAAATTAAAAACAGTTCATGTATTGTGGTTAGTGCTGTCCCCAGCTGAAAAAGTGCACATATTATAGTTTTTAGTCAAACTTTAATAAGGAAGGCAGAGGTTACCCTTAAATCACTTAGTAAAGAAAATGAGTGACAGAGGTAAACAAATCAGCAATATTGGGCTTAGTTTGCAAATTGGACGTGCACAGAAGAGACAACATAAGACACGCTACATGATACCGGCAGCTTCCTCTGGGAACTACTACATCCTTAGCCTCCTAAGGGTGGCTACACCCTTTGTGTGTGTGTGTGCCGTTTGCCTTCCTGTCACATATGTGCTTTCGTGGTGCTTAGTTAATAGCTCTCTAGTGGTGTTGTGCATAGTTCTTCCCAATATTTTGTGGCCAATTGGGAGGGAGGGTTTGGTCTCCTACTTCGTTGGTAAAGGACTGGGCCACGATTTCCGGTGTACACTTCATAGTAAAATGCACACCAGGGCTCAGAAACTTTCATGAAGAAAGTGAATAGTGCATTCGTATCAAGTATAATGATGCTTAATTTCTGTTAACTTCTCTGCAAACAGGGATGTATTTCTTTATTGTGCCCTGGAATTGATTTGGTTTAAAAAGAACTTTGAGAGGATGAAAAATATGAGGCAATGCAATGGGAAGGCTTTTTACCTCCTTCCTTTGTAACATTCATTCATATGTTAATTCAAATATGTACTGAGTGCCTCCTGGTGATAGGCTCTGTTCTGAGCCCTCTGGGGATAGAAATGGAGGCGTCAAAGGTGAATGAGGCAATGCTGGGAGGTAAGACATGTACCCAGCCATGTACACAGTATCTAAAAGCCATTCAAATGCTATGTGATAAGTGCTGTAGGTACTCTAGCAACTCCAAGGCCAGTCAGGTCCAGCTGAGAGTGATGAGGAGGACCAAGAGGTTCAGCAGTTTGCTCTCAGAGATCTCTACACAGTTAGGAAGCCAAGTTGTAGTCTGAGCTATAGCTTGGTGTCTTTGGGCAAATCACCCAACCCTCCCAGCCTCAGTAAAAGAAAGTAGACCTTTTGGTCTCTAAAGCTCTTCCAGCTCCGAAACGCCATAATTCATGCAGTGGCTACATTTGAGTCAGGCCTTGAAGGATGGATAGAAAAGTAAAATAGAGCCTTATTGTTTGAACGCGAGAATCTCGGCGATGCTATGATTTCAACAAGTTGAGGTGGGAGGTTTGGGAAGATAAAAGTGGGAGTGGTAGATTCCAGAGTGAAGGGCTCCATCCACAAAGCTGTAGGTGTGGGGGAATGCACATGTGCTCAGGAAGCACCAAGTAGTGCCGTCTAACGGGGATTATTAGTTGTAGACGGATGATAAGAGAGAGAACTGTAAAGGTAAGTCAGCCTACCTTGTGAAAAACTTTGAATGCCAGTCTGAGGCCTAATATTCAGCTTAGTTGAAGCTATTTAAGACTGTCACTGATATCCTTTTCCAGTGATCCCACTTCTAGGAATATATCCTAAGAAACCCGAAGCACCAATCAGAAAGAATGTATGCACCCCTATGTTCATAGCAGCACAATTTACAATAGCTAAGATCTAGAAATAGCCCAAGTGCCCATCAGTAGATAAGTGGATAAAAAAGCTGTGGTACATTTATACCATGGAATACTATCCAGCAGTAAAAAAAAAAAAAAAGAAGAAGAAGAAGAAGAAGGAGAAGGAGAAGGAGGGGAAGGGGAAGGGGAAGGGGAAGGGGAAGGGGAAGGGGAAGGGGAAGAGGAAGAAGAAGAAGAAGAAGAAGAAGAAGAAGAAGAAGAAGAAGAAGAAGAAGAAGAAGAAGAAGAAGAAGAAGAGGAGGAGGAGGAGGAGGAGGAGGAGGAGGAGGAGGAGGAGGAGGAGGAGGAGTTGAGGATCGCGCTAGCTCTCACATCTCCGCCTCCTCACCTCCCAAGAATCCGCATCCTGCTGCATATGCCGAAGAGTCGTCTCCGTAGGCGGAGAGCTCCGACGTCCTCTTCCCCTCTTCTTCCCTCCTCTTCCCTTCGAGCCTCGAAGAATCTCCTCGCTAATATGAATCCTGAGTCCTCTTCCCCGTCCATCCTAGCTCATCTTCCTCCGCCGCCGACTAGAAACTCCCTCCGCCGCCTCCGCCGAAGAAGCTCTTACTCTGAGACAATATGGAGGGACCTGGAGAGTATCAAGCTAAGTCAGTCAGAGAAAGACAAGTATCACATGATCACACTCATATGTGGAATCTAAGTAACAAAATAAACTCATGAACAGAGTGGATCCAGAGACTCAATGCATGGAACAGAGTGCAGAATCTCAGAGGGAAGGTGGAGAAGGGTGAGTGGATGGGCGGTAATCAACCAAAGACCTTGGATGCATATATGCATAAACCATGAACACAGACAATAGGGTGCTGAAGGCCTGGGGTGGGGGAGGGAGATGGAGGGGCAGAGGTGGGCTGGAGGGGGTCAATGCTGGGGGGAAGGGGGACATATGTTATACTTTCAATAATAATGAATTATTTTTTTAATGAAAAGAAAAAAAAAGAATGCCACTGATATCCTTTGCTTCAGATGCCATCCAGATTACTATATTACATAAGCCTTCTATTTTTGTATGCATGCAACTTAATTCTAAGCCCCTCCAATGTTCCAGGCTCTATTCCATGTGATTTATATAGGTTAATTTATTTTATCTTCATCATACCCAATGAGAAAAGGAATATGAAGAAAAATAATTTGGATACAATGAAGGAAAGATATAGTGAAATGGAATAAAAAAGGAAAGTTATGAAATCCTATGGGTAGGAAATTAGATGCACATAAAATATGACTTTAAAATAGATTTTAGTAAAAATAAAGCAATGATTTAAAAAGGGATTGTTGCCAGACTGGTGTGGCTCAGTGGTTGAGCATTGACCTATAAACCCAGAGGTCACGGTTCACTTCCCAGTCACGGAACATGTCCGGGTTGCGGGCTGGATGTTTCTATCTCTCTCTCCCTCTCCCTTTCCCTCTGAAATAAACAAAAGTATACTTTTTAAAAATAAAATTAAAAAGGGACTGTTAATTGTATACGTTTTGTAGGTTTGATTCAGGCCTTGAAGGATGGGTGAGAAAACTGAGGCACAGAGAGGTTAAGTAACTTTCCTAAGGTTACACAGCTGGTGAAGTGTCAGGGCTGGAAGTCAAACTACCTTCATTTTTCTCTCTCTAAGTTACACAGTATCTAAAAACACATGTAAAAATCAAAAGATTGAGTAATATAAGCCGGTACAGAGCATCCATTCTCAAAGCATAATGAGTGTGCTTTTACCCAACTCCAGTCTGAGTAAACAACAACTTATAATCAACAGCCTCCTGTCACTATCATTATTAAGAAGACTGACTTAATTTTATCAGAATGTGTTCATAAAAACGTTGGCTTTAAAAAATCAGAGTGTGGGTTGTGTTTCTAAAGACTGCAGTCATATTTGAAAAGCACAAATATCCCAGAAATTCAGGAGGGCAGTTGCTCCAGCCAAGTCGAGAAAGAAGATGCCCACTATCTTCCAGGTTCCTACCATTTTAGATTCCACAACTTTGGACCTGCCAGGAGTCCCTCGGGCAAATGGTCTCCCCCAGTATCAAGCTGCTCCCCATGAAGAAAGGACAGTCAAAGTGAAGCCGTCTCCATGTGCCCAAATTCTGTGAAGCACAGGGGTGTGCATTCTTCCTCCAGCCTCTGGCTGAGCAAGGACTTTGTATGGAGTCACTACTCCCG
Source organism: Myotis myotis (assembly GCF_014108235.1). Lineage (NCBI taxonomy): Eukaryota > Metazoa > Chordata > Mammalia > Chiroptera > Vespertilionidae > Myotis > Myotis myotis. Next base: position 9,967,490 of record NW_023416321.1, on the reverse strand, counting down.
GAAATCTTCTCTTCCCATCATGTATCGGTATGGTCCACTTTCCAGAACCAAGAACAAATGGAAAGGACCCATTCGGCATTTTGGAGGTCCTGGAAGAAAACACAAAGCCATTGTCACTATTTAGTTCTTTTGTTTGTTTGTAACAAGTATACACTGAATGGCCAGATTATTATGACCGGCCGGATTATTATGACCACCCCATCAGTACTTCATTGACACTTCCAAAAATACTGAATATTGAAAACTTCCTAAGCAAATACTCTCAAGGTTTTATTATTATTAATGATAATAATTATTATTTACATAACTCATTCACTTCATTGTACTGATGGGGTGGTCATAATAATCTGGCCACTCAGTGTAATGTTTAACTAACTACTGGAGCCATTTTTCCCTGTAAAAACATCATCTTCTCCGAAGTGGATCTTCATGCTTTTTGTGGGCGGCCTGGTCATTTCCTTGCCTGACCAAACCCCTTCTTTGAGGTTCCCAAGCTTCCTTGACGGCGCTACGACTGTGTACCATCAGCAAAGTTTTCTGTTTTCTTCCCCCACTTACTTCTAAATGTTTGTCGAAATGAACCCTTAACAGGAAGTAAACTTGCCTGGCGTGGCCCAGCTGTGCATGAGGCTTGAGTGAGAGGTATTTATGACCTGACAGGAAGATAAAGATAAAGATAAAGATAAAGATGAAGCTGACTCGTGGCTGTTAGCAAGGGGAGAAGGAAATGTTTATGACCCCATCTGCTGGCGTTTCAATAGGATGGAACTGCCTTTATGGCGTCAATCTCCCCTGTGACTTCCTTCCATTTGGGGAGCGATATCTTATTTCAAGATGTTCCCACAGAACACACTGTTGTCCCCTTTGTTTAGGGATGCGGGAGGAAGGAAGGACTTTGTTACTGGAATGTGGGGATGAGTAGTATTTATGGTTATGACTCGAGCTAGAGAAAAGGCTTTATTGGAGTTGATTGTATAGGTCCAGAAAGCTGCCATGCATACTGCTACTTCCTTAAATGTTATACACACTGAAAGCAACACCATATTAGCTCTCATCGTTATCAGGCATTAAGGCTAACCATTTTCTAACACTATTATAACAAGAATTACTGTAGCTTGATTTCCTTGCCCACTAGGGGGAAAAATGACTTTTATTTTGTTAGTTCTTTGTTTCTTTTGTTTAACTTCTCTAATTTTCCTCTCCTCAATGTCTTTTCTTTCTTCTTCTTGGAGGAGGAGACACTTAACCAACAGGTGCAATGTCTGCTCAGTTCAAAATCTATGTGCCTGTAACAAAAGCAGCATGACATGATTCCTTTCTTAAAACCAGCCCATGTTAAGAGAACCTGCAGATTGATTGATATTCCTTTGTGAGGTAACACATTTTAAAGGGCCAAGCCCTGGCTGGTTTGGCTCCGTGGATAGAGCATCGGCCTGCGGACTGAAGAGTTCCCCGGTTCAATTCGGGTCAAGGGCATGTACCTCAGTTGCAGGCTCAACCCAAGAGGCAACCAATCAATGTGTTTCTCTCACTTTGATGTTTCTCTCTTTCTGTCTCTCCCGCTCCCTTCCAATCTCTCTAAAAATCAATGGAAAAATATCCTTGGGTGAGGATTAACAAGAAATAAAAAAATAAAGTACCAAAAATATGGGAATATGTTTACAATACAATATCTTGTGTATCACTGAAACTGGTGTTTTTATATATATTGATGGTATTCATTTTATTGCAAAATAAGTATTCCTCCATTTTATTTGTACTTCCCTCAGGCCCATTAGTACAGATTAAATTTTATGTTAAATTGCTCAAATAATTAGCACAATATATGTAAATCAGGAGCTTTAACTTCATTGGCACTATTTGTGTAGATATATGTGACCATATTCAACAGAGCAAAAACAAGGTTTCTTTTCATTTCAGTGCTAAGATCCTATTTCTAAAAGATGAATTGTTTACCAAATTACATATACATAAAGCTCAAAATTACAAAAGGAATGACTTTGTTATTGCCATTTGGTTTGTTTGATTTAAAGAACAAAGGGAAAATTTTTGTTTGAGGGTAAATCGCCCAATGATGGGCTTATGTATCTTCTTAAGGTCCTATCTTCATTTTCACTGGTGAAGAGTAGGGAACACTATGGCTTACTTACGCATTTTCCTCTAGAGAATTCCATGGTAATGTTTTTTTTAAATAGGAGAGTCCTGTAGTTAAGTTGGTCAAATTAGTTATAAACTTTGTAAGTGGTTACCTAAAAACTGGAAGGTGTGACAAGTTACATTTCACATCGTAGCCCAGGTATAGCCAATCCACAACTTGGAAATATTCTGGTGGCAATGTCCCTTCAAGGAATTAGAGCAGTCACTGAAATAAAACCTCATATTAACACTGAATATCATAATGCCAAGATTTGATCCTTGATTTTTATGCAAGGCCCTCCAAAAAAAACCATTCTACCATTCCTTCTACCACACAGATCCAAATCTTGGCATGTTCAATAGACCAGCAAGCCCAAGCCCAACCACGTTTATTCAGTGTGATCTCGAGAATAATGCGATAGGCCTATTAGGGGAGATCCTATCACACCTGCAATTTTCTGGGATCTTCTTTTGAGTTACAGGTTACCAGGTGGCATTCTTTTCAATAAGGTTCAAACCATACCATCAAATGGTTCAAACCACATAACCTCCTGTCTTAGGGGTTGAACTAGCTCCCTAACCCTCCCTTGCAGTGGTTAATTCCACTGAGAAGCTTTCTATCAGCAATAATAGCTTCAAGGTAGGAAATAAAAAATGGAGAGTGTTTAAATTGTTAATGGGTTTCATGTTCTTGTCACTGTTGAGGGTTTGTTCCCTTTTATAAACTCATAGTTTTTGGTTGACATTGCTTTTATGCGAGCCATCAGCCAGTTGGTGATGGTGTTGCTGTGTTAGACCATTACTGCCGGATTGTATTTGCAGTAAAGAAGGAGAATGGAGGCTGTAAATCTGCAACTGGAGATTTAGGGCTCTGTTACTCTGCAGTTTAGGCCCATGTGCCGGGGAGTCCATTCTCCTCCGGCAGAATTATACCCTCCAAACATGCCTTCCCGGGCACTGATCGACGACGTTCATTCCCTGGGCTACCAAGGCACTTAATACGGCTAATTCAGTTAAAGAAGCCTGAGGGGTGAGGCGGATGAGCCTCTCTCCCTGCTGGAAGCCAGCTGCTGGGCAGGTTAGCAATCCTGCTTTATCCTCTCCCCCATGCGAAGCTGCAAAGACAAGCCACTGCTGCAAACACAGAGAAAACATAAGAAAATGATTCTAATGTTGCTGGACTCGGTTCTCCTTCCCACAGGAAATGCTGCCTTGCTCCACCTCGTTAACCCCTTTAGTACTAAGCCCATTGTCAGCAATACTCAGGAAACACATTCTTTCAGAATTCAGGATGTGTCAGAGGCCTGGATATCTTGACATCATTTTACAAAGCTAATACCAGAGAATGGACAGCAAGAGAGTCAGTGCTTTGGGGGACAGGTAACTAAAAAGTTTTTTTTAAAAAAAAAATTCCCACCCTCATCCAGCCAGTTGGTTTTGAATATAGGCAGTTTGGAAGATAGTATCTGTTTACTGCTGAATTCAGAAATATTTCAAAAAGATGTCAATATCAAATATAGTTAGCATGGCTTTATTAATCATGTATCATTGGTACTAGTAGATATTTTATCGTAAGAAAGAATATTGGGATATGTCTTTGGCTGGCAGAAGTCACCGCCATGATTTTAGATGTGTTTTGTTTTGCTTTGTTCAGCCTTCCCCGGAGAGGAAGAATGTTAAATATAGACTCATCCCCATGATCCCTCTGAGGCATATGGGTCTGCTGTCTGTGTCAGCTGTGGCACAAATGTGCACGATTTAACCACACAACTATTGAACCAGCATTGGCCTATTAAGACTTCAGATGATCTGTTCATGAGCTGTCAGCCCAAATTGAGCTTGAAGCCTGCTGTAAAGGATCTAATTTTCATAATTATCCAGAACCTTCACACCCTCCTTCCCTTCAGTACCACCCACCTCCACACATGCACACGGAGGAGTAAACACTCACATACGGACACAGAGGCACAGAGCAGCACTGTCCCTGGAGATTCATCAGGCCCCTGGCCCGAAAATGCACCGAGTTCATCCAGGGGTCAGGCCCGGCTTCGACTTCCTGTTTGAGGAGCCCCATGTGTGGCGTTGCAGCATGGCCAGAGGCTAGTGATAACTGAGTAACCTTTCACACTGTAGCCTCCCACCAAGAAACCAGGTCCCTTATGGTCCCGGACCTGGAGTGATTAGGGCACAACAAATACCTTTTTCATATATAAGGTGGAACTAATGCCTGTAGAAATAGCACTTTACTGTCTCGTGGCTTTACATGTATATAAAGAGGACAGAGCTGTTGTCTTTGAGGATGAAGAATTCTAAAGGCAACCTGATTTAGTCTCAGTATACACAGGGGACTTGGATCATTTAGGACTTGCTTAAGGCTACCTCTGAGCTTTACCTGACCCTCGCCTCCGAAGGAAATCATCATGCCATGTATGGAGTTCAGCTGGTAATATCCCTCTGGGTAACCTGGCCCGAGATGTGGATCAGTGGAAACAGGCAGCCCTTTCAGGTTTAACCCTTTGCAGCGCTGGAGATAAATGGTACACGCTCCAAGGATTCGGTCGCTCTGAGGTGGCTCCAGTAATTCCGCTGGAACCACACTGCACAGTAAACCATTTGATTTCTGGACATATATTGCCCACGTGTTCAGGGTGGACTGGCAGCAAGCACTTTACCAGGTTCTTCTCCTACAACCTCGGGTTTTTTGAGGCAGCTGCGGCTTAAATTCCTTTTCTTAACATGGGACAACGGTATTTTTACACGGGTTGTCAGTTGTCTTTGCCCTCAGAGGGCATTTGCTGCAACTCGGGGTTCTACAGTTAGAATAAAGGGAGTTATTTCCTGTCTTCACAGCCTTTCGCCTTTTTTTTTTTATCGTGAATGGAGACTGAGTACATTATTCAAACCTTGTCTTTTCCCTGAAGTCCGTTGTTTACAGAGAGGCATTTGGGTCCCTGGGGCTCATTCCCATAAAACCTTATTATCATATATTCCAAGGCATAAACTTCAGTTGTCAGCTCGGAGCACCGTTTTTAAAGCCCTGGCTGCTCTTGCTTTGCTTCTGCTTCACTCTGGTTTATGTTGCTTTCAGCTTCGGCTTTTTATCCCCCCCTCTTCCTCACCTCCAGCAATGCTCAGTTCCAAGCTGGCTCGCTCTCCTTATTCCACTAATTAGACAAGAAGTCCAGAGAGGCCATTATTAGATTCTGAGAATCTTTATCAGAGCCCATTATAGCCTTAAACACTGCACAAACATTTTACTAACTGAACCCATGAAAATTTCAGCTGATCCATCCTTGGTCTTTAGCAACTACCTTCTTTGTACCTACAGAGTTATGTTCCTGATAATAGCGATTCTTAACAGCTTATTGTTCTTTGTGTTAATTTTCCTAGAGGCAGCGATTCATATTCTCTCTCTCTCTCTCTCTCTCTCTCTCTCACTAATTACTGGTGGTGGAGGTGCAGGTGCAGGTGGAGGAGGCCTAAGAAGCCTGATTTTTTTCTGGGTGGGGTATGGGTGAGTGTGTGTAAATGTCATATGTATTAATGTCACCAGTGAGCAGGATTCATGGTTGCCTGTTTTTCTTTCATTTTCTTTACAGGGCCAGGGATTATTTGTATGGACCAATGGTCTCCCTTTTCTTTCAATGGAAGAATAATCCTGCATTATAATACAGTAACTGCAAAAGAAAGCTCTTTTTCTATTTCATTCTTTTCTTTCTTAATTCACTGTCTAGTGAGTTTCTGATTGACTCACAGACCAATTAAAGTAAAATTTAATGGAAGAATAGATTAACTCCCTGAGGTTTCCCTACCATCCATCACATTTTTATAGCAGGAGCTGCGAGGAAGCTCATAACTTCATGCTGTGAATGTGATAATAAAGAGGGCACGGAGAGGATTCCGATTTACTGCTGGGCTCATGTTCGCCAGGACAGAATTTACTGCCCAATCCCCTTCCCCTTTTTATTCAGGAGGAGGTCACTAGATCTGCCCTCGGCCCGGGTCTGGGATACTGAAGGGCAGATTGTCAGGTCGAGATTCTTTCCCTTTAATTGGGGTGGCGTGAGCAGGGAATGTGAATGTCATTGTCCGGAGATGGATATTGGGTTAAATTCATCTCTGTCTTTAGGAAGCTGCTGTCACCACGATTGATCATATTTCTAAAGGATGTATTTGCTCTGTTACTATTTACTCTCATAGAAATTTAAAAATAATATCAGGTGTATCTATTTCTGAGTCACTAAGTCATTGTCTTTTTTTTTTTATCTACAGGCTTTTCTGGGTAACTAAGGATACCTCTCTCTCTCCATTTTTATAGTTGACATTAATGCTATCTTCTTCTGGGTATCTTTCATTTGAAGACCTCAACGCACTTTGTAATCATTGCTTCAGTCTTTCTGATAGGTCCAACATAACCTGCTAGCCTTCCAAGCATGTTGCCAGTTCACTCACATTTCTCTGATTCAACTTAATGATGTGTGATAGTGCTCACAATGTAATAGTAGTCATGTGATGAAGCCCCACACCTGCGCCTAAGATGAATTTTGTACAGTTACTAAAAAATGTTTACTTCATGTGGCAAAATCTATTTTTAGGCCTTGAGTATTAAACCTATGTCAAGTTTCATGATTATACATATTACATAAATTTTCTCAGAAGCTTGTTGAGATAGATTCAAAATTTTAAAATCATGTTCATCTGATCAAAATGTGTCTGAACTGAACTCATTACCTGACTTTTCCCTCATTATCAACTCACTCCTCTTCCTGTATACAAAATCTTATACAAGAGGATCCACCCTTCAAATTGTTATAGTTCAGAAATGTGGGCATCATCTTGTATTCTCTCTCTCCTGCACATGGCCACTGACTCTACCTCCTTAGTGTCTCTTAAAACCATCCCTTCTCTTCATTCATTCTCTTGCCTTAGTCTTGGTTTTCTTTGTTGGGCCATTATGGTCATCTTCCAGCTGATAAAAAACAAAACACAAAAAACACACTTGGTAGTTCTTATTTTTCTCATTTTACTACAGTTCTGAAACTTTATAATGTTCTCTTATTGTATTTGGGAGCCTGAAGTGGTTAAGGCACAACAAATATCTTTTTAATATAGAAGATGAACTAATGCTAGTTCAGGAGATGGTCTCTGGAATCAGAAAGAGCTGGATTTGAAATCCAGCTTCATGATTTAATTGATATATAATCATGGGTGAGTTGCTTATCCTCACTGAATTCAAGTTCCTTTATCTGTAAAATATAGTAATAGTACTTACCTCTTAATGTTGGTTTGAATATTGCATGATATAAGTGTATAAAGTGTCTCCCACATAGTAAGCACTTGACAGTGTTAAGTATTATTATTTGACCACCTGGCCTCATCTCCTACCACTCCTCTATAGGCACCCTATGTCTACAGATACACAAAAGTGTATTCAGGTGGTTCCCGGTGGTTCCTGGACCAAACATAGTTCCCTATTTGTTCCTCCTCCTCCATTGGCAAACATCTTCCACGGTCCCATAACATTTTGTAGATTGCCAAAATCACACTCCATGCTTGTTGTATTCTTTGATCTCAATAAGTGATTAAATACCTCAATATTATAGAGGAATTGATATTGGGACTTTATTGCTTTTTACTCATTGATTCAATGAATATTTACTGAGAATCACTATGTGCATAAGCCTCTGCATATGGTGTATTCCAATAACAGTAATGCAACATCCAAGGTTTGGGAAGAGTTAATTACTCTCTTCTGTGATTCTTTGGAATCTGGTAGAAGCATTAATACAAATGACAATCTGTATTCTAATTATTAGGTTCCATTCTGACTCCTTCTTCTCTAGACTGGGTTCCTTGAGGGAAATTATCTTATTCCTTTTTATCTTTCCAGAACCTAAAGCTTTGAGTGTGCTCAGTGTAGGTTTATTGAATAAATAAAGGAACATCCACATTCTCAACTTTAAAGAGCTTGATTGAACCTTGCTAACTCTATGGTTGACTGTATTGTCCCTGACTTTGAAAGAATACCATCATCCCATGCCATTGTATCTATTTTTAAAAGGCTGAACATGGTTTCTAGTGGGTCCATGTGAATTTTATCCTTCAAATTGTGTGCGAAGCTCCATCCAAAAGCTTGGGATGGTTTCTCTCTTAAATCAATAAATCATCCTAAGCCATTAAAAAAAAAGATGTGTGGCCCCTTGAGCTACATACCAGACTATTATAATAAACTCAGATCTTCTTGTATGTTCTGGTGTGTTTTGACTATAGGATTATAATGAACTAGAGTCCCGGTGCATGAAATTTGTGCACCCAAGGGGGGGTGGGTGTCCCTCAGCCGGGCCTGCACCCTCTCACAGTCCTGGAGCCTTCAGGGGATGTCCGACTGATGGGCCCATGGGGAGTGAGCCTAAGCCGTCAGTCCGACATCCTTAGCATCCTTAGCGATGCTGTGGAGGCGGGAGAGGCTCCCGCCACCGCCACTGCGCTCACCAGCATTGAACATCTGCCCCCCCGGTGGTCAGTGCATGTCATAGTGACCAGTCGTTCCGCCATTTGGTCTATTTGCATGTTAGGCTTTTATTATATAGGATAAAGCAAGGGCAAGAACTATGATTTCTGGTCCAAATACATGTGAGACTTGCCTCTGGGTAACGTATTTTGGGCAATTAAATATCATCTTACATTTGCAGTTATGTTCTCAGATTTGGGAAGTGAATATCAACATTCCTAGCTACCCTCGGTTTTGCTGCACTACTCAAAGCTGTGATTTATGGGCAATTAAATATCTCTCTGATCATGCTTATCCCAATTTAGCACATTGTCCAGTAGCATCTTGGGTATTCAGCTGTTGTTACCTTAGCATTCTGCATTGCAGAGTTTTGTTGTAGTTGATTTTGCTCTAAAGTTTGCTACTAAATAAAATATCTGAGCAACATTGGTGAACTCACTAGAAAAATGAAAGCTAACTTTTGAGACTCTGTTCAAACTTCATAGTTACATGGCAAGTCAAGACAGTCTGTTACTTTATAAACCTACAACTGTCATGATGCTTAATACTCCATGGTCACATATTCTGTGACACTCCTCAAGAATATACATTTTTATTAATTTTTCAATTTCTTTGTAGATCAATGCCACCTCCTTAGCTTCATCGCCCTTTGCTGCTCATTACCCCTTTTATCTATCAGCAATACCAGATAGTCCCCACTTTTTACATCTTTGTTCTTTCCAAATATTGTTACTCCTTTATTCTTAGAGAATTCCTATTCATCCTTCTAAACCCAACTCTATCTTTGTCTCCTCTGTGACACCTTCACACACACACACAGAGAGAGAGAGAGAGAGAGAGAGAGAGAGAGAGAGAATGAATATTTCTTGAGCTCTTGTTAGGATAGTCATGCCAGGAACTATGTTTGATACTTTTATAAGTCTTAAGCCTCACAAAGCATTTCAAAGTAAGCATTATCCCTATTCTCAAAAACTAAGCCAAGGCTAAAAAGTTACAATATTTTCTCCAAAGCTTATGGCAAGCAACTGAAAGATCTAGGATTTAAACCAAGGCCAGCATGATATCAAAATTGATACATATTCTTCCATATCACACCACTGCTCATCTCCTTAATCTGTTTTGTATTAATGCATATGTCTATAATTTTGCTTTTTATTCATCCTGTCTATTGTGTTATTCATTTGCCTGTCTTTCTTACCAGAAACATAACTCCTTGGAAGTTAAATTTATTTCTTATTTATCTTGGTACCCCCCCTTCCAGGGATCTCTGAATATTACCTAACACATAACAGAAGCTGAATAAAGGTTTACAGGGTTGTATTGGATCACATTACAATTGAGTTGCACTAAGCAACATATTTAGCTTAAATCTCAAAACGTTGCATTTCTGATAATGGCTTAGTGACATGTAGCCTCTTAGCAACTGTAGTTATCTTAGCAATTGTCCATGTGTAACCCTGTACCAACTTCATTCTGAACATCTTCCCATGAATGTGACTAAAGAACATAGTCATTAGCATATATAAGTTCCTAGAGAACTGCCTTCTATCTCCTATATTTACTGTAGTCAGTGGAGTATACTCAGTCTTTTAGGAATAATTAAAATAGTCTGTAGTTCTAATTAAAGTAGTCTGGATATTTTTAAGAAACCTATATATAAGAACAAGCTGAGTGCTGACATCAAGTTAATGGTGTTATTTTTAGTGGAGCTATCATCGGAGACAGCAATATGGCACCCAAAGCCTTTTTAATCCTCGTATCTGGATGTATAATGTAAAATAACCAGCATCTTAAGCTCTTAAGAGAAAAGGCATGAAAGCATAAATAAATAAAACTGTTATGAAAACTCAGAAAATTATCTAAATGCACTTGAATTAGAAGTCATATAGTTATTAAATTGCTAGCTATGGAGATCAATGCCCTTACGACCTTTTTCGCTGCCAAAAACGAACAGCCCAACAACTTGGACCTCTTGTCATGTAAGGATGCTGGGGGGAGCCAGATAGAAAAGCTGGGCTTAAATTCGATCGGATTATATCTGATCTGTCTAAATTACGAACTGTTTTTGTTTTTACTAGAAGTCCCCTTCTTTCTAGTCCCTTTCTCCAAAACGTGGCTGAACAGGGAAGACACAGACCATCGCAACCACACACCCTAGCGTCGCAGTTCTTTCATTTTCTTTTACATGAAGAGCCATCACTGTTTCCTCTTAATAGCCTCCTTCCTCGTAATTCCAATTTAACATTGAGCCCCATTAGGAAGGAGCGCAATTTAATTTTCTGTAGTTGAAATGGCGTCCCTTTTCCATGGACTGTCCATTACTGGAGGCCTCCCCAGATGGTGACACCTCCTGGCCACACCTGCTGCAGACTTCCCAGTGGAGGTGGAGCATTTATTCCACAAAATTTACTCAGGAAGCAGCCACCAAACTAAGCTTCTCTAGTCTTCGTCTCTTACTGTTTCCCATGATCGAGAAAGGCAAACACGAATCTCTCAACAATAAGGCACAATGACATGTACAAGGACACAGTCACGGTTGTGGGTATCCGCCAGGCCAGGGAATCTGGCTCTGGGTCACCTGTGAACCTAAGAAAAGGAAAATCAGGGAGTGAATTTCCTTGGAAATAACGAAAAACTGTTGGTTGGGTTTTGTAAGCGGAAGTTCTGGAGTTAATCATTATTCTGCAGAATCCTGAATGATGTTGCTTGTAGCTTTCTATGCAGGCAGTGTCTCCAGGGAGTCCTACTAACGGTCTTTTGTCAGGCACTATCAGCAGTATTGAGCCAACCTGAGCACCCTATTATTAATCCTTTTCTCCTAGTGACATGACAGCGATCGATGTCTGAACAAGCTATTGAAACTGTAGCAATCAAGTGGACTCCAGTTAATCCAGTGGGATACTTACTCAGAGCCTATGGGAAGGGCAGGGAATTTTTTTTTCTAACCCTGTACTATTTCCATATCCATACGCTCCATGCTGCTTTCATTGGGGTAATAGTTGACATTTACCCAGGCCTGTAAAATACACAGGGAGCCCTTACCGATGACAAATACATCCGCATCCCCTTTACAGCCATCTGCTACTTCTGTCAATACGTAAATGTATGATCGTTATATAAATATTTGTGCCTATGTAAATATAAAGCAAGGGCGATGAAACGTTTTATGGAAAAATCCTCACCAGGTGATGTTTATGGTCTCATAGAAATCTACCAGCCGTTACAAAGACCAGTATATGCAACACACGGTTGTCCGATTTCCTGTCCCCTATCTCAGGTAGAAAAAAGTCTATAATGGTGATGCCCCAGCAGGCTGTGCTTACAGATTCCTGGGTTCCATTCCCACGGGTTTCAATTCAGTTCTGGGGGGATGCCCAGGAATCTACATTTTATGTTCCAAGGTGATGGACCTAAAATAGAAAGAAGCTTTGAGGCTGTATTCCATCATGCTTAGGGTCTCCTAAGAGCACCTAAGTCAGCGGTTCTCAGCCTGTGGGTCGCGACCCCTTTGGCGGTCGAACGACCCTTTCACAGGGGTCACCTAAGACCATCCTGCATATCAGATATTTACATGACGATTCATAACAGTGGCAACATTACCGTTATGAAGTAGCAACGAAAATAATTTTATGGTTGGGTCACAACATGAGGAACTGTATTGAAAGGGCCAGAAGGTTGAGAACCACTGACCTACTTGGTTTATAGGGCGGGGCAAGAAGGGACAAGAGGGAGGAAGGCCAGGAAGGACAGATCTGTTCTCAGCTTTGCTGAGCAAGAGCATCACTTGTGGCAACTCACCTGGGCTTCTTGATTCCATCCCTCTGGCTGTGAAATCCGTATCAGCGATGTATTGCTTTGTTTATTCTACATGGATATTTTGAGAAGAATGACAGGAGAGTGTAGAGAAAATAAGGAATTATAGAGGATAAAGCCAACTCCCCAGTCAGTGTAGAATTCTGTTAACATGAGGTCCTATAGTCACTGCTGAGCCCTACAGTGAGGTGGGGCTTCCTTCCTCATGGCCACCCTTTCTCCTCAGGGCTGGAGAGGGGACAGCTCCCGGGACCTGCAGGATCTTCCTGAAGCTGAGCCTAAACTAACCCTCCGTCTATTTGCTTCTGCTCACAGGTCCTAGTATTCCCACTATTCCCGGTTTCTGTGGGACAGCCCTTCCAATATGTGGGGATTGTTATGCCTCAGGCTAAAATTTCTTGCTTTCTTAAATAGTCCTCGATTGATTCACTTTCTGAAATTCTCTCATCGATGCAAAGTATTCATGTAGTCCCCTTCCTCAAATTATGCTGGTGGTTAATTTGCTTTTTCTGTCTGCACCTGGGTTTTCCTGTTTTCCCTCCGCCATCTTTCTTCAGCGTGCTGGGTTTTGGGGGGTGGGGTAGAGCGCATGCTTTACAACAGTTATTGCAATCAGCCCCACTGCACTATTAGTTGTTTCTCGTATAATGGTGTAAAATTGGTCTGAGAGAACCCTTACTGTGCAAGATGCTTCTCAAGCATGGCTGCATGATCGAATCATTTAGGAGGGTCTGTCTTTAAATGTGTATTTCTAATTACCTCAACCAGAAATGCATTCTGAGAACAGGGGTGAGGCCCTGGAAAGTGTATCTTTAAGGTGCCAGGTGTTGCCAGTGCACCTGATCTGAAAACCGCTGTGCACACTAACTTACGAGCCCTGAATGGTTGAGAGTCCTAAACCCTACCTGCATCTATCTTTTAACTGGTGTGAGACCTGTGTATGTTACTTAAAATGCCGGTGCCTTCTTTCCTCATCATCTACATCACATCTGCATCCTACAGCATGAGGATTACAGGAGAGAAGATTTGTGAGACGCTTGGTTGTCATCAAGGACTACACAATGTCTTTTTTATACAAGTGTATTTTTTATATTTACATTGATTTTTAGAGAGAGAAATGTCGGTTTGTTGTTCCACTTATTTGTGCACGTATTGGTTGATTCTTTTATGTGCCCTGACTGGGGATCAAACCTGCAACTTTGGCATATCGGGATGATGCTCTAACCAACTGAGCCACCTGGCCAGGGCCTACACAAGTGTATTTTATACGAGGATCAGTCAAGTGAGTATTTTACTATGCCTCTATCCGATTCCATTTTGATATATCTTTGTCCGATAAAGATTTAGGATCGTAAAGTTCTCTGTGTGTGTTTATTCATTCATAGAACAAATTTAAGAGATGATTATTTATCTTGTTTGTATATATGTGTGTTTGTTTCGAGTAGTCAATCAGCAAATCATTCTTTTTCTGGGTATAATCTTATCTGTCCCCATCCAGCAGTTCGGGAAGAATCTGTAGAAAGAGACCTTCCGATTTAACACAAAACAAAACTTGGCTAATGCCCTAACCTGGCATGGACGTAACTAGACATCCTGAAAGGCTCTCGGGCAGACAGCAAGTTCTAAGAAACAGGTTTCAACAAGAAAATTGCCTGGTTTATTCTTTTTAATTTAATGAAGCTTGTTCCTGTAAAAATCGGAGGGCAGATATTCCAGGAAATCAGCATCTTTTTTTAGCCCCAGAGCAGACAGCCCGTAGTGGCCACAGCGAGACAAGTATGCCTGGCCTACATTCCAGCCCGCAGGGGCGTTGTGGAAAAGTGAGAAGGGTTTTTGAGTTCAGGGTCTGAGCCTGGAGGGTCTGCCCTTCCCGCAGAGCCTGGCAGCAAGGAGGCAAATCTTGAAACAAAGTTTTGTGACGTGTTCATTTTCCACTACAAACTGGACAGAGCCCAAGACGCATTTCCCGGAGTTCTCCACCCAAGCACAGGATGAGGAATGGTCGTTGGTCATTAGCGCTTGGTTCGGAATAGCCCAGAGGTGAAAGAGTTGCTATTGGATTTCGTGAATCTGAAGAATAGTGTTTAGGTTAAAATGTCTTACTGGTGTTTTCAGTGGGGAGGGTAATCTTGGTGTTCGGCAACAGGCAAAATACATACTCAGGATTAAGGGGGCAGGGGGGGCGGGGGAGTAAGTCATGGTGATGTGCTGAACCTCTGAGTAAAAACGGAATGTTTTATGACAACACCAAAAAGTGTATTTTTGCCTATTCAGTTGATCCTTCCAGACAACTGATGTTCATCATTCTCTTCATTTCCAAACTTACATCATAAAAAACAAAATAAAACAAAATTTTCATATTAAAACCTCAGAACTCCCAAACTAAAAGAAGTAGTCATACTTTCCACATGTTATCGGGAGCCTACAACATGCCTGGAAGAAATAAACTTTTTTTCTTGCCATTAGGAACCCCACCACACTGGTCTCCCCTTCAGTCCAGATCTACGGTGCCTAGTTCTCCAATTTCCTAAAATGCCTAAAACCCCAGCCAATAAGCCAAAAGCCAGGACTATGCTCTCTGAAGTTCACTAGCTGTGTAACCCAGACAAGTTTCTTAATCTCTCTATGCCTCGGTTTCTTCATCTGTCAAATGGGAGAGTATCTGCCTCATATGGTTGTTATAAGAACTGAATGCGTTGACACATGTAAATCACTTAGGACAACAGCAGGCACATAAGTGGAGTCTCATAAATGTTAGCCAGACTGTTTACTCAGTCCTTGCTCAGTACCTAGTTCAAGGTTTAAATTATGCCTACCTTTGTCTACATATTGGATATGATTTGAGAATCTAACACAGTCCTGCAGCAGTATCTGACTGATGCTCCCAAAGCAGAAACCAACCTATAGAAGCATCTGTTACTAGCTCTAGCCAGATGTCAGAAAACATTTAGGGCTATTGAAGTGTCAGTGCTCTCTATGGGAGGTTTATTAACAACACAAATGTTCTATATCCTGTCCTTGAGCTAGACACAATACACCAGTGAAAAAATTTTAAAGTAATTTGTCGACAGACTTTTCCTTCATGAGTTAGGAAGATTTCTCCCTTTCCTTTCCTTCCCTTCCCTTCTTTTTCCTTCCCCCTGCTCTCTCCCCCGCCCCTCTCCCCCTCTCTCTCTTCCTCTCTCTCTCTCACACACACTACTTATATGATGATGGTTCCAACAATTTTAATGATATTGAATCATATCAATGTTTCTATACACATAATCCTAAAACTTAATTCTAGATATTAAATATGGATCATAATATCTTTGCTACTCCTTAATGCTAAGGTGTACATAAAAATATACTTTGAAATTATTGACAGAATTTAACTCCAGTATTTTTCTTTATTTAACCAACATTTGTATAGAGCTTAGTTACTGTGTGTCAGGCACAGTTCTAAACACTTTTCAAACAGCAACTCATTTTATCCTTGTAACAACTTTTATAGGGTAGATATTATTACCCCATCTTACAGATGGGAAAACCGAGGCACAGACAGAAATTTGCTCAAATGTCATAGCTAGTAAGTGGTGGAACCTGGATTCAGAGCAGACCATTTGATTCCAGAGTCCATGCTCTTTACCATTACTCTACTGACCAGTAAACTTCACTTCTTTTAGTCCTCAAAACAAAACAACAAAAAAATACATTTCTCTTTGAGGCTATGTTAGTGAGTCTCCTCTCACTTGACATAAATTTTCAAAGTGCCAATAGCCCCTGCATTATATAAAATTATTAACATAAGAGTGTTAATACTCAATCAGCATTTATTAGCGATGATGATGATGATGATGATACATAAAATTTAGGATGTAAAATGTTTTCCAGTCCCTTTCTTTATTGAACTGAAGCCAAGATGGCAGTGGTCTAGGTAGAAACAAAGGAGGATCTGAGAATCTTAGAACTGAGAAGGAGCCATGTACTCATGAGGCCCAGCCCACCCATTTTACAGATCAAAATGCAGACAGTTCAAATGACTTGCCCATTATTATAGAACCACTTAGTAGCAACGCTGGTACTAGAACACGGGACAAAGAATGGATAGGGGTGGTTGAGGAAACTGTCTCAATTTCTCCCAAGTCAGGGCTCTTTCAATTATACCATGTTCCCTCTCCATGCACAAACACCAAAGTAAGACTTGAGAGATCACACCAATCTTGGAAGTCAGAGTAGGGGAAAATTCAGAATCCAAGTTATTAATTAGGGTTTGAAGAATTAGCCTGTGCCAAAATTCAAAGCAAGGTCAATGGCCAAAACTAGAGAGGTAAGCCAAGGCCAGGCCAAGAGAAAGATACATTGAAGGAAAGGCCAGATGGGTAGCTCAAATTCAGGCAAACAAAAGAAGGGTTAGGAAGAAGTCACTGGAATTATAACAGCCTGCCCATTTCAAAACCCAGATGCTTAAGAAGGTCCCATACTTGGGGGAGGATGCACTGTCACCCTAAATGGTATATCCCTTTTGAGTGATCAGCATCAGATTTACCATGCATATTATTCAAAATTTCTCAACAAGGTCAAAAACACCAGAATTGAATTTAATGTCAATTATTTAAAAACGAGATGAGATTATGGGTTGCTACAACTCATCTAAGAGATCTGTGCACAGTAAGCTTCTCAGTATCTTAATTTATCTGCCAGTGAAGACTGGAGGACTAAGCCAATACAGCTGGGAATTGAACCTGTGGTTCCAGGAAGTCTAGATATTTCAAACCTCATACTTAGTCCATTAAGCTATCCCCTCCAAGAACATAATGTAGTTAAAGTAGACTTAGGTATCTTTAGTACAGAGAGTGGATTTTATTTCCACTCTGGGAATTTCTGATCCATAGTAGGGAGAGATATAGATGAAACTTACCTACAGTAGTGCCTATGGAATAATGCGTGTATGTCAACATACACTGTCACTTTCCTGATTTACGGTAAGAAGAGAAAAACCATCTTGAAGGAAGAATAGATTATGAATGCATTTGCTAAGTGGGTGTTTCATACATATCCCCCCTTTCTTATTCTTCCTAAAGACTCACTCTTGCCTCTATCGATAAAATAGAAGAAATTATACTTACCTAGAGAATTTGAAGAGGGACCAGAGATTTCACACATCTGTCAGGTGGGTCAGTTTATTTGGGGGACATTAGGGGAACATCCTGTACCATTACAGGCTGTCAGCCACAGAGAATGTTTACTAATAAGCCGAGCCATTAGGTTGGGTCGATGATGGATGGTCTGTGTTCCCCTGCCCTGGCCTGGCATGTGCTGTGATACTCACTGACCAGCAGCAGCTGTTGTACTAGCTGCCTTGTTAAGGGTCTCGCCAAGTGACATCAGCTATACATCACACTGGCTGATACCTTTGATTATTTGGACAGCTCCTGGCATGATGAATCGTTGGGATTGATCTGTCTTTTCTCGCACGTCCTAGTCGGTGTTCTTTAACCATCTCTCTCAACTCCTCATTCTTAAGTTAAGGGCCCTTATTACTGTCCTTTCAGATGTATGCACCTTCTACCCTCTCCAGCTTAAAGGACTGGCTCATGTTAGTCGGCATAATGAGAAACGGGGATGAGGCTGAAGAAAATAAGTGCATCGTAGTCAGAACAGGCAGGCAGGGGAAACAGCAGTCACTCTCTCGCAACCAGAAAAACGAGGAGAAAAAGCTTCTTACCATGGGCATCAAAGACTCAGCAGCTTTCATTACTGAGGTCATGGGCCTTCCACATAGTCCATGTGGTATAAATTAAATTTGAATGGTGTGGGTAACCTGAACAGTGCCTTCTATTTATAAGACCCCTTTCTTCCAAGGAGTACAAATCATTTTGCACACAGTATCTCAAGCATCACCATATTTATGTAAAAGAAGTGTTATCACCTTGATTTCATAGAAGAAAAAAATGAGCACAGGAAAGCTACATACCCAAATCTATCTGGTAAATAAATGGCAAAAAATCAATATTAGGACCTAAAATCTCTGACTCCCTGCTATATTAAATCCTTTAGTTTGTTGATTTATAAAATATTTATTAAGCACCTATTGGGTGTGCCAAGAACTAAGCATTCGGATAGCCTCTGTGTAGCAGGTCTTAACTCATTCAGTCCCATTTAACTTTAACTGTTAGTGAGGGGAAAGCATATGGAAATATACTATTTTATTTTAGAGAATTTATGTCCAAGTACTATTCCAGGCTTACCATGATTCAGCCAGAAGCCATAATAGACTGCTCTCCCATTTAAATTACAAATTCCTAAGTGGTAGAGACAATGTTCCCTATAGTTCTTTTCAAAACTATTGATATTGAGTAGATTCAAATATGGATACATAAAAGCAGTAATTCTCAATGTGTTTTAATAGACTTGGCAAAACCTCATTAAATATGTTTAATCCCTTTACATAAACAATTCTACCAACATAAATTATGGCCATTTTCTATGTTGCAATATAAACTTTCAACATCTCCTTTCCCTCCCAAACAAGACCACTGAACTAAGCACAATCAGTACAATCTCCAAAAATTTCTTTTAATATATTAATTTACAAATTTTGTTTTGTTTTGTTTGGGGCTATATATAGAAAAGTGATTAAAAAATAACACAAGCTATAAGAGAAAATTATGGGAAATTTTTTAATTTGAAAACATTTTCTACCCATTAATTAGATATAGATAAGCCATATTGTTCCAGAAAGAATCAAAGGCAAGAACTAATTTATTTATTAAGAATTATAATTTTGCAGAGGAACACTTCATAAAGTATATGATTATCCAACTAATATGCTGTCCACCAGAAGCGAATACAAAATAATACTTTAAAAAGAAAGGAAGTATTATTCTGTTTGAAAAACTGAATAGCTCAGTCAATGGAAGAATAATTGTAGAACAACTATATATAAATCACCTCCATTGCTAGAAAACACTGGTTTTATCATGTCCTTTCCTGACTGAAAACTCCCAATGACACTATATAACTGAAAGGAAAACTAAATTATTGGAACCTCTTAGCTTGACCTTTGAAGCCTTTCATTGCTCATCCTAAACTCAGAATAAATGCCAAGTTTACTTTATAGAATGCACAACACCTGTACATCCAAGAAAAGCTCTAGGCTTCATTCAAGTTCCTGTTGGCCAAGGACATGTCATACTCAGCAAGCCCTTGCCAATGCTGTTTCCCTGTCTAGAAAGTTCATCGTCCTTCCCTCCCTGTGCTATCTTCCACAGGGTTCCCTTCTCCACAGTCTGTGAGCACCACCTCCTCTGAACTTTAAATGTTTATTTTAGTACTTAATCATATCCTTTCTGACGTTATTAACCATTTCAGATACACAGATTACCACACAAGGCCAGCTGCTCTTCTCCGTCTCTAGCATAGCACTTGTACTCATAGAACAAATATTTGTGATAGTTCTTCTAGATTTGTGGAAATTTGCAGAAATTTTTTTCTTAGACTGATTTCAAGGTTCTGTGGCCTGGCTTATCTATATATATAAAAGCCTAAGAGACTGTTATGCCCAGTCGACCACATGACCGGACGACCAGTCGCTATAATGATGCACTGACCACCAGGGGGCACATGCTCAACTCAGGAGCTGCCCCCTGGTTGTCAGTATGCTTCCACAGACAACTGGCCTTGGCCAGCCAACCTCCTGCGGGCCTTCCACCTGACCGGCTGTTGCCAATCGCCAGCCATATTGCCAGCCAGCTCGAGGGACCCCACCCGTGCATGAATTCGTGCACCGGGCCTCTAGTATAGATATTGTATGCACACAGGACATTTGGCCCACACTTCAGCTTTCAGCACCTCGTAGGTACATGCCAAAATGACATTGCCATATACTGTGCAGTATATAATGTAGATTAAGAGTTACTAGGTCAGTGTCCAGAAGATAAGGGACTAGTCATATAATTCAGAGAACTGCAGTGTTGCATATAACAGCACCTATACTCTGGTTGAGCCAGAAAGCCACTCTGGAGAAGTTCAAAACCTGAAATTGGAAGGACCTTAAATTTCCACATACTGTAATTATTTCTCTTGCATAGGTCTTCATGATGCATAAATCTATTTCTGATTCTTTAGACCTTAGTTGCTGTAACTCAGTTTCCATTTACCAACCAAGAGTCAGCAGTTTTTAGAATGCCAATATCTCCAAAACCACATGGGAATTGAGCTAAAAACCTAGTAGCACTTTAACATTGAAGAGCTTGATTTCAAACCATGCACCTTTCAAGAGGAAGCATTAAAAATATTCTTTGATATGCATCTCCTATTTTAGCTAAGTAGATTTCTCAGCTGCCGACCCCCAACCCCCAACCCCCGCCAAAATAAACCAAGGCAGTTAATGGTTTTTCTTGGTGGCAGAAAGAGTATGGGAATATGAAGGAAGATAATCAATGGGGAGAAAAACGTTAGAAAACTCTAAATGATAGCTAAAACTACTATTGACTTGCATTTGCTTGAGAAAACATTTTCATCACATTTGCTAAGGGTTTCCTCTAGACCAGTGGTCGGCAAACTGAGGCTCGGCAAACCGCGGCTCGCGAGCCACATGCGGCTCTTTGGCCCCTTCAGTGTGGCTCTTCCACAAAATACTGGCTCTTCCATAAAATACCAACTTCTGCTCATGGGCCACGAAGTTTCAGTCGCACTGTACGTGCACGCCCGCATGAGGTATCTTGTGGAAGAGCCACACTGAAGGGGCCAAAGAGCCGCATGTGGCTTGAGAGCCGCGGTTTGCCGACCACAGCTCTAGACTCATCTCCTTTTAGCTCAGCTTCCCTCCCTAAGGGCCCTTTCGTGAGTCCCTCCACTTCTCAACACCTCAGGTGCCTGTAGCAGCTTAATTCCTGAGCAGTGTTGAATTCCAAGTTACCATTTAAGTTGATATTTTTGACATCATTGTTGTAGTTGGTGGGTTTATTATAATAATTCTTTACATTTACCTACCATATTTTATCAGAAAATCACTACAATTTGTAGATGTTAACCAATTGGGCTTTCTCCTTCCTTTACCATCAGGAGAAGAAGTCCACAGAGATTTACAGAGAGAGAAACTGAGTCACAGATGTTTTCCTATCAATAAGTGAGCTAAAACTTTCAGTGCTGTCTGTAAATATTATTAACAATAATACAGTGGAGCTAATATTTTTTAACACCTACTCTTCCCAAGCATTTTACTAAGCTCTGTGAAGAGTAGCTTTTTAAACTATTCCACCATTCCACTGTTGAACTGAAAAATATTGCTCAAAAGACATCTCAAGGGATTTTGTGACCAGCCCACCTGCTAGATGGTTTTCTTTGCTTTGCTTAAAGATATCCAGCCCTAGCCGGTTTGGCTCAGCGGATAGAGCATCGGCCTGCGGACTCAGGGGTCCCAGGTTCGATTCCGGTCAAAGGCATGTACCTTGGTTGCGGGCACATCCCTAGTAGGGAGTGTGCAGGAGGCAGCTGATCCATGTTTCTCTCTCATCGGTGTTTCTAACTCTCTATCCCTCTCCCTTCCTAAATATATTTAAAATATATTTTTTAAAAAAAAGATATCCAGCAATTCTGATTCCACAATGATTTAACTTCCAGAAATTCTTCTAATGTCCAGCTGAAACTATTCCTGTTTTAATTTAAGCCAGTTTCCTCTTGCTGCACAGAGTAACAGGCTAGCACCCTCCTTATAAAACATGCACTGTACAGCACTTGATGGCATAAGCCTAGTCACCACTTAGCCTTAAGAGCTCCAGACTAACAAAACACAATTTTTGTTAGCCATGCCTATGTATGTCTCTAAAACTTTTTTTTTTTTTAATAACTGTGCAGTTAATTTCAATCCAGGAGAAACTGCCTTAGTCATTCTTCCTTTGTTTCTTACTATTTCAAAAGTTAAAAAAGGCATTAAATAAATAACACAGACATCTTTTTCTTAATTTTCTTATTGCAGTATATCATCCTATATAATAAAAGGCTAATATGCAAATAGACCAAATGGCAGAACGACCAGTCACTATGACCTGTACTGACCACCAGGGGGCAGTCGCTCAATGCAGGAGCTGCCCCCTGGTAGTCAGTAAGCTACCACAGGGGGAGCGCTGCTCAACCAGAAGCCGGACTTATGGCCAGCAAGTGCAGCAGCAGTGGCAAGAACCTCTCCCGCCTCCGCAGCAGTGCTAAGGACCCCTCGGGGGATGTCCAACTGCCGGCTTAGGCCCATTCACCGCAGGGGAATCCCTCAAGGGGTCCCGGACTGCAAGAGGGCACAGGCCATGCTGAGGGACTCCTCCCCCAGTGCAAAAATGTCATGCACCAGGCCTCTAGTATATACAGAAAAAATGCCCAAGTCATAAGCATAGAACTCAATGATATTTTTAAACGAAGTGAGCACACTCATGTAATCTTCACCCAAATCAAGATATAGATCATTACTAGCGCCCCAAAAGCTTCTCTCTGTGCCCCTTCCCAATTGTTATCTCCCCAGAAGTAACTACTATTCTGACTTCTATCACCAGATTAATTTTGCCTATATTTGTACTTCATTTTAACAGAGTCATACAATATATACTATTGTGTCTGAATTCTTTCATTCAGCATTATATTTGTAAGAATCACCCATGTTTTTGCATGTAGCAGTAGTTCTTTCATTACTGTATGGTATTTAATTTATTCATTTATCTTACTCTATTGTAAGCAGACATTTGGGTTGTTTCTACTTTGGAGATAGTACGAATAATGCTGCTGTAAACATGCCTCTACTTGTCCTTTGGTGCAAATTATGTTGATGTTTCTGTTGGGTATATACCTAGGAGCGGAATTGCTGGCTCAGAGGGCTCAGCTCTAATAGATTCTGCCAAATAGTTTTTCAAAAGGTTTGTACCAATTTACACTCCCACCAACAGTATGTGAAAATTTCAGTTGCTCCCCACCTCACTGACACTTGTTATTGTCAGTTTTTCTTAATTTTAGCAATTCTTGCAGCTAAGAATTGCTGCCCAGAAGGATTAGGTCTCTGAGAACATCTTTTTTTCCTACTGCTGTTGTTCTTTTGCCAATGAATCACAGGAATGTCCACAAGGTGTGGAGCAAAAGATGTAGTTGCAGCCTTCATTTGCATGACTTTGAACTGTTATCTGTGGCTGTTGGAGATTGTAGCAAGAACAGACTGGGACATACTGCATGCAGCCATAATAACCTTTTCTTGTTTATTAAGGCCCCACTTAGCTCTTCATGGGGCTGCAGCAGACAACCTAGAAACACAGGTCATGGCTCTGAGGCTATGTAATATTAATCTCATCAATAACAATTCAAAGAGAAAAAGGCAGAATTTATATAACTGGGTTATGATACCAACCCACAAAAGTACAAAAGTTATGTTAAGAGCCACTATACTTGCGTTTTCAACATACATATGACTGAATGATCCTATTCTCCATAATATATATTCAGAGTTTTAAATTTTATGCTGAAATCTAGAGAGGGAAGGGTTAATTGTCTTGAAGTGTTTTGAAAAGACTAACCAACAGTCATGGCAGAAGCAGTTACACAGAATTGGTGCAGTGCTTAAAGCTGGACATATAAGAGTTTTTAAAAGCTTTGTGAATAATAACTCCTCTCCTTTTGTTAGCAAGAAATTCAAGTTCAGTGACCAGTTTTTTGCCAGTGAGAAGTGAATAGTACAGCTAACTTTAAAATCAAATGTCAAACTTCACATACTTCCCACCTTGGTTTCATTTAGTTTTTTAACAATGGAACAAATCCTATATAATAAAAGGATAATATGCAAATTGACCAAACAGCAGAACACCTGGTCCCTATGATGTGCACTGACCACCAGGGGGCAGACATTCAACGCAGGAGCTGCCCCCTGGTGGTCATTGCACTCCCACAAGGGGAGTGCTGCTCAGCCACAAGCTGGGCTGACAGCTGGCAAGTTCAATGGTGGTGGCAAAAGCCCCTCCTACCCCCTCGGAGCAGGCCTAAGCCGTCAGTCAGACATCCCCCAAGGGCTCACGGACTGCTAAAGGGCACGGGCCGGGCTGAAAGACTTCCCCCACCCCCACCCCCCTGCAGTGCACAGGGCCTCTAGTTTTTCAATAAAAAACAGAGATGCAAAGGCTAGCCAAATAACTTTACTAATATTGAGGGGATTCTTACCTATCGGAAATCTGTGTGTTCTGCCCAAAACTTAGAAACAAGGAACCCTTTATTGATAATTCTGGAAACTCAAAAATTAAACATATGCTGTTAGACAAATACAAATCAGAAAATGGATTATTACATTTTTTTCAAAAGGTTAACTTTTTCCCAATCTGCTTTTCTCTAGTTCCCACCGTAAGATGTGTGTGTGTACATTCCTTTCTGCTTTATGTTCTGATTTCACTTGGCTACCCCCCGTGAGAGGTTTTTTAAAATCTGTAACCCCCCAAAATATTGGATTATTATGGAAACAAGGTGCAGTATTTCAAGCATCGTGGCACAGTAAAAGTAACAGGATAATGATTTTCTTTCTCAGTTCAGATACCAGAGGCCCAAGTATTGATTGCCTTGTCTTTTGCCTCCTGTCCTCTGATGAAACTACACTTTTGACACAGAGTCACAAGAAAATGTGCCCTTCCCGGTCTGAGATCTCTATAGATGGCATTTACACAGTCATTGTTTTACAATCCTGTGTTTCACCAGAGCAGCACAGAAGCCCTTCTCTGAGTGGAGGGAGAGAGCAAGCAGGTTTCTATTTAGAATTCACTGGAACGGGCAAGTTTCATTATTTGGCTAAGGGAACGTGCATTCTTTCCCTTATAAGACTCCTTTTCATAGCGACTACAAAATTACTATTATTGGAATTGACTGAATGATAAGGACTTAGATACGGGGAGGTTTCATGCAATGTTGTTGGAGATATTGATGTTGGGTTTGGCAGGCAACGAGAGGTCATAAAATCACTGTGAATGTTCGTGTTTATGGATGCGAAGGATTGGTTGGTAGCCTGAGCGGAAGGCAGGCTGGAGACCCCGAAATGATGGTCAGTTTCCTGCCTGACTCTTCCTGCTGACCTGTACCACTCTTGCTGTCTCAGCTCCAGGTCTCTGATTCCAGCTGCCAGCAAATGATTTGTGATTTTGTTTAAGGATAACTATCGGTGTTAGCCTTGCTTGAGGCCACCAAACTCATTTCACTTGTGCCCTGCACCAAATTTGATCCCAAAGGTAGACAGCATGTGTATTAACACAAAGTGACACTTATTACCTTCTGTGAAATCAGTTCATCTAAAACCATCTCATACAAAAGACCTGCAAACACCAGCCACGCACAAAGCATTCGCTGGTGCTGTGATAAATGTAACCAGCGCACCTATGGCTTTTCAGACACTCCCACGCTGTGACCCGCCGTTTCACATAAAGTAGCTTTTTTTTATTTATTTCTAATAGCTTTCCAATCAGTCAGCACCGGAGTCCTTTTTCTAACCTCAGATCATGTTCTGATAATCAGTTTTGGTGCTTTTATTGGCCTCCAAGGTAGTGAGCTGTTAAAGTCTTTCTTTAACAAGTTTCCCTTTGATAAGAGAGGTTTCGGTGGGCTCCATCTCTTTTACCTTTGCCTAACCTTTTCTAGACAGACACAGAATCATGGGTCACAGACCCTAGCAGCAGCATCTAACCTTGACATTAAACTCACTTGGACGTAGCATCACCTAAACCTCCTAAAAATTCCTGGTCGTATTAGGTCGGAAGAGAGGGAGCATGGCTTCTATAACGATAGCTGCACACTATTGCACTTTATGAAAAATTAAAATAGCCTGGTATGATGCAGATAGCATTCTTCCCACGGCTAGTTGGTTATCTTATCTTTTGGAGATTAAATGCAGGGAAGAGAATCAACTATTTTATTTGCATACTCCATTTGTTTATATGCGTCTCAGTGTCTACCTCCCTGGCCCAATTTATGTCCCAGAGGGCTGAAGCTAGCCAACTATAGCGTTTCTCTAGGACAGCGGTTCTCAACCTGTGGGTCGCGACCCCTTTGGGGGCCGAACGACCCTTTCACAGGGGTCGCCTAAGACCATCGGAAAACACATCTATAATTACATATTGTTTTTGTGATGAATCACTATGTTTTCATTATGTTCAATTTGTAACAATGAAATTGGGGGTCACCACAACATGAGGAACTGTATTAAAGGGTCGCGGCATGAGGAAGGTTGAGAACCACTGGTCTAGGACTTCTGCAGCTAGTCCCATCAGAGAGCAGCCCTACCAGATGCATTCAGAAACTCTTCTGTCCATGCTTGCTTCAACCTGTGTGGGGGCCAAAGTCATTGGAAGGCCAGAAGAGACAGGTCTTTTCTGTCTGCTGCCTACCTGTTTTCTATTGATTGTCCTTCCAAGAAAGGTAACTGATTTACAGTGTCTGAAAATGGTTTGGAGAGACTAGAAAGGGGGGGGGGGGGGGCAGGGATGAGATCAAATGTGAAGAAGTCAATATCACCCACCCTTCTCAAACTTGGCAGACACATTTAAGTTCTGAAGTATTTCAGCCCCGGCCAGTGTGACTCAGTGGGTAGAATGTCAGCCTGCAGACGGAAGGGCCCTGGGGTTCAATTCTGGTCAAGGCATGTACCTCGGTTCCATGCTCGATCTCCGGCCCTGGTAGGGGCATGTGCAGGAGGCACCCAGTCCATGTGTCTCTCTCACATGGATGTTTCTCTCTCTCTCCCCCCTCCCTTCCACTCTCTCTAAAAATCAATGGGAGAATATCCTTGGGTGAGGATTAACAGAAATGTGTTAGATGTTCTTTCTATTTTATATGCAAGGAAGATAAGGAGTGGTTTTACTGTTAACACACAATATATCCGTGGGAGATTGTCAAGGTAGAACCTAATTCGTAAACTCTCTATTTTAGGAGTTTTTTTCCCCGTAATGTTGTATTGCTTCCTATAACTCAACAAAATCAGAGTTGTCGCTGGCACCATTTTCTTCAGCGTGCCAAAGGCGGAACTGGCCCCTTTTGGAGAAATGTTAAGAGTTACCCAACCATTGAGAGGCTGCCAGAAGGCGGGCCGCCGAGGAAAACGCATGCCTGGTGTGTCGCCAGGCTCCCCTTGGCAGCTTTCCTCTCTGCGGCAGTGATGTGAACCCAACACTTCAGATAAGGCCCTTTCAGAACAGAGGGCACCCGAGTCCGTGTGGCATCCTGCAGACAGGGCAGAGCCAGAGATGGGATCGACAAAGCAGTATTGTGGGAGCCAATTGTTTCAGTTCCGAGAAACAGACCTGGGAGTGAAGGACTCTGTAGTTAGGTTCAGGGGGCCCCCCTGAAAGGCGAGCTGGCCCTGTGGGTACTCATCTTGTCCACAGTGGGAGGAAAGAATAGGTAAGTATCTCAACTCAGAATCAGGGGAGGCTGATGGGCTGGGGCCACCTTTATCTAAATCCTGATCTCATACTGCTTCCCTGTGGAGAAGTCTCAGAACTGCAACTTCCCTCCACAGGGCCCTGCCTCTCACACCCACCCAGTGTGGTCTCTGGCCTGGACGTGGTATCATGTGAGAACAGTAAAAAAAATAATAATAATAAAATTAAAAATAAAAAAAAAATCTGCTGTGAAGAATCTCTGCAGAAAGAATGGGAAAGCCACGAGGGAGCGGCCATGTCCTGAATCCAGATGTATATCTGGCTGCGGGCCTGCTTCCTCACCCTTCCCTTTTTACATACTTTTAAAGAAGCCCAACGCGTCTAAATGCCCAATGGTAGTCTTCGGCTCTGCTTTCACAGGGCTATGTTCAGACTTGCACCCTTGGAAATTCAAAAAAATTGGTGAAACTGCCTCAATTTTCTCTGAATCCTTTTTTTCTTTTCTTTTCTTTTTTTCACAAGAACTAAAACACAACTCTCTGGCCAACAGAGAGGTTCCCACACTCATCTTTTTATGACTGTCACACAACTTCCTGCTCATCTGCAGGACGCGCCAGAGGGTATCGTGGTGGGAGACACGGGCATGAACAAGGATGCTGTTAAACTCCCCCCAGCCCCCCACCTCCTGCCACCCTTCTCTGTAGGGCATTAGAGCATTAAAGCACATTTTTTGGTATACATCTATCGCTAACTACTTCATTATGATAAAAAAACAGCATTGTAGGGGCAGTATAGTTAGTATGGCTGTTCCATTTCCCCATTTCTTTACATTTTAGGAATAAAGGGGACGCTCAGACGTTCTTAATTAGTTAAACAGGCAGAAGCTAACGGAAAGCACTAATGGATAAATTTTGACGCTTTTTAGGAGAAGTGAAGAAAAGGGGAGTAACTCCTCTGGGCTGGCCAGGGGTGTTTTCCAGGGACTGTTGGAGTCAGAGAGTAGAAAGGAAGTTGGCAATGGAATTCACATTCCACAGAGAACCTGTGACCCTTTCTCTTCCTCTCCCTCCACCCCTGTCCAAGGCTGCAGGGTGGAAGCTGTAAGGTGAAGAGGACAAGCCATCAGCAGAGGGTAACTGATGATGAGAAATAAAAATATTTGGATTAGCTATAATACCAAGCCAGTGATATTTACAAATTATTAAACTGCCATCCTCACATCAAACACTTTTCCTTCTATGAAATACTAAGCTGTGCTTTCAGTTTGTTTCAAACTGTCAGGTCCATTATTTGATGTTCCTCTATGTTTGTTTATCTTAATTAAGATGTTGAATCAATCATTTTTACTTTCCTCAAGAGCCGCAGCCGGCTCAGAGTCAGATGAGGGCCGGCCACCCTTGAGTGCTGTGCAGGTGCTGAGCTCATTTGTTCACCGAGGGATTAAAAAACAAAATTTTTGTTCTCCAGGTTGTGTGGACAGACTGACAGATTTTTTATAAGGGGTTGGAGAGCGGGAGGTGGGGGCGGGGGGAGTTCTTCCTGTGGTGAGAAATGACACTTCTATCTAGAACAAGGAAAGGCAGTAGCAAATTTATTCCTGTTTTGCAGATGATTTTCTTCTACTGCACGATGGGGTGGGGAGCACTGATGTGGGGTTAAAAATGGGAGACAGAGGCCGCAGTGGCTCAGTGGTTGAGCGTCGACCTATGAACCAGGTCACCTGCCTGGGTTACGGGCTCAGTCCCAGTAGGGGGCATGCAGGAGGCAGCCAATCAGTGATTCTCTCTCATCATTGATGTTTCTCTCTCTCTCTCCCTCCCTTCCTCTCTGAATTCAATAAAAATTTTTTTTTTAAATGAGAGACAGAATGTGGTGTCCTGGATCAAGAATGAAGCAGGAAATGAAAAACTCTGAATATGACAATTGCGTTCTTGCCCACTCTAGCTTTCTCTTCCCATTTCTGATGTCACAGTTCCATTTCCAGACTTTGGGATCATAGTCTCCTAAGAGTAGGATGGCCAATTGTTGGTGGGACCAGTTCATATCCAAATTACTTTGCGCTCCTCTTTGTACAGAGATAAGGGTCTGCACAGGATTGTCTCAAAAGCACAGATACCTACTCCTTCCTACTCAGTCCCCCTTCTGAGAAGCATGCGTTCATCAGAGCAGCTAGCCAGGGGCAGAGGAGAAATCCCCTAGACATGGAACAGGATTGTACTCTGCATACCAATCAGTCTGTCTATGGAGAACACCTATGACCTTGGTCTTGTTAGTACTGACATATCGGTAGCCTTAGAGTTATATACTTGGAAGAGTCAGGAGAAAGTACACCTTTTCATTGATCAGAATCTTTTCCTAAGCACAGCTAAGCAGAATTTGTGTGAAATAAGTATTAGCATTTCTCCTAGTTAGCACTGTCAGTCCGAGCTGCTAGTGTGGAAATCCATGGTCTCTAGCGTCTGTTCCACTCCTGACAGAGACAGAAGTTGACTCTCGGGGCCCGGGCAAGAAGGCTCGCGTTCCAGCCCTTCGTTAAGGCAAGAGGTGGAATTCTGGAATCACGTAATTCCGGGAGGAAGCAAGCTTTCAAAAGAGAAACCAAGCACTTCATTTATTTGAGGCCTCTGTTATGACTCCTGGGCCACAGATAACTACTTTCGGCAAATTCTCACTCTTCATTAGTGGAAAACACGTTGCTCTAATCACCACCAATTACCCAACACCTGGAATTATGCAGCCTTCTCTTACTTGCACTCATTTGCTCTCTTTCCGGGGGGACTCCAGGTTCATAAGGTGACTGCCAGCACTTGTTCAGCTGTGTGCACAGTTCCTGGTGTGGCTGAGACAGCTAGCTAGTCCCCGGTAGGCTTTCTCCCTCTTCTGCATTTCTAGATGGTCTCACAGCTGCCCAGAACAACTCCCGGCCTCCTCGCCTCCCTGCCAACTACATTTAACCGTGTGACTTCACTTCTAGGGTCACACACAAGTGCCCTTAAGCTGCTGGGGGGAGCGTAGTGCTCTCTTCCCTGCCCCTTTTCACCTTCCTGCTGCAGCTGGAGCCATTGGACATGAGGAAGAAACCGCCTGCTAAAGGTGGTGGAGGCAAGAGAGAAGGAGCCTGAGCACACGGGAGCCTGAGCCCCCATCTCCAGGCTGCCTCCCTCCAGTCTTCTTATACACGAGAGAGGAATTATCTTCTGTTCTGTTAAGGCCTCTGTTCTTTGGGGTTTTCACTTGCACTGGCCGAACTAACCCTGACTCACCTGATAAGGACTCCCTTAGAAGGAAAGCCAAGGACAAGCTGAGCAGGATTAAGTCTTTTTTGTTTGTTTGTTTTATTGCTTAAAATATTACAAAGAGTACTACATAGGTCTCCTTTCCTGCCCCCCTTGACCTTCCCCCGGCCTCCCATACCCCCCAGTGTCTTGTGTCCATTGGTTATGCTCATATGCATGCATACAAGTCCTTTGGTTGATCTCTTACCCCTCCCCCCAACCCTCCCTGGCCTTCTGAGCAGGATTAAGTCTTAGGGAGGGAGGGGGTGACTAAAAAGAATGGGATGGGCCCTGACCAGTATTCTCAGTGGTTAGAGCATCAGCCTGCAGATTGAAGGGTCTCAGGTTCAATTCTCAGTCAAGGGTATGTACCTGGGTTGTGGGTTTGCTCCCTCCCCCCCCCCCCTCCGTCCCCCTGGTTGGGGTGCATGCAGGAGGTAAGCAGTCAATGTGGCTCTCTCACATCAATGTTTCTCTCTCTCTCTCTCTCTTTCTCTCTCTCTCTCTCTCTCTTCCCCTCCCCCCTTCCCTTCCTCCCTCTCTTCCACTCTCTCTGAAGAAGCAATGGAAACAATTTCTTCAGGTGAGGATTAACAAAAAACAAAAAGAAAGAAAAGAAAGAAAAAGAATGGGATGGGGAAAAGATACTATAGTCATGAAAAGACTACAACATTTGAAATGATGAAATAAACCTATGTTAAGTCAACATAGATAATAATTCCCCTGGCATTTCTTAAATGGTGTTTTGCAAAAGTCCTAACTTTCATAGACCCATGTTGTTTCTCCAAATCTTGGTAATAATACTCCTACGTAGTTTGTCAAAATTGAGATGTAGACAAGTTGTCTTGGCTCTTTTCCAGGTCACCTTTGGTTACTTTGTCCCTAGGGCACCTCTCTTGCCTCTCACCACCTATGCTGGTTCCCAGTGCCCAGCCCCTCCCTCCACCTGGAGGCCCAGCTCACCAAAGCCCACCAGCCAGCCATCAGGTGGAGAAGACCTTATATACAGATGCACGCTGAGGTGCTGTGATTCCCAACCCTCGCTGAAGCATCCATAGAGCTGTGTAAAAGTCAGTATCTCAGCTCCACTCCCAGATGCTCCTGATTCAGCCTCTCTAGGGTGCAATCCAGGTATCTACATTTTCTAGGTGATTCTGGTGTGCAGCCAGAATCAAGAACCACTGCTCTAGTTGCCAATGACGGGTGGCTCAGTGCAGCATTGTCAACCACGCACACCTCGTGGGTAAGAGTCACGGCTGGACAAGCTTCTGTCCGTTATCTCTGTTCAGTGGCCTACTGCTTGGTTATAAATGGCTGTGCCTTATCCCTGGAAGAGCTTGGACTTTGGGCCTCTCCCTCCCAATGATCTGTGATGCACCAGTTTGTTACCACTCTGTGGGTGAGAAGGCCTCGCTTTAATGGACTACCTCTCCCAAAAGTCATTTGTAATTCAACAGGAAATAATGCTCTAATATTAGGGAATGGGCTCCTCCCAGTGGTGGACTTTCAGGAATGAAGGAGGTCAGTTGAGAAGATATTGTGGAAGAAGGACCCTGTCCAGTTCCCTTACACACACACTATTTAAGCAGCACCAATTCTACTTGTTTTTAGAAGATTAGGCTTCTAGGGGGCCGGGGTAGGAGGAGAGACACAAACGTACGCCCCCATTTTATCTCCTATGCTATTTGGAATCTCCACACTTTCTCTTGCCCCTGGAGAAGCAATGTCATTCATCCCTAATTCAACCATAGTTCGATGGCGAGAGAGCGTGTGTTAAAAGAGCACATTACACCATTCTGAATATCTTTTCATGCCTGGAATGTGATCTTAGAACACAAAGCAGAGGGTCATTTAGAGATCAGTGCTCTATTATAAGCCCAGAAACGGGCAGGCTAATCAATATTCTTACATCTGGCTATCTTTTACAAACCTGGCGTATAATTAAGATCCTACAATGTCTTAGGTAATCCTTAATATTTCACTGGCTTTTCTTCTCAATTGTTTAAGCTGTTTCTTCTTATTTTTATCCTCTCATTCCAGGTTCTGTCAAACCTACCTCATTAGGGCTGTTCTAAAAGCCGAACTAAAATGTTTGAAGCTCTATACAAATGTGTAGTAAAATTTCTATAATAGGGAATCTATTCCTTATGTAGCAGCAGTACTTCAAATCTTTGGTGGAAAGAGGAGGGGAAAGGATTGAGCGGTGCTAAGAGATAGATGCTAAGGATTGGCATGGGGATTCTTTACTTCGGTTCCTGCCTTGTCCCCTTACTAACTGGGAGACTTGAGCAAGTCCCTTTAGTTCTCCATCAAGAAAAA
Source organism: Myotis myotis (assembly GCF_014108235.1). Taxonomy (NCBI): domain Eukaryota; kingdom Metazoa; phylum Chordata; class Mammalia; order Chiroptera; family Vespertilionidae; genus Myotis; species Myotis myotis. Next base: position 9,934,074 of record NW_023416321.1, on the reverse strand, counting down.
CAAATGATCATTTTCTTACTACAGATAACTTTCTTACTATAGAGCAGCGGTTCTCAACCTGTGGGTCGCGACCCCTTTGGCAGTCGAACGACCCTTTCACAGGGGTCGCCTAAGACCATCCTGCATATCAGATATTTACATGACGATTCATAACAGTAGCAACATTACAGTTATGAAGTAGCACCGAAAATAATTTTATGGTTGGGTCACAACATGAGGAACTGTATTTAAAGGGCCAGAAGGTTGAGAACCAGTACTATAGAGGTAGTGGTCAGGATTCATGAATCAACGTGTATTAGAAGATTTAATAGTCTATAGGTTTAAAAAAAATTCCTGCAGAGAGAATCTGGAGAGGGTAAGCAGAATTAATTATGTTCAGATACAGCCTAAAATCACAGTGATAAACTGGAAATGGAACCCTGGCATCGAGGCACTTGATCCTCAGTTCTAATTATTAGCACACTTCTTCTGCTAAGTAGGATAAAAGGAAGAGTTTTGTTTTTGTGTGTGTGTTTCTTAAATATATTTTATTGATTTTTTACAGAGAGGAAGGGAGAGGGATAGAGAGTTAGAAACATCGATGAGAGAGAAACATCGATCAGCTGCCTCTTGCACACCCCCCACTGGGGATGTGCCCGCAACCAAGGTACATGCCCTTGACCGGAATCGAACCTGGGGCCCTTTAGTCTGCAGGCCAAAGCTCTATCCCCTGAGCCAAACCAGTTAGGGCAAGAGTTTTGTTTTTGCAAAACCACCTTAAATTGTCTATGGAGATTTTTTTCACCATTGCAGCTTTATTACCCTGGAAATAGGATTTGTAATGGGGGTGTCCTCACACCATTGTTGGCCTTCACTGTGCTCCGGGAACAGACAGAGAAACCACTGAAACATTAACAGGACAGTGCCACCTCCCCTAATTGTTTATTTTCTTTCCAAAGTGACAAGAAGTTGTTGGAGTTTCATACTTCATTTTATATACAAATTGAGGTCCTGGGGGAGCGTATCCTTCATGTGAACAGCTCTCCCAGTTACAGGAGAAAACTGAGTAACAGTAAAACCCTCAGGGACATCATTTAATATTTCCAGCCTTTCACATGAGCTTCCGACACTCCGGTCTTCAAGGGGGGAAACTGATTTATACCTCCAGTCGTTGGACAATGTAAAGGTGAGGTCAGGCATGGGCATCCTTCATCCCTTCTCCCCGTGCTCACGGGTCCCTTGGGCAAGGTGGAATCAAAGCATTTCAAATGGTGGAGGTCACAGGAGTGACACCATAAGAGGTAAGAGAGCATAGCCCTTCCTCCTCTACCACTGGGCCTGACACACATATATCTTCATATTGCTCTTGTTTCCACTTGAAAAATTACACGCAGTTGGTTTTACTTCTCCTTCCTTCCTATTTTTAAAACATGATTTCCACCCCCAATCTACAATGTAATTTATGTCAAGAATAATGATTATGTGTTTCTGATTATTTTTTAAAAAGGCAGAACCTTTAACATAAATGCAGGACAACAGGTGTCTTGTTTTATGGCCTTGTACCTCTCCAACCCTATAAATTAAAATCATGTCTGTGCTCTCTGTGTCTTTGCACTGATCTAAAGTCATCTTTCTAGGACGTCCTAGGAATTCCGTGCCCCTCCTCCGGCACAACGCTTCCTACACGATAGGTGCCAAATAAATTTTTCCGGATATGATTTTATCTGCAGGTACTTTATCCAATTCTGGTCATGTGCAATGCTATAATACTATTTTGTAAATTGCAACCCAAGTTTATATCCTGGGCTTCTGACCACAAAATTCATCATGAGATTATTACATGCCCTTGGTTACTTGTGAAATAAAACAGATCCCCCCTGTTTTTGTGGGTCCCCTTGCAATGTAGGAAGAGGGTAAGCAGAATTAAACCTCTGGTCAAACAAAATACAACATTGCAAATGAATTTCAAAATTGCGCAAGGACAGCAGATTATTAAAATATTCTTAAAACACCTAATTCAAATATGGCTTTGTGAAAGTGTTTTTAATAAAATTGTTTCTCTTTATTCTACACTGACTTCACCTTTCTTTTCTGGATTCCTTTGCTTTAAACCCTTCACATGAAGTTTAGGAATTTTGTTATGTTTAGCCATTCAGAATGGACATCATTATGGAAATATGGACGCATATGGCTTGGTGGTAAAATGACGCTTTTCCACTTTCTAATTGTTTTTTATTTTTGTCAAAATAATATAGATATATAGTTTTTAAAAAATCAAGTAGTAGTGTGCTGGCCGGTGATCTCAGTGGTTAGTGTCAGCCCATGCACCGAAGGGTCAAGGGTTTGATTCCTGGTCAAGGGCACATACCTAGGTTGCAGGTTTGATCCCTGACCCAGGTTGGGGTACATGTGGGAGGCAATCAATTGATGTGTCTCTCTCACATCAATGTTTCTCTCTATATATATCTCCCTCCATTCTTCCCTCCCACTCTCTCTAAAAATCAATGGAAAAAATATAGCCTCAGGTGAGGATTAACACACACATACACACACACACACACACACACACAAAATCATATAGCACTACAAGCAGTCATCACTTCCCAATACCAGAGTACTGCTCTCCCGGGACAACCCCTTTCAATGCTTTCATCAATTCTGGTGTGTACTTCCACATTTCTAAATAATATTATTACACAGATTTTTTTTAATTTAACAATTTCAGACATTATCTATTGATTTCATATAATGGCAGAGGAGAATTTACTACTCTTATCTCATCCCGACCCTCACTTCTCCCTTCATCTTCCCAACATAATTATATCATAATTTTTAGTTAGTTTCATTTTAGGGTTTACATGATTTTAACTATGTAAACTGTATTTACTGCCAATCCTCATAAACTTCTGTAATTAAATTTTATTTCCTGTTTTTTCTAGAGTTGGCAAATGCCGTGGCTTTTTCACTTGATTAGTTTTCCAAGTCACCATCTCTAATGCTTCCCAAACTTTTCAACAGGATTGTAACATTCGTCTCTCTATTTTCCACGTGGTCAAACACAACAGAGGATCTAGCCATTCATTCTGTTTTGGGAACAGCTCTCCTGGAGACCTCTGTCCTCCTCCCCACTCTGGGCTGGCTGCCCTGGAGGCCAGCTGACACTCAGGACGTCCCTTCATCTCTTCCCTTTGTCAGAGTCACGCCTCGATCCAATGTTACCTTCTCTCTTGGTGGGACCCGTTTTGGTGAAGCACATTCTCTGGTGGTATCCTGAGAAGGGCTGCCTCGGACGTAAATTTCTTGGGACTATACATGTCTGAACATCCCCTTATTCTACCGTCACCCTTGATGGATAGTTTGGGTGTAAAAAATTGTAATGGAAATCATTTCCCCTTAGAATTTGGAAAGTTTTGCTTCATTGGTTTCCAGCTTTTTTTTAATTTATTTATTTTTGTTGATCCTCACCTAAAGATATTTTTCCCATTGATTATCAGAGAGAGTAGAAGGGAGGGGGAGAGACACACAGAGAGAAACATCAATGTGAGAGAGACACATCAATGTGTGAGAGAGGCAGACCAATTGGTTGCCTCCCGCACGCCCCCGAATGGGGCCGGGGATCAAGCCTGCAGCCGAGGTACGTGCCCTTTGACCAGAATCAAACCTGGGATCCTTCAGTCCTCAGGCCGATGCCCTATCCACTGAGTCAAACCAACTAGAGCACTTCTTGCTTTTTGATTCTTTGTATATGACCCAATCTTTTCTTCTGATTCAGAAGCTTTTATGAGCTTCTCATTCATTATCCATTGTGTTCTGAAATTTCATAGTGATTACAAAGGTGTGAGTCACTTTTCATTCATGTGCTGGGTGTATAGCGAGCCTTTTCAATCAGAAGACTCATATCCCTCATTTTGAGAAAGTGTACTGGTTTTTCTGCTTTTTGTTTTTTGTTAATACTCACCCGAGGATATTGTTTCCATTGATTTTTAGAGAAAGAGGAAGAGAGGGAGGGAGGGGGAGAGAGAGACAGAAACATCGATGTGAGACAGAAACATCAACTGGTTGCCTCCCACACGCACCTCCACCAGGACCAGGGATCAAACCTGCAAGCCAGGTACTTGCCCTTGACAGGGAATCAAACCCACGACCCTTCAGTCCTCAGACCAGTGCTCTAACCACTGAGAACACTGGCCAGAGCAAGAAATTGTAGTTTTTTGCATTATTTCCCACCTTTTAGTCTCTATGTCCCAACTTTTTTTTATTGATTTCAGAGAGAAAGGGAGAAAGAGAGATAGAAACATCAATAATGAGAATCAGTGATCAGTTGCCTCCTGCACGCCCCCTACTGAGGATCAAACCCAAACCTGGGCATGTTCCCTGACAAGGAATCGAACCGTGACCTCCTGGGTCATAGGTCAATGCTCAACCACGGAGCCAATATTTTTATCTTTTCTGTTTTATTTGCTTTTTCTTGATCTTTTTGTCTTATTTATTTAAGATTGCCTCAATTCATCCTCCAACTCATCTATTGATTTTGTTTTTGATTTTGGCTATAATGAATTTCATTTCCGTCTTCTCTTGTTCTCTGATTGATCCTTTATAAATATCCCATTTCATGGACATGGTGTCTTCTCATCCCTCTGGAGATATGATGACGGCTTGTTTGTTTGTTTTAGTTTTTAATTTTCTTTTCTGCTCCCTGTGTTAACTCTGTTTCCCCTGACTTCCTTTTTGTATGTTTAGGTCTTTGTCTTTCACGTTGGAAGCTTTTCTGCAAATGTCTGGTGACCCCTAGGCCCTACCTATATTAAAAGAAAGGCACTAAAATGCAGATTGAAACTTCTGGGTGCCAAGGTGGAGCGCATCAACTCATGGGCTTCACTTTAGGAAGCCTAAATTTAGGAGTGGTGGTGGTGGTGGGGGGGGGGGGGGGACCCAACCATTTTGCTTGGTTTCTCCCAAAAGTTAGTAACTGTAAGTCTTTTCTCTGAGGCCATTCATTTTTTCCAGAAAAGGATCCATGAATCTGCTGGTGCTGCCAGTCATACACGACCACTGAGGTCCTTGTAACCGAGCAGCAGGGAGGGCGGGGGCCTCCGTATTCAGGGCATCGGCTATTATTTAAATCACCTCTTTCAGGACGCTTCTCACTCTGCACTGGACTGTGTGTCCCAAGATTTGGGACCTCCCCGGTTTTACTTTCCCCGCATAAATTAAACCCCCTGTAGCAGGGTCAGAGAAAGACTGTTACCTAGCTATCGGGGGAGAAGTAATATTATTCTGAACTAGAGTCAGAAAACCCTATTTCTCTTCTCCACTCTGCAACAAATTAGTCACATTACCTTGGGTGATGTTACATCATGACACCCCTGAGTGAGTCACGTAGTGACATCATTGGGTGAGTCACATCGTCTAGCTGGTCGGGCTTCAGTTTCCCCAGCAGTAAAATGAGTTGCAGGTCTTGCTCCATCACTGCTGGAGAGCCCTGTCACCTCTCCGTCGAAGGGTACTTCATGTCGGTACCTTACGGAGACGCTCAAATAAGGGATGAAATAATACTTAGAAGAATTTCCTTGACAAGCATTACTACCTTCTTCAATTATGTCACCTTTTGGCAGTTGCTCCGACATATGGAAATTTTACCTTCGGTGAGGCAGGATACGCAGCTCAGACTCTGCACCAGGGCTGCTCTCCTTTCAGATGTTCTGCGCAGTTTGGCCCCTGAGAGACCCAGCAGGTGGGGTTAAACATTCCTGAGAACCGCAGACCGGAGGGTCACCCAGGTACCTACCTCTTCTCTGACCGTGCCAAAGATCAGGCCCCACTTCAGGGTTAACATCCTGGACAGCTCTCAGGCTCCGTCGGGCATGACTGGGACCTAAATCCACGAAATTTGGACTGAAAATTCTAGAATTAAACCATTCTTCAGCTTGAGTTTACATTATGGTTATGACTACAACATTATTCATTAAGGAAAATGTTTGTATAGCATGGTTTAGCCAAAAAAAAAAAAAAAAAAAGTACTGAATTTGGAACTTTAAAAAAAAAAAAGCTGAGTTTATGTCTGATTCTTTTTTTCCCCCAGAAGTGTGAGAAAGTCCCTTTCCCTCACAGCCTCAGTTCCAACTTCTGAAGGCCAGACTGTGGAGGGCTTTGTGTCTGTATCAGAATCAAGGAGGTGCCGTAAAGGAAAGCATCTTACAAACACAAAGTAAAGTGCTATCTGACTGTGAAGAGTGACTGATCGTTGTCACTATTCTAACTATTCAGCCAGAGAAGCCTGCATTTCGTGCTGCCTCTCCCGTCTGCTTTGTAACACCCAGGCAATTCCACAATTACAGTTGGCTTCCCAAAGAGACTTTCGCTCTTTTTTACCCCCGTAAAACAAATGAATCCGGAACCAGTCTACCTTAGCCATCCAATATGTGCCGTCTCTTTTGTTCATGAACAACCGTAAGATCATAAACCGGTCTGCCCCTATGACAGAGAGAAATGTTGGAAGGAAATGGGTTTCCATCCCAGGCTCCTAAGGTTCTATGCCAAACAATAACGAGGGAAAAATTATTCAGCTAAACGTACCTGACGTGCGTTGGCATCCAATATGCCACCCTCCTGGCCAGGCATTATTACTTATATACCTGCCTCTGCAAAGGACTGCTCAGAAGAGCTACCCTACTTTCATCAGACATACATTGTAGGGACTTTTAAATAAACGTCTATAGAAATACAGAGCTGCGTGTCTTCTAAACTTGGCTATTTCATCCGTCTGTACCAAGCACCGTGCAGCAAAATGGATGTGCCTTCAGCTTCCTACAGCCCTGGAAAATGAGCCAGACCACTTAACAATAAATGGTGGTTGGTTCAAACACACATGACTGGTCTAGTGGAGAAGAAAAGAAAGTTGAGCTTAATGAAGTCCAGTGTCTGTGTCCCTGCGCTTGGACAGGAAAGGACGAGTGTTTTATAACTGTTTATTGGAGTTAATGGTAATAAATTCCTCACTTGTGATGCATTAACTTTAATGTTTTCATTACGTGGTGATTTAGGTTTTCCCTTTTCACATTGTAAATCATGTCGTCCCAGTAGCAGAGCAGGTCGGGTGCCTGCCATAATGTTCAGAATGCTCAATGGGGAAAAGAATGCGCTCGCTCTCTCTCTCGCTCTCCCTCTCTCTCTCTCTCTCCCTCCCTCTCCCTTTCTCTCGCTCTCGCTCTCTCTCTTCAGCACTGTGCGACAAAAGATACGTTGCCTCATCCGATTGGCTACTTTCTAAGTCAGCAATAAAGACAGACAGACAGATGCATCTGACAGCAGCCTACCAGATTGTGACAGGGCCTACTTCAGATCCTAGGGATGGACGGTCTCCATAGTAACTTTCCAAATGTACTTGGTACTGAAGTCTTTTTTTGTTTTTTCTTTTTCTTTTTGGTGTTTGTGTGTGTGTGTGTGTGTGTGTGTGTGTGTGTGTTTCCATTTGCTGAGTGTGAGCCCTTGGTTAATGAGCTGTGCAAATAGATATTGAGATTTAGTGTTTTTATTTTGCAATTACAGACTCGATTTGGTTGGAAACTTTTGGGTCTAGATACATCACCCTCATTTTTCCCCTCTCTGATTTTTTTTCCTTGCAAAGTTTGACTTACTTCAGACTTTCATTCTGTCAAATGAAACAGAAGGATCAAGTAAGATTTTAAATCTCAAATGCCCTCAGGTTCCTTATGGGAGCCTTCATTTTTCTGTCTCCGATTCCATACTGCTGCACAGGGACACCCGGGAGCCGGCTGGGAGTGAGGTCTGGTTGGGGAGTGGCACTTTGTCCAGTAGATGACACATGCCAGGTCAAAGCCACATGGCTAAGGGCATTGCATTCCCATCAAGCTCTTCCTGATGGGGTAGGCGAGCTCTCATTAGATCACCCACCCTGAAATACCCCCGGAGAATCACGATAATTAGTTCCCGAGTCTTCTTTTTTATTTTCTGCTTTGTTTGCTTTAACAGTTTTTGTTTTGTTTTGTTTTTCATGCAGTGCTCTGATGATATCTGAATGTCCTTAACTAGAGAGACGGGGAAGATAGAATTATTATCATTCTCTTCCTCCTTGAAATCTTTTGGTTTGGAGAGTAACTAAAATAGAGACGCCAGGATTCTGGTACACTGGTCCCCACATTGTCTTCACCGGCAACACTGTTAAGTGCTCAGACACACGTAGGATATTTGCATACAGGATGCAAATAAGTGTACCTGTGTGGGCTCAAAGAGAAATAAAAGAATAAGGCTGGGGCAACGCCATGAGAAGAGATCAAGTTCTCAGCCACTCGAGGTCTGTAGCTCAGAAATTGCTATCAACAGCTGTTTTCTGAAGAGTATTCAGTTATTCGTTTCAGTTGTCGGAGTTTGGCTCAGCCCTTTGTCCATTTATGGCTTCTTCTGAACCCCCTCCTCTGATGCTTTCCTGAAGATACATAAGGTCTGAGGGGAATAGAATTGGTGTCTCACTGAGGCTGTGAAATAGGCTCAGAAATTTAGTTCTCTGCAATTGGGGTTCATAGTCTTTTTTCCTAAAATTTCCCCCCAAATCCTCCCAGCCCTCCTCCTATCATTCTCAGTACCACTGTTATTCATCCTGACTTCCGCACTCCCCACATCCTCCTTGCTCTCTTGTCTAACGCTTCCTTTCTTTCCCTTCTTTAATTTCTTATTTCACATTACCAACCTTAAGATTAAAAGAGTGAATATACAGCAGAACAGAAATTGCTGTTTGTGGCTTGGGTAAAAATGATTTATCTAACAAATATTCACTCCCATATTGCCTTCTTAGATCACAAGTCCCATTAGGCTAGAAGTGGTTTCAGTTCAGTTTAACAAACATTTATTGGGCACCTACTGTGCGTACTGTGCCTTTAGGGATAAAGAAACAGGTATACGGCCCCGGCCGGTTTTGCTCAATGGCTAGAGTGCCAGCCTGTGGACCAAAGGGTCCTGGATTCGATTCTGGTCTAGGGCACACTCCTTGGCTGCAGGCTCCTCCCTGGCCCAGGCCCCAGTAGGAGCTGGTGCAGGAGGCAACCAATTGATGCCTCTCACATCAATGTTTCTCTCTGTCTTCCCCTCTCTCTTTCACTCTCCCTACACATCAATGGAAAAATATCCTCGGTTGAGGAGTAACAGCAATAATAGTAATAAATAAGTAAAGAAACAGGTATACGAATAATGAATTGCATTGCCCTCTATGAAAGGGACCAGATTTCCCAGTGGCAGCTTTTCTTTCAGCTTCAAGAAATTAAATCATTAGCACCAAACTCCTTAGAGTTTATACTATGTATATTTTAGGGAAGGATTCTTATTCTAAAAGTAAAGTATCCAAAATCTCCACCCTTTAACTCAACACCTTAAACTAATCAAAAGATACCACTGCGTCATATACCATGATTGAGAATCAATGATTATTATATTGAACTAGAGTCCTGGTGCACGAAATTCATGCACTCGGGGCGGGGTTCTCAGCCCGGATTGCGAGAGGGCACAGGCCAGGCCGAGGGATCCCACTGGTGCACAATCGGGGCTGGGGAGGGACACAGGAGGTTGGCCAGCCGGGGAAGGACCACAGGAGGGCTCCAGGGCATGTCTGGCCTGTCTTACTCAGTCCCAATCGGCTGGACCCCAGCAGCAAGCTAACCTACTGGTCAGAGTGTCCCCCCCAGTGGTCAGTGCATGTCATAGTGACTGGTCACCTGGTTGACTGTCTGTCCCCTGGTGGTCAGTGCACGTCATAACGAGCAGGTGAGCAGCCTTAGCATATCATTAGCATATTACACTTTGATTGGTTGAATGGATGACCGGACACTTAGCATATTAGGCTTTTATTATATAGGATTAGTTATGCTTTACGATTAACTACTAGTATTTACACCCACCAGATTCCATTCTTACCATTGATTAAGGAGCTGGACGTAGTGTTGTAGAAGTTTTCGTGCCTAGAGTCGGAAAGACTTTCTTCTAATCCTGTCATTTTATAAGCAAAAGCCCACTGAGAGTGAAGACCTTGGAGACTTCTAAGGCCACAATCCTATTCACTTAGTGTGGTTCTCTTTGTTGGAACTAGAGCCTTCATCCTCCATGAATATTCATGGTTTCAGTATGTTGCCTTGCAGCTTGGCATTACTGATTGAGTGTTTTATGAAAAGAATCCAACTTGGATATTTGGCTTAACTTTTTTCTTTCTTTTTTAACCAATGCATCTTCCTTAAAGAGTAAGCAAATCAGGTCCAAGATGCCTGTGTGAGGCCTCCGCTGGAACAGGGCTTCATTTTTCTAGATCTCACTCTGTGTCAGAAGAGGTTTTATAAACTTTGGTGACCAAGCGGCATTTTTTAGAGAGCTCCAGGTTGCTTCCGCTTGTATTTTCTTTGCCCTGCGTATCCTTCGATTACATTATCATTCTTTTATTTTGCTCTGCATATCTGTTGACCTCTTGCACTTCACACAGCCTCGCCCTAGAAAGCAATTCCACAGATAAATCAGCCAGCACTTTAAAAAGTAAATAAGCAATACAAGATCTTAAAGTAATTTTTGACATCAAGTATGAGAATAACCATACATCGGTCTGTTTCTTTTTCCTTATAGAAGTGGGGTCTCTTTTGTGGGAGAGTGAGGTGGGAAGACCCTATCTTTCCTCAGCCTTTTCTGAGTGTGTCCCCTCAAGTGAAGCTCAGGGTGGTGGAAGGCTCATGGGCTTTGGTAGCCAAGCAACCTTCGGCAAGTCCCTTCGTTTCACTGCGCTTCCGTTTCCCAGTCTCTACAGTAGAGCTGATGGTGTCCTCACAGGGTTATCACGGAGCTCAAATGAGACATTAAAATGTGGATTAAAAACTTGTTCTTTATTTTTTACCATTGTTATTAAGATATGCAGATAGGCGAGTTATAATCATTTTGTTCAATGATCTGCTTTTCTTTCTTAGTACTATTGGCCTAGACTCTGTCATGTATTTTCTTTATCTTCAGTATAACAAGATCTCTCCCACAGATTTTTTTAACACTGTTTGGTCTGTTACCTGGATTAATAGATTTTTTTTTTAAGACCTGAAATAATTGGAGGGGCAATAAGAATCCATCAGGATCTCCTGAATGCCATCTTCTGCGTTGGTTTGCTACCTACAAATGTGTTATTTCTACCATTCGCAGATGTCTGTCAGTCTAGCTCCAACTGCGCCTGTTTTGTTTCCTAGCTTCTTATGTCACAGCTTGTTAAAGAACTTGATTAAGCACATTCTGTTCGCTCCTTTCCTTTCATCTGCGATTCAATATATTTCTCCGTGAAATTAAAGCTGAGTGGTTTCTATATCTTTGAAACTTTTAGATCCTAAGTCTATTATTAATGATTTAGAATTTTTCACCACATGTGTGTTGGTCTAAGTTCCTTAATAAGTGAAGCAAAATGACAGAACACTGCTTGACAGACACCTCAAGCTGTCATTTATTGACTGACTAGAGGCCCAGCACATGAAATCATGTGCGCGTAGGGTCCCTAGGCCTAGCCTGCAAACAGGGCCGCCTTCTGCTCGCTCGCCAGTCCCCAGTCCTGCCCCGCCACCGCCGCCACCCACCCGGTTCCCCTCGCCAATCCCCAATCTCGCTCCGCTGCTGCCACCCACCTGATTCCCCTTGCCAGTCCCCAATCCCACCCCGCCACCACCCACCCCGGTTCCCCATTCGCCATCCGGCAATCGGAGCCTGCAGGCCAGGGAGGGAGGGACTGAGAGGTGATCAATGCACCTTATAGCAACTGGTCGAGCGGTCATTCTGGTCATTACATCGTTATGGTCGTTGGGCTTTTATTATATAGGATTCCTGAAAATTGAGGAAAAAGGCAAAAAGTAACCCAGAAATGCAAGAAGCTAAGGCAAAACAGTAATGAACTTATTAAAGAAGGCCACAGAAACAAAATACAAGGAAGAGGGTTTCATGAACAGATTTAGGATCCACAAACAGGAGAATACTATCCACGCAGCCCACCTGCCCGTTCCCCTTTTTGTGCCTTTGAAACACTGTGAAGTGTGTGTGTGTCACTTGTCTGCAGTGTGCACACACCAGCGATCTGTAAGTGAAGTGGACTTGCAAATGGAACGTGACCGTTCCCAGCCTTCAAATATTAGGTTTTCTCCCACCTCATCCACCCAGCTCCCCGGGTCCTTAATCATGGGCACCTGAGTGAAGGCCCCTGGTAAACGTCACCCTGCCTGAAATTCACCCCCGGAAGCTATCAGTCTACAGGCTGGATGGAGTTCATTTGGTCCCTTTTTTCCAAACAATTGAGAAGAACTTGAATTAAAAGGAAAGGGGAGGATGGGAGGAGAAGTCCATCATTTAAGGTGGGGACTTGAACAAAATATTCTTCTTCTTTTTAATTACCGATTTTCGTTTCAGTTGAGCTAGCAAGAGACCAAACCAGCTACGTATAATGAAGTTCGCAAGCACCTGGTTTGTCCCGCAGGCGCGGCAGCCTTTTCGCAGTGGAAATGGTGTGGCCTCCTGTACTATCAGCCTTGTGCTGTGGTGTTGCCAACTGATTTCTTCAATTCTCTTTTCTCAGTGGGCTAGAACGCAGCTGGTTAAATAGGCCGTGACTCACATAAGCTCCCGTGTCTTTTTTATTGGCTGTTTTATGGAAATGTATCACATGCTAAAGGGTCCCCATTGTTGTTGCTGTGAATAGCTGAGTGAGGAGTCACGTTTAGCACTGAGAGATGGAATCCCACTCTGTCGGTTTTTTATTGCAGAGTTGGGGAAGGGTGGGATACGGGGTTTAAAGGAATCTGGGTGAGGAGAGAAGCATGTCTGAGAATTTCTTTTATCTTTATCTGCCATGGAAGTTGGGTGGCCATCACTTCTGGGTAACACACTGCTCTGTTGATCTTATCTGTATGGCCCCACATCATTCAGCTAAGTGAATCTTTTCTTTCTATAGGCTGTTCTGACAGTTTTCGTTAAGTGTCGTGGTAGAGAGAGATTATGACACTAATGTAATTCTGTTTTATGCTGATATAATGTGATACACCCTAAGGTTTATCCAAGAGGGCCATTCATTCCCAATAAATCTAAATCATTTCTTATCTTTTTTCAGGTAATGGACAAAAAAAAAAAACCTCGATTTTTAAAAAATTGCATATTTAAATATAAATGTTTCTGCGTTAAAATAGCAATTATTTATGGCTTCTTCCTATTTTTATTATCTTCCTGCAAGGCATTTACATACTTGTATTCTGCATTAAGTAACTCTGCAGATCTGTTCACTTGCCAGTAGGTGTCAATTCGGACCTACAAGACTCCTCCTGTCTCATCACCCCAGGACGGGGGCTAACGTGTGCACCCTCAGGGTAATCAGTTCTCCATCAGTAGGACCCTGAACTGACACTGAAAGAGGAGATGGCTTGATTGCCACAGTGGCGCCCCACTTTGGTTGTCTAGATCAGTGGTTCTCAGCCTTCTGGCCCTTTAAATACAGTTCCTCATGTTGTAATGTAAATATCTGATATGCAGGATGGTCTTAGGCGACCCCTGTGAAAGGGTCATTTCTACCTCCAAAGGGGTCGCGACCCACAGGTTGAGAACCGCTGGTCTATATTTATCTGATAAGCCATGGAGCTGATGAAATAGAGCTCACAGTCAACTTCACATCGAGAACAACTCTGTTATTGTGCAGCGCCCTGCCACATGGAAAACGATCAAAAGAATAGAGATGGATTTTATTTGGTTTCCTCATTTTTTTCCATAGCCATTCCAAACGTCACCTGTAATCCCGTGTTCCCCACTTCCCACAGGAGAAACCAGGCAAGAGAGTTCATCAGTACAGAGTCCCTCTAATAAGAAAGCAGCCTCACACATCTCACAAAATACTGCAGTTTCCAGCTGTTACTCTCCAGAATCTTGTTGGTAAACGACCAAGAGAGGAAATTCGGCAACTCATTCAGGGCCCGATTGTAGAACGCCAGGTGTGACGTTGGGGAGGGAAGGCGGTGACGGTGCTGTCTCTAGTCTCCCAGAATCGGCGACTTGAAGTCCAAGCATCTCTGCTGCATGATGTCTTTGTTTTCTTGGTGGCGGCATTCTTGGGTTTCGGTTGGTGGGGAGAGAAAAGCCTCATGCTGATAATGTACTGAAAGTAAATGAAATTAAATAAGCGAAGCAGTGCTCATCACTACTTCCTTCCCCCCTGGGTAATTCAATTCAAGCTCTCTCTCTGATGGCAACTCACAGGGACTGTCTCCGTCACCCCGCTGGGGCCTGGAGTCTTAACATCTAAATAAAAGTTTCACTCAAGCATTTTTTATGCTCCTGCCAGCAGGACCAGTGAGCTGGTGTGGGCACATTAATGTAATATTCATACTCACAGACTCTCCCCGCACACAAGGCACTGTCTTCCCATTTTCATAATTATAGATGTTCCATAAAATGGCATTGAGATTTGCATTTTTAAAAGGAGGTTTGGAGTCTAATAGAACGTTTAACGTGTCTTTTATGATTCAGACTCTCGGCATCTTTAACAGGTAGCTGGGTCTCTTAAGTTTAACAAGACCTTAAAAGAAAAAAAGGAAAAGGTAGGGGAAACCCATGGGATAAAGAGATGGATACTTCAAGCTTAGGCGACCCTGTTTTCCTTATCTCCTGTGTTTTTTCATTTAATGTTTAGGCCTCTAGGAGCAATTTTTTTATCGCACTGCAAAGGGGATAGGCTCTGCTTCAAAGGGCCTTCTCAGGCGTACGGCTCCTCACCCCATCCTCAGTAGGATCTGTTTCTGTTTTCTTGGAGAGCATCTTCAAAGACATAATAGAATTTTCAGAGAGGTGGGAGAAATGAAAGGGTCCTAGACAAACAAATTTTCCTTTGTTGCTGTTAATCTCTTGCGTGCACCCTGAGACTTCTCTGGGAGGATTTAGAGCAGCCACAGTGTTTGCTAACTGTAAAACACACAAATCCGAACAGTCCGTAAACAAGGAAGTTGACAATGTGGACAAATAGGCATTTAGACATACTAAAAAAGAAAAAAAAGAGAAGCTCTTCTGATTCATGTGTTTAAAACTAAGCTTGGGACAGCTTAGAAGCAAGTGGTAATTTTAGCTACATTTGGCATTGTCTGAAAATGTTATTTTTAAACAAACAGTATGTAAAGCACTGAGCAAAGTAGCCATCACTGGATAAAAGTTAGTTATTGTAAGAGATATTTTTAAAAATAGTGTAGTTGAAAAAAAGTATTCCACCCAACAGTCTCAAGATATTGCATAGGCTGTGCCTTACTTTGGTTTGTGTTTTGTTTGCTTTCTAAATATTTTAAGGCAAACGAAAAGAGAATTGGGTTTGGGGACTAAAAGAATACATATTAGGACTACACTAACCCACCCCTTTTATTTCTCCTAATTAAGAAATATAGAATTATATTTTTTAAAGAGTTTGGGGGGGGGGGTTGTTGTTGTGTTTCTTCTTTTTTATCCTCACCCGAGGATATGTTTATTGATTTTAGAGAGAGAGGAAGGGAGAGAGAAAGAGAGAAACAGCAATTAATTGCCTCTTGTACACACCCCAACCGGGGATCGAACCTAGGTAAAGTGCCTGCAACTAACTGAGCCATCCAGCCAGGGTTCACTTTATTTTTTGAGGAGTAAATTTCTTCCCCTTTGTCTCTGTTCTTTGCCCCTCCCTTCTATAAAATAAGTATAAACTCCGATGGTGGAAGATGAATCAGGATCTTGACTTTTCAATAAATTTGTACCTAACCAGGCTAATCGAAAGCCAGGAATGTTAGCAGCATGCAATTAAAGGCTGATGTCAGCCCTAACCGGTTTGGCTCAGTGGATAGAGCATCGGCCTGCAGACTGAAGGGTCCCAGGTTCGATTCCGGTCAAGGGCATGTACCTGGGTTGCAAGCACATCCCCAGTAGGGAGTGTGCAGGAGGTGGCTGATCGATGTTTCTAATCTCTATCCCTCTCCCTTCCTCTCTGCAAAAAAATCAATAAAATATATTTTTAAAAAATAAAAATAAATAAAGGCTGGTGTCAGTTTCAGGATCTTCTCTTCATAAAAGCTTCCACCATTCTTAGACTCCTTCCCATACTTTGACAAAATCAGGATTTGGCAGTCATTGCCAAGTTCAGCTTGCATAACCCTTCTTTGTATGAACTTAATAAAATGTATGTTCACTAAGGTGGCTGTTTGCTTAAAATAAAAAAAAAAAAAAATGTGTGTTTATTGCTCCTGAGGTGACTGTGTTCATGGTGAACTCTCACTCATTCAGGCTTGTCTGTGCTGGTGACTGTTCATTTGACTGTTGATTATCTCAATGTGGATTAACCGATGTGGAGCTTATATCCACAGCTCATTCTTCATTCTCTGGAGTCCTTTTCTGGCCAATGAATACATATTTAGGCTACCTCCCCGTGCACAAACGAATGTATGTTTAGATCATTTTAAGTAATTTTAGCCTTAGATATACTTGGTAAGAAAGAAAATTTACTTTTTTCCCCCAGTCATTTAGAAGTTGTTTTATTTTGTGCTGTGTTTAAGCAGTTGTTCTTCTGTACCCCTTCGTTAACGTAGACTGTCGAAAGCAGCCTAAATAGATGAAAATTCTGTCAGGTTTCAATAAAGCATTTTGCTGTTGTTCCTTTTAGGAATGGAAGACTTCCCAAGAGGAGCTCAAGAGCTTGATAACATCATCAAGCAAGGATACTTGGAGAAGAAAAGTAAAGGTAATGATCAGACCCACCAATCTCAGCATTCCAGGAAGGGAAGGGAAATGAGGAAAAGAGGGCTGGCACAGCAGGTGTCTTCTCTGGGCCCAAGACTGTGTTAAGTAGGTGGAAGGCAAGAGGAAGGGAAGGAAAGAAGTCGGTGTGTAGGCTAAACAGAGATGGCCCCAAGTCCTCAGCAGGTTGTGAGCTTCATCAGGAAACAGACTGGATCTGCCTTGCTCACCTGGTATACAATAGGTGCTTAATAAATGCTTGTTGAATGAACAAATGAATGCTATTCTTGTTCTCATCTCTCAGTGTACTCCCATGAAGAATGAAACTATGTTGCCTAGAGTAGCGGTTATCAACCTGTGGGTCGCGACGCCTTTGGGGGTCGAACAACCCTTTCACGGGGGTCGCCTAAGACCATTGGAAAACACATATACAATTACATATTGTTTTGTGATTAATCACTATGCTTTCATTATGTTCAATTTGTAACAATGAAAATACATCCTGCATATCAGATACTTACATTAAAATTCATAACAGTAGCAACATTACAGTGATGAAGTAGCAACGAAAATAATGTTATGGTTGGGGGTCACCACAACATGAGGAACTGTATTAAAGGGTCGCGGCATTAGGAAGGTTGAGAACCACTGGCCCAGAGCATCATTTTGGTTTGCTAAAAGGCAACACATAAAGATACCATGGAGAATTTGAAAAGTACAGGGTAAGATTTGAAGCTGAAATAAAGGAAGATAGGCAGCTGTCAGGGGTCAGAGCTGGCAAACCCTGTTTAGAACTTGGACCTCTGACTGCACAAGGACCCTGAGTCAATATGGGATAACCTGTAGGAGTGAACGGGAGGGTTTTCCAGTCCATTAACCTGGGAAATAAAACAATAATACACTGGACTGTGTGTGGTTAGGTTTTACGGACTCTTCGGTGATTGTAGTTACCTGAATTTATGTCCCTGACTGCTGTTCCATTTAGATCCCAGTTTCTTTGGATCGGAGTGGCAGAAGAGATGGTGTGTTGTCAGCAGAGGCCTCTTCTGCTACTATGCTAATGAGAAAAGTAAGTGTTCTTCATGTGCACAGCAGCGTCTCACTCCTGGATGCAAACACTCCGTAAATTCTCAAGCACTTGGATCTCAAGACAGCAATCCTTAACTAACACCCACAAAGGGGCCTGCTTGGGAAAGGAACAGGCTTGAGTAAATAATACCTTGCCTATCACCAAACACTCAGATGCCAATTTAGAATTGATGTCCCCGTAAACACTAGGATCTTGTGGTCAGCATGTCGAAGCCTTATCTTTTATTATGACTAATAACATTATCAAGGTTGAACACTTTGGCATTTAAAAAAAAAAAAAGAAGAAGAACCTCAAACTCTTAATAATGTAATTAAAATTTGAAAATAAATTAACTCTGAGAAAGATTTAAACAGCTGACCAACGGCCCAGAAATAGAACCTTCAAGTCCAAACTCTCTAAGAACATGTTTCAAACTTTATTCTACGGACTCCTGGGAAGTAATCCAGTGGACACCCCTGGAGCCATGGAGTGTTGGAACCCACATGGCCGCTGTGCCCAAGAGACACCCTTCGGGCAGATGGCAGCCACAGCAAAGTGTTGACTCAGGCCAGAGCAGCTTCTTAATCAGCCACCACTGGCTCAATCAAGCACAACACTCATAAGCTATCCCTGGAAGAACTCCCATCCATGCTCAACACAGTTGCTTAATTAGTGAGAAGGAGTAGAAAATATAAGCACAAATTGGAGGCAGCCACAAATCTACACAGGCTAAAAATTATCATTTTAGGTGAATGCGAACTTGCAAATAGGATATCCTCGTACAGAGTCAGGCTGTCCCAGGAGTAACCCAGAAAGCAAGAGGGAGACGAAGTAAAGCAGAACATCAATTCTTTGGGGGGGGGGGGGGGTTGGGGCGGGGGGAGGCGGGTTTCCTTCTGCTCTATGGCCTTGGTACAGAGGCCAATGACCCAGAGTAAATTCTTCCTTTTCCTTCAGATCATTTCCTGTTTCTCCACTCTCCCTTCTTTCCCAGGCTTATTCCTCCCCCAATGCCTGGATATCCAGTCTAAGACATAATCAGATTTTACCCCATTGCCTTTGATCTTCCTGCACCTTTGGCACTAAGGTAGCAGAAAGGACTGGAGTTTTGCTAAATGACTTGGAATCCTTAAGATTTGCCCTCGGGCTTTGAGGCAATTGTCTCACCTTGCCTCTCTGCCTACTACTGCAAGTATCACTGACCTTCATCTTGGGTTCACCATCTCAGATTTTTCAGGGCCTTTCCATCTAGGGGTAAAGTGTGAAGCCCTGCTTAGAAATGATAGCAGCATACCCCAAAAGCTGAGTAACAAGTCCCCTACCCAAACTCCAGCCCACTCTCAAATCCACCGACCACAATTTCTCCCCTGAATTCTTTTTTTTTTTTAAATATATTTTATTGATTCTTCCCAGAGAGGAAGGGAGAGGGACAGAGAGCCAGAAATATCGATGAGAGAGAAACATCGACCAGCTGCCTCCCGCACACCCCCCACTGGGGATGTGCCCGCAACCAAGGCACGCGCCCCCGACCGGAATCGAACCTGGGACCCTTCAGTCCGCAGGCCAACGCTCTATCCACTGAGCCAAACCGGTCTGGCAATCCCCTGAATTCTTGGCTTACAAGCCAGCCAGGGGTGATTTTCTTACTTTAAACCTTCAAACTAATATAACATGTAGGTCTTTGTGAAAGTGTTCGTCCTTCCCCTTGCATTTAAGTAAGCGGTTGGCATATCTGAATAGAAAACCAAGTATCGTGTTCATTCGTTCGGAATCCTTTACACTCAAGGTGAGCGGGAGAACAGGAGCGAGAGACTAGGAGACTTTTATTGACCATTTTGCTGTCAGGGTGAAATAAAATCTGGTGACCGAAGAAACAACAAAACATTTTAGTGGCCAGTTAGAACAAGGAGAGATACTTTAACAAAAAAGATTCTGGTGTCAGAAAGCACTGTTGCATGGCTCCCTTCTCGCCAGTTACTTCTTATGGTGCCCAAGACGTTTTCTTAGTAAATACAGAGTGTTTTCGTATTTTTTTTTTTTAACCGGGGAAGGACAGAATCTTTTTCTTTTCTTTTAATTATTGTCAGTCCACTGCCATCCTCCTCCTCCTCATCATCATCAAAATGTCCTTATTAAGCAATTCATTCCACATGATACAGAACGCAGAGCATCACCCAGACACTGTGGTGCCTGTCCTAGGCATTCTGCCTGAACACATCGCGAAGACACAGAATTCTTGGGAACCACTTCTTCCCCTCCTGTTTCTAATATTTTTTTCAAGGGAGTGACAGGCAGGATACTGTCTCCTTCCTTTCACGTCGGGTCTTTCGCCTTTTATCTCCTTCCTCAACATCTGATGATATTCAACATTACTCTGCTACTTCCCAATTTGACCTCTTGGAAGGAGGATGAAATACTGAGTTTTAATTACTCTCCCTCTAGCATAAATCCCCACCCGGCCAGTAGGAGGGGGAGAACAGGTTAGCCCACAGGCTGCATAGGGCATAGGAGGAGATCCTGGGAACTTAGAATGCCCCCTGCGCTGCCATCCCTCCCCTCAAATGTGAGCTCTGTTGGACCTGATAATCATGTTTCATTTCTATAACAGCCTTCAAGAGCCTCACGTTTACAGCCACGCTCTCCCTGCTGTAATAATTCCTTCTTTCTGTTATTATAGATCTCTTAACATTCTAATAAATTCTCTGTCTCCGTTGTGCTCCTTTGGCAACATAACCTTTCCTGTAGCATTTCCCTAGCTTGGCAGTGATGCCTGCCTCGCTGTCGCAGTAGCCTCTCCTTAAGCTTCCCTAAAAACCTTTCCTTGACTCATGTGGTTCCTCAGGGATGTAACAGCTGCTTCTGTGCTTTTATTTTACATACCAGAGAAGATGCCTTTCCTTGGCAGTTGCGTCTCTCTCTAGGGGTACAGAGAGCTTTCCTGTCTTGCAGGCAAGCAGCCCAAAGGGACCTTTCTCATTAAGGGCTACAGCGTACGAATGGCCCCCTACCTGCGAAAAGACTCCAAGAAAGAATCCTGCTTTGAACTGACCTCCCAGGATAGGCGCAGCTATGAGGTAGGATGAACCAAGGAGATGGATGGTGGTCCTCCTTCCTGTTGCAGGTTCCTTCCATGTTGCATGTGAGCTGGGGTTGCTATGCTGGATTTCATCCTTTCTCTGTTACCTGCTCATTTTCTACTCAGACCTTCTTTCTTGACAGGTCGACATCTTTGCTGTGTTATGCCCTCCCTTCTCTCCTGTCGGCTGCCACTCTCATCCTAGATACTGCCTCCGCCTGGCTTCTATCTCTTCATCACTCCTCTTCTTGGCCTTACTCCATAGGTGAGAGTCTTGTCATCTAATTAGATTGCAGCACACAATCTAATTCCTCATTCAGAGCCTCTAATTTCATGGCTTTAATTCCCATTCTGTTTTGCAATGGATTATCTTCACTTTTTTCCTTGAAATCCAGAAAAAGAAAAATCTGACTGTCGAGTGAAAACTACTTTATTTTCCCATATTCGTCTTGCTAGCCAAAATAATCTTCCTGTGTGTAGATGCACTGCATCTCTTTGGATGATTCCTAAGAAATTGGTGACAATGATTACTGAATAGTAATAGTGATAACTGAGGGGGTAGACCTAGGTGGGGGTAAGAAAGATTTGTTCTTCACTGTATTCATTTTTAATATATTTTGATATAATATGTAATGCATTTATAGCCTGTTACAAAATTTTTAAAGCAATAAAAAATGTCTGACTATGAGAATATAGTGATTTTCAACAAAAAATGTATTTGTGCATATGTATATACATATTTCCTTCTTGTTGGTAATTTTTATCTTATCACAATTTTTATGACAACAGTTTAGAAAACCTTTAACTAACTTGTGAAAAAGAGAAAAACCATGCTAAGGTTAATATTAACCACTTATATAAACCTTTGACTCCAAGTTTTTGTCAACATTCATCCTTTTATGTTTCTACAGTATCTTAACCCTTGTTTTGTTAAATGACCTAGGTCTTCATTATATGATTTCAAATTTTTTTAATTTAAACTTTTCTATAGAATCATTTATAGATATATATATATAACACAGATGTATGCACTGGGTATGTTTCTAAGTTATTTTTATTATTCAGCGCTGATAGTGCCTTATTCAGATAAAATTTATATGACAAATCTAAATCCATTTCCCTAGACATTTTTTTATACAAATGTGTTTTTAAGAAACCAAGAATGACAATGTCTATTAATAAGTACTAAGCAGGAATGTAGGTTTCGTATACAGCACATATCTTTGTCTTCCCCTAATGGCCAGATAATAAAAATGTTTTCAGGAACATTCATTTCGAGTTGATTCATTTAAAGTAAAAAATTACTCAGGATTGATGCCTGACTGGCCTGTTTTGTGAATCAGAATGTAGAGTTTGTTTACTTCTTCTTTTCTTTGGCCCATTGAGTCCAAGTCATTATCATGGTCTGTGGATTCTTCTTCTACAATATCCTTTGGATCTTTCCCTTCTTATTTATTCCCGCAGCCATCACAATAGTTAAGTCCTTATCACTTCACCCAGAGGATTAGTTAAATAGCCTTCTAGTTGGTCTTCCAGCTCCAATTTCTCCCTATTTCAATCCCTTCTATACACAACTAGTGAGTCTCCCATTCCTTTTGCTAGAATTTACAGTGGCTTCCTAGTGCCTACATTTTAAGTCTGCACTCCTAGTTTCATCAACTCTTCTCTGGCCCTCAACCCTTTATCGGTTATTGTTCTCCCTTTCATCAATAACCCTTTCGTCGGTTATTGTTCTCCAGTCAGGTTTATCTGCCTACCTTCGCCATACGCGATGGTCTCATTCCTAATCTTTTGCACATGGTTTTCCCTTCCTAAACTGTCCAACTCCCTCCACCAGTTTTCAACAACTCCTTTTAAAATCCAAGCAGACCAGCATTACCTCAACAAGCTTCCCTGCTTACCCTAGGCAACAATGCTCCCTGTCTCCTCTCAACATCCAGCTGTTATCAAATGCTCCTACTTTATCATGTTTCCATTTCAAGTGTGTATGTTGTCTCCATAACTGAAGTCAGGAATTTGGGGTTGCTTTTTTCCTGTAAACTTTTATCAAATAAATGTCTGATGAATGAAGAGGTAATCAAATGAATACACATGGACATGAATTCTGGACTCAAAAAGCTGTCAACATTGGCTATACAAAATTGCTAAAGGGAAAAATCACTTTGAGTATTTTGGTCTTTTTTCAAAATATTAAGCAGGCAGACAATCCTAAGCTTTCAGCATGACTCTATAACATGACTCACAAGTTCCCCCCACCGTGAACCCCCCAATAGGATTCATGGAAATTTTAGTGAAGGTGATAAATTAACTCACTAATTTTTCTCTAGTTTACAGCTACCAATCCTGCTGAAGCCAGAGACTGGGTGGATCAAATAAGTTTCTTGTTAAAGGGTAAGTACCATTATTATAGACACAGTACTTGAGTGGGTTTGCAGTTGAAGTTCTGTGGCATAAACAGAATCCACAGGCTTCAATATGTGTTTCTTGCTACCTGTTCCCCCTTTTACCTTCCCGACCACATCCCTTATATCAGCGGTTCTCAACCTGTGGGTTGCGACCCCTTTGGCGGTCGAACGACCCTTTCACAGGGGTCGCCTAAGACCATCCTGCCTATCAGATATTTACATGACGATTCATAACAGTAGCAACATGACAGTGATGAAGTAGCAACGAAAATCATTTGATGGTTGGGTCACCACATGAGGAACTGTATTGAAAGGGCCAGAAGGTTGAGAACCACTGGCTTATATTATAATAACAAACTGAGCCCTATATAAATGAGAAGATAAAGAAACCATCAACCTGGAGATGATATCTTTCTAGCTCATCCACCTACCTACAGACAAGTCTGTAATATTCATAATCACTAGAAAAGGAGATGTTGATAACCAGCTCAACTCAATTTCGTGTTTCATGATATCAAACTTAAGTCATCTAGATGCAATTTAGATCCAAAATCTTCTTGTTTTGGTCTTAGTAGGAAGAAAAAACCTAAACTCAACGAGGTGGCCTTCAACAACATTGGACATTAAAAACAAATCGCTACTCCCAGCCCACAATAAAACGCTCCTTGCTTTATGACTGGAAGAGTCCTACCTGAAGATGTTAGATGACTGCTCTTAGAGTACCCTCTGCTGGCCAGCCTGCAGGCACAGCAATGACCGTGGCCCAGGAGGCCTTGTCTGGGAGTGGCCTGGCAGGTAGAAGTAGCCAACCTTCAGATGACCCTCACAGTGGTGTACATCATGGCAGGACCCTGACTCCACAGACAGAAACATCACCTTTGTACATGGTCCACAACCTAGGGAGAAGTACGTCAACCTAAAAGCATCCAACCTTTCATCTCTGTGTTGTTGTTTTTTTAATCTGCTATAAGATTTTATTGTTGATAAAAAGAAGGAAGCACCAGAGCTTTAATTACAAGAATTGCCTGTTTTACTCAGTTTATGCTTTTGCTATCACAAAAACAAACTATTGCCTCTACCAAGAGCATCACGTATAATAGACTGGAACTAGGCAAACATGAACATTGATGGCGAGACTACAGGGTACACTCTCATCTAGGTGCCTTAGATTTATGCATGTAATATACCCCTAAGTGTGTAAACCTCAATAAAACTCAAAGCAGCTTTATTGAGCTGTACCCTGTGGTACTTTCAGAATTCCACATTGAAGAAATTATTCATTCCATTTTATTTTAAAACAAACAAAATAATAACATATGGTTTAAGCCACAAATGTGTCTTTGATCCCTTCCCCATATGAGGTGGCACCAGAATTCAGATGGAAATTGTTTCAAAATCTTTATTAAAAGCCTAATCAAGCCAAACAGTTTTATTGTGTTTTGAAATGAACATCGGATGTCTCTCCATCCTTTCCTTCCCTAGAGGACCCTGGCGGCACTCGCCCATCCTGCAGAGGTCCCTCAGCAGGGTTCCGGGGAGCACTCTGTACTACACATCAGAGAATGAACCTTCCCAGTTCCCTATTAAAATAAAAATCCAATCTGCCTCCCCTGCCCTGGGCTCCCCGGTGCTGTGTAATGGCTCAACATCTCCTATGCCGTGACCCACTTTAAGGTCAGCCAGACTGTACAGTTGCAAAAGGACATGGCAACCACAACACTAAGCCGTTTCATTTGGTCTTGTATTGCTGTTATATTTCTTCCATATTCCCGCTTTCTGTTCCTCTCCCACTTTTGCCTTTCTCTACCAACAAGCTTGTCTGAAATTCTGCAGTGAGTTCTACGGAAGCCACTGTCGTTCCCCCAGCTCTATGCACCCTGGAGAGCCACAGGCCATCACTCACCCTTCCGGTTTTCTACTTGACGAGCAGTGCGTGGCCTGCTGGCATCTCCTCTTCTGGCCTATTTTCTTCCCTGTACCTCGTGCGCTCATTCGCACACCCATACTTTCCAGGGCTGCTTCATCCTGATCAAGCTTTATTGCAGGGAAGGATTTATGTTGATGGTTTAAACCTGATGCCGTGCTAGTCTGGCCTTTTCTGTAGATTTCCTGCCACCGAGGCCCACATTAGAAATAATAGCACTTAACCTAGCGTTTCATTTTCTTTTGACATGTTTTATTCTCAGTCCGCCTCTTCCTTCTCCCTCTTTCCCCCCCCTGCCTTATTCTTTTCTTTTTGTCCCTAACTTGATTCATTCTCATCTCTACCTTGGCAGATCTGAGTTCCTTAACCATTCCATGTGAAGAGGAGGAAGAAGAGGAGGGAGAGGACGAGATGTATGATGATATCGATGGCCTTGACTCCCAAAATTCAGGTCCCCAGCGCAGACCCATTATCTTGCCTGGGAGTCTAGGACTAAAACAGCCCTCAGAGGAGAAAGAAGAAGAAGAAGAAGATATTTACGAAGTCTTACCAGGTGAGAAACTTCATCTTCTAATTATCTTCCTCGAGCTTCAGAAACTCCTGACCTGGTAGAAGAATATAAACTCTGGAAACTCCAGAGGAAGCCAACTCTCTAAAGGAGAGCATGTAGAGAAGCTTCCATGATTAGAAGCTCTCCCTTGCTCTGAGAGCAAGATGAATTGACCAGGGAGGGTCTTTCATCTGTCCCACGCGAAGTAATTTATCCCACATGTCAACAAAGTGAAAGAGCTAAGAGTATTTATGTTGGTTTTCATTGGTTTACTGTGAGTTTGGGGGTGGATCATCAAAACTCATTTCAACTTCTTTTCTGTGAGAATTGTGAGAATAATGGAACGTTGCCTCAAAGTGATGGATAGAGTAAAAGTCTGAAGGAATCTAGATAAATGCTGACAACCCTTTTCTGTAACCCAGTAAAGCCCCGCTGGAGCGCAACTCCTTATTACTTCGTTCAGATATAACCTGAGTCCAGTTGTGTCTCTTACAGATAACCCTCACGTGTCCCCCCTGCCCATCCTTACAGCAGGTCGACTGTCCATATTTCTTCCCTGCCAAAGGCATGATCACTGGCATCTCAAAAAAATGTAGAGTCATCACTGCTTCTGCAGAGCCCCTTCCTGTGGGGATCACAGCAGCTGTTGAACAGTGCAGAGCACAGTGGGGGTCAGACTGTAGAGAACCGAAGCCGGAGCCTTTTAATTGTGAGGTAGTTAGACGGCAGGAATGCTGAATCTTCAAGTCCATTCAGAAAGATGGCTCCTGTGGAAATTTGCCAGGCTCTGCTGAGAAATTCAAGTTAAGCCTGAATTTATAACAATGTAAACTTCAATCCCAGATAAACTTAGGAACGAAGGTGAGTCTAACAGTGGATCCCCTGAAGGCAAGGCTGGTTGCTAAAAGGCACCCTGAGTAAGCAACTGGTATTTCAGAGCTTCCTAAGACGAGGGTCGAACCCTGTCAACGCTGCGTTTGTCCCTCCCCTGGGGGAGAAGCCACGTCATTACTTCCTGAGTCAAGGATCAGGGCTGCGGCCACACATTTTTTCCTCGCTGGGACCTCACCCACCCGCCCGCCAGCCACCCAGCAAAGTCTACTTCTTCTCCTAGCACTTCCAGCCTCTGCCAGTCCCAACTTCCCCAGCCTTTTTGTTGTGTTTTATTATGCAAATGATATCTTGGTTGAGGTCGAGCCATTTCTTGTGTCTGAAGTTAAAAAAAAAAAAAAATGATAATTTCCTCAGCAAGTCATCGTCGTTAATGAAGTTTTACAAAAACAGATACAACCAAAGGAAAATAAAATTTCACAGGTGATAAATTTTTCCAATTTCCCTGGCAGAATTCGATAGGATTGTTAAATTAAGAGTGAAGGTGTCTGTTAGAAAGCAACGAGCAGTGATGGGTAATTTTATAGAGTGGAAAATTGAATCAAATTGCTACATTAAAACACAGCTCCTCTGAGAATCTTCCCTTTCAGTCTGCTCCATCGCAACAGCAGGGTGCAGAAACGGATCTAATTCACAGCGCTCCCTAAAAGGAGATGTACTCCCCAACTTGGCCAGAGTCTTCCTAGTGAGCTCATTTTCCACTCACTCCTGCCCAGGCTTGGGGAGATATCCGGGTGACGCTCTGCTTTGGGTTACAGCTGTGGAGGAGCGCTCGGAGAAAACCTCCCTGAATCACTCAGCCTCCGGGGAGCAAGGAAGGGCCTTTTCATGCACCGTGTTTAGTTCTCAAAGGAGCCAGGGAGGAGGGGGCTGATGGTCAGAGAGGGGGAGCAAAGAAGAGTTAAGGGACAGAACCCTCAGAAAATAATATGAGTGTTGGCTCATCACCTTACCCCAGGTGGGCCAGTGAATGTATGATTGACGTCTTAACCATCATCCTTCCCCTGCCTTTGAAATTCCTACCCTTCGCCAGTGTGGCACTGCCAAGCTACCAGGGCCTTCCCCCCAAAATGGCACCAGTCTGGATGTTGGCGTGGACTCCAAGGGCATGGAGACTGGTCTGCTTGCTCAAGAAAAGCCACCTACCCTCTGCTCACAAGTGTCCCTCGGGATGAGGACAGCTGCGCCGTGGGAGCACCAGGGTCTCTTTCTGCGGGTGAGGGAGACGGTAGCTGACTTGTTGATAAGTTTCCAAAGGACAGCGCTTGACGCAGTGAACAGGTTCTTTCCCAGAAGCCTCTTTCCATCCATCACAGTTTTCAGAGGTGGCATTAGAGGTGAAAATATATTGGCACTTAACTATACTAGGAATATCTCCGCCAGAAGTCTCCATCTACCCCACTCAGATTGTTGCTTCTGAAATCGCTGTTGGTTTTGCATGTGCCACACTACCAGTCCTGGAGGAACTGAGAGGGAAAGTGAGGGGCCCACCATTGTCTCCCCTCTGCCGGCATCCCCCAACACCGCCTACCAAGCAGCAGCATGTGAGAGACAGCATGGTATCTCAGACACAAGTACTGGCTCTGGCCCTCGCTGGTTTGGCTCAGTGGATAGAGCGTCGACCTGCGGACTGAAGGGTCCCAGGTTCGATTCCGGCCAAGGGCACATGTCCAGGTTGTGGGCTCGATCCCCAGTAGGGGGCATGCAGGAGGCAGCCGATCAATGATTCTCTCTCATCATTGATGTTTCTATCTCTCTCTCCCTCTCCCTTCCTCTCTAATAAGAAATATATTAAAAAATAAAGTACTGGCTCTGAGTTGGGTTGGACCTGCTCTGCCACCTGCTAGCTGTGAGGCCTGAAGCGAGCTATTTGCCCTTTCCCTGTGTGGCTTTCCCGTGTGTAGAATGGGGGTAAGAATAGTAGCTATCAAAACGGGACGCCATGAGAAGTCTAGCATCGATGTGTGTAAAACACTGAGGGCAGAGCCCTGGCATACAGCGAGCACTCAATAAATGCTGCCTATTGCTAATTTGGTGGTATTTAAATAGGAAGTGTTTCTTCCTTGAAGAGTTGAGGGGTGGCTAGTTCCCCACCTCCACCAACCAGACCTGAGACAGTCCCATTGGGCATCGTCAGCGCTAGGTAGGAAGCAGGTGACACTGCAAACCCTGAGCAGGTGGAATGCGGTGCACACCTTCTGCTCCGGCCCGTGCTCATGGCGAGGACAGGTGCTGGGTGGAGGGGCAGCCGACAGCAGCGTTGGATTGTGCTAACATCGCATCCCATCGATAGCGCACCGCTCACATTCGTCTCATTGTAATAAGTCGGTGAGCTTTGTGGCGACGATTTAGCATTGATGGTTCTGTCTCCCTCCTCTTTGGGATGGGGCCTTACACCAGCCTCACGGTGTCTGTGTTGGAGGCCTTCGAAGTGAGATCCCCCTCTGTCGGCTTGTTTTCCAGGTAGAAAGAAAAGTGCCTGTAACATACACCAAGGCCATACAAAAGCACGTTTTCCTAATCAAAATAACATACAGGTCCCCCAGTGAAAGGCACGACCTCACGTTAGTCGCGGGGCGATTAGCGTTTGCTACGCGGTACGCAGCCTCCTTCCCGTGAGAGAAAGCCAGGGCACGCGAGGTTTTCAGCCAAAACCACGGAAACGTTCATCCCGGATCATGTGGTTTCCAGGTTGGTATCCGGTGGGATTTCCGAGCATCCGTGTTGAGCATATGGGGGCCCTTGATTTTTAAGATCTCATTTGCAGCCGATTAAACTGCAGGGAACTACCACCAAGAAATGCTAAAGCAATATGTGGGAAGTGGCTGGCGTTTTCTGAGCCCGCTCTCACCCCTCCCTGAAATTATTTCACAGGCTAGCACAGGCCCAGCTCCCTGATTCCGGATCCCATAAAAGGACAACTTTTATCAGGTTTCTCTCTGTCTGGCCTCGATGCCAGAGCCCAGCCAGGCGCCTGAAACCACTGAAGGGCTATAATAACTAGGGCCTTGCCGCAGCTGCAGCGGCAACAGAATCCGGCTGTGTTCTCTAGAGAGATTTCAGGAGAGCAAACAAAAAGAGAGACAAAGAGCCTTCCTTGGGAATTTCTGTGCACATTCCAGTGCTGCCTGCACTGCCGCCGAGGGTTATGATAGACTCAGAAACCGGATTGCATTAGAATAAAGCATATAACTGGGTTTGGTGGGTGGTGGTGTTTTTTTAATTTGACTCTAATGGAAACAAGCATTCTGTGGAATTATTTTCCCCTCTGTAGCATTGTCCAAACCCACAGGAAGGGGAAGCAGTGATCATAGGAGGTCTAAGGAAAGAAAAAGGCAGACACCAAAAATACAAAGATTATGAAGAAAGCGGATTCCAATTTCATAGAAACGCAGCACTGCCGGGGGGGCGGGGGGGGGGGGGAACATCGGAGAAGAGTCAGCCCCGGCATCAAGCTCCCTCTGAGCTCCCTGGCCTTCTCTCTGTCACTCCGAGCGCACTGGGTCCCAGCCACACAGTGCTGGTTGGCCAGCGCCAAAACCGGAATCAGGCCGTTGTCTTCTCACTAGAATAACGCCCCCCTGATCCCGGCTGATGAAACCCGACACAATGTGCTCAAACGTGGTGTCTCCTCGTGTCTCCTCGGTGACCCAGCTGGAACTGAGTTCTGTGTTAGCCCTTAGCGCGGGGATGTGTCTCCAGGTCTTTCTTCCCCCAGTTAGTAGGTGCTCAATTATTACCTGTGAAATCGAGTTCAGAGCGTTCCAAGTATCGCAGTTAGCAGAAACTGAGCTTAATATCTTGCACATCAAGACCATAGCACAGAGATGGGAGGCAGATATTTTAAGGTAACCGTTGAGATTACCAAACACACACCAGAGAATTACGTGGGTTATTAGCATCCTGCTCGCATTTTCCATGCTGTCTAAAGAGGTGCAATCGCGTGCACGGATTTATAACATGGATGTGCACGCTGCGGAGTGGTTCCTGTTTCTGCTTTTCCGCGTGCTCCCTTTGCACTCCGAGGCTGGCTGCATTTCTGTTGCATCTGTCACCAGAGCACCTTGACATCTGGATGCACCTTGATCCCGCTGGCTTTTTTTTTTTTTTTTTTTTTTTTGTGAGCTTCTGCCACTTTGCTTTGTTTGGGGGAAATGAGCTCCCTCTTTCGGACCTAGTCATTTTTTGAATGTTTTTCCCTCTGCGTCGTTTGGGCCAGTGTCAGGGCGGCACTTCAGGAAGGAGCCAGGTGTCATGGGAAGCTGGCTCCTCTCTGTGCCTCCGAAGTGGTGTCGGCGTCCCGTTCCTTTCAGCCTCTCATCAGCGCCCCTGACATTGTGCCAAGAGCGTTGATTGAAATCAACTCTCTGGATACTGGTGCTCATTTGTGACGCCCCGTGGTTCTCTGACATGTTCACACCGTTAACAGGATCTTCCTCAACTGTTTTCCCAGTTGAGATGAGATATTTTGGAATCAAGTAGAGCATTTAATGTAATAAGTGGACAATAATCTTTGGAGGTTAATTTGTTTAAAACCTATGTAAGGTTGGGGTCCCATATGCCCTGTTAAGAGCCAGGACCATTATCATCTACCACTGTTTAAAGTTGAGCTAGCACATACATTTTAATTCTCTCTTAAATGAAGATGTATTTCAGTAGATGTAATGCTAAAATGCCTAGTAGTATTCTTTAAAGAAGTACCATAAGGTCTTTAGCCTAAAAAAATATTTTTAAATAATATCTTTTAAATTAAAACCTCACCTGACAGATGAATAAAAATGAGAAATTGGGCAGTTTAACCCACCCTCTTCTGTGAGCATATACTCCTGCTGCCATATCATCGGTTTTCTTGGTTTGGGGGTTCAAAACGTAGCAATTTGATTTCGTTGAAGGAGGGAAGGTGCTAAGAGGTGTGACCTTCACTCCCAGCTGTGGAGGGCACTTTCCTTCACTGTGGGACGGGACCCCCAGACTCGCTGAAAAAGCCACAGAGACACAGCACCCAGCTTCTCACATCAGCAGCGGGGCTTCTTGACTTGAGCCCACTTTCAGCCACCTGGGAAGGACAGCATTAGATAGGACAGAGGTGGGGATGGGAGCTTCCCCCTTCACGCCTGTCACCGCAGAGCTCAGCCATGGTGGGGAATGATACAGAAGATCTAGGGCCAGCTTCCTGCTTGCTTTCTCGGTGACTCCATGGCACAATGGGAATCAGAATATCTGGTCTGGAATGGAACCGCACAGAACAGATTTTTATTTTTTCCATTCTCGTTTCATGACTAGATTAAGTGCTATTGCCCGAAAGGATAAAGGAATCAAATTTTAGTTTTCATTTTTATCATTGCAAATACATTTACATTCTCCTATTTTACAAATGCAAAGAGCAGGCAAGCCACTTTCAATAATTTATTTTAAAATCAATGCTAATGAGGTTATGTCTCGTCAGTGGCCGAGTTTTACAATAAAGTCTGATTTATTTAGAAAAGATCTTCGGTGTAGCTTCCCATCTAATGGTGGTGGGAAGGAGGTGGAGTCGCAGGCACGGTGACCCTCCAACTTCGGATCCAATTTGTAATTCACAGCGGAGATCTGACCCAATTTACATTGATTAGAATTGGGAGGAAGAGACATCTGCGCACAGAGAGCAGAGGTAGGATAAACGCGCTCTGCAAAAGTGCCTAAGCACAGCAGATTATTGAGCTTTGTGACTGAGTTGCCTGATAGCAGCAAAAGAGCTGCTCTCTGTCCAAATTATTGTGCATCTCTAACACCGAGGGTGTACCAACTCTTCTTCTAAGAGTTGTTTTCAATCCTGTGAAATTAGTCCCGTGTCAAAAAGCAAGAGCATCATAGCAGAGAAGGAAGGAAGTGGGCAAGTAATAAGTCAGTGTGCAAGGAATGATGTTTAACGTGACTTATTTTGTCACCATCTATTTCTGATATTTGATTTCACTCTTCCAATATCTCACGTCTTTATTCCTAATGGCGGGGTGTGGGGAGCACTACAGGTGGCACTAGGAAAGTTCTGCTACTTGGTCATACATGGAGATAAGAAGAATTGAGTCAAAGTATCTTGTAGGGTAATATGTGTGTGTGTGTGTGTGTATGTGTGTGTGTGTGTGTGTGTATATATATATATATATATATATATATATATATATATTAAATTTTTTACCTTGATAACAGGTTACTTATTTCTCCAGAGTATCGATCCCTTCCTTTTTTATTTTTGCCAGGAAATTGTATCATTTTGTATGTGAAACTAATTATTTCTTTAATGGTCTAAAATATGTTTATGCTATTTCTTCTTACTTATGAGCTTAGAGTTTATTTCCCCCAGTCTGACATATCAGAATTCATATTGCCCTATAAACCTTATATTTTTAAAAAGCCATCTCCTCAAAAAAGTTCCATTCAGTGGCATAACTATGGGGAAGCAAGAGAGGTAAGTGCCCTAAGACCCAGAAGGAGAAAGGAAAGGAAATGTAGACAGGAGAAACTTAAGTGTTCAGCCCTCAAATTGTTACTTATTCAATGTGTGTGTGTGTGTGTGTGTGTGTGTGTAAGGACTCATGTTTTCTTTATAAAGGCCCAATGTTATCAGGTAGTAAGAAGTCTGAGATGAAACAGGTTAATGAGGATCAGAAACACAGGCCAATCATGTTGTGACTTTGACCATGGAAACACCTGACTGGACTCAGACAATAGCAGTGACTTAGAACCCATTGTGTACATGTAGCAATTAATTAAAAGACCATTCCAACTGCCCTCAGGAGCTTACACTCTAGTGAACGAGGCAGGCTGAGTAAGACCAGTAAAAAGATAACAAGCCCCAAGTACTAGGAACATAAATTTATGTACATGACCAGCTTTTGTTACAGCTGAACAAAGCCTGATACATTAAGGACTCATTAATCACAGAGGTTTTAAACACGTGCTCAGCCTCACATGCTTGTGTGTGTGCAGGCCCACCACACACACACACACACTAAGTCTAGACATTCACATGGAGATGCTACATTTTGAAGAGAATTCCAGAAGGGGAGAAGCAATGGGATTTTAGGGAAAGGACTAGGACTTAGTGATAGGCACCTAAATAATCCAGCGGATTGCCAGGGATCCTGCCAGGCTTGTCCGGTTCCTAGTGCAGTGCTTGCTTATAGTAAGCACTTTAAAATGTTTGTGAATGAATGAACAGGGAGGGAAGAAGGAGAGGGCCTGTTTGAAGGTAAGAGGTGATTTAAAAAAAAGAACATGGTAATTATTTCCTTAAGGAAGCGAGCGTGATGAGTTCAGAGGTATAAAAAACACAAGACTATTGACCATTAACTGCTAATGCTGACGATGTGTGTCCCCTCAGATGAAGATCTCGACCTAGAAGAGGATGAGAGTGGCACTGGACAAAAAAGAGGTATGAGAGCTCCATACGTGTACAGGCCCTGGGTAGGACACTGGGCTTCCGGCCAGAGAAAGCACCTTCCTTATATTACAGGACTCACTAATTAAGAAGATACTGGTGTGTCGATCTCAAAAGTCCCAAATAAGATGACTGCAGAGGGAAATATCTTACCTCTAAAAGCAGCCACCCATTCATTTTAATTAATGTTCCCGGAACAGTTAGGATTTATCCTAGAGAAGGAGGAAGCCAAACCAGATATTTATTTTTTCCTATCAGTATTTCTGAAATCAGTACAGGGGAAATAGAATTGCCTCATCTCGAAGAGATCGGAGGATTGAGAATGGAGAGAATGGAAATGTCCCCTCCCCGAGAGGCCCGGAGATTGCAGGTTCAGAGGGGAATGGAAATGTGTCAGACCTGAAAAGTGAACGTGGGCTGAAGGATAGCATTGCTTGGTGATGCTGACTCCTGATGGCCCGGTTAGATTCCAGGCACATTTGGAAATGAATATGTAACAGGTTTGTTGAATACAAAATTACATCTGATTCATCTCGGACTGTTAACCATGCTTCAGGCTCTTAGTGAGCCCATCCTTTCTAAGGTCAGGTGCCCCTCTAAAGCCTCCTTAAGTGGACCGAGGACCTATTCTGTCATCGTCAGTAAAGGAATGTGTGAGACAAGGGCCACCTCAAGGACATTTCATTCCATCAGCAAAGCCTCAATTGTGGCTGATTTTTTTTTTTTCTTAGAGATTCTATGAGTCTTAAGCCTAGGAATTATTTTCTTCTTCCCCTCCCTGCTCCCTCTCCAATTCTCTCTTCCAATTTTTTTTCCTCTTCCTCTTCTCTCTGCCTTTCCTTGTGACTTTTCTTCTCCTCTTTATCCATTCAGCAAAACCCCTTTCCTTGGCTCATTCCCTACAGAAAGCGAATATGTACCAGGTTTTAGTGAAGGACCCAACTTCATAAATATCCAACTTCTCCCAAGGGGGAGACGAGACAGCAGAGTCATGTGCCAAAGCAGGAGAGAAAGAAAGAACGGAGGAGAATGAGGCAGGAGTGTTAGCGTAGCTTCAAGGAAGTGCCTCGTAGCAACACGTGACTTAGTCCATTCTGAAACCTGTCCCCCTCCTGTTTCCCACTTGCCTACAGACTTCCAACAGAAAATCTGTTTCCTGACCAGCCCGTGCCCCATGTACGCCTTTTCTCCTCTAGTTTCCATCACCGGAGCAGGAAGGAAACACTTCATGTGGGCAGCGCGGGTGGGAGACCTGGAAGCTCCCTATGGCCAACTTGATAGTAAACCTCATTCAGGAAGCAGCAGGCTTCTGGCAAAAGTCTAAAAATTCCATTTCAGACTCCTCCTTCATCTCACTTCCTCCTTCTGCCTCTCTTTATAAGGTTCTATTTGGGGTTGGGGAGGGGCAGGGTTGAGGGAGATTTATTTCCTGTTTCAGCAGCTATATATATTTAAAAAAAAAACCTTTTGTTCTTCATGCTTCCTGCCTCCAAAATAGGTGTTGTTAATGTGTCGTGAGCTCTAGATATGTTTCTATGGTTTATACTTCCCACCAGTTATGATGATTGGTGACTTGGTGATTAAAAGAAAACGGAGGAGGGCTTTTTGCGCTCTCTGCAGAATCTGAGGCAGGAATTTTTATTATTTGTGTTTACTTATTTATTTATTAAATTTATAGAGTGCCTTTTCTCCAAAGGAGCTGTAGCAACAGCAACACATATGTAACATCCAAATGCCATCGCTTAGTGTTAAAACAGTTAAATAGGAAGGTCCGGAGGAAGGGTAGGCAGCCCCACTGGAAGCCTGTGAAAGGCACGGAACTCTGTGACAATGTGAGAGCCTATGTAATAGACAAGCTACACAAGTTGGGCTTGCTTAGTTTTACATGCTACACAAGTTTGGTTCATTTCGTTTTTTCTCAGGTGACACATGCCTTTTGAGGGGGGAGAAAAGTCTTTTCTCCTAAAAGATACTGTGGTTAGCAGGGTTACCTTTAAAACCCGTTTTCTCTACCATTCCAGGGACACACTCCCCACCCCCCCCACCCCACCCCACCCCACCCCCGCCCCCCGCAATGCTGCGCTTTCCCCTAATGGAATTGCTAACATTTTTAAAGCCCAACTAGATCGTATCAGAAGAGGAGGGGAAAAGGAATTCAGTTTGTCCTTATTGGGTGTTAATGGCCCTGGAAGACGTAATTTCTTTTATTTTATTCTGTTACCTAGAAAATCTATCACAGCCTTGTAGTATTGATTGTCCAATCTATAAAGAGCTTGGTTTACAGCATGACTGTTAGTAACAGGGTTATTTTAATGAGTGACTCTTCAACACCTCAGATGTTCACTAAATCCTAACCCATCAGCCTAACAGGCTAACACTAAGTGTCTTCAGTGATGAGTTTATCTCCCTTTCCTATCATGAGAAGGCAGTGTCCAGGTAACCAGAAATAAAGCTCATTCTGAGTTGTTTATATGAAAACTACTGGCCATTTGCTTGGGTTGCCATGTCAAATGAAAAGCAGGGATGGAGCCCTAGCTGATTGGGCTCAGTGGTCGGCCTACAGACCAGAGGGCCCTGGGTTCAATTCCAGTCAATGGCACATACCTTGGTTGCAGGCTCTTCCCTGGCCTGGTCTGGGCTCATGCAGGAGGCAACCAATTGATGTGTTTCTCCCACATTGCTGTTTCTCTCTTTCTTTCCCTCTCTTTTTCACTCTCCCTAAAAATCAATGGAAAAATATCCTCAGATGAGGATTAACAAAAATCTATATATATAAAAGCCTAATATGCAAATTGTTCCCTTGAGAGTTCGACCAGGAGACCGGGAGTTTGATCTCTCGCTATGATGTGCGCTGACCACGAGGGGGCAGTGCAGAACGAAGGAAGGCCCCGGCCCGCAACCAGCAGCCAGGGGAAGGAAGGCTCCAGCCAGCAGCTGGAAGGCCCCGATAGGTCCTGATCACTGGCCAGGCTTAGGGACCCTACCCATGCACGAATTTCATGCACCAGGCCTCTAGTAATAATAATAAATAAATAAAAAGCAGAGACGGCGACACAAATCATCCTTAGATACATCAAACCTCTGACCAAGGGAGATCTTGAAACAGTTTATTTTCACTCTGAAATTGTGGGCGAACTCAGCTAAGGAGGAGCCCATGTTTAATAGTTTCTGCAGGACAGAAAAATGGTCACTGATGAGCATTCCATCCCTGAGGCATTCTGTTCACTTTGGTGCCCGCCAGTGGGGCGAACTATTCCACAAAAGAAACAGAGGAAGCCACAGAAGTATTTGCAGCTCTTACTTTTTGAAACTTATTTCCCAAGACCAAACATGAGTTAATTATCAGCCAGCTACAATTCTGGCCCAATAAAAGGAGCACGGGAGATGAGAATCTAGATCTGTGAGTGTCCTCACTTCAAGATCATAGTTATAACATTCAGGATCATAACTTCAAAAGTCAAGATTAAAGAGTTATAAAACCAAGCAAATGGTATTGGTTGCTCTTCCTGTTCTGAGTCATAGTCAATGAGCTTGGCACAATTTTTCATGCGTTTCCTTCTGAATTAGTTAACATGGTATCAGACGGAGACTACTTTAATGGACTGAATATAGTGGCCTTTTCAAGTCCTTTCCAATGGGCCACTGCTTTGGCCTTCTTTGTCCAAGTCTTAACCAACCCAGGGTCTAGCAAGGACTGGCTTTATGTGTCTTCTCATTCTGCTTCTCTTTTCTATAATTCGTTCCGTAGTTGTACCCAATGCCAGGCCTTGCTGGTACAGTCCTTTTGCTCATCAAGAAAATGTAAACACAGGTGGACCTGCCTTTAGCCTCTTTCTCTTGGTCGCAGCTTGAGTTCCGGAACCACCCAACGTCCCCCAAACAAAAGCCCGAGGTAACCTATGAACTCTGGAAGGAACATAGTCACGTTCTGCTGTCCCTAAGGAAGGCAGAAAGGGGTCCTGGTCCTTTCACCTTAGAACTGTCCACATCTTAGAGGCTCGTTTCCGTTACAGGAGAACTTACTATCACTGGTTATGAAGAACTAGGTGTGGAATGACAAATGCTTTGCAGTAAATACCTAGAAAAGAGAGAAAAAGAATATTTTTTTTAATTTGGTCTGTTGCTCTTTTTTCTTTCTTTTTTTTTGAATGGAGTATTTGCTCTTTTTTCTATGACATTTTGTTTACTGGAGCTTAGCTTCTCTTGCATGAGATAAAGAAAATAAGATGCTGCCGCCCCCCCCCCCCCACTTTTTTTTTTCTCTAGTAAAATTCCTCAGCTCTGCTAGCAATTTAAAAGCCGTGATCATACCCATTAGCTTCTCCATCATTGTAATTGTTGTTAATTGTTATAACTGTTTTAGTTATTAGTGTTGTCATTATTGCTCTAGGTCCTCTGTCTGTTTTATGCTGAATATATTAGTGCTTTGCTTTTGAATTACCAGGCTTTATTTAGTGCAGAGTTACATTTTTTTTTTTTTTTGAGAGGTATTGAGAAATACTGGCATTACTGGCTTTATTCTTTTGTTTTTCATTCCAAATGGACAGACTGGAAAAAAATAATTAGATGGAATAATGTCCTCAAAATGAGAATGAGAATGTTTTGAATTAATTAAGTGGTCAGAATGCTGCACCATTTCTGATCTCAGAGTGCTGCCTCCCGGCTGGATGGTAGGCCTGAGGGCAAGGACCCAATGTGGCCAATGTGGAATTCCCAGCATCTAGCAGAGTCCCTGGCACTTAGTAGGTGCTGTGTACATGGTTGTTGAATGCTGAGGAATGAATGCAGTGAAGCTGTGTACACTCTTACGCATGAATGCAAACCACACGTATGTTATGCAGGGAGTTTGCAATAGTGAGTCCAATCTTGTCCAGGTAAGGTGTTCCTCCTCCCTGATTTCCTTAATACCAGAATACTGTCCAAATAGCAAGTCTAACCTTTTCCTCATGTTTAGCCTTTCATTCTGCTTATTTTTCAGAGTTTTTTGGAGGGTTTTCTGGTTTTTGTTTTTTTTGTTGGTTTGTTTTTTTTTTTGTCATGGGTCTGACGATTCCAGTTCTTGGACTAGGCTGACCTAACTCCTGGATTCCTGAGCTCTATCTTCTTTGGCCTTCAGCTTGTAAAGAACTGAAGGCATTTTCTTTCTTTCTTTTTCTTGGAAAGTTTTCCTTTTCCTCCTAACGTCTTCCTTTCTCTGTCTGATCTATTATGTTTTTAGAATAGGTCTTTTTTCAGGTGTTCTCCCCAGATGCCTTATATCCTCAATATCAATTTTTTTTTTTTACATATATACCCAAAAGGCACTCATAGTCTTAGGCGCTACCCCACATCCAGGCATGTGGGGAGCAATACCCTGCAATGACCATCTGTTAGGCCAGAAAAAGCCAAGATAATGTTGTCGGTCTTACCATTTGGATATATCATTGTTTTAAAAATCTATTTTTATAAATTTTCTCTACCATGTTATATTGATGTCAATATACTTTTTATCCCTAAGTTAGTCAAACTCTCTGGGTGATTAATCAATTCCATTCCAACTGCTTTCACTTTCCAGGGACTGATATTTCTCTATTATTTCATGCACTGATATCCAAGAAATATATACCTTGTCCTTTCAATAATTAGCATTTTTATCCCAAAGTATTGTTTCTTCCCAAAATATTCCGAACTGTGGCAGAATATTTCCAGCGTAGTTGTCTTGTTTGCTGCCCTCTGTTGTCTACTGCATATACAAACCATTTTCTGTGTAAAGAAAACAAGCCTGAGTTTCTGTATGGTTAACATTTTTACTTCTGTTTGTAATTTCTGAGCCTTCCCTAAATAGCTCTGTACCACCTCCGTTTTTGTGTGCGTTAAGCTTCCTTCTAAAGTTCTTTTCCAGAGACATATATAGGGATGTTGTTCCCCTGTGCCTTTATTATTTGAATTGCTCCTAAGTTAATAACAAGCAGAAAAAAGGCAAATATAGCCAGGGCCTCTGTCCCCCCAACTGCCCCACATCTATTCCCACCCTCAGCGACTGGCACCATTACTCCTCAAGGGAGGCTCAAGGCAAATGAAGAGAAAGATGGAAACTGGTAAAAAAAAAAAAAAAATAGGATCCCCAAAAATCACTTAAATTTTAATGAAAACCCAGGACTCCTGACTCCCAATGATAGGAGTTTCGCCTTTGGTGGGTGCTTTGCTTAAAGCTCTCATACACAGCATCCTGAGGAACGGGGAGCGTTGCCACATTATCCCTGGCCTAGTGGGCATTCGCTCTCCCGCCATTCAAATCCCCAGATCCTCTCCCACTTTGTACTCTAGTGTTTAACCTTTCCGGGTAGAAGAAGATCAATACAAATTCTTCATTGTTAAGAATCGATGGCTGTCCTGTGGCATCACTGCCATCTAGTTTTGCTGAGAAGCTCAGTAAATCTCTCCAGCTGCTTCTAAAGCTTGGTTTGTCGTCTTGAGTTGCTTTCATTTTTAATGCAGATCACTTTGGCTTCTGTTCCCTCGAGGGCTGGCAGATAAATCTTGGCAGACATGTTCAGGATCTACAAATGAGATGCTGGAAAAGGGCCAGCCCACCCAGAATTTAGTTGTAATGGATGAGACACCCCTTTGGTTCCACTTAAAGACTGAGCTATTTGTTTCCGTATTTATTGGTGATTGCCTCCTATAGGACCTGGGTGGGAAGTGTCCAGGATGAAGTTCCTCTGTAACAGAGGAGGCCAACATGTGAGGCTGTGATGCAGACACGGGCTGGTTGGCTCAGCCTCTCTTGTAAATAGGAAGTCAGAGACTTACCCCATTCCTTCCAACGCATCATGAAGAGAAGCACTGATGGTGTAGACGCCCTGGATCAAGGAAGTCTAGCAGGAAATCTCTTGGTGCTGCTTACGTACAGGCCAAGTGAAAAATTACCTGCCTGGTTTTCTTTTGTTAATAAACGAAGATATTTATCCTATTATTGAACAGCATCCGACGAAGGGTGATCTGTAAATATTTAATGTTAGTTAATGATCTCCCTCTCCCACAGTCCTTTGCTCATGCTGAGTATTTAGCTGTATCTCATCCCGGCCACCCTGAGTCTTGGGCTTCTTAGGGGCACTATAGAACCCTGGTTTCCATTGGCAGCAAAAATGTGGGCTCTATGGGAAAAGACGGAGTCTTTTTAACTTTGATTTCTCCTCTCTTTGATCAGTGGACTATGCCAGTTATTACCAGGGCTTGTGGGATTGCCATGGTGACCAGCCAGACGAACTGTCCTTCCAGCGGGGTGACCTCATCCGCATTCTGAGCAAGGTAAAGACACCAAGTGTGGGGCCTGGATCAAAAGTTTATTTTTTCACTCTTGATGGTGTAGTCACCATAACCAGAATTATTCCGTGTCATACACTTCTCTTGTGCGTATTACGTGGCTGCCTCACACATAAATTCCCATTGGTTTATAATTCTGAGGGAAAATTTTAATTGAAAATTCAGACCCAGGAACCAATTTTCAGGTTTAAAAATACAACAAAGTAGACATAATACTAAAGCTATGCCAATCAAAATCTGATCTTTTTAGGGTCTTGTGATATTTAAAAGGTCATCACTATGTACATAATTTATTATCATTATAATACTCTTAAAACCATTCTGGCTAGATCAGATGCCTTGTTTCATTTATAGATAAACAAGACTGTAATGTAATTATGTGTGGAGGGAGGAGTCAGAGCTAGCTAGCTCAATTGGTTTGAGCAAGTGCTGATAAGACCAAGATAGTGAATCAAACCCCACAAGGGCCAGCTAACTTTATTCTCTTCCTCAGTCACAAAGTTAACCCCTAGCCCCAGCTAATCATCTCACAAATAGTGTTGCTGATCATAAAAGAATTGGGGGAGAAAAAAGGACAGACTATTATAGATCCATCACCTATGTGAAAAAGATTCAGAACTGATGGGCTACTGAGGATTCAGTAGTATTAAATACTACACATTCTGTATAGGTGGACTAAGGAACTAGGTCCCCTCCCCCCCCAAAAAAAAAAAAACTTATTTAAAAGTTCTTTCTCTTGCCCTGGCTATTGTGGCTCAGTTGGTTTGGAGTGCCATCCTGCACACCAAAAGGTGGTGGGTTTGATTCAGAGCACATACCCAGATTGTGGGTTTAATCCCCGGTCGATGTTTCTCTCTCTCAAATCAATAATTTTTAAATGTTTATTGTTGTTTACAAAGTTCTCTCTCTCTCTCTCTCTCTCTCTCTCTCTCTCTCTCTCTCTCTCTCTCTCTCTCCTCGCTCTCACTGAGGTCAATCAAGATCTACAAACACATTTTTGAAATAGGCACAATTTGCTCTTTAATTGATGAGTATGTGGATTCCATAAAGCAATATTGAAAACCCACTGTGTCACTAACCCATCATTTGCTGTTTATCTAAAGGTTTGTGTCCATTTAAATATACCACAAGCTCCTTCGGAAACACCAGGCTGACCCAAGGTACCTTTCAGTGGTTCCCGCGAGGCCCCTCGGACCCAGGACCAAATTCAGACCTCACTCTTCTCAAGCGAGTAGGAGGCCTGCAAGAGCCCTGCTGAGTGAGGTCACCATCTTCTAGTGTTTTCTCCCAGAGTCCTAACTCACCACCCCCGAGTGCCATTCCCGTGCAGCTCTACTACACCAAGAATAAATTGGGAGCAAAGAAGGGAGTGGACGTTGCCCTGATAGGTATTTCAGATGCCCGAAAGCGAGGTTTGCGTGTAATAGAATTTGTGTACATTACCACGCTGGCATTATAGGGGTAATCGAGTTATCCACTCAGGTGTGACCAGGCCTCTGTTTGCCCAGAGCCTGCAGGTGAACAAATTAACTGTTTACATTGTCTGAGGTGCCTGCAGCGGGAGGTGGGAGAACAGAGCCAGACTGTCTGCTGGCCCTCTCTCCCGGTCATGATTATTTTGTTTGTTTTGCATGTCTTTTGCCTTTGTTAATGGCTTCTCACTGGGGGTCCCTTTCCTCCATTTAGAAGTGGCTGTGTGGTGACTTGCCCAGCAGTAAGAAGCTGTCTGTAGTTAGTTACCATGGCTGTTGTGTTTTTAAGAGATACCAAAGAACCTGGGAACCTCCCCGACCTGTGATTCTTTTTAACCAATCTTCCTTCCCTTCTTCCATTAAAAAAAAGCTAATCTGCCATAATTTAATTCAGTGAGAATACCTTACTGCCCTGGCTCTATCAGGCTTCCTTCTCCATCTTTGAAAGGTCATGAGTCCATTTCATCCCTTACCATTGTAGTAGCACCTTTCTTTCCCCGAAAGCCCAACCAGCTGCCCCCTTTCTATCTCCATGTTGCTAATTTCTGCACGGCAGAGGAGGAAATGAGAAACTAGAAGCTCCACTGAAGTTTCCCTCATAAAGCTTCATTCCCGTTAACATTGGCTTGGGGAGCCTTTGGGATTGGATTTACCTTTATTATATGACCTAACTCAATGAGTCCTTGGACAGGAAGGGACCTTAAAAGGCCACCCAATCCGTTCCCTTGCCTCGAAGAAATCCAAATTAACGGATTCAGACAGATAGAAAAGGAGATTCCACTACCATTCCCAACTGTCTGTCTACTCAGGTGTTCGGTAATTCCTTGTCTCTGGAATTTTCTCCCATATGGATCCTAAACTCATTCCACTTTAGCACCAGCTGGCTTCCTTTGTTGGAGTCAGTTACAGTCTGCAGCCAGGAGGAACAAAATTGACCCAAGTTGAGGTTAGTCCAGAAAAACAGTTCTGGAAATCTCCATTTTACTTTCTCTCTGGCCAGTAGAACCTGTGTCGGGCAAGAAAGGCCAGCTGTTTAGGAACCTGAATAAGCCTATTTCCCTGAGAAATGCAAGACAAGAAAGACTCACCGGGTGCAGCTCAGCTAACCTAGACCAGTTTCCTGACCTGTAAAACGAGGGAGTTCTGACCTCTAAGATTCCTTCCACCTCAAACCTTACCT
This sequence comes from Myotis myotis, assembly GCF_014108235.1. NCBI lineage: Eukaryota > Metazoa > Chordata > Mammalia > Chiroptera > Vespertilionidae > Myotis > Myotis myotis. The sequence goes on along the minus strand of NW_023416321.1, from coordinate 9,890,075 downwards.
GAAACTGCAAAACTACTAAAGAAATTCCACACACACACAAATGTATTTACTCAGATTAAGTGAACAAAAATTTCCAATTATGAGCTCTTTTGTGTTTGGCCATCATAAATGTATCTGGCTCCCCACCCCCCTCTCATTATAGGATAAAAGAAATATTTTGAAGGGGATGGTTGGATAACAGAAATGGCCCCGGGATAGGGAAGTGAGTTGGAAGTGAGGGGGGTTGTGGGGGAGGGAGAGAGATACAGCTTTATTCTTAGGGTCATGCTGCCCCCTACTGTTTCTTAATAGTTGCCCACATATGACCCAACCTTGAATTCTAGAATCCCAGGGCCAGGAAAGGTTGTTAAGATCTAAGGCCTTAGGGCAGAAAGGATCCAAAGAGTTATTTACTCTTTTTTTAAAAATCCAGAGAGGAAGACTGGCTGGGTAAGAAAGATGTACCCCACAGATAACCAAATGCCCAGTCACCTGTTCTATTCTTAGGGAAGCAAGTCGGTAGCAGATGGGTTACTTATGTGACCTTGAGCAAAGTCACTGAATCTGGTTACTCCTCAGTCTCCCCATCTGTAAAAATGGGGCTAATTTCTATTCATTGGGTGTTGTGATGCTGACATTGGAGAATGCCCGGCATCTAGGAAATGGTAACTATCAACCCCCCTTTTCCACTAACAAACTTTTTGGGTCACTGTTGGATACAAACGAGCAGTTCAATAAACTATTGGTGAATTGAGAGAGGGAAAAGGGTAGCCTGTCCTGCCAAGATCTCTTCATGGAGATGCTCAAAAGCACAAAATGTTCTCACGTAGAAATAAAAAAAAGTGCAGAGGCCTACGTGGAAATCCACCATGTCATTTCTGGTCTGAGATTTCATCACTGACAAAAACGGCTCAAACTTCTCCTCTGAGGAGAGGCCAGAGCCGTGTATCCAAGCTCTGAAACAGTGACCAGTGGCCTCGTCAGCAGGACTCCCGCTGACCCATCCCTAACACATCCATACAGTCCTCAGCCCCATGCCGTTTCATGCCCACTTAATTCACTGACTTCCAATTTGGGCCTTAAAATGTATTAAAGGGAGATTTTAATAACGAAGCAGATCTGTGCACCCAGCGATGCTGACGTTCCTTCATTCCTTCTGGACCCAGTTAGTTCTGAAGAACTCTTTCCGACGACGCAGGGACTGAGCTCAGCTTCCACCGGGTGCAGGGGCGCAGCTCAGGCCGCAGCGGGGTGTCTAGCGCTCTTCAGTGCCTCCAGATTGTGGCGCTTGTGCAGGTTCCCTCAGACGTAACCGATGGCTCCTGGGAGCCTGCCTCTCGTAAATTACTTCCCACGATGCCTGCGACCATGGCAGAATGCAAGTTTGAATAGAGCAGGGAAAAAGGTGTTTGAAAGGCCTGTTCACTCAGCTGCATTTTAATTTCCTTTTCAATCTTGTCCCAATTAATTTCCCAGAATTAATCTCACAGAAGCCACTCGGCAGCACTGAGGCTGCGGTTTTAGTGTGGCGGTCGCCCTGCCTGAACATGAAATAGGAGCTAATATAAAAATCCATCTGCTGTGTTTGAAATACACGCCGGCTGCTGCTCAGTCCTGTCTGACATTCCAAACATCAACAGCGGGGAAAAGTGATTTGGGGGTTAGTGGCCATCAGTACTTGGCAGGGGTTCAACAACAGGTGTACTCCAAAAATCCATTCAGCCTGGGCACCAGGCATGACAGGGCAGGTGCCGAATCACCCTCCGTGCAGGAGCGCTGTGTTCTGGCTTCGTTTCTCTTATGTGGGGATCAGAAGGCCCTTCTGGGGACCAGCTCTGCTGTGGGCATGGATTGTAAGTGGGGAACGGGGAGGTAAGAAGCCTCAGTCTGGATAAGACAAGTCACAGGTCCCGGCTTTCAGAGGCGTGACTCTGTCTTCCTGGCTCCAAGGTCTCTCGCTAGAACACCCTTTTCCTACGTAATAAAAATGCTCGTAACACTATGCAAGGTAACTTACACGCCCATTTAAAGATTACGCCTCCTTTTCCGAAAGTCGTATATAGTGGTGACATGAGCTGTCCAGCAGGTAAGGGTGAATTAGAGAGAGAACGGGAGAGAAACTCCTTCTCAATTGGCTAGAAAGGACAGGAGGTCCCTGAATGATGTCTTGCATTTAAGGTAAACCAAGTCAGCAGGCTGCCTCTCTTGGGCTTACGTTGTGTGCCTCATGAGTTGGCCTCAGGCTCCTCCCACAATTTGTCCAGCTACTCATCCCCATGGAAATCAGCCTTGCAGCAACAAGTTGGGCAGCGCATACGGTTTATGCTTACGTGGCAGCTTAGCTGGGGTGCGAAGATACCCTTGTGGCCCAAACACACCGACTTCGGTTGTCTTCTCTGCCGGTGCGGTTGATATGGAAACAGGGCCTCTCATAGGCAAGGCCAAGTTTCACATCTAACACATGATGCTGCGAGATGGCCATGGGCTTTACGTGCACGAGGGTGGACCGATTTTGTCACCCTGAGTGACATTTAGCTTCCAGCACTGGGTTGGAGCTACTTAAACTCAGGCCGAATCCTAGCTCCAACCCCAGCTCCTTGCGATCCGAATGCAGCAGGCCTGTCCCCGCACACCTGGTCTATGTTAACAGAACTCCCTGTCCGTGATAACGGGCTTCTGAAAGCCCAGTGTTCTCCGCCTACTCCCTCAAAGGACTCCTTAAAGCGTGTAGACCTTCTCCCTCCCTTGACCCCCAGCCCCTCCAAAAGAGATTTGTATGTTGTAAAAATTATCTGAACGCAGCAATACTTCCTCTTTTAAGTGTGCTTAGTTGAATGTGGCAAGAACCCTCATAAAAACAGATAAGTTAATCCCTTCGATTGCTTTAAATGAAAGGGTGTGTGGGTGGGTGTGGGTTTTTTTTTGTTTTTAATGTCAGGGCTCTGAGGGAAAGGAGGTGTTTGGTGACATCTAGTGTCCATTTAGGACTTCCTCAGGCACCATTAGCCTCTGCTCGGCAGTGTGGGGGATGGGTGAGGTTATTGGGGAGGTAATTCGTGGGTAGTAAGTAGGGAGAATATAGGCCTGGGGGCTGGCTGCCCAAACAGTGTGATGAAACTGATCAATGCTTGTCAAAGAGCTATTATTCACCTCTGACCTTACCAAAGGGGGCGGGCAGGGGGGATACCATCGGAAAATATCTGTTCTTATTTATGATGATAAGAAAGAGAAGCAGAAGCTGTCCCCACCACCCCATTTCATGTTAACAAGCAGGTCAACGCTGTGCTGTGATGACGAAGATGATGATGATGATGGTGTTTTCTCTCATTAATAACCCCTATGGGAGGCTATAGAGTTCGGAGGATGGGAATGGGATTTGGGGTCAGCTGGAAGGCAACGGTCACACACCGGTCAGATTCGGTCGAGGCCATTCCTTTCCCCCAGACAGGAACCAATCGTCTAGAACAAACCCTGGCAGCCTCATTCCTTCCAGGTAATTTTTATAAATGAGGGGACACCCATTCCAAGAGAGGACAAAAGGGAGTGGGTGTTTGTGTGTGTGCGTGTGTGTGTGTGTGTGTGTGTGTGCAGATGCATGCATGTAAACCTGCTAATAAGAGGCCAAACTGCATATCAACTGTATCCTCCAAACCTGGCCATTTATTATAAAAAGAGAATAAAATTGGCATTTTGCAGTTTAATCTCCTTACTCCTAAACTGTTGTCCTGGATGGGACCTTTTACTTTCTACACACACACACACACACACACACACTCACATACACTCACACACACACACACTCACACACACACACACCTTTCAGTCAGGTGGAAAGTCCCAGAGCAAATAATTAACTGAGGCCTGGACAGAAATGTTTACCTAGAACCATATAAGCCGTGGCAGGTTTAGGTTCATGCTCAGAACAGCCCGATGCTTTACAAACTCCAGCGTAAAAAAAAAAAAAAAAAATTCCAGCCATTTATTTTGCAGTGAATTTATAACAAGTGCTGTTAAAGTCTTCGTCTTTTGACAGAGGTAATAATAAATTCACTGTTAAAGACGGTAGTTTAATTCCTTATACCTCCAATACTGCACAGAATAAACCATATTCATCACTGAGTAATTTTTTACCACATAAATCTTTAAAACTAACCGGTGAAGGCTGTTGAGGCTGAAATATTGTGAATTTATTAGATATGCCCATGTAGTATTGGATTCAGAGGTTTCCATTCGAATATATTATGGGGGAAATTTGTGTCTTTAACGGTGACATTCCCTCCATTTCCCGCTGCCAGTGTTATAACAAGCAGCTCCTCCAGAGTCAACCGCACGTGTGTTAGACAGAGATTTAGTAATGAACTCCTCACTAATCTGCCAGGGAGGCTGCATGGCATTTCGGGAGATGCTCTGTTTAAAAGGAGTCACAAAAGCTTTGTTTCTGTGTAATTATTTTCTCAAAAGGAACTCAGCTCCCCCCCCCCCACCCTGAAACCTTTGCCTGCCAGTGTTTCTTGGTAGTGTATGCAGTCAGCTCTCCAACCAAACTAGCAAAATATTGAAGCAAATTATAACCTCATTGCAAATGAGGTTATAGGATTAGCAATAAGGGGTTTGGGGTAATGGGTGAGAACACAGAAAAGCTGGGATTAGCAGACATTGCTAGACCTGTGGTATTTAAGGCTAATAAAAAGATTATATTGCCTATCAAACTAGAAATAAGACAATGGTTTCAGAAAACTTGTTCTTTAAAATCTTTCACCCTGACATATGACACAGTAATGATACAATTACATGCTCAGATTTGAACAAAAATCTTTTTACTCTACCATATTAATTTTGTGTGAAAATCTGTGCCTGTTAGATGATAATATTCTCTCCCTTTCTTATGATTTGCTAGCGACGTGACATTTAAACTAACCAACTGATTATATCAGATTGTAACACCCTCTCCAGCTTCATTAAGGAAACGTTAATATTGCTAGAATGAAAAATATATTTTCTTTCAGATGCAGAAACGTGCATCATCTTTTCAGCAAAGAGCTTCAGTGGCTTCTCTCTTCCCACTAATATTTTGTATTTGGGAAGGGTTCCAGATACAAAAAACTTCCAAGGAGCACTGAACTTGAAGATTTTTTTTTTTAAATAAAATAAAATAGGTTTCTAACTGTTAGAGGAGGAAAAATCTCCTGGCATGCAAGACTGCAGCCCATCAGAATAATTATGAAAAGACAGACCCGGCTAGAAAGATAAGCATAATACCAGCAATTAATATTCAGCATTCACATTATAGTCAAGAGGCTGTGTTTTTCTTTGTGATGTGGTGGCTCATAAGCTAAGAGTGTTGGGAGCCAGACTCAGCTCTGTCTTCTTTTTGTGCATGAGGATTAAGGAGAAAAAAAACAGCAACAACAATCCTGCCCCATCTGTAAATGAACCAACATCTTGATTTTATAGCTCTTTGCTCTGTAAAACTGGGGAATGAAACAAAAATTACTGGATGCCTAAGTAACACTTTAATTCTGAATTCATTTACGCTGTAGCTATGTAGTTGTCACAAACCATAATGCAGTATTTAATTAAAATAACAGAAGTGCATCTAGACATGTCCTGGGGTAGCTATCACCAAATTATAGTCTATGCCACCCGTATTTTATTTATGAAACGGCAGATTCTAAGGTGCAAATAGGCTAATTCAAAAGCATAAACATTTTCAACCTGCATCTTTACAAAGGCTTTTTTTTTTTTTTTTTCCTGCTGCGTCTTTAAATTTTTTTCCTCTTTCTATCAGGGCTTTTTCAGTGGGTTTGTTTGGATGTCCATAAATAAGTCTCTTTCTAACTCTCACTTTTCAACTATTGACCTCCTGAGTCTTCTAACTGTGAAATCCCCCGACTGTTGTCATGGGAAGGCTTGTGAGGTATCGCAGGAGCCACCGCAAGCAGGGGACATCTTAACGGAACCTGGGCGTGGGTTCCAAGAGGATAAGGAAAGAAAGCAAACCCTTTTCAGGCTCGGCGTGCTTGTTCCCATACGAGCTTCCTTACACTCTTTTCCCCCACCCATCAATACCAGCTTCCGCGTACACACTCGTTCTACTTGGTGGATGTTCGCATGCAGACAGACTGCTCTTTTTCATAAACGCATAGCATCTATCTTACACGCACCCACCATCTATCGCCTCGTTCACATCGGCTGTCCCATCCAGCTCCTTGTCTGCAGAATTATGTTCAGCAAGGTCCCGGCTTATAGGAAATAAATAATGAAAATGGAATGGACTGCGAAAGATAATCGAAACATTCAAATTGTTATTTTTCACTGTACTTCCCGCAAACAGAGCATCTAGAAACACCTAGCGAAGGTGCTGGCTGGTTCCTAAAAAGCAACGCCTTATGGCACATTCTGACCCCGTGGGTCTCCACACGGTATCTTTCCTGTTCTATCTCTCTGGCTTTTTGATACTCCAAGACCGTGCCATTTTTAAATGGGAAATGATGTGGTGTTATTTTCATTCTCCCTGCTTAATATTTGTCCTGTCTATAATGATGTTTTTGTCATCGTTGCTCCTCCATAAAATAATCCTGAGGATTATAAAATAGAAACAAAATTGCAATCACCGTTTTAAAGAAAATGGCCCCTGCGATTATTGTATAAAGATATTCCAATAATAGTATCATTTGATCACAGCCTGATCCTACAGCAGGTTCTTTTGGAGAAGGGGTTTCTTATACACACTTGTAATTATTTTAGCCCCTTTCACAGGTCACATAGAAAATTAATTTCAATCGCTGCTAATTTCCGTCCAACAAGAGTACGGTGCTTTAAACCACCCAAAATAATTGGATTCAAAACAAATTTAGGAAATTGAGTGTGTTAGAAAGCAAATAAAAATATCCTTTTGGTAAGAAGGAGGGTGAAAGTAGTAAAAATGGCCTTTTTCTTTTTTTCCTCCCTTCTTTCCCCTTCACAACTTTGCCATTAAAGTTGCACCTACAGCTAGAAGTTTGTCCGTGAAAAATGGTCATTTTGTTTCTCTGCTCTAAGAATGTTATTAAAATGCTAATTTAAAAGAAAAAGGAGTTAAATATCTAGCGATGGTGCATTCTAATTGCAACCATAATGAGCTCTCTAAATGTGCGTGCCCCTGACACACACAGAGCATAAACAGCAGTAAACAGATCATTAGTACCCGCGTTCATTTATTCTGGCGACCTTACCATGACCCCACCGAGGGTAGGGTGAAAAGCAGGTGGATCTGGCTGTGACACCCCCTAGAGGGATCCAGGAAATGAAGCTATAAGCGGTTGTCATGGAAACGCCTATGTGTGCAGATGATGTAACACACCGACAGGCCGTAGGGCTCCGCAACTGGGACGTTGCCTTTCCCTCGCCGGAACAATCTTGAGGATTAAATTATTCATTTCTTTAATTCACAAAGCAAAAGGAATCCTAATTTTCTTGATGTGCAACTCTCTTCCATTTGTCTAAGGTCTGGAACGTGGTGACTTGTCGTCCCCTCATTCTCCGAAACCTACTCCAAGCTTCCTTCCTATAGTCTAAAACCCCAAATCACAGAATCTGGCAAAATCAAGTGGGGGAAAGGGAGCAGAAATCTGACACGCCACATCTGTACTGAAAGAGAGAAAAACCTAAGATTTTAAGCTAAAATAAATAATGCAGACAGTGTCCCTTTCTGATGCGGGCATGTTGGCCAGACACTAAATGTGTACCTGTGCTGAACAAGATGGCTTTGTTTAGAGTAGGGCAGGGTCAAACCCATACCCGATGCAGACAGCGTGAAGCAGAGAGGCACCAGCCCCAAATGAACACATCACCCTCGCAAGGTGCGAGAAAAAGAGATAAGAGGGAACGAGCATCTGCTCACCCCCTCCCGTGTCCAATTGAGGGAATCGAGATTAATAAAAATAATTCTTTGGAGAATGATTCCACTCTATCCTACCCTGTTTTGCACCAAACAACCTCAATAACCTTACGGCAACAGTAGAATAACTTTTCTCCTTTTTTTTAAAGGAAGCAGAAAAGACCATCTCTGGAAATTATTTTAAAATAAAAAATATCCCGGCCTGTGCCTCCTCCCCAGCCCCCTCCCCATTGCACTTTAGATGAACCTGTGATATTGTAGCAATGGCCCTTGAAGTGCAGTGGGGAGGTGATTTAGGAGAATATTAAAGGCAATGTGGAGATTCAAGGCGCCTCTCTCAGGGAGAGCTGGAGAAATACGCAGCACAGATGGGCCGAGCAGATTAAACATTTCCGTCACATTGTTTCCAAATTGTGTTGTGGTGCCTGAGGCTGGTACTGCGGTCAGAGCAAAACAGAGCGGCTCAGAGCTGCGAGCTGCACAGTTTATGGAATACACATTAATACGCAGGTCTCACATGGCATCACAATCCTATCAGCTCCAAAATGGTGCTGTCTCTATTGTTCCTGAATTCTGCACTTGGCACCTTGCTGTCTCTCAACTGCAAAGTGTTTCCCTTCCCTTTCTCTTTTCTCTGTTCTTCAGGCCAAGTTCAAGTTGTGGGTTTCTTCCTTGTTTCTCTTTCCTTGCAGCCCCGTCCCACCCTCCCTCTTCCCTTCACAGCTCATGATTTTTCTGTCAGGCACACCATGCGTTTTGCCCGCCCTTCCATCACCGACAGTGTCCAGTTTGTACACAGGTCCTGCACACCTCCCTGGCCTTGCCTTGATCGTCATCCACCCATACCCCTTGCAGGACATCAGCTTCAGACTGGAGGCTCTGGAGTGCTCTCGGACCTTCCGTCTAGCTGACACATCCCTCTTCTCCTCGGAACACTTGGCCAGGGAGTGAGCTTTGTAGAATTGTTGCTCTGTACCCTCCCCCCCGCCCCCAATGGCTCTCACTGACCACCCAACCTTTCCATGTCCCCTTTCTTACACTCACGTACCTTACCCGCACTACCCCGAATCCAGGCTCATCGACCTCCAGGTTAGCAAATTCTCTGAAATGTAACAATACACTGGGTCAATTGAGGCAAATTTCGTGATTCATTTGTATGATTCATAGATCAAAACTCTGAATAATGGAGGAGAGAGAAAATGATGGCCAGCAACTCAAAACATGGTGTGAAATCGTCTGGAGAGGCCGCCAAGGTTTCAGCCAAGTCCTGAGCTCTGAGCTCTTCACAGGTTTCAACACCACTAACCCACTGTCCACCCAGCTGACCACTTCCTTTCTCCTTCACGAAACCACTTGTGCTGAAAAGCAGGCACCTGTTTGTCTTTGGTGAGCAATTCCTGTCCGGTCTTGTTTTTCTCAGCAGTAGGAAGGGTGCTGAGTTAGAGCCATCCATTTATTTAATCATTTATGATAGCCTCAGAAGGCATTACATTTCCAAAGCTGGATTTTAAGAGTAGAGAAATTGTGGGCCAGTCCAGAGTAGAAATATGATGTTTTCGGCTGGCCCTGGAATATTACGATCTACTCCACCGAGGAATTCAAACTCCCCACCTTTACTGATGATAATGTATGATGCACAAGCCCTCGTAGAGAAATAAGCAATCATAAACAAATAATTCTGTGATTGACTGGCCTTTCCCATACATCTATCAAGCATTTATTGATCTTTCATGTTAGGGCTGATCGATTGTCCTCTTGAAGAGGAATTCTGTTGTTTACAAGCGCAGATATAGTGAACTTCGGCGGTTAAAAGAACAAAAGTCTGAGACATTTTTCTGGGAATCTCGTCCCACGGAAGCTTGTCTAAAGCCCAATTCAGTGTGAAGAGAGGACATTTCTATTAGGAACGTTCTCGGGGGGAGCTGGCTGTGGCAAGCAGCTGGTTCCCCACGCCATCGTGTGCGTCTGAATGGAAGCTATGGGAAGACACCACAGCTTCTAAGTCACGGTGAAAGCGGTGGTGCCTTCGAAGGGATAAGCAGGCTTGGTCAGCATTTGAGGAAGAAACAGACTCTGCAGCTGGAGGCTGACACATAGGAAACCCAGCAGCAGGAACAGGGATTCTTGATTTCCTTTCATTGTATTTTTTCAAAAGAGGGAGGGAGGCCCTAGCCGGCTTGGCCCGGTGGATAGAGCGTCAGCCTGCGGACGGAAGGGTCCCAGGTTCCATTCCGGCCAAGGGCACATGCCTAGGTTGTGGGCTCGATCCCCAGTAGGGGTTGTACAGGAGGCAGCTGATCAATGATTCTCTCTCTTCATTGATGTTTCTATCTCTCTCTCCTTCTCTCTTCCTCTCTGAAATCAATAAAGAAATATATATTTTTTAAATACTTTATTTAAAAAAAAAAAAAAAAGAGGGAGGCAGGTGAAGGTGGCCATACTGGGCCAAAGTGCAGATCCCGGCCATCAAGATCATCGCATTTTCCCCCTAGAGCAGCGGTCGCCAACCTTTCGGACCTCACGGACCACCTCATGGACCACGAACCACCAGTTGGCGACCGCTGCCCTAGAGCACTGGTTTGTAAACTGTAGCAGGTTTATAAATCCTTTGAGAATCTGATCAAAGATCTGGGCCGCACCCCAGGGACAAGACACGTGTACACATGCACACCAAATTCTACACCAGTTTCAAGGAGTTCAAAGATTCCTTCACGTCCGTCCACGGACAGGCCAGGGGCTCACAGGCTCCAGCTTACGAATCTGTGTCCTAGAGGATGGAGACTTCCTGTTGTTGGAACAGCCTAGGAGTCACTGAGCCTAGAAATTGAATTCTCATCCAAGACAGGCTGGTCATTTCAGGTCATGTCTGTGCTACTCCAGGGGAGCCATGGAAGAGCTTATACAAATAGGAAGCAGCGGGGAGGAGAGAAATTAAAATGTAGCAATCATGGAGAAGGGGTATTTAATCTCTTTTAAGGCTTATGATAGGCGCCTGCTGGTTTCCCCCCTGATATCCCCTGACACCTACTGACAGGGTATTTGCAGCCCCACACAGGGACTCAGGGCCCTGTGACAGGAGGAGCACCGAGGAGGTCCATGATAGTCTTGAAACCGTAAACAGCAATAGGAAACCACTGGAGGCAGAGTCCAGCTGTGCGACGCGCCCGTGGTTGGTGGCCATACTGCTTTTTGTTTATAGAATTTGCTGTTCTTTTTATGGCAGGTTTGGTAGGGTTGTTTTTTCCTTGTGGATGGAGATTAGCAGCATAAATCCGTTGATGGCAGCGTGCAATCCCCCATCAACACTTCTGATGGTTGCTGTTGGTGAGGGCTGTGTCGATGTCAGGTTCACTCAATGCTCTGCTCACCCAGGCCAGTGGCTTCTCCATCCAGATAATGGACTCCAAGTAGCCAACCCTCCTTTTTAAGACTCCTTCATTTGGGGGGGGGTCAGTGAGGTGAGGCAGAGTTGATGTTGAGGGGAACAGATGTTTCATCAAGCCTAGAGATACTAATGACGAGAACAGACCACACAATGTACTATTTTCAGTGAAAGTCTTCTTAAAAGACTGTGGCAAGAAGCAAGCCCTGATGTGAAGGATTTTTTAAATAGCTTTTTATATTCTTATCTAAAGCATCTTCAATGAACAGTTTTGTATAATTAACATTTTAGCTCTACCATACACAGTGTATATGGAGTTACAGCATGGGGAGCCTTTGTAATTCTGATTCCCTGACATTGTCACCTGTAGGTATGTATCCCCATAGTGAGTATTTGAGGTCTTCCAGGAATGTCTGCACATTTTTCTTGTCTTTCCAAACATCTGGGCAAAAAGAAGTCAAACTTTATTTGAAATGTTGATCCCAAGAATTCAGGCCTCTCTGCCTTCCCAAAACTAATCCAAGAATCAGCAACTTAATAAAAAATGCAGTAAATTAACACCTCTAGACAAGAGCAGAGTTCATTCAGAGCTGGGGTCTGCCTGGCTGAGCCAGGACTCTCTCCATTTTAATAGTTTAATAAAAATTAGCATAATTAACGAACATCTGTATGATCCAGAGTGGTGCAATTTGGCACTTGGAAACGAGGGCTTAAACATGATTGCTGTGAGTTTAATGTTGTTTTAATTCTTTTTGGCACTGTGCAGTGAAATAAACGTTTGGTGGTGATAGTTCTCGGCCGGATCTCATTTGCATTTTTCTCCCTTTGATTATGAGCAATTGTGGACTCCCCAGCAATTCATCAAAGTAGAAATTATTTTAAAATACCTCGTGGTGTTCAGACTGGGCTGGAGCAAAGCATGGGGGTGGGGGGCAGTGAAAGAGAAGACTGGAAATGCTCCATTCATGCTTTAAACATCTCAGCCCTGCAGCCCTTTTCGGGTATCCAGCCAAGGGATGAAATCTGGAAAAGACAGTCAGACCTCAGGACCTGTAGGTGCTTTGATTAAGCTCCGAGGCTCCCACAGCAGGATACATATGGTCTCTGAGACTCTGCCTTCCTCCTTACACTTCTGCCGGCATTTTTGTTTTGAAGGGCAGAGAGTTGATTTCACTCATTTCAGTTCTCACCACTGTGGTGAGGCTGCCACATCTGTGATCGACAGGGTCAGTGTTCCCCTCGAGCAAGAGCACGGTGACTGGGAGCCGCGTCTTGGCCGGTGTCATGCCGTGCCTCATCTGCATCCTGTTTGCACCCTCTTTGAGTTGACGGTGCACCTTCCCCAGGCCTGGTCCTACTCCTGGCATTAGGCTAAAGGGCGATGTCAGAGTCAGGAGTCGTGACTAGTCCCTACGGAGAGGAAGTCCTCTCTGAGCCCCTCAGGTGATGAAGATGACAGCATCTGGTAGGTAGAAGGCCACTCTTCACACATGTTTAAGCAAGCTGGCTGTGATCAAAAGGCTGTCAGACATCATGCCCTCCCCACCTGTGAGATAACAGAACTAAAGCTAGAGTTTGTATGAGTTCCAATGAGAGAAGACAACAGAGGATGTGTTTACCCTTTGCAACAAGGCCCTGTAGACATGGCCATTGCAGTGACATGCTAACACAAGACAATACTGCAAGAAAACTTACGGCAGAAACTGCCCTAAGTGTTAGGAGGTGGACCGGAACATAACTTGTACTGATAGAAGCTTTAAAATGTTCTAACAGCACAGGCTAAGGAATTCTGGGTAATTTCCCATAAGGCAGTGCAGACAGTAGGGGAGTTGGTCTGGGGGGGGGGGGCGGAGAGGAAATAAGGTCTGGTGGGGAGAGGCAGTAGACACATTCATTTATTTCAGACGGATTTTTAAAGATAATTCTCTGTTTCTTTTAGGGCCAACTCAAAGGTCTCACTTCTTTTGCCATTTGAGTCTGTCTTCATGGTACTTAGGGAGCCATTTGGGGAAAATGTCTCCAAAGGCAGTTGCTCTCTTCCTGCCACAACCAGTTCAATCACCAGGAGAATATTTTGTAGTTAGTTGTAACTACATCTGCTCAACTGAGAGTACAAATCCCCACTGCTCCCTTCATTTCTTCATAACCTCATTTAACAAGTGTTTTTTTGGCCCCATTCTGTGCTGGGTACCACACTGAGTGCTGGGAATACAACAGCAAACAAAACCAACAAGGTCCCAGCTCTCACAAAACTCTCCACCTAGTGACTGGCACTGAGGCAAAAGCAGACCGATACAAGACAACGTGATGAGCTCATTTCCAGGGAAGCGTAGGGCACAGCCCTGTGGATCTCATAGTCAGAGGGGCCCCACGCAGTCAGAGAGTGAGTGGCAAGGAGAGGTTTCTAGAGAATCTAGAAAGACTCAGGAATTGAGATCTGAGAGCTGCTTAGGAGTGAGCCCATGAGAGGGAGAAGGGAAGTAGAAGCTAACGGCAGAGGAAAGGCTCCAAGATGAGAGAGGGTGTAGCCATGGGAGCAGCTGAGACAAGTTCTGTTTAACTAAGGGTCCACTAGACTTAGGGGGTAAGTGAAAGTGCTAGGCAGTGGTCGGGAACAGGTCATGCAGGGCCTTGTCCACCTTGTTAAGAAGTTGGCAATAAATAGGCAGTGGGAACCCACTGAAAGGTTTTGAGCAGGGCAGTGACATTTCAGAAGGATTCTGGCTGCAGAATGAAGACTAGATTGGGGGAGAATGAGAATGGAGATACAGAAACAATTTGGAGGTTATTTCTATAGTCCTCCTGAGAGACGACTGTGACATGACTCTAGAATATTGTCAATGGGCATGGAGAGAAGTGGGTGGATCCCAGTAACATTTTGGAAAGAGAACTGACAGGACTCAAGGGCTGATTGGAAAAGGAGGGTGAAATTGGAAATGACTCTCGGGTTTCTGGCTTGAGTAACTGAGTTCATAGTGGTGCCATGTCCTGAGATAGAAGAAACAGGAGGGATAGAAAGTTTGGGGGTGGGAATGGAAATAGAAGCAGGGTGATGGGTTAAATTTAAGATATATTGAGTGTGAGCAGCTTGGCATACACTTGGGTATTGGGAATCCATCATTTAGATCTGGGCTGGAGCTATGGTTATGAGTCATTTGCACAGATATTAGTAGCTAAACCACAGAGGTATATAAGATTGCTCAAGGAAAGTGCATCAAGTCAGAAGGTTAGGACAGAACCCTGGAAAACAACCACATTAACCTCAACCCGGGCATGTGCCCTGGCCCGAGGACCTCTTGGTTCCTGGGTTGATGCTCAATCGCTTAGCCTGCCTGTAATTATTAATGTACCTGTCAACCTCCCATCGCTAATGTTTAGAGCACCTACTACGTATCAGTTACTTTGAATTAATTGTTTTTACTTCTGTGGCGTCACTTATGTCCCCACCACATAGGGGAGGGGTGATAGTCACCCCACTCTTACAGAAGAGGAAGTTAAAGCTAGGAGAGCTTAAGGTCATATGGCTACTAAATGACCAAGTGGGGATTAGATCCCAGTCTGTCTGACTCCATAGCCCATTACTCTCTGCTATAAGCTCCCAGGGAGCAAGCAGTGTTCTGAGTCATCATTATACATCTCATGGGAACTCAAACAGCACTTTGCACATAGAAGATGCTTGGTAAATATTGATTTGAACTATGACCTGACTCCCTGAATATTTTTAGTGTTCTGGCATTTCAGGGTGTGTCCAACTTTCTATGGGAAAGAAAGAAAGAAAGAAAGAAAGAAAGAAAGAAAGAAAGAAAGAAAGAAAGAAAGAAAGAAAGAAGGGAGGGAGGGAGGGAGGGAGGGAGGGAGGGAGGGAGGGAGGGAGGGAGGGAGGAAGGAAGGAAGGAAGGAAGGAAGGAAGGAAGGAAGGAAGGAAGGAAGGAAAGGGAGGAAAGGGAGGGAGGGAGGGAGGGAGGGAGGGAGGGAGGGAGGGAGGGAGGAAGGAAGGAAGGAAGGAAGGAAGGAAGGAAGGAAGAAGGAAGGAAGGGAAGGAAGGAAAGGAAGGGAGGGAGGAAGGAAGAGAAGGAAAGGAAGGAAGAGAAGGAAGGAAGGAAGGAAGGAAGGAAGGAAGGAAGGAAGGAAGGAAGGAAGGGAAGGAAGGAAAGGAAGGGAGGGAGGAAGGAAGAGAAGGAAAGGAAGGAAGAGAAGGAAGGAAGGAAGGAAGGAAGGAAGGAAGGAAGGAAGGAAGGAAGGAAGGAAGGGGCTCTTTACATTCAGCAAGGCATCAGATGTGCTAAGTTTACAGTGTAGACAGGAAGATGGCAAAATGAAAACAGTTTGCTTTCCTCCTCTAGATGACTTCTTTAAATTTAATAATCCCATCAAGGGTGTTAACCACCCCACAGAATCTCCCATGCAGTCACATAAGAGATTACCTGAAGCATGGCCAAATTCCAACTGAAACCATTCCCTCTTCATTTTTCAGGAGCATAACATGTATGGCTGGTGGGTAGGAGAACTGAACAGCCTCATTGGGATTGTTCCAAAGGAGTACCTCACAGCTGCCTTTGAAGTAGAAGAAAGATGAAGCCCAGGTAGCCGAACTATTGCCAATGAATGTGTTGGCCGTGCCTTTGTTTCTCTGTGAAGGATGAGAGTTGCCAGTGAAGTAGCTTTGCTTCATTTCCAAAGGTGATGCTAATAATTCACCACTGAAAGATGATGATTCTGGAATTGTTTTTCCTAAATTAGGGGACTGTGTCAGTTATGATTAAGTGCAACTACATGTGACAGAAAACTCAAAATAACTGATTTAATTAACATGGAAATTTATTTTTCTCTTCTGTAAAAACCCAGAGGTAAGTAATACAAGGCAACTAGGTCCCAGGTACCTTGCTTTTTTGTTGTTGTTTTTTGTTTTTGCTCCACTGTGTGTGGCCAACATTCCTAAGGTTACCTCATGGTCTAAGACGGATGTTCCAGCTCCAACTATCATGCCTGTTTCCTACTCAGCAGAAAACATAAAATAAAAGGAAAAGGGCACACCTTCCCCTTTAAGGACACTTCACAGATGTTGCACATACCACTTCTGCTTACGTTCCTTTGGCCAGAACTTAGACCAGCCGTGGGCAAACTATGGCCCGCGGGCCGGATCCGGCCCGTTTGAAATGAATAAAACTAAAAAAAAAAAAAAAAAAAGACCGTACCCTTTTATGTAATGATGTTTACTTTGAATTTATATTAGTTCACACAAACACTCCATCCATGCTTTTGTTCTGGCCCTCCGGTCCAGTTTAAGAACCCATTGTGGCCCTCGAGTCAAAAAGTTTGCCCACCCCTGACTTAGACACACAGACAGAAAGACAAAGCTGCAAAGAAAGCTTTATTGTGTCTAGCTTAAAAGTGGAAGATGGGTTCATTCATAAAATAAAAAGGGGAGAATGGATATTGGGGACAACTAGGAATCTGTGCCACAAGCATGGGTCTAGATCCCAGCTCGCAAATCCAGGCATGGCACTATTTCCCCCAAATGCCCATGTATTACAATATGATTGGCGAGCCCAGTATGAAGATTCCTAGGGAACATAAATTAACTTTTAGGTAATAAAGAATATGGCTTTCATTTTATGAGCAAAAACCACATCATATTTTAAAATAGTTGGGTAAGTGCTTGCTTTGGGTAAGACAATGTTGCAATCGCTTTGGCATGGAATGG
Source organism: Myotis myotis (assembly GCF_014108235.1). NCBI lineage: Eukaryota > Metazoa > Chordata > Mammalia > Chiroptera > Vespertilionidae > Myotis > Myotis myotis. The sequence continues at coordinate 9,873,131 of NW_023416321.1, read as the reverse complement.
GTTTTGTTTAGAATTAGGATGGTGATAGAGGGCACCCAAAGCTAGCATGATGTCACTAGCTCCATCTTCCGGCCTGAAATGGGAGCCGATTTTATTGCTGGGGGTGAGGGATGACATGTGTGACAGTAATACAAACTGTCTTTGGAATCTTCCAGACCAGGTGGATTCTTTTAGGAAAATACATAAGGATAGATCTTACTTTCAGATGCCCTTGTACGACCGTAAAGCACCAGTGCAGACCTGTCGCACAGGTGTGACTTCATGACTTTCCCAATGAGGGCTCATTTCCTGGCCAGGAATGTAGAAGGGTTGGAATTTTTCTCTCAAATCTAAGCAGATTCACAAGTTTGACTGATTTATTTATTGACAAAGTTGTTTATCTCCTCATTCTCTTTGACCCAACAATTCCACATCTAGGAGTTTATCCTACAGCTACACTTGCACACACGCAAAATGTTCGTCACACAAGGTTGGTTGTTTGTAATAACAAACCATTGGAAATAAACTAAATGTTCAATAGAGAACTAGCCAAATAACTGTAGTACATTCATAGAATCGAATACTATGCAACAGTAAAAAAGAAAAAAGAAATTCTCTGCATTGATATGGAATACATTCTAAAATATGTTGGTAAATAAAAAATTTAAAAAGTAGCAAAGAGCCGAAACCGGTTTGGCTCAGTGGATAGAGCGTCGGCCTGCGGACTGAAAGGTCCCAGGTTCGATTCCGGTCAAGGGCATGTACCTGGGTTGCAGGCATATCCCCAGTGGGGGATGTGCAGGAGGCAGCTGATCGATGTTTCTCTCTCATCGATGTTTCTGGCTCTCTATCTCTCTCCCTTCCTCTCTGTAAAAAAATCAATAAAATATATTTTAAAAAAATAAATAAATAAATAAAAAGTAGCAAAGAAAGGTAGGCCTAACTTACTCCACTCATGTAAAAAGGAAGTTTCCAATTGCTTATAAATGTACTAGAGGCCTGGTGCATGAAATTCGTGCACCAGTAGGGTCCCTAGGCCTGGCCAGTGATCAGGGTAAATCTGTGGGGCAACTGGTGGGGTGATTGGGGCCTGGCACCACCTGCTTGCCAGCCCCCGCCGCTGGTCGGGGCCTGCAGGCTGGGAGCAGCTCCTGCATTGAGCATCTGCCCCCTGGTGGTTAGTGCATGTCATAGTGACCAGTCTTCCCACCAGTCATTCTGCCATTTGGTCTATTTGCATATTAGGGTTTTATATAGATAGATGAGATGCTCTGGAAGGAAAAGAAAATGCTAACGCTGGTTGCCTCCAAGGACAGAGAAGCTGTATGACTGTGAGACAGGGAGACACTTTTTACTCTGCGCCCTTTTATGCCTTCTATATTTTAAATCAGACATGCAAATGTATGTGTTTTTCCTCCTGTAGGACATGTATCCTTCTCTCTAGCCTGCCTTTATGAAGAAACTGATCATCAAGAACTCCCACTTCCCACCTCTGCTACCCCACCAACACCACGGACTCTTCTCTTTCCGGAAGAGACCACGTCCCCGACACCTGTTAGTAACTGTAAACCATCGAAGCACAAGTGGGAAGAGGCATAGTCAGCAGACCTGTTACTACACCTGCCTTGTCACAGCTCATTCCATCTCTAAACATGCCCGCACAGCCACGTCCGCCCTTCCCACAGGCTTGTCACAGAGAAGGCGAGAGAGAAGGAAACCTCCTGTCGAAGGTTTTTCCTTTGGAGAAGGGAGTCTCTGCTTGTTTTGTCTGATTTGAAAAGCACAAATAAATTTCTGATTTGGCTCCTGGCCATGTGTGATGGTGCTGAGTTTCTTTTGTAATGGCATCAAAATGCTGGTTCTGGGCATTCTCGCCAACTCCATACAAAGAAGGAAGGGATAGCCAGAGGGAAAACAAAAGCCCAGAGAGAGAAGGGGACTTGCAGTTGTCTTTCGGGGTAGGAGCATCTCGGGAACCTAGGCCTGCCTGCTTGGCCTCTCAGGCCTCCTTTGGTTACCTCCTTGGTTATTTTTCTTATGTGCTGAATCTCTCTGAAATGAGACGAGGCTAGAAGAAAGTTCTTGAAGTCAGCACATTGGAGAGTTCCCTTTCCCCCTCAGTTAACTACCCAACGGAGTCCTGTATGGTAGCAAGTCCTAGATAGGGGCCAAGCAAGAACTTTGAAGAGGGCTTGTGTATACACAGCCCTGTTCCTTTTCCTGTTGCCTGTACCTAGCACTCAGGTTATCTGTACCTTGAAGAGGCAGCAAAACAGAGTTATTAAGAACATAAACTCTGAAACCAGGCAGCCTGTGAGTAAACCCCAGTTCCCCATTTACTACATATGTTCCCCAGAGCAAGTTACTTGACCTTGTATGCTTCAATTTCCTCACCTTAGAAGAGGTATACTCCCTCTCACCAGGTCATTAGGGCGATTAAAAGAAAAACACATGCTAATGTACTTAAAACAATGATGGGCACATAGTAACTCCTCAATAAGGGTTAGCTGTTATTATTGCCTGACTACACAAGAAATTTTGGGAAATGGGCAACTGAGCAGCCAAAGAAATTTTCTTTCATGTAAATTACAGCATAGGGAATATAGTCAATAACATCATAATAACTACATATGGGGCAGGTGGATACTTAAAATATGGGGCGGGGGGCCACTCTGTAAAGCACATGATTGTCTAACCACTATGCTGTTCATCTGAAGCTAATACAGAATAATATTGAATGTCCATTGTAATTGGAAAAAATAAAAAGGGGAAAAAAAGAAAATTTATCTCTGAAACTGCCTAGCCAGAGCAGTCCTGGATGGGTGGTAGCCTTCCTCACCTCTGTGACAACCATATCATAGCCCTGCAGAAAGACATTCATTTCACACCATCCAACGAGAGAAACCAGGGAGCACACAGGAACGTTGTCAGTGGATTCCATGTTTCTCAAAAGATCCTATGCCAGCTCTTCATTTCCAGATGTTCTGACCCAGGAGTAAAAAACAATGAAGCCTTTTGTATATGCGCTGTAAAAAGAGGTAAGAAAAGGGGAAGACTTAGGTCTGGGAGAAAAATAAAAAAGAGATAAAAGGCAATACTGAACTGTACATCAGGTCCCCTTCATTTTACGCAGGGCGCTAACGGACAAGGAACCACTAGGTGGCAGCATATGAGCAGATGAACCAAAGAGAACCAATGGCCTCCAGCTTTAGGAACCTTTGCACCAATCCCAACCTACAGGTAAGGACAATGGGCATTGTTCTAACATGTTTAACAGAGGGAGCAAACTGGAGCCCCTCTATGCCCCTGATTGTTCCCTCCCTGGAGAACCCCTAAGGACCCAAGTCTGGAAGGCTGGGAGGCTGGGAGGCTGAGGAGAGAATACCATTGTGGCAGGTATCTGGGGCAGGGGCAGGAGGACGATGGAAAAGGGGCCAAGTCAAGGTAACTTCACTCTCTGCATAGTTCAAGGCTCTCTCAATAGCATAGTCATTGGCTTCCGGCATTTAAAACAAAATCCCCTTAGTGCAATCATCCCTTCTATATCTGTAGACCTGAGGAAACTACCATTGGCCAAACTGCAAAGGTAGGCACCACACTTGGACCGCTGACCCTTCTCACTATAAGCCTCAAGTGGAAAAAGAAATCAGATTGGCCCTGGGCGATGTTAACAAATAGACTGATTGGAAACCTGGTCCATAGACACCTGGCTATCTCTGCTGTTGTTCCATACAGGAGAAGATGGTGCAAGTTCGATGTGTTGATGAGACTATCGATGGGGCTGAAGGGCATTATCTGATAGGGTAAAGTTCTAAAGGACACCTTTGGGAAACAACGGATTCCTACGGTCTTCCTGGAGATCATCCTCACCTCAAAAAACTTCCCCCCACTCAGTATATCAGCCAATAGCCTCAGAAAGCAACTGGCTAATCAGGTTACCACTTCTCTGACTCCACTAACCAAATCCCCACCTTACTGCCTGTGACTAACTGGATAACTGGGGGGTGTTAGACCACTTCACTAACCACATTAAATGTAGAACAGGTTCCTTTTTTTTTTTTTTTAAGAATGGGTTCTTAATAGCCACTAATTGATCTGGCATGTGAAATAGGAGAGGGTTAGAGGTGGGAGACTTTTTTTCCTTCCTTGATTTTACGTAAAGGAGGGACAATAAGAAAGCTCCGATCCTAAATTTAAGAAGCAAATGTGTTATCTGCCTTTTACAGATAAATAATTTACACAGAACTTTCTGACATCCACTGGATAATCTGACCTGGGGCTGGTATAGTTTGGCCTGTATTGTCCAAACTAATATCTGAGAATACTAAATACTCTGAAAGCAACCTTTCAGCTACATTTCATTAAAACTACATTTTTCTAGTGTTTTTTTTCTGTCATCCATATAGCAAAATAGCATAGACACTGTTTTGCAGTTACCTCAATATTACATTTCCCCACACAATGGCCTGTTATATCTCTTAGAAGTCTGAATTTAATTCAAAACCAACTATATCTTTCCCTCTGGTGAATAAAAATGGGAAAGAGAATTCCTATTAAGTTTCATTTCCTAAACCCAGACAGTTTGATTCCATTTAAAGTGAAAGCAATGCCAAAAGGTAGGGCTGGTTAGATGTCCTACCTCCTGTTTCAGATATTTTTTCTAAACCTAATATGTAAGGCATCGCCTAGATTTCACATTCTCATTAACTTTATTTTTTGCACTTGAGCTTGCTCAGTTGAGCTGCCTTATTTGTAACCAGTTAGTCTTGCCAAGTGGCAAAACTGAGCATCTGCAAGGTGGTGACTTCGACAAAAATCACACAAATCTGCTGTAGGAGAGGAAATGAAAGGAGAGACTATTTATTTTTTTAAAATATATTTTTATTGATTTCAGAGAGGAAGGGAGAGGAAGTGAGAGAAACATCAATGATGAGAGAGAATCATTGATTGGCTGTCTCCTGCATGTTAGACCGGACCGAGCCCGCAATCCAGGCATGTGCCCTTGACCAGAATTGAACCTGAGACCCTTCGGTCCGCAGGCCGGCGCTCTGTCCACTGAGCCACAATGGCTAGGGCTGGAAAGACTCTTTAAATTCTCAGTCTGCTGCTTTGCTTGTTGAATCACTCATAGTCTATTGCAGCTACACACCTCCAGTGACACATTTTCAAAACCCACATTCCATGCCAGTCACTTGCGACACAATAAAGCAGTGATGTCGCTGCAAAGAGCAAGATGTGGGGTGGAGGGGACGCACTCATGCCTTTAAAAAGCAGCCTGAAAAAAATGGAGTTGAAGCAAAGCAAGCATGAAAAAGAAAAGAAACCAAAGTATGTTATTTTCTGTTCTTCCTTGCATCTTAAGAACAAACACTCAGATGTCAGGGATAGAGGTGCTTTAATCTTTGGCCAAAAAGCTCTCCCGCTGGTCTCCCCACCAGGAGTGGTGCTGATTTGCCAATTCCAAGACCACCAGCAACATCGGCGGGGCTGACTTTAGAAAAAGCAGCCACTACACAGAGGATTATCCCTGCTACACAGCTCAGTGACTCAAATTAATTTTCTAGTTTGTGGATTACCATCGTACCTTGCTCCTCCCTTCCCTTCCCCTCCTGTCCAGTCATTTCATTTCCCATTTGAATTTACAGACATTGGGTAGAGAGTTTGAAACTAAAAAGAGATTTTTCTTCTTCGAGGGATTTGAATGGTTCTCCCTATTTCCCTATCAAAAACTAACTGTTCAGAAAACATGGTGGGTTTTTTCTTTTTTCATTAATATAAATCAATGACCATTCTTTTGCAACCCTTTGGAATTCAATTAATACATTTTTAAGATGTAGCCCATTTTGTGCAAAAATCATATATATTTATATTCTCCAAAAAAAACTATTGTATTAGATGAAAGTGAGGTACAATTAGTAGGATGACCATATAATTTATTTTTCAAACAGACACTTTGCAGTGGTTCTCAACCTTCTGGCCCTTTCAATACAGTTCCTCATGTTGTGACCCAACCATAAAATTATTTTCGTTGCTACTTCATAACTGTAATGTTGCTACTGCTATGAATCGTCATGTAAATATCTGAGATGCAGGATGGTCTTTTTTTTTTTTTTAAATATATTTTATTGATTTTTTACAGAGAGGAAGGGAGAGGGATAGAGAGTTTGAAACATCGATGAGAGAGAAACATCGATCAGCTGCCTCTTGCACAACCCCCCAGTGGGGATGTGCCCGCAACCAAGGTACATGCCCTTGACTGGAATCGAACCCGGGACCCTTCAGTCCGTAGGCCGACGCTCTATCCACTGAGCCAAACCGGTCAGGGCAGGATGGTCTTTAGGCAACCCCTGTGAAAGGGTCGTTCGACCGCCAAAGGGGTCGTGACCCACAGGTTGAGAACCGCTGCTTAGAGCCTGAAAGGGAGTTATTCATAATGACTCCAAGAGCTCAGTTGTAAACCAGGATGAGGGATCACCCTAAAAATAAGGTGAAATGAGTTGCCCAGTCAAGCAGGGGAGTGGGTGGTAAATAGATTACCTGGCTCTCCTGGTTCGATGTCCCTTCTAATGAAGTCCTCTCCTCTGCAGGCCTGGTATCTAGGCAAACCCTGCCAACTAGGCTTTCTTTGGCTGACGCCAGGCAGTTCTGAGAGGCCTGGTGTCTCTAGCTGCCTGTGGGGCTGGCTGGCTGGCAGCAGCTGTGTGTGTTCAATTCCCTCCTGGGGCCCCATCACACCCACCACCTCTCCACCTGGCAGAGTGCCACTGAGGGGAGCCTTCTTGTGGCGCTGAGCAATAAGGTGCCACTTCCTGGCCTCCTGCGATGAGAGTAAGTGCCGAGAGGCTTCTAGTGCTGGTCCTCCACCAGGGCATCTGGCCCCACTGCAGACACTCTTAACCGGATGGTGAGCAGCTGGCCACCTTTTATCCCCCACATCTGATCCTGGAGCAGAAAGCACACTTCAAACACTTCCCTTTCCCCCACCATCAGACACTTGTCCAGCACTGTGCTGCCTTGAGTCACCAAGGGGCACATGCACACCACCGACATCTACTGGAAGCTCCTACAGTAAGCACCCTCGCTGGGCCTGTCGCTAATATATCCCCACCTCCGGAAAAGCATTACATTATGTTCCCTTTCTTCCCCCATTGACCCCCTCCAGTCTGCCCTCCCCCTCCCCAGGCCTTCAGCACCCTATTGTCTGTGTCCATGGGTTATGCATATATGCATACAAGGTCTTTGGTTGATTACAGCCCACCCACCCATCCTTCCCGCCGAGATTTGACAGTCTGTTCCATACCTGGCAGTCATTTCTTTTTTAAAAAAAAATATATTGTATTGATTTTTTTTAGAGAGAGAGGAAGGGAGAGAAATAGAGATAGAAACATCGATGAGAAGAAACATCATCCATCGGCTGCCTCTGGCATGCGCCTGACAGGGGTTCAAGCCCGCAACCTTGGCATGTGCCCCAACCAGATTCGAACCAGTGGCCTCTTGGTGCTGAGCTACACCGGCCAGGCTTGGCAATCATTTTTTTTTTTTTTAATATATTTTATTGATTTTTTACAGAGAGGAAAGGAGAGAGATAGAGAGCTAGAAACATCGATGAGAGCGAAACATCGACCAGCTGCCTCCTGCACATCCCCCACTGGGGATGTGCCCGCAACCCAGGTACATGCATGCCCTTGACCGGAATTGAACCTGGGACCCTTCAGTCCGCAGGCCAACGCTCTATCCACTGAGCCAAACCGGTTTCGGCAGCAATCATTTTTTTAAACATTTCCAAGGCAATGCAGTGGAAGTTTTGGGGGGCAGAGAGGGCAAAACTTGGAGCTTATTGCTTCACTCTGTTAGTGCAGGGTTCGACCTGGCACAATTGACATTTTGAGCCAGATAATTTTATGTTGTTGGGGGCATTGTAGCATCCCTGGTCTCTAGACACCAGATACAAGTAGTACTCCACCCCCCACCCCCTCACCCCCCAGTTCTGACAAACAAAAATGTCCCCTGGACACCAAATCACCCCTGGTTGAGAACCATTGTCTCGGGCATTTGGATGTGCTTAGGACCAAGCACCGAGAAACTGCCCTGCCTTTCAGAAGTTTGTGCTTGTGACAGGCAGCAGCTTACGGCTAGGCTGGGAAGACAGAGGCCGCAGGCCGTGAATTCCTCGGGGTTTAAGAACCACCAGCGAGCTTCTATGCGCCACAGGCACCTCTGAGACTTGCTGGCCTGCACCACTGCAGATTCGCACTACAAAAACGATGTTTTCAAACGAATAGGCCCATACATGCTGGTTTAGAGCTGCATTGCACCGACTCTCTCAACAGCTCTGTGTACTGTCCGTTTCCCTTTCCAGTGGCAGAAATGCCTGAAACTCTTGGTCAGGACCAGGTGAGATGCTGTGTACGGTCCTTCAGAGCAAGAAACACGGGTTCATAGGAACAAGCGGGGAAGACGGCTGCAGCTCCGGGCGCCGGCTCTGCTTCCCCCGCCTCGCAGAGAGGGCGGGTGCCGTGCTCGCCACAGTCCCCCCGCCCCCCCACCCCCCACCCCCGCCCCCCGGGCGGCAGCGAGGAGAGGCAGGACAGATTGGCATCTCCTGGCTGTGATTTCCCTGGTTCTTCATGTTAGTTTAGGGGAAAGTTTTCTCCTACAAAATGACTCCCATGAGCTGTCAAGAGCCAAAAGCACAACGCAACACAACCAAAACCCACTGCCTTCTCAGGAGGCCGAGATAAGATGGGGGGTCCAGTGCCTTTGTTGTCTGCACCCGCACAGGCCAGACAGGAGGGCCATCTCTGGCCCCGCTGCCAGCCCGAGCCCTGTCGAGGCTGCCTCCCGCGGGCCCTGAGTCTGAGGCACCTGGAAGGGTTATTAGCAGGATTGGAACTCATCCCTCTGCTGGGACTAGATCATAATTACAGTAATTTTCTAACAGAGCTCAGCAGTAGGACTGTTTAATCAGCATCGGACTCCCTTGTGCTCCCAGCCCTCATCACTCAAGGAGAGGAGTGGGATGGCTCTTAAAGAGACAGTGCTCGCCTTTCAGCATTTGGAACAGATGTGCCCTAATTGGTAGAATATATCTAAGTCTCGTCTGGGCAGGTTGCACTGTCTCCAACAGACCGCCCCGGGCTCTCACTCTCCGGGGCCTTCTGCGAGGGACCCGGGTGCGGATGTCGGGAGGCCTGGCTTCCCACACCATGGCCACCAGGGAGGGCACATACACAGGGCTAGAGCACTCGTGGAAGGACCTAAACTAACTGCCCCTGCCCTAGCCGGTTTGGCTCAGTGGATAAGAGTGTTGGCCCACGGACTGAAGGGTCCTGGGTTCGAGTCCAGTCAAGAGCAATGTACCTCGGTTGCAGGCTCAATCCCCAGCCTGGTCAGGGCTCATGTGGGAGGCAACCAATTGATGTCTCTCTCACATCGATGTTTCTCTCTGTGTGTGTCTCTCTCCCTCCCTTCCACTCTCTCTAAAAATCAATGGGAAAATATCCTCGGGTGAGGATTAACAAAAAAATTTTTTTTAAAAGACTGCCCCATTCCAAACCTATGGTATGAAGAAAAAAGTGACTGGCTGAAGGGACAGGAAGGAGGGACTCGACAGCCACAGATAGTAATTGTGGCTGGTGGCTCCCCATAACCCAAAGATTACAGCAGCATCTCATGTTCCTGCCCTTCCAGGGGGGAAATCCTTAGAGACTTTCAGGTGGCCCCCTAATTCTCACTCTGGCTTTCCCATCTCTCCCTGCTTACTGTTCAGGCCTCCCCCCCTGCTATGCCAGCACCTTGTTTTCCCTCCTCTGCTTGTGGAAGGGGGCCAGGTCTCCCCTTACTGAAAAGGAGGTAGAATTATTCACTCTGTTCACTGAGTCAGGAGCACTGTCTCCTAAAAAGTGTGGCTCTTGTTGTTCTTCTGAGTATAAACTGTCCATATGTATTGTATCTTGAGAGTTGAGGTTCCAGCACTCCAGTTCCAAAGCCAGCCATGACTAAGGCGGAACTGATTTTACCCAAGTTATTGCTCTAAGACAGCGGTTCTCAACCTGTGGGTCGCGACCCCCTTGGGGGTCGAACGACCCTTTCACAGGAGTCGCCTAAGACCATCGGAAATCACATATATAATTACATATTGGCTTTGTGATTAGTCACGATGCTTTAATTATGTTCAATTTGTAACAATGAAAATACATTCTGCGTATCAGATTTTTACATTACGATTCATAACAGTAGCAACATTACAGTGATGAAGTAGCAACGAAAATAATTTTATGGTTGGGGGTCACCACCACATGAGGAACTGTACTAAAGGGTCGCGGCATTAGGGAGGTTGAGAACCGCCGCTCTAAGATGTTAGGACTGGCTCCTGCTGCCCGGCTGGAAGACAGATGTGTGCGTGTGTACTTGGGCTTCTAGGCAGTTCCTGAAACAGCTCCTTAGAAGGGCTGAGGCAGGGCGTAGGTGAGAGATAAGAGGTGGGTGGGGGGCTTCCATATCGGGAAGGAAGGTACAGTGGTTAGAACAGGAACAGGGACACTCATCTACAGTTCAAAGGGTTACCTTGAGCTGGGCAACGTGCCCTCTACAGAGCCGGTCCCTGCTGGCAGAGGGCCACCTGAGAGGGGTGGCTTAGGATCACTGCCCCAGCTCGACTGAGGAAGTCACTATCTCAGTGATTATCTTCTTGGCTTTAGCCGAGTCTCAGCTGGCTGCTCACACACAAACCCACAGATGCCACTCCAGCCGACTGAATGCTCCTGCGGCCTCGGAGAGGCAGGCCGGGAGCTGGTCTTTCCATTTCTACCTCCAATCCCACCTTGCTTCCTCCAGGCCCACTGTCCTCCTCACCGGTAGGTGTTAAGAATATTCAGCAAGAGCTAAGGCATATAAACAAATTCACAAACTTAATGTCAAAAAGTCACGATCACCTCCCAGGCAAAGCTACCAGAGAGGGCACGAGTTGCCTAGGACTTGGTGTGGATCGAAGGCCTTGGCAGTCAGAAAACAGAACCGTGGAGGAGCTCTGATTTCTAAGAGCAACTGAAAAGAGAAGGGTGGTTTTTTTCTCTTAGTCATGGTGGTTTAAGATTAAAAAAAAAAAATCTAGGGGGAAACACCTTGTCTTATAGAGCTTGGAAAAGACCTCTCACATGAATATATTCTACCATCATCCAAAAACATATTTTTTTATTTTTTCTAAAAGGGAAAGCTTCTTTAAAAAAATATATTTTATTGATTTTAGAGAGGAAGGGAGAGGGAGAGATAGAAACATCAATGATGAGAATCCTTGATTGGCTGCCTCCTGCACACCCTCTACTGGGGATCGAGCCCACACCCAGGCTTGTGCCCTTGGCCAGAATCGAACCCGGGACCCTTCAGTCCGCAGGCCGACGCTCTATCCACTGAGCCACACCAGCCAGGACTAAAAACATATTTTAAAAACCATGCTCAGCTCAGCTCAAAAGTTTCCTCAGCTTGAAAATGAGCACAATACTTGCTCTGCCCTCCCCATTGGGCACCAAGGTCAAAAATGATGTGTGTGAAACTTACGATTTTCATACAAGAAAACCCCCCTCCCCCTCCACCCGCCTACACACATTTCCTTCCACCAAACAAACCAAACCATGAGCTTGTGATCACTCATCCTGAGAAACAGATGACTGGACCTGGGCCATGGAAGTAGCTGTTGGAAGAATGGTGACTACATCAGGCATAGAACCTACCTCAATCCTGAATTCTAACAAAAAAATACTTTCTTTCTACAAAACAGCTCAGTAGGCCACAGAGGTCACCTGCCATGGGAACTAGCCCTGAGTACACACAGGGACAGAATACACCACGATAAAGGCAAATGGCATTGCCTGGATGAAGGAGGAAATCCATTTTTGCTGTTTTTCTGCTAACTGCAGGCTTGTATTATTAGAAAAATTTTTCCGTTCTTAGCACATCTCCTTCCATGGCCTACACTCAACTCTGCACCAGACAGTGAGGGGATGGTGCGTGGCCTTAGATTAACTGAGATGCTGTTATATACACTGCTGTTAATGGATCATTAAAAAAGCCAGGAGTCAGAAAAATTGCATTCGTGTCTTTGAATGGCTCCTGCTGTCCCAGCAGCCTACCCTGCTGGCAGAACTAGCTGCTGAGCACCAACTCCAGACGAAAAGGAGCAAACAGAAGAAGGCCAACCCAGCTTGCTGTTTTTTGGCTGAGTAGGGAATTGACACAGACCACCTCCGGCTCCTGTCTGGAAGTTTTGAGATCAGAGAGCTTCAGGCACAGCTGGGTTCACAGCTGCACCATTTGGAGCATTGGACTCATTAATATTCATGAGTCATCCCCACCAATCGGCAGAACGGATGCCATTAGCTTAGCATCTGTCGGGTTTTTGTGAGGGTTGTGTATGGAGTTTTTTTTCCCCTTTTTAAATGAACTTCTTTTGACATTTTGGATTTGCCTCTGTAGGTTTTCTCTACTCGCCTTGCTCTGCTGCATCATATAAAGCAGAGACTCAGGGGAGGCGGGCAGGAAAGAGAGATGAGTCCCAGCCAGGGCTTTGCATCTGCCTGTTGACAAACTTTATTTCTCTTTCAGCACCTGGCACCTCAGACAGGCTTCGAGGATGGAAGCAGCATCAGGTAAATTATACCTAACAAGGTTCATGCCCATACCTGTGAGAAGGGCTGGATCCTGGCTCTCTGGATCCTCCCTCCAGTAGTGAACTGGAGCTGCACTCAATGCAGGAGCTGCAGTGCACAGCTCTGAACCATTATTTCCACGCTGATAAATTCATGATTTATGAAAGTAACTAGTGCCAGCCTTCCTCCCCTCCTTCTCTGCTACAGCTTGTTAGACACAAATTGCAACAACAGTCTTAAATAGTTGAATTTTATTTCAGGCCAAAGCCCCTCAACTCTGAACTAAATGCCATGACAGTCCCACAGCACAGGCTGGTAAGAGAGCGCAGAGGGACGGCCACGGGGAGGAGTGGGAGAGAGGAACCACACGCAAACCCAAGGGCAGAGCAATGCCGAATGCCAGCGGCACAATCCCCTTCCGGCCCGGCTCTCAGCGGAGAGGAAGGATGGCAGCAGGAGGCAGAACGCTCACTGTCTGAAGGAAGGCGCGCTGTTCCTCATCTCCGGCCCCAGCGCCCCTCTCCAGAAAGAAACAAAGCCCTTGCGCCCCACTGGACCGAACATATGGCCGCCCTGCAACGCCGCAGAGGGGCACTGTAGCGGCGGGAGCCCCGGGAGGCAGGGAGCTGGTACGAAGGGGGAAAAGGGCTTCAAAAAAAGAAAGGGCTCATTCTATCCTGCAGAAAAGATGCTCACATCTCTGCTTTATAACCAGAAGAGACAGTGGCAGCCCAGGACAGCCTTTTCCAAAACAAAGCTCCCTGAGCTGTTTGCCCTTCCTCAGCTGCGAACAGCCACTTCTCTTCTGTGGTGGCCGTGACCCGTTTTGTGGGTCTCAGGCCGCACACAGCCAGGCTGAGGCCTTGGAATATACAGGAAACCCTAGCGACAGGAGTCACAGCACCATTCCATTCAGTGGTATTAGTGGAGGAAAAGCAAGGAGGTGGGAGAATAAATACTCACCACCCTGTCCATGCAAGGAGGTAGGCAAGAGGCCAGCCTCCCAGAATCAAAGTGCTGCAGCAAAACAGAGCCAGTGGGAATACAACTACACAAGCATTTCTGCTGGGACAATATTCAGTATGGCAGCTTAAAATCGGCCACTTACAGGTCCCCCAAACTAGTAACCTGAGGCAGTCAGTGCTCAGGGGCCCATTAACAAACATCTAAATAAACTCAGCTCCCAAGGGAGTAAACACGGGACTCTATTCAAAATCAACAGCCCCTGGATCTTATGTTTAATTTATAAACATCTGCATACTGTTTATTCCTATGGAGGAAATTTAAGTTATCGTCGTGACCAACCTCTATGCAACCAACCTGAGCAGAGGCAACTGTAAAACACGAAGCAGCCCAACCTCCCCAACTGCCCTAGGTCCATCCAATCCCACCCAAGTGCCTGCATCCCCTTGCCTGCGTCTTCTCTGTCCACTTCAGAGCAGAACCCAGAGCTCAGACCAGAACTCACTTTTCTAAAACTGTTTCTAACTGACTAGGATCCAAAGGTAGAGCATGGTCCCCTCCCAAAGACCTCCTCACAGGCTGGGGAGCACAGGGTCCTTCATCAGGTCTTGCAAAATCACAGCATGATGGTGAGGTAGGGGGAAGGAGAGGGGGGCTTTCCCAGGAAGGAGCCTCAGAGTCAACAACAGGAGCCCACACCTCAAAATGGTCCTTTTCTTCCTCAGGAGGCGTTGAGGGAGAACTACTCCTGCCCGATCTTGGAAAAAAGCAGCAACTGGAAGAGTGGGAAAGGGAAAAGAAGGGACAGATAAACAAAATGAATGGAAAAACACAAGTGAAGACAAACAAAAGAATGGATTATTAGTCAGCCACAAAAAGGAATTAAGTACTGATACACACTACAAAATGGATGCACCTTGAAAATATACTAAATAAAAGGATCCGTTTGTATGAAATGTCCAGAATAGGTCAATCCAGAGACACAGAAAGTAGGTGAGTAGTTGCCAGGAACTAAGGGTTGGGGAAAATGGGGAGTCATGCTAATGGGTACAAGGTTTCTATTGGGGTGATGAAATGTTCTAAAATTAATTATGGTGATTAATAGTGGCACAACTTTGTGAATGAACAAAAATAACTGAATTGTACACTAAAATGGTGAAATTTACGGAATGTGAATTATTTCTCAATAAAGTTATTTTAAGGGCAGGGGGAAGATAAAGGACATAAGAAAGCCTTCTCTTCTTTCTCCCCAGGTTTCTAGAAGAGAGCCTGCTACCCAGGGATGGGTACCACCATCCCTTGGCTTGAGTAAGAGAGCCGCACAGGAGCAGGAGAAGGCCTCCTCTGAAAGACTACCAATGCTGTGACTTGACTTTCTCTATCAAATGGACACCTCCCTGACCCAGGTTACAGTAATCCTAGCTCCTCAAGTCTCAGAAAAGAGAGCTTTAGTTACCTCTTAGGCTGGTCTCCTTTAGCCAAGTGAGAAGAGCCCTGCCTCTCTTCCTGGGCCCAGCCGCAGTTTGACATAGCGTAGCGAAGAATGGCGTCAGACACGGTCGTGCGGCTTTGGCCCCGGACACAGGCTTCTATCTCAGGCACGGAAAGCTGGCTTTGCAGGAAGAGGTGTAACTGGCTGTCTGACAGGAGGACAACACTCTGCAGGACCCTGGGGCAAACACAGGTAGGACAGCACGCGGCATCACCCTGAAGCTCTGTTCTCCCCAACCCCATCTTCTCCTTTTTTTTTTTTTTAATGTCTTTTTAGTGATTTCAGAGAGGAAAGGAGAGGGAAAGGGAGAAAGAGATAGAAACAACAATGATGACAGAGAATCATTGGTCAGCTGCCTCCTGCACGCCCCACCCTGGGGATCAAGCCTGCAACCTGGGCATGTGCCCTGACTGGGAATCGAGCCGTGACATCCTGGCTTATAAGTCGACGCTCAACCACTGAGTCACGCCGGCCAGGCCCCAACCCCATCTTCTGAAGACTCTGGCTTGAGTGAGCACGAAGAGTACAAGGAAAGGGTCTACCCCCAATGTATGCTCAATGCGCCACCCCGCCTGTCACCTTCCCCCGTCCCTGCCCCTACCTCAGAAGGCAAGCGCTAGCCTGCCATGTTTACTCACTTTTCGAGGAAGTGCTGCAGACCTTGTCGTCGCTTCTCAATGAACTCATCTGAGCTGCCAAAGAAGGTTGACTTCCCAGGAAGTTCCGGTACAGGCCTGTGGAGTCGCATAATGTAACACTCAAGGTAAGTGTAACATGCAAGACAGTCATATCAGCCCTGATCAAGGACTTCCCCTAAAAAGAGGCACAAATCACTACAAATAGCTTTTAATAAGGTGGCAAGGGTGGGAAGCTAACAATGACTCACTGCATACCAAGTTTCAAGCACGACGCTAAATGTTTTACAAACCTTATTTCACTAATCCTTCCAAACTCCGTGAGGAAGATATCAGTGTTCTCATTTCGCTAGCAAGGAAGAGTCAGAGCAGCCGAGGAAACTTCCCAGTGCCACACAGTTAATAAGCAGCAGAGCTGGTATTTGAACCAAATCTGTAGCTTCAAAGCTCCACGCTACTGCCAGCCTGTGTTGCTCAACCAGGTCAGGGCACATGCCTGGGTTGCAGGCTCAATCCCCAGTAGGGGGCGTGCAGGAAGCAGCCAATCTATGCTTCACTCTCCCATCAATGTTTCTCTTTCCCTCCCCTTTCCTCTTCCTAAAAATCAATAAAAAAAAAGATTTTAAAATATTTAAAACAGCCCTCACCGGTTTGGCTCAATGGATAGAGCGTCGACCCGTGGACTAAAGGTTTCCATTCCAGTCAAGGGCACATACCTTGGTTGCAGGCTCGATCCCTAGCTCAGATCCCCAGCCCCGGTCAGATGCGTGCAAGGAAGGAGGCAACCAACCCATGGGTTTCTATCACATTGATGTTTCTCTCTCCCTGTCTCTCTGCTTCCCTTCCACTCTCTCTAAAAAAAAAAAATCAATAGAAAAACATCCTCGGGTGACGATTAACAACAAAAACCAGCAAGGCTAGAGATGCCCAACTTTTCAGGGGGATTTCCAACTGGCTCATGAAGGCCTGACCCATGACAATGGCCTCATCAGTCCCACATGGTAATTAACTGGCTAGGTCATCAACAGGCCATCCGTCACCAGAGCATTCAGTGACCGCTCTGTGGTGGAAACACTATTCTAAATTGTCTCCAGTTTTTAGATTTATTTGGGAGGTATAGGGGAGGAGTGAACCATACTCTTTCTTAAGGCTCTCAGTCTGTTGAAAAGGTCTTTGCACAGACACACACACACACATATCACAATTTTTACAAGTCAAATGGACAGGATCACCACCTGTCAAGGAAGTCCAGGTGCTAAAAAGTTTCTGATAACCAGTGATAGGCACATTTAAAATGCTAGCAGAACATGTGTTTAGCCCTAGACTAGTACATACAAAAAAAGAAAAATATTTTTTACATTTCTATGGCACTCTTAGGTCAAAAAACCTAGAAATAAGAACTGTTCTTTACTTTTTTCACCAATTGGAAAACATAATTTAAGAACAGATTTCTCAGTTTCCTTAGGGCCTGGCATGTCGCCACGTTTTCCTCAGTGTAAACTGGAATCCCCACGTAAGCACCTAAAAAGCCAGTCTCAGACCCAAGAAGGAAGCAAGAGCAGACTCACACTAAACCAGCGTTTCTCTGTAGCTGCTTTCGCAGCCACACGAACTCACGGTAGCGGCGACGCACACAGGATGTCTTGGCAGTGAAGGCCTTGCTGTTGGTCTACAGGGGAAAGTACATGAAGAGGATTTAGTGGGAAAAGACCAGGATCACACGAACTCCCCGTCATCGCTCTCGCTAAGGATCTAAGCCACCAGGCCACCGTCCCGATCAGGGGCTCCACCAGGCAGCCTGTAGCCAACTCTCAGGCACACCCCAAGCTCTTCTTCCTCTCCTCCCTCCTTTTCCTCTGTCTCGGGCCTGGCAAAAACATCCACCAACAGGGTCTGTCTCAGCACTATCCCGCAGCCCCGGCAAATGTTGATCCCAATACAGAAGTCTGATGCACTTACATGGAGGAAGATCTTATAATCTATGTAGGAATTCCAGGAGCCCTCATTCTGCACCCGGGGGTCCTGAACACGCACAGTGATCACCTCCTGGAGGCAAGAAATGCGCCTTCAGCTTCGGCTCAACCACACAGCACGGCAGCTTGGACAACTCAGGTTGCCAGATTTTTTCCAAACAGACAGCACCAACTTTCATTCATTTGTCCATTTACTCATTGAATTCAACAAATATTTATTGACCCATTGTGTGTCAGGCACTTTTCTAAGACACTGAGGGTAGAACATGAATAAGAGACAAAAATTCTTGCCCTCGTGTAGCTTACATTCTAGTGCAGTCTAAGAAATGGGAAAGTCAGTCAAAATGGAACCTCATTTCCCAGAAATGCCTTTCGTACTGCTTCCCCTCTCCCGGTTTTATTTTGAGCTCATCGAACCACCTAGGTATTACCGTCAGAAAGGTACCAGGAAGCAATGATTTGCCCCTTTTCCCAAATCCCCTCCAACGTTTGCCCACCTGTTCTGTGGAGACCACATGCTTACCTCCTGCTCTTGGTTCTCCAACATCCTACATCAAAAGCCCATTGCAAGAAAACATCTGAGGAGATGCAATGACAAGGGAACAATCATGGTTAGTGTGCTTCTATTCTTATCACTCTTTACCAGGGAAAAAACCTGAAAAACTTTCATCGACCCTCCGGGGAAAACCAGGCACCTTTTCTCATTCTAACGTAAAACTTAAGAGGAAGCAAAAAAAAATTCACCACATTAGCTCTATGACCGCGACAAGCCCTGGGGGATTTGCCTCCCTTTTGAAACCATGGCCAAACCCTTAAGTAGGCCACCTCTAGCCAAAGCATGTTTGGGTCTGTGCAGTGTTCGCCTCAAGCAACAAGATTCCATGGTAAACCCTTTCTGCCTGAAGACTGCAGGCAAAAAGCAGTGTCTTGTGGGGGCACACAGCACAGCTGTGCGCGTGAGCCTACCATCGCCCCCTCCTGGCTGCTCAGAGACAGCCAAACCCCACCAAACAGCAGTGCTCCTCGTCTCTCTTTGTCGTCCTAAACCACAGTCACCTCCCCAGAGATAAGTCAGCGCTGGAGAGCAACGGGAGCACCAGAATGGGTTGCCCAGTGCTGATCTTCCCTTATCTAATCTGTTCTCAGAACTCAAGCCAATGGTTCTAATTATCTCCTTGCTGGACACGTACCTCTGCCCAAACACCCCACAGCTGCACAGGGCGACTCAGGACGTTTTCACTCCTTTGTAAAGATTCATTAAAGCCTAAGCTGCCGATTTCCCCCACTGTGGCAGTTTGCATGTGCAGCGACGTCGCCCACTCCGACAAGGGGACCATGAAGGTTGCAGCACAGGGTTACTCAAGTCCAAAGGGGCCCATGATGTCACCTTCTGTTAAAATACAGCACTAATCTTATTACTCCTAGCACCACTCCAACAGCATCCACCCCTGGCTGCCACCTGCGCCCCCTTCTCCTCTCTTAAGAGCGGAACAATAAGGTTTAATTTCCCTTTTCAATTTACCTTGAAATGAAAACTGACTTCAGCCAATACGTACTGCCAACAAATGATCCCGGCTGGCTCCTGGGAAAACAAGCCTATCTCTAAGATCCCCCTCTCCTCCCCCCATCCCCATTCGCACCCACTCGTTTTTACATTCCCACAATTAATTTTAAACACATTCCCTTATTAGTTCTGCCTTACCATTAGGAGAGTGTGTAATGAGTTTCCTTCTATCTTATGTTTTGCTAACACAAGGCAAATGTTTCAGGAGAAGGGAAACTCATTTACACCATAAAATTTGCAGAGCAAACAGCTTTTCCCATTCTCCCCAGTATACCAGGTCTCTCCACACACAGACACTGCGCTGAGACAAAACTGCATGGTATGTGACAAAGTTGGGCTACACCATCGAGCCGCCCGAAGGTTTTATGATGGCAATGCCATCTTAAACAGTATTCTTGCTGACAATCTGCTTTTTCATCGGATGCAGGCACCACTGCAAAGGGGTCCGGAACGGAAAGGTAGGTGATGCCAATGCCAGAACAACTGATGTGCAAAATCTCGATGTAAGCAGTCAAATGCCCGTGACCAAAAAAGGCCAACTCACTGTGAACCATTAATCTCCTCCGATTTAAAAATATTTCTTTCTCTTTTCTTTTCAGGCGTTTGGTAAACTGCCAACATAGGAGCAGGTTAAAAGATTCTGAAATGTCTTTTCACGAAAGTAACAACAGGAAAAACAATGCCAAGGAAATCATAGCCACCCACAAGCTCGGTGGAGTTCAAACGTCTCCTGTGCCTTGAAAGGTTTGCCAAATTAAGGACTATAATTGAGTAACTAAACGGTCAGCACTCTCGGACTCAAGAAGAGTTGCCTAAGGAAGAGTTTGCACCACTTCCATGTGCAAGTTCCTCTCCTTTCCTTTGGGGCTAATACCAGTTAGAAACAAATAGCTGTGAACTGGCTTTTAAACAAATCCTAGGACCCCAAAGAAGCTGTGTACTTGAATCTAAAATGAGAAGGGCACTAAGAAAGTTTGCAATGTAACTTTCCTTAAAAACACACTGGAACACAAACAAAAACCCAGACGTCAAGTAGTAACTTCCATTCTCCATTCGCTTCCTCCTCATAAAGCCACTCCTCAGAAGGAGATGGAGTTCAGTTCTTTGGAGCGGAAAAGGGAAGTGAACTTTAGCTCTATAATCTGGGAGATGGATCCCTGTCACCCAAATAAGAATAGAGTCCGCGATTATCTCAGCTCCTTACGCAACTCAGTGCTAACTCCATTTCTTGGGTCCATTCAATCCCATCTGAGGTTTCCTCTACTTTCTCCACCTGAACCAGCACCAAGAACTCCAGCCAGAACCCACCTTTTTGCGGTTTACAAAAGTAGATTCTTTGTGAAGCTTTCCAATGTCGTAACAATTCAAGGCTTTAGTTCCACCATTTTCCCGCCCATTTAAACGACTTCAAGAGACAGGTTAAAAAACAAAATAAAAAAACAACCCGGTGGTAAAACTATACTGAGCCACAACGACTTCCATCCCTTCTAACTCATTCTGGAGCCAGCTGGCAACTCAAAAAGCTCTTCTTCCTGAACACCCACCCGCAGGTGGTGGAAGAAGCCTCCCCCGTCGGACCAACCTCCGTGTTCTCACCAACCAGCCGTTCTCCCTTCTTTTGTCCCTCTGTCATTTGCCGATCCTTCCACTTAGGAGGTAAGTCACAGAGACGACCACAAGCTAAAACACTTGCCAATGCCCACAGGCCTAACCGTTTGGGTAAATGTCCCCAAACCTGTTTATTCCGGCCACAAACACACACACACACCCCTTCATTCTTAACACCTAGGAGCAAAGGGCCACATAGTCGTTCTCCTTTGCCTATTGAGCTTGCAGAGTGGGAAGGAAAGATGCTTTAAACTTCTGTACAAATGAACAGAAGGCCTGGCGGGCTAGCTCAGTTGGTTACCTGATAGGCCAAGGTTTCGGGTTCCATCCCAGGGTCAGGGCACATACAAGAAGCAACCAGTGAATGTGTACATAAGTAGAACAAAGTGATGTCTTTCTCTCTCTCTCTTTCTCTCTCTCTCAAATCAATAATAACAATAACAACAATAATAATACTAATAAATGGAAAAGCTGGGTTTCCTCCCCGGGATCCCGAGCAGGTACAGCCTTTATGCAGAAGGTGAGACAGTCCTAGGAAGTCCAGCGAGGTCCCCATCCCAGCGCCACTACTGCCGCTTACGCCCGCAGCCCTCACCGGAGCAGGACCTGCCTCCCCGCACGCCCACCGCCCCCACGCGGCCGGCCCGCCCTCGCCCCCTCACCTGACAGCAGCACCCACTCGACACAGCGCCAGCGCCCCACCATATAGCCGGTCCCCGCTTCTCCTTCCGGGTGAGTGCCGGCACCCCAGTGCACGACGGGAGGCAGCGCCCGGCACGCCAATCCCCGGTGCCCAGGACGCCCCGCCCCCGCAGGCCCGGGCTCTTAGGGGCGATCCCGCTTCCCCCCGGAGGCGCGCTGGGTCCCACCCAGGCCCTGGCGGCAGTCGGGGACCCCGAACCATTTCATCCGGGTGCTGCCGGGTGGACGCCGGTGAGGGGCGACCCGACTCTGAAGTGCCATCCAGGGCCGTGCCCCGCCCACCGTAGTCAGGCCAGCCAATCAGCGGCCAGGGAGCGTCATTAAAGGTCTAAAAAGAGGGGCCGGGGAGCCCGGGGGTGAGAGGAGGCTGTCACCGAGCTCTCCGTTCCGCAAAGCGTGGTCATGAGTGTGGGAGGATCGGGGAAGAAGGCGCCCCGGTTTCTGGAGCCCCGCAAAGTCCCGAGAGTTCGCAGGTGAGCCGGTAGAGTTATCACGAAGACCGGGACTCAGGTTCGCAAACCACAGGTTGTCAGAGCGAAAACGCGGACTGAAATGGATCAGCGACACACGTTTCACTCGCCGAAACAAGCCCAAAGCAGGATGGGGCTGCTAGTTAGTGAGAAAGAACAATCCGTTGAATGCGATGAAGACTTCTTTATGTTGTTGAGATGTTCTTTAACTACCAGTTTAACGATTTTGTTAGCAAAGATAATATCAAGGAGAAAGTTACGGTCCCCAATACAAGCTCCGGGGCTAAGGGCTAGGTGCTATTCCCAGCATCACACTGACCCCGTGGCCTGCAACGGGTGGTCCTAAATCTTTGTAAGCCTTAATGTCCTCGTCGCTAACGTGAAGATTATTGACATACTTCAGAGCAGCTCTTCTCAAACTTGTTGATCTCGGGATTCCTTTGCATTCTTAAAAATCTTTAAAGCCCCCCAAGCAGCTTTGGTTTATGTGGGATATTCACCAAGTTAGAAATTAAATTGGAAAAATTTAAAAGCATTTTTTTGGGGTGGTGAACACACAATACAGGTGATGTATTATAGAATTGTATACCTGAAACCTGTATAATTTTATTAACCAATGTCACTTCACTACATTTAATAAAAAAAGTTTAAATATTTATTAATTAACCTAAAACAATAATAATAAACCATTACATGTAAAGATAATATATTTTATGAACTATAACTACGCTTGTTAATAATTATTGAGTAGAGCAGTGGTTCTCAACCTTCCTAATGCCGCGACCCTTTAATACAGTTCCTCATGTTGTGGTGACCCCCAATTTCATTGTTACAAATTGAACATAATTAAAGCATAGTGATTAATCACAAAAACAATATGTAATTAGATATGTGTTTTCCAATGGTCTTAGGCGACCCCTGTGAAAGGGTCGTTCGACCCCCAAAGGGGTCGCGATCCACAGGTTGAGAACCGCTGGAGTAGAGTAACATTGTATTACAATTTTGCAAATTTCTTTAATGTCTGGCTTAATAGAAGACAGCTGAATTCTCTGCTTCCCCATTCTCTGTTGTATTATATTATTTTGGTCTAGGAAATGAAGAAAATCCTGTCTCACGTGGATTTTTTTAGCCTTCTCTATTGTGGATATCTTTCTTTGATACTAGCAAAACTCAACAAATGGTAATTTCTTAAAGGTTGGTTGCAATGGGGTATCTGAAACCATTTGGGAAATACTGGTTTACTGAGTTATACAGATCTCCCAAATATTGATGCATTTCATTCAATATTTTTAAAAATCACATTTATTAAAATAACCACTGATGTCATCGGTTTTGTGAAGCTGTTAATCTCACTTTGGTGAATACCATATTTCCCAAGTTATCATTGTGGCATGAAAGCTCAAATATTGAAATAGAAATATTTTCCTTGAATGAAAGCTTATTTCATTCAAATATCCGAGTCTGAATAACCATAGTTTTTCTGCCAGTCATTCTTTCAAAAAAAAAAGTTGTGTTCTATTATAAAGAGCAGCTAGTTTAACCCACACATCTCAAACAATTGCACAACCTTATATATTTCAGCAAGCAGCAAAAGTGCTTTTTGTACATCTTCCATTTCATCACAGAGAAGATTAAAAAGACATATTCTAGGAAAGAGATTTCATAACGTTCATCATTTGTACCATCAAGGGTAGTCTTAAGTGAAAGTGGCCTTTCAATTCTTTTTTTGCATAAGTATAGCTGTGAAGAATGCAATGACTCTGCTATAAGTTGATGCCACGCTGCCTTGATTCATGCTAAGCTGCCAGCAGTTTCACCCACTGATACTTTTGTGCCATCAGTGAAAATGTCAACACAATGGAAAAGATCAAGTAATGTCTTAATATTACCAGGAGAATAGTTTTGACCATGCAGACTCTCTGAAACTGTCTCTGGCCCTCTCAGACTCCATGGACTACACTTGGAGAACCACAGAGTATATCTGCAGTATGTATCCATTCACTCAGCGAATATTTATTGAGCCCTTTCTATGAGCAGAGAACTGTTTTTGGCAGTGAGCCAAACAGAAAAATATTCTGACCGCCTGGAACTTATATTTTAAAGAATATACCAACAGCCCTAGCCGGTTTGGCTCTGTGGATAGAGCGTAGGCCTTCGGACTGAAGGGTCTCAGGTGCGATTCCTGTCAAGGTCACATACCCAGGTTGTGGGCTCCATCCCCAGTGGGGGGCGTGCTGGAGGCAGCCGATCAATGATTCTTTCTCATCATTGATGTTTCTATCTCTCCCTCTTCCTTCCTCTCTGAAATCAATAAAAATATATTTTAAAAAAAGAATATACAAACAAAAAAGAATATAAGGGCTTAGCTTTGCATCACCCACTTGGAATATTAATACATTTATTAAATAATTTGAGTGTAATATAGGTTTCACAAACAGTTGATCCCCTATCTCGAGCTTATTTTGTCAACAATTTCCAACACTTGCCGAAACCGGTTTGGCTCAGTGGATAGAGCGTCGGCCTGTGGACTGAAGGGTCCCAGGTTCGATTCCGGTCAGGGGCGTGTACCTGGGTTGTGGGCACATCCCCGGTGGGAGATGTGCAGGAGGCAGCTGGTCGATGTTTCTCTCTCATCGATGTTTCTAGCTCTCTATCTCTCTTCTTTCCTCTCTGTAAAAAAATCAATAAAATATATTAAAAAAAAAAAAAAAAAACAATTTCCAACACTTGAAACCAGGGCCAATCCTTATCATATCAGAAATGCTAGCAAATTATATAAGTACCTCTCCAAGCAGTGATCCCTTCTCTTGAGAAAACTAATCAATGTCAGGGATATGGGTGCATGATTTGAGAAGGGTAGGTTTTATTACCGTCCATTATTACCTGGCAGTCACGTGAGGATCAGACTGATGGGGCGGGAAAGTAAGAGCTCTTAAGTGTATTTGCCTTTTAAAAGAGTGCTTGTTAACCCCAAATGAATAAATCTTTAACAATAGAATTTCAAAGTAGTAATCAAAATGAAACAAAGACTCACACCCATTAGGATGGCTACTTTTAAAAAAAAACAATTGGGCCGAAACCGGTTTGGCTCAGTGGCTAGAGCGTCGGCCTGCGGACTGAAAGGTCCCGGGTTCGATTCCGGTCAAGGGCATGTGCCTGGGTTTCGGGCACATCCTCGGTGGGGGATGTGCAGGAGGCGGCTGGTCGATGTTTCTCTCTCATCGATGTTTCTGACTCTCTATCTCTCTCCCTTCCTCTCTGTAAAAAATCAATAAAATATATTAAAAAATAAAAAATAAAAAAAAAAAAAACAATTGGAAGCATCTAGAAAGGAGAAATTGAAACCCTTCTGCACTGTTGGTAGGAATGTAAACTGATGCAGCCACTGTGGAAAACAGTAAGGCAGTTTCTTAAAAAAATTAGAAATAGATTTACCATAAGAACCACTTCTGGGTATGTAACCAAAAGTACTGCAAATGGTATCTCTCGAAGAATATGTGTGCACCAACGTTCATCGCAGCATTATTCACAATAGCTAACGTGTGAAAGCAACCTAAGTGTGGAACAGTGAAGGGATGGGTAAGCAAAATGTGATATATACATACAATGGGATATTCTTCAGCCTTAAAAAGGGAGGAAATTTTAACATATATGACAACATATATCCATAATGTTCTTGAGAACATTACGCTAAGTGAAACAAGCCAGTCGCAAAAAGACAAATATTATAATCCCACTTACGTTGTTAGGGTCAAAAATAGAATATTGGGACTAGCTATGGTTATGGGAAATATTAATCATGCTCTGTTCACCGTGATTGCCTAATTCTGGTCAAAGAAAGGACATTCTAACCTGGCTGGGAGTTGTATGCCTCTAGGACCTTGGAGTCAACCTTGGAATGTGGTCCATTCTCATTCAAGAACTGCCTATTATCATGGAAAGATTAACAACCTTATCACCCAGTCAATGGAATCCCACCCCCACCTGCATTGCCTACTTCCCCATGCCTGTTTAATGGGTATAAAGTTTCAATTTTACAAATGAAAAGAGTTACAGAGATGAGTGATGGTGATGGTTGCACAACATTATGAATGTATTTAAGACCACGAACTGTACACATAAAAGTGGCTGAGATGGCAAATTATATATATTTTTAATATATTTTATTGATTTCAGAGCCAAAGGGAGAGGAGAGAAAGATAGAAACATCAATGATGAGAGAGAATCATTGATTGGCTGCCTCCTGCATGCCCAACATTGGGGATTGAGCCCAAAACCTGGGCATGTGTCCTGACTGGAAATTGAACCTTAACCTCAATGTTCACCCACTGAGCTATGCTGGCCGGACTTAGCTTACTTTGTAAGACTAACTTGAGTCTCTTGTTTATGCCTCTGGAAATCATAAGCAAAATTTGAACTGCTTCCCAAGATTGATATGAGGTAAGCACTGACCAATTCCCTATCATTTAAGAAAATTCTAGTATTGTAACTAATAACTGTGAAGAATAAAGTCATTGCTTTCCCACTAATGTAATGCTTTACAACAATACACCTCTAAGCCTCATTCCATGTTTTGGTTTGAGTGCTCCCAGTTTACAAACTGTCTTTCAATCTGTGTGCACAGTAAATGTTTACTAATTACTACTTATGAGTCATTGGTTTTTCTTTGGCTATTTCTGAACCTTAGACACAAGCACGGTTTCTGCCTATTTCTGTTTCTTTGGGGTGACTGGTGGCGTGCTCACGAAGATAAGGGGATTCTTTGCTAATGCTATCCTTTGGCACAGCTAATAAAAAGGGTAAATTCAAGATGCCATGATGACACCTACCAGAGGGACCTAACATAGTCTAAAGCAAGCACGTCAAATTTGCAGCCTGAGGGCCGTAGGCGGCCCAATAACGAATATTTTTGCGGTCCAGCCAACATAATGGTATGTAAAAACCGTTTTAATAAAAATTTTGTAACTTAATTTTTACAATATCCTGTTATACATAATTATTAATAATGAACTACAATGTTCGCTGACTGATTACTATAATCGTGTTGCATTTATTTCCCTGATGGGCCTTACTTGCAGGCGCACTATTTCTCTCCACTAATACTAGCAGTGAATACTAGTATTTTAGCAGCCGATTGCCACGTCATTAGTCTTGGCCTGACTTGTTTGGTGTGTGCAACAGGAGACATTTCGCTTTCAGAGAACAAAAAGAGTAGGTTTATTTGCGTTACACTTATTAATTTGTGCAGTTCTTCAGTGTCTGGTAAGTTAATGTTTAAGAAAAAATATTAATTTTTATTGAAATGTTCTATTATTTTATGTTAATGATGACTCATTTACTTCAGTCCTTTGTATTCAGCATGTCTCTATCGAAATACACCTACGTTTCTATGAAAATTGAAGCTTTTGTTTTTTAGCGGCCACATAAACTTAAACCTTGTTTATTTGGCCCGTGTTAGCCTTTGAGTTTGACATGCTTGGTCTAATGAGTCAGGGAAGACCTCCAAAGGAAAGTAATCTAAAGGCTGAGAAGTAGGAGCCTTACAGAAATTTGAGGAGGAGGGAATTAAGGATTTCAGAGATTTTTGGAGATTTTGTAAAGTTCTGGTGAGAAACCTGTTAAGATTCAAAAATGTTGAGAATGTGAATTACTCTCCAGAAGTGGCTCATCTTTCAGACCAAGCATCAAGGGACGTGCTTACAAAAGCACATGTTCTAATTTTCTAGGTAACAAGGTTCTAAACTACACTCCTCCAACACCAGGCAGTTTAAAAACGAAAACTCCCTGAAACCCTCCTAAACAGTGCGTGGCGGCGTAAGACGCGCACAGCACCTTGGGTCTTGTAGTCTCGGAGAGACTCTGTGTCCCATAGAGCAGTGCGGCAGGTCGTCGCGCCTGCGCAGTGCGGGCGGCGGGCAGCGCAGAGTGAGAAGCTCTTTTGTTCGGCTAAGGAGAGGGCCGTTGGCTCGGGCCTGCGGTACGCCGCTTCAGTGAGGGGCTCGGCCGCGGCCACCCGGCCTGTTGCTTTTCTGGGCGCCACTCCTCCGGGCCCCACGCCGGCGGGACGCGCCAGTAGCGCAGCACCGATTCCTCTCCTGCTCTTGGGCGCTGCTCTGAGGTAAGGAGTCCGCTAGAGGCGGGGAGGCGGCGGGGGATGGCGGGGGAGGTGCGCGGCGGCGGCGGGAATCCTGGGTGAGGAGCCCCGGCTCACCGCCGAGCTGGGGCACCGGCCGCGCGCCCTTCCCGCGCCGGGCTTTTCCGCCGCGCGCTGGGAGTCGGACGGCGAGCGCCGCAGGGATGAAGGGGGCGGGGCGGAGCATTCCGAGGCGGACGTTGGAGAGGTTCGGCGTGGGCCTAGCTCTCGCGGGTCGCTCGCTCTTCGCGCCCTGGGTAGACCCAGGCAGTGTTACCTGGACTGGGTGGGCGGCTGCAGGATTGCACCGGAGAGGAGGGACGTGGTGGAGATCGGGGAACGGGACGGGCCGGGCAGCCTTAACGCTTGGACATTAGTGCGTTTGGAGGGTTCACAGCGGCCAGAACCGAGGCTTAGAAGTGAAACCTGAGAACTTGGGGTCTGGTCGGGGCTCCCAGAGGCATTCCGCTTGCAAAGTAACTTGGAGTAAGTTGTAAGGGGTGCCGCGCAGCCCAAGGTGCGGAGGAATGGGTGAGCAAACTGGTGCATGCGATACATGGGGAAGGGGCGAGGAGGAGGGGGGCGGAGGGAGGAGCAGTTATTTGCCTGCCTTGGCTCTCGAGGCGGAAAGAACTGTGAGCGCAGGCAGAGGGGAGGTTCGAGGGTGTGTCCGTAAGGTGTTGAAGATAAAGGGGGGGACCTGGCTGCCCTTCCTTCCGGGTGGGTCGCGCGGGGAGGCTGTAGAAATGATGTGTGAAGGAAGGGTGGTCGGCGCACGCATTCTTCCCTCTTCCAGGCCTTCTGCTGCCTTCACTCCGTGGTTCCTTGGGAAGTGGAAAGTTCGAGTGCAGCTCTTTCAACTTTGGTTCAGAATTCGTCTCTTAACGTTTTTATCTGGGATTGGTACTGGTCGGTCACACAGGGCAGTGAAATGGTAGGAATGTGTAGATGAGCTAACATTTAAGGGGTTACTACGTTACAGTTTGAGGGATGTGGGAAATTGGGAGACAAAGAGGGGGAAGTTCCTTAGATCGTCCCACCCCCAGCCCCTTGGGCTCTTTGTGTTGTTGTTGGTTTTTTTTTTAGCCAGACTTGTTGGGAAATTTGACTACAGAGTGAGCAGTACTTTGCCTCCTTTTCTAAGCTTCAAATGAAGGTTTTTTCATGAATTTGTATAATATTCGGGCATATATTGGTTTAACTCCGTTGAGCTGATGCTGATTCAAAGATCAGTTACACTAGAAGCTCCGGCCCAGAGGAGAGAGCCTCCTCGGTCACGGTAAGAATCGTGGCAGCAGCTTGAAATAGTCCTGGAAGGCCCCTGGCTGTGGAATAGATGCGTGAGTACAACTGGGACAGTAGTGCTTTTGGACATTTGCATAGGAAGTGGTATGATTGAAGGACACCTTGTTGGAATCAGTTGCCCCTTAATAAAACATCAGGAGTGTTAAGGATCTTCCGTCATTTCTAACGTTCCCTGTGGTTCTGTTCTTTTCCCATTGGATGCTGTAGCCTAAATTGTTTCCTTTATCATTAAAAATGTAAATAGTGTGTAGCCAGGTGCTTCTAGTTTCTTGATTAAAGAAGACCAAGCAAGGATGCCCTAGTCTTCTGTATTTTTGACTACAGGATACTAAAAAATTTCTAACCATACATGGAAAGAAAAGAAGCAACCATTATATCTTCCAGTACCCATTTTAGTGAGTAGGGAAATGTTTCTTTCTGAGTTCACACCATTTAAAACGGGAATTGATGCATTTTTGTCATTTCCTAGTCATTTATATTTCAAAATCTCCCTTTTTTGTATTCTATCTCTGGTGGTATAACAGATTTTGCGTTAGACTTGATAGGTTTTTTCACTTCATAATAATAATAATAGCCATTCCCTTTAATAATAACCAACACATTGAAGGCCTAATAGAACTATGGTATTTGAGTGGTTAGTGTCAGTAACCTGGTTTTATTGTGTTAACTGTGAATGCTTTGGTCTCTGCTTTTAATTCCAACTTAGTCATAATTCTGGTGTAGCTTTCTAATAACTTTTGTTTCATCTTAAACAAAAATATTTGCTTCATATATAGCTGTTCTGATATTTGCAGATCCCTGTGGCCTCTCAACCCAAATCTATAGTTTCATTCACATCTACATACTATAAAGGGGTTAGCCAAGTTTCTGATTACATCTCAGATAATATTCTAGTTTTATTCACACATCAGTATTTTAGTCCTAGATCCTGGAATTAGAAGGCAGAGATTCCTTTAGAAAATAAAATCGTTGCCCTGGCTGGTTTGGCTCACTGGATAGAGCATCGGCCTGGGGACTGAAGGGTCCCGGGTTCAATTCTGGTCAAGGACATGTACCTTGGTTGCAGGCACATCCCCAGTAGGGGGTTTGCAGGAGGCAGCTGATGGATGTTTCTCTCTCATCGATGTTTCTAACTCTCTATTCCTCTCCCTTCCTCTCTGTAATAAAATATATTTAAAAAATAAATTAAATAAAATTCTTGTTCACTGGATATGTGGCACAAGTTCTTGTTTTCTGCTCAGTAAAGTTTTCTGTCTGGAAAGCATTTGCCTTACAAACAGCCACAGCTAACAGCCTAAAAGCAGTTTGGAAACATGAATCAGGAGGACTACAAACTGAATATACTGCACCTGCCTTCACCTGCCTTTTGCTGCGTATATAGTTGCTAATGCTCAGCAAAGGTACTTCTTCCTTGTTTTCCATTTAGGGCTAGTAGGTTAGGTGTATCTTGCTGATCATTCCCTAAAAAGCTGACAGCTTTGGACTTCTGTTCCCTGATTATCTGAGTCGGAGACATTCATCTTTATTGCCCATGTAGGGTTCAACACCTTTGAGTGTCTTAAGTGGAAATAGAAACAGAATGCTTTGGGAAATGCAAGGAAAAGAGAAATAATATTCAGCTTGGTTGGGTAGGGAAATAATACTTTATTTGGTTTAGCGTATAATATTTAGCTTCTTAATAGTAAGCAAGGCCATGCATGGAGAAACATGCAGGATATGTTCGGGTTATGGTTTTCTGTTTTGTATTGTTTTTACATATATTTTTATTGATTTCAGAGAGGAAGGGAGAGAGAAACATCAATGTTGAGAGAGAATCATTAATTAGCTGCCTCTTGCATGCCCTGAGGATCAAGCCCACAAACCGGGCATGTGCCCTGACTAGGAATCAAACGGTGACCTCCAGGTTCATAGGTCGACATTCAACCACTGAGACATTCAACCACTGAGCCATGCCAGCTAGACTGGTTTTCTGGGGTTTTTTTTGTTTGTTTGTTTTTTTAATATATTGATTTTTTACAGAGAGGAAGGGAGAGAGACAGAGAGTTAGAAACATCGATGAGAGAGAAACATCGATCAGCTGCCTCCTGCACATCCCCCACTGGGGATGTGCCCGCAACCCAGGTACATGCCCTTGACCGGAATCGAACCCGGGACCCCTCAGTCCGCAGGCCAACGCTCTATCCACTGAGCCAAACTGGTTTCGGCTGGTTTTCTGTTTTGACAGCAGTGTAGGTTTTATGAGGGAAACAGTAGTATAGAATGGTAGGAACCAAAGGAGTTAGATGTTAAATACTGTGGAGTTTGGACTTTAAGGAGGAAGAGGCCTTGTACACCAGGAATCGAACCGCATCCTCCTGGTTCATAGGCTGATGCTAAACCACTGAGCCACACAATCTGGGCTTACCTTTTTATATTTTACTAGAGGCCCGGTGCATTGGGAGGGTGGGCGGCACATTGTGTCCCTCAGCCCAGCCTGCTCCCTCTCACAGTCAGGGAGCCCTGGGAGCCCTCATAGCCATGAGCAGTGACTGAGGGGGAGTGCCCAGACCACCAGGGGGAAGCTCCTATGTTGAGCATCTGCCCCCAGGTGGTCAGCGCACATCATAGCGACTGGTTGTTCCGCCTATTGGTCGATTTGCATATTACCCTTTTATTATATAGGATCTTTAGGTCCTGGCCTTGTGTGTCTTACTATTGGGGACTTTGGGAAATTTTCTTTGCTTCAGTAAGCCTTAGTTTCCTCATTTGTCAAACAGGCTTAAAAGAGTTGTTCTGAGGATTGAATTAAGTGCCTTTATATGCATTAAGTGTTAAGTATTCAATACGTGTTTAGTTGTTATTATGTTATTGTCACTTAGCCTTAAGGGATTCGCAAAAGCCTGTACTTCTTGGGTGTCCTTATATTCTGCTAGCCTGACCAAACAGCTCCATTTGCCTGGTTCTGAGAGGGTTCCTGTGATGTGGAATTTACTTGGTCACCCTATATTCCACCCAGGTTCTTAGTAAATGCTGATTGATTTGATTTGGTTTTTTAAATAGATAGTATTAAAAGCTAGTAGAGCTGTAGATATAAACTTTTATAGCTATTAATTGACTAGGTCTTAAACCTAAGCTAGAGGGGGAAGGAAAACAAAGAATGGAAAAAGAGACTAGCTGAAAGAAAGGATGAAGTGGGTAGTGGTGCGCACAATAATGATCACCTGGTCACTGCCTACCACTCCCCTCAGTCTAGCTCTTTCTTATCTGGCCACGTTTGTATTCCGCATAAAGCAAGCTCTACATACCTTAGGACTTTGAGCCAACTATTCCCTAAACTTGGTGTATTTTTCTGATTTTTGCTGAGTTGTTTTGTCAGTCGGTTCTCTTTTAATGTTACTTAATCTAAAGGTATTTTTTACTAATTTTGTTTTAGATGATCTTTTTAATTTTTTAAAGTTAAATACAATTACTATTTGTTTTATTAATTATTTTAAAGGTCTTTCTTTATTGTTGAAAGTATTACATTTGTCCCTTTTTTTCTCCCATTGACTCCTTATAGCCCACCCCCATCCCCTGTCCCGGGCCCACCCTATTATCTGTGTCTGTGAGATCCAAGTTCATAACTTGTATATGTATAAAGTCCTTTGGTGGATCTCTTCCTACCCACCCCACCTTCCCTCTGAGATTCAAAATTCTGTTCCAGGCTTCTTTGTCTCTGGACCTATTTTGTTCAACAGTTTATTATGTTCACTAGATTCCACATATGAGTGAGGTCATGTGATACTTGTCTTTCTCTGGCTTATTTCGTTTAGCCAAATAATCTCAGGGTCCTTCCATGCTGTCTCAAAGGGTAAGAGATCCTTTTTTTTTTTTTTTAACTGCTGCATAGTATTCCATGGTGTAAATGTACCACAGCTTTTTTATCCACTTATGTACTGATGGGCACTTGTGCTGTTTTCAGATCTTAGCTATTGTAACTTGTGCTGCTATGAACATAGGGGTGCATACATTTCTTTCTGATTGGTGTTTCAGGTTTCTTAGGATATATTCCTAGAATTGGGATCACTGGATCAAAGAGCAGTTCCATACTTAATTTTTTGAGGAAACTCCATACTGTTTTCCATAATGGCTGCACCAGTCTGCATTCCTACCAGCAGTGTACTAGGGCTCCCTTTTCTCCATGTCCTCACCAGCACTTGTCATTTGTTGATTTGTTGATGGTAGCTATTCTGGCAGGTGTGAGGTGATACTTCATTATCGTTTTAATTTGCATCTCTCTGATGATCAGTGACTTTGAGCATTTTTTTCATATGTCTCTTAGTCATCTGTATGTTCCCTTTGGAGAAGTATCTATTTAGGTCCTTTGCTCATTTTTTTTTTTTTTAAATCCTCACCCAAGGATACTTTTTTATTGATTTTTAGAGACAGAGGGAAACAGAGAGAGAAATATCAATGTGAGAGAAACACATCGATTGCCTCCTGCATGCACCTCAACCAGTTGTTACCACTTTCGTTTCTGGTTTTACTTATTTGGGTCCCCTCCCTCTGTTTCTTGATGAGTCTGGCTAAAGATTCATCAATCTTGTTTATCTTTTCAAAGAACCAGCTCTTGGTTTCATTGACTTTTTTTTTTTTTTTTTTTTCGTTTCTATGTCATTTATTTCTGCTCTGATCTTTATTATGTCCTCCTTTCTACTTACTCTGGGCTTTTCTTTTTTTAAAAAAAAATATATATATATATATTTTATTGATTTTTTACAGAGTGGAAGGGAGAAGGAGAGGGATACAGAGTTAGAAACATTGATGAGAGAGAAACATCGATTCAGCTGCCTCTTGCACGCCCCCTACTGGGGATGTGCCCGCAACCCAGGTACATGCCCTTGACCGGAATCGAACCCGGGACCCTTCAGTCCGCAGGCGACGCTCTATCCGCTGAGCCAAACCGGTTAGGGCAAGGGCTTTTCTTCTTGTTCTCTTTCTAATTCTTTACATTGTAGGGTTAAATAGTTTATTATTATTATTATTATTATTTTTTTTTTGAGGTACACCTGTAATGTTATGAACTTCCCTCCCAGGAATGCTTTTGCTGTGTCCCAGAGGTTCGGGGTTGTTGTGCGTCCATTTTTGTTTGTTTCCAGGAAGTTTCAATTTCTTTCTTGATCTCATTGGTAACCCATTCATTGTTTAATAACATGCTATTTAGCCTCCATGTGTCTGACTTCACACTGGGGATCAAGCCCACAACTCGGCCATGTGCCCTGACCAGGAATTGAACCGTGACCTCCTGGTTCATAGGTCGATGTTCAACCACTGAGCCACGCTAGCTCGGCTGATTACGGCACTTTTGATATAATTTGGTTGCCAAGATGTTTAGGGGAGTGGCAAGTATTGTTGGTTAAAGGCTTCCCTCCCCCCAATATGCTGCAACACTGATCTGAGTTCCTTCGAAATTTTCTTGCAAGCAATTCTAATTGAGAATGCTCCTTCATACTATCTCTGCTGGTGTTTAGTTAGAGACGGCCATCTTCAGGGAGAGGAGGCTCCCTTTGAAATAGTCCATTTGGAAGCTATAAGAGAATAGTTGCCCATCATATTTAAGTAGACTCTTGGCTCTTCTGAAGGTACTAGATTCTATAGGAGGAGTGGGTTGCATTCTACTGAGTTTGGAAACAGTTTATTCAGAAACCTAGAGAACTACCTATGAATAAGGGGGAAACACGCTGGGAAGCCTGGCTGAGAATCTTCCGTGTAAAGAATCCAATCTCTGGAGGTAGATGCTGGGAAGAGCCCATTAAGAAAGCTCAAGAGAAAAGTGGGAATCTGTTTTCTGCATTCTCTACTTATTTTAATCGTTCTTAGGACAGTGATTTGAGTAAAGATGTAAATCAAGTGGTCTTACTTTAGATTTCCCCATTTAGGAAATTTTCTTTACCTAACCTTAAGGATTTTATTCTTATTCTATTCTGTGACTCGTACTCCCTGGGGCCATGCTAATGATAAAGGGAAGAGAGGCTTATAGTAGCTAGAGATTAGCCTGAAGCTGACCTGACCCTTGTGGTTCATAGTAGCAGGATCAGATGGGCAGTATTCAATGCCATTTCTTTTTCTTTTTTAAGGATAGATCTCATTTTATTATTTTTCAAAGTAAGTTTATTGGGGTAACATTGGTTAATAACATTATAATTTTCAGATGATAGATTATAAATTGACATCTGTATATTTAATTGTGTGCTCCCCACCCTAAGTCTAGTTTCCTTGCATTACCATAAGTGAAATGCTGTTTATTTTTGTAAGGCAATTATAGGTATTTAATGTAGATAACATTGAGCCTTAAATAGCTCTGAATTTTGATGCCATAGTAATAGAATACCTTCCTTTCTTAAATTTAATTACTTAGAAGGGTTATTAGCGGACACTTACGTTTTTTGGATCATCTATAACCCATTGTTTCCCTTCCATCTATTGAAAAAGGGAATGTCTTCCAGTTTTCAAGTCCAGTTTAATGTAGGGAGTTATCTAGCCCTTTGTTATCTAAAAGTGATTGTCAGTTTATTTTTCTCTGCTCTTTTTAACCAAAGACTGACCATGAATTTTGCTACCCCTTCAATCAACAGTAAAAATAAGCAAGCAAAGAGTAGCACTTGTTCTTGGGAAAAAACATTGCTGCATTTATCCAAAAGGAAAATGGATTTTTCTTTACACATAAAATAACATTTGTCATATGGCAATCAGAATTTGGAAACGTGAATTAAGATCTCCCTTCAGAAGCACAGCTTCTGAATCGGGCACAATGAAGCTATCCAGGAGTTAGCCAAAGGTTACATGAAGTCCAGTGATTAGTCTGTGGAAGACTCCTGTCACTTTCTCTAACGCAGTGGTTCTCAAGCTTCCTAATGCCGCGACCCTTTAATACAGTTCCTCATGTTGTGGTGACCCCCAACCATAAAATTATTTTCATTGCTACTTCATAACTGTAATTTTGCTACTGTGATGAATCGTAATGTAAATATCTGATATGCAGGATGTATTTTCATTGTTACAAATGGAACATAATTAAAGCATAGTGATTAATCACAAAAACAATATGTAATTATATATGTGTTTTCCGATGGTCTTAGGCGACCCCTGTGAAAGGGTCGTTCAACCCCCAAAGGGGTCGCGACCCACAGGTTGAGAACCGCTGCTCTCAGGGATAGAGGTTTTGGGAGTCAAGAAAAGTCAGTCTTCAGTATGTAAATAGAGAGAAAGAGTGTTGAAAAGATACTCTTAGATTTGTGTTCGGAAGGGGGAAGGTACCTTGGGTGTTGCCTTAGGCCACACACACTAAAAGCATCTCAGAAAACATTGTTTTGCGTGCTCTGCAAAAGTTCAAAATACCTAGTGGGGAGAAGTGTCTACATGTTTTTCTTACTCGACCTTAAGCTTCAGGAAGACAGGGACCATTTCTTACTCTGTTGAATCTCCAGTATCCAGCAATGTCTAGAATTTTCTAGTAGCCACAAACAAATGTTTGATTTTTCATTGTCAGCATTGTTCACAGATGCCGACATGGGAATATCTGAGTGTAAACCTAGGTAAGCATCTGTAGATAAGATTCATAATGATGGCCCTAGCTGGTTTGGCTCAGTGGTTAGAGCATCAGCCTGCAGACTGAAGGGTCCCAGGTTCGATACCAGTCTAAAGCACATGCCTGGGTTGCTGGCTCCATCCCCAGTAGGGGATGTGTGGGAGGCCGCCAGTCAATGATTTTCTCTCTCTCTCCCCCTCTCCCTTTTCTAAAATCAATAAAAATATATTTATTTTTTTTAAAGATCCATAATGATGATCCTGACTTTTATGAAAAGTTTGCTATATTTCATATAGTCTATAGATGGACTATTTCTAAAATACATTCTATCTGTACAGGCCAGTTCTAAAGTATTTTGAAATTTCTACAACCAGTTTAACCAAACCAAATTGGCATTGTCTTAAATTCAAACATGGTAGTAACTTCTTTATTGTTTGGATCATCTGCCATACTCTTGATTGATTGTATCTCATTCTGGGCAACTGATCCATCAATTTGTAGATTTTGGCCAGTTTGGTAGATCAGTTTTGTTGTGTTGGTATCTTTTGGTGCCACCTACTGACACAAATTGGTAAACCATAAGGCTTTAAGCCTACCAGGAGTCAAAGAATTATATGAAGGGCAAAAGAAAATAGATTTATAGGGGACTAGAATTTTAGCACTGGAAAACCCCTTAGAAAGGTTGGTGTATTTTAGGAATAAAATCAGGTTCTATTATCTGTGATAACTAAGCTCCCCCCCATTTTCCAAAAATTTTCAGCCTTAGAAATAAACTAAACACAATGAGAAGTTAACAAGAAACTTGTGACATATAAATTAATGGCGGCATTCAGAAAAGACTGCATAAAGAATCTTGAGGGGACTTAAAAGAGAGGGTGTTTTAACAGTGCGGAGGAATGGGTTATATACATATACAAAAGGGAAAATTAAACTAGACATTTAATAAATAGGACAAACTATTTCCCACAGTAAAAAATCAAGCCCGGTACTATAATGAAATGGAAAACAGAATAGAAAAAGTACGGATCAGGGGGTTATATGTATATGTTTGATGTATATACATTATTTTTTAGGATTGATTTTCTTTCAGGATAATATATTTTAGGTATGCTTTATAGTAAAAGCGGTATTGGGAACTTTTTAACTTAGAATATGTATAAAAATTTTATGTAGCTATACAAGAATAAGTTTTGCTGTGAGATTAGTTGGAGCTATTTTATGAACTAACTTTCTAGCTGAGTATATCAGCAAATTTCATTGTGTATTGAAGGTGAATAGTCATAGCACTTAAGTAAGCAACACACACTACTAAAGTCATCTATGACGTCCCTGGTTTTCTTAGCATCCATATATTCACATAACCAACAAGAGTGTGCCCTTACATCCTTTTTATTTTCTTTATTTTAGCAGCGTCACCCTTTATACCAGAAAACTGGCGGGCACTATGGGGAAAAAACAAAACAAGAAGAAAGTGGAGGAGGTGCTAGAAGAGGAGGAAGAGGAATATGTGGTGGAAAAAGTTCTCGACCGTCGAGTGGTAAAGGGCAAAGTGGAGTACCTCCTCAAGTGGAAGGGGTTCTCAGAGTACGTTTCACTGACCTGGGTGAATCCATTCATTTCATCACCAACTATTTCTCAGGAGTCTAGTAATGTCAAGCAAGGGCTAGGGTGTTTCAACGGGTGCAGTGTGACTCAGGCCTGGCCTTCATGGCTCATAATCTAACTAGGAAAATGGTCTATATGTATAAAGTGCTATAATACAAGACAGTGATTTCTGAACGATTTTGTGTGTGGCTTTAGACTTATACACATTTGCAAGAGAAAGTACATTTTTTTTGAGAGAGGCGTTTCTAAATTTTCAATTTGCACTAAAAAGCACCCCCCCCCTCCCCCCATCCTTGACCCCAAGTAATTTTAACTTTGCTCAGTTCTCGATCTTGGGCAAACTCTAGTTACTCACTGTTAACTCCTCTTTGCCAAGGACACATGGCTCCTGTCCTCCTGTGCTGCTTT
Source organism: Myotis myotis (assembly GCF_014108235.1). Classification (NCBI taxonomy): domain Eukaryota; kingdom Metazoa; phylum Chordata; class Mammalia; order Chiroptera; family Vespertilionidae; genus Myotis; species Myotis myotis. The sequence continues at coordinate 9,834,104 of NW_023416321.1, read as the reverse complement.
CTCCTTTCTGTGAGCATGCTAACTTGAAGTGGAAAGTGACTCACTGTGTGCTCTGATTTCAGTGAGGACAACACGTGGGAGCCAGAAGAGAACTTGGATTGCCCCGACCTCATTGCTGAGTTTTTACAGTCGCAGAAAACCGCACATGAGACAGATAAATCAGAAGGAGGCAAACGCAAAGCTGACTCTGATTCTGAAGATAAGGGAGAGGAGAGCAAACCAAAGAAGAAGAAAGAAGAGGTAAGGGTAGGAATGAGCATTGTTACTAGCCAGCATTCTTACTGCTGTCAACGAAGCTGAAAGCCAGCTAATTTCAGTACTTTTGTTCTGCTGCTGCTTAAATATGAACAGCCATCTCTCAGTCCTTTTGGACTCTTAGGCTAATGCTTAGAGTATTTGGGGGCTCATTACTCTCATAAAGCCAGCCACATAATCTACTTTTATTTTATGTGAAGGTTCAGGAACAATTCATTCCTGTAAGTCGGTAGCATTCAGTGTTTTGTCTTTTTGTTTTTTTGTTTTTTAATATATTTTTATTGACTTCAGGGAGAAAGGGAGAGATGGAAACATCAACAATGAGAATCATTGATTGACTGCCTCCTGTATGCCCCACACTGGGAATTGAGCCTGCAATCCAGGCATGTGCCCTGACCAGGAATCGAACCTTGACCTCCTGGTTCATAGGTCGACGCTCAACCACTGAGCGACACCAGCCAGGTTATTTTGTTTTTAAAAAAAATAGTTTATTGATTTTTAGAGAGAGGAAGGGAGAAGGAGAAGAAAGAGCTAGAAACATTGATGTGAGAGCACAACATTGATCAGCTGCCTCCTGCACTCCCCCTACCGGAGATTGAGCCCACAACCTGGGCATATGCCCTTGACCAGGAATCAAACCAGCAACCTTCTAATACGTGGAACAGTGGCCAACCAACTGGGCCACACCAGCCAGGGCTCGGTCAATGTTTTAATCATTACAGGTTCAAGGTAGCTCTTTTAATCCATTCTCAGTACCTTAAAGTAAGTTGTCTATTTTATATATACGTATATATAAAATAATAAAAGGATAATATGCTAATTAGACCGAATGACCTTCTGGACGACCACACTATGACACCCACTGGCACCAGGACAATCATCACGCTATGATTGCCTCGCAGAGGGAGGCTCAGGCCACCGACCAGTGAGCTGTGGCAGGTGGGCAGGGCCTTCCTCTGTGAGGGAAGCCTGGGTCCTGGGTGCCGGACGGAAGCTGGCAGCTGGGGGAAGGAAGGCCTACTCTTGCATGAATTTCGTGCATTGGGCGGCCTATAGTATGTGTGTGTGTGTGTGTCTGTATTACTGGTTTCAGAGAGGGAGGAGAGAGAGAGAGAGAAACATCAATAATGAGAGAGAATCATTGATTGGCTGCCTCCTGCACGCCCCACACCTGGGATCGAGCCCACAACCCAGGCATGTGCCCTGACCGGGAGTTGAACTGTCACCTCCTGATTCATAGGTCAACACTCAACCACTGAGCCACGCTGGTTGGGCAAATAAGTTGTTTTTTGAGGGTGATGAAGCCTTTGTTAACATTTTTTTTGCTTTGAGTTCTATGTCCCTTTTTACACGTGGAGAAACCTCAAGCATTTCAGAGCTTGGTGGGATAATCATTCAGAACAATTCTAAAAGGATTGGAACCATGGTATTGGTGAAATATTGACAAAAGAGTTTGTGTACATGAATAGAGAAACAGGAGTAACTCCAGTCTGGATAGCAGCCCCACATACTTAAAATTTTTCAATCGCTCTGGTTTTTGCAGCCAGAAAAGCCTCGAGGCTTTGCCCGGGGTTTGGAGCCTGAACGGATTATTGGAGCTACAGACTCCAGTGGAGAGCTCATGTTCCTGATGAAATGGTGAGTCTGCCACTGGCTCTGTGTGTGTGTGTTTTTCTCCCATTTGTTCCATGCCAGAGAAAAGAGCTGGACCTTCGAAATTCCAGTCACCCAGGTGTGAAATCTTTAAGATGGCATAGTCCTTCGGTAGTGACCCTCGGCCTGACTGTCAACCTGGACTCATGATTTACAGGTAGGGGCCCTTAGGATTTTCAGATTTTTGGCCATTTTTTTTAGGAGGTGGGAGAAAATCTAGAGTGGAGAGGGTATGGGGAGGAATCACATTTCACTTTCCTAAGTGAAAGGAAAAAATAAGAAATGTGATTGAACCATCCTCCCCTCCTACCACCTCCTTAATAAAGATTAGGCTGGCCCCAGGCTCAGAAATTCTGTTAACTTCTCTGACTTAGGAAAGAATTTCTGTAGCTTTTCTTTGTCCTTAATTGTTAGATTCTTTCCAATTCGTACAGATTCTACAGTTCCAAGATCAGCCAGCAGGGGTCATATACTGAGCATAGAGCATGTCTACATTTTTCTCCATTAAGTATAAACGCCAATGATAGCAATACTCTATGAAACAGCTTAATGGAAACAGTTGTAACCCCACATTTTGGATAATTTCCCTACTCTGTCCAAAAGGAAGGCCTCCCTTTTTTAAAAAAATTGAAAATGCTTGTGCTTTTTTCCCCTCAAGTGGATCTCAGTCATTGTTTTTAAAATATATATTAGGAGTGAATAATTCTAAGCCTTTGCCTATGAAGACAACATTATAGGTGCTTTGTCCTTTGGCCAGTCTAGAACCTTCTCTGAAACTCATATTTGTACTAACTCTTCTCTAGAAGGTAGCCAGAGAGGTCTAAGTTTAACACCATAGGAAGCCTGTGTCACAGCTAGCTAAACCTGTTTTCTTCCTATGCATTCCTTGGGTGTTTACTGAATCTGACCTTCTTTTAGCTGATTTATTGCTAGCCCATAAAAGAAAAGGGATTTTTTTGGTTTTTATGTGTGGGGGTGGGGGTTTTTGTTTTTAAGGTGCTGCATTTGGAGGGAAAGAACTGATTCCAGGAGTTACTCAGTCCAGCTAGAGTACACTTTCTCTATCTACATTTCACCTGAGTTAGAGTAGTATCTTCATGTTCCTTAAGATTACACTCCTTTGGTTGACTCACTGCTGTGTGTAAAGATTATAGCTGAATATAACCCTTTATGTTAAAGATTGATTTTGATTATAAAACCAAGTTCATTTTGAAGTTATTTTCCTGGGGGGTGGAGATATTTGTCCATTTCCAAAAATAGCAAATATTCCTATGCAGTGAAATGATTGAACTTACTTCTGAGGACATTGTTGAACAAGGGGCAGCCTGCTTCAGATTCTGATACTGTTATACTCCTTTCTCTCCCATTTTTTTGAATCCGGTATTCAGAAACATACTTTACCAGCTTCATCCCTGATACTGTGGAGCTGTGGAGCTTTGCTTTACCCTGTTGCTGGGTTTCTGGAACTTTTGAGTGGTGCCTCATCAGAGATTCTATCATACTAGATGCCCGGGGTCCCTCAGGCTGGCCTACGGGGATTGGACTGAAACCGCCTCTCCGACATCCCCCCAAGGGGTCCTGGATTGCAAGAGGGCACAGGCCAGGCCGAGGGACCCCATCAGTGCACGATCCGGGCTGGAGAGGGACTGCAGGAGGGCTCCAGGGCATGTCCGGCCCGTCTAGCCCAGTCCCTATCAGCTGGACCCCAGCAACAAGTTAACCTACCGGTCGGAGCGTGTACCCCCTGGTGGTCAGTGCGCGTCATAGCGACTGGTCGAATGGTCAAACAGTCAGAGGGACACTTAGCATATTACATATTAGCCTTTTATATATAGATATCTACTGCCTGCCCTATACTACAACTTCCATCTGAGACATTCCCAATGACCTAAAGATAGAGTGTACTCCTTTGTCCCTTGGAATAGATGTGATTTTTTACATTTTGAGAACATTTTAATATTCAGAAGAATATAGAGCAGTGATGGCGAACCTATGACACGCGTGTCAGAGGTGACACACAAACTCATTTTTTTGGTTGATTTTTCTTTGTTAAATGGCATTTAAATATATAAAATAAATATCAAAAAATATAAATCTTTGTTTTACTATGGTTGCAAATATCAAAAAATTTCTATATGTGACACAGCACCAGAGTTAAGTTAGGGTTTTTCAAGATGCTGACACGCCGAGCTCAAAAAGTTCGCCATCACTGATATAGAGAATTACATTACAGTCCAGTCATTTTCTACCTCTCCATGTTGAAGAACCATTTCAAAGCACCTGGGAGTTCTGGCATATCTGTGAGCATGGCATTTGGTAATGTTAAACGGTATAATTATGAGTTAGCAAGAAAGTATTCACCTGTATTGGCTCTGGCCAATGTGAGATTGGTATTCAGTGTTATACAGCATAGTATGAAATCCTATTACAAAGCCAAGATCTCTCCATGGGTCCCCGGCAGCTGGCATATGGCTTTTGGAAGAATGTGGTAGTCTTTCTTCCCTCAGAGTCGTGCTTTTTCTGGCCTTTCCCAGAGGTTCAGTTGTGATAGATTGAGTTAGATCACTTACCTTTTTTTTTTTTTTTTTTTAATTTTTTTTTTTTTTTAAATATATTTTATTGATTTTTTACAGAGAGGAAGGGAGAGAGATAGATAGTCAGAAACATCGATGAGAGAGAAACATCGACCAGCCGCCTCCTGCACATCCCCCACCGGGGATGTGCCCGCAACCCAGGTACATGCCCTTGACCGGAATCGAACCTGGGACCTTTCAGTCCGCAGGCCGACGCTCTATCCACTGAGCCAAACCGGTTTCAGCGATCACTTACCTTTTGACAAAGATACTCAAAGGGGATTTTCAACAGGATATCTACAAGAATGTCACTTAACCAAAAGCTGTCAGTAAATGCTGCTTTGGCCATATTAACACCCTTCCCTAGCTTATGCTTCTTACCCACGTTGGGAGACCACTAACACCTGGTCTCAAAGTCTCTCTGTGCTTTATTCTGCAGGAAAAACTCTGATGAGGCTGACCTGGTCCCAGCCAAGGAAGCCAATGTCAAGTGCCCCCAGGTTGTCATATCCTTCTATGAGGAAAGGCTGACGTGGCATTCCTATCCCTCAGAGGATGATGACAAAAAAGATGACAAGAATTAACTCTCCTGAGTACCAGCCCCTGTCACATCTGACTGTGGGTTTCAAGTGGGGAGGGGAAGGAGTTCTACTTGTCTTGATACCATAGAAGTGGCTTGAGAAGATGTCCTTTGAAGAGCCAGTATAGTTCTGTGCCCTACAGCAGCCCAAGTGCTTTAAAGCCGTTCCATGCTGTATAGTTTGCACACCCATCCATGTGGAGGGGAAGGAGGGTAAGTGTTTCAAGGCAATTCATTCTGCACTTTGCTGAGAAAAGCGAAGGGCCTTCTATGAAGGACAAAACTTGCAGAATGGGTATGTGTGAGAGCAAAAAGATACTGTAGATCTTCAAAGCGCATCTCCACAACCCACAGCCTTCTTCCCAATAGTGTTAACTGCATTTTTACAGCGTAGCATGTGTGTAGTTTTTGGCTATTACTGCTGTATTATTTGGGGGTGGGAGGGACGGGGTAGGAAGGAAGATGAGTAGGATTGTTTTTATTAAAATTTGGGGCCTGGTTGGGGAAATGGTGAAACAATGAAAAGAAGAAACAACTAATGATTTGGTTTTGTGTCCAGAATATTTTCTTTTAAAAAAATGTAATTGGCAATCTAATTGAGGACTCTGAGAGACTGTTTAAAAGCTGTGAATGCCTGAGACTTACAGGCCAAGGTGTTCCCTGCCGGAGATTAATTCTTTTCCCAACAAAGGACTAAGCCAGTGGATAAGTTACCAAAGTTGCCATTTGGGGCAGGGGGAAGGGGGATGGAAATTAGTTGAGAAGGGAAAGTCTTTTATTGGAGCATATATATAGGCAGATCATTCTGTCTTAGAGGTGCTAATTCTTAAAATTGACAAGACCCTTTCTCTCCTAATTATGAAGCTATAGACATTAGCTTGTCCATCCAAGCTCCTGGCTGAGGTATTTGGGGGGAGGAGAAGGGGATGGTATAGGAGGTGTGAGAGTAAAGAGGGGGCCCATGTTTTTAGGATGGAGAAACTCTTGGAGCCTCTCTGTGTTTTGAACTTTGAACTCTGAAACCATTGGTGGCAGGGTTCAGCCACTGACAGCACAAGTTCCTTGAATCACTTCAAGAGTTGGATTATTTCAAAAGCCCTGGTCTCAGGAGAAGATTAAACTTCCACTTTCATACTGGGGCAGTGGTTCACTTTAAGACACAAAACAAAAATTCTTTTTTTATCCCAAGAATTAATTACCCAAAATGCTGTCTTGACTCATGAAATCCGTCAGTTCTTGACATCATCCAGACCTACATCTAGACCTTCATTGTAAAATCCTTTTAGGCATGTGTTAGATTTCTGTGAAAACTTTGTTTAAATGTAAACTTCATACAACACTGTCAGTTTTTGTTTTAATAAAACTATATAGATTTATAATCCTTGATTTGTCTTAAGTCTTGCCAGAAACCCTCCTTGCCTTTTATTACCTTGTAGGTTCAGCCTGTTGGAAACAGCTTGTACACCTGGATGGTTTATTTCTTGAACACTGTAGGCTTGAGAATCTGGCACCTGGCCTGCATCTTTGAGTGGTCTCACTATGTTAATTGAGTAAATATTTATTGAGCATTTATAATTGCTGCAGAAACTGTAAATGTTGTCACATCATTCTGTCTTTCTTACTGCTCAAAGGTTGTTTGTTTGGCACTCTGTGACCTGATAACACTTCCAAACTATGATATGTTTGGGAACATGAGTTTTTTGAATTAGGTTTGGCTCCTGGTTCATGTATTTCATAGATTTGTGTGACCTTAGCTAAATTCAACTTTCCGGAATTTTCAGGAATTAGCCTTGGATTTGATTACTGAATTAAAATATCATCTATTTTCTTAATGTCGTTTTCTGCCTATAATTCTAGAGCCAAAATGGTACTTGACTCGTCGTTTATAAAAAGGGAAAGTGGGATTTACACTGAGATGAAATCAGTGTAAAATATTCAGCTCCCTTAGTACAAAGCATTTGTTTCAAGTAAACTGATGTGTAGATACTGTTTTGAAAATGTCTTTTAGGAGTTTGGGGGGACATAAGGAAAATTGAGCTGGGAGGCTTTTTCTTTGCAGAGGTCTGAGGGTATGTTCTTGGAGTTGGCAGCAGCAGAGCAATCAGTAGCTAAATAAAAGAGAGTTGGGGATGAGGTGGGCAGTGTTCTGGTTCTGTTCTGCATCATAAGATGTACTGAAACTAGCCTTCAGCATTGGTTTGTGTCCAGAATGGGCTGCTATTCGTCATTAGCCTTAACCTTTGGAACCTACTTCATTGTCATTTCTAGATTCCTGAACTCTTATAAAACTGTATCATTCCAGGGAAGACACTGAAAATGATATTACATACAATGAAAATTGAAATGGAGATAGGTATCCACACTTTTGTTATCTTTATCACATTTCTAGATTCAAGTTTAAGAATAATTTTTTCTCAAGTGATGATTGAAGCCACATATGCATGCAGAAATGTTAGAAATAACAAATATACATAGACACAACAAATATTAGAAACAAAGTATTCAGAGAATATTTCTTCAGGCAGTGCAAAATGTGTTTGTTGGATGGCTTCAATGAAATTGCATCATCATAGACCTCTTGCCAGGACTTGAAGAGGAGATAGGTTATTGCCTTAATTACTATTACAAAAGGAGAGCTTACTAATATGGTGACAATATCATTATTGGAGATGTCCTACATTGGCAGAACCAGTGAAAGAAAAAAACAGCAACAGCCTTGCTCCTCCACTGTCTTCAGTTGAGTTTCAAGTTGGTACAGTAAGTGGCCAGTATACTGACCACAGGAGCACTCTATCAACTGACAGTGCTAAGGAATACTTATGCTTTTCAGTGTCATTTGAAAGTTTTGACTACCAATTTTAAATAATTTTTAATAGTTGAATTTTTAAGTTGACTATTTGAATTTAATTTCAGATATCATCTTCTATACCAGAACTCATTCACACTCAGCTCATTTTGATTTTAATCCATGGCTATTTGGTGTTTTGGCTATGTGTGCTCAGCATACCTTTATAGTCTGTGGCATTGGGAATCTGTGTTACAAAGTAATTACCTCCCTCATACAGAAAGGGAAAATGATAGAGGAAATATCATTGGGTGGAACTGGAAACTTGAAGTGCAAATTTTCTGTAGTGCTCCAGATCCTGAACTATGTATGGAGCTAGGTTCTGTTTGAGATATTAATCTGATCTGCAAGTTGGATTGTCTCATGAGGATGTTCTCATTTAAAAATTTAGAGCTCATGCCTGGCCGGCATGGCTCAGTGGTAGAGTGTTGACTTATGAACCAGGAGGTCATGGTTTGATTCCCAGTCGGTGCCCATGCCCGGGTTGTGGGCTTGATCCCCAGTGTGGGGCATGCAGGAAACAGCCGATCAATGGTTCTCTTTCATCATTGATGTTTTATTGCTCTCTCCCTCTCCCTCTCTCTCTGAAATCAGTAAAAATATATTTTAAAAATAAAAATTTAGAGATGATAGGACTGAACTAAGTCCAGGCTGAGTGTTTTCCCTCCTAGAATTTGGAATACCAATATCACTTACTAGGCCAGCATTCAGCTTAGTAAAGAGGAGGATTTTTGGCTTCACTTTGCCTTGTAGTAGAAAGCAATCAAGTTAGAGGTATCCTGGTGTTCTGGTATATGGTTAAGGAAGTTTGATAGAAGAGCTTAAGATCCCCAGACAACCATCAGTCTCTGATCTGCACATCACCCTTGGTTTGACTGTTCAGCGCTGAGGTTTTATCCAAAACTTACTGCTTTTCTAGACAATGTTCAAGTTGCTCATCTCACTTATATGAATGACTTGTAATCGACCTTGGCCTTGGGAGCTTCTTGCTGAATATTGAAAGCAAATGATATCTGAAATAACCCTCCTGCTGGGATGAAAAGCATAGTTGGCCCTGCTCTGTGGTAGCAAGGACAGCAGCACAGTTAATTGACCCTTGAACAACACAGGTTGGGGCACTGACATCCCTCCCCACACAGTTGAAAATCCACATATAACCTGACTCCCCCAAAACTTAAAATACCCTATTGTTGACCAGAAGCCTTACCAATAACAGTTGTAAAACACATATTTTGTATGTTATATGAATTATATACTATATTCTTACAATAAAGAAAATCATAAGGAAGAGAACATACATTTACAGTATTTATTGAAAAAAATCCACATATATGTGGACCTGTGCGATTCAAACACATATTGTTCAAGGGTCAACTGTAGTCTGTTTCTAAGGCTTCTTTCTTTTCTTTTCTTTCTTCCTTATTTAGGCCAGTGAGATGACAGAACTCCAAGGTAAAGTTGAAACAGTAAGTTTACAACATATGCTGACAATTCAGTTCTATAGTTTTTGTTTATATTAAATAACTTGTGTTAAAATATTCAACAGCAGGTCTGAGTCTGCACTATGACCTTGTTGGTTTGCATGGTGGTGATAGTACCAAAGCCATGTTTACCCCACATGGATTTTTAAATCCTAGTTGACTTTGACCAGTCCTGCCCTGTTTACTGTGTGCATAGCCTGTGGTCAGACTGGGGGACTTTGGGGCCTGGCTTTGGGTCAGGGCAGAGCATTAACTATGGTCGTTCTCCACCTTTCCCCATGTGAACTAAACTAGGTTTTATTTCCTTGGTTGAAATATCATCTGTAATGAAGTAACAAATACTGTGCAGTCTATCTCCAGTCTGCAGTTAAAGTTGGACTGGAAAAGAACCAACCTTGAGACTGTCATTGGTATTTTTGTGTGCTCTGAAAGGAAGACAAGAGTTTCTATCTAACTAATTCTGAACACAACTCTTTAGCAAGGTCCCATACTCTTCTCAGGAGACAACTGGTGCACTGAATTCTGTTAATCGGCTAATTTAGGCAGATGTGCATTTTCAAAGAATCCCTGGACAGAACAAGGACTAGAAATCAAATCAGGTGTTCAGTTTCACATGTATTCCCCAGAGTCCCCATATGGCTCCACAATGAAGTCAGAACTAGAGGCAAGGAAAATGACTAACCCCTCTGTGAGAGAGAAGGTAAAGGTGAAAGAAGGGTTACTGTTGTTGGTACACTGACAAAATGACACACATATTTTGGTCTATGGGTCACTGTTCACTTTCCAGATGAATCGGTGGTAAGAAAACAATCTCTTAGGATAACCAAGCACCTAGGTTTTGCTAGAGAATTTCTACACTTGGCTGGGAAAACAACTTCCAGAGAGGCAGACGCCAACCTGTACCTTATTGGCATATAGATAGCTTCAGTAAGAAAACAGACTCTGGCTGCCGATGCCCTAAAACTACTGGCTTAGTCTGAGCTGCTAAAGCTGTTGCTCTGGCTTTGGCCAGGTGATTCAGTTGGGTTGGAGCTCTGTCCACAGGCACCAAGGTTGCAGGTCTGATATGTTAGGGCATATGCAGAAAGCAACCAATGAATGCATAAGTGGAACAATAAATCAATGTTTCTCTCCCTAAAAATCAATTTAAAAAATAAAGCTGTTGCTCTAAGTTGGTGCCCACTACATGTGGAAGGAGGCTTGAGGGTGTTTGGGTTATTTTTTTCTGCAAGGCACTTGGTTTTTCCAGCTATTTGCTAAATAAACCTGAAGAGCAGCAAGGCCTGGTGTAACCTGGGGCTGTAAAGGCAGGGAATAGGGCAGCCCGAGGAAGATGAGGTTCTTTGGAAAGTACTGCCCCGTTCACCAGCTGTTTGACTAGTTGAGCTTTCCCTAGAAAAGGTGAGGAGTCAGCCATGGAGGCCAGGTATTGTAGACACTGTCTCTAGATCACTATTTTACCCTTTCAGTTTTTATTTTTTCTATTTTTAATGATACTGGAATAGCCCCTGCTTCATTGGTGAGATCTGCAGGGCAGGTATTGAAACAGTCTGTTTCCATCTCACATGAATGATGATGTATGGGAAATTGATTTGAATGAAGCTTAGGAGTGTTGAAGTCAAGACAAAGCAAGTCTTCTACCCCTGCCCAAGCAGGCCATGCTGAAATTTGGTCTTTAGTTAAGGATTGAGGCCTGCTCATATCTCTTTGCCAACCCTAGAATCTCGGCTCACTTCCTGTCTTTTCACAAGCCTTACTTGAGTGAGTCCTGTCTTCCTGGCAGAAAAAACCTTGAAGCTGGAACACCCACTCCACCAGCCAGCAGCAAAAGAGGTCAGCCCCACAGCAGTGCTGACCAACTTGGACGGAAGCCCCATCTAATCAGCGTGATCCTAGATACAACTGTAGATCTCTCCATACGGGGACGTGGGGAAAGGGGGTGACAAAAATACTTTCTCAGAATAGAGGCAACACTAGTAAAGGGGGTGAGAGGAATGTTTCACTTAAAACCTTTTACATCTCAAGCTAAAAAAGAAGTTGCAAAACAAGATAAAAGTTATAACCTAATACTGTTAAACCAAAATATATATTTGTTTCTAGAAGGAATACAAAAATATTACTTTATGAATTTTACTTGTCAATTTATTCTTCTACATAACAATTTGTATTTTTTTATTAGCAGTGAATTTTTTAAACTTAATTTTTAGACTATTTTTGTTTTTCACTTTAAGAATCTTGGTTTTATCTGACAAATATTGCTTAATTCCTAATGCAGGAAGAGCTCTGGTTAGTATGACCAATCCTTTTCAACTAGAGGTAAGGGGAAAGCCATTGTAAATTGAAATAAGTTTAAGAAATCAGTATTGTTCCTTGAATTCCATTCCATCCCTTAGGCTAAACTAGCAGCATCACTGAAGGACTAGGCTGAGCCAGGTCACACAGTGGTGCAGGGAAATTAGAGATCACAGGTTGTTACTAGGATCATGGCTTCTGGTCATAAACCTTGTCCTGAACTGCTTCTCAGCCTTTTGGCCAAGACCAAGTGTGTAAATCTTGTCCAGTAATCTCAGACTGCCACTGAGTATTCATTACTTGGGCATTTGGCACCTACCTCAAGATGGGCATATGGCAGTTCCAGCATCCACCCAGTACCTTGCAGCATTCAGCACTTCCAAGGCTTGTTATTAAGGCAGAGGTGTGTGTGTCAGATTTCAGTTACCTTGGCTGGGGCTTTCCGATGCCTCAAAACCTGGGGTCTGGCTTCCTGCTTCTCTCGTTCTGTGGCCATGCTATTTTACACTGAAACACTTGGCATGCCCTTTGAGAAAAGCCAAAAGGATTCTGAATCCTTCCTCTGAGGGGATTCAGCTGGTATACCTTGTGAACAGGTACACCTGCTTGGAAAGGTTATTAATACAGTATTTAAGACTATTGTCTTTTCTAAATTACTTACTGTTAACCCACCTTCCCAGGTAAGCTCTGCCCTAGCCACACAATGGCCAGCCCTCCTATTTACTGTTTAAATTCAAGGTAGGGAAAAATTGCACTTGAGAATGAATCATCCATTTTATTTTATTTTGTCATGTGCTCACAACCTCTCCTCTCCCTTCCCTGGCAGGTCACAGATAAATTAAAAATAAAATCTACAAGGAAAATAATTTATAAAAGCACTCCCAGGCTCATGCCTTCTATCCTTACTGCTCAATTAATGTGTTACCCCTCCCCCAAAGTGGGGAGAACCAGCATTTCCCCCATTCAACTCCTGCTAGTCCAGATTGTACCCCAGAACCAGACAAGGGGGGGGAGGGGCAGCAGTAGCACACAGTTAAAAATAAAGACACTGGTCCTGGAACCATATGGCCACCTTGGCACTCCCCTCTCTGCTTCCCCCAGGCAGTCCTCCAGGAGCCCTTGCTGAGCTCAGGGTGCTGAGAAGTTGCCTATGGCCAAGAGCCTGGGGCAGGGGAAGATGCTGTAAACCTCCATTCATGCACTTCTAATCCTCCTAGGAAGAAACTCAAAGAAGAAAGCAGACAGAGACCTCAGGACAGAGGAGAAAAATCCCAAATGTTCACACAGTTACACGGAGTCTTTATGGCAAAGAGAACATTTAGCAGCTTTGAATATTGGGGTATCTCCTTTTTACTCAACACAAGCATCCTAGACCCTATAAGTGAAACAGGGCTCAAGCCCTAAAAAAATCAAAGCGCAAGAAACTCTAAGAGGACTAGTATTTTGTTGCTGGGTTTTGTTTTGGCTTTTTCCAGTGACAAGCCCAGTTGTTGGTGGGAGGTCTGAGGGGTCACTCCCCAGTGTTGTGCTGAATACTACCTGGCTTTTCCACATCATCCCCCTGCCTCAGAGCAGCCCCCAGAAGGCTGTAGGCCCATCACTGGGGGCACTGCCAGCACCCAGCTACAGAAGAGCCCTGGGCAGCTGGTGAGGGGCAGGGAAGAGAACAGCATTTGCATGCAGGCTCTGATGAAGTCATGGGAACCTCAGCTCAGGGGTGACTGGGCACCAGGGAGATGGGAGTGGCAGGACAGTGAGTGGCATGCTTGGTGTTGGGGCTGCTGCAACACGGGGTCTTGCGACCCTTTCCTGTTCAGTATCCTTTAATCCTAACCCTCTAAACAGGTGTCGGGTCCTGGTAGCTCCCCTTGTTGAAACGTTCAAAGAGTTATCTAAGAGCTCCCCTTCATGGATATCAAAGTGTGGGAGCAGAGTTCACAAAGCCCTTCCCAGAACTCACCTTGTCTGTGTCCACCCCTCCCCTGGAGTGAAGTGGGGTTTACTCACACCAATGACCTAGTCCCACCTAAAACCTGCTGCCTGGAATCCTGGCCAGATTCAATCTTAACCTGCAGTTTTTTCTTCCAGCTTTGATTTTGATTTTTTTTTTTTTTTTTTTTTTTTTTGGTTTTTCTTTCCTTCATTTCTTCCTGGAATGAGACTTTCTACTACTTTTCTCTCCTCTCACAAGTCCCTTCCTTCCCCTTTGTCGGCCTCCATCAATGCCATCACCACCCCACCCCTTCCCTCAAAGGAAAGGGGGATGGGTGAAGACCCTGTCCACCCAGACAGTCTGGCAACTTTGGCATTCCCCAGTGGGGGAAGCTGAGCCAGACAGTGCCTATGCCCGCCTCTTCCTGTCCACTGACCCACAGTCATCCCATCTGAGATCTATTGGATAACAAGGCATTCAAGTCCCCCACTGTAGGTCCAGGTCCAGGCCCAGCCCTTCTCCAGTTTCAATCTTGGTGAGTGTCAACCCCCCTTCCTCCCCAGGCTCACTTTCTCCGGTCCTTTGGCTTCCTCTCCTGCCGCCGGGCCTGCTGGTCAGCCAGGGTGCGGGGAATGAGGAGGACACTACCATCCCCAGCGTACTGGAGAGCATACTGACTGGGAGAGTAGGGTTGCCCATTCTCATCTCGCAGCCGCCCAAACACCTCCTGATACAGGCTCTGAACCTTCTGCTTCATTTGCCGCAGGGACCGGAGGAACTCTACCTTCTCCCGCAGCAGTCGGGCTTTATCACGCTGCAGGTCCTCCACATCCCGCTTCAGGTTCAGGATGGTGTCCAGCTTGCGCTTCCGGCAGTTCTGCGCTGCCATCTTGTTCTTGCCCCGGCGCCGGATATCCCGGATGAGGCTTAGCTGGGCTTCGCTGAGCTGGTATTTGGACAGCAGCTCGTTGAATTCCTCCACAGGCAAGTTGATGATTTTGTCATTGGTGAAGGGGATCTTCATGGCTCGGGCTCGATGTTCGTCCCGGCTCATCTGCTTGTCAGAGTCAAGGGCACTGGGTGCCATGTTGTACGTGTGGTTGTGGCCCACATGCTCCAAGTAGGGCAGGCAAGAGAGCTGAGACGGATCCTGGTAGCTCATGCGGCAGAACTTGGAATATTCGGGCTGGTAGCCCACAGCGCCCTCCACCTCTTCTAGATCCAGGGTTTCAGAGTCAGAGCTGTAGCCAACAGCACCTTCCTCAGAAAAGGAGGAAGAGGCTGAGGAAGAAGCAGAGGAAGAAGAGGAAGAAGAGGAGGAGGAGGAGCTGCCTTCAGAGCTGCTCAGGGAGGAAGGGCTATGGCTAGAGTCCAAGGAGAGGCCTGAGTCAGAGTCAAATTCCTCTTTAAGCTGGGAGGCCTGCACAGAGTTAAAGCCCTCTTCAATGGCCAGGTCCATCAGGCTGATCTCGTCTAGCATGGCTTCATCTAACAGACCCCCCAGTGGGTCAGGCAGCTCGGGGCCTGCTGTGTCATTGGCTGTGCCATTGAGCTGGGGTGGAAAGAAGAGGCCTGACAGGTTGGTGGGGCCAAAGGTGGGGTTGAGGCTGGTGGAATTGCTGGGGCCCAGTGGGAGCAGTGTGGAGCTGCTGGCCGCAGGCAGGCTCTCCACCTCAGGGCTGAAAAGGGAGAAGTCCTGGCTGCAGCCCCCCAGGGACGCCTGATGCAGGCTGACATTCTGATTGATGGGAGTGTTGGGGGCAAGGCTATAGTTGGTGCTCAGTGGGTCTCCAGGAGGGTTATTGTACAGGATCTCATTTGTTGATGTGTTCACTTCCATGGCCTGAAAGGGAAGAAGAGTGTCACCTTTTACTCAGAGTAGACTTCCCCCCCCCCAGGTGAAGCTGAAGCTGAAGGCTTATATGAGCAGACACCCAACATAGGCACAACTGCATGGGTATAAAAACAAGAAACTGGAAATCAGAGCCCACGGCATCAGCTCCTGGCCCTAGTTGGTCCACCAGGCCTGGCAGAGATGGGTTCCTTCATATGGACTCCACTCCAATGCAGGACTGACAAACTCATGTTTGGCCAGACTCCCCCATCTTGAAGAGAGAGTAAGCAAACACCTAACACTGACTACCTCTTCATTGCAAAATCAGCATAGTAAAAAAAAGACCAAGCCTTGGAATGAGAAAACTTAGCTGTACCACTTCCATGTGACCATGGGTGTATCACATAACCTATCTGAGCTTCCATGTCCTCACCTTTAAAATAATAAAGGGCTGCCCTAAGCTGGTTTGGCTCAGTGGATAGAGCCTTGGCCTGCGGACTGAAGGATCCTGGATTCAATTCCAGTCAAGGGCACATGCCCGGTTGCGGGCTCGATCCCCAGTAGGGGGCATGCAGGAGGCAGCTGATCAATGATTATCTCTCATCATTGATGTTTCTATCTCACTTTCCCTTCCAATCTGAAATCAATAAAAATATATTTTAAAAATAAATAGTAGCCGAAACCGGTTTGGCTCAGTGGATAGAGCGTCCGCCTGCGGACTGAAGGGTCCCAGGTTCTATTCCGGTCAAGGGCATGTACCTTGGTTGTGGGCACATCCCCAGTAGATGTGCAGGAGGCAGCTGATCGATGTTTCTCTCTCATCAATGTTTCTAACTATCTCTCTCCCTTCCTCTCTGTAAAAAATCAATAAAATATATTTTTAAAAATAATAATAAAGGGCTGACTAGATAACTGTGCCAAGTGAAATAATGGTGGCTGTAAAGCATTACATGAACGTCAGCTTAATGATAAACCTAGGGAACACCCAGCCAAGTGATTATCTGCTTGAAGGAAAAAAAGGAGGCATACCTAGAAGCAGGCCCACTCTAAAAGGCTCAAGCCCTGGGATTTTATCCCAAACCCGACTCCTGACTTGACCCCGTATCTCCCCAAGGAGATACCTAGACAGTTACCTCTCAGTGTTCTCACTTTCCTATGAATCAGACAGATACGTTACTCTTTCTCTTCCCAGAGAGGGGAAAAGCAAGTAAGTGCTAAGATACCCCACACAAGGTCCCATGAGTTTGTGCTCTGATAGTCCTACCTGCATTTCCATGATGGACATGAGATCTTGCCACTGCTGTTCCAAATCAAATGGTGACTCTGTCCCCGTCAGGAGAGGAGACAAGAGGTTGTTCTGAAGACCTGGGGGCTCACTCTCACTAGGCACTGCTTCGGTTAAGCTGGAAATGTCTGCTGGAAACTAGGGCAAAACACAGAGACTTCACCAAAGAAAAAAGGAAAAACCAGCCTTCTGCTTTCCTCCCAGAGACTACCATCTGAGGTTCTGTTCCTTCCTCTGATTTCACCCCCAGCAGCCAGGACAAGGCCAGCACCAAGAGTTGGCCTCTCAGGCAGCCCCGTAGGAACATTGTGTGCAGGCTTCCCTGATGACTTGGTGGGCTCTCCCTGAAGTCCTGCTCACCTCAGCATTCTCCCCAAAGGGGCAGGTGGACTCCAGCAGCCTAAGGCACAATTCCAAGGACAGGGCTGTCTGGTTCTCCCCACCAGGCACCTGTGGCAACAGCAACTGTAAGTCTGACTGATCTGGGCTTTGGCTGCCTGCAGGCTTCCCCAAGGGAACACTGAAGGAAGACCTGCGTGGTTGTAGGCCCACACACTCCCTCTGTTTCCGGGCTAATGACAGACCGTAAGTCCCAAACTCCAGGGGAGAACAGGGAAGGTAAAAGAGTCCTGATGCAAGTAGGAATCTGCTAGGTGCTTTGCCTCCTCTGTGCTGTTTGTTACCAAAGCCTGGCCCCTCTACTTCTATTCTGCTCATCCACTCTTTTCTCAGCCCACTCACTGTGAGAGACCCCAACCCAAAGTATACACTCAGGTCCATCCCACAAGACACAACTGCCTTCTCTAAAGAGAAGTTTCCTGGAGTGAGCAGAGGTGGGAGTACCTGGGCAGGGAAGCTCTCCCCAGTTTCTCCATCCACTAGCAGGTTTCGTGCCAGAACTTCTTCTCCTTCTCCTGGCCAGGTGTCCTCCTGCTCCACTCCATCTTGTGGTTCCTTATCCACATCTTGTTCTTTCTGACGATGACTATAGTCAAAAATCTCACGCCCAGCCCCCAGGTCAATATCCTGTCGCCAAAGTATGTCAATCAGATCTATGTCCTGAAAGACAGATCACCACGACTTTAGCTCTGGATCTAGGGGCCCCTTCCTGCCTCTCAAGAGGTCCTTCCTAACATCGCTCCGATGATTCCCTCCCAGGCCTACAGCTCCCAGCCGCTACCCCTGGCCCCCACTCGGCATCAGCAAGGCTTCATCCATCCATTTCCAGACACCAGCCTCCAAAAAACCCAAAACCTAGCAAAACCAATAGCATACCCATCACCATACCAGTCTGGGGGCTTAGTATCCGCACCAGAAACACCCCAGCTGAAAGGCAGGGCACCTCATTGCTATGCAAGAAGGAAGGTGGAAGTTAAGAGGCATTTCTCTTTTGGGGAATGGGAATCCCTTAAAACAGGGTTTGTAGGAAGCTGGCCACAGCAAGCAAGGGCAAACTGTCATGCAGAATTGCTTCTATGGTGGCCAGGCTTGCATCAGCCTATGGTACCATTTCATTTGCATAAAGGGGTGGGTTGGGCTGGAGAGGAAAATCCCTGCATTTGCAACCACCTGATGAAACCAATGACAATGACAGGCTGTCACCAGCCATTCCCCCTTCCCTGGCTGAGGCAGGAGTAAGGCTGAACACCCACAACTCTTAAAGCCCAGGCTCACCTCAAGATCCATCCCTGCCTGAATCCTCACTCTCCAGCTGATCCTAACAAGCTGCCGCTCCCAGGAGAGCTTCAAGCAGTCAGCTGATCCTCACTGGGCACCCCACCCCTGCCAAGGCCAGCCCCATAGTGCCCCCTCACACCAGCGCTCTCACGCCCTTACCACACCCCAGGACTCACTGACTCCCCATCAGTCAACCCACTCAAGGACATAGCCTCCATCACCACTTGGCCACAGCTGCTGCCTCAGGTACCAAAACACCCCCTCCTGCTCTACCCTGGTGGCTCCTGCACCAACTGCGACCCCCCCACTGCCACCAGCATAGAACCCCAGTAAATAGCTATTGGAGCTTTTCTACACATGACACCTCCTATAGCTAAAGAAACCCTACTGTTGGCTTCCATTCAGGTTAAGCCGGCACTTTTCAGAAAGCAATATCCTTAGATTAGACCCACCTCCCTAGCCCTTATCAGGTATCCTTTCCCACTATAACCCGCCTTGATCCTAAGACCTCCCACCAGGTGTACCTCTCCTTTTGGTCTCCCCGCATACACCAACCTGAACAGAAGCCCTGGACCCAGGAGCAGAGTGGGGCTGGGCCACCCGTTGACCAGCCAGCAAAGAGTTAAGGGGCCTGCTCCCTTTGGCAGGGCCCCCACCACTGTGAGAGCTGCGGTCCAGGCGGGTCATGTTCTGCGAGATGAGCCCCAGGGCAGCCGGTGCCGGGAAGCCGGACAGGGGGCTGCAAGGAGCTCTTGGCTGGCAGGGAGCACACCAGGCTGGAAGGGTGGCCCCGTGCTAGCTCGGAGGGGCCTGAGGAGGTGCCCCGCCCGTACAGCTGCCTGGGCGGCCCAGCCCAGCCCTCTTCCTCCATCCTTGAGCAGCCCCCTCCCACCTCACAACCCCAGTTCCACTCAGGCGCCCAGCAGCCCCCACCCTGAGCTCACCGCAGAGGCTGCAGTAAGATGGGACTCCCACCCCATGCTCCGTGCTCAAGCTGCAGAGGAAAGCAAGCTTCCTCCTAGGCCTATCCTCCCACTCCTCCCTCTCTTCCCATCCCCACGCCCCCCAAACTTGTTACCTAGGCTGCAGCAAGGAGCCAATCCCCTCCCCCTCCCACCCCGCAGGTCACTGCTGAGGCTGCGGAGAGCCAATCCCCTCCCCCAGGTCAGCAGCTGGGCTGCGGAAAGAGCCAATCCCCTCCCACTGTCGTTACCTAGGCTGCGACGAGAGCCAATCTCCTCCCCCAAGTCTCCGCTGGAGATGCGGAAAGAGCCAATCCCCTCCCACCGCCTGTTACCTAGCTGCAGCCCAGAGCCAATCTCTGCACCAGGGCAGCTGGAGAAGCTGCCGCAAGGAACCAGCCCATCCCTGGGCCGCCTCCTCTCCTCAAGGAGACGCACCCAGGGGCGGGCAGCCCCACCCAGCCCAGAAAGCCAGTGCGGGTGGGGCAGTGAGAGCCCGGGGGGAAGGGGGGCCACTCCTTCCAGTCGCATCCAGCTTACCCAGCCCACTGAGGACTGGGCAGACACTCCTCCTGAAGCTACTGCGGGAATTTAAGTTCTTCCCTGGAAATGGAAGTTTTCCCGTTCCTCAGGAGGACTGTGGCCAGTTGTCCTCAAGCCCAAGGATGACAAGCCAGGCTGAGCAGGAACCCAGTGTGTCCAGATCCAATGTGAGCCAGGGGCTTTGTCACTCTACAACAGGCCAGATGAGAGGAAGGGAAAATGCCATTTGCCCGTGTGCAGCCATGTCACAGTGCTGGCCAGGCCTACCAAGGGGTGGGAGCCATGAGCCTGAAGGCCAGCACTGAAGGAGACGAGTGTTCTGCACCGCCCACAGTGCTGGGGCCACAAGCATGTCCCTCGCTTTGCTCAAGCGTATTCTCTGCTGACCCTGGCCCACATCTCTGAAGAAGGAAAGACACCCCTGACAGAATCAGCATCACAATTCTGACTCCGACCCTCACTGCTGCTCCCCTTGAGCCGAAAGTCAGGTCAGGGACAGTGTGCTCTCCTTGGTCACAGACTGCTCCTTGCCTGGGAAGAGCCGTACACAGGCCACCCTCGCCCTAGGCAGACTGCCAACCTCGAGGGGAATCCTATCCCTGACGAGGGCCTGGGCTATGGCTGTCCATCGAACAGGCCTGGCAGCAGGGAGCACTGCCACCCAGGGATAATACCAGCTCCAGCAATGCCTGTCACATGCTCCAGACCTGGGTATTTTTATCCCTGAGTTGCTGAGGAAATGTTGTTCTAGACACATAATAATCCTCCCTTCCCCCATACCCAGCCTGGGCCCCTAATGCTGACCCACCGCCAGCCCCCAAAGGGAGTAGCGAAGGCCGAGTGTCACAGAAAACATAACCTTCATGAAGGCCAAGAAATGGAGGAAAGCAGGGTCAAAGTCCCACCCCATTCCACTCCAAGCCAGCCACATTCCATCCAAAACATCCCATCCCAGGAGAGCTCCCAGCAGGAATAGGAATGGAGCTCCCCCTGCAGGGTTCCCAAGAGCAAGCCCAGTTACACCCATTCCCTTGGGGAGCTACGCTGGGGCAGGAGGAAGACTACGTTGGGAGGCATACGTCTTCAGACCACTGTGCCAAGGCGAGTCCATCTGAAGTACATGGACCGAGAAAGAAGAAGAGAGGTTCAAGTTCCCAATGGCGCTGTAAGAATCTAAGAAAAAATGCAATGCGGAAGGGGAGGGTAAGCTAGAAGGGGGCAATGGGGCAAATAAGGGGACGACATATGTAAGACTTTAAACAATAAAGATTTTTTTTAAATGCACTGAAAACCCTAGCCAGTGTGGTTCAGTGGACAGAATGTCGGCCCTCGGACTGAAGTATCCCGGGTTTGATTCCGGTCCAGGGCACATACCTTGGTTGCAGGCTCGACCCCGGCCCTGGTCAGGGCACATGCAGGAGGTAACCAATTGATGTGTCTCTCTCACATGGATGTTTGTTTCTCTCTGTCTCTTGCCCTCCCTTCCACTCTCTACAAATCAATGGAAAAATATCCTCAGCTGAAGATGAACAGAAAATGCACTGAAAGGTAAGGAATGTTCATGTCTCGCATGCTCAGATAATTCTAATCTCTTTCAAAGTAGCTCCAGCATGAGCCAGCTGAACAGCAAAGCAACCGGGCACTACTGACATCTGGGGCCAGATCGGTCTGTCATTTGGGGGACGGTTCTGTTTTTTAGGAAGTTTAGCAGCATCCCTGAACTCTCCCCACTAGATGTCAATAGCACCTCTAGTTGTGACAACCAAGTGTCTCTAGACATTGTCACATGTCCCCTGGGGAGCAAAATCACCCCCAGTTTAGGACCTCGGGCCCAGAGGAAGCCACACGCTTTGAGTCACTAACATTCAGAGAACTGAGCTCAGGAACAGGCTCAAGTGCAGGACAGAAGAAAAAACCTGGTCTGACTAGTGGGCAGAAAGAGCCAAGTTCAGTATCTGTAACACTTTTTACATCCCCTGTCCCCACCCAGCACCACCACGAACACTCAGGTCTGGAAAACCCAGCCTAGTGCAATCCAGTCTTCTTTTCTTAATGGCCGGAAGACTGCAGTGGGCCTTTTTTCTCAAACTCCTTGGGGTTGAGTGGCAAGCCAGGGCCAAACATAGAGCTCAAAGCCATCTTATCATCATGTTGGTGGGACAGGGGCAGTTGTAGCCATTCACGTTATTAAAATCAATTACATCACTTTCTGCCCAGAACAGTATGTCAGCCACATGTCAGGAGCTAAAGATCTGACAGCTCAAAGCTAGCGGACTTGGGCAACAGAATGCATTTCCTCTTCTGCTCCCAGCCTCACCTTCCTACTCCCTACAGTGGGCCTTTAGCAAAGAGGGAGCCTTGGTCCTCACTGGACCGAGAATAACTATCTAAATCTACCCCTTGGCTCAGGCCCAGGACAGCGGACTTATCAGGACCTTAAAACAACAACAGGACTGACCACAAGGGAGTAGAACTTCAGGATATATATGTGTGTTTTGATGTGGGGGGAGGTACAAGGCAAGAGTCCACAAAATATTTGTGTCTTAGCAACAGATATACACGGCATCAAAGCCCATCACAACATGACTCCCTCCCCCATCCCAGGGCCTCCAGGAGTCATGTTGAAATCCAAGCAGTAAACACACTGGCATGTTCTAGGAACCTCCCACTGCCCTGACGGTACATTTAGAGGTGGGTCAATGGTTCAACACAGGAAATGCTGCTCCCAGGCCCCAATCCTAGTCAGACAATTCAGCTCATTCCTATTCAAGAACAATGCCTGAGACATTCCCCCACCCCCAGCCCAACCTCTGGTTCTTTACAGGAGTTAGTACCATAGACCACAGTCCTCCAGGACCAGCCAATCCCCACCCCCAACCCAACCCCTCCACCCACCCCTCCATGTGGCCACTAACCTCTTTGGTTAAGTCTCCACTGACTGGAGGGGCTACAGCCCCCAAATCCTCCAAATCTTCACTGAATCCCTGCTCCGTTTCGCTTTCTCGCACCCCGTTGTCTGGGCCTGTCACATCCTGGAGGCCGCTGGAACTCTCGAGGGCAAGGCCCGAGCTGGGCTGGCTGCCGGAGACAGACCCCTCCGGGTCCCGGTGGACCAGCCAGGCGTTCACCTCAGTGGTGGGCACCTGGAACCTGTCCAGGGCCCTCACCTGACTGAGGAGCCGCCGGGCAGTGAAGTAATTGTCCAGGTCTATGCTCTTGGGGTGGATACCATAGCCATCCAAGGTATTCCTCAGGTTGTGGAACTGGGTCTGAGTGTAGGCAGAACTGGGCCCCAGGATGATCTCCCGGAGTGGGGGGAGCTGTGAGGTCAGGTAAGTATCCACGTCCACCCGCACCCCAATCAAACTCAGCAGAATGGTGAACTGGAGGAGTCCTTCCGTTAAGTATTTCTTCAGAGAAAGCATTGCTGAAGGACCACAACGTTTGTGTGTTTTGGTTTTTAAATCTTCCAAACGACAAATCAAGGCCACTGCTCTGCTGCTCCAGCCAGCCAGTCACCCCCACTCAACGCCAAGCCCCCACCCCACCCTGGCACAACACAGGGGCTGAGCTCCCTGACGGCCTCAGAGGAAAGCACAGCCCGTAGAGCCAAGGCCACACTCCAGACCACATTCACTTTTCCCTTCTGGACACCTCACCTCTGAGAGTGCACAGCTCCTAACCCAGGCCAGGCCCTCAGGGTCCACGCGACTTACTGTCTCCACAGTCCACATACAGTCACTTCCTCACTCCCATTAGTCGTCCTCTCTGTCGATTCCACTGCAGGCTGTTCTCGGGAACAGCTGATGGGGGTGGTGGTGTGTTTTGTGGGGTTTTTTGGTGTGTGTTTTTCTTCCTAAGGTTTATTTTCTTTGGCTGGAGCTACAGGCCTTTTGTCTTGGGGTCAGAGTGTCCCACCTCCTCCACTCTTACCAGGAGGGTTTCCAGAGAAACCTGAAATGGGAATCACAGAGCAACAGGGTAAGATGCCATAATTTTCACACCAGGATCAAGGCAGAAGGTAGGAAACACATTAAAAGGCCACTTTTACAAGAGGAAAAATAAGTCAGTCATTATACGGCCTGAACAAAAACCTTTTATAGACACAACTATGAAAGGAAGTATTGCTCACAAAGGATCAAAGGATCCCTGTTTCTGCAGATGAAACGCTCCAGGCCCTAAAACATGGCTTGTTATGAAGAAGCAGACCATGCCCAGAGCATCCAAAACATTTTACCTGTTGTCTGACTCACCAACCCTCCCCCCAGCCCAGACACACACCGCCCAGCTTCTACTTCAGCACAAGTCCACTGCCCATCGCCACGGAAAGCTGGCTGCCATCTCTCCGGAGAAAACTGCCCACAATCCTTGTCCCTCCCCACTTCCCACGGGGAGGGGCCACCGTTCACGGATGAGAGTGTGAAAGGACACGAGGGACGCGGCCAGGCCACCACGTCACGGACGAGGACGATGCCTTTTATTTTCTCAACTTTGAAACCTGATTTCCCTTTCCCATCTCACATTTAAGAAAATAAAAAGGGGGGGAGAGGCGGGGTGGGGAGCCAGGATGATTCGGTCGGTAATTTGCATAGGCAGGTTTTATTTTCGCTCACATGACCTTCTGAGCCCAAACAGAGGCTATGGCAAAGTTCTCCCCCCGACAGCCAAGTGGGGAGGGAGTAAGCCTGCTTTCGGTTTCTGGCCTCTGCTTCTGAGCTATTAACCTTGCCAACCAAGACACAGCGCCGTCCGCCGGTATGAGCCACCTGCCAACTCCATCCTGAGGGAGGAGCGGGACCTACCCCTACCCCTACACCACACACACCCCTTGCTTGGCTAAGAGTAAACACAACTGCGACCCAGAGTTTCAGCTGGCACTGCCCTCCTGTCCTCACGCAAGTTATTGCTAAAGGCCTCCAGAAATTAAAGATCGAGGAAGGCCAGAGGCCTCTGGTGCGAGCCCAGCCCCAACCTGCCCCGGATACCCGAGTCCGGCTGACACCGAGTCGCCATGCCCGCTCCCGATGCCTCCGACCCCGGCCTCTGGGGCGGCAGCGAACAAGTGCTACTTTCCCGGCCTTGACGCACCCTCGCGGCCAAGCCCCATCGCGCCCCGCGCCGTGGCCCCACCCCGCGCCCGGACCCCGGCCTCACACCACGCCTTCTCGCGCTCTCAGCCCTCCCCAGCCCCACCCACCCGGGAGCGGGCCGGCTCCACGGGCGCGCGGCCCCTCCCGGCCAGGCCCGGGGCCCGACCCCCACAGGCCCCCGGCTCGGCCGCCCGCTCCCGCCTCC
The DNA here is from genome assembly GCF_014108235.1 of Myotis myotis. Lineage (NCBI taxonomy): Eukaryota > Metazoa > Chordata > Mammalia > Chiroptera > Vespertilionidae > Myotis > Myotis myotis. The sequence goes on along the minus strand of NW_023416321.1, from coordinate 9,808,896 downwards.
TGCCCCTCAGCTCCACCCCGCCGCCCTTCAGCCCTGAAGTCTCGGCCCCGCGACGCTGCCCGCCTCTCGTCAGGGAAAATAAGATGCCGGATACCCGCTGCTGAGCTCGGCGTCCGCCACGGCTGCCACAGCAGGTCCGCCACTCGAATCCCCGCCTTGCCGCAGCTGCCGCCGCCGCCGCCGCCGCCGGCCGGCCTAGAGCTTCCCCAGCCTCCGCTTCCCTCCCCGCCTCCTCCTCCCACCTCACTTGCAAGCCCGCCCCCCGCGGCCAACACGTTTCTCCAATCAACGAGCCGAGACCGTGGCCGTCGCCGGATGTCACGTTGATTGACAGTAGAGGAGGCCCAATGGCTGAGTTTCTTCCGCCTCCTTTTCCCCATTTCCCAAGACGGGCATGATTCACGGCCCAATGGACGTGTAAGCCCGCCCCCACGGCGTGGGCCCTCCAATAAGTGGGGCGAAGGGCCCTCTCGCCCCCGGCATCCGGGCCCCCACGGCCATGCGCCGGCCACAGTGGGTATGACGAGCTGGGTGCGGAGTAAACTGTGCAGGCTGAGCGCTTCCAGGGTCTTCTTCGGCCGGGGGAGAAGGGCTTGGGACTGGGAGGTGGTGTCGCCGCCGAAGCGCGGGACCCCCCCTTTGAAGGTTCCTACAGTGACTTGCAAAAGTCCAGTGCGACCCGAGGGGCGGGTCGAAGCGGAGTACAGAGCATGTGTTCCGTGTGGTGGCGACGCTGGTGTCGCCATCTTGGGTGCTGGCAGCGGAAACCGCTTTGCCAGCTTTCGCTTCGCGTGGAGGCACGCCCCTCGCCAGCCTAGGATGGTGGCACCTCCGTCCCAGGCTCGGGCCACATCGCGGGAACAGCCCTGGGAACGGGTGGCCCCGACGGTGGAGGGGCGTTGCGGGTGTGCGGGATGCGGGGTAATGAGGAATGTTCGCCGGGATGAGAGCTCCCGGAAGAGTGCCGCCTTCTCTCCCCTCTTCTCCCCGCCCAGCCTCCCACGGAGCTTGGTCTTGCCTCTCAGGAACTTTTCTCAGCGTCTAGTGTTCTCCGATCTCGTCTAGCCAACATCTTTGTGATTTTTCAAACGTTTGTTTCTATCTCCAGCATCACTTGGGGAACTCGTTACACCCGCCAATGCCGAGGCCGCCTGCCTGCTTATTAAAGGGCTTGGTAACGTCTTCTTTCAATCCTCACCCCCGGTTATGATTTCACTGGTGTTTAGAGGAAGGGGGAAGCCGGGCGAGAGAAACATCCGTCAGTCTCCTCCGTTACCTGCCCCCACCTCGATCAAACCTGCAGCCGAGGCACGTGCCCGGGCCTGGCTCAGCCCAGCAGCCTGTGGGTGCACAGGACAGGGCTCCAGCCCCCGAGCCGATGGCCAGCGCGCAGCCGGGGCCGCTGATGCAGCTGGTGGGGAGGCCACATGGAGGCGATCCCTGAGTGGCAGTTTGTGGTGCCTTGTTCCCAGCTGGGGGACAAGAAGGTGTCAACTCCAGTTCTTAACTCCCAGGGAGACCCCAGTCACCTATGGTCCTTGTACAGCGAAGGAGGAAGCCACCGGTAACCTGTCAAATCAGAGCGTCGAGGCCATCACGTGTTTGGAGAGTTAGGAGGCCGAATTTGGGGTGTTTCACAGATTATCAAGCACTTTCACCACATGTTACCATTAAACCGCCAAAACACCAGCATCCATTCGCGGAATCCTCCGTTAGTTACCCCTTTCAAATACTGGCCCGAAGAGCACATGGTTTAGCCCCGCCGGCCAGCGTGGCTCAGTGGTTGAGCACTGATCTATGAACCAGGAGGTCACAGTAGCATTCCTGGTCAGGGCACATGCTGATCCCCAGTGCGGGACGTGCAGGAGGCAGCCAATCAGTGATCCTCTCTCATCGTTGATGTTTCTATCTCTCCCTCTCCCTCTCTGAAATCAATAAAAACATACTTTAAAAAAACAAAGAGCACATGTTTTAGTTCTTTTTATGACGTGTCTCTGATAAATGCTACAATATAAACTCCAGGAGGACTAGAATTTTGAGCATTAACTGTTGAGTCTTCAAAACCTAGAACAGTGCCTGGTGCTTAGTAGACAATAAATACCTACTGAATAATTAAAGGAGCTCAAGCAGGCAGGCCTGTCATTAGAAGTTTGTGTTAAAAGCAGAAATTAATACTTGAAGGAGATGGCATATTGCCAAGGAAATCAGAGACCGGAATTAATAAGACCATGAAGGTTAATACTAATGAATAAGAAAGGTGTGATCATTAATTCTAAGAACATACTAAGGGGGGTGAGAAGAAATACTTTAAAAATAGAACTAAAAGATGTCAAGGCTAGACTAACGTTACAGGGCTTAATACTATTTTGAGAAGGTAGAACAAGAGGCTGCACATGAAGTGTGGTCATTTGTTTGACAGCAAATACAGAACCACTAGAGGCCAGAAATCCGTGCAAGGGGCTTGGCCCTCGCAGCTGGGGCCCTTGCAGCCCCGGCTTCGTCTGGAAGGTCATCCGGAAGGTCGTTCGGCCATCGGTCTAATTAGCATATTACGCTTTTATTATTAAAGATTTTAAACACTGACACACGCCAAAACCGGTTTGGCTCAGTGGATAGAGCGTCGGCCTGCAGACTGAAAGGTCCCAGGTTCGATTCCGGTCAAGGGCATGTACCTGGGTTGCGGGCACATCCCCAGTAGGAGATGTGCAGGAGGCAGCTGATCGATGATTCTCTCTCATCGATGTTTCTAACTCTCTATCCCTCTCCCTTCCTCTCTGTAAAAAATCAATAAAATACATTTTAAACACTGACACAGTTAAAAACACACACATACACACACACACACACACACACAAGCAAAAAAACCCTTCCTGGCCATGTGGCTCAGTTGGTTGGAAGCACTGTCCCATATACCAAATTGTTCTGGGTTTGATTCCCGGTCAGGGCACATACCTGGGTTTCGGGTCCAATCCCCCTGATTTGGATGCGTACAGGAGGTGACCAATAGATAGCTTTCTCTCACATTGATGTTTCTCTCCCCCCTTCCTTTCTCTAAAATCAATGGACATACCCTTGGGTGAGGATTTTTTAAAACTGGGCAGTCTTTTATGGGGAGTACTGGAAAAGTCCGTTTGTATTTCCCAAGTCCCTTTTTTTTTTTTTAAATATATTTTATTGATTTTTTACAGAGAGGAAGGGAGAGAGATAGAGAGTTAGAAACATCGATGAGAGAGAATCATCGATCAGCTGCCTCCTGCACATCTCCCACTGGGGATATGCCCGCAACCCAGGTACATGCCCTTGACCGGAATCGAACCCGGGACCTCTCAGTCCGCAGGCCGACGCTCTATCCACTGAGCCAAACCGGTTTCGGCCCCAAGTCCCTTTTAAGCTGTACAGCACAGTACCAGGTGCCTAGGACAAGAAATGCAGCCATATGGTAGATATATATAACTAACACGAAATCAAATACATAAGAAATATTCACTGAAATGAAATGGCAGCTATTGGTGGGAAGCCCACACTGGGGAGATAACATGTGATACTGTCACATTAACTTTGAAAGCCTAAATTCATTTGGTCACTTTTTAATGACTCAGTTTCTTGAGGTGGCACTTTTACCCATCCTCTCCTTTCCTTTCTCTCTTCTCTGGGGTCCTGGGTGTGGAGGGAGTGGCTGACACTGAGAGAATGGGGGGGGGGGGGATGCTATGTTAATTCTTAAGGGGAGGGGTGGAGAGGTCTTTTGTTTTCGCCTAACAATCCTATTCATGTTCTTTTGCCTTCCAACTTCAAGTACTGTGTTGAAAGGTGTATAAAATTACTTGAATGTACAGGGGAGAGAGAGGGATTATGAACTGCGTTGTTAGGTTAAAGGAACTACTCTTGGTGGTTAGAAAAAGTTTACTGCTTAGCAGTTACCCAGAGGTGGGAAGAGAACAGGAAAGACAAAGAATTGCTGGCCCGTTGCAAGGACTGAGGAGAATACTATATAGCTATAGAGACAATGTCAGGCAGCAGAAGCCATTAGGCCTGTCGGGGTGTGGGCACCCAGGATATGTAATACTCCACGGGAGGGGGCAGAGACCGAAAGGCTGTCTTCCACGCCTGTCTAGAGTTCCAGATCAAGTCTGAGCAGGTGCAAACCTTCCCTGGACCCACTGATTAACCTTGTAAAACCCAGGGTGTGTCCTTCTCCCAGGAAGCTACCCTCCTCCCTTCCCCCGACACCCCCATCCCCTCGGCTGGGACAGCTGTTAATAGGACATTTACTCAAGAAGCAAAAGAAAGATGCCATGCTGATGTGTCATCAGTCCTGATATACCCATTGAATCAGACCGAAAAGACCACTGGAAAAAGTGAGCACATGCGCTTTCTCCCTGAGGGCGAGGCTGGGAGCCTTCGCTAAAGCCAAGCCTTGCCCCTGCGACTCCCTGCTGTTCGGGAGAGAAGAGAAGGCTGCAGGAAGCCAGGGAGAAGAGGCTTAGTCCTAATACACAGGGATTTGGGGCCATAAAGAGAGACGGGTATCTATGAAATCCCCTCTCGTCCTGGTCATCTCTGTTGACCCAGCTTCCTCTATAGGAAAAGTTGTTGCTGCCACCAGCAGGCACAGCCATCATCCAGTCATCCTGCAAGGATGGAAACCCCCGGAGAGGGGGGTGTGGGAAGGTGGACTGGCTGGGGCTTGGATTGTTCTGGAAGAGCAGGAATTGCTTTTTCCCCTAAGGAGGAATGCAGTCTTTCTGCTCTTCGGGTTGCCCATTATTTTTTCCTTTCTTTAAAAATGTTTTTAGCCCTAGCCAGTTTGACTCAGTGGAGGGAGCCCGCAGACTGAAGGGTCCCCGAGTTTGATTCTGGTCAAGGGCGCATACCTTGGTTGCAGGCTCGATCCCCGTGTGGGAGGCAACCAATCGATGTGTCTCACATTGAGATTCCTCTCTGTCTCTCCCCCTCCACTCTCTCTAAACACACACACACACACACACACACAAAACAAGTTTTTAAATGTTGCTAATCTATATAAATATTTCTCAGTTTCCAACTTCCATCTAGTCCAGAGCGATGGATTAGATGCCTGCCTAAGATTTCCTTACACCCTTCTGAGGTTCTAGGATTACATTCTGTCAATACTAAATGGTATCATGTTTTGCAAGGAAATCAATTAGTTTTCCAGTTAATCCAGACATCTGGCGCCTTCCTTACTTGGTAAACATCATTAGCAAGCTTGTTACCATTAAGCCACCAAAATAGGTAAAGCCTCTCCCTGTGCACCCATCACACCTGTCTTGGGAGATTGCCTCTTAACCCTAGCATCACCTGGGGGGCTTGTAAAAGCTATCAATGCCCGGCCCTAGCGGCGTTTTCAGTGGTTAGTGTCGGCCTGAGCACTGAAGGATCTCCGGTTCGGTTCCCAGTCAGGGGCATTTACCTGGGTTGCTCCCTGGTCGGGGCATGTGCGGGAAGCAAACAGTCCATGTGTCTCTCTCACATCAATGTCTCTCTTTTGCGCTCTCTCTCTCCCCCCACCCCCTCTCTCTCCCTCCCTCCCTCCTTCCACTCTCTTTAAAAATCAACGGGAAGACCTAGCTGGTTTGGCTCAGTGGATAGAGCATTGGCTTGCGAACTGTTCGATTCCAGCCAAAAGCACATGAGGGGTCTCCGGCTCAATTCTGGCCAAAGGCACATGCTGGGTTGTGGGCTTGATCCCCAGTAGGGGCTTGCAGGAGGCAGCCAATCAATGATTCTCTCTCATCACTGATGTTTCTATCTCTCTCTCCCTCCCTCCCTCCTTCCACTCTCTTTAAAAATCAACGGGAAGACCTAGCTGGTTTGGCTCAGTGGATAGAGCATTGGCTTGCGAACTGTTCGATTCCAGCCAAAAGCACATGAGGGGTCTCCGGCTCAATTCTGGCCAAAGGCACATGCTGGGTTGTGGGCTTGATCCCCAGTAGGGGCGTGCAGGAGGCAGCCAATCAATGATTCTCTCTCATCACTGATGTTTCTATCTCACTCTCCCTCTCTCCCTCTCCCTCTCCCTTCCTCTCTGAAATCAATAAAAATATATTTTTTTAAAAATAAAATTCAATGGAAAAAGTACCCTCAGGTGAGGATTAACAAAACAAAAACATCAATGTCTAGATCTCACCACCAACCAGAGTCTCCCAGAGCAGCCCTGGGCATCAGAGATTTGTACAAGCTCGTCTGGTGATTCTTCTGCGCAGCCAGAGCACCACGAGCTTGGAGTAAGACCCCAACCTGGGTAAGAAAGGACAACAGTGGCCCTGGCCGGGCGGGTCAGTTGGTCAGAGTATCGCCCCATCACTGAAAGGCTGTGGGTTCGGGTTTATTCCCCTGTCGGGGCAAGTACGGGAGAAAACTAATCGATGTTTCTCTCATATCAATGTCTCTCTCTCTCTCCCGCTCTCCAAAATCAATAAAAACATACCTTAGGTAAGGATTAAAAAGAAGGACAACAGTGGTAATGCATGAGCACCCACTAGAATCACTGCCTGAAAAAGGATGTAGTATTTCTCCATCCCCAAATGCTCTCTTCCTTGACCTAGCGAGCCAGCGAAAACACCTCATGGTTCATTCATGTCTTGGTATAACGTTTTAGGAAGCTGAGCCCTGTAAGTCCTCCCCGTGTTGTCCCTAACAATGCTGGGTAATTTTCTTTGTATAGATTGCACTCCGTGGGGCACGTCACAATCAGGGAGGCCCTATTGTAAGAGTGTTTTGGACTCAGAGCTGGATTCAAAACTATGGCTCTGCCACTTACTAGTTGAGGCCTCCTGAGCTAAGTGGAAATAACAGTATACACATTCAAAGTCTAAAAATCAGACTGATGTGCCCCAGCTAGGGGGCTGGGTTGGTTAGAGCATCAGCCCATGCACCAAAAGGTTTTGGGTTCAATTCCCAGTCCCGGTGGGTACAGGAGGGGACCCGTCGATGTTCCTCTCTTACACCAACGTTTCTGTCTCTCTCTCTCCCTTCCTCTCTCTAAAAATCAAGGGAGGGGACAGGTTTGGGTTTAAAAAAAAAATTAGATCCTACGGACAAAGTCACTCAGGCATAGAGCTGATTGTTAGGTCCCTGCCCACCCTACAACCTTATTCTCCCAGAGAAAGCCAAAGACGTTGAAGATATGAGAGCTGTGCGTAGGGTGGTCAACTGGAAACCAGCCGGCACACAGAGCATGGAAGCTTTCATTTTCTCTCTGCAGAATACCGCAAGCACACACACCCATGCCTCACATTCCACACACACCTCCCCCTCTTGACATTATAGCAGGAAAGATAGAGCTGCTACCCAAGGGAGCTGTTGCTTCTTGTCACACAAGCACAGATGCCAAAATCCTAGGACAGACAACACAGAAATGTGGCAGCAGCAGGCTGAGTCAGAGGAAGCAGAATGGACTCGCCTCCAAGACATACCAAGGCCCAGAGGGGAACCCATTTGAACCACTTGCCTCTTGGAGATTCCAAAGGGTGTGTGTGTGTGTGTGTGTGTGTGTTTTCAGGACCAATTCTGAGTTCAGCTACTCCACAGATGCTGGTTAGAGATGCGAATGCCCCCCCCGCCCCCCCAGCACACCCACCCTGAAGGGAGCAGAGAGCAGAGAAACATAAAAGCTGTGTTGTTGTTGTTGTTGTTTAATAGGGTTAGCTCTGGCAGGGGTTGCTCAGTGGTTAGAGTGTCGGCCCTTGGACTAAAGGGTCTCTGGTTCAATCCCATGCCCCGAGAGCAGGAGGCAGCCAATTGATGTCTCTCTCTCTCTCTCTCTCTCTCTCCCCCTCCTCCCTCCCTCCCTCTCCTCCACTCTATCTAAAAATCAATGAAAAAAATATCCTCAGGTGAGAATTTAAAAAAAGAAAGTACATATATAAGGTTTTATTTATTTCAGAGAGAAGAAGAGAGAGAGCGAAACATTGATGTGAGAGAGAAACACTGATAAGCTGCCTCCTGCCTACATACCCCCTAGTGGGAATCGAGCCTGCAACCCAGGCATGTGCCCTGACAGGGAATTGAACCAGTGACCTCCTGGTGCTTGAGCCAACACTCAACCGAGTCACACGGGCTGGGCAAAGCTGTGTTGTTTTTGAACCCAGCTCTGGCTTCCTCATTCTGGGGAGGCTTTCTGCTGCCCTTGGCTGCTCCTCGGGTGCTGCCAGGCTTACACTGTGACCTCCTGAGACGATGCTCTGTGGGAGACACTGTGCACTCTGAGCTTGTATTTTTACATAGAATCTCATTAAAGGGGCACCCTAGGCTGGGGCCTGAGGAGGAGAATCAATGAGGAGAATCTCTTCCTTGAAAACTTAACTTGAAGGCTCTGAATTTATTCACCACAGCATCCTGGGGATTAAAAAGAGCAGCCGAGGTGGTGGTGGTGGTAAGGATTTTATGGTCCTCAAGCTTCCTTTCCTGGCCTTCTCTTTATGCCAGCCCCTGTGCCTCTCTCTAGTACCTTTTTAAAAATATATATATTTTATTGATTTTTTACAGAGAGGAAGGGAGAGGGATAGAGAGTCAGAAACATCGATGAGAGAGAAACATCAATCAGCTGCCTCCTGCACACCCCCTACTGGGAATGTGCCCGCAACCAAGGTACATGCCCTTGACCAGAATCGAACCTGGGACCCTTCAGTCCGCAGGCTGATGCTCTATCCACTGAGCCAAACCAGCCAGGGCTCTAGTACCTTCTTATCCAGTCCTCCTCTAACTCCTCTCCCACCTCTCCCCATGGAGCCACACCAGCTCCCTAAGTGGACTAGCTCACAGAAATATTAAGGGATCAAAATAATCAAGTCGGTATTTTTTTATAACACACCAAGCTGGCATGATCATGGACATCATTTCTGGTGATCTGGAAGCCAAATAAAATACTGCTTCCCCCTCCCCCCAACCCCCGCCTCACCCCAGAATTGTACCAATTGTACCCGTGTTGGTTAATGTTCACTATTATGACTCTGGCAGCCTGCAAGGAAGGTTCAGGCGTGCCCTCTAAGTCATCATAAAAAGAGGTTCAGTAGATGCTTTCGTCAGATGTCTGCATGGCTTACTCTGTCACCTCCTTCAGCTCTTTCTTCAAATGTCACCTTCTTGAAGGCTTTCCCCAGTGACACTAAGGAAAATGGCACTCCACCCTGCTCCCACCAATCCCTTACCTTCCTGACCCCTAGTCCTGCTCTGTTATTCTTTGTAGCATTTATCAGCAACTCACATCATATCTATTTATTATCTGTCTTGCAAAGAAACAATAAAAAATATATTAAAAAATTTTTTTTATTGATTTCAAAGAGGAAGAGAGAGATAGAAACATCAATGATGAGAGAGAATCATTGATCGGCTGCCTCCTGCACCCCACACTGGGGATGGAGCCCACAACCTGGGCATGTGCCCTCACCGGAATCTAACCGTAACCTTCTGGTTCATAGGTCAGAGTTCAACCACTGAACCACGTGGGCTGGGCTCAATAAAACTATATTTAAAACAAAGAAAAGATCTTGAAAAGGTCTGAGTCTCCCTCCCTTAAAATGGGGGTGATAACACCTACGTCAGGTGTGGGTTATATTGGGTAATGTATGTGGAAGTGCTTGAGTGTAAAACAGATGCCTGAGGGTTTTGTGGGTAAATGGGTAAGTCCTGTTGACCCCGAGTGGGACTTTCCCACTGGCCTTGGGGATCCTGAAGGGAAAGCTGGCCATCTGGTGTACTTCCACCAAAGACGCTAAAGCCTGGCAAAGCCCGGCGCCGCTGGGAGCATTTGTGCTGCAGGCGTCTGTCCTGCTTCAGGTTTGCCTGTCTGTGTTTGGGAGACCTCAGCGGGGCCTGGGGCCATGGCTCCCCGGGAGGAGGCGGGAGTGGGCCGACCTGTTGGGCGCAGAGGGTCCCCCCAGAGCCGGCCCCATCGGCTCCCGCTGCTATAACTTGTCCCCGAGGCCCGATCGTATTTGTCCGCGTGGTACTTACCCGTAGTTAAGAGACAAAACTGGACTTTGCCTGTGTTTTCTGCTGCCCCCCGTTTAGCCTGCGCAAACCAAACCCGCAGGCCAGAAGGAGGGGACAGGCAGGGGGCTGGGCTGGGCTGGCCCGGGGCAAGGAGGACGGGCTCCGGACTTTCGGGAGGGAAAGAAGGGAGCTGGGAAAGGGGCGCGGGGTGTGGGGCGCAGGGAGGAGCGGGCGGGAAGGGACAGCGGGGCGGGCCCGGAGGAGGGCAGGGCCGCAGGGAACGGGCGAGGCGGGCGCGGGGCGGGGCGGCGGGAGGCGCTGTCAGCGCGAGGCGGCGAGCGGAATGCAGCGGCCCGAGGCCTGGCCACGTCCGCACCCGGGGGAGGGGGCCGCGGCCGCCCAGATCGGGGCCCCAGCACCGCCCGCCCCGGCCGGGGAGCCCGCGGGGTCGCGGGTATGGAGCAGGCGGGCGGGGCCGGGGGCCGGGGCGGCTGGAATCGGGGCCGAGGTGGGGAGGGGGGCATCTCACTCACAACTTGCACGCCCGGCGCCGGGACCTGGGTGCCACCCCCGAGCCGCCCAGGGAGGGGGCCGGGCCGGGCGGCGAGGAAAGTTCCTGCGGGCGCGGGCACGGACTCCCGAGGAGGCCTGTCCCGAGTCCGCGTGGGGCCGAAGTTCTGGATCCATTTGGAGCAGCGAGGGGACGGCTTGGGGGTGGGGTGGGTGGAGGTTCTGCAGGGAGGGAGGGAGTGGCGGGGGCGCCCGGGGGCGGCGGGCGGACGGGGGCGCGCTCAGAGAGGGGGTCCAGCCTGGACCCCGAGGTCAGCTGGAAGGAGGAGGCACCGCTGTCGCCCCGGCCCAGGTTCTGTGATACACTCCGACTCGGGCTCTGGAGCAGTCAGTGCATGACAGAACTTGGGCCCGGGCGGACCTTCCGCACACTGGGCAGAGCGCCCACCAGGGGCCTGCAGGGGCATCCGCTGGGAGTGGAGAGGCCCGGAGTGGGCCCCTGCGGGACAGGACTGGGCCAGCACCGGCTCTGGACCTTGTAGGCGCGGGTCACTGGAGCCTGAGCATGGACTCCCGGGGCCCGTAAAACCAAGGACAGGGCACCTGCCTTGAGTCAGGGGCCGACGGAGCTCCCCTCACCCCGACCCCGTGTCAGTTGCAGGAACCTTCCCTCTACACCATCAAGGCTGTTTTCATCCTAGATAGTGACGGACGCCGCCTGCTGGCCAAGGTAACCTCCCACCCTCACCCGAGGGCCCCTGAAGACTGTGCTTCTGTCCCCAAAACAAAAGTCCCCACGCAGCTGCCTCAGGAGAGACCCACTGTGGGTTCTGTGACTCAGAGCAGCTCCGCTTGGACCCTGCAAAGGTCACTCTGCCAGCCCCGTCAGACTGCTGAGCCCTGATTCTAACCATGTCCCCCGAAATGTCTCTGGTCATCCTTTCCGTTCGCCAGCTGGACCCTGGGCGCGGAAGGGACCTTCAGGGGTCAGTGGAGTGTTGAGCCTGGGACCCAGGAGTCCGGGTCCCCAAATTCTAAACAAGCAACCTCCGCTTTTCTTCGACAGCTTAGCAAACACTGAGGATTTGGTCTGAGGAGTCTAAGAATTTAGATCCAGGCAGGATTAGAGAGCACAGAATCCAGCTCTTTCACAAATGAAGGAAATGCGGCCTGGTCTAGAGAAGCTAAATGAGTTGCCTGCAGTCACAAGGGTTAATATCAGAGCAGCGATCTGAACTCCAGTATTCTGGCTTGGAGCTCAGAAGGGTGGCTTTCCCTGCACAAACTAATCAGTTATGCGGTATCTATCCCAGTAAACATGGCCTAGGATAATCTACATAATAAAAGCCTAAGCCACCCTTATGGCGGAACGACCAGAAGGACCAGAACAACCGGTCGCTATGATACACACTGACCACCAAGGGGCAGATGCTCAACGCAGGAGCTGCCCCCTGGTGGTCAGTGTGCTCCCACAGGGGGAGCGCTGCTCAGCCAGAAGCCGGACTCATGGCTGGTGAGCACAGTGGCAGTGGCGGGAGCCTCTCCTGCCTCTGCGGCAGCGGCAGCAAGGAGCAGGGAGCAGGCGGGCTGTAAAGAACGAGGGGTCCCGGACTGTGAGAGGGCGCAGGCTGGGCTGAGGGACCCCCCCCCCTTCCAGTGCACAAATTTCATGCACCGGGCCTCTAGTCCAAAAATAAATGTCTACCTCAACACAACTGACTATAGTAGGGATATAGTATCTAAACTAGCTATGAAATAATTTATAGATTTGCTTGTTTGCCTTTATGCCTTCAGTGGCCAGCAGGGAGACTACTAATTTGCCTGCCATTGGGGTACTAAGGGGCATAATCCACGTTCAGAAAATTGAGAGCTGAGCTCACCAGACCTTGCCCCAGCAGATGGTCAGAGGTGGATCAGCAATGTCAAAGGTTTTAGGACCTCATCCCAGCAGGACACATTCATGTTCAGGTTAAGAAACTGAGTCTGAGAGAGAGGCTCACCGAACCCAGACACAACAGCATTGACTTAAGTACACACTGTGCAATGTGTCCTGGGGATTTTCCCTCAGATATTTTGTCTTCATAACTCTGCCGGAAGTCAAACCATCCTGGGTGTTGAATGCCAGTTCTGCCCCTACAACTGTGAGAAGTTACCTGACTTCTTCTCCTCAGTTTCCCCATCAGTGCAATGGGAGTAATAAAGTAGTTATGATTATTATTGTGAAGAAGAAGGACCCCGGGCTCTACCCTCTTTCCTGTAGACTCAGGTCCATGTAGAAACAGCATGACTTGGTGATCACCCCAATCCTCAGCACACCGCACATCTGCTCAACATACAAAAGCCTCCAAGAATCAGGAGAGGACTCCAAAAAAAAAAAAAAAAAAAACAAAAACAAAGGCCTCAAAACAATTTGTGTCTATAGGGAAACAGTGAGCAGTCAGGCCTAGGGGGCAATAAAGAAGTGATGGGGCACTTGGCCAGCACCCACCATTCCCTGCCACCCATCCATGGAGGAGCCAGGCTCTGGGGAATGGCTATCGCCCCTTCTCCTCCCCTTTCTCATAGTATTATGATGACACATTCCCCTCTATGAAGGAGCAGATGGCCTTCGAGAAAAATGTCTTCAATAAGACCAACCGGACTGACAGTAAGTACCCTCCTCTTCCTCGTCCAGAACTCTCAGATACGCCCTGTCCTCTCCATCTGGATACATCTGTCCCCGTCGGGCCTGCACACCCACAGGCCATTTCCTTTTCTTCAGAGGTTCTGTTTTCCTCTCCTTCCCAGCTGTTCATTTCTACGTCTGGGGAACCTTCACATACACACACACACACACACACACACACACACACACACACACCATCACTCTCAAACCTCCCACCGCCTGCACACCTAGACCTTGCTCTCAGGGGAAGAGGCCAACTGAGTTGTGGGCCCCCTACTGGCCTGGGACTGGTCCAGGGCATTGCACATGGTGGGAGCGGGGGGGGGGGGGGGGGGGGGTGCAAGGTCGACCTTGAACTGGGTTTGTTGACTCCTCAGAATGAGGCAATCACTAGAAATAGGGGGTGGAGGGAAGGACACAGCGTAGCCTAATGGTAGTGTCCCTAGTGCTAGTCTTTCCAAGGGTTCCTTAGAAAGGGAGGAATGAAAGAGAGGGAGAAGAGCAGAGCTGGAGATGGGGAGGAGGGGCCAGAACGGAAAGTCTCCTCTACTTCTAGGTGAGATTGCGTTTTTCGGGGGCATGACCATCGTCTACAAGAGCAGCATCGACCTCTTCCTGTACGTGGTGGGCTCATCCCAGGAGAATGAGGTGAATTCAGGAGGTTGGGGTGACAAGGAGGGTCTGTCTGTGGGGGAATGGCTTGGAGTCTGGGGTAGAAGCTGGGTACCCCTCCTTCTAAACTCTGGGGGTTGGTGAGCAGCCAGAATGGTTCTTTCTGGGACAAGGTATACCCATTATGCCCCTTAGGTTCCTTAGGGACCAGAAGTGAAGTTCTCTGCAGGAACTTTTGTTCCTTGTTTTGAGCACCATAGAGAAGGATACTCAGCGTCCCACTCTAGTGCTTCCCAACCCTGCTCCAAGGTCAAGCTGCAGGCAGTCTCAGCCCTGTCGATCTGGAAAGGGACAGTTTCCCACGCAGGTAGACGCTGAGGTCTTCGTTTGGCCTTCCCAATCTCAAGCTCTCTCGTTTCCCTCCTCCCATATATTTGCCCAACCTCAGCTGATGCTCATGTCTGTTCTCACCTGCCTGTTTGAGTCCCTGAACCACGTGTTAAGGTGAGTGAGATCCTCGGCCCTTCAAGGCCCCACCCCCAGGCCTTGATACATCACAAAGACAGGGCTCTTCCTCCATGCTTTTGTCCTGACGTCCCTACCAGACTAAGACTGGAGCTGGAGCGTCCCCCTCCAAGACCTCTGCCCTTTACCTAGCCACATGGTATCACCCGGAGCAGGGCAATATGAAGGTATGGCCAGAAAATGAGGTCTAGAAAAGCGAAATGATTTGCCTGAGGTTACAAATGGTTTATATCACAGCAGAGACTCAAACTCAGGTTTTCTGACTTGAGGCTCAAGGTGGTTTTCACCAGACCCCAATTCAGTTATCCAGTATCTATTCCAGTGGGCATGACCTTAGGAAACCAAAGTAGGAAAATCCAAAAATACATGCATTCCCTAGTCAACACAGTTAAGTATAGTAGAGCTATGGCATCTAAACTAGTTATGAGATGCATCAGGGGTGCCATGGGGGGCACAGCATCAATGCCCCACGTGTAGGAGGTTGGGCAAGGAGGGTTTAAGGCAGCAGGCCTGTCCTCTGCTCGGGAATCCCTTGCACAGGCGATGCCCTCACTGCCCTTGACATTGTCCTTCCCAGTGCTTGTTGGGCGTGTGGTGGGGTGTGGATGGAGAGGGGGGGTCTGTCTCACCTCGGCAGGGACCTGGTTCCTCCTGGCCACGGGGAAGCTCAGCAGCTGTATCTCCTTCAGGAAGAACGTGGAGAAGCGCTGGCTGATGGATAACATGGATGGAGCCTTCCTGGTGCTGGATGAGATTGTGGATGGCGGGTGAGGAGGGGGTGGCCAGGGACACTCACGGAGGGGGGTGCCTTTGGAGATCATCCCCTCTAGATTGTACCCAGCACACTGCTGGCTCCTCTGGCCACCTTCTCCCTCCTTTCCCCAGCATATTCCGGTGATCTCATCCCCCCGCCCCACTCATGAGGACAGAGGTTGAGGTCAGTGTTAGTCTAAGTCAAGCAAACAAGAAAGGGATTTGATGCCCAGCTGCGGCTGGCTGTTGGATAGGCAGGGTTTGGGTGAAATGGTTTGCTCTCCAGAGCCCAGGAGAAGCAGGCAGCAGACACTTGCCCCTCCCTAGAAGGACTTCATTCTGGCGGAGCCCTGTTGCCTCCACACCCCCCACTCTCAGAGCTCCATTCCAACCTTGCCTAGATATGTGGCCTGGGCCGGTTACTGATTCTCCCTGAGCCTCACTTTGCCTGTCTTTCTAATGGGGATGATAAAGGCACGACCTCATAGGGTATGGAGATTAAATAAGGTGATGCCGGTCAAGTTCACGGTTCTCCTTCAATAAATGTCACCTGCGGTTGGTATGCTATTCTTAGGAAGCTGGGTGTCCTTATGAGAAGGGTGGGTTAGTGAATTTCCATGGAGGGAAATAACTGGGGAGAGAATGAAATTCTCACTCAGGGGCAAAGGATACTAGAAACTAATTATCTTAAAAACACCCACACGCTCTATCATTACATCCATTTTAGAGATGAGGGAACAGAGGCTCAGAGATTCAAGTGACTTGCTCAAGGTCACACGGCAGGGCCAAGATCTAAAACCATGGGCATGGTTCAAGATTGGGCTCTTTCCATGGCACTGTACCACACGCCCGGGGGGAGGGGACAGGGAGCTCTGGGAGATGGGGGACTATGGAATTCCTCTCCTTTCCCTCCCCATTGACTTTCTGTTACTGCAAGGCTTTGTGCTAATGGCTGAGACCCAAGAGAGATGGAATAAGACCGGGTTTTGTGGAACCAGAAGTATATACAATTTGGGGGAACCCTTTAAGGAAAGCATGCACACACAATTACAAAATGGGGGGCAGGGCTTAGGACAGACACTGGAGTTCCCATTTCTTTTGTATATGGCACAGAATACTAGTGAAATGAGATAGAGACCCCAAGGGACCTCCCTTCCTTCTCTGAACTTTCCTGAATCCAACCCTGACCCAGAAGGGGAAGTGAACTTTCAAGAGCTCTGAGTGTTCCAGCCCCTGCTTTTGACACCCAGTGTTCCTGGCCTGGACTCACTCTATTGCACAGCTTCTGCCCAATGATGACCAAGTGTCTGACCAGCAGGTTTGAAGTATAGAAGAACCAGAGTTGAGGGGTCTCCATGGTCAGGGAGAGTTCTTCCTTGAGAAATATCAGGGGGAAGGTCCCCTGGAGGGGAATTTTGCAGGATATGGTGGTTGAGGGACGAGGCTTAGCAGCGAGAGGCTGCAGAGGGGAGAATCATGTCACTGACTTCCCTCCTGGCTTCTCTCTCATCGTGTAGCGTGATTCTGGAGAGCGACCCTCAGCAAGTGATCCAGAAAGTGAATTTTAGGGTAAGAGTCCCCTGCATGCCCTTATCTCCTCTAGGCTACCCTTCCCATCCTCCCCGGCTCCTGTCTTCCCTGTGCTGGGGCTGCCAGGGCCTGGGGGGGGGGGGGGCAAGCTCCTCTAGCAGAAGCAATTACTGGGATGATGCACTTGGGGGAGCAGCAGTTTGGGGGTGTCAGTTAGTAAAAGAGATCTGCTGTCCTCCCCCCCTGTAGAATCACCAAGTAGCTCCCCCTCCTCCCTGGTGGGAAATACAGACTGGGGAAATAAACTGCCAGAGAGATACCGGTGGCTGCCTTGGCCTTGAAGTTGGGGAGTGGCAGTCTAGATAGAGTGGCCCTGCCTCGTGTGGCTTTCCTGTCTGAAGTAAACCTTTCCTCCCATCTTTATTCCCTGCATTCCCTTACTCTCCAGGCACCATAGGCAGGGCCTCGGGGGTCCTGGCTTCCAAGTGACAAGGTGCAGGGCTTCCACTCACGGGCGATCCAGGTGCAGTGCCGGATCCCATAACACTGCACCCCTCGCCACCACCCCTTCACCTCCCTTTCTAAGCCCATTACTCCCGCCCTGGCCTGACCACCCTCTGCCACTGCTTCCCCACAGGCAGATGACGGCGGCTTGACTGAGCAGAGTGTGGCCCAGGTAGGCCCCCAACATCTGCCTTGGGCTAGAGGGCGGAGAGCAGCACCTCTGAGGGGGATCCAGCGGGGGCTGTGAAGGCTGAGAATTCAGGGTGCGGGAGGGATTAGACAGTGACAGGCCGTCTGTTGGAGAGTCACGGGAGGCTGCTAGAGTCTCCGGGGTGGTGCCGAGCTGGGCATTGATCATTGACGCACACCCTACTGGCAGCCACCTCATCTCCTGGCTTGGTATCGTTAGACTGAAACCCTGCGGTAAATGCCTGCCCTGGAGATGGCTGGGTCACTTTTCCCCAAAGCAATCCCGGGGTGCAGGCCCTGATGCTCCCCCTCGCCCAGAAAGGACAACAAATAGGAGTTTTCCTCCAAACCCTCACCCCTCAATGTTAAGGTCCAAGCTGTAATTGTTTAGGGACCCTGGAGCCCGTGGTAAGATCTCACTTGCTCTACTCCTCACTTGCCACCTAGCCCCTGGCTGTGGAAAACTCCATCCCCGCCAGTCCCCTGCATGGTCCTAACTGGGGGTGCATGTGGGGCAAGGGGGAGGTCCCTGGATCTGTGGCTTGACAGTTTCCCAGCTGTGCAAACTTCCTGCTTATCAGGCTGACTGCTTGACCTCCGTCTGTCTGCCCGCAGGTCTCTCTGCACAGACTAATCCTGGTTTTATGGAGCTTCCTGCCCTGGCACTAACTCCCTCCTGCTGTGGTGGCCCAGGCCTAGATGGGTGTGTAGCATCCGTGCGGAGCCCTGGGTGTGCTGCTCACTTGCCTGCACTGCCCTGGTGCTCACCCTGCCTCTCCCTCTTCGTGGCTCCCAGGCCTCCCCCTACCCTGCCGGGAGGAATACAGACAGCCCTGCGGCAGTTTCAGGTCCAAAGAGGTTAGGGAGCATGAGCAGAGCAGGCACAGGCATGTATGTTCCGCTTTGCCACCTAGAATCTGGGTTACCGAGGGCAAGTTTCTCAGCCTCTCTGGGCCTCACACAATCATGGGACACTCCTCACAGAGTTATCATGAAAACTAGGTGAGCCAGTGCATGGAAAACTCTTTGCCCAGCTCCTCCTTTTCCAAAGGGAGAAAGAAGGAAGACACAGCCCTTTTAATGGAATTCTTGAGTAAAAACCAAGAAAGTCGCAGGGAGCGAGCGAGTGGAGGATGAAACCAGGAGAAAGTTGGATTCTGGCAAGAAAAGCAGGAGTACCCCCCCCCCCCCCGGGCCATGCTGTCCCTGAGAGAGGAAGGGAGACTGTGCAGGAAGAAGGGACACACATTGGGGGACGAGCCTTCAGAAGGGGGTGAGGCTGGGTGGCAGGAGGGACGACCGGAGAGGCATACGTGGCGTCACCACCGTGTTGGGGCTGTGTGCGCGCCTTGGTACGCCTTTGCGTCAGCACTGGCCTGCGGTTGTTTCCTCAGCTGCAGGTGAGCCTGCACGACCCGGGCGCAGGTGTCCCGTGGCTGTGTCTGGCCAGCCACTGTTGGCCAGCTGTGCCACATCAGCAGAGGGTGGGGCTGGGTGTGGAGGACAGACACACTGCCAGCCAAGGGCAGACCTAGAGTTTTGCTCAGGCAGCGTCAGGCTGGGCCCAGTGTCTGCCTGGACGTGGCACTGTGGGCAGGAGCTAGCATGACACGGTATGGGAACGACAGAGCCTGTCGCCACACCCACCCCTGCAGATGCAGAAACCAGAGGGCCGGGCAGGCCTGGGCCCGGGCTGGGAGCTGCCTGCAGCCAGTTTGGACTGCGCTTTCCTCTGGCGCCCTATCCCCTGCTTAAGTCAGGTAGAGATGAGCTGCTGTCACCTAGTGACCAGGAGTTGCAGGGACACAGGGGAGGTGGGCTGTAGCCCCCCCCCTGCAGTATCAAGGCATTGACATTCCCCTGAATTCTTTCTCTCAACCTTCCTCCCCACCCCAGGTTCTTCAGTCTGCCAAGGAACAAATTAAATGGTCATTACTGAAATGAAGGCTGTGCATTCGAGGCTCCCTGCCCCCAGATAATTTCCCCCAATCCTGGCAAAAACTCCGAGACCCCAGGGGATAGGAGAGGCCCCTCTGTATGCCCAGGACCTCCCAGAACCAACTCCCGAGGTCTCGGGGCAGAGACTCTGAAATGAGAAAAAAATTGGCTTTAGCACCGAGTCACCACTTCTCACTGCCCTGGCCTGCTCCTTGGGCCTCGAGAACCAGCCGAGTTAAACTCAGACCTTAGGCATCCCTGAACCCAGAGCCCTAATAAACCTGTTCTTGTCTCCTGCCAATGGTCTCCTCTCTTGGCCGGGGAAGCGTGTGTGTATGTGTGTGTGTGGTCCGTTAAGGGTTCCTGCACTTTCTTTGCCTCGTCTTTAGGATGCCCATTACCAGGGCATATCCCAGTGGTTGTGTGACTGGGGAGAGGTAGGTCAAGGGGAGGGGACACTTTAACATAGCGAGGGGGTGTGGCAGGAATACCACGAGGCCCCATAGGTGGTGGTACGTTTGCGTGACACGGTAAATAGTAATCGGAGAAATGGCACACATTTGGGAAAAGGAGACCAAAGATGGCACACGTGGTGGGCCCGCTGGGGATTCTGTGAGTCACTTTTCTATGACCAGCCTCCAGAAGGGAAGGGCGTAGGGCTTCCTGGGGACAAATTGAGGAACAGCGTGCCTGTTGTTCTTGGCATGTCTGGGACTGTGGAATTCTTAAACTGGCATGCACCCTGGGCACTGGAGCCCTGCAAGCTTGCCATGGCTGGGCCCGGATGCTGGGGGCGAGCGTATGTGTCCAGAGCACCCAGTGCACTCCAGGGGGTGTGAAGAATTGATTTCAGGTCTGGTGGAGAGAAGGATGGAAGGACTTTCTGGGCGACGTGACTCCTCTTTTCTCGCCCCGTCCCAGGCCTCCCCCCACCTTCGTTTCTCCCCTTCTTCCTGTGACGCCTATACTTTCTGCGTCCATGTACCTAAGTCCCCGGAAAACTTGTTTCCCTGGATCCCATGCTAACTGCAGCCGCCAGTCCCCGTCCCGCCCCGGCCCCGCCCCTCGCTGGCGCCCTGGCCGAGGGGAGCCCCGCCCCAGGAGCGCATCCGCGATCCTGTAGCGCCACCTGGAGGTAAGTAGGGGAAACGCGCCCCCTCTGGGTCTCGCTCCCTGACTAACCCCGCCCCCCAGGGCGGGACCCACCCCGGCTCCTGCCGGATCCTGCAGAGGCTCCTACACGGCGACCAGCTTCGCACAAACAACCGCCACGCTGGACCCGCCCTGCGAGTTCCCCGCCCGCGCGGGCACAGGAACTTCCGCCAGCAGCTACGGTAAAAACGCCGCGAGCCCTGGGTGTTAATTGAAGCTGTCGCTGCGGGTTCCACGCCCTTCATTACAAACCCCTCTAAGATGGGACTTTTATAATGGGCACGACTATTTCTGTAATTGGAGAAAACGATCAAGATGTAGTTATAGAAACATATACAGTGTATAACCCATTCCAGTAAATAATGCCAAACGGCAGCTCTGAAAGGGAACAGAGAGTATGCAATTAAAGGCTGTGGAGTTCAGGGGCCAGTGTGGCGACGGGAAATGAGAAATTTTCCAGAAATACTTTGGCAAATATGCGGCCTCATCCGGTGTCCGGCTGCATCCACCTCTAAAAGACCACAAGGACGGGAAGGGCAAATTCGCTTCCTAGCAACCCGGTCGCGCCCTCCCGGGCCCTGCAATCCCAACTGTGCAGGAACAGGATGGTGAGGGCCCGGCGTTTCCCACACACTGGCTCATTGAATCCTGCGGACTGTGCGACGCTACCCCCATTTCGCGGAGGGGCACACTGAGGTCCGGCAAGGTCAAAGTGTCTGCAGCAGTTTCCGCAGAGCGGGCTCGGGAAGGGCGCTGCTGGGGAGAGGTGGTTTTCTCGCACCCCTGCCCGGGGCCGCCCGAACTCCTCGCCCACACGGAGACTGTTCTGGGTTAAGGGGAATGAGCCGAGGGGACAGCCATGCAGGGAGGCGATCAGGTGTCCTCGCCCGCGGTTGCCGCCGACCTAAGCCCGCAGCGGGAAAGAGGGCGGCGCAAAAAGGGCTGAACCCGGGAGGACCAGCGGGGAGGGGATGCTGCTCCCTCCCAGGGAGCCCAAGTGTGCAGGCCCGGCCCCCCGGGGGCGGGGGGAAGACCCCTTTGAGTCCCCGGCCCCCTCTCGGCGCCCGCAGCCCCGCGGAGCCCCCGGGACGGCGGGCCTGGCCGTCTGCCCGGAGCTGACCGCTGGCACCGGCTCCGCTCAGACGGCCTCATTAGCGCGGCCGCAGGCGCGAGCCACGGGCGCGGAGGGATCGCGGAGCAGCGGCTGGGCGTGGCGCCGTCTGCCCAGAACCGGGTTTCGGGAAGAGCAGCCGGCGGTTCCCGGCGCGAGCGGCCTCCGGGGCCTGCCTTCCCGGCTGCTCTCACCCCAGGCCCCGCCCCGTCGTTCTGCATCCCTCGCCCCGTTGATCTCCTGGGCGACCCAGAGGATCTTGAGTACATGGAGGGGAAGGGGCTTCTGGGAACCCCTTTCCTCCTGCTGAACTGGCACCGGGGCACTTCAGAGACCCCCTGAGCCTGGGCCCAGCCAGAGGGCGCACTCGGAGGCACTGCTGGGGGAAGGGGGGCTCTGGTGCAGGGGGGGCGCCAGCCCCACCTTCACTGGGCTAGGGACACCGCGGTGGTGCCTCTTTATACCGCCGTGCGCCAGCCACGCCTCTCCGCGCCCCCTGCCTCGCAGCCATTGGCTGGCAGGGAGCAGAGCTGGTCCGATTGGCTTGCATCCAGACAGTGATGAATGGCCCCCTGCTGACCGGACCCCCTGGAGAGGGCGGCGGTGTCTTTACCTTGCAGCTCGCTTAGGTGAAGGCGGGGCTGGCCAGGTCTGGGGGGGGCGGGAGGGGGAGACCCCCCTATAGTGCGAACTCTCTGGGCCCTCAATCTCCATTTGAAACGCTACCGAGAGAAAATATCTTATCTTTGAATTCCCGGTAGAAACCCTTTAACTCCTGAACCTGATGTAGGCAAAGTAGAAAGAAGAATAATTTACCCTAAGCACTTTGGGCACAGCCCTACAGACCTCCCTTTCCCTCCAAACTGGGTCTCATTCACTTAGCAATATTCGTGCGTTCCTTTTGTTCATTCGTTTGTTCATTCATTCATTCATTTATTCAAATATTTGAGTGTTTGTCATAAGCCAGGAAGGGGGGGTGGGTGACGGGGAGGGGGGAGAGGGAGGGAGGGAGACTGACTCACCAGTGATTGGGCCCAGATGTGGTAGTGGGATGGGGGTGAAAGGTTGGAAGGAGAGAAGGGATTTGAGAGATATTTCAAGGTAGAAATACCTTTTTAACTCAAAGGATGTTCTATGCCTTGATCTGAGTGGTGTAACATCAAATCGATGTTTCTCCACTTACATCTAAGATGTGTCTTCTTTCTTGTAGGTAAGTCATATTTCATTTAAAAAAGGCACAAAATCCAATGGCTGCCAAATTTTACTCTATCAACAACATTTGTATAGTCCTCCTTTGTCTCCTCCTCTCTTCCTCCTCTCTACCAACTAAAACTGGGAAATATCTTAGATGAGGATCCAAAGAAATGGGAGCGATAGTGGAACCCACGTGGACTTCAGGCTGTACACGCAGGTGAGTGGATCCCTCAAAGCGGACTCGCTGGTAAAAAGAGGGGGGGGGGGGAGCAGTATTAATAAAATAAAAAAAGGACGTACTAGTAAAATAAAGTCTCTTTTGGAATAAATTCTTCTAACAGACATTTCCTAACTGGCTGTCCTGAACCAGGCACCTGGCTGGGGCTTGGTGGGGGCTGCTCAGCTGAATTGGAAGACAGATCCTGACCCAAGAAGCTTACAACAGGACTGGAACAAAGTCCTGAATGAAATCATAAACATTGACCGAGGACATGGCGTATTACATGGTATTTGACAGAGAGAAGTCAGTGTAAGAGACACTAAACGGGGAGCAATAATACAAGCAAAGAAAGGAGGCAGAGAACCTGTCTGGGGGGCTGCAGGGAGGCATATGTGTGTCTCCGTGGGAAAGCTGGGTGTGTTGAGGTTTCTCCCGAGGCAGGCTGTAACGGGATCAAGGCGAGTGTTGAGCGACATGTGGAAGAATAACTGTCGTTTGCTGTTTACTACTTTGTACAGCTTAGAAATACCATTGTTCTCAAAACAACCTAACAGAGTAGGTGTTGGTCGCCCCGTTCTTATAACCGAGGGCAAAAGAGTTTGGGTAATTTGCCTCAGGGCACAGAGGTGAGATTTTAAACCCATTGCTGGTCTGACTCCATTGCCAATAGCTTTTTGCTCCAGCCACAGAGCTAAGGAGCTGGGCTTGCATTCTGAAGGTAATGGGGCCGTTGGAGATTTTCAAGCAGTTACGTGATATCAACTCTGTGTTTTGAGCAAGGAACTCTGTCAGTGACACGAAAGATGGACTAAAGAGGGGGAATAAGAATTTAGGGTCAATGTATGATCCACAGAAGGCAATTGTTTTTTTTGTGTGTGTTTTGTTTGTTTGTTTTTATCCGATTTGAGAGAGAGAGAAACATCAATTTGTTGTTGCACTTACTTATGCATTCATTGGTTGATTCGATTCCTGGCCTGGGGTCGAACCTGCAACCTTGATATATCAGGATGACACTTTAACCATTCGAGCTACCCAGCCAGGGCCCAGACGGCAACTGTTTTCATTACAGTCGCTACTCATTCTTTATATAAAACAGTGCCCTGCAGCTTGATTGTTGATTGTGTCGCCAAACCACTTGCAAAAATCAAGTCCATCCAGAGTTTGAATTAATTTAGATAATTGTGAGCAATAATTCCCAAAGGGAGTGCCAAAGGAACCACTTTGTTAGGGATGATAATTTGGACATTTAGGTTACAAAAAGTATGTTAAAGAGTAATAAATCCATTTTACAGCGTATATATGGGGTGTCCTTCTATCACCCTCACCTATCCCCACTCTGAAAACACACACACACACACACACACACACACACACACACACACACGACCAAATGAAAGAAAAAGTAGCAAGAGAGAGATGATTTCATTTGACCAAAACCACAATTTCTCTTTGTCCAGACACCTGATTTGTAAGACATGTTACATATGTATCTTATTCTCATGGCTGTCAAGGAGCCTTCCTCCGGGAAAACTTGAGGCTAAAACTCTGAAGGTCATGGAGGCTTAGCCCTGTCTCCTGATTCCTGGGGTGGGTATGCCAGGGACATAAGGGGTAGGTATGTGGGGACAGGGGCTCACGGATGGAATGATTGGAAAAGACTGGCCTCTGGATTTCAGTGGGTTAGGGACCGTCCCTGCCACTCTAGAGGGTTTAGCTCTGTATTGAAAGGCTCCTGGAACATTCTCTCCTAGGAGAGGGCTAGGAAGGTCCAGAATTCAGAACTTAGTTATGGGGATACAGGTGGGATTTCAAAACAAAAACCAAAAACCAAAAACCCGAGACCAAAAAATATCTCAGCGTTCTCTGCAGGGCAACAAGAATCTGCGTTTACGGGTCTGTCCAGAAGATGGCGCTGTAAGACAAGCCCCACTGCCATCCTTCCTTGCCCAGTTACCAGGATGGGACAGCGGAAAGGCCTGCAGGAACCAGATCTAGAGGGCATTTTTATCGATTACCTACCGGTGGCAGTTATCCTATGGTGCTGAGCATTGGATCCATTCCTAGGGATCCCCTAGACCACAGGGCAGAACCTTGGAGGGAGGGGTGTCCTATGTGAGAGGTGTGAGCACCTTGGGGGGGGGGGGAGGTGAGAGACTCTAGGAACCGGGATAATTGTGCTGAGAACACGGGGCCCCTGATGCGATGCATGTCAGAAAGCCAGACATCCTTTCGGAAAGACCACTGCCCAGAGCTGGTTCCTTGCCACTGCCCGCTGTTTCCCAGGCTCCCCAAAAAGAACTTTCCCCTACAGGCTCTGTGAATGACCCCAACTGGGGAATCCCATGCACTGGGTTTAATAATCAAATGCACGGATCTAAGGGGAACTGTAACAAGAGCCTGATAGTTGTGCGAATTCGCAAGCCTCCACCTTCCAGGTCTGCGCACAGTCTCCGCGCGCAGTCTCCGCGCGCTCACTCGCCCCTGGCCCCAAGCAGCCAGCAGATTGGCAAAGTCCAAGGCTGCTCCCTTACATCCAGTCCAGCTATGGGCTCATTTTTCACGTTCCCTTCTGCCAGCAGCCCTGTGGGGCCCCTTCCCCACTCGCGGGTCACGCTGGTCCCAACGGCTGCAGACTCTGTGGGGCGCAGATTCCGCCCCGCGCGCGCGCGCGCGCGCGCGAGCTCGGTCCTCCCTCCAACCCGAACTTCAAACCGCACCTTTAGGGGATGTCCAACCTTTCCGTGAGAAGAAGCAGGACCCCACTCCCCAGGTGGCTGGAGTGGAGAAGGGGTCCGAGGGGCTTGGCACTGAACAAGGATTAGAATCTGAGGTAGGAAGTTGGTTGGTTCTGGGACAACAAGCCAGAGACTTTCAGATGAGGAAAGTAAAGTTCAAAGGAATGACTTACCCACCGTCGTACAGCTCACAAGTGACAACTGAGACAAGAATGAGGGTTTCCTGACACCCTGCTCAGCTCCCTGTGCCCCACTGCCCTATGCTTCCTGCATAGCTTCAGAATCTAACATTTATAAATAGAATTCCTGTCGCAAGGAATGCATTTCTGGGCAATTTAAAAAAATAACAGGGTTCTTGGCTTGAGCCTCAAATCACATTTTCTTTGCATGTTTTCAATCAGAATTATTGAGGTACTAGAGACCTGGTGCATGAATTCGTGCACCAGTGGGGTCCCTCGGGCTGGCCTGTGGGATCGGGCTGAAACCGGCTCTCCGACATCCCTCAAGGGGTCCCGGATTGCGAGAGGGCGCAGGCCAGTCCGAGGGTCCCCACTGGTGCATGATCGGGGCCAGGGAGGAACATGGGAGGTTGGTCAGCCTGGGAGGGACCGCAGGAGGGCTCCAGGGCGTGTCCGGCCAGTCTTGCTCAGTCCCTATTGGCTGGGCCCCAGCAGCAAGCTAACCTACTGGTTGGAGTGTCTGCCCCCTGGTGGTCAGTACACGTCATAGCGAGCGGTTGAGCAGCCTTAGCATATCATTAGCATATTACACTTTGATTGGTTGAAGGGCCAACCGGCCAATTGGACACTTAGCATATTAGGCTTTTATTATATAGGATAATTGTCATACATTAAAATTCATCCATGTTTAGCCTACATTTCATGAGTATTAACAACTGTATATGTGCTATAGTTTCTAGGTACACCAATTCCAATAGTGTCCTTTATTTATTTATGTATTTATTTAGTCTAGAGAGAGAAAAAAACCATCAATTTATTGTTCCACTTATTCACTGGTTGATTCTTGTATGTGCCCTGACTAGGGATCAAACCCACAGCCTTGGCACATCCGGACAATGCTCTCCCCGGCCAGGGCCTCCAATGGTGTTCTTAAAATAATTAAATAATAAATGAGTGCCTTTAGCTGCATTTATTTTCAAACAAAGGAAGGAGCATTTATATACCAAATACAGAATCGCTTCCTGCACAGGTTTCTTTTAACAGGATTATGCAAATAACTGACATTTGTCAAGTTCTTTAAAAGAATTCTCTGTCCTCCACAAGGTAATCGTATTTGCACTCCCTCCTGAGGGAGGCAGGTATGATCTGCCCCACCTGCCGGGTGGGGAACTAAAGCCGTGAGCAGAAGCAGTGAGTCTGAACCCAGGAGTGGGCTTCACTTTGGAAAAAAAGGTCTCTCCTTTGTTAGGACACTGTCCTGGGCCCAGTGGGCCTGCCCTTCCTATTTGTTCGCTGTGAACCCAGAATGTTTGCTGGAGCCGGCAAGATAGCGCATCGGGACTGACAAAATGGCTGGGAGGAGGCCAGTGGGTGGGTGAGTGAATGAGTGGAGGGAGGAGATGAGAAGCAGACATACCCGGATCCTAGTAGAAACTTTGGGGACAATATGAAAACGAATCAGAGAAGGTAAGGATCCTGGAAAACGATGCAGAACACTGCACCCCTTTCCAAGTCCCCTCCCCCAAGGAGGATTAGGATGCAGGGAGCCTGCTTTTCTGCAACAAAGATGAAAGGACTGCTCATGAAGGCTGGAGGAGCATGCCAGGATGCTAGTCCAGGCACAATTAATTTCCAGGACCTGAGATTAATACTACTTCACCCTGAAAACTGAAAAAAAAGATGAGGTCTCTAGTTCTGTACCCACTTTGTTCTGGGAAGAGGTGCATTTGACGTCTCTTTTAAGTTCTTTTCTTAAATATTTATTTATTTATTTCAGAGAGGAAGGGAGAGGGAGAGAAAGAAACATCAGTGATGAGAATCATTGATCAGTTGCCTCCTGCACGCCCCCTGCCAGGGATGGAGCCTATAACCTGGGAACCAGGCACGTGACCCTGACCAGAATCGGACCTGGGACCCTTCAGTCCGCAGGCCGATGCTCTATCCACTGAGCCAAACCAGCGAGGGCCCCTTTAAGTTGTATCTGGATAAACTGAGAGGACCTGAGGCGCAGCAGGTGGGAAAGAGACCTGGGACGTAAGGACGGAATAGCAGGGAGAGACAGGGAGGCCGGGCTGGGGAAGGCTCCTAACTGCCCACCGGGCGCCCGTGCACGTGCACCCCCTCCAAGATGGGGCTGCCCAGAGGGTGCCTAGCGTCAAGCTCAGACCCTGGGCAGCAGCAAGGAGCGGGGAACTGGAGTGCCCCAGGGCAGGCAGGCTCAAGGGACCTCTGTGTACAGCCAGAGGCCCAGAGGCTGCAAGCTGCTTAGGGCTCTGGGTCACAAGAGAAGCTTCCCCATAACATTCTTTCTCCTCCTCTTCTTTCTGACTCCCTTCTTCCTTCCACTCTCCCTAAACCCGCCGAATCCCTTAGGCAGCTGGGATCAGCATAAGCTGGAGGCTGATCCATGTACCAGGGAAATAGAGGAGCCTGGAAACAGCAGAACCTGGGAGAGGTGTCCGTGTACAGGGCAAATGAGGGGAGCCTGAAAACAGCTGAAGCTGGGGAGATGGAACTGCCTAGTGAGAGAACAAGGGGGTTCTGGAAACTGTCGAACCCAGGGAGGCCAATTTGTGTACCGGGGAAACATAGGGGAAGCTGGAAACAGCAGGAACAGGGGAGACAGTTGGTGTACAGGGGGGCAGCGAGGGAGAAGCCTGAAAACAGTTGAAGCTGGGGAGGCAGATTCGTGGGGGGGGGGGGGGGGGGGGGGGGCGGGGAGCAAGGGGAGACTGGAAACCGCAGGATCTGGGGAGATGTGGCAGTGTACAGCAGGAGCTGCGCCCCGAAAGCTGGGGCTCTCAGGGGATGGATCTGTGTGGGCTGCAGTGGGAGCAGGGGGAGCCTGAGGAATATGAGGCGGGTGGGGCAGGGAGACAGGCAAGCACAGGAGAGGAGTCAAGGGGTGGCTGTGTGGCACAGGGCACCATGGAACCCCTTTCCTAGAAGGTGTGAGTTAGAGTCCTTCGAAGCCCCTTCTTCCGGACTGACCTCCAATGGGGACCCAAGGATCTCTCTCACTTGGCAAGAAGGGAAAGGTCGTTGTGGGCAGTTGCTGCCCTGGTCCTCAAATGAGCAAAGCCCGAATTCCTGAGGGGAGCTAAGGAGCCGAGGAGGGTTGAGGAGCTGCGTTCTGCCCCTCTCCCCCGCCCCCCGCACCCCTCGCCCTGCCCCCCTTCTTCCCCACCCCTCACTGACAGGGACAGGCCACCAACCAGCCTGACCTCTCCCCATAGCGGCTCATTTCTGAGTGACAGACAGACAAAGACAGAGCTGCCGACAATGGACTGAAGGAGGCCCCACAAAAGCTCTCTCCCCACCCACCACCCCCACAGGGGCCCTGGACGGGCCAGGCCAACGGGAGCTGTCACTCCAGTGGGGCTGCCTTCAGGAGACAGGGTGACGCGGGTTCGGGGAGGCCTGAGATTGTTGGGATTCTGCCTGTGCCTCTTGGAAACCAGTTTCCCACCCGGTCATGGCCTCTGAGAGGAAAGGCAAGGGCAGCAGTGGCCCCCGTAGCAGAAAGCAGAGCCTGGTTCCCTTATTCTGTGGATCTCAGCCCGTTCCGGTCCCTTGCCGGGTCTGTTTCCTCATCGGTAAAATGAAGGATCGGTTTAGACCCCGAAAGGCCCTTGCGGCTCCGACACAAAGATTCTCAGATTGTGGAGAGAGGCCCCTGAATAGCATTTATTCTCTTTCGCTGCCACTGCTCAGGGCTTTGCAGGCAAGCACGGGGAGGAAGCTGGCGTTGTGGATGTTGTGGGAGCCTTTAAGCAAGCTCCCTGGCACTGAGAACTTTTCCACTTCTCATCACTCCGAGGGGGGGTCCCACCCTGTAAACAAAATTACTTTTTTGCTCCAACCGCCTTCAACTTCCTGGTTTGGGATTTTGCCTGGAATGTGGAATCCACATGAGTCTCATCTCCCTTACCCCTCACGTTCTGCACGGCCGCGCTGGCCTCACCCAGCCCCCTGTCCTCTTTTCCCTGTGGTCTCTGTTATTACCTGTTTCTCCCGGAGCCAGGGATGGTTGGAAAGGGGGCTATGCTTTGGGATCTTGCGATGAAGCCTCAATGTCCCAGGGAAAGAACCCTCCTTTCCCCAGCAGAAATATCTCACCGCCACCCGTGCCCATACCAAGCCTGCAGAAGGGACCCAGTGCATGGCTTGCTGGGGGAGCCGCCTGCCATAGTGCATCGGAGCCCGCCTATCAGCAAACCACCCTCAGCCCGGGAGTAGCAAAGCCTACTGTGTGAGATGGGGAGGGTCGGAGGAACCAGGGCCCTGACTCAGTTAGGCCCGCATCCCTGGAGGTCCGGCCGCCTCTCCTTCCCTCCCCGAGTCTGAGAACTACCGGATTTAGCACCAGGGGCACAGCTTGGACTGAGACTCTGGTCCCTCCAAAAACCCGCCTCAGCTCCATCTGTGCAGAACGGGAGAGTCCTGCCCAGGTGGAGGGGTGACAGGATTACCTGCCTGACCTCGCAGGGACCTCAGGTGACCTGACTCAACATGGCCAAGTCGGGAGAGGAGGGGTAGTCCCCAGGGGACAGTACGCCACCACCGATGGCCTCAGGTGCGCAACTGGGGCGAGTAATTCCTAAACACGGGAGGACGGGCATCTCCCCCCCCCCCCCCTCCTCCTGCCTCCACACCGTCAGAGACGCATTGGCAGCTCTTAATGAGTCCCAGGGACGTGGGAGCCGGAGGGTAGTGGGCTGGGCAGAGGAGAGCCGGCTCCACGGGGCCGCAGGGAGGGGGGAGGGGAGGGGAGGGGGTCTGATTAGAATCCGGGCCGTATGGCGACCGCGGCGGAGATGGAGGTAATCACTGAGCGGGCGAGACAGCGTGCTCCGCGACAGCAGGCGGCCCGGCCGTCGCCATGGCAACCGCGGCCTCCGGGGCGCGCGGCTCCGCGCCGCTCTGCGTCCGCGGCGGAACATCTGCTTTGCACCGGGCTGTTGGGAGCCCGGGGGCGCGGGCTTGGCTGCTCCCCCCACCCCGCAAAAAAGAAACAAATTAGGCCAACTGTCCAATGAGGGGCCGCAAATGTATTTATTAATGCGAGGGAAAGGTTGTTCCGGAGCGCAGTTTGATTAATGTTTGAGTCTTCAGCTTGTCAGTCTGGTTTTGTCTCCCGCAAAAGGGGGGAAGGGAGAGGTGGGGTGGGGGGGGATGGGGGGCTGGAGGGGGAGTAGGGAGGAGAGAGACAACAAAGCGGGAGGGGATGTTAATAGCCAAATAGGCTCTTTTTCATGTTTCCCTCCGCCTGCCACCCTTGATGGATGGCTCAGACAGATACCGAGCGCATCAGGGAGACGGAGCCCCCCGGAGGGCCGGGCATGGAGGGGGTGGGGTCGTTGGAGCCCGGCTGGGATCTGTGGGGAGGGTACTCCCGAGGCTGCAAGGGGAGGAATGGCCCCGGGAAACTGGCAACTCCTGGGGACACCGAGGGAGAACTGCACCAACTGTTTACATGTCTCCCCTGTTTGCAGCCGCCGGCCCGGGAGGTGGTGCGGGCGGATGTCCCTTCTGGTTACACGAGAGCAAAGAGGCTTTCCACCCGCGGAGTTAGGGATGCGAGGGGGGAGGTGGGCAGAAGCTACGGCTTCGGATTCTCCTTTTTCTCTTCCCTCCACTGTTCTCCTGAGTTTGCTCTCACCCCCTCCCACTACCATCTCTACTTTTGGCCCCATCTTCCCTCCTGTCTCTTTGTCTCTCCTCCCATTGTTTCTCTCCGGCGCCGTCCCCTCCTCTGCTGGTGACATCCGCCGCTGTGATCGGGTCTGCCCGGCTCCGATGTCAGCTGTGGGCACGGTCGGAACAAATCTAGTGCTTCCCGCTTTCTGTCTCTTCCTTTCCGAGTCCTGGGTGAACTGAGGGTCCCACTGAGGCCCCAAACTTGACCCGAATTATGGGAAGACACAACCCGACTCCTCTGCCCTCCTCACCAAACCCTCCTCGGCCGGGCCCACTAGAAATGTGGGGTGGGAGCTGAAAAGGACCGATTTCTGGCGAACCTGGGAATCAGAAACCCAGGAGAGGCCTGTAAACTAGACGGATCCGAGGAGAGAGGCTCCTCTTTGTTACCCCAGGACAAGACACAATATAAAGAAGAGTGGAGGCCTTTAGAGCCCAGGCCGAATTCTGATGCGACTTTGCAGCTCTTTTCTCTTCTCCTACAAGGGATCGAGCGCGTTCTTCTGAAGAGCTTGGCAAACATGAAGTTATCAAACAGTAAAACCTGCTCGGGCAGATCAGAGCCTCGCTCCCTTGGGAAGGTTTTTATTTGTTATCATCAGCATCACAGTTACTATTTGTAGGCTTGGGGCTGGGGTTATCTTCTCTGTGGTGGTTAAGAGCAGGGACTCTGCCATCGGACTACCCGGGCCCAATCCTGGGTTTCCTACTTACTAGGACTAGCTGGATGACCAGGGCAAGCTGGCGTCTCTGAGCCTCAGTCTCCTCACCGGTCACACGGGGAACATACTTGTCCGTAGATCACGGTGCTGTGATATGTGAGATGATCCACATAAAATGTGTAGCACCGTGTGTGGCGGTTATGTGTGCACAATACATGTTGGCTGTTGTTATTATTTAACAGTCCTAGACCTTTCCAGGCAGGTTCCACGATTACTGGCACTGAACACTGTGCTCCAACTACGTAACTGGTGTTACGTTACATACAAGATAGGAAGAGGCAAAAACATGATGGCTTTACAGCCTTTCTTGGGAGAAAGAGTAGATGCTCTGAAGTTACAGATCACCTAAAGAGACAGGTGCCAAGTGCCAAGTAAGTGGTATAGATGCCAAATGCAAGCGCTCAGCCCAGAGGGAAGGGCTGCCGGGTTGGGGGCGATGGAGGCAAGGAGATAAGGTCTCTGAGGAAGTGAGGGGTGGAGTGGAGGGGACAGGGGAATGGATGTCAAGAGCAAAGGCTAAGAGGATGGCTTGCTCATGGATGAAGGGATTTGACTGCTCTGAAGTGGAAACGGAAGCTTGAGGAGAGTATTCGCACACGGACACATCTACAGTAGGACCTGGACCAGAAGGAAGAGACGAGAATAAATGTGAGCAGTGTGAATAAACGTGCTGACTGACTGGGTGTGATGAAGAGAGAGGGAAAAGGAACAATTACGCATTAAGCGCTAAGGCTTTGAGCTGGGTGCTGGAGCGGAAATCTACAGAAACATTGGTCATTGTTAACTTGAGTTCTGGTTGGGGCCCAAGTTGCCTTAGTGTAGCAGGTGACTGTCTGGTCTGCTGCTAGGTGCTTGTTGATGTGTGTCCGCTACTGGCTGTCCATTATGGAGTGAGTATGGCGGGAAGTCAACGTTACCCATCCTCCATCAGTCTGTCTCTGTTCTGAGCTGCTGGGAACTGATTACCCAGCACATCTGTTTGCCCATCTACATCCTCCATGGCTGATCTTAGAGGTTAAGGGTTCATCCCAGGGAAGGTAGAAATAGCCCTTTCTTGGGGCTAAACCTGGGATTCACCCCAGCAGCCCCATACTTTAACAAATGATCTGAGAAAGCAACTATCACACAGGCCCCATTCTCCGGGAGCTGAAACTCTAGGATGGTGTGCAGTTTACTACCAAGTAATGAGGCAAATTTATAAGCAAATGCCCTAGGAGTCATTCCTTTCGTTGAGGATTTTCCCTCCAAAGTCATTTTAGCAGGAGGCTGGCTGTACTTCTTCCAGATGCTTCCATTGCTTAAAACATGTGTGAAGTCTTCATGGGAATTACCTTCAGAGTCTGCAGCATATTGTTTTGCTGTCCTCAGAGCTACCAGCTCTTCATCCTGGGAAGATGTGATGGTTTGGCTGTTTTCTTATGTTGGCATTTTTTCAGAAAAGTGTCCAAACTGCTTTTAACAAAATGTTGAACTGAAACCATGGCCTCCCACTGAAGAGCATGGCAACTGAATGCCATGCATGGGCCTGGGCTGGCTCCTAGACTGGGGGGTGGCGGGAGGTGGAGGTGGGGGTGGCTAGGAAGGACATTACTGGGGGAGCTGATGGAATTTGACTATGGACTGTGAATTACATAGTAGTCTTGCAGCAATGTCAAATTTCTGGATTTTGATCCTTATGCTGAGGCTGTTTGCGTAAGAGAATGCCTTTGTTCTTAGGAAATACATACTAAAGTATTTAGAGTAAAGAGATGTCTCTAACTTAATCTCATGAAATTAAATTTCAGAAAAAAATATGCCTATGTAAACATGTGGCTAGAGAAGGATGAAGCAAACGGAGGTAACTGTAAACAGTGGGTGAATCTGGGTAAAGGGAGTTCTTGGTGCTATTTTTTTATATTCTTCTGTAAGTTTGAAATTTATCAAAATGAAGAGTTACCAAAGAAGAACCAGCTCTAGCCTCCATTGGTAGGCGAGAGACTCATTGAGACATTGATTCTTTCAAAGTAGTCCACTCAGGAAGCACGGTACTCTTCAACACTTTACTGGGGATTGGACGAAGATATGGAAGACAAGCTCCTCGCATCTGTGGGTGACACAGAGCTGGTTAATGTGATGGGTGACAGGATCCCAACCTCGGCAGGATGGGAACACGGATGCAAGTCAAATGCAGTGAAACATGATATGCCCCACACGGTGATTTGATTTGTGTAAATAATATTTAAAAAGGTTAAAATATTATCATAATATTTAAGACACATAGATGATATGCCTTATACTTATCACCAAAAGTGTTAATTCAGCAGGGATGAGGAAGTCATGGCCTCAGGGTGGCATCTTCCCAAAACAACAAGTTGAGTTGACTGCAACCTCAATATGCTAATGATATTACAGAAACCACTATGATCCGTGGCGGCCATTAAAAATTTACAGATTCTGAGCTGCATCACTGAAAATACAGTCTCCAGAACAAGGGAGGTGATATTTGTGCTCTGTCCTGTGCCCACTGGATTTCATCGAGGGCATTCAATTTATCAAGAAAAGCATTGCTAATGACAAGGGGCACCGAGAAGGAGAAGAGAGAACTTTTAAAATAAAAGCATTTGAGGAACAGCTGAAGAAATAAGGATGTTTAAATCTGCAAGGCTTCCTGTTGGCTGCCTTCTACAGACTTTGGGTTGGCATTCGGACTGGGGAGGAAGGTTTACACATTCTGCATTGCTTCACACGGTAAAAATAGGACAGCAGGATGGGAATTACAAGGAGACTTAATCTGAGGAAGAATTCTCTAAACATTGACACAGTCTGGAAATGGAAAGGGGTTACCTAGTGGGGCAGGGAGTTCCCTGTCCCCGGAATTATTCCAAAGAGGATATTACCAGGGTGACTGTAACAGGAATTCTTGCAG
The DNA here is from genome assembly GCF_014108235.1 of Myotis myotis. Taxonomy (NCBI): domain Eukaryota; kingdom Metazoa; phylum Chordata; class Mammalia; order Chiroptera; family Vespertilionidae; genus Myotis; species Myotis myotis. Next base: position 9,773,798 of record NW_023416321.1, on the reverse strand, counting down.
CAGAAAGGACTCGGGGTTAGATAGACCTGAAATTCTAGGTAATCATGCGTCTGTTTAGATACAACAACAACAAATAAACCAACCTCATTAGTCCGGGGTCTTTATTATGTCATGTTTGCGGAACTGCCCGTAAACCCAGCGCTTGCACAAGGCTTGGGAAGCGCGAATGTAGAGCCTCCTCATTTTGAGCTCTCCCTGCTTCTCTGGTCCTGCCTCTCTTCCAGTCTCCCCTCTGCCCCGCGGTTACCTCTGCTGAGAACTTCCCACATCTGCCTGCAGGATGGGACGTCCCTTGAGAGATTTGTACCGTGGGACATTCTAGGTCAGCGGTTCTCAACCTGTGGGTCACGACCCCTTTGGCGGTCGAATGACCCTTTCACAGGGGTCGCCTAAGACCATCCTGCATATCAGGTATTTACATTACAATTCATAACAGTAGCAACATGACAGTTACGAAGTAGCAACGAAAATAATGTTATGGTTGGGTCACAACATGAGGAACTGTATTGAAAGGGCCAGAAGGTTGAGAACCACTGTTCTAGGTGCTGTACCGTTCCCCCTCTCTAGGCCGACTCAACCCGCCGCTGGCATTTGCTCTCAGAGCGCAGTTCCTGCATTTGGGGAGCTTAGTTGGGACCCCAGCACTGCTGCCGAAGGTGGCAGAGTGTGGAGAGAGGTGTGTGTCAGTGGCATAATGTGTTCTAAACCCCAAGTGCAACTCACCTCTGAGGATGGACTGCAAACCTCAAAACCAAGAGAAGGTAGGAAACAGAGATAAGAATTAGGCCTCTCCTCTCGGCTATAGTCTCTCTCCCTCTGCCCCCAAATCTGTTCTGTTTTAATCACAGGAAGAATGATTAGTCAGCCGAGGAAGGACTGGGGAAGAAAGCAGATGAGTTTTATCTGGCTGGGGTCTGCCTGAGCCGCAGCCATGTGACTACCTGGCTGACCTGGGGTCTCCATCATGTCCCCGTCTGTCCACATGACGGATCAGGCTGCCCTTTTCCACCGCCCGCCCCCCTCATTCCGGGCGAGGGTTGCTAGGATAATTATAGCCTACTTGTTTCTCTCTCTCTCCTACTCCTTGGGGTCCTAGAAGTGTTTTACTTTCCCAAGGAACTGAGAAATTTGATCAATACTGTGGCAAACTAGAATCTGGAAGGTTCTCTCCAGCAGAAACAGTGAGGCTAGATTCTCAGAAATCACCCCTAATTGTCTGCCGTGTTCACTGGGAACCTATCACTTTGCCCCTCATTGCAGCCACACAGAGCCTTTCCCCAAATTTTCAGAGCCTCTCCGCTCCCCTCACAAGGGCCATTGCTCTTACTCAGCGTTGGAGTAAGCAGACCTGGGCTGGAATCCTAGTGTCGCGAGCTCTGTGACCTTGGGCAGGTTGCAAAATCTCTCAGGGATTCAGTGATGCCCCGTCATACAGTGGGATCAATTATACCTCCACGCAATCTTTGTGAGGAGTCAACAAAATAATACACGTAAAGCTCTTAGCCGGCGATGGGCAAGGCAAGTCCTCAAACTATGGCAACTGTTACTCCCCGCCTGACCTTTGCTGAGTGGGCAAAACAAAAGGAGATGGTAAAGGTGAGGGCAACCAGCCAGGAAGGAAACGCAGAGACGCCGAAAGGGCTGGACTTGGTTAAACGGAGGAGGGGTGCAGAGAAGAAAGGAGAAGACTGGGAGGAAGGAAGGAAAAGAAGGGCCCGCTGGAGACCGGCCTGCACGGGCGGGAACGAGGCAGAAAGGGGGAAGGAGATGGACAGACAGAAGGTGGAATGACAAAGATCAGGGGGCAGGCACCCAGCTGGTGTGAGACAGACAAGAGGTGCTGGAGAAGATAGAAGGAAAAGAGAATGCTGAGCAGGGGCTGGGGGGTGGGTCAAAACAAGCTGGGGACGCAGGGGCAGGACAGACAGACTGGGAGCGAGTGGGGAGAGCCTGAGACAGACAGACAGATGGCAGGGACACGAGGGTGCCCCGGGTTGCCTGCATTCTCTGTGTTTACCAGCTAATTGAGTTAAATTGTTGTCAGAGATGTAATTAAAGGGTAGGGAGAGCTCGCTGGCAGGCCCGAAACAGATGGAGGGGCTTTAATTGGTAATTAAATTCTTCCCTGGCAGCTGAGGAAGGCGCTTGTGCTTCAGCCTCAAAGGCCACGGGTGGCCTCCCCCTACTCCTGGCCCCTCTCTGGGGCTCCTTGGGGAGGGGGCTGTCCCCTCCCCGCCCCCCTCCCCGCCCCCCCATCCTGCACACCAGCAGTCTGGCAGGCGGGAGGCCTGGTAACTGCAGGAGAATGCCAAAGCAGCCCTCCTGCGCGGCCGAGCTGGCTCAGCTCCCATGGGCCAAGGCGAGCAAACCCGCCCCCGCGCCTGCCCCTTGCTGACCTCCCTGCTCCCACCCACCAAACTGGCTTTGACCAGTGAATTCCTTCGTGGCCCCTGTTGCTCCACTCGGGGTCCCAGGGAAGAATAGGGGGCGCTGGCCCCTCACACACTGATCGGCTTGGGAAGGGCTAGTTGGTTTTAGTCAGGGGCTCAGGCAGGCCCATCTGTTGGCATGGCTCCCAGGAGCCTCTCAGCATCTGCCCCCTCCCCACCGCCCTCCCTTCCAGGAGCCACGGTGCAGAGTCTGTTCTGCCCGGCACATCACTGTCTGGTGCTGACTCTGCCCCCCTCCTGGCTCCCCCCGCCGCCCCCTCCCAGCGGCAGATCAGGCAGGATGGGATCAGCAGCCTTGATGGGCAGATTGGTTCGACTCTAAAATGTGGGCATTTAGACTAATCAGCTTTCAACTCCAAATCTCGGCTTGACCTGCATTTCATTGGAGAAGGACCCTTGGGATGCAGATTTCCCCGAAACCCACATCTTCTAGACATGCCCCACTTCAAAGACAGAGATAAGTAAAGGAGAGCAACAAGGCAAGGCTTTTAAAAAGAAAGCTGAAAGGGAAGTTCGGCAGGAATAAAATGCAAGGCAGGCATTGTGGAATGATTGTGAAATGCATGGCGGACTGTGAGCGACACCCAGGGCCGCTCTGACAAAAGCCAGCTCAGGGCTGGCTGCATAAATAAGAACCGGGGGTCACTCTCTCATTAGAGCTCAGCTGATCAGACAGAAAGTTCTTTGTCTCGCTCCCCGCTCCCTGGGGCCCGGAGTCAGGGAAGAGCTGAGAGGGGTTTCTGGGAAGGGCCATGGAAGTGACAGGCAGGTTCAGGAGGCACAATGCCTGGCTGTATGGGTTTGCACTCGTTTCATCGAGGTTGGCGTTGCTGTCTTACCTTCATCCCCTCACATGTTATTCTTGCTGCCAGGAGCTATGCTCCCCACCCTCCCATTCCCCCTTCTGGACTGTGCCTAGGTCCCAGCCTCCCCCTCATTCCTTCAGGACTCTATTCCTCACCCCCTTAGCCCCTGAGCCAACATCTCCCCTCTCCCAACATCCCAATATTGTAGGCTGTAATCTCAGAGGCCAAGGATCATGTCCATTTCATTCGCTGCTGTCTCCCCGGCACCTAGGGTAGGACCTGGCGACGAGGTGCTGAAGGAATGTCTGTGGGATGAAGAAATAACCCCAGAGCATTTAGTGTGCAGCGAGCTCTGAGAGCTGGCAGGCCAGGCACACGGACGCGGATACGAGGGGCTCAAATTGCAGCGGAGGTGCAGGTTAGCGGTAGGGAAGAGCTTTCACGATCTCTCAGTATTTGCTAGGGGAGAACGAGGAAATCTCTTGGAAATAGAAAGAAGACAAAGTCCAACTGATGGTCAGCACTGATGGCAGCGCCGTCTCCACTGCGGGCAGCCAGGAGAGTGAAGCTAATGGTTCCGGGACAGCAGAACCTTCCTCTGCTGGAAATTGTTAAATCAGTAAGGCTAGCTCAGCCGGCGTGGCTCAGTGGTTGAATGTCGACCTATGAACCAGGAGGTCGCAGTTCGATCCCCGGTCAGGGCACATGCCCAGGTGGTGGGCTCGATCCCCCTTGTGGGGCGTACAGGAGACAGCCGATCTGTGGATCAATGATTCTTTCTCATCACTGATGTTTCTCTCTCTCTCTCTCTTTCCCTTAAAATAATAAAATAAATCAGTAAGGCTAGGAGCAGGGGCAAGAAATTGTATTTTTTAAAATATATTTTTATTGGTTTTTTTACAGAGAGGAAGGGAGGGGGAGAGAAACATTGATCAGCCGCCTCCTGCACACCCCCCACTGAGGATGTGCCCGCAACCAAGGTACAGGCCCTTGACCGGAATTGAACCCGGGACCCCTGAGTCCGCAGGCCAACGCTCTATCCACTGAGCCAAACCGGTCAGGGCAAGAAATTGTATTTTTTAGATCTTAGGTCATTCTGGTGATTGGCAGATTTAGAAACCACTGGATTAAATGCCAGGATTTATTCTTTCGGCACAAATGTTAGCTTTTCTTTCTTTTCCTTTGCTTTTCCTCCAGCCCCACCCCCGAGAGAGTGAATCAGTCTGGCTGATTCCAACAGGGCCTGAGAGAAAGGAAGTTGGGAATCTTGACTGCGCATCCTTCACAGACATGAAGTAACTGTGGACTTCGCTGGTCGAGTGCGCCCTTTTGGTGCAAGCGGAATGAGGTGATGGTCCCTGGGGACCGCCCTCTACTCTCCCCACTGAAAAGACCACATTTAAGATGAATATGACCTTAACCCTGACTTACGAGTAGAAGCCCCGTCCCACAAAATGGTACTGACACACAGAAACCGCCAAGGCCAGTAACTCAGACTGGCACTCAGGGCGAGCCCTGCCTTTCATTTCTGGTCTCACCTCTCTGACTGGCATCGTCCCCACTACGTGCTGATAAAGCCACTGGGCCTCCCCAGACGGCTCCTGCTCTCTCTGCACCTGAATGCACCCAGGGGACCCTTCCCCAGGAGGTCAGGGGGCCGCCTTGGGGGAGGGGAGGCCAGGAGAGGAGATGGGTGCTGTGCTCTCCCCTAAAGCAATCCCACCTTCCTGCCCCCCAGTGGGAGGCCTCCTGGTGCAAGACCTCTCGTGAGGGCCCTGCTTTCAGAGCTGCCACAAGCCTTGGGACCTCAGGGATAAGCAACTCCACTGTGGGCCAAGTCTTTTTGTGTGTTTGTTTGGTTAAAGATTTTTGAGAGAAGAAGGTAGAGAAACATTGATCTGCTGCCTCCCACACACGCCCCAACCGGGGATTGAACCCGAATCCCTGGCATGCGCCCTGACCGGGAATCCAACCCGCAGCCTTTCGGGGTACGGGACGATGCTCTAACCAACTGAGCCACGCAGGCCAGGGCTCACAGCCAAGCCTTGATCAGCCAAATACAGTTGTAAAACCCAAGCCTCTTTATTGTTCATCCTCCCTCCTGCATCCCTTCTGTGGCCTGTAACTCAGACTCGCAGAATTCAGCCTGGAATGAATCTCAGATTTCTTCTTGTGTGACAGTTTTCAAGTCCTGGGTTTGGCCACAGCTTGGTGAGACGGGGCGCTCCAGCTTCAGCCACAGCAGTTCTGCTCTTCTGTGCTTTTATATAACATGTCAGAGTCTGGTCAGTGATGCGCTGGCAAAAGTTTTACAGCCGATTCTCAATTCTCGCGGGGGTGGGAGCGGAGAGGCCCTGATCTGTAGCATTTGCCAGCTTCTGTCGAGTAAATCCTCCTCCTAAAGCCGGGTCCAAGCTACGGACCGGAAGTCACCCCATGCAAAGTTGGGAAATCGGCATGATGGGTTCTTGGGGGCCGTGCAAGCCAGCAAGGCCTGGTCCTTCTCGCTAAAACAGCGGTTCTCAACCTGTGGGTCGCGACCCCTTTGGCGGTCGAAGGACCCTTTCACAGGGGTCGCCTAAGACCATCCTGCATATCAGATATTTACATGACGATTCATAACAGTAGCAACATGACAGTTATGAAGTAGCAACGAAAATAATGTTATGGTTGGGTCACAACATGAGGAACCGTATTGAAAGGGCCAGAAGGTTGAGAACCACTGATCTAAAAGAAGTGTGAGGACGGCTGTCTAACATCCCCTCTTAAAGAGGAGGCAACTGAGGCCCAGGAAGATTTAAAGACTTGCTGAGGGTCCCAGAGCTAACCAGGACCAGCAGCCAAGCCTCCTGACCCCCAATCTCCTAAAACTACAAATGCTGCTCAGCCGGACGTGGGGGGCGGGGACCAGAACCATCACAGTCAGCACCAGGGCGGTGGCTCTGGGAAGGCCTGGCAGCAACAATGTCAAAGCAAGTGGCCAAAGCATCTCGCAGCGGCCTTGGCGGGTGCCATTTGTGCTTCTCCTTCCTTTTTTTTTTCTTTTTCTTTTTTCCCCCTGAGTTTGAACCTCCCTCTGCTTTTAAAAACGTTTTTTCTCCATTACAGTGGACGTGCAGTGTTATTTTATATTGGCTTCAGGTGCTCAGCGTCATGGTTAGACATTAAATAACGTACGAAGCGATCCCCCAATGAGTCCAGTACCCGCCTGGCACCATACACAGCTCTTACAATGTCATTGACTGTATTCCCTCTGCCTCTCCTTACTCTTCACAAACGGGGAGCAGGGAGGGGGATCCAACCTCATTCCAGTTTCCCCATTCCCGCTGGGGTGACACAGGAAGCACCCTCCGCCGAAGTCCCCAAGTGGCCTATCTCCCAGGCCTCTCCTGGGGGCAGTGCATTGTATGTTGTGGGGGCAGGGTGTGGGTGTGTGGGGGAGGAACTGGGAAGGAACAAGCCCATTCAGACACGTCCAGGGGCGATTATCTTAGCAGCTGTTACACTTTCTCCCTGGGTGAGAAGCAAGGAGAGAGGGTGGATGCCAAGGAAAACGATCTTCTAGGATGCGGGGTTCCCGCTCTGGCTCTGCTGCTGATCTGGGTGCTGTCTCCCCTGCCTAAGGCATCCGTTGCCCCCGCCCCTGCCGCGCGATGGAGAGTTAGAATGGATGCTTCTCAGCATCTCTTTCTTGGACAATCCATGAATCGCTGGGGGGGGGGGGGGGGGAGGGGGATGTGTAGGAGGCCCCTGCATCCCCTCCTGCACCCCACGCTTCTCCTCTGAAGATGCTCCCCACTCTAGAGACAGCACCCCAGAAGGGCTCCCTGGCTCTGGTTTCTCTGCACGTGGAGAGGAGACACCCAGTCTCCAGGGCCGCCTTGGGGCCGCCCCAGTCGGCAGCTGGTCTCCTGTTTCCTAGAGACTCTTTGTGTCTGTTTCTTCCCAGGGAGCTGGGGTCACGGTGCCAAGAAGGATGCAAGGGGGGTCATCTTCCCCCCAGCTTCTGCCCATCTCTCCCTCCCTCCAGTCTGGTCTGCCCGGGAAGGGGAGGGTGGGTGGGGGCAGAATCCTGTGACCCCCCCGCCAGCCTGTCCTGCACCTTCTCACTGTCTGTCTTCCCCTCCACGGGAGGAAAACGGCTCAGGCAGAACAAGGGCCGTTATCGCCGACCTGGCCCTGCTGCTGCCTGATAGAGCCCAGCCCTCCCCCGCCAGATCTCATTAAGGGGTCGCTGCTTATGCTCCCCAGCCGCCCCCCATCCATCTTTGGCCACGGATGACAGACTGGGCCCGGGGGCTGATGTCCGGCAGGTGACAGGGTTAATGGCAGAAGAGGGCAGAGGGCAGAGGCCAGCCGACTCACAGTGTCGGGAGGGCAGCCCGGGGAGGCCCTGGGTCCATTCCAGCTGGGCAGCCCCTCAAATTACAGCCCCTGAGGATGGAGGGGGGAGCTCTGGGCCCCTCCATCCCCAGGGGAGCAAGATGGGCAGGATCGGCCATCGTGGGAGCAGATGGTGGGAGAGGAGACTGTTAGCCAAGGAGGAAGAGGAATGAAGAAGCTTCGAAGGGGAAGAAGGGCTGGAAGCTGGGGGGAGGGGGGAACCCTCTCGATGTGGGCTCAGTAAAAAAAAAACATATAAATAAATCAATAAAAAAGCAAGCCTCTCGAATGCCTGGGTGCTCTTTGGCAAGAAGCGCATATTTTGCTGGTGGGTGTGAGGTCGTGGTGTCTGGGGTGGGTGCCCATGGCCCTTTCTGCCCGCTGCGTGTCCCCGGGGCCCAGCCTGTGGCGAGGGACCATGTTCAGGGTCAAACAGTGGGGTCCCCATCCCGTTCCGATCCTCCCTGTGCGAGTCCGGGGAAGTGACTTAACCTCTCTGAGCCCGTGTTCTCCATCTGTGGAGTGCAGACCTAGGGCAGTGGTCGGCAAACTGCAGCTCGCGAGCCACATGCGGCTCGCTGACCCCTTCAGTGTGGCGCTTCCACAAAATACCGACTTCTGCGCACGGGCCACGAAGTTTCAATCGCACTGTTGCACACCCGCATGTGGTATTTGTGGAAGAGCCACACTCAAGGGGCCAAAGAGCCGCATGTGGCTCGCGAGCCGCGGTTTGCCGACCGAGGACCTAGTGGAACCAGCTCCCGAGAGGAGGACATGACGTGATGCGTGGAAAGCAGCACCCGGCCCACTGTGTGCTCAAGGAGCACCGGCTGCTCTTGGTGGTGTTTTCATGCTGGTGTCACCGTTGCAGCCTCTCCCCCCTCCTCAGGCTTTTCCCAGGCCTTCTGCCCCGGGCCCTCCCTCCTGTGACCTCCTCATGCCCAGGATCCCCTCCTGGCCTGTGCCGCTCACTCCCAGGAGCTGCTGAATGCTGCTTTGGGGGCAGCTGTCCCCCTCACCACGCCCAGAGGGAGGCCCCACAGTGGCCTTTGAAGCCCCAGGTGGGGGAGGGGCTGCCCTGTGTGGGAGGAGAGTGGAGGAACAATGGACAGTGGAGGGCTGGCTCTAAGGCTGGACAGCTGGCAGTCAGGCAAGGGTGTGGGGTGGAGGTGGGACGGGGGCATGACCTCCCAAGGCAAGCAAAAGGTCCAAGAGAGCTGGTCCTCATGGTGGCCTCCCACAGGGGCCCCGGATGCTGAGGGTGTCCTATGGGGAGGGGGAGAGGGATTGTGGCAATGCTGCCTGGACTGAAGTTGTCCAAAGCTCTCCCAGAAGGGGGCCGGGAGCCCCCCCTCAATCCCAGGGACCGCTCAAGTGCACCCCGATCTCGGGGTGGGCAAAGCCGCCAATGAGCGCTGCTCTGCCCTCCTTGGGGAGCCTGGATGGAGCGGCTCCCCCGGGTGCTGATCGCCTCCATTAGGTCCTCAATCTTGCGAGGATAATGCATGGCCCAGGCTGGGCTGGGGGAGGAGGCCGCTGGCAGGGAAGCTGGGAGGCGGGTGCAGGGGCCTGAGCAGAGTGCCAAGCAGCCTGCCTCGGCAAACCCGGGCGGGGCCAGTAAAGGCAGCAGGGGAGGGGGCCACCCCACCCTCCACAGCCCCTAGCCACCTCCGGACCCTCGTGCCAGCTCCACCAGCTCCCAGGGCCTCAGGGGCTTCTCCTTGGGGTGCCTCACCTTCCCCAGGCTGCCGGCCTGTGTGGTGCCAGGGTCCTGGGGAGCAGGAACCAGCAGGATCTGCCCCTATGGACTGGACCAGAATCCTGCTGAGCTCAGAGCCTCTGAGGACGGCCCCGCCAGACCAGAATAAAAACACCCCTGATGGCAGTGGGAGGACTCAGGACAGGAGACTGCTCCTCCCTGGCGCTGTCCAGCCACCACTGTCATATGAAGTCAAGTCGGCCTCGTGGTTCTGAAGGGCGTGTTGCTGCGAAGTGGCCTGCTTGTTGCTAAATCCCGTTCCCTTTGGGATGTTGCCGCCTGTGCCAGTTTACTCTGGGGGTCCATGCCTCAGTCTCAGGGTGTCCCGCCCCAGTGTTTTGCCTTCCACTGGGAAAGCCCTGTGACCACCGTGTGTGTGTGCATTAGATGGCGATGCAGTTGGTAGAGCCCTTTCACAGGTCGCTCCCCACCTGCCCGCTAGGAGGACAGGTGCTACTGTCCCTGAAGGCAGCAGAGCCTAACAGCCAGGGGTGTGGCCCTGGAGTCGGGCAAGTCCAGGTTGCAAAGCAGCATCCCTGCCTTCCAGCTGTGTGACCTCCAGCTGTGTGACCTCTGGCAGGCTCCTTATCTATTAAACTAGAGGCCCAGTGCACAAAATTCATGCACTGGTAGGGGCCCTAGGGGCTGCTGGCTGCTGGCTGGGGCCTCCCTCCCTTCCCCCAGCCAGCCTTGCCCCCGGGTCGAACTTCCAGACGAACTCCCAGTCAAGGGGACAATTTGCATACTGTGCTTTTATTATATAGGATGGGGGTTAAACTAGCATTAGCATATCTGTGGCTTATGAGAACTTGCTACAGGAGGTCATTCTAGCTTAAAGCATTTAGCACAGTGCCTGGCACATTATAAATGCTGAAAAAACAGCAAAGGGAAAAGGCATTTTATGAAGAAAACGGGGTCCTAGAAGGTGAGAGGTTGGGCTGGATTACAGAAGCAGACAGTGCAGCAGTGAGGTCCCGGGATTCTCAGTGCTCCCTCCACCCCCACACCGACAGGCCCCGTCCCGCCCTGCCTGCCCCTCTCGGTGGGTTCTGTCCCACCCTCTGGCCCCCCACCCCCTCAGCCTGGCCCCCCACGGCTCCTGCTCCCCGCACTGAGCTAGCAGGCCCCTCTCTAGCCGCTGGGCTCTCCTGCCTGTGGAAGCCTGATTCTCTCTTCCTGTCAGGACCGAGTGGAAAATGTTTGCGATAATAGAGCAGCAACCAGAATACGAGGCCCATCATTCACCAGCGATCAGATGTAGGGGAGGTGCCAGCAGTTAGATTAATAACGGCGCCATTAAAAACTAGCCGGCGACGCTCCCGGAAAGCACGTGCTGGCTGGGGTGGCTGGGTTTGTTTATTTATTTATTTTTCCCTTCAGGAGCAAACGGGGCCACGGAGGGAGAACATTAAATTATCTCGTGAAATGATTCCGGTAATAAGCTGGGCAGGTTAGGAGGACTGTTGGCAGCCCCCGCCAGACCTCCGGTGACCTTTCTGAACTCCTGTTTCACTTGGCCTTGCTTTATAAAGGGCCAATTACTCCCTTCTGGGTTGGCTGTGTCCCTTGTTTAGAGCTGCTGTCTAGATGGGCAAAATGGGCGCTTTTTCATCAGCCAAGCAAGTAAGAGAGATCATCTATTATTCTTTGCCAGGAATCAGAACGTGCTGTGGAAAAGAGGGGGTACTTGTAGGGACAAAGGCTTTGAATATTTGACATAAGCACTGTTCTAGAAAGTCAGGTCCACAGAGACCCCATCATAACAGCATCAGTAACCATCACAACTAACATTTATGTCGCGTGGACCAAGGGCCAGCTTCCCTCCTGGGCACTTTCGTGTGTTAACCCGTTTGATCTCATAATGACCCCAGGCAGCAGGCACGGTTCTGTCCATTCTACCCACCAGGAGAGTGAGGTCTCTCAGCTGGTAGGTGGTGGATCTGGGATTGATTCCCAGCTTGCTGACTTCCCGACTGTGTTCCCACCGGCTGTACTGCCTCAGACGGTCTTCGCTGGGGATGTGCCTTCTTCGTTGCTAACTGTCTGAGATGGACATGCCCTGCCCTGCGTTAATAGATGATTCCTGCAGCCTGAGAACTCCTTCCTGCCTCACATAGTCGCAGCCACAGTACCTTCCGTGAGCCAGGCCTGGGGCTGAGACACGTGTTATGCGCGTCATCTCACTTGTCCCGTTGCCTGTGCGGTTGGTGCTGTTCTCGTTCCCACTCTGCAGGTCAGCAGACCAAGGCTCGGAAAGGCAGGCGCAGGAACCAAGTAGCAGACTTCGACCTGGCTGACTGCACACCTGGCTGCCCCGTGAGACAGTTTCTCCCGCGTCCCAGGCCAGGATTTTTATGACTCCACTGCTCGAGGGTCTGGTGTGACCAAGCCCCGTTGCTAGGGGTTTATCCCGTTTCTAAGACGCCCAGATTCCAAGGGTGTGGTCCTCGGCCAGGCGACCCAGCCAGACACAGGCCAAGACAGGAAGGCACAAGGAGTCTTTTAATTTTACATTAAAAGCAAAGTCCCCTCCCCCTAGCTTCTCCCTCACCCCCTGCCTCCGCTCCCTTCCAATCACATCAGAGCCCCCAGAGGGGGCTTGACCTCTGTCCTCAGGGGAGGTCAGCCGGGGTGACCCTGCCTGTGTGCAGGATCCCATGAGAGAGGCCCAGCTGCAGGCCCCGGAGGGCTGGAAGCGCACCCGGAAACGGGCTCGGGGTCACCCAGGGCGGCCCTGCCGAGGAGGGGCTTCCCTGGCCCTTTGTGAGTGATGGGCAGGGGGAGATTAGTTCCACGGGCAGCCCCTGTGTCTCCAGAGAAAGCGCCTATTATGGAGTGACTCAAAACACAGGGCACAGCCCACCCCACCTCCCTTTTATCTCCATGGAGATGAGGGAGGGTGGGAGGATGGGGAGGGGGGGTGGGCGATGGAGAGAGCAGAAAAGGGAGGGAGAAGGCAAGGCAGGTGGAAACGGGCCATGGCAGAGGGGATGAGGTGGAAGATGGCAGGAGGAAGAGGGGACCAGGCGAGAGGGGAGAGCCCTTCCCGGCCTCAATCCGAGCGGCTGGTGGGATCGCTCTCACCGCTTCCTCTCCACACTCGGCCTGCGGCGTCACACACACTCCCCGGGGCGCCCCGGGCCGAGGAGGTTTGCCCACTCCCCTGCAGCTGGCCCTCTGACCTCTGAGGGTGAGGGGTCTGACCATCTGGGATGAAACTGCAGGATGGCCGCATGGAAGGCAGCTGGGGAGCAGCTGCTGGGCCTTGTCCAGCTCCTGGACACACCAAGTGCCCTCAGAGTCATCCACCCTCCGCAGGGTCCCCAACAGACACGGATCCCGTGTGGGCCTCAGGCCCTCAGGGGTGGTGATGTCTCCCTGGGCCCTGGGAGCCCCTGTGGTTGTCAGAAAGGGCTTCCTTCTGTCAGGTAGAAACCTGTCTCCCTCTTAGACACAGGCCGATCCGCCCTCGGGGACCGCACAACGGAATAGGGTGGGCATTTAATAAACATGGCAGACAGAGAGGATACAAGTCCAGCACTTCTTGACATGAAATATTTGCAAAAAGTTGTTGAGCAGGTAATTGTGTTGGAAGAAAAAAACAATTCCAGCTGCTGGGATCCCATTGCACAGGCAGAGGAGAGGACAGATGGAGCTGTAGGGCCCTGGGTGCCCTGTGGTCACCCAGAAGGTCATGGGCAGGGCCTCCGGGGTATCTCAGCACCCTAGGCATTTGATGAACAACCAGCCCAATGGACAGAATGGAGCCCGGAATCAGACCTTTATAGGGTATTTTCTCTGGTCTGTGCCTCAGTATCCCTGCTACTAGCTGGACAGACGCCCTCCATCCCAGATAGGGTGCTCTTGAAGAGGGGCCGGCTCCTAGCGAGCAGCCGGAGGCCCCATGTTCTTATCGGACGTAGGAAGGAAGGGACCTCCCTCGAGAAGTTCCCAAGTGGAAAAATGTGTGGATCCATAACTTGGATAGAAATAAGGATTCAGGGCTGAGGTGTGTGTGTGTGTGTGTGGAGTTGGGGCGGGGGGGGGAGATCCTCCAACCAGCAAGAGTTCCAGCCTGCATTCTGGGGGTCTCCTCCTGGCCCCCTACAAGACTCTTCTTCCCCAGGTGGGTCAGCCATGAGGCTGTGAGGGGCAGGGGGGATGGAAGAGGGACAGGAGGCAGAGTCCGCTGTGTAGGAAGAACTTAGGGCTCTCTCTGCCCGCTTTGGTTTCCGCCTGGGGAGGCCTAGGAAGGAGGCTGCACAGGCAGACATTCCGAATGAGTTCCATTTAGGTGCACCAGGAAACAGAGATAAGCTGAGACTGTGGGCGCGCTAACAAAGGCCACATCCTATGCGCGAGAACCATTGTTTCTAAATGCCAGGCCTCAGCAGATGTTGGAGACGGCCCTGCCTCCGCATCAGAGAGAGAAGGGAGGTGAGCCTGCTGCTGCCATCTGACTAGTGCCCGCGCCTCAGCAGTCAGGAAAGGCAGGCGTACCTGCTGTTGTCTCTTCCCATTCAGTACCGGGGCTCCTGCCCAAATGCTCGTGTCCAGATTGTATTTATGACTGTTTTAAGAAGGAGTGACAGAGCCTTTTAATATCCCTGACAGCCGGGATGTTTTAATAGATGGTGGAGCGGGGCTGCCCGAGTTAAGAGAAGAGAGCGGAGTTGCTGAGCGAGCTGTCAGGCCTGGTTTCTATGACAGACCTGCTGATCGGCTCGATGACAAAATAAAATACGGGCCCGCGTCTCTGCTCGGCCCCGTCAGGCTGACAGACAGTCTGTCACCGTTGTATGTCATCTTTTACCTCCTGATCACTCAGGCTTAGGGGACCTGCATGTAACGGGGAGTCCCTACCGGATTTCCACCCAACTTGCCTCCCCCAAGCATCGGGCCTCCATTCCAGGCGCTCCGGCTGGCGTTCTCCAGTTTTCCAGATTTCAAACAGAACTCGTCTACCTGAGAGCTCTCTCTGCCTCACCTGTTGCTGTTTGTGAGGTGATTATAGGTCCTAGAGCAGTGGTTCTCAACCTTCCTCATGCCGCGACCCTTTAATACAGCTCCTCATGTTGTGGTGAGCCCCAATTTCATTGTTACAAATTAAACATAATGAAAGCATAGTGATTAATCACAAAAACAATATGTAATTATAGATGTGTTTTCCGATGGTCTTAAGCGACCCCTGTGAAAGGGTCCTTCGACCGCCAAAGGGGTCGCGACCCACAGGTTGCAAACCGCTGGCCTAAAGGATTGTCTGCTAAAACAGAAGGAATGGGGGGGTTAGGGGGGAGTGTTTGCACAACAATGGAAATGTACTTAATGCCACTGAATTGTACACTCAAAAAGGGGGTTAAATGGTCAATTTTATGTAATGAGCTGGGCCAGATATCTGCACACACACACATGCAGATGGAGTAATAAACAAAGAGACTTTGGATACCAACTTGGGTGTCCACGGCCTAGGCCTGTCACCTGCAGCAGGACTCCTGCCAGGGTCTCCACTCCCATAAAACACTCCGCCCTCACCTCCTACTTCTGTGCCCTTTGCCCCAACCCTGGGCTCAAGATCGGGTTTTGAGTTGGACAAGTTCCTTTTACCCACGTTTCCAGCTCTAGGTTTGGGGCTGGTCTGACCTTGAACTCAGTGTGGGGCTCAAGCTGCTTTGGCCACACCCTCAGGAGGTTCTGGTGGGTGAGGTCCAAGGGGTTCTCTCATTTTTTTGTTTTTATTTCTTGGTGGGAGAAAAGCAAGTGACAAATCCAGGAGCCACTGATCTTGTTCTTTCCTGAGTGGCTGAAAGGAAAGAAAGGCAGCAGCAGGCCTCCCTTCCCCACGTGAGAAGGTGAGGGTGCTGATCCGCTCCCCACATCTGGGGCGCCCCTCCCTCCTACACCACCACCACCAACTGAGAGGCAGCACTGGGGTTTCTGGGCCCCAGTCTCCGGGGCTGCAGACAACTACAGACAAGAGCCTCCCTCTCCCCGCACCGGCTCAGGGCTCTGCGTTCGAGTCCTCTGCCAGGAGAGAGTTAAGGGCTTGGGTTTAATTTGCCCGTTAATCACAGTTAAAAGAAGTAATGAGTGTCTCCCCAAAGCCTGGGTGTTCCTCTGCAGATTAAGCAGCAATTTGCATAGCCCCTTTATTCATCCCCACCTTCCCCGGTGGGGCGGCTTGTCCTTTCAGACACAGCCAAGCGCAGCCTGCGGAGGGAGCTTTGACAAATGGCTTTGCTGCGCGTGGTTTGGACGAGAGGGAGGGAGGGGAAGGCTGGGAAGGAGAGGGCAGCTCCCGACAGTAATGGATAGCCGGGGCGTTAAATAGTGCAGAACTTTTTATTAGACACACAGGAGAAGTTTAAATATTCAGACTGGTTTTCTGTGAAGCCTGGGGAACGAGCGGAGGTGGCAGGCAGGGTAAGTGAGAGTTTACACAGGGCCAATGTGCTCCCAGAGCCCTCACCAGTCACCAGGGAGGAGGGGCGCTTGGAGGACAAGGCGCTGCGGTCAGCTGGCACCCCCGCTCCCTGGCGCTGCCGTGACGCCCTCCTGCTGGGCCCTGGGCTCTGCCGGCCTGGAAGCGGCTCCAGCTCCAGGGGCCTGATCCCTCGGGGGCAGAGCAGCTCCTTCGGAGCCCACATATGGGTGACATTCAGTAAGTGGGGGCTGACCCCAGCTTCAGGTAGCAAACCCGGCTGTGAAGCAATGATATCTCCCAGAGGATGGCGATATCGCCTCCCCTCCCTCCCTGCTCTCTCTCCTCTGGTCCTCAGGAAACAGGGCAAGAGGAGAGACGAGGCCCACACGATACCCAGGGCAGCGCTCTCACGGATGGCTGAGAGACAGGACTTCAATCACCATCAGTCCCATTGAAAAGCCTGCGTAAACCCAATTTTCTTCCTGAACATCGTGTTTTGTGGGACTATTCTTTCTTATAATTTGTGAGCCATATGATCACAGTATGATAGAGGTCGGTCACTTCAGAGATCAGTAAGACCATTGATGTTCGGAGACGTTTGCGATTCCAAAGGGGACACGAAAATGAGCAGGACCCAGCCCTGCCCTTCAGCAGCTCAGTTGGGGACAGGCACCGGGAGGGCACTGAGAGGCAGGCGGGGTGCGGCTGAGGAGGGAGGGTCGTTCTGCAGGGGAGACATGTTTGGGTCTCTGGTCCGGAAGGCTAGGAGGGGCCAAGAAGAGGGTGGGGGTTTGGGGACCATGAGGCCGTGGTGTCTTGGATGGATCCCCAGGCTGGAAGGCAGGTGAAGCCCCGAATATTAAGAGCCAGCCGGCCGACTACACTAGGAATTTGGGGAGCTAAGGGGTCATCCGTTTCTAAGCAGCGGGATGATTAGGGTGACAAAGCCCGTGGCACATGGGAAAGGAGGGTTAGAGGGGAGCGAGCGGAGAAGGCAGAGAGGGAGAGGTGTGGGCTGGGATGATGATGGGCTGGGTGGGGACGTGTTGGAACATCTGGGACATACAGAGCCAGGACCCAAGCGCAAGTTTCTCACCTCAGGCCAGGATACTTCCGGCCCACCAGCCCCTTGCAACAGCTGGCAGGTGAGGCGCACTGTGCCAGCCCCCGTCTTGGTGTGCAAACACCCATGGCAGCGCCCTACCCGGGGCACGTGGTGCCCTTGTCTCATTTTACAGGTGAAGGGAAGGAGGCACAGAGAGGGCCAGGGACTCGCCCAAGGTCGCTCAGATGGCAAGAAAAGGCCAGGATTTGACCCAGGCTTCCCAGATGGAGACATGCAGGTCGCCACCACCTTGCTTTTCCTGTTCCCTTCCTAACCTATTACTGGCACTAGATTTTCGTATGTGTGCAAAAGGAGAGGAGGAGAGTAAACACGTGGCAATTAAAAAGTGAAACAAGACAGTGCCCTCGGCAGTCCCAGATCTGTCTCCTGCTTCAACAGTGTTTGGACGGAACAGACCCAGGGATGCCCCTTCTTCCAGCCTCCGACCTCTCTCCAGCCTCTTATCCAGTCACCACCTTCCGAACCACCTCCAGAACCACCTCCAGAACCACCTCCGGAACCACCTCCGAGACCAGCCAACACACCGGGGTTTTTCTACCTTAATTCCTCCTGATTGCCAAACCACCATGAGCTCCCAAATTCGTCGGAATTATTCCACCGAGGAGGAGGCTACGGTCAACCGCCTGGCCAACCTGCATCTGCGGGCGCCCACACCTACCTCTCTCGGGGCTTCTACTTCCACGGTGACGACGTGGCTCCCGAGGGCGTGGGCCGCTTCTTCTGCGAGTTGGTGGAGAAGAAGCCGAGGGGCTGAGCGTCTTTTAAAGGACGCGCTGAAGCCAAGGTGAGCGGGCAACACTCAGGAGCCATGGAAGCTGCCCTGGCCTTGGAGGGGAGCCTGACCCAGGCCCTTTGGGAGCCGCAGGCCCTGGTTCTGCCCGTGAAGACCCCCAGCTCCGTGACTTCCTGCAGAACCACTTTCTGGGTGAGGAGGTGGTGCTCATCAAGAAGATGGGCGACACCTGACTCACCTCTGCAGGCTGCCGGCCCCAGGCTGGGCTGGGCGAGTGTCTCTTCCAAAGGCTCCCCTCCAGCACGACTAGGAGCTTGTGGAGCCCAGAGGCCTTTGAGGGGCCCCTCTGCTTCCCCCTGGTGTCTGGCTCTTACCTGAGCCTCTCCCTGAAGCCCTGTCCCATGCATTGGACCAAATGGAAACAATAAAGTTTTTGCATAAAAAAAAAAGATGAAATAAAAATTAGTAACAGGATAGCACTGGTCAGCGTGCTCAGTGGTTAGAGCATTGGCCTGTGCACCAAAGGGTTGCTGGTTCGATTCCCAGCTAAGGACGTGTACCTTGGTTGTAGGTTTGATCCCTTGGCCCTGGTCTGGGCATGTGTGAGAGGCAACCAATCAATGTGTTTTTCTTTTCTCTCTCGCTCTCTCTCTCTCTCTCCTCCCACCCCCCAGCCCCTTCTACTCTCTAAAGTAGCAGTTCTCAACCTGTGGGTCACAACCCCTGAAAATACATCCTGCATAACAGATATTTACATTACGATTCAAAACAGTAGCAAAATTACAGTTATGAAGTAGCAACGAAAATAATTTTATGGTTGGGGGTCACCACAACGTGAGGAACTGTATTAAAGGGTCGCGGCATTAGGAAGGTTGAGAACCACTGCCATAGAGTCTAAAGAATCAATGGAAAAAATGTCCTCAGGTGAGGATTAAAAAAAAAACCCAAAAAATTAGTAATAGGACAGGCAGGTGTGGATTAAAAGGCAGGTAAGAGTTTAGGGCCTGTGTTTCTAGAGGAGAAATTGTAGGCAAAACCTTGGGAATGAATGAGGAAAAGGGCGAGGGGGGGGGGGAGGCGTACATGCCCAGAGCAGGATCAGCTCCTGCCCCGAGGGTCTGGGAGGTGCTTGCCTTTGGTCCTCGGCCCAGGCCAGTTCCCTGGAGCAGGGAACTCTTTGGATGGGTGAGGTTTCCAGGCTGAATCGTGCAGCTAATTCCCAGCCCACTGGCCATGGGAAACTAGGTCTGCATGTGCAGGACCCCACATCTCCCTTGGTGGGCGGCCAGAACCCGATGAACAGTTGTTAGCACCGCACTTAGCCCACGTTCACGGTCAGCACCGCAGGCTGCAGCGCCAAGGGGTCCTACTTCTGTTGACTGTATGAGAGGACGCGGTGCAGGCAGGAAGGCTTCCTTTGAGCGGAGATTGTGTGCGGCTTCGGCAGTGGTGGAGTTAGCAGGGCGAGTGGATTTTGGAAAGGCTCTGCTTCCTCATCTAAACAGGAAGACTCATCTGAGCCAAGTAGTGAGAGCCTTAGATCCCTGGAAGGAGGTGGCACAGAAGTTGCCCATGAAAGTGAGGTGCGCTCTGGGCAGTACATCCACATCACGCTAAGGAGTCTGAGGGTGCAATCTTGGCCCCTCCCCCCTCTCTCCCTGAACTGTTTATTCAATCCTAAAAACCTGGCTGCTCAGAACGTGTTCCTCCCTCTCCACCAGGAGGTCTCACCTCTCCCTTCCAAGAAGGCAAGTCAGACAAGGATGAAAGGTCCTCATTACTTCACAAACCAAGAATAAGGGCGCAGGTTTTTTCCAGCGACTACTTACTCTGTGCCCGGCACGGTTCTGAGCGCTCTGCATACATTAACTCATTTATTTAAAAAAATATTTTTATTGATTTCAGAGAGGAAGGGAGCGGGAGATAGAAACATCCATGAGAATGAATCATTAATCGGCTGCCTCTTGCACGCCCCCTACTGGGGATCGAGCCCGCACCGGGCATGTGTCCTTGATCGGAATTGAACCCGGGACCCATTAGTCTGCAGGCCAACGCTCTATCCACTGAGCAGCCAAACCAGCTAGGGCTACATTAACTCATTTAATGCTCACAACCACCTGAGGCAATTCTGAGACAAACAAGCAGGAACCTAAATGCAATCAGTGATGTAAGGGAGACCTGGGCGCAGATCCGGCGACACTGGGAGTGGACAGCCAGGCAGATCTTCAGGGTCGGGAAAGGGGCGCCAGGAAGCGAAGCGCGAGGCCAAAAGCAAATGGGGCTAAAGCATCTGCAGAACAACCCATGTTCTGGGGTTAAAGGCTTTTAAAAGACCATTTACATCAGCCTAGGAGTCAGTGGGCCTTCCTCTCACTAGATAAGCATTGAAAGGGGCTGAATTCCTGAGAACAGTCCCCTAATCATACCTTCTTCCAAGACACCAAAACCTACTGAGAAATCTTTTACCCAAAGCCACTTCCCTCGTGCACAGACGGCCACGCCGCAGCCTGCACGCCTCTCCCACGGCCTCAGCGGGCAGAGGGCAGAGGCCGGCGAGGTGCTCCTCTGCAAGGGCAGGAGTGAGAGCTCTTGAGGCCCGAACCCAGCCTGCAGGTCACCTGACCCACAGGGCTTCTCCCTGAAGCTCGGTGCCCAGTAAGCAATGGAGTCTGTCTAACAGCTGGTGATTGGACGAGGGACGTTAGAGTGGGCAAGGGCCGCATGCCTCGGTGAGCTGGTGGCTGCTGCGAGAGGGAGGCCAGAGGCCAGTGGAGCCAGCAGCTGAACAGGGGAGGTGGGGGGGGGGGCAGGAGGAAGCGCCATTCGCTTAGAGAGGAAGGGACCAAGAGACGCAGACAGCTCCCCAGGCCCAGCGCCCTCCCAGCGGCTGAGGGCAGGACAGGGCCCACTCAGCCCCTGTATGCCCTTCCATCCCAAGGACAGTTTTACCTCGACGTTCCACACCAATATCTTCCCTTTCCAATTCCTAGACTTGTTTCAGCCCCCAATACCCCCAAAAGAAGGTGAGCAGGCAAAGATTGGGGGGAAGCGATGGGCTGACATTAATTGATAGGAGCAGCTTCAAGCAGTTCATGCTGCCTTATCTCTCTCTCCTTTGGATAGCGTGTGTCCGCTGGAGTCCGCGGGGTCGGTGATTAATAGGGGCCATCACTCACTGTCCAGGGCGGCTGAAAGGCAGCAGGGAGGGGGCGGCCCTCCCCAGAACTGAGATAACAAGCAGCAGGAATAATGAGTGGTGTCACTCCACTTTTCATTTTGATGGAAAGTCATTACGGGAGTCAACGCCAGCGACAAAGAGCCATGAATCAACTGCTCTGCTATGAAATTAAAATCGAATTGCCGGCCATCCCCAGCCCCTACCCTTCCTGGGAAACAGAGATGGGTAGGTGGCTTGGGAGACGGGTGCTGTCTTGGGGTGGGCTCTGCCCAATCAGAGAGCAGGCAGTTACGGGTAGGAAGTGAACCGGCAGCTAGTGAAGGTGACAACTCCTGTCTCCACCTTGTTCATCAGACCTTCCTCCCCAAACCGCATTTCCCCTCTGCCGGGGGGTAAGCTGTGACTAAAAGGGAAAGACAGCTTTGCTGGCTCCAGCCAGGCTGCCACCTGACTGCTTCTCCTGGGCTCTGGCCTGAGTGGGGCAGGCTGGGCCTGGCTCAGAAAAAGGGGCCCCTGACTCAGGAACCCAGAGCCCCTTGCTGAGCCATCTGCAGATGCTAATCTGGGCCCTCCCTGTCACCCAGAGGACAGGTCCCTCACCTCGGCCTGCACAGGGACAGCTGGTGGCCTGGGGAGCCCACGGGGATCACAAACCCCATGCAAACAGGTGTGCAGTCTCAGCTCCAGGCCCAGAGAAGCAGAAACGGTCAGGATAAAGCCAGTCTCTTCCTCTTTTATTAAGTCCGACTGGTTAACAAGGAGACGCTGGGGTTTCAGGCTGACAGGCCACAGGGCCCATAAGACAGCTCCTTGCAGAGATACAGTGAGTGCAAAGGTCACCATCTGGGTGACACTCCCGCATGTGGCCTTCCACCCTCCAGAGCCTGGTCTCTCGCTGGGAAAGGCCCGCAACATCAGCCCTGGCGTCCCACCTCCGTCCTGAGGCTGAGGAGACAAGCAGGACGGGGCGGGTGTCACAGAGAGGTTCCCATCAGGTTCACAGGGCGCCCGTTGTACCTCTTGGAAATGTCAGCTTCAATCTGAAAGACAGCGGTGCCGAGTGGGCCTCGATCTGCGGAAACGGGGGTCCCGCCCTGGTAGGTTCCCCTTTCCTGTCTTACCAGCTTCTGCAGCTCCTTGGTCTTCTCCAGCAGCAGGTCCAGCTTGGGCTCCAGAGCGGCCTGCTCCTGCAGTGCCTCCTGCTGCTTCTGCACCATCAGTTCTTTCTTCAAAGCCAGCAGCTGGGACTGCTTCAGCTTTTGCTGGAGGAACTCGGTGACTCTGTCCACATACCTGCAGGGCGATCAGGGCAGTGGGGTAGCAGAGCAGCCGGAGCATCCGTTCAACTAACAGATGCAGCTCAGGAAACCACACCCCGAATCGGCCCCATCCTCCCACCTTTCTGTAAAGACTACCTCCTGGCTGCCCTGTCCTCCGGGTTCTGGCTGCATACAGCACATTACCCCACCTTGCCCCACAGAGAATCTAGGTCCCCGATTGGGATGGCCCAGCTATGGGAGGCAGGCACGAGGTCTAAGGGGTCATGGAGAAGAATACAAGGGGTCAGGACTCTTCAAGATGGAGGAGTCCTGCTCCGATCCCGGAACAGCCCCATGTCAAGGGGAAAGCCAGACCTTGGTGAGGCCAGGATCATAAACAGGTGCTGCATTCGGAGACTGGTGAGCCGGCCAATCAGGTCCTGCAGCACTGACACCAGGGTTTCCATCTTCGCTTTGGTCTGGCCCTGCAGGATGGCTGGAGCCAGCTGGAACTGGCTCACAGACAGGATGTCGGCCTCCTCGCTCATCTCCACGGCTCTCTGGGACAGGAAGATCTCGAGCTGAGGACGAAGAGGATTTGGTTCAAACCAAGAAGAGAACGCTGAGGCTAAGCCCCCAGCCTGCCCCAAGTGAAGGGTGAGATGTGAGGGTGAGGCTCTGGGTGCGGAGGGGTTCCTTCCTCTGAATACTTTTGTTGCTAGAAACGCACCAACTATAACGGCAGGGCTTGGGGCAGCCTCTGCTTCACTCTGCCATCACCCATTTCTATCTCAGGCCCTTCTAGCCTGGACCCCTGCTTCCTCCTCGCTGGGGATCAGATAACTGAGAACGCAGAGATTCAAAGGGTTCTCTCGGCCCCGGTGAAGGTATTTTCTCTCCGTGGAAGGAATGAGACTCAGGGAGAGGGATCCCTGGGATAAGGAAGGGCTAGGAAGACTCTGAGAGGCAGCCACAGATCTTGTCCCTCTTATTCAACCATGGAAGCTTGATCACTTCTGTCCTCCTCTGCCCTGGAGGCTAGGAGGGTCCTCTCTGGATAGAAAGAGGATGAATCTGTTGAGGACAATAATCTTCATGAAGCCTCCCCAGCCAGCAGGGCACTGGGAGGGAACAGACCCAGATTAACAAGGGCAGCCCCCAGCACCCCAGTCCCACAAGAAGGACCGAGAACACCGGCTCCTTACTCTGGGCTGCTCGTGCCTTAGCCACAGGGATAGTATTGACACAAGTGAGATCATGTGGCTCCAAACCTCCTACAGCATCTCAGTCACTCGTAGTAAAAGCCAAAGTCCCGAAGCTTCACCTCTCTGATCGCCTTCACTTGCCCACTCCCGGCTCTGCCAGGCCGGCCTCCCTGCATCAGATACGCAGGGCCGGCGCCCCTCTCAGGGCCTTGGCAATCGCGCCCTCTGCCTGGAGAGCTTTTCGGCCAGGCTTCGCCCTCTCCCTGCCCCTGCAGGTCCTGGCTTACTGGTCACCTTCACCACGAGGCCTTCCCTGGTCGGCCGACATGAAGCCCAGCAGCCCTCCAGCACTCCTTTCCTCCGTGGCACTGACGTTAACACCTAACACACTGCATCTCTTACTTTATTCATCTTGTTTCCTGTCTGCATTCCCCACTGGAACATAAGCCCCAGGTCAGGACTTGGACTGTTTTATTCCCTGCTCCCTCTCTGGCGCCTCAGGCAGTGCCAGGGGCTGAGAAAGTGCAGGGTAAACCCTTGCCGAGTGGATGGGGCCTCCTAGTCTGAGATGTCTCTGGTGTCCCTCACAGGAACAGGTGGGCCCAGGTCAGGGGTCTGGAGCAAGCCCTCCAATGCGGCGCCCCCCACCCCCCTCGCAGAGGATGAAGGTACCTCCATGAGCTCGTCGATGAACTGGTTCCGGGTCTCAGGGTATTCAAGGAGTGTCAGGGCATCCGAGCCCCTAGCAACACCTTCCGGAGCTGCCAGGAGGAGACAGAAGTGATGAGGGAGCTGAGGACGGGAGGAGACCTCCCCCAAGTGAGACGCTCTGGTGGGTTAATATGGACATGGACTCACTGAACTAAAGCCACTTCCTGTTCCAACCCCAGGGGGAAAGGTCACCCATTCCCACGTCTCAGCCGGAGACAGGCACTACTGCCAGCCCTAGCCTGTGAGGACCACAGCTGGTCTGAGTGAGGCCAGCCCTCTGGGCACAGGGGAAGTCTCGGCCTGCACTGCCCTCTAGTGGCTCAGTCGCTGCTACAGCCTCTCAGCGGGTGGGGAGGGTCAGTTCAGACGCAGAACCCATCAGCACTCCTGGGGCCCCTCGCCCACATTCCTCTCCAAACCCGCGCGGGTGCGGGCTGCTGGCAGGGGCCGTGCACTCACCCTCAGTTCCAGCCTCCACCACTGTGATCTGCAAAGCGGCAGCATCGTCTCCCCAGTCTATCCCATCACCCCCAGCTTCCTGGGTGGAAAGCAAAGAGCCCCAGGAATGTTGGCAGAATTTTCCCAGCAAAGTGAGCCAGAATCAACCCAAGCCCTCCCTAAGTCAACAACCGCACATTTCAGCTGCAGGAAGGACACGCAGGCCTGTGGTCGGTGGCAAAGACGCCAGTGTGGGGCCGTGTACGTTGCCACCCTCACCCCTGCTCTGGAGAGTTACCACCTGCTGACAGCCCCACCCCTTGCCCCGAACACCAGGAGAGGCCCAGACTCTGACATGTCACTTTGGAAGCTGTCTCCCCTGGACCACACCTGGTCTGAGAGCCATGAGCTTCCAATGATGCCTTTAAAGGCACAGACAAGACTTTTCTTCTCGCTGAAGCAGTAATCACAGAAAGTCCTCAGAGACGGACCAAGAGGGCATCCTCACCTTTGAATCCGATTCCAGGGAGATGCCCCAGTCAATGCCAGCAGGCTGGGCAGGGTCAGTCCCTTCAGAGGCCACCTCCACCCCAAAGTCGCCCCAGTCAATCTAGAAGAAAGGAAGTGTTAGCTCGGAGGGTGGGGATGGTAAGGGGCCTGCCTTCCCACGGCCTCGGCCGCCTCAGTAGGATGTGCTCGTCCACTGTTTAAATGCAGTGGCCTCCAAGCTCCCCAAGCAGAGCCCATCTCGGAGAGCTGACGGGACTGAAGGGTTCCTAGCTCAAAGCCAAGCAGATTGCTGAGGCTCCCGGCCCTCTTCTATACTCTGACCGCAAGAAGGCCAGAGGCTCAGAGGTTGAGCATCGACCTATGAACCAGGAGGTCACAGTTCAATTCCTGATCAGGGCACATGCCCAATTGTGGGCTCAATCCCTGGTGGGGGGTGTGCAGGAGGCAGTTGATCAATGATGCTCTCATCAATGATATTTCTATCTCCCTTTCCCTTCTTCTCTGAAATCAATAAAAAAGAAAAAAAATTTTAAAAAGGCGGCCGGAAAAATAGGGGAGTAGGGCCCCTGGGCCCTTCCACCTATAGTCTCTCACACAAATCCCTTTCTTCCTCTGGGACTCTGAATTCAGGCTGTGAGATTTGGGCTGTGTGTGTTGGGGGGTCGGGGGAGCAGCTCTCCCTCAGCCTGTCTTACCGCGTCTTCTTCCACCTGCTCGGGCGGCTCCTCGAGGTGCGGCCGCTCCACCACGGAGGGCTCTGTCCCCGTCCTCCACTCGTACACCGTGGAGTTCCCCCGCTTCTGCACAAATCGCAGCATCGGCAGCACCTGCTCCTCGGGGCTGCAACAGGGACATAACTGACCCTCCTGCTGCCCACTCACGAAGCCAACAGTGGGCTTTGGCCTGGGCCATAAGGTCAGATGGGCAAAGCCCCCATGGGTTCCAGTGCGTAAAATGAAACTCAAGTGTCATGTGGGTAAAACACAAGTGGAGAAGAGAGAACAGCCAGGGGAATGGGCACACTGCCCCCTGCTACAGAGCAGCCCCGGTACCTTTCACACACGAACCCCACGCAGGCCTGGTACAGGTCGATGGCTTCCCCCAGGGACCGAGCCCGCGCCCCGATCTCGGCCAGTTGACTTGGTAGCTCCTTCACCAGGGCCAGCAGCTCTCTCCGGACATTGTCTCCCTAGAGGGGATGGGAGAAGGGGGCTAAGGCAGGGTGCCGGGAAGTGGGGTCCAGCAGATGAAAGAAAACGTGCGCAGAGCAGACAGGAGAGAAGCTGGCCCCCGAAGGGCACAGCAGGCTGGGGGGAGCCTTTCTCAGATGCAGAGCTGTGGGCCCAGCAGGCAGACTGAGGCCCGGTGCCCTCCGCTCACCGTGATGCCGTACTGCTTGCACGAGTGGTAGAACTGCTCCCGCATCTCGGCAGCCCCGCCCTGGCCCTCCTCCTCCTTGCGGCTATATTCTTGCTGCAGCTGCTGGCACTTGGCGATCTGCTTCTTCAGCGAGGGGATCTCATAGGTGACGTTCCGAACGAGGAGGCTAGAGAGTTCCACTGAGAAGGGCCCAGGAAATTCGCCTCAGACACCCGCACCATCAGGCAAGCACGCCCGGGACACGCACACATGGACCCTCGTTTGGTGGGGAAGAGCGTGGGGTGGCTTCCCAGCTCCTCCCTTTTCTCGCTGTAGCACCTAAGACAGCCATTTAACGTCTCTAACCCAATCCTCATCTGAATCACAAGGTCGACAATATTTGCCGTGAGGACTAAAGAGGGAATCCACATAAAACACCAAGCCTAATGGCTTGTATTTAGGTATTTAGTAGGTGCTTGGTAAATATTAGCTATTATCATTATTATTATTTATACTATTAGAAAACACACCCAAACTACAATCAGCCCTTCAGTTACTCTCTCAGGAACTTGATATGGCCCCAAGGATAATCCATGCATCCTCTGCCTACTATAGAATGGGGGTGCGGAGGGAATGGGGTTCCACACTCACCTTACGAGAGTTCAGTGGTAGAGAACTCACACACACCTGAGGGGTCAGGCCTGGCATTTACCTATTACCTGCCTGTCCTCCTGCTCCTCCCAACACTGAGGAATGTATCTTCCCACCTTGCAAACATCTACAGCCCAACCTCTCCCCGACACGGTCTGTGTCTCCTAGAAGCTCAGTGTCTCGGGACTATGGGAGTGGGCTTCCCCAGTGGTGCCCTGGACACCAGGAGGCCAGACTGGACCGCCTACCTAGGTAGCTGTTGTCCTTCTCATACAGGGCCACGATCTCCTGCCAATCCTGCGGGAGAACGGAAACAGGAAGTGAGCCAGGACTGAACTCAGCAGTCACGTCTCAGCGCTAGCCCGGAGCAGGGCACGCTCTCCCAGCCTTCCCGTCACACCAAACACACATTCCTTGTCCCCCTCTGAGCGCTGGCTGGACCACCCACTTGATTTTAAGAGTGTGGCGCCAACGAGCAATCCCCAAAGGAGCTACTTCTGGCATAAGCTCTGGGGTCGGAGAGAAAGTTCAGGAAGCGTTCCATGTAGGTGTCTCCACCGGATCCTCCGAGAGACCCAGAGCTCTGATCCCATTAGCACCCTCGCCCACACTTGCCTTCATTCGCTGAGAAGAGTACCGGCCAAAAATGTTTTTTGTGGAAGCTTCAGTGCCTTTGAGAAGGTCCACGATTCTTAGGCAGTGGAAGTAGTGAATGTCTGGAAAGCAAGGGAGAGCAAAGACGTTGAGAATTCCAGTATCTCCCCCATCTACTCTGGCCGATAGCTGACTCACATGCCAGTGATTGAAGTAAGCACGGTTCTCCCATCATGCACAGCTCTCTCCTTCACCAGTCTGTGTAGAGAGAAACGGGCATCTACACCCCTGGACAAAACCTTTCTCTGGGGATCCGCTGTGGCTAAGCGACAGGGGAGCAGCCCAGCGGCTCTGTACCGCGCCCGGGGAAGCGAGGGCTCCGGCAAGGTGGCCCCAAGGCACTCACAGGACCCAGAGAGCAGCTGGGCAATCTCCTCGCTTTCCGGCATGTCCTGGATGGCGGCATTGATCTTCTCTCGGATGGTCAGCACCAGACTCTGCCATTTCAGGTTGCAGTGCCTTCTGTCCACCAGCCAGTCTACGTGAGAAACACCCAAATCACAGCGCTCCCTTCAGACGGTCACAATTCGGGCAGATGCGCTACGACAGGGGCTACGGGTTGTATTCACACTGGCTAAGGGCTGGGGGTCACGGGGAGATGGACATGAAGACAGGCCCAAAGGGATGCCTGGAAGCGCTAAACAGACGCTGGCAACCTGACTCCCGGAGCAGTTGGCTCCACACAAGGATAAAGAGAAACTTTAAACTAGTCCTGACATCAAAGCGCCACTTTGACCACTCTAAATTCTCCATAATATTTTTGCTTCCAGGGGTAATTATAACTTTCTTGACAGAGGATGATGTTCAACTTCCACTTCCTCAGGGCTGGGATTAACCACGACAATGGAAAACACAAGAGGGTTCTGCCAGGAGCCGGGTGAATGAGCAACTGCAAAGCCCCTAATACCGACAGCGCCCTCAAGGCTACCTCACACTGGTCTGTTCTTACTGGTGCAGCTCCGCCCTGCACACATGAATACGGTGTGACTGACCTCCTGGAAGCTGGGCCTGGATTTAAGTTGTTCACAGAGGGTCAGGGTGGCTGAGAGCCATGCATGTGTCGTCAGGAGGAGAGAGCTAAGAGCTGGGCTTTGTGGTTCAGGCGGTCCTGCCTTCTAATTACCAACTTCCTGGGGCAAGTCTCTCTGCCTCCGTGCCTCGGTTTCCCCACATGTAGAATGGGGATAATAAGATACTGAGCGATCAGGGGAAATGTAGGTACAGCACTGACCACTGTGCCTGGCACATGGCAAGGACTCCATAAATCCTACTGATCTTCACTTTTACAATATCAAGTGCCTGAAAACGCACCTGGCATAGCGCAGACCCTCCGCGAATGACTGAGGGTCTGCGCTATACCCTCACGGCCAAGGACAAGTTCATACACCGAGCGTGCACATGTGCCGAAGAGCTGGGACAGACCCGAAGTGAGGCCAAGGAAGTGGCCACTGCACAGGACCGACTAACCGGCCCACAGCGGGAAACCCAGAACCGGCCCTGGTTAATAAATCGGTCCGGCACGGAGCCCCACAGGGGTTCTCATTCTACTCCCTCTGCTGTGCTCCTTTAAAATGTCCAGAAAGAAAACTTCTGTGGATGTCCCAGAACCAGAAGCAAAGGGATGAGGTAGTCAAGCAGACAGCTTAACAAACGATACGGCATCAAATCAATCAATCCAGTAAGCATTTAAAAATGTGCAATGTGCAATGCCCTGCAGGGGTCAGAAGGAAGAGGTCCTTCCCTTGCCCTCAACTGGGGAGGGGGTCTGTGGATCAGATACAGACATCAGGGAGATGGCCCGGCCACTAACAGGTCTTTATTTCCAACTGGGTCTATGTCCCTCTTCTTCCTAAAGTCAAGGGAAGACGGAAGCTTCTAAAAAGAAAAGGGAGCCCCGGCCGGCGTGGCTCGGTGGGCGAACGTCAACCTATGAACCACGAGGTCGCTGTTCAATTCCCACCCGGGTTATGGGCTCGATTCCCAGTGTGGGGTGTGTAGGAGGCAACTGATCAATGATTCTCTCCCAGCACTGATGTTTCTATCTCTCTCTCTCCCTTCCTCTCTGAAATCAATCCTTTCCTATACAATAAAAGGGTAATATGCAAATCAACCAAAAGACCGGTTGCCATGATGTGCACTGACCACCAGGGGGCAGATGCTCAACACAGGAGCTGCCCCCTGCTGGTGGTCAGTGCACACCCACAGGGGGAGGCCGCTCAGCCACAAGCTGGGCTGACAGCAAGTCCAGTGGCCAGCCTCCTCTGAGGAGGCCTAAGCTGTCAGTTGGACATCCCCCAAGGGCTCCCCGACTGCAAAAGGGTGCAGGCCGGGCTGAGGGACAACCCCCCCACAGTGCACGAATGTCATGCACCAAGCCTCTAGTATGTATGTATGTATGTATGAATGAATAGATAGATAGATAGGAAGAAAAGGGAGTTTTCCCCAGCTTAATACAAAAAGCACAGACATTGGAGCCTGACATCAGTTCCCATTTCGGATCTGCCACTGTGTTGACTTTCAGGTAGGCCACGCCCCTCCCTGCGCCTGAGGGATGTGATTGGACAACACATGTTCCAGATGTTAAGTGGGAGACGCAGGTCAGGTACAGACTAGGCACGGTCCCTCCCGCTGCTGTTAGCCAGGCCGGTCGGGCCACAGGCCGGGGCACAGACCCGTGGGGACGGTCAGCGATTTAACAGGGGCCTCGGGGCGTCAGGGCTCCCAGCTGTTGGCGACAGGGGGGGAAGGGGCCGGGCTCCCCCGAAAGCGGGCTGCGCGGGGACGCCCCGTCCTACCGAGCAGCTTGCTGGTCTGGATGTCGATGGGCACGTGCTGATGGTCCTGGCGGGAAACACGGCAGACAGAGGGGTGTGAGCGCGGGGAGGGGGCGTGCCGCTCGCGCGCTCATTTCACGGGCACCCGCGGGGCCAGAACGAGGGGCGGGGGAGGGCTGCGCCCGCCCGAGAGGGTGGCCGAGGAAGCGGGTTAGGGACGGACGGGGGGAACCGAACCCAGGGGTCCCGGGAGAGCCCCCCGTTTCCTCGGCTCCTGTTCCCCCACCTGCATCCTTCCTCCACTTCAGCTTCCGGCCGACGACCCAGCACGCCCCGCCTACCACCAACCCAGCGCCCGGGCGGCAGCGCTTCAGTTTAGGCCCAAACCGGCCTCCTTCGCCACGTCGCCGCTTTCCTCGGAGCCAATCGGGACGCTCGCTCCACCCCTGGCCGCAAGCCCCACCCACCGCCGGGCTCCGAATGGCTGAGCCGAGGAGGGGCGGGAGAACAGGAGCCAGCCAATGGGAGGTGCGAGGCGGGCTCAGGGCCGGGGAGGGGCGGGGCGCCAGAAAGAGCTGCAGCGGCGGCACGATCGCGGCAGGCGGCGCCCGAGAGCTGGTCGCAGCCACGTGGAACCCTCTGAGCACAGATTAACACGTCTACAGGCGGGATCCTAGCGCCGCCTTGGCGAACCGGAAGCCTTCAGACTTGCCTTCGCCCCGTCTTGCCTCGTTTCACTGTTTCTCGTAGTTTGTAACTGTCTTCTAGCACTTGTCACACGTTGCCTTCCCATTCAGTTGATCTCATAGACGTGTGTTGAGCACCTGCTCCGGGCTCATTAGGACAGAGAAGGAGAGGAAAGAGGGCCAAGGGAGGCATCCCAAGCACAGCGCCTAAGTTGAGTCTTAAAGGAAGAGCTGCAGAAAAAGGGGTGATGTGTGGAGGGGTGTTCCGGGTGGAGGGGGTTGTACAGACAAAGCTTTGGAGGCAACAAACTGCAAGAGGGGTGCAGGAAACTGGCAATATAATTTGTGGGGTCCAGTGCAAACTGAAAATGCAGGGCCCTGGCTCTGGCCTGTGTGACTGGGTTGGGCATCCTCCCATGCAAGGAAAGGTTGCTGGTTCGATTCCCTGTCAGGCACATGCCCAGGTTGCAGGCTCGATCCCCAGTAGGAGGCTTGCAGGAGGCAGCTGATCAATGTTAGGCTCTCACATCTCTCTCTCTCTCTCTCTCTCCCCCCCCCTCTCCCTTCCTCTCTCTCTAAAACTCAATTTTTTAAAATACATATTTTTTAAAGTGTAGGGCCCTTGCTAAAAAATAGGAAGAATTTCAAGAGGGCCCTGCATAGGTCTCACACTCATGAAGCTGGTCCTACAGGCAGGCCAGCCTCTGTGCAGGAAAAGGCATGGATTGGCCAGAGAAGAGACTGTAAAGGTCAAATGGTCATATCATGGGGCGTCTCATTAAAGCACTTGGGTCCTGGCTGGTATGACCTGTGGTTAGAGCATCGGCCCCTCTCACCTAAGGGTTACGGGTTCAATTCCCAGTCAGGGGCACATCCCTGGGTTGTAGGTTCATCCCCAGCCCCTATCAGGGCGTGTGTGGGAGTCAACCAATCGATGCGTCTCCCTCACATCGATGTTTCTCTCTCTCTCTCTCTCCCTCCCTCCCCTCCACTCGTTCTAAAAATCAATGGAAAAAATATTTTCAGGTGAGGATAAAAAAAAAAGAAGAAGAACTTGGACTTCACCCCTGCATAGAGGAACCATTGGAGGGTTTTAAGGGTTTGAGGCAGGGAGGGACCTCTACAGATTGGCTGCAAGGAGGATGGGTTCATGGGGCATAAGAATGGGGACATGGGAGGTAAGACTGTCAGGAGATTATTACGCAGAAGTTCGGGCCTGACCTGGGAGAGAGGCATGAGGAGCAGCGGAAAGACTGGATTTCAGAATGTTTTGGAGGAAAATAAGCAGGACCTGGCAATTGGTTGGCTGTGTGTTGGGGGCGGGGGGACTGCACAGATGACACCTAAATGGAGGAGCCACACCTGAGGCAGGGATGAGGATCCTGAGCTGGGGGGAAGAGGGTGTTTCAGCCTTGGACTTGTGGGCTGGTGGTGCTGGGAGACCCCTGCGGGGAGGGTGCAGGAGGCACTGGGGTCCACAGCTCTAGCGTTCAGAGGAGCCATGGGGCTGGGGGCCAGCTCCGGAGAGCCAGGGGCTGAGCTGTGGTCCTGGTGGTCCCTGAAGCTGAGGGAGGGTGTGAGCTTCGGCAAGAAGTGGTAGAGCAGGGAGAGAAGGTGGGCGAGAACAGATCCCTGGCGTCTCACGGGGGGGAGGGGGGGGGCATTGGGCGCCCCCTCCTTCCGGGTTGCTGGCTCCTCCAGGAGGCTCTGCCTGCTCCTCTCTAAGTGGCCCCCTCCTCCCCTCCCCCCGCCTGGCACTCGGGGCTCAGTAAATTTTTTATTAAACTGTGTGTGTGATACAACAGCCAGAGGATCTAGATTCCTGCCCAGTGAGATCTTGGGCCATTTCCATAGCCTCTCTGCCAGCCACAGAGATAGCGGCCTATCTCGGGGTATTTCTGTTTATACGCTTAAATAAATAAACATTCTAGATGTATCTGACTTTACCGTTTACAACACGCTTTAATAAAGCTCATGCTTTGTAAACTGTGTGTGTGTGTGTGTGTGTGTGTGTGTGTGAGAGAGTGTGTGAATGTGAGTGTGTGTGTGTGTGAGAGTGTGTGTGTAACTGTGTGTGTATGTGAGTGTGCGTGAGTGTGTGTGTGTGTGAGAGTGTGTGTGAGAGTGTGTGCGCATGCGTGTGTGTGTGTGTGAGCCTGTGTGTGAACCTGTGTGTGTGTGTGAGTGTGAGTGTGTGTGAGAGTGTGTGAATGTGAGTGTGTGTGTGTGTGAGTGCATGTGTGTGAGTGTGTGTATGTGTGAGAGTGTGTGTGTAACTGTGTGTGTGTGAGTGCGTGAGTGTGTGTGTGTGAGAGTGTGTGTGCATGCGTGTGTGTGTGTGTGAGCCTGTGTGTGAGCCTGTGTGTGAGTGTGAGTGTGAGTGTGTGTGAGTGTGTGTGAGCCTGTGTGTGTGAGTGTGAGTGTGTGTGAGTGTGAGTGTGTGTGAGTGCGTGTGTGAGTGCGTGAGTGTGTGCATGTGTGTGAGCCTGTGTGTGTGAGTGTGAGTGTGTGTGAGTGTGAGTGTGTGTGAGTGTGAGTGTGTGTGAGTGTGAGTGTGTGTGAGTGTGTGTGCACAACGTTAATCATTAGTATAGCGTGAGTTGAAAGACTTTCCTGAAAATGGCTCCTGGGCAGCACTGAGGGCCTCTTCAGGGCTCTCATGGGAATTTGGCTCCCATCTCAGAGTCCTGACTCAGGCTCTAGGAATTGCTGGGGCTCCCCCATGATTAAACAAACACTTACTGGGCTGCAACCGTGTGTCCCTGGCTCCCTGGGATATCCCAGGAAGCATGTCCTCCCACCCCCACCCCACCCCCCACCCAGATGCATCTCTCCTGCTCGAATCAACAGGCGGGGCAGAGCAGGGAGGGGTGAGTCTGCAAGGCCCAGCCCTGGTGACTTGGTGGCGATAGACCACTGGCACTCACCCCACCCTCAGCTCCCGGTGACTCATGTACCTCAGCCGCTGACCTCTGGGTGGGAGGCTGCCCAGAGAGCACGGAGTGTGGGCTGCGGACAGCATTCTGCCCTGTCCCTCCTTTTCCAAGGCCACGGAGAGCCTCAGGGCCCGTGGGCAGAGGAGCACATGGGTGGCCTGGCATCCGGGCATCGAGGGCCTTGGGGTTCCCAGCACCTGGAAAGTGGCAGAGAGAGGGGTGGGATGCTGACCGTGGATCCCCCACTTCTCTGCTGATTTAGCAGGTGGGAGGCTGTCTGGGGGAGAGAAGCCCCTGGGGGGAGGGGGCAGGACATAGGGAGCTCATGCCACCGCCCCCCCTTGGACAGAGCAGATGCCCTCAGGGTGCTCCTTGTGCAGGCTGCCTTCCATCCTTTGTTGTTGTTATTGTTGTTGTCATGTCAACGTCATCACAGTCAGTTTGCTTGTTCAGTGATAACCATGTGCCCCGGGCCAGTGTAGATCTCCGTGTTTGACAAGCCTTATCTAACTGGATCCAACAACCTTGTAACGTGGGCACTACCACCGGTCAGACTTTAAAGGCGAGGGAGCCATGCTTAGATACGTAACTTGCCGAGATCATACCGGTGGTGGGGCTGGGAGTCCACCCCAGGCCTGTCTGGCTCCCCCACCTGCATCCTCGTTCCCCAGCAGCCCTGCCTGTCCCCTCCCGCAGCTCAGCCACCCCGGCCCCCGTCTCTTCCCCCCTCCTCCTCGGCCTGACTCCCACTTCCTGCCGACCCTGCCCCTTTCCCAAGTTCTTCCTTACCACACCCCGTCCTGGGCGAGGACGCCCACTGCTTATCTTTCTGCAATAGCCCTAAAAAAGGAGGCTTGCCCTTGACATTCAAGCAATCCATGTTTTAATTGGCCCTCTGTTTATTACTTTATGGTCCGTGTCTTCTGAGTGTTTGCTCACAGCCACGCTGCCTGTGTGTGTGTGTGTGTGTGTGTGCCTGCATGTGGTCTGCCTGCCGGGCTGGAAGCCCTGGAAACTCAGCAGCTTCAGGGGGGCCCTTGCTGTTTGCAGTATGATCTCTGTGCGGTGTTTTCCAGTGTCCATCTCCCCAGCTAGTCTGAGGGCACCTGTGGGCAGGAGGAGCCTTCTTCACCCCTGTGACCCAGCCCCCGGCCTAACACCTGACATTGACTGTGAGGGGCCTCGCGGTGGGTGTAAAGGAAGGACTAGGAGAAGGTGCAGCATGTGCACGGAGACAGTTAGTGATGCGTGGGGACCAGGATCAGTTGGTCTGGGGGTGGAGTGTGTGTTCCCCAGCCTGTCCCTCCTCCCTCTCTCTACAGCTCAGGACTTGTAGTCCAGCCCCCTGAACCGCTTGGAACCAAAGGGAGGAAATGGAGGTGAAGACATCAGGGCTGGTTGGCTTCCCGAGTTAAGCACAGGCCACTGACTTAACTCATCAGCTGGGTCGCGCTCTGGGGCCGCCGGCTGCACCCTAAACCCTGGCCAGCCGTGCCCTCCCACCCCTTCATCTTTGTTGGACTTCTAGGGGAGAATGCGTCACTGGGTGGCCTTGTGAGTCGGGTCTGAGGCATCATTTCCTAAGGGTGCCACTGCATGTCGTTATCTCACTCCCTTCACGGCGGGTGGAGGGAGGGAAAACCAAACCCACGGCCCAGCCTCCTGTCCCATGTACGTCAGTGTCGGGACCTTCACACGGAAACATAGTCCCCGCCCTCCAACAGCGTGACAGCATGATGCGTGCAGGGCTAACCCCCACGACAGCACTCCTGGCGCCCAGCACTGTGCTCATGTGTCACAGGTCATGAACCAACCGAGGTCAGAGGTGTGTGCGGGAGCTCAGGGAGCAGAGAGGAGGAGCGGCCAGCTCAACCTGGGGGTACAGGCACGGGGTGGGGACAGGAAACCGCCAGGGCGGCTCAGGGAGGAGAAGCCCTGGGGGTGAGACTTGCAGGGTGGGAAGGGACTGCGGCTGAGTGGAGAGCAGAAAGGAGAGGAACCGCATGGGTGAGGCGCAGGAAAGAGAGACGAGGCTGCTCCAGAAGATGCTGATCACGGGGCCTGGGATGTTTGTGGGAGAGCGGAAAGCTATTTGGTGGAAGAGACTGGCCAGGGGAGACCATGCAGAACCCTCAGGCCCATGGCGAAGGGTTGGAATTTACGCCTGCAGACCGGGGTTCACAGCCAGTGGGCAGCAGGCCCCTGTAGCCTTGTGCCAAGGGTCCAGGAACCCATAGACGCATTTATAGGATTCCAGTCGGTGCACACGAGAAGGACAGCAGTCAGATGGGGAGGGGGAGCTTTTCTACCCCGAGAAAGGGTCCTTTCAGAGAACAGGAAACCCACGTGGCCAGCACATGTCTGACAAGATGCTCAGCTTTACCAGAAATGGGGTTTGTGGTTCGCCGGGGCTGCTGGAGCAAATGATCACAAAATGGGTGCCTCGGAACATCAGAAATGTATGTTTTCACGCTTCTGCAGGCCAGGAGTCTGAAAGCAAGGTGTCAGTGCAGTGGCTGGCTCCCGGGGAGACTCTGTTCCATGCCTCCGAGGGCAATGGGAACATGGCAGTGGGAATGCAGGTTGGCGCACCGCTGAGAGGATCCACCCCGGGTGGATCCACCATCAGGGTTGAGTCCACACAGGCCCTGGCCAGTATTCTCAGTGGTTAGAGCGTCGGCCCCCACACCGAAGGGTCATGGGTTCGATTCCCGGTCAAGGTGGCAGGTTCCATCCTGCAACAAAAAGGACCACAGAAACAGGGCTCCGAGCCCCGGCAGGCCATCGAGGTCCTTGGAACTAACTCCCTTCGTGTATTTTACTTGCTGTTCTCAACAAGGACACATTTCCCAGAACATGCACTTTGCATGCTTGTTTGTGGAATATCACCCTTGAGCCTAGTTTCAGAAAGGGCATTGAAAGGTAAGGCATTGTATCAAGCAATGAGGCAGCCTGCGTGTGGGCGATCTGTTAAAGGGATATTCACAGTCTACAGCCTGATCTCAAACTCCCCTCCCAACTCTGCTCCTCCCCAAAATAGATCCCCCAAAGGCCAGGGTTTGGGCCTGACTTCCCGGGCTGGGCTCTCGCAGGAGGGTGGGTTGGGGAGCTGGTCCTGGTGGCACGCTCCGAAGGGCAGGCCACCGGTGGGCCCCCACTGAAGCCAGGGCACTGCGGCTCTCCCTGGGGCGCCTTCTCCAGCGTGAGGCTGAGAGGACAGGACTCTGCCCCCGTGTGTCCCAGAAACCAGAGAGGCCTGGGTTTGGGGGGTGGGGGGCGGGGATGAGTGCCTTCACAGAGCCTCTTCCTGTGAAGATGGAAATGGCTCCGGCCCTGGTTAGAGTCCCCCAGGCCAGTGCCCATCCCTCCATCCTTCCAGTCTCTTCCCAACACCCGAGCTGGGATGACTTCTTAGCCTCTTCTGGTGTCGTCTGGACTGGACATCCACGCTCAAATAGACCAAGTTTTCAGAGAAAGTGTCAGATTTGGAAAGTTGTGGGCATCTTCCTGGGACATCAGTGTCCTCTTTCCACGAGAGCAAGGGACCTTGCAAAATAATATGTTCAATTCACACAAACCCTGGGAGACAATGTGACAAGCCTGCTGCCGCTGAAACAAGAAGTGAAATAAACCGGTTTCACCCAGCTGGGTGGCTCAGTAGTAGAGCATGAACCCATGAACCAGGTCACCGATTCCCTGGATTATAGACTCGTTCCCCAGTAGGGGGCGTGCAGGAGGCAGCCGATGGATGTTTATCTCTCATTGATGTTTCTCTCTCTCTCCTTCTCCCTTCCTCTCTCTGAAATAAACAAAAAACATATTTAAAGCCCTGGCCGGTTTGGCTCGATGGATAGAGCGTCAGCCTGCGAACCAAAAGGTCCCAGGTTCAACTCCGGTCAAGGGCACATGCCCGGGTTGTAGGCTCAATCCCCAGTGGGGGGCGTGCAGGAGGCAGCCAATCAATTATTCTCTCTCATCATTCATATTTCTATCTCTCCCTCTCCCTTCCTCTCTGAAATCAATAAAAATATATTTTAAAAAGCATATTAAAGAAAAAGAAAGAAACCAGTTTTCTCTCACACTTACCTGTCCAAGGGAGGGAGGCACAAAGGCAACGGGCCACATTAAGGATTTCTCATTAAGAATGTTTCTGCTTCTCATTTCGGTTGTACAATCAACCATCGTATACATCACGTTAAATAGGAGCCTTTTAACAAACTTTCGGAAAAAGACGCTTCTTGGTGAGGTAGGAGGCAAACAGTTAATTTGGGTCTTGAGGGATGAACAGGAGTTTGTGTTGGGTTACACAGGGGGTGGTGGGGCCATTCCTGGCCTAGAGCACAGCCTGCGTTCCTAACCTCACCCACCCGGGCAGCCTCTGCACCCCGGAGGGGAGGCCGAGAAAGGGCCTCGTGTGCACATTCGGGGACGTTGGGAGAGGAGGCTGCAGGAATCCCATCCTCGAGGACCAGGCCAGGCGGGTGTCCTGTGGCCCCTGGGGAGCCTTTGAGGACTGTCCCCCTGAGGTTTAGGGACAGCTGTTCAGGATGGAGGGGACGAATTCACAAGGTCGCAAGAAACTGAAGGAAGTAGAAGCCAGTTGGCGACAGTGGGGCAGGTTTGAGAGTTGGTTAGGATTGAAGTGTAGGGTGGGGGGCGGGCCAAGGGAAGGGACAATTGTGTGTCTTTTCTCTACCCAGTGCCCCCCTCGGAGCCTGGCACGTTCACACTCAGCCCATGGAGGAAGGGAGCCGGCCGTGGACTGAGCATCTCGGCTGGGCAGCACTGGGACAGGGAGCTGCGGGACACTCACCGTGCAGCGGGGAGGCAGACGGCAAACACCAAGGGCCCTCCTGAGGGGGCCACAGAGGACCTTCCCCCAGGCGCGCCATATGTAAGAGCAGCCCGGCTGATTTGCAAGCGAGCTGTGGCTGTAGACCACTGCGGGGACCAGTGAGGACGTCACCCCTGTGCACACTCTGCCTTCTCGCCTTTTCCTCTCTCCCTGAGAGCTGGCCCCAGGTTTTGCGCGCTTTGGAACACCCAGCGAGGTCCACCCGAGGGACAGCTGGCTGCTTGGGGGAAGCTGAGGGAAGTGGTACCTGGGGTGGGAGCCATCACGGTTCTCTCCGGGAGTCTGATGAAAGTATGGTGCTGTCGCAGGAACATAACCGCCCTTTCCCGCACACACGGGCTTTCACGGCCCCCAGAGCCCACCCCTAAGCAAGGGAGGCGGCAGGAGATCTGCGGCTGTGGTGGGTCTGGAGGCCCCGGGCCCCCTTCCCACTCCAGCGCTGGGAGACTTTGAGGAGGGCCTTAGGGCATGGGAGCCGCAGCGGCCCACCCAGGGCCGGCCTGTGGGGCCCGGAACCCGGGGCGGAGCGGACAGCCTGGGAACCGGTCTGCCAACCAGTTTAACCAGGGACTGGTTTCGACTCTGGAGTTCAAAGGAGCTGGGTGCACCCTTGTCCTCCTCAGCCAGGGGGAGCAGCGGCCCTTAACCCTTTCCCGGTTGTGCCCGGGGCAAGGTCCAGGCTTTGTTGTGGCCGGAAAGGGGTCTGAACCTCCTCGGGGCATGAACTGGGCGGGGGTTGGGGGGGGTCGGGGGTGGGGGGTGGCCTTGCCTACAGGCGGCCAGCAACCAGGCGCTGGAGAAGGGGGAGACGGAGCAGAGCGGCTCCCCATCTCCCCGGACCCCAGGCTTCCCTGGGGATTTCCTCCTCCTGGCCAGGCGGTCCCTGCAGGACCCTGGGTGGGTGCCGGGCCCGGGGATTGGGTTTCTGGGGTAATGAATATTCATCAGGCCGAGCAGGCCTCTGCTTCTGTTTACTTAGCCGGGAGGGGCTGGGTTTCAGGTTCACCTTGACTCCTGCAGGCACAGTGAGCAGGTACCCCACTCCCGCACCTGTTTCTCCGGCACCTGCCGCACAGCTGCTCCTACCAGCTCCCCTGGCCCGGCCGTGCCTGGCACAGCACCCTGGCGGCTCCCCCGGCTCCCCCAGGCTCCCCTCCGGGCGGCGCCGGCGCTCAGCCCCTTGTCTAGGGAGGGGCTCACCTCCAGCTGCGGCAGCCAGGATCACAGGTACAGGCCGAGGGTGGGCGGCAGGAAACCAAGGTGCAGCCAGGGCCCCGTTCTGCCTCCGTGGCTGACAAGTCCAGCTGCGAGGGAGAGCCTGGCATGCGGGCTCCCACCTTCCTGGGTGAGCAGGCAGAATTCGGGGCTCATCCCGTTGGCTTCTTGGAGTCACTCCAGGCCTCCAGCCTGGAACTCCTGGGGGGAGAGTTTCTCTCCAGAGCTGTTCTCTGTTAACTCTTGTGGAGCTGGAGCCCACCAGCGCCTACCCCCAGCCTGGAGGGTACTTCTGGCTGTCTGAACCTCCTCCTGTTCCTGTCTAGGGTCTCCCAGACTTATCCAGGGTGGAGAAGTCCCACAGGGCCCCCCAGAAAGCTGAGGGCTGGGGCTCTGGGTTTTGTCTTACAAGGCAGACGCCGACTTGCTCCCTCCAGCCCCCTCCACCCCTCCACCTTGCCCCAGTCAATGGTTAACTTGGTTCAGCTGAGAAGGGGCTCGACCTCGCCTGGGCAAACTCAGCTGGGGCGGTGGGGCCTACCCGGGTGCCCACATGCGGGCCACGGTGTAGCTGTTATAGGCAAGGGGCGGTGGGCTGTCCCGTGAGGCTGGGCTCCCCAGCTGTGCAAACAGCGTAGGGGTAGTGGCCTCCTCAGGGGCAGATTTCTATCATCCCATGGACTGTAGGGCCCCAGGGCAAGGGCTCAGCCCTCTGCTTGGCCCATGAAGACTGCAGACCATGCTCAAAATCCCAATTCACTCCCCACCCCCAGCCCTGCGACCCTCACTGATTAGGCGTAGGTGTGTGGCTGTAGGTATCTTGTTCTTGGCTACTTTGGGGAGCTGGGAAGTTTGGGTAACACTTTCTTTCTTTTTTTTCTTTTTTAAGCAAGTCAGACTTTACACTCTCTTGGGGTAACTCACTGTTTACCAGACAGAGTCTTATAGCTAGCTGGGTTATTCTGCAAAACAAAGACCTAACTTAGCTATTCTGCAAATTCAGACTTCCACAGGTCAGGCTTGCTTAAAGGGGCACACACCTGCTTGCTTGTGCTCGCGTACCCTAAGCAGGGGGACAGCGAGGCCTGGCAAACAGTCTGCTAGAGAGACCAGAGTTTAAGCCAGGAGACACGGGCACCGAGGTGCCATGGTGGAGGCCGCAGGGCAGGGTCCAAGGGCCATTCCCGACTCTGGTTTTCTGACCAGTTT
Source organism: Myotis myotis (assembly GCF_014108235.1). Classification (NCBI taxonomy): domain Eukaryota; kingdom Metazoa; phylum Chordata; class Mammalia; order Chiroptera; family Vespertilionidae; genus Myotis; species Myotis myotis. The sequence continues at coordinate 9,732,480 of NW_023416321.1, read as the reverse complement.
CTTGTGATCTGTCCCTCCCTGTGGAGCAGTGGTTCTCAACCTGTGGGTCGCGACCCCTCTGGCGGTCGAACGACCCTTTCACAGGGGTCGCCTAAGACCATCCTGCATATCAGATATTTACATGACGCTTCATAACAGTAGCAACATTACAGTTAGGAAGTAGCAACGAAAATAATGTTATGGTTGGGTCACAACATGAGGAGCTGTATTGAGAGGGCCAGAAGGTTGAGAACCACTGCTGTAGAGGCTAACTTGAAATACCCATTAAAGCGGGTCTGTTTTAACTGGCACATAAAAAAGCCACTTCCTCTAGGCGAGGCAGTCTGGTTATTGCTGTTGGTTCGGGAGTTGGATCCTCCACTCCCCACGTTCCTTGGCAGCCCTGGTGGGGCCATGGGACTTGCCCCAGACCAGGTGGCAGCTCCGGCACCCACAGGCCGAGCAAGGGCGCAAGCGTCCTGTCCCTCCTTCCCTGCCCTTCTCGCAGCTCCTTCCAGACACCCATCCTGGAACACCGAGATCTGAGCAAGGCTGTGCTAGGCCCAGGTGGGGCAAGCTGCCAAAGCAAACCTCCCGGGCTGTCCCCTGGGTGCCCTCGCCTCCCCTGGGTGCCCGAAAGGTATTTATCTGGCCACTCTCCCCCCTCCCTCACTTTCTAAACGGGAGCTGCACCAGGTCTACCCGGGTCTCTTGCTGCATGAGCCGAGCAGAGGGACAGAGGTGGCAATACGGAATCTGCTTTCTGGACAAAGCCCTGGAAGGAATCGGTTGGGCGCGTGCTCTGGGCAGGGGGATGGGCATGTGGGGGGACAGGGGACAACAGCCAGGGAGCCAATGGAAGTGGACGAAGGCACTCAGCTCACTCCCAGCCTGGGCCAGCATCCTGCCTTCGTGTTTTCTGAATTGGATGTGTTCCTCCTCTAACAGAACACACTCCGTGCTCATGTGGAAGATCTGGAAATGAGAAAAGTGGAGGGGAGAAAGCGTCCCGTATTCCTTCTGCATAAAGAAAACCACTGCTAGCCATTTGTCATACTTCTTTCTGGTCTTTTTAGAAAAGGTAGTTAAGACCATCAGTTTTCATTTTTATTTTTTAAAATATATTTTTATTGATTTCAGAGATGAAAGGAGGGAGGGAAGGGGAGAGAGAGAGAAACATCAATGATGAGAGAGAATCATTGATCGACTGCCTCCTGCATGCCCCACGCTGGCGATCAAGCCCGCAACCCGGGCATATGCCCTGACCGGGAATTGAACCGTGATCTCCTGGTTCATAGGTTGAAGCTCAACCACTGAGCCACACTGGCCGGGCAAGACCATCAGTTTTTTGAAAGAGGTGACACATTTGCCTGTGCCCGGGCTGACTGACCGTCTAGCTTTCTGGTGTGTGGTGGCTGCTGCCCCTCCTCCCCAGGACCTTTCACAGCCACACTCAGGAGTCCTGAGGCCAGACTACCAGCCTCTCCTGAAACAGAGATGCCTTGACTGATCTTAATCCCTCTGGTCTACATGCCCACCTGTCAGTGATGTGCAGGCATCTCCCAAAATTTCCACTAGCTCAGACGCACCTTTGTGGCGGTCGGTAAATGGTGGGGTCTCATCCCGGGCACAAGGCTTATCAGTGGAGAAGCCTGGACTTTAGCCCCACAGCCCATCTCTTTTGGGATTCCCATGGAGAGTCCAACCCATGAAAACCCTATGTCACATGTACCTCTTGGCCCCACCGAACCTCCTTCCAAATTTCCAGCTCCCCTTCAAACTCCTGCCCTTGTGGAAGCTGGGTGGGAAAGGGGGCCATCCCTCAACCATTATCACCATTGTCATAAGTTGTATTTTGCAAAGCAAGTCTCTCTCTGTGGGCGGAGCTGAATATGAGGGCTGGGAGGGACGGATGAGGCCACTGAGGCCCAGAGGAGTCGCTTGCCAGGGGTCACGCACCTGGAACAGTCGCAGCGCTTCCCACTCCCAGCCTGAGGTTCCTCTCCCTGCTCATCACCAGTGGGAAGTCCAAATTACTCTAAACATCACACGTCCTGTTGAAATTTGAATGAATGGATTTATTAATTAATGAATTCCAAGCAAAATGCCCAGGGTGTTTCTGTCTGTCTGATACCAGGTGACCATCTGCCCAAAGGGTGTCCAAGGCCTGGATGCTGTGTGACTTGTGCAAGCTGTTCACCTTCCTGCAGTCCCAAGGGGCCTGGCAGCTCGATGCCGCCTGGCGATGGCCTGTGTTTTCCCCACTGTCACCTCCCCTGGGCTCAGATGGCTTTCCTGTCCATGTGTGTTCGGCTACCTCTTCCCCAGACCCTCTCTCTTCTCTCCAAATGCATTGCATCACTTACCTGAATCTTGGGGTCACTCGGCCCCACCTTTCATTCCTTTAGGCCTGGGCCATTAAAAATAGCCTGTGGTGCCGGCTGCAGTAGTCATGTGGCTGAGCATTGCCCTGTGCATCAAAAGTTGCCCATTCGATTCTTGGTCAGGAAGAATACCTGGGTTGTGGGTTCCATCCCTGGTTGAGACATGTACGAAAGGCAACTGATTGAAGTTTCTCTCTCTCTCTCTCTCTCTCTCTCTCTCTCTCTCTCTCTCTCTCTCTCTCATGTCCTCAGGTGAGGATTAAAAAATAATAGCCCTAACTGGTTTAGCTCAGTGGATAGAAGTGGATAGAGCATCAGCCCACGGACTAAAGGGTCCTGGGTCCTATTTTGGTGAAGGGCACGTACCTTGATTGCAGACTCATTCCAGGCCCTGGTCGGGGCATGTGCGGGAGGCGACCAATTGATGTGTCTCTCTCACTTTGATGTTTCTCTCTCTCTCTTCCCTTCCCTTCCACTCTTTCTAAAAACCAACAGAAAAATATCCTTGGATGAGGATGAACAATAATGAAAATAAATAACAAACAATAAAATAAATAAATAATAGATCAATAAAATAGCCAGTGGTTAGGAGTCTAGAGGGGGCTGCTCTAAGGCACCCCCGCCTTCTCCCCACTGACCCCTTCCTCTCTCCTGCAGAAGCCCACCCTCGGCTCAGGGAGCACCATGACCGAAGTTGGTTGGTGGAAGCTGACCTTCCTCCGGAAGAAGAAGTCCGCCCCCAAGGTGCTGTACGAGATCCCTGACACCTATGCCCAAGCGGAGGGCAGCGCAGAGTCCCCGGGGCCTGAGGGCGGGGATCCCAACAGTGACTTTAACACCCGCCTGGAGAAGATCGTGGACAAGAACACAAAGGGCAAGCACGTCAAGGTCTCCAACTCCGGCCGCTTCAAGGAGAAGAAGAAAGTGCGAGCCACACTGGCGGAGAACCCCAACCTCTTCGATGACAGGGAGGGCAAAGGACAGTGAAGGGGGCCGAGGAGGGTGCTACCCAGCATCTCCCTGCCTGCTCCCTGCTGTCAGCTGGATCTGAGCTAGGAGCTTGCCACGCAGGCCTCTTTGGCCGCAGCTGAAGCCCTGGGGGCAGTTGATGCCTGCTGGCAGGCAATGTCTGGTTTTAGGTTTGTATTTATGTGCCCGGCTTTCTGGGAAGTGTGGGAGATCCCAGGGTCCTCCCACCGTCCCCCACCACATATAAAGGCACTTCGGTTCAAGGATGACAAGTGCCACCCAGGGTGTCAGCCCTCCCTGAAGCCATGTCAGGGCGGGCAGGGAGGCGGACAAGGAATACAGAGAGTGCCTGATTGACTTCACTTCCTCCCAGGGCATGGGGTCAAGGGTGAGTTTGACTTGCTGCTCCCTCTACTGTCTCTACCCGTGACTGTTCCCTGGACCAATCCTGAGAGTGCATTTTCCAGCAGACATGTGATGGGGGATGGTTTCCAGGAGCCAGAGGTGGGCTGGACTTGAGCTCACCTCCTAACACAAGTGGGAAACTTCCGGGAACTTTGCCCCCAGATGTGCAAGGGGAGGAGGACCCTGGCACTCCCTGGAGGTGGCCAGGTTAAGGACCCCATGGGTCCAGGTTAGGGGAGGGGGTGGGGAAGCTCTGGTAGGACCTAACCGCAGCCAGTTATTCCCCACGGTATTAAAGATGGATCAGCCCCAGAGATGAGTCCTAGAGCCTTGAATTTTGTTTAAGAAAATAACTATAGGTTTCTCTCTTTGTTTTTTTTTTTAAAAAATACATTTTATTGATTTTTTACAGAGAGGAAGGGAGAGGGATAGAGAGTTAGAAACATCGATGAGAGAGAAACATCGATCAGCTGCCTCCTGCACATCTCCCACTGGGGATGTGCCCGCAACCCAGATACATGCCCTTGGCCAGAATCGAACCTGGGACCTTTCAGTCCGCAGGCCGACGCTCTATCCACCGAGCCAAACCGGTTTCGGCGGTTTCTCTCTGTAATAAACAATGCTGCAAAAGCGGAGCATCTGTTTATACGCTCGTCTTCCATTTATTGAGAGGACCGTGTTTATGCCTTTGTTTCCCTTCATGGAAGCGGAACCTGGTGCTCAAATCGTTCCTCCCACATTTCACAAAGGGTCCCAGGTGGCGGGATGCAGGGCTGGGGACACCAATTTCACCCTCCAGCCACGGTGCTTGTGGCACCTCAGCGGTCAGTCCCTCTGGTCAACAGAGGCCAGCAGGGGCTGCAAGAGAACGAAGCAGACCTCTGGGGACTGACCCAAAGTTGCAGTGGTTTGGTTTGGGATCAAGATTCAAATTCTGGTTCCACCTCTTAGTAGCTGTGTGATTTGGGGAACATTAAACACACACACACACACACACACACACACACACACACACACACAACCTCCTCTGAACCCTGGCCGGGTAGCTCAGTTGATTAGAGCATCGTTCCAATACGCCGCTGGTTCCATCCTGTCAGGGCACATAGAATGAGTGCATAAATAAGTGGAACAACAAATCAATGTCTCTCTCTCTAAAAATCAATCAATAAATTTTTTTTAAACATCCCTCCTCTGAGCCTCAGTTTTCTCTTCTATAAAAGGGCCTCTAATGATATCTATTTCACAGGGAGTGGTCAATGGTTAGTGACCCATTAGTAGTCCTGTAGGAGGTGCGCCATTAACATTGGTTTCCTCCCCCCTTTCCCTTACTAGGGAACTCACCATAGCCCACAGTTTCCATTTAAGGAAGAGGAGAGGCTGTTAGATCTGGATCTTTCTCAAGCCCCAGGAGCTGGGAACTGGAAAACATTGGCCATATCTCCAGAGCTCATGGTGGGAACATGGAGAGAGAGAGACCAAGGTGGCGACTAAACAATGTGGTCCGGCAGCTTCCAGGCCAGCTCCTCGCAGGCTGCTGGGCCACCCCACCCCACCCCAAGGAGTGCTGCTCAGGAAATTTATTACCAAAACAAACAGACCATACAAGGGGCCTTTGTTAGGTGGCCTCACCCAAGGCATGGGGAGCTCTGAGGAAGAGTGAGGGAGAGACCGGGAGCAGGAGGAGGACAGGACTCTTCCCCTATCCCTCCTCATGACGGAACTTTCTAAGGTCCCCCCAATAACTCAGTCCATAAAGCCTCCCGTGGAGGAGCAGACTCCCCCATACTCCAGTCCTGCCCACTGTTAATACCTGATGTTTACAGAGGGTTTAAAATGAGCCAAGCCCACGCTGGCTGGGTGGCTAAGTTGATTGGAGTGTTGTCCTGTACATCAAAAAGGTTGCGGGTTCGATTCCCATTCAAGGGCATGTACCCCAGTTGTGGGTTTGATCCCAGGCCCTGGTCAGGGCGTGTGTGGGAGGCGACCAATCGATACGTCTCTCTCACATAGATGTTTCTCTCTCTCCTCTCCTCCCTCCCTTCCACTCTGAAAATCAATGGAAAAAAAATCCTTGGGTGAGGATCAAAAAAACAAAGAAACATCCTTGGATGAGGATTAAAATGGGACAGGCCCTGTGGCAAGTACTCCCCGAGGTCCCTCCTTTAATCCTCTCGTGCCCCATTGAGACAGGGCCCATTACTAACTACCCCCGTTTTCCAGGTGAGGGCTGAGCTTAGAGAGCTTGAAGTCACTCACCTGAGACCATGCCCTCGCAGAGGTGGGGCTGGGACTGAAGCCAGAGCTGGGCTGCGCTGTGACCACTGAAACACACAGCCCCTTCCATTCCTGATTTGCATCTGCTTAGGGATGGGAAACTCGGGACAATGAAAGGAACCAGTCACCCTCTGCTGAAGGAGAGGTGGGATGAGCCAGGGCAAGGCCTGGACCGTGGGATCCTGGGAGGCGAGCACCATTTGAGGGTGCTGCAGACTCTGGGACCAACGGGGGAGAGCCAACCAGCGTGGAGGCTGAGTGGACCCTGAGACTCCAGATTGTAGGGACCTCCCATTCCAGCCCATCCTGAGCTTCCCTGAGGCGAGGGCAGGGGGCTGAAGCTGGGCCCTGGGCCACAGACCCTACCTGTGGTCTAATGCTGGCACCTCACTGCCACCATGACTCCTCCTAGTTGGCAGGGTCTGTGGACCCCTCTGCTCCATGCATATGACCATGCTCCACGGCCCCAAACTGATGACTGCAGGAATCTTCCCGGGAAACTCCACATATTCCCTTAACCTGGGCATTAGTGGATGGGGGTGAGGAGGTGGGGTGGTTACCAACGACCAAAGGGATATCTGGCTGCCCAGGGAGTCAGAGCCCAGGCAGCTGTGAGTTTTTACCAGGCCAGAGGAGGAGGAACCGAAAGTGCAAATATGTGCAGGAGCCGGGAGAGGCTACGGGTTATCGACCACAGTTTCACTGGGACTCAACCCAAGGGGGGAGGGGGAGGCAGGCGGGGCAGGCTAGAATGGCCTGTGCAGCCAAGAAGGGGCCAACCTTGGGCAGCAGGCGCCCCCTGCTGGATGCCCCACCTCCCAAGAGAGGAAAATCGAGGTGGGCAGAGTTGCTTAATCCCCCAACTCCCCTCCTTCCTAGGGTGGGGGGCAAGACCAGGCCAGAGTGGACATTAACATCACGCACATCTGATGAGTTTTTATTAGAGATCTGGCAAAGTGATTGCCGGACAGAGAAGAGAACTGCTGAGACCAGGCTCAAAGCTGGGGAGACACAGCTCCCAGAAACACAAACAGGACAAGGGAAGGGTCCCCAGCGCCCTCTCCTGTAGGTCTCAGAAAGGTTGTGCTCAGGCTTGAGGGGGGATCAACAGCAAGAGAGAGGCCCTTGGGGGAGCTGGTCACTCGCAGGCGCTGAAGCACATGCCCGTACAGTGAATGAAGCCGTGTGCAGAGTGGCAGGTTCAATGCCACTGTGCACAAACAATAGTCCGTCCTCTCTTCCTGGCTGAGTCACAGCAAACATTTACCCAGCCCGGCTCCTCTCCACAGCCTGCAGGCCACTCATCCAGGCTGACCTGGTCACCAGACTTGTGCCCGAGGAAAGCAAATACAGTTCCGCACAGGCTCAGCCGAGGGCTCCCGGAGAATCCGACCGTGAGGGTGAGGGGCAGGGGGTTTAGGGGTTGAGGCCAGTGCACTGTCACCAGGGGTGGGTGGGGGTCCTGTTAAACGCAGGCGGGAACTCAGTGGGTCTGGGGAGGGCTCCCAGTGATGCCAATGCTGCCTGCCGTCCTGAGGCCCACACAAGGGTCTAGCCCAGGGGTGGGCAAACTTTTTGACTCGAGGGCCACAATGGGTTCTTAAACTGGACCCTGGACCGGAGGGCCGGAACAAAAGCATGGATGGAGTGTTTGTGTGAACTAATATAAATTCAAAGTAAACATCATTACATAAAAGGGTACGGTCTTTTTTTTCAATAGTTTTATTCATTTCAAACGGGCCGGATCCAGCCCTCGGGCCGTAGTTTGCCCACGGCTGGTAGCCCAGGGGCTCGAAATCTCGGCTTCACAAAGTTCCCTGGGGAGCCTTTAAATTTCCCAATGCCTCAGACCCGTGAAGTCATCTCTAAGGGGAGGATCTAGGCATCATCAGGATTTTTAAAGCTCCCCCCCCCCCCCCCCGATAATTCCAATGTGGGTGAAAGCCAGTGACGTGGAGAGGTGAGGAGTAGGGAAGGGGATGTGTGAGTAGTCAGAAAGGCAGAATCTCTATAATAATTTAATTTCATGCCTGGAAAGTAAAATAAATAAATACTGTTTATAAACCAACCTGGAAAATAAAGCTTGATTAAAATCTTCCTGGCCTATAGGTACCAGCACATGAATCCTTTCTACAAAACTCCTGACTGGGATTGAATGCTTCCAGTAAGAGAATACTCACTACCTAATGCTCACTACCCCCTCCCCCTGGCAATCTCTCCCCATATTGAAGTGAAATCTATTTCTGTGTAATATCCACCGATGGGTCCTTTGGAGCTACAGAGAATAAATTCCATCTTTCCCCACACTGCTGTGCTTCAGAGAATGGAAGGCAGCTATCAGCGGGGTAAATGCTGTAAGAGTATCTGTGAATAAACGAGTGAGTTAGGGTTCTTTTATTTGCAATCAACAGCAATTTATTCTGCGAGTTTATGTCAAAAAAAACTTCTTTTTTGAGACAGTGGGTGTGTGAGGCAGGAGGAGGAACCGCACAGCCCAGGCGGGGAAGGAGGGCGCCAGGCCTCTCAGGGAATTGCAAGAGCAGCAGCCAGAGGCCGTTGCTTCTTGGCTGCCACTAACGATGCGGCTACAGTGAGCACGCGGCTACAGTGAGCACGCTCTGGGTCTCTCCATGTCCAATTTCCAATAGTTGACAAGGAAAACCGATGGGCGAGACTGGCTCAGGTGCTTATGCTGGGACCAATCAGCTTTGGCCAGTAGGACTCAGTCACAGTGGTAAAAAGACAGGGCTGCTGGGGACCCACTCTGTGTCACCAGAAGAGGGATTTACAGCAGCTGCTCCCTCTAGAGGGAGCCATTCCAGTAAACTATTGTCAAAATCAAGAAAATAATGATGAGATTACTTTCCATTTGTGATTCTCTATGCCACCATTACACTCCACTAGAGCTTACTGAGAGCCAACCAAGTAGAGGGTACTGAAAGGATGAACTCTGAAGACCCCTACATGTAAGGAGTGGGGAGGGAAATGGTGGCCCTTAGAAGGGCCCGACTCCCAACCCCACACCCTCTCTCAGCACCTGGTCCTCGCTCCCGTGGGCACCGCAGCCCGGGAGTCAGGGAGCAAGCCTCTCGTAGAGCCAGTCTTCCTCCCCGCGGTGGGTCATGGGTCCCAAAGGGGAGTCTCCTGTCGGGAGGCTCCGCCGAAAGACGATCCGGTCGTGCAGGCGGTTGGTTTGGCCTTGCCAGAATTCCACCACCTGTGGGCACAGGATGTAGCCACCCCTACGAAGAGAAGCAGCCATGTCACTCCCCACCACCCCCGGGCCCCCTGAAGGACGTTGCTGGGCGGTATCTCAGGGCTGACGGGGAGGAGGAGATCTGTAACCCACAGACAGGGTGGCTTCCAGCAAACACGAGGGTCCTGGTGTCCCTTTCTACACGACTATGAGGCATCACTCACCAGTATTTTGGCTTCGGCACCTCTTGTTCCTGGTACAGCTTCTCCAATTCCTCGTTTTTCTTTCTCAGATACTGTTCAGGGGAAGGAGATAGAGGAAGGGCCAGACCTGGTCAATGATTCATTTAATAACCACGTACTGAGCATGTGCCAGGTGCTGGGCACACAGGTGAGCAAGGCACAGGCGGCCTCTGTCCTCCGGGAACAGAGTCCAACGGGAGGGTCTGACAGACACATGAGGCCCATTGGGCCATTTCCCCACTCCCGTTCCCCCAGGAAGACATTCTTTCCACTTTGCTGGAGAGAGGGCCCTGGCATCCCTGGGAGACAGCCTCTGGGGATGAGCCTGGGCCCTCGCCACCCGGAGGACTAAGAGGAAGCCCCACTCACCTCCCGATCAGGGATGACGGAACTCTGGTGACTGACCACAGCCCCAATCTGGCTGCTCTTGGGGCGGGAGTGGAAGTAGCACGCGGCCTCCTCCTCTGGCAGCTTCTTCACAGGGCCCTCCACACGCACCTGCTCAGGGATGGCCTTGGCTACATGGCGTTCAAAGCCACTTACCCTCCCCAGGCCACAGGCCCATTCCCGTCTTCTCTTTAGCCAATGCCTCACCACTCTGGGCTGCCACCAGACCAGCTAACTATATGAGAGCTATGAGAGGCAGGATGTTTGCCCAGCCTGGGGACCTCCACTGGGCTCCTATATAAACTCAGGCCCCTCCCAACACAGCCCGCCCCAGGCTGTCCTGGGAACACTCACTCACCTGACGGTTCAGGGGCTCCCAGTAGAAGACAAGGGAAGCAAAGGGATTAGAGTCCTGGAAATGAAAGAGAATCCACAGGCAGCGTCAGGACATGGGGGAAGGCAGGAAGTCTGCAGCGTGCAGGCCCACGGGAGATGCACTCAGTGTAGTATCTCATTTAAACCCTCAACGGTAGGCCTACTGTTACAGGTAGGGACAGGCTCAGAGACGTTAAGTGACGAGCCCGAGTTCACATAGCAAAGTGGCAGGGCTGCGTCGGAAACCTAAGCTAGCTGGACTCCAAAGTGATGCTTGCCATTTCTCAAGCCCACAGATTTTGCATGTTCTCAGAAATGTATGTTTGCCTGGCAGGGACTCAGGGAGGATGACTCATGTGGATTTATGAACTGTATGCATGTGAAGTGCCAACACTGTATTCGACACCAGAAGAGGTCATGGGGGTGTAACACAGATACAACAGATGCAGCCTCTGCCCCCGCAAAGCTTACCACTTAGCAGAGGACACACACATTAATCACATAATCATATACATGCACAGCTTGAAACAGAAAAAATGGCAGGAATGTTGCTAGTTAGAATGATAGCAAACAGCATGAGCGGCTGACTCAGTGTAGGAGTTGAGGAGGCTTTTTTGAAGAGGCTAACATTGGGGCTGAGACTGAAGGGACAGGGTTACTTGGATAAACAGATGACAGAGGCAGGGGTGGTTGGAGAGAGCATTCACGCATGTGCGGCAAGGAGAACGGAAGTGCAAACGCCCCCAGGCAGGGTGGCCCTTGAGCACAGACAGCAAGCGGGGTGGGGTGGGGGTGACTGATGAGGCAAGGGCTGGACTCTGCAGCCCCGAGGAGGATTTACCGTGACCCCTCACCAGCTCTTTCCCCTTTCGGCTCTCGAAGTTAGTGAAGAAGCGGAAGCCATCCTTGTCAAAGCCCTTCAGCAGCACCATGCGGGCAGAGGGCTTCCCATCTCTGGGACAGAGAGCAGAGTGCCGTGGTCAGAGCCCACTCAGTGTTCTCGCCGCTGCCCCTCCCTTGGGATGTCTGAGCATCCCTACGGCTGTGTCCCCTTATTCTGCACCATCCGGGCACTCAGGCCACCCACCCATTCCCACCTGCCCCTGGGGATTTAGCCTGAAAGCAAACAAACACCAATATGACATTGAAGCTTCCCCCTGCGTGCCAGAGGCGTCCTCCCCACGGTCCTGACGGCGGTCTGTGGATTCTTGTTCACTCCCAGGACTGTCAGGGACTGAACTCTGTCCCCCTAAAAGCCTGTGGTGATGCCCTTGCCCCAATGTGAGTACTTGGAGAAAGGGCCTGAGGGAGGGAGTAACGGTAAATACGGTCATAGGGTGAGACTCTAATCCAAAACCACTGGTGTCCTTGTAAGAGGAAGCACCACTGAGCTCTCCCCTGCTCTCTGCATGCACAAAGGAAAGGCCATGTGAGGACACGGCAAAAAGGCAGCCATCTGCAAGCCACAGAGAGAGGCCTCGCTAACCAACCCTGACAGTACCTCCATCTTGGACTTCTAGTTTCCAGAACTGTGAGGAAATGCATTTCCGTCGCGTAAGCCACCCTGCCTGTGGTGGTTTCTTACGGCAGCCCTGGCAAAGTAACACGGCTCTAAGGGCAGCAACCAACAAGAATGCAACGGGCCAGTGCTTAGGGAGCACAGAAGGTGTGGCTAAATCAGACCCTCTGCTCAGGGCTTTGGGGGACACCCAGGGCCCTGCACAAGAGCGCTGCCTTCGCCGGGGCCGGTTTGGCTCAGCGGATAGAGCGTCGGCCTGCGGACTGAGAGGTCCCGGGTTCGATTCCGGCCAAGGGCATGTACCTGGGTTGCGGGCACATCCCCAGTGGGAGATGTGCAGGAGGCAGCCGATCGATGTTTCTCTCTCATCGATGTTTCTAACTCTCTATCTCTCTCCCTTCCTCTCTGCAAAAAATCAATAAAATATATTTAAAAAAAAAATAAAAAAGCGCGCTGCCTTCAAGGCCTTACATTTGACTGTGGGGGGACAGGAGGAGCTGGATTGGATGGGAGGCTAATATGAGAGATGTCTCCATGGTTGATGACCAAGTGAAGGATACAGCCAAGCACTGTCTACAAAGAGCTTCACGAAGAGGTCCCAGGAGGCACAGCTCTTCAAGGGCAGCTGGGGATAGGATAGGTGGGGAGATAAGGGAGGCAAGGGTCTATGGGGGGTTGCATCAAGGGCAGAGAGGAATGAGGCACTGCATTCCATCCCTGAAATGTCACTGAATGAAGTGTGACCTTTGGTTTACAGGGAAGGACACTGAAGCGCAGAGAGGACAAGCAACTTGCCTGAGGCCACACAGCATTTTAATGAAAGTGCCAGAACCATAAAGTTGTCATCCATCAAACTGAGAGCTCCCTCAGTATCCTACTGCATCTGTGCCCACCCCCAGCAGGGCCCACGGCCATGCCCACCTGGTACAGGTGGCCAGACACATGGCGTTGGCTTCCCCGATGTCAGGACACGCAATAGCCTCTTCGAACCAGGCAGCAAACTGCTTCAGGGGGTCCAGAGAGGTCAGCTGAGCCTCCTCAAATGCCTGGGAAGGAAGGGTTTTATTTCATTTCATAAACACACATATTGCTTAATGGGTACGTAGACCTATTCTAGGCGCTTGTCAAATACTAACTTATTTAATCCTCATCACAAAACACAGTACCCAGGAAGCAGGTTCTGTTAGCCCCATATCACAGGTGGGGACACAGGCAGGAGGACGGAGACTGGCTGACAGCTGGTGACGGACGATGAGTCGGGGCTTCCTGTCATGGGTGTCAGACCTACCATTTGGAAAGCCCTTTTTTTAAAAAAAGACAGATTCTGGATTCTGCCCTTGTAAGTCCTCATTCAGTGGGTCTAGGGGTCAGTGGAAAACCGCATGTTTACCACAGTTCTCTGCGTTCCTCTCGGGAGGAGGAGGAGGAAGGAAAGGAGGTTCTCCGGGGGGGAAGCGAGGGGAACGCGTTCTCCCTCCGGCCCCGTGAGTGTCTGCCGCCCCCACGTTTTGCTCACCAAACACCGACAGGCTGACCGTCCCTGCGCTAAGCACGTCACACACCTGAGTCCACCACTTCCCAGGTGAGGAGCGGAGGCCGGAGGTTAGGTCACCTGCCCCGGGGGTGCACCTCGTGGATGGAGGGCGGGCTCCAGCGGCGCCATGCCCCCCAGCACAGCGGCCTTCCGACCCCGTCTGCGTCCGGCTTCCCCGGAACCTCTCCCCCGGCGGTTGCCTCTGAACCCTCCCCTCTCCTCTCCTGGGGATGGCCTCAAGCCCCTGCGTCCCACCGGGTGGCCCCAGAAACCCCGTGGGGTTCCTCCCACTCCCCCCTGGCCCCCCCCCCGCCCCCTCCGATGATTTGCGAGCCCTTGTCCCCCCCCCCCCCCCCCGCGGAGACCCCGCCCGGCGACGACACCTCTCGGTCCCCGCGGTAACTCTTGCGCATCGGCCCCAGATCCATGTCGGCTCCACGGCTGCACAGGTGGCTGCACAGGTGACGAAGGTGGCGGGGCCGCTCGGCCAGTCGCCAGAACATCACGTTGACGCACGCGACGGGGCCGTTGGTCACGTGACCCGGCGTCGCCCGGCGCCGGGTTCCGGCATATTCGGAACCTGTTCCTCAGTCCCGAGTCCACCCCCGGGAAGGAAGGTTTGTCCGTCTCCCAGCCCAGATACCCTAAGTCCTCGGAGCCAATGGGAGCCCAGGGTCGGAGGAGGGAGACAGGCGCTGGGACTCCATTGGCCGGAGTTTCCCGGAGCGCGGCCAATGACAGCGAGAACAGAGGAAGCCAGCGGCCAATGGGCGGCGCCGCAGGGGGCGGGAGCAGGGAGACAAGGAAATTCTGTCACCGCGGTTAACACGCACGTGGAGGTTTGTTAAAGGTATCGGGCTGCTGCCTCCCGGGCCGGGGGCGGTGGGTGAGCCGCTGGGGGCTCGAGGGGAAGGGTCAGTGTGAAGTGGCTGGCCCCTGGTCGGTGCCCGAAGGCGGGCCTAGTGCAGGAAGTGTCCCTGCGGGGCAGGCTGGTGGCCTGGGAACGGACCAATGGAAATGGAATTAGGGGCCAGACCCTAAGGCAAGGTGGTGGGGAGACGGAGAAAGAGGACACCTGGTTTGGGGGAGAAATCAAGGCTTGAGAGTAGGAGAGGTTGAAGTGACTAGTGACCCCTCCAAATAGGTGCTGTGTAGTGTGTATGTATGTGTGTGTGTGTTTGGGGGCGGGGAGGCGGGGATGAGAAGGAAGACAGCTGAATGGGAAAGGGGAAGAGGGAAATTTGGGATCAAGCTGTCCCAGACCAGCACCGTCTTCCTCCTCCAGCTCTGAACGCCCTCTCTCCAGCCTCATTTCTTTCACCCCAGGCCAGAGCATGCTGCTTTCTTTACTCATGGCCTCCCCTCTCCTGATGCAGCAGACCAGCCAGGTGGATGGAAAGCTTACCTCTGCCCCCCCTCCCCCCCCCCCCCCCCCCGCCTCCCCCTCTCGGCCGAGTTTCCCCTTTTTCACCTCTTGCCCTTCCTGGAGAGTTGGAGTTTGGTACTTAAGTCAATGCCAGCCATAGCTGAGGGCACAGGAGAGCAGGTGGCCGTGCCAAGCCATTTCCAGGATGCAGGGCTGAGAAACGGGAAACCTGCCATTGCCTACCCATTCCAGCTTTGGCCTGGCTGGGGCAGCCGTGGGTCAAGGCCTCTCTCTAGTCCTCGTTTCCACCATCATCAGGAATGGGAGCTGCGAGAACCATCTAGGCAGGCACCCCAGGACTGTCAGGTAAGGGAACCTCCTGCCCTGCCCAGGTGTCTGCATGACAGCTAAGCTTCATAAAGCTCTACTTTCGATACCTGTCATCCTTTATCACGGGCACATAGCTTGAGCCAAATAGAATCTGGAAGACAAATTTGCTGCAAAGAAATAACACATGTCTCAAGGCTTAATAATATTCATCTATAGATTCTCCACTGGTTAGAATTTTTTGCTGCATTGTTTTCCTCCGTCAACATGATTGAGAGAGAGCTGACAGGACTTCCTTTCTTATTGAAGTTGTCTTTCCACGTATGAACATTGCTGTCCTTCCCTCCTCCCAGCACCTGCATTTAAATCTGTGTAAGCAGTCATTAGTGCCCTTCAACTCAGTCGGTTTTGTTCATGGGCCCACACCCTTAGCACCCCTGGGATGTGCTACCCTGGACCCAGGATTCTAGGGCACCAAGACAAGGATAATTTGAATGGTTTTAATTAAACCATTACAGTACAGTTGACTCTTGAACAATGCAAGGGTTAGGGTCGCTGACCCCTCCCCAATTGAAAATTCACGTATAACTTTTGACTCCCCCAAAATTTAGCTACCAGCAGCCAACTGTTGGCCAGAAGGCTTACTGATAACATAATCAGTCAATTACCACATGTATTATATGCTGTATTCTTAGAAAAAAAGTAAGCTAGAGAAAAGAAAATTTTAATGAGAAAATCATAAATAAGGAGAAAATACATTAACAGTATTGGGGGAAAAAATCCATGTATAAGTGGACCCATGCAGTTCAAAACCGTGTTCAAGGGCCAACTGTATAGATATTTATTCCTTCAGTTGACATTTATTAAAGACTTCTTTAGGACCAGGGACTGAGCTAGGTGTGAGCATACGAAGATGAAGATGGCACGGTTCCTGCCCACAGGGTTTTGTAGTCTGTAGGGGGAAGCAGATCTGTAAGCTGAAGAGTTACAGGTGCTTCTGTGAGGAGACGGGGAGCAAACAGGAGGAAGTGGCCTCTGGGGTTCCAGCAGTCAGGAATCTTTCGTAAAGGGAGCAGACATTGTATTTGTCTTAATGAGTATGTGTTAGCAGATGGACAGTGGAACAAGCGTGCCAGGACGAGGGAACAATGTGAGTAGAAGCTGGGTGCCTTGGGGAGATTTGGAGCAGGGTGATCCTGCTGGAACGGGTGGTGAGGATGCGAGCCGGGCACTTAGGCAAGGGCGCGGCGTGCCAGCTTTGAGGATCAGGCAGATGGCATGGGTTAGGCTTTTAGACAACGATTCTTTTTTTATCCTTTGCTGTTGTCGAACCACAGTGTCTAATTCCTCTATTTTAAAGACCAGGTGAGAAAAAGTAGATTCCAGCAGCCTCTCCCCTTCTCGGCAATTAGCGAGGAAGCTTGCAACTGGTTGCCTTGTACTATTTCCCCCTTTGTCTTGAGATAATAAGTAGGCTTGCATGGTGCTTTTCTGCTTTGTGGGATTTGGTGTCCGGATTACAAAGCAGCCCCGCAGTGCAAGAAGGAGTGGGGAACACACCCACTGGGGGTGCCTCTACTGCTGTGCCCTCAGCAAGGGTTTTGCCTGTGTGGGAGAAATGAATTTTGTATTGTCACTGCTTTTTATTAAATATTTTGCCACCCTCCCCTCCCCACTTGGTAAATTTATTAATCTTTTCTCCAGAATCTTGGATGGAAAATATATTGCAATATTTCATTGTACAGAGAGGCACACTGGTTTCTCCATATGAAACAAAGAGGCTGCAGGTGGGTTTGGGGACTACGCTTTGCCTGTTTTCTTTCAAAGCTTTTTAAAAAATATTTATTTTTATTGATTTCAGAGAGGAAGGGAGAGATAGAAACATCAATGATGAGCCCTGACTGGTTTGGCTCAGTGGGTAGAGCGTCAGCCCGTGGACTGAAGGGTCCTGGGTGGGTTTAATTCTGGTCAAGGCCATGTACCTTGGTTGCGGGCTCGATCCCCAGTAGGGAGTGTGCAGAAGGCAGCTGATCGGTGTTTCTCTCTCATCGATGTTTCTAACTCTCTGTCTCTCTCCCTTCCTCTCTGTAAAAAAAATCAGTAAAGATATTTTAAAAAAATCTATGATGAGAGAGAATCACCGATCAACTGCTTCCTGCATGCCCCGTATTGGGGATCAAGCCCTGACCGGGAACCAAACCATAATCTCCTGGTTCATAAGTCGATGCTCAACCACTGAGCCACACCGGCTGGGCATTCTTTTGCATATATGTTCTGAAATCATCCTTTAGTCTAAATGACTGGATTATATATTTCTATTATAGCTTAGTGGCTGTGTTTTGGGACCTGGTGACCAAGTGGATGGTGGGTGAAGGAGGTCAAGACACTGCAGTGTTGTCCAAACTGAAGCAGGACCCTGGCGCCTCAGTGTGTGGGTGGGCGGAGATGGAGAGGAGGGGAGTCAGCTCACCAGGATGACTTCAGGCGACATGGGTGGTGCTGTTCGTTGAAGTGGGACATTAGTTAGAGGAGGAGGTTTGGGGGAGAGCTGAAGTCACCGTGGAGTGTGAGGGTTTATGGGACACCCACGTTCAGTCTGATTATATAATTGAGTCTGGAGTTCAGGAGAGAGGTCTGGGCTAATGAGACCAGGTTAGGTGTCATGAGCCACCGAAGTGGCACCTGAAACCATGGGGGAGGGTGAGCATGTCAGAGGGTCTGGGAGAGTTAAGGACAGGGGGAGAGGGGAGAGGTGCAGGAGGATGGAAATGATACAGTGCCCAGCTTTCCAGGGGGCTGATGGCAGGCTGGGTGTGTGTGTGTGTGTGTGTGTGCGCGCGCGCGTGTGCGTGCTGGGGCCTCTAAGCTCGGGAATTCTTGGGCCCAGCTTGGGGTGAACTCAGGACACACAGAAGGGTGGGTGCTTGGTGTTCTGCCAGCAGATGCCTGAGTCCCAAGTATGGTTATCAGGGGACCCAGAGGAGAGATGCAGAGGAGACTGACTTAGCTGAGTGTCCTGTGGTTATGGGGTTGACGCCTCACATGATTCTTGCATGTGCTCGTGGGTCACTTTGCAAATACATCCTATGGTTTTCATACGTGTTCCCCATTAGGAGCTCCTTAATGGGATGGACTGTGTCACTTACTTTCTCTGGCTCCTTCTCAGCATGCCAGCCAGGAAATGCTAATCTGTCATGTTTATGCACAAACTGTTTTGTTAAGCCTCTCTGTAGCCAGTGCGAGGCATGGTGAGTAGGGCTTGGGTTGTTTTTGTGTGTGTGTGGTTTTGTGTGTTCTTTTTTCTTTTCTTTTTTTTCTTTTTTGCACATGGTGGGAGCCTGGCCAAGTGTCCTTGTTGGCTGGAGGGCTGTTAAGCTTTCCGAGGCTGAGTGAGGTCTCAGGGCACCAGGCTCATTTGTGGCACTGGCCGCGTTGTCATTAGCGTGTGGGCCACAGGTAGGAGGCCTGATAGCAGGTTCCCAGGCAGGCCCACGGATGTGACCTGGCGATTCTTAGTTTCATGGGGAGATCCTGAGTGTTGGTAGGTGTTTGACTCTCTTCTCCAGCCCGGTTCCCTGCCGTTTCCCACTACGGTTTGCTTTCTTTTCACCCGCATCCCTGTTCTTTATTCCATCTTCCCTGATCCACTTTCTGCCTCTTCTCCTCCCTGAGGACCCCTTCACTAGGACACCCAGCTGCCACCTGTCCTGAGATTCCTGTAGTTCCTTTAGTGGCTTTATCCCAGCCCCACAGGCCTTGGTCAGGTTACAAGAGGTCTCTGTCCTGAGAGGGTGCGTTAGGTTCCCATGTAGGCCTCAGCCACATCCATGAGCCAGGAGCCCCTGATGGGTCCAGGGACCTGAGATGCTGCAAGTGGCTCCCATCATCATACTCACGTAGGGCCTCAGTGAGCCCCCAAAAGGCGATTGAAGAAATGGACTGAGTAGTTTGAAGGAAGCCTGAGTTCTATTTGCTGGTTTGATTTTTTTTTTTTTAAGGGCAATTTGCCTGGATTTGCCTTCAGTATGGGGGGAACTTCCCCAGCCCTCTTTTCTTTCCGGTTTATAATTCTAGGATCTGGAATCAAAGAGCTGCTGCTGTGTTGAGCATCACTGAGCAGACAAGATGGGGCAGGGAGGGTGGCTTTGGTACAGATGACCCTGAGGATGGAAATGTGGGCGGCATGGCCCCACACTCCCAAGCTGCTGGGGATAGCCTGCCCATCAGGTGTCCTGGGGTGGCTCTAGCCTGGACAACAGTCCACCACCCCCTGCAACTCACAAGTAAATTAACGGATGGGCTGCAGCAGATGAGGGCTCATTTGCCACCAGGTTTCTCCATTCTGCCCTCATGCCATTTCCTGGGCTAGGCAGAATACATTCTCTTGCCCGCTTCCTAACTCGGGCATCTCATGGGAGGCAGAGATGGCCAGGCGTAACTTTGGAACCTGCCTCGTGGAGAAGGGGAATCCCGCGTGTCGGCACTCAGTTCTGCCCTCGGGGCTGGCACCCTCATTTCCAGAGGATGCCCAGGGGTCGGTCAGTTTCCGCACTGGAAGCAGATGACTTGGAATCAGCTCTCAGGAAAGGATGACTCCTTGTGCCTGATGGCAAAGGCTGTGGGGAACGTGGGAGGAAGAGGTCCGTTTGCTAATATTCCCCTTCTCTCCACCAATCCTAATTCAGAACTCAGCCAGGCGTTTGTTTTCAGTCGCACCATCCACGCGAGAGGAAGAGAGAAATACACCCCCGTCTTCCACCTGCCAGTGAAGCGATGAGATGCCGGGCTGATGGGCTCATTAAGAGGCTTCTGTGTCAGAGTTGGTCTGGTATCACTCAGAGGACTTAAGTATGGGTAGGACGGGGCTTCCTGCCTGATCACGAAGAAGTGATGGAGACAGAGAACCTGTGATCCGTCTGAGGTCCGGCTCCCTTTTATTTCTCCGGCGGAAGTGGGTGAGGGTGGACTGGCGTGAAGGAAGAGCTGTTTACTTGCAAATGCAGCCGCTGGCGACAAAGGAAAGAGTAAGGGAGTGGATAGCTCCAAAGGAGCCTTGGCGCTCCTGCACGGAACAGCGACCCTGGGTGCAGTGCACCCTTCAAGGTGAGTAAAAAGGCACCGTCCGTGTAAGGAGAGCACATGCTGTTCCTTATCTGCTTGGGAATAACTCTCTCCCTTCAGCCCAGTTGCTCTTAGCATCCCGCCCGTGTACTCCAATCAAAATCTCCGTAACATCACAACCTTGACCTCCTTCATACCTCTCTGCTTCCCCCGCAAATCCCCACCAAGATGTGAATCTGCAACACTTGGTGAAAACAAAACAGCTCACTGCCCCCCTGGTGCTGGGGTGATGGGTAGAGAAAAGCAGAATCTGTGGCCGGGGTCCTCTCTTGGATAGACATGGGCTCCAGGCCTGGCTCTCCGCCCTGGGAAGGGATCTGGGTCCTTAGCAATTTCGTTTTCTCCAGACTCTTCAGCCTCTGGAAATGACAGAGCCAGGCCCCTTTGGCTGTCTCTCCCAAGTGAGAGCAAGACCTATGTCTGGGCGTTGGAGAGCTGAGTGGAAGAAGTAGTTTGCTGGTAAGGGAGACATTGCTGTGACTTGAGTCTGAACAGTGTGCCTGCTTTGATCTGGGCAAAACTGGCTATAGAAGAACAAAGCAGGAACACCTGTGCTAGGCCTGTCCCCCTGGAGGGCCCACCCAGGTGCTCTGGGGGCTGGTGCCAATGCCATGAGGTCTGTGTGGCCGCGACCCTTTCAGGCCAGGAGAGGAAGGTCCTGCTTGGTCCTAGGTGGACCACTCAGACCAAGGTTCCCTCCCCTCCGTCCCCCCTCCAAGCTCTATGAGGTCAAAGACAAAGGAAGCTGCACTGCCAAGTTGCGGATTTTGCCTCAGGCAACTAAATTTATTAGCAAGAAAAAATTTTTGTCAGCCCAATGCTGAACAACAAAGTACATCGTTAATAAAGGATAACAAATCTGTCAATCATAAAACATACCTCAAGCAGTTACAACTAAAAATAAAGTTGTATTTTGTTTTTAATTTAAAAGCCTCAAAAATAACAAGCAATATGTTTTTAAACATGTAGTAGACACAATTGTCTATTATACAATATACACTGTACATAACTAGAGCTTGGGCCAGTAGGGGTAGGTGAGATGAAGGGAGAGCGGAAAGGTTCAGGATGTGAAGTTTTTATCTGAATCCAGATTCAAATTGAAATGCTGTGTCATTTAGAAAAGAGAACTGCTAGTGAGAAAAAAACCCATATGCTCATCACTGCCCCCCAAAACCCTAAACTGAAAGCAGGCGTGGGGGAGTGAGTAACAGTACAGGAGGAAGGGAGCAATTAAATAAAACTTTAAAGCACACACAATACACAGTGTTCATTATCTGAAATAGAGTATAAGGCAACGTTCTCCATAGAAAAAGGGGGATCAGGGAGTCCGTGGTAGTTTCATTTTTAAATAGAAAGTTGGAATGTGCTGGAGAAGAGCTGTGGCAGGGCGAGGCGTGTGGCGTGGAGGCGGCCTCTTGAGCCTGGCAGGAGGTGGATGCCGGTGGTGTCCTGGGTGGTGCCCTGGGGGCAGGGCCCGGGCGTCTGAGGTGCCGGGGCCAGGGAGGTGCAGGAGAGCGGGGCATGGCACGGTGATGCGACTCTCGCAGTGTTTGGGGGGGGAGGGGAGGACTCACTTTGCTCCTCGATGGAGTGAAATTCATGTTTTTCCTTTGGAAATAAAGGTTCCCACTCGTCCTGGTTTAGAACGTCTCATTGGGAGAGCCAGTGTCCCCGGTCTGGTGAGAGGCAAGGGCCAGGGCAGAGCCAAGGGCTTCAGCAGAGGCGAGTGTGGGGCAGCAGAACCCCCTCCTGTGAGGACAGTTGCAAAACAGGAGGGCGGGGCTGAGGGCAGGCCCAGGACCGCCGGGCCTCCTTTCCACCAGGGGAGGGGCTGCATCTTCGGGCATCCCGCCTCAGTGGGCCTTACAAGTTCTTCGTGACCAGGTGCGTCTTGTAATGTTTGGTGAGGTGATCACTCCGCATGAAGCGCTTCTGACACTGGGCACACTCAAAGCGTTTGTCCCCTGGGAAGAGGAGATGGCCATCACTCAAGAGCTCATTCACAGACTACCCAGCCCCCCAAGAGGAGAGGCACACGTGACATCAAGCTTGTGATGTCAAAAACAATAGTGATTGCGCCCTAGCTGGTTTGGCCCGCAGACCGAACGGTCCCAGGTTCGATTCTGGTCAAGGGCATGTATATTGATTGCAAGTTCCCTGGCCCTGGTCGGGTGCATGCAGGAGGCAACCAATCGATGTGTCTCTCTCACATCAATGTTTCTGTCTCCCTCTCCCTTCCACTCTTTCTAAAAATGAATGGGAAAAAATGTCCTCAGGTGAGGATTAACAATAACAACAACAAAATAATAATAATAGTGATTGGACCCATAAATGAGTGAAAATAGTGAAACGATTTCAGGACAATCATTCAGGAAATAATAATAGGAAAGGCAATATGGGGTAGCAATTAAGAGTGTGGACTTGGTAGTAACAGCTCAATGTAGTGCTGTTCCATCCTTGACAATCTGAAATCATAATACCTGTAATTGAAATAGATGGGCTAGCCCAGCTGGTGTGACTCAGTGGTTGAGTGTCGACCCAGGAACCAAGAAGTCAATGGTTCGATTCCTGGTTGGGACACATGCCCGGGTTGCAGGCTTGATCCCCAGTAGGGGACATGCAGGAGACAGCCAACTGATGATGTTTCTCTCTCATTCATGTTTCTATCTCTCTCCCGCTCTTTCTCAAATCAATAAAAACATTTGAAAAAAAAAGAAGAGAGAAATAATAGATGGGCTAGCCCTAGCTGGCTTGGCTCAGTGGATAGAGCATCGGCCTGTGGACTCAAGGGTCCCTGGTTCTATTTGGTTGTGGGCTCGATCCCCAGTGGGGGGCATGCAAGAGGCAGCCAGTCAATGATTCTCTCTCATCATTGATGTTTCTATCTCTCCTCTCCCTTCCTGTCTGAAATCAATAAAAATATATTTAAAAAAATAATAGATGGGCTAAAGTTGTAGCTCCTATCAACATTCCTCGGGATTATTCTATAACTTGTCTTTAATGTAGAAATGTATAGTTTCATCGATATGATTATATTTCAAATGGGGGGGGAGAGTGTGGATTTGGGAGCCAGGGGGCCTGCGTCTGAACCCAGCTCCACTAGCCGAGACCGAGCCACTTCTCCATGCCTCAGTAAAAGGGGCATGATCGAAGCACCCTCCCCATAGAGTTGTCCTGAGGATTGAATTAGTCGGCTGTAAAGTGCGCAGTATAGTTAGTGCCTGGCATACGACGTCAGTGCTTGTTACATAAATAACTGCAGCTATGGAAGAAGTCATCAAGGCTGCATGATGCTTTGGGAAACACTGATAAAGGAATGGCCTGAAAGCATTTCCTGGGTAGGCTTGGAGCCCTGAGAAGACAGCCTGTAGCTCCTGCTCAGTGTGGCAGTTCCTCAGCAGGGCCAGGAGTCTGGATGCCACTGAGGGCAATGGAGTGGGGGTGCAGGGAGTGGTGGGGGGAGGACCCGTGTGGTTGCAAGCCTGCCAGGGAAGGGGGTGAGAAGCCGTCTGGGAGGCAGTGTGCCACTGGGGAGAGGGAACAGACCTGTGTGGGTGCGAGCGTGCCGCTGGAGTTCATCACTTCGTGTGAACCTCTTTCCACAGAAGAACCAGTTGCAGACAAAGGGCCGCTCGCCGGTGTGCAGGCGCACGTGGGCCCGCAGCAAGGATGTCTTCCGGAAAGTCTTGCCACAGTCGGGGATATGGCACACGTGCTTCTTCTTGCCCTGCTCTCCAGACCTGGGAATGGCGAGTGGGAGGGAGGGAAAGGGAAACGTAGTGAGGAAGGAACAGAAGATGGGGGCAGGATGGGATGGAGAGAGGATGTGGGGGCAGGTCAGAGAGCAGAGGAGGTGAGGAGGCAAGGTGGTGTGGAGTCGCTGCCTTGGCCCCCCCCCCCCCCCCCCCCCCGATCTGTGTCCCAGGAAGGGCTTGGGGAACAGGCACAGGCCAGGCAGCCAGGCTGGCTCCCGTTACCTCTTGTCCCCGTCCTTGCAGTTGGGACATGTGCAGGCCATGCGGCGCCGCTTCTCCCCGGGCTGGGCCTCTCCCGACAGGGCCTGCTCCATCTGCAGCTGGATTTGGGTGGGGCTCAGCCCGCTGATGGTCAGGTTGTTCCCAGAAACGTTCTGCACCGTCAGCTGCTGCTGCCCTGTGGGGGTGGCAGGGCATGGCTGGGTGAGGAAGCCTGAAGGGACAGAGCAGGGCGCCTGACACCCTCCTTCCCTTCTGCACACGATAAGGACAACCAGATAGCAAATGCTTCTGAGAGCCTGTTATATGCCAGATACGCCTGCAACCTTCAGTCCCATCAAACAGATATATTATCCTCCTTTCACAGTTGAAGAAACAGGCCCAATAACATATCGAGGTCACACAGCTAGTAAGTGGTAGGACTCGGGTCCGAACCCAGGCAGTTGACGTCAGCATCAACGTGCTGAACCACCACACCATACCAGCCAAACGTGCTTTCACATATTTCAATTGGGAAGGGTCTTGTCTTGAGGGGTGTTTCTTCCAGAATTTCCTCCAGCCTTAGGCTCTTGTGAGATACCTGCTCTCAAGAAAGTCTCCAGGGATTTCTGTTAAGAGTAAGAGCCAGGCTGGTGTGGTTCAGTGGTTGAGCACTGACCCATAACCAGGAGGTTAGGTGTGATTCCTGGTCAGGATACATGCCGGGGGTGGGGGGTGGGTTGCAGGCTTGATCCCCAGTAGGGGGCGTGTAAAAGGCAGCCAGTCAATGATTGTCTCTCATCACTGATGTTTCTATCCCTCTCTCTGAAATCAATAAAAACATATTTAAATAAAGAAGACAGTTCTGAGGGCTTTGGAAAAAAAAACCAGTCCCCTAGGACTTGCATAAAGCCTTTCAAAGCAGGGGAGTGCTGCTGGCCTATTGCTGGTGTTCAAGTGCCACTACCCTGTAAAGGCCTTCACCTGGCTAAAGAAGGCAAGGCAAGGCAAGGAACCGTTTTTGCTAGGTAGCTACAATATTCCTTTGCTGATTTGCAACGCTGCTTTCATACTGTAAATATTACCAAATATTCCCACTCAGCAGAAGTGAAGCACAAGCCAATCCCACTGCCAAAGGCTCCTTCCTTTCCTCCCAACGTTAACTCAAGGCTTTCCTCATTCTGGAAGTCTTCCTTCAAGTTTCTTTACCCCGGGCCTCCCTTGAAGATGTATCTGTCTTTGGTCTGTACCAAACGAATTTGCATTTGGTGTTAGCTGGAGTTTTCTCCTAGTATATCTTATTCTCTCCACCATATTCGAGGTCTTCAGCTGTAAGTTGGGGCCAATAGCATCTTACACTACCTCGCAGGGCTAAGGACCGAGTGGACATGCTTTTAAGCGGGAAAGGCTGAGACAGTGTCGGGTATTATCCTCACTCCTGTTCCTGGGAAGCACGGGGCTGGCGCCCAGTTCCGATGCGAGGGATGTGCAGGCACCACCCACGCCCCAGCCAAGGGGTCTTCCCTCACCGCCGGCGTTGGTGATGGTGACAGGCACACCCTGGACTTGGACACCATTGATGTTGATGGTCTGCATGGCCTGGGCCGCCGCCGCCAGCTGGGCTGCATTCAGGCTGATGATGCTCCCGGCAGGGGCGATCTTTGGCAGGGGACGCTCTTTCCGGAGAATCGCGGCTGAGTGTTTTTTGCTGGTCCCGCTCGGATGGGGAGCACGGGGTGCAGGACTGCTACAAGTGGTGGCGGAGGTGGGTGCAGCTGTTGCTGGGGAGCTGTCCTGGAGAAGGACCGTCTGCACCTCACCGGAAGGCGTACGGAAGTAGACCTGGGAGGGACCAGAGAGAAAACGTCAGTGTCCCAGGAGAGTCTGGTTCCCGCACTTACTGCCCACCCCAAACGATACTGACTCTGAACATTCAGATCAAATCGGGAAATGCACCAGCAGATCTTCAAAGGCAAGCTGAGTGGAGCGCTAGCCAGTTAGTGCTAAGGAGAGGAAGGCAGGTGCAGAGGGTGTGCGTGGTACCTGAGTAGGCGTTGGCTCGGCCGCCTGGATCTGAAAGTTCTGGGAGGGCTTCTGGGGGACAGTGGGGAGGGTGGCAGATGCCGCCTGCACCACTCGCAGGGCCTGCTGGGGGATCTGCACCACCTGCTGCTGCTCGGCCTTGGGGGGCACCACCTGGACCTGCTGGACCACAGCTGGCTGGCCCCCGCCAGGGCTCTGAACAATGAGCAGGTTGTTTCCTGCCTGGATGATGTTGTCCGCTGTGGTCTCGATCAGCACCGTCTCCACCTGCTCAGCCACAGCCACCGAGGGCTGGGAGGCAGGAAGACTCTTCTTCCTGGCTTTCTTATTCGTCTTGGACAGCGGGATGGGAGGACTCTCTGTGAGGAGCTGAGTGGAGGCCCCGGTGTCGCTGGTGTTCACAAGGTTGTTGACAGGCAGAGTAAGTGTCACGTTGCCACCCCCACCCGTCAGCTTCACCACATTGGCCCCGCTCTGCACGGGGGTGGTAGTTGTACTTGACTTTTGGGCAGGGGCTGGCTTGATGGGGACAGGCTTGTGACCGGATGGTGAGGGGGTGATGATGGCTTGGTTGGTGCCAGGGATGATCTGGATTTGGTTGGCGAGATTGGGCTGTACTTGGATGGTCTGGCCACTGCTCGCCTGAATCTGAGAGACTGCCTGGTACTGGATGTTGGCATTTGTTCGGGTCCCTTTGTTAATCACAGTGGGATTCTGGATGGCGAACACCAGCTGACCCCCAGGATAGGATGTGCTCAGTTGTGACCCTTGAATCTGAAGTATGTTTCCTTTGGAGGACAAGATTCCAAAGCTATTCTTGCCGGGGCTGAGAGGGAGAGGGGCAGGTTTGATAGGGACCAGTTTTCGTGGTGTGGGCTGTGGGGGAGCAGGAGGCGTCACAGCAGCCTCAACAGCTGGAGGCCCAATTTTGCTACATGTTGCAGCAAGCAGGGCTAAGGGAGATGGCTGGGAATCCTGCAAAAAACCCAGAGGAGAAAAGGAGTGAGACGTGAGGGCCTGTAGCCCAGCCACCCTCTGCCTGTTTTGATCCTCTCCTCTTGGCAGGTTCCACCCCACTTCCATGGCAGGCAGGGTGCCAGCACCCTCCCCCTGCAGTGGTCCTGTTGTCCCTGCTGGTTTCTCCATCCTATATAGTAAAACCCTAATATGCAAATCAGCCAAACAGCAGAACCACCAGTTGCGATGACGGACTGACCACCAGGGGGCAGATGCTCAATGCAGGAGCTGCCCTCTGGTAGTCAGTGCACTCCCACAGCGGCAGAACCCTCAGCCAGAAGCCGGCACATGGCTGGCGAGTGCAGTGGCGGTGGCCGAAGCCTCTCTCCCACCTCTGGACCCCTCAGGGGATATCCGACTGCCAGCTTAGGATATATCCCCCGAGGGGTCCCGGACTGGGAGAGGGTGCAGGCTGGGCTGAGGGACCCCTCTCTCCCCCAGTGCACAAATGACGTGCACCGGCCTCCACTTGAGTAATAAGGGAGAAAGGGTGGGAAATGTCTTTCTCAGGAGGGAGTGCCCCAGAAGCACCCAGGACAGGGTGAACTAGCAGCATGAGCTGGCCACTTACTCCCCACTGGCCTTGTTTCTGACAGGGCACAGAACCACCCTGAGCTCGTACGTGGAGTTCCGTTGGCCCACCACAGGGATTACGGGATCCCCGATTCCTCAACTGAGGAAGGGAGAGAGGGAAAGGAAAAGGGAGGAGCCACAAGAGGAGTAACCCTCTGGTCAAGTGTTTTCTAGGGACATGACTTCACTGACCAGGGAATGCTGCTCTTTTGAGGCTACAAGGCAGTCTCTGGGCTTTGGGGACACAGCCTCTATTTTCCTTATATGGTCAGTGGAGCTAGTGGAAGAGACCTTGAGTTTAATCCTGCTTCCCCCTGACCCAACTGTGGTCTCTTAGGTTAGTGGCCATGGTTTCTTAATTCAGAAACAGTAGATAACTGAACTCCCCCTGGTCTCCTGTCCTGGGGTGTTTACAGTGAGTGCTCAGTCTGGTTGAATGGCAGCTTCAGGAGTCCTTCCGGGCTGATGCAGCCCCCCACCCTCAGAGCCCACTCACCTGGGAGCTGGAGGCAGCGGGCTGCAGGTAGTCACTGGGACTGACAGCAGCAGTGGCAGCCATGCTGGTGTGTGGATCTGCTGGAAGAAAAGAAAGTCATGCACAAAATGCCCCCAAAGAACCCAAACCCACTTGGCTGGTATTTCCGTTTTGTCTCTTTGCTGCCGCTTCTCTAAGAGCTTTCCCCACACTGACCCACTCAAGCTGAGCAACCTGCATCTTTTCAGCAGGCGCCCTTCTCCTCTCCTCAGACTCAGCCATCCACGGCTGTGAGGACAGCTGGACCTGCCTTTCCTGGACTGTCCCCTCCAGCCAACATAAAGCCTGAGATAACACGAAGATGCTGAGATTATACCAAGAGCAGCTTCCGTAACTGCACCATGAGCCTAGGGAGCCCTGCTGACTCTCCCTAGGTCAGGACCCCTGCATGGTGGGTGGGGAAGCCCCTCCCCCAGCTACTCCTCCAGCCCTGACCCAGGTTTCCTGCTCACTGCTGTGGCCAGACGCCAGGCCAGCCTGGAAGAGAAGCTTGGCTCAGTCAGGATCCCTGACAAGGAGGACACAGCTACTCCATGCCCAAGTCCTGGGTGCTTTATGCTCAGCCTTCACCACAAAGGCCCAGGTATTGATCTATAGCATATGGAGAAGTGCTTTATGTGAATTTACAATAGGGATGGCCCCATACTAGGTATCACCTGGTTGGCCCAATAGGTAACTGAATAAAATGAGAATAAAGATAGAGTAAATTCTGTTTTTGTTTAAATGTATATGTATTTCAATATATGAATATAGCAGGAAAAAGTCTTAAATTGCTAAAATGTTAAAAACCATTATCTCCTGGTAGTTGGATTTTGCTTGACTAAGAGAATTTTTCTCCTTGTTTTTCTCTGTATTTTGTCATTTTCTCACAATAAATATATTCTATTGTACTCTTTTTAAAATAAAGGAAGATAAAGAACATTGAGGAAGTAATTAAAGGAATCTCTGCTCTGAATTAAGTCTCACCTAAGATAAATATAAGATAGGTAAAATGGAAATCATGACAATTGGGGGAAAGAATCTAAGCTATCTTACAGTTCATACATCACTGAAGAAAACAGGACACTGGGCAGAGTCTAACTTGTATCCTAGACCCTTCGAAAGTAGATTTCGGGAAGTACAGAAACAAGAAGGGTATTAATTACTTCAGAGGCTCAAAAAGGCAAAATGGCTTAGGCAATGAGCCCCTGCTGGGCATCTATTGAGGAGAGGAGAGGTTGGGGAGAAAGTGGAACAATTCAATTTTCGCTGGCCTCTGGCTTCTCTCTATGGGAGAAGGGTTGTTGTTTTTTTTAAAATATATTTTTATTGATTTCAAAGAGGAAGGGAGAGGGAGAGAAAGATAGAAACATCAATGATGAGAGGGACTCATTGATCAGCTGCCTCCTGCACGCCCCCTACTGGGGATTGAGCCTGCAACCTGGTATGTGCCCTTGACCAGAATCAAACCCGGGACCCTTCAGTCCGCAGGCTGACGCTCTACCCTCTGAGCCACACCAGCCAGGGCTGGGAGGAAGATTCTTAAATGGGAAAAGGTAAAGAAAAGGTGAATGGGGGACTGAATCCAGGACAGGTGATGGCCTAGGAAGAAGGCACACCAATGCCTCAAATGGTTCCCGGCTCTAAGGCCACACAGCAGCACCCCAGAGGAGGAGAGACTTTGTAGCTCAGGAATAAAAGTGAGGAGCCAGAGGGCAGCTCCGGGCAAAACCCAGAGTAGAGGGAGATCTGGAAATATCAGACTCTGATCCTTGTCAGAACCCTAGAATGAATGACTGACCAGCACTACAATTACTGAGGTAACGGAGCAGGGCAGTAGTCATAGGAGTAAGCACACGGCTGCAAAAAACATCTGTCATCTGAACAAATCTGTTTTGTGGGGTTTTGGCTGGATACGCCAGAATGGTATACGCTGCACGTTTTCTTTCAACAAGGCACCTGGTGAAATTTTTGTAATATTCTGATAGGAAGGGAGGGCACTGCGGGCAGGATAGTCTATTTTGGGGGCTAAGTTGAACGTGCCTCCACCTAAGTGTTGAGATCCATGCTGTCTAGCTGGCTGCTGCGAGGTCAACCAGGGTGCCTCACACTAGGGATGGGGCCCAGGACCAGGGTCTGCAGGCTTCTCCTCAGAGGCTCCAGCTTTCTCTACCAGAATGTTTTGTTCTTGTTTTCACTGTGAAGATCATCTTTTAAAAAGGAACAAATACTGTAGGTCGCTGGGTGATTGTTGCTTACCCCAGATTTGCACATTTCAGGGCTGAGATGTGTATTTACAACTGTACTAGTGCCAAGTGGTACTATTCTAACTGCGTGGGCTAATTCAGACAATTTAATTCTGCATTTAACTCATTCGATACATTTGTGCAACGTGAGGCATGACAGCTCTTCAGAAGCTGGGAGGATTGCCTCTCCTCACTAGACACTGCAGGGTGGGCGTGCGGAAGCCACGGAGGCCATGGTGTCAAGTCTGTGCCGTGCTTATGCTGACAACAGCGATTCAGGTTCACACTAATGTCGTCCTCCCAGAATGATGTCGGTTTGAATTTTACTGGCTTTTGGGTAGTTATTTAATTAATTTTATAGGAGCTAGATCAGTGAGTTGATACACAGATTTACGTGAGTACATAATTAAGTTGTAGCATTATAATGAAAACAAACTAAGTTGACTCAAAAACATCTTTTCTCTACAGCAGCGTTCAAACTATTCAGACCATGAACCACAGCTATAAAAACAATTTACATCAAGATCCAGTGCACACACACACACTCACACATACACCCACACACTTCCTTGTCCCGTGCTCATGCAATAAGAGTTTCCAGATGCCCTAGCCAGTTTGGCTCCTTCTCTCATCATTGATGTTTCTATCTCTCTCTCCCTCTCCCTTCCTCTCTGAAATCAACATATATATATAAAGTTTCCAGTAACAAAATATGCCCTTACTACATGTGATGGACTTTGATATTTTCCTACTCTATTTGATATTTTTAAACTATTTTTAAAAATTGATTTTTAGAGCTCTGGCTGGTTTTGCTCAGTGGATAGAGCATTGGCCTGCAGAATGAAGGGTTCTGGGTTTGATTCCAGTCAAGGGCACATGCCCGGGTTGTGGGCTCGATCCCCAGTGGGGGGTGTGCAGTAGGCAGCCAATCAATGATTCTCTCTTATCATTGATGTTTCTTATCTCTCTCCCCTAAAATCAATAAAAAATTTAAAATTAAAAAGAATTGATTTTTAGAGAAGAAGGGAAAAAGTGAGAAACATCAATGTTTTTATTGATTTTAGAGAGAGAGGAAAGGAGAAGGAGAGAGGAGGAGAATCACTGATCAGCTGCCTCCTGCACACCCTCTACTGGGGATCAAGCCTGCAATCCAGGCATGTACCCTGACTGGGAATCAAACCCATGACCTTCTGGGTCATAGGTCCATGCTCAACCACTGAACCCATGCCAGCAGGGCCTAGGCTTTTATTTTTAAACTAGAGGCCTGGTGCATGAAATTCGTGCACAGGTAGGGTCCCTAGGCCTGGCCAGCTATCAGGGCCGATCAGGGCCTTCCTTCTGGCTACCAGCTGGGGCCTCCCTTCGTTCTGCGCCACCCCCTGGTGGTCAGCACATGTCATAGCGAGCGATTGGTCTCCCGGTAGAACTCCCTCAGGGACAATTTGCATATTAGGCTTTTATATATAGAGATGCTGATTGTGACTCACTAAATTGCTTTTGTGCCATAGAGATTGGAAATTGCTGCTTTAAAGTAGTCTAACCACCTCCCAACTTTGGGAAACTGTCCAACGACTTAGTAGGCACGTTCAATTTGCAGAAGTCACAGGACTGAGAAGGATTACAAACACAATGGGTGTCAGTATTAGGGTTCAAAGAGCTCTTTAAAAAATGGTATGTGGCCCTGGCTGGTTTGGCTCAGTGGATAGAGTGTCGGCCTGCGGACTCAGGGGTCCCGGGTTCGATTCCGGTCAAGGGCATGTACCTTGGTTGCGGACACAGCCCCGGTGGGGAGCGTGCAGGAGGCAGCTGATCGATGTTTCTCTCCTCTCATCGATGTTTCTGACTCTCTGTCCCTCTCCCTTCCTCTCTGTAAAAAATCAATAAAATATATTAAAAAAAAAAAAATGGTATGTGCAGAAGGCTCCAGACCTAAGTGAGAATTTGTACTGTGCTAGTCATCAGCACCCTCTGTAAAACATAGGTAGTCATCCTCATGGGATTCCAGGAGGCATCAACAATTGATATGAAAAGCATTAATCATGTAGTGGGTAATCAATAACTGGTGGTTTAAACTTTAAAGTTGAATAAATTCTTAAGATTCTTTTAAAAAGTAACATGTATACAGGACAGGAAGACAGAGCTTAATCGTGAGCCTCATGTGAAAAAGCTGCAGTGGTTTTAACTCAAAGCTAAACAGGCGCCAACAGAATCTCGATGCGGTTGCCAAAAAAGCTACTGCAATCTTGCACTGCATTTCCCAAAGTTCAATCACAGAAGAAGAAAAATAATAGTCCTAGTGTGTTCTGCACACTTGGGCTACATCTGAGTGGCGGGTTTCATTCTGAGGGACATTTTGAAAGGGGGCTTTGCAGTAGGAGCTGGTGCAGAGAGCAGCAGCAATGGTTGTGACCAGGGTGCCCGAGCAGCAATATCCACCAGGGTATCTTATTCCATCCTGGGTTCAAAGGGTGGAACCAAGATTTCAGGATGGAAATTTCAAGAAGGCAGATTTCAGATTAAGAGGGAAGCTTCCAAAAGATGGAATAAGTTGCCTTTTGAAGTAATGTTCTCCCTTCTCTGGAACCATTTAGCCTGAGGCAGAATAAGTGTCTGTTGGAGTCAGGATGTCTAGATGGGGTGGGAAGTTGGACTGAATTGCCTTTAAGATGTTTACAATTCTCAGACCACGTTACTGATAAAAACACAAGATGAGTTAGCTGCTGGCAGGGCTGGAAAGGGAAGGCAGAAGCTTTCCCAGGAGGCTCCCTGGGCTCGGGTTCACTAGCTAAACTTGGTGAATGACTCTCCCTGAGACATCGTCTGTTATGAAACGGAAGGACATCAGAACAGGACAGAGCGCAAACAAAATGAAAACTGGCCTAGAGCTTCTTACTCACCTGCCTTTCCCATCTCCCTGTCTCCCGCTGCAGTCATTACTACCCTGGACTCAAACTGTTTGGAGACCTGGCTGGGCTCTGAGTGAGCCTTCAGTTAGGAAGCCACAGCAGAATCTACTGAAGCAAGCTGCAGACTGCTGGCGCTTGACGTTGCACCATTTCAATTTGGTTTCATTTTCCTCCCCAGCTGGCTCTTGAAATACACCTCTAGATTGCAAGCCGATGTTTGTATCTCTCCTAGGATCACTCAGAGTTTTGTGGCCCCTGGGCAACCAAAACAGAGAGGATCTCGCTCCCCGCCATTGCAGAATTATACCCTGAGATTAACCATAAAAGGGAGAAGAGAAGCATTTCCCGTTGGTGTCTGGAAATGAGAAGTGGTTAAGAAATGGCGCAGATAGTAACTACAAGACTCTGATCAAAGTACTTTAGAATCACATTAATTTGGAACTTTATATTTAAAATGTGTAATTTGGACATAAATTGTGCTTTCCTTCATATTATTCAAAGCAAGGCTAAACAGTTGTATGAAGACTGCAAAAGGACTCCTACTGTTTTATACCACGTCCACCATTTTAATTGCACCGTTTGCTTTTTCTTTATCCTCACTCGAGAACATGCTTATTGATTTTCTTAGAGGGGAAGGGGGAGGGAGGGAGAGAAACATCAATGTGAGAGAGAAACATCGATCAGTTGCTTTCCTGTACACACCCTCGACAGTGACTGAACCCGCAACCTACGATGTACAGACAACGCTCCAACCGAGCCACAGGGGCCGGGGATGTACACCTGGCTTTTAACAGCAGTTTACATCCAGTCACTGGAACCTACATTTAGCAACATTGGTAAGTGGGATTACTGCATACTCTTGAAAAAGAAGGTGTCATTTCTTTCAGAGTTCTATCATTCAGGTTGGCTAAGACTTTCCCAACAGAGATTTCACCTCGGCTGGTGAAACTTTACAAGGATTTACTATACAGGCATGAGTAGCTCTCAGGTTTCAAGGAAAACTTCCAAGGTCATCCAACAAGCCGTCCAGTGTCTGATGGGACCACAGTCTTTCCTTTCTCTATACGGGAAGCCAGTTTAATTCTAAGACCAGCAGAAGCATCCCGAGTATCCCAGCTCTTGATATACAGATAGATCAGTGGTTCTCCACCTTCTGGCCCTTTAAATACAGTTCCTCATGTTGTGGCCCAACCATAAAATTATTTTCGTTGCTACTTCATAACTGTCATGTTGCTACTGTTATGAATCGTCATGTAAATATCTGATATGCAGGATGGTCTTAGGCGACCCCTGTGAAAGGGTTGTTCGACCGCCAAAGGGGTCGCGACCCACAAGTTGAGAACCGCTGGGATAGATTATTCATTTCCACCTTTGTCCCCTCTGACTTGGCTTCAAGCACCTTCCATAGGCTGACAACTCCCAGGTCTCTCAGCCCAGTGCAGACCGGTACACCCAGCCCTCTGTGGGCCTGTCGCTTGGACTGCCCACAGAACCTCCCATACTGAGCTGTCACCTCTGCCCACTCTCTCCAGCTTTCTCATCCCCTGGCACCAGGGGCCTTCTTCCAGATCCTTGAAGATCCTTCGTTTCTCCACTGCCCTTTCCTTGCTTAGAGCTCTTTCTTCTCTTACTAGCTAAGACCTACTCATCCTTCAGGTCTCAGCCTGTTTTTTGGTTTTTTTCAGCAAAATTTACTGTGAGACCACTATGTAACAGGCATGTCATTTCCTCACGGAGGCCTTCCAGGGCCCCTGAGACGGGAGGGCTTCCCAGGGGTGGGCCAGGTCTGTTTGCTGAACAGATACACTAAGTCTAGTCCATAGCCCAGGGACCCGTCAGTGCTGCAGGCTGAGTGAATGTCTGGTTAAACCAACCTCTCTCCTGGTATTTCCAATCACAATGACATCTGAGCATCATCCCCACTGCCAACCAATCAAGCCCTCCTGATTCTGCCTCCTAAATATAAAGCTCTCCACAGTCTACTCATTGCTCCTCACCACCATCGCCATTATCCTAGCATTAACCACTTTGGCTCAGCCTGAAATACTGCCCAAAGCCTTCAAAACAGCTCCCCAGCTCTGGTCTTGCCCCTCTTCTCCAGCTTCCATAATCTGGTCAGAATCATTTTAAAATGCAAATTCCATCCAGCCTCTCCCCTCATTAAATCCTGCAAGAACTTCCAGTTGATCTCATGATAAGCTTACAGAGGTCAAAACCATCTGCCCCTCTTTCCCCCCTACCTCTCCTACTTATCTCCTGCCCTTCCCTCCTGCAGGCACACCGTTTTCTCCATTTTTGGACCTACAGAACACGCCCTCTCCCCCATTTGTGGATCTCCAATCCTCCTTCCGAGGTCCTTCATAACCTACTCGGGGGAAACTTTCCTCCCTCCCACCCCCACGTGTGGGGCAAATGCCCCTGTTATGTGCCCGGTACAGGCACCAGGGCACCCTTCACAGCACTTCCCCCACCACACAGGCGGGAGTGTGTTTCTGTCCTGGGGGGTCTTCCCATGAGCATAACAGGAAGTGGCCTGAGGGATCCCGAAGCTCTGGCCATCGGACTAGGGGCTGTTCCACTGGGTCTTTCACTTGAGACGCAGGAATGAGAGAGAAAAGGGGACCAAAGAAACACTGCAACAGTGGGCTTCACGAAGCTCTTTCTCCTCTGAGAGAACCTGACTCAAATGTGGGTGCTCAGCTGCTTTTTTTTTTTTGCCTCAGGCTCCTACCATCCCAGCAATTGCTTTCTTGGCCTCCTGCTATGGTATTTCCCCTGGAGGAATTTCACTGCACAAACAGTCCTTCTGCTGTCTATTTTGGTCAGCTCAGCTGGCCTAAAGCCAACAAAACAGTTTCTAAGCCTAGTCTTTCCCAGTTGCCTTGCCTGGAAGAATTCAGAGCTGGTAAGGGAAAAGCAAACCAGGCTGGTTTTAGAGAACAACGTCGGACCTCAAAGGGAGTTGACAAACGGGCTAAGTCAGAGAATCAGCTTGTGAATGACTCCACATTGCACAGAATATTTCCCAGAAGCTAATCTCCAGCGGTCACAGTAACCATATAAAAGCTCTATAACAGTTAAAGAAATTTTTTTGACTTTCATTAAATATGAACACCCCTGGAGGGTGCCTTGCTAATGCCACAGGCCAAAGGAGGAAGGTATGCAAAGAACGTAGCCCTGGCCGTTTGGGCTCAGTGGATAGAGTGTGGGCCCTGGGACCAAAGGCTCGCAGGTTCCATTCCAGGTCAAGGGCACACACTTCGGTTGCAGCTGGATCAGAATGGAGATCTTGTCTCCACCCAGACCCTTCACCAAGCCACCCAGTCTTCCCTACTCCTGACTTCGATCCCATCCTCAGCCCATGACCCTGATGTGTGTCCACAATCTCATCAGGAAGTTAAATTTTTGGCCTGACCGGCTTGGTTCAATGATTGAACGTCAACCTATGAACTAGGAGGTCACGGTTCAGATTCCAGGTCAGGGCATATGCCCGGGTTGCGGGCTCCATACTCAGTTGGGACATGCAGAAGGCTGCCAATCAATGATTCTCTGTCATCATTGATGTTTCTATCCCTCTATCTCTCTCCCTTCTCTAAAATTAATAAAACTATATTTTTTAAAAAAGAAGTTAAAATTCCCTTTAATAGCTAAATCTATTATTTCTTTTTTCCAGAAAAATTTCTTGCAAGAGTCACTTGTATTTACTGTCCCTAATTTCTTCCCAGCCAGTCTTTCTTAAACCTGTTCCAACCATGTTGCGCCTGCCCCATCCACACCACAAAAACTGCTCACACCACCAGTGACCTCCACCTTACTAAGCCTAATGGTTAATTCTCAGACCTCATCTTCTGCGCTGATCTGGCAGTTGACCCCTCGTCCTCCTTGAAACACCTTCTTTTCACTTGACTCCAAGACATACTTGCCAGATTAGCCTCCTACCTCTCTGACTACCCCTTGTAAGACTCCTTTACCGGGTCTGCCCCTCCTCAAATTCCAAGTGGTTGAGCTGCCCCAGGACTCAGTCTCCAGACCCGTTTTTCTTCAGTTTTCACATATTTCCTGGGTGATTTCATCTAGTCTCATAGTTTTAAAAAATCAATTAACATCTAGGTTCTACATAATGAGGACTCCCAAATTTATATTTTCAGGTTTGTATATCTGACTGCCTACTGAAGTCTCCACTTGGATGTATTAGTAAGCATCTCTAGCCCAAACAGGGCTACTGATATCTCATTCTGAGCCTGTCAAACTTCCGCACTGCGGTGAATGACACTCCATCCCTCCAGCTGCTCAGCCTGAAAGCCGTGGGAGTCATCCTTGATTCTTCTTTGGTTCCACACTCTGCATTGGAGTCGGCAAACTTTTGGCTCTACCTTCAAAATATCTTCAGAATCTGATTGCTTTCCCCACCACCTCTTGTTAACACCCAGGTTCAGGTCCCCATCACCTCTCGCCTGTGTAACTGTGAAAGCCTTCTTCCTGGCTGGGCTTCTGACCTTGTCCCTGTTGGTCTTTTCCCAACATGCATCAGTGGGACCCGTCAAACATAAAGCAGAGGTTAGCCCTCTGCTCAGAGCCCTCCAATAGCATCCATCTCCCATTCAAATGGGAGCCAGAGTCCCCACAGTGACACCCAGGGCCTGTCTCCTGTGACCTCTCTGACTTCGCTCCTATCATTCTCCCTCACTAGTCAGCCGCGAGGGCCTCCCTACTGTTCCTGAACGAGCCAGATAAGGTCCCTCTCAGGCAGGGCCTTTGCACTTGCTGTTCTCTCTGCTTGCGTTCTCACCCTCTGTCTCTCACCCCAGATTGAGTATGGCTCTCCACTCTTTCAGTTTTACGCAAATGTCATTTCCCACAGAGGCCTTCCGAAACTGCCCTATAAAATTACACCCCCCCCCACACACACACACATTCTTCCTGTCCTCTATTTTTCTCCTTAGCACTTCTCCTTGCCTAACACCTATTAGTTATTTATTGTCTCCCACTAAAGCTTCCTAAAGGCATGGACTTCTCTGCCTCACGCATTGATGTACCTCCGTACCGGGCACACAGTAGGTGCTTAGTATATATATTTGTTGAGTGGATGAATGCATGAACCTAGAGGCTGCAGAGGGGGAGAGCCTATATGGAGCTTACGAACCAAAAGAGGAAACCTGCAGCTTTGCATGTCCTTTGACTCAGCTGGGATCTGCTCACTGGGTTAGCTTAGCTGATCCAGTGCCAGATGGAACTCTCAACCCCACCAGTCACCTCACACAGGCCCAGTGCACAGTCCATTCCTGCTCCCGGACAGGAGCAGAGCACACACGTCATCACCACCACGCTACATTTCAATGCTTCCTTCAGTTAACGTATAGGGTATGTTTGGGATGGGGGGGGGCACATTTGAGTCACTCCTGGGCTAGGATCGGCTTCTGAAATGAGCGGTGACTTCATTTCCCCTGGGAAGGGAGGGTTAGCTTACCGATTACTTTTTTGAAGGCTGGGAAATGATTTGCTGTTTTCAGACTAATCTGAGACTTCCAATTAGACAGTGACCAGGAGCAGGAATATTCCACTTCCAATCACACAGTCCTGCCTGCTGTCTCTTATTCCCTATTCACACTCTCTAAAGAGGCTGCTTTGTCATTCCACCAAGTCCCAAAGGAGAGGCCGACGAGGAAGCTCTAGAAAGAGGACGTCTGGAAATGTGCAGGCCCGGGCCTACTGGTCCCTGAGCCGCTTCCACCCTGTGGCTGAGATGAAAAAGGCCATCTAACAGCCTAGGGACGAACAGCATCGCAGGGCCCTCAGCATCAGAAGCAAGAGTCGCCCAAGCCAGACCTCTGCTTTGTGATGTTCTGGGGCTCCTGGCTCGGTACAGCATGCAGCTCTGATGTCGAAACAAATTGTAGCTAAGGAATGAGATGTCCAAAGGAAGGATTCCAACAGCTGGGTCTGTAAGCCTGCTCTTCCTGTGACACAAACAGCCCTGTAATCTCAACACTCCTCAGAGCTCCGCACAGGAGGGCAACAGCAACGTCTAACTGGGCACTCGGCCCCTTCACACTCCCTTGCTCCTGAGCAGAGCACGGCGGCCAGGCCCTGGCGTGAGGAGTACAGTAATTCCCTGGGCCGCGGGGGCCTCAGTGCATCTGCAAAGAACGCTTCCTGGACATGCAGTGGGCAGCCTCCCCCCGGCTGAGTGCTGACTCTGAGCCTGCTCCTGGACTCTCTTTTCAGCCGTAGGAAAATCGGTTTCCACTTTGGAATCCCGTCAACTGGAACAAATCCAACAGTACAACCTGGGAGCATCTCCCCAAGGGCAATCGCTAATCCCTTTCCTCCTCAGGCTGGCAATGTCCTTGAATTAGTAACACCCCATGTTTTTACCTTCCTTCCAATAGATAACAGAAAAGTGAGACCTCCCTACCCTGAGGTCTCCTACGAAAGTGCCTCCAGCCAAAAAGAAATCTACTGATAATTTAGGAAGAACTTAAGAGAGAGACTTTCAAATGCGTTTCAGAAATATAAAGATCTAAGCACTGGCTCTATGAATATAAGGAAGAAATGAAGAGAAAGCATTTCCCCCTCCTTCAACAGGTCTAGAAGTCACACAAGGAGTTGCATGTGGATCCAAAACTAAAGCAAAGCAAAAAAAACCAAACAAGCAAAAACGTCAACAGATACATTCCATAAGGAGGTCCAGTCTTCCGCCCAGCTTGTGCTGGTCGGGTCCAGCTTGTGGACCAAGTGTTCCTGGTTTCAAACTTGTCGAGAAGAAGTTCACAAATCCCAAAGGGACACTATCATCCAGTAAACTCGTAAGCAAGTACCGGGGCTTTAAAGAGAGGTTACTCCAAGTCTGCAGTCCACAAGGCTGCAGACTGGACCATGGAATTGTTTACTAGTAAACTCAGAAGTATTCACACAACTATACCTCCAAACTTTGTAATACTCCAACACCCTTTAAAGCAGTGTTGCTCTGCATCCTATCTTCTGTGGCCACTGCCCACTCCCTAAATAATCCCTCAGTTTTTCAATCTTTGGAAGTGAGGCATCTAATTTGTGTGTATACAGAGAACAGAGGCGTGAAGATAAGTCTTAGAAGAAAATCATACATTTCCATCATAGAAATGGGGGTGAGCAATGTCTAGAAAATTGCTGAACCCAAGTCAATATCAGGGTGTATTAGTTGGCTGCAACAGCTTAGAGCAGCGGTTCTCAACCTGTGGGTCGCGACCCCTTTGGCGGTCGAACGACCCCTTCACAGGGGTCGCCTAAGACCATCCTGCATATCAGATATTTACATTATGATTCGTAACATACATCATTACAGTTATGAAGTAGCAACGAAAATAGTTTTATGGTTAGGTCACAACATGAGGAACTGTATTTAAAGGGCCAGAAGGTTGAGAACCATTGGCTTAGAATGTCTTCACAGGGCCCTAGTTGGGCAATACTTGCTTAAAGCAAGCTTAAGAGTTGTTACATACCTATGGCAAAGGACTGGTTAGGGACCCTGCAACTTCCCCAAAAGATTACTACTAATCAACAGAACTAGGAAGTGCAAGGCCAAGACACCAAAATGAACTACCCAGACATTTGCTAAAATCTTCTTATAGCTTCTTCCTTCCTCTGACAGACCTCCAGAGGCCCAAACTTTAGTAAAATTTCATCTATGTGCTATCAACAGTGAAGTCACACTCTGCCTCCTGAAGTCACTTCTCCCTGCTGGGTAGTCAGGATATGACTATGAACTACCTCAACCTGGGCCGCCTCAGCAGAGAGAATGTCTTTAACAGCCTAGCTCAGGGGGTTCATATGCCAGAAGAGCATTTTTTTCTTCTTGTTGCTGCTTTTCAATGAAGAAGTTAAGCCTCTGTACAACCAAGTGGAAAAACCAGAATTAGACATCTTACCAATTGGCCCAATGAGAATCCATTTCCAACAGGAAATAATGCCTGTTAGAAGCCACTGGCACACTGACATCATCAGCCCGATCGGTAGGTTGTATGACAGAGGAGCCCCTTCACCAGACACAGGAATTTAAAAAGTCCCTGCAGTTACATTAATGACTGCAGACAACAGGTTTCCTTGGGTCATTACTCGAAATTACTCCTACGGTGTGGACTCCACCATCATTCCCTCCTTTCAGGCTCTCCGTGAGTTGGCTAACAACCCCGAACTTTCCAGCCCAAAAAATCTTATCCCAAATACCAACTCAACATTCAGCCCTCCGCTGGGACACTGAACGCCTTGCGGGGACAGCACGTAAGTTTTAGACAGTGCACGCCAGTGTCCCTTAAAAGTCATCACCCCTCCCTCTGCAATGCAGTCGGTCGGTGTCACGGAGGACAGCCAGGAACCATTTCACTGCCGGCTCCTCCTTCCGCTTTGCTAGGAAACAACACATAAGCCAACCTCAGGAGAAGAAACAAAGTTCGGGAACATGTGCACTGAGGAAAGCCAGACCGAGCCCCTCTGGATCAAGCTAACTAAGCAACGATTAAACACCACAGTACAGGGGGGCCTTGACTTAGGAGTTTAATTCGTTCCGAGACCGAGCTCGTTAACTCAAATTACTCTATCAACTCAATGCAAAAAATCGGCCGAGAGACAGCTGGTATCTCAAAAAACTCGTTAGTCGGGACGCTCGTAAGTCAAGGCCCCACTGTATCTTGGAATCAAAACCAGTGAATGCAGTGAAGACAGGTTTCTCAATTGCCCAGAGAAAACACAGTTCCTTCTCAACTAAAACTATAAAGCCCCCAGGAACACAGGCCATGCACTGGGATGGGGGTGCGGCGGGAGAGAAGAAACGCCCTTTCTGCTTTATTTCTCTCGTGCATTCCCTAGGTTTGTGCCCGGCCTCTGGGAGTCGGCAGGTCCGGGCTAGCTCCGTCTACAAGTCCTTAAACGTCTCTCCGTTTCTGAAGATACTTAGCTGGAGGCTCAAGAATCCAAAGGAAGGAACACATGGCAAGGTTCTGCCTACTCGCAGTCCAAGGCGAGGGGTCCTCTGCCTAGGGAGTGCCCTGGTGTCCCGACACCCTCTCTCCATGGGAGACACTGGCAACCACGTTGGCTTCTAGACCCAGCGGTGTGCATGTGCTTGGCGCCATCTGGATTGCAAGCATCCCTTCCTTGCCCCTCTCTGCACTCGGGCGAGCCCTGAATCGCTGGTGGGCACCTAGACTTCGAGTGCAGGAGGGTCCGTCCCCCCGGCACAGGGCAACCGCGAGGGGGGTCGGTCGCCTCCTCGGAGCAGGCCCAAGCCATAGCCCCGGGCCGGACAGCGCTGGGGGGGCTGGGGGGCGACCAGGCGGAGGGGCGATCGGTCGGCCCCAGGTGCCCGCTCGTCCTGCCAGCCCCCGGAAGCGCTGCCCTCCCGCCCAGCGGGCTCCGAGGAGGCGGGGAGTCGAACGCCCCCTTCCGGGTGCCTCCGCCCGGCTGGCCAGCCCCGCTCCTCCTCCGGGCGGGAATCCTCCCTCCCCCGCCCCTCCCGGAGCCGGGCCCCGGCGCCAGGCCCGGCCCCAGGGGGCAACCCCCGGCCCCGGTTCCCCCTCCCTGCGGCCTCTGCCCGTCTTCCCGACCCTTGGGGGCTAGGAAGACCCCGCCGGCAGCGGCCAAGACCCACCGCTCATTACGACATCTTCCTCCCTGGCCTCCGCCGCCTCCGCCGCCACCGAGAGCCTGACACCGCCCGCCCAGCACCCGCCAATCCCGGAGCCCGCCACCGCCCGAGCGACGGCACTGTTCACCAATAAGAGTGTTGTGCACTGGGGACCGACAGCACTACTAACCAATCAGAGACAGGTATCTAGAGCGACGTTGGTTTGGCCAATAGGCATGTGAAATGTAACTGATGGACGGTAGGAGGCACCAACCGGAAATCTACTGAAGAGTGAGCGACATGTTCGCCAGCCAACTGGAGGAAAGCAAAGTTCCTCCCACGGGGTGGTTGATGGACAGCAACAGGAAGCTGGATGGGGCGGGGCTTATCTTGAGGAGTGGTTTTGTATTGGTCGTGGTTGACCTTCCACCCACCTCTAACCCAGAGGATGAGTGATAGATCTGCCCTAAAGCCAATCACAAGTCCTCAGGGTGAGGCCCTTGAAAAGCCCTGTAAATAGCGTGAAAATCGCACCTCCATCCAGAGTCGCGCGGTGTATCGCAGGGGACTCCTGCCCTTCGGCCACTCAGTCCCGTCCCTGGTGAGTGAAAAGCCACCAGCCTTTTATTTAGTCCCTCGCCCTTCACCGCCTCGGGAGCGGGGCATGCGCTCAACTTTGTAAAACGAGGCATTGGATACCAAGCGGGAGTTGGGGCTGCGTGACTTCTGAGAGCGGGGATTACTGCAGCGACCCTCTAACGGACGGCCCCCGGATGCGGGCATCAGAGTCACCTGAAGCTCTGGACGTGGATTCTGGGGTCTCCACTCTGCAGCACTGGGCACCCCTGGACTCTGCGCTCGAGCCAGCGCCTCGTGTGGACAGAGTTGGTGTCGCTCTTTGAAAGCGGTGCTGCGAGCAAAGGCCCTGGCGGGTGCCATCCGAGCAGGCTTATCTTGCCCAGGTCTTCCCTGTAGACGTGTAACTTGGGGGGCTGCCTCGAACAGTGAGAAGGAATGCACTCTGCCTTCCTAGCGGCCTTGGCTGGAAGCGGACCCATCCCTCCTGCAGGGAGGCAGGGCGCCCAGACTCTGCGCCTCTGCCCCCATCCGTCCAGTGCGGCTCCTTAAGCGCGCCTGCACTGTAGGTGGTGACTTTCCTTAAAAAAAACAAAAAACAAAAAAGCCCCCACAGCCCACAGTGAGAGAAATACGT
This sequence comes from Myotis myotis, assembly GCF_014108235.1. Taxonomy (NCBI): domain Eukaryota; kingdom Metazoa; phylum Chordata; class Mammalia; order Chiroptera; family Vespertilionidae; genus Myotis; species Myotis myotis. The sequence goes on along the minus strand of NW_023416321.1, from coordinate 9,688,339 downwards.
TGGCATCCTGGCCAATACACTTATACCCCTAGGAGAGTGTATATAACAAAGTTTCCAAAATCAATACTTTTCCCCGATATTTTTATTTATTTATTTATTTAATATATTTTATTGATTTTTGACAGGAAGGGAGAGGGATAGAGAGTTAGAAACATCGATCAGCTGCCTCCTGCACACCCCCTCCTGGGGATGTGCCTGCAACCGAGGTACATGCCCTTGACCGGAATCGAACCTGGGACCCTTGAGTCCTCAGGCCAAGGCTCTATCCACTGAGCCAAACTGGCCAGGGCTTCCCGATATTTTTAACCCTTTCTTTTCTCTCTGCCCTTTTCTTCCTTTCCTGGAATTTTGAGAGAGAAAAAAAACACTCATAAAGGGTTGATACAATAAAAATATGAAATGCTGAGAATGCCTAATGCACAGGAATTGCTGAATAAATGTTAATAGCCTTCCAGTGTCCTCCTCTCGGGCGTAGCCTTTGAAAAACAAGACTTGAGAAAGATCACTCCTCTAAGACCCTCCATTGGCCCCGTACTCCTGCCTGGGTAAAAAGCCCAAACTTCACTTTTTAGGCACACGAGGTCCTTCACACTCTTTACTTGGGTATGTCATGCTTTATCTCCCTCCTCCGTCCCCTTTAACTCCCTACAAATCCTCTCCTTTTGCCTGAAGGACATATTTCCCCCTTCCTAAACACTTAATGCTTCTCTCTACTATTTCCCTTCCTATATAACCCCTCCTTTGTTTTGGTAAACTCCTACGCATCCTTCAAGACTGTGTTCAAAGTCTGGCCTAGCCGGTTTGGCTCAGTGGATAGAGCATTAACCTGCAGAAGGAAGGTCCCAGGTTTGATTCCAGTCAAGGGCACATGCCCGTATTGTGGGCTTGATCCCCAGTAGGGGGCGTGCCAGAGGCAGCTGATCAATGATTCTCATCATTGATGTTTCTATCTCCCTTCCTCTCTGAAATCAATAAAAAAAATTTTTTTTTTTTAAAAAAGAATCTGAACACAAATCTCCCACCCAGCCTTAGCCTGTTCCTCCTCTGAACATTTCTTGGCACAAGCGTGAGTAAATTGCACACTTCTTTTCACTTCTGATTCCCTGCTAGATCTTGAACTGCCGCAGAAGGACTGAGGCAGTACACAAAGGACTGGCAGGAAATGTTCATTGAGCTAAAGAATGGATATTTGCATACAATCTGCCTAGGACTTGTTTATATAGACCACACATTCTGTTCCCAGGCCATTTTTCAAGTTCAGATTGCTTCACTGTCAAGCTAAGGACTCCACCCCGGTTCAGTGACTCAGGGGTTCGGGGGAGGGGAGGTGGGGCTGCTGCCAAGCCTTTTGTGGGAAGAAAGCTGGGGGCAGCTGTGCCTCTCCCACCCCCGGAGCCCCATCAGGGAGACAGCAGAAGTGAAAAAAAAAGTGTGCATGTGTGCCCGTGGGAAGACGGGGTGCAAACACTTAAGAAGAATTTGGCAGCAATTTTGAGTTACTTGAATGGTGCTTCCCTTTTGAGAGTTGCCATTTTCTTATTTTTCCTTCATTTCTAGCCGATCTGGCCCCTCTCATACTAGAGGCACAGCCCAAGAGCGGGCCACTTCCTAAGGAGAGGACCCCCTTCTACTTTTGTCAGGACCATTAAAGTCTCTCTTTTAAAAAAATATATATTTTTTTTTATTGATTTCAGAGAGGAAGGGAGAGGGAGAGAGAGATAGAAACATCAATGATGAGAGAGAATCACTGATTGGCTGCCTCCCGCAAGCCCCTCACTGGGTACCAAGCCAGCAAACCTGGCACGTGCCCGACCAGAATCGAACCTGGAACACTTCAGTCCGCAGGCCTATGCTCCGTCCACTAAGCCACACCGGCCCGGGCGACCATTGAAGTCTTAGAACATCACTTGCAATTCTCACAACTTCTGTTCCCAGAGATGGCTTCTTTCAAGATGGCCAGGCAGCCGGCTTCTCAGACCCATGGGAGAGCTTTTGATCCATTCTGAAGTCTGAGTCCCGTCCCAGGCCAGGGACATCAGAATCGCTGGGCTTGGGACCCGAGTGACAGCAGGAAGCAGTTCCTCAGGTGACTCCAGCGGGCAGCCAAAGGTTGAGAACCACTCCTTCGCCCAAAAGCATCTTCCCACTGGGGGTGCCCAAGTAAATAGTTCACGTGAACAGCCTGTACTTTCCACCCCTGCCCACTCCTGCCCCTCCCCTTTCTGAATTTCTCCCCTCCCCCACCCTACCTGCCTCAGTCTGCGGAGCCAGTGCCGGCAGGTGGTTCCTGCTATGTCTCAACATCAATGGGGAGACAGCTCTTTCCCCGTGTGTCTGGAGCAGGTTCTCTCTCAGTGATGTTTACTTTCTTATTTCCAGCTGCTTCCTGCTCCCGTTCTCCCCATTTCTAATTTACAAAGCTAACCATTCCCCACCCCTGAAGGCCCCATGTGTATCTTACCCACCACAGCACCTTCCACTCCCAGCACATTGCTGGACATCTAGGGGGCACTCAGTAAATGTTTGTTGACCGACTGACCGACCACATCCTTCTATCACTTTTCAAGGGCCTGTCCCCCTCCCTTCCAGCCCCAGCTTCTCACACGTCCATTTCTCGTCTCCTTCCCTGACTGCCCCTTACCCCCTCCCTCTTCATTTTCCCAGTGCTTTTCCTAACATTCCCTTGGTCCTTCTCCTTTCCATGTGGCTGCCTCCATCTAGTTGGTACCAGAGAATGAGTGTTGATCCCCCAGGATGTCGAGGGCACTAGTGGGAGGGATAGACGGACCCAGAACCCAAGTACCCAAGTTTCTGCCCTTGAGAAGCTCCAAACCCCTCTGGGGTCTCCTAGGACGAACCACGTGTTCCCGCTGCTGCCGGACGCCCAGAAGCTAGAAGGATAGCAGTGAGTGTCCCAGCTCCTGACTCGCTGTTGGTGCGCGCTCAGGGCCACGACCCCGGTTTATTGTTTATTTTTGAAGCGTTACAGCCAACTCCGCCTTCTCCAGGCTGCTCATTCTGCCTTCGGGATTTTCCCAGTAGCCTCTGCTTCTCTCTTTTCCCTCCTGCGGTTTTCTACATTCTCTTCTCTTTCCACCTGCACAGAAATCAGAGTTGCCGACTTTTGGAACCACCCGGACACTCTCATATTCCCAGAGAAAGATCGGATGAGGCCAACACCTCGTTTAAATCTTGGTTATTTTTTTCCCTCCCAGGTTCACCTATTTCGGTTTCCTCCGTCTTCGGTGAGCATAAAAAAAATGGACAGAGGTTGTAAAAGACACCTCCCTCTTATACTGTGGCAGCTACCCCACTCAGCACCCCGGGGGCGCACACACACAGCCACCCCTCCTTTTCCTCGGCCCGGGGATGCCCCTCCGGACCCATGGACCCAGGCCCTGACTCATCTCCTCCCTCTGCCTCCTGGTTCCCCTGCCCAGGCCGATGGCTGTCCACCAACTGCCATGGAATCTTCCAGCAAAGGCATTCCACCCATACCTCCCCCGGGGTTCTTTCTCCTTCCCTGGTTCTTCCCACGCCAGCCCCTCTGGGATGAGGGCTGTGAAACTGAGGAAGAAAAGGCAGCTTCCCACCCGCAAGAGAGAAGGAACCTTTAGGATGGAAGGCACCGGGGCCCCGCAGCCTTTGCATGTCACCACCAGGGGGCGCCCAAGCCCACGGCATCTCCAAAAGCAGAGGCTGGGTGCCCCCTCTCCCCCGCCCCCCCAAAGTATAACTGAAATATAGCGTTCTATTCCTTTCAGGTGCACAGCACAGTGATTCGATATTTATATATATTGTGAAATTATCACCACGACAGGTCTAATCACCATCTGTCACCACACAAAGTTACCTGTGTTGTTTTTTTCTTGCAATGAGAACCTTCAAAGTGCATTCTCCCAGCAACTCTCAAATACCTAATACACAGGGTTCGTAACCTTACAGGGAGGGAGGGCAGGCATGGAAATTCCATTTAACAAGCACGCGTTGGGTGCCTACTGTGGGCCAGGCCCAGACCGTGCTCTGCTCCGCCTGGAAACAGTATGTGGTCCAGCCTCCACCAAGACTCCCTGGAAAGAGCCATTTACTTGCCTCTTGGAGGAATCCTTGCCTACCTCTCTGCTTATGTCACCCCCTCTGGTAACAGCGCCCTCGCTCACTTCAGCCTCTTCCCTGCGCTCAGCCCCTCTCCACCCCTCCTGGCCCTGGCCACAGCTCCATATCTGCTCCTCTGACCCCGGCCACAGCGGACTGGCACCTTCCCTGCTGACCACGGTGGGTGGTGAATTTCCTCGGGGTGGGCACTGGCTCCCTCTCTCTTCTGGGTCCCCGACCCTCTTCTGTGGAAGCCCCATCTCTGTTGCCATTACTAGCTTCCTGTTTCCCCAGACGCCCCGAGTGTGGACGGTGTGGGTTCAGGGAGGCCACTGGCTGGGAGGCTGGGAGGCTGGGAGGCTGGGATGGGGAGCCCCACTTCACCTGGCAGTGCCGATCCAGCCGGCAGAGACTCGGGAAGTGGGCGAAGGTGGCGATAACAATAACAATAATAATATTAATAATAACACCGGGGCCCACAAAACGGCTGTGAGGTGCCCTCTAATGATCCCTTATATTTATAGATCTCCTTCTCTTCCGAGACACTTCAGAGCCCTCGCCCAATTAACCCTGCCGCTTCCCTGGGAGGGACAATTAACCCCGTCTTTTATGGCCAGGGGAAACCACGGCCCTGAGAAGGCGATGGAGGTGGCCAAGGCCACGGGTGCGTCAGTGACAGCGGCAAGGTGTAGGGTAGCACTCTCTCCTTCCTTCCTCCGCTGTCCGGCCCCATGTAGGTAGACGTGTGTGCCCGTGTGCACACATGCGCACACCCACCGTCCATCCCAAATCTGCCTCGCCAGGGACCTCGGCATCTGGGAGAGGCTGCAACTGGGGCAAAGGATTTTGTGTCTGGAGTAACGAGGAGGGACCTCCCGGGTATGGCCGAGGAGGCCTTCTCGGGGCCAGCCGTGGCTCTGCGGGAATCTCTCTGTTCTGTTGGGCAGGCCTCACACCTGGCAGCGGGCCAGTCTGGACTACGCCTCTCCCAGTGTAAGGACTTAAGAGGAAAGAAATGTGGGGTGTCTGGGGCCCCCCTATACGACGTGTCCCCCACTGACAGGGCCCCGTAGATGTTCACCCTGAAGAGCAGTGTGAATGAAGGACCCCAGGAACCCTCCCAGCCCCAGGATTGGGGATGGCACCGTGATTCCGAGCAGAAGAGGTGGGGTAGCCCTCGAGAGGAAGAAGACAGCGGCAGTGATCGGGCCTGGAGAAGAAGACTCTGAGGCCTGGAGCCGGGGAGGAGGAGAGAGACAGCGCTGGGGCTGGTTACTCAATCTCAGCTTCCAGCCCTGGCCCGTTCGGCTCAGCGGATAGAGCTTCGGCCTGCGTGCTGAAGGGTCCCAGGTTCGATTCCCGTCTAGGGCACATGCCGGGGTTGCGAGCTCGATCCCCAGCAGGGGCCGTGCAGGAGGCAGCCGCTCAATGATTCTCTCTCATCATGGATGTTTCTCTCTCGCCCTTCCTCTCTGAAATCAATACAAGTATGTGTGTTTTTTAAATCTCAGCTTCCAGTCTTCACCAGAAAAGTAAAACCGACACAGGGAGAAGCATGCGTCTGGTCCTGAACTTGGGTGTGGAAAGAGGGAATGTGCTTCTGTTTGCAGCAGCAGGGAGCAAGGTTCTCTCAGGGGAGAGCTTCCTGCTCATACAAAGCAATGCCCTGGAGCAGGGGACAGCCCAGGCCGTGAGGTAGAAGTGGGGTGCCACTGGGCTAATACGGACTCTGGCTGCAGTCGGCTTGGACGCCAGGACTGGAGGGTTGCTCGTGGGTGAGTCCCCGTTTGGAGAGGAGAGCAGTGGGAGCCACCGTGAGGCGGCCGAGGCTGGGTGCTTCACGTCGCTGAGGCTTCTGGACTGCCCCCCCACCCCCACCCCGCCCCACAGCTTCACCCCTGACTCTTCTCTTGCCTCTGACCCCTGACCCCTGCAGCCAGGGCCTGGGATGGATGGCCCCGCCCCCAGCTCCAGGTTTCCCGCAGAAACTCCCAGGTCACATTGCTGAGAGTTTACTAGGGCTCCCAGCTGGGTCCCACCTTTGATCTGGCTTCAAAAAATAAAAAGCCGTCCCAGGAGAGCAATTTTCCCCGGCCTGCTGGGGAGGGAGGCAGGCTGGAGGCAGGTCCTGACCAGCCCGGCCCACTCCTCCTGGAGCCTGAAGTCTGACGCTGGTGGCAGGAGGGCTGAGGGCCACGGGAGTGAAGCCCTCTTCCCTCTCTGGCTTCCTCCTCTCCCCGCCAGAGCGCTGAGCTCAGGCTAGGCTCCCAGCCCAACCTCCTGCCACCCAGGAGGAAGGACGGTCCAGCTGCTCCCCTCACCAACTTCCCCCACACGGGGCTCCCCACCCCAACCTCCCGCCTATGGGGCTGGGCGAGAGCAGCGCCCTGCTTGGGAGGCCAGCGTCTCTCCCCTGCGCCCCTGGCCCGGTCCTGGGAAGCGCTGCCTGACCTCAGGGTGGGGCCTGGCCATGGGCAAGTCTGCCCACCTGCTGGGCACCTGAGACATGACTCAGTTGGCGGTCGCAGAGCCAGCTGTGGTCTTGGACGAAGGGGTGGGGAGGGGAAGGTCAGGCTGGAGAGAGGTCAGCCCTTTAGGGTGCTCCCTCCCCATCTTCTCCATCTTCCCCGGCAGAAGCCCCGCCCCCTCCCAGTTCAAAGGCTCTGGCTCCTCACCTGTCCCAGATGCTTCCCGGCCCTTTTAAGTGGTGAGCAGCGCAGCCCTCCCCCACCCAGCTGCGGCTCAGGCTTCTCCATGCAGGCGCAGGGAGCCTGGGGGACCCGGGTGATGGGGCGCAGAGTCCAGCGTCTGAGAGGAAGCAGAGACACACGCTCAAACCCAGCTGAGCTGCCCCCAGGGATGTGGAGCCCTGGACACAGGGCCACGGACCCACTTGCTCATCCTTCCTTTGGGGGAAGGAGGCAGGGGTCCAGCCCCAGGGAAAACCGCAGCTGGTTTACGAGGCAAGAAGTGAGGCTATGGCGCTGGCGCTGGGCACCTTCTGCTCATCAGAGTCACAGGGCTTTCTCTGTGCTTCCTGATTGTGCCATCTTTGTCTCCCTTCAGGTGAGACTCCAGCCACACCTACACACTCCCGAAAGCACTCCCTCAATATCAGGACTCTTCCAGAAGCGGCCTGAAGCCACCCACACTCCTGCTCCCACTTCCAGGCCACGGCTGCCCCCCCCTCCCCTCACCTTGCCCCAGGCACCTCTCCCCGACCTGGGGCAGGGAGGAGAGTCCAGGGTGGGGGAGGAAGTTGGGAGTCACCTAGTCTGCAGGTGGGGCGGGGTCCCCATGGCGATACCATCTTTGTGGCAGCTCCAACCTGTTCTATTGGTGAGCGAGTTTTTTTTTTTCCTAGAGGAGAAAGGTGAAGGCTTCGGAGGGGAGTTATTCTGGCTCTGAAGTGTCCTTGCAGCTCCCCAGGCCCCTCCAGGCCTTGTGCAAGAGCTGTAAATCTCTCACCACCCACAGGCCTGGGGGCGCCTGCTGCTGGGACTTTCATGTCGGGAGGTTTTATGCGTTTGCTCCCCTGTCAGGCTCCACAGCTCCTGCCCGGGGCCTCTCCCCAGCCTGTAAAAATCCAGTCCCATAAATCTTAGCTGCCCCCCTAAGGGCCAAGCAGTGTTCCTCCCACTCCACCTCCACCCCTAAGCATCCCTCCCCCATGAGAGATAGCAGAGCAGTGGCAGGAACAGAGGCAAAGGGCTTCCCAGGAGGGCCGCAGTTGGGTGGGGCTCTCTGGGGCCTCCTGCCCCCCCGCCCCCTTCTCTGCAGTAGCTGCTGCCTGGTGGGTTTGGACATTGCAACCGAAAGGTCCCCTGCGGCCGCTTCCAGAGCTGGAGGGGCTCCTGGGGGGTCTCTGGTTGGGAGGCCCTTGGTCTCCGTGGCCTGCTAGCATCCACCTGAGCCTCCTGAGACAGGTGGCTGTCTGTCTGCCAAGCCCCCAGGTGTAGTCAGAAGTGGCAGGCAGCCCAGCGACTATGCCACTTTCCTGGATCCAAATGGGGAGCCTGGAGAATGGGAAGGGGATGCTCGTGGCTGAGACCTGGAGGGCTCCCGGATGACTTGTAGGGGGTCAGTGAGTTCCATAGTAAAACACAGTTCTTAACTTCCCAGTCTGATGGGGGAGACTGGGCACTACCCCAGGACTGGGCCAGAGAGAAGGGGGTCAGGCTGCAGGCCCTGGGGTGAGTCTCGGGGCTGGGCCAGGAAGGGAGGGATGGGCTTGTTGTGCCTGGGGACCTCTGGCTGGAGAAGGGGAACACAGGACCAGCCTACGAAGGAGGAAAAGGTGGGAGCTGCAGAGGGACAGGGCGTCTCCGGTGGAGGGAACAGTCTGTTCGCAGGTTCCCAGGGGGAGAGGATGCGGCCTGGGCAGGAGCCCAGAGCAGTTTGTCAGGAAGGTGAGGAGCCTGTGCCTGGCTCTGCCCGTCCTGGAGTCAGAGGTGAAACTGAAGGTTGGGAGCGGCCAGGTGGGCACTGGGAGAGAGGGCAGGCAGCGAATCTCACTTCTGGAAGAGAGGACACTGGGAAGCCCGCATTCTTAGCAAATGAAAGTCATCGCACCCACCCCTCCCCATCCCACCAGGCCCAGATTCAGCCTGACTTACATCCCATCTCCCTATTATCACTGTCAGGCCAAGATAGTGCTAGTGGCCGCCATTTATTGAGCAACTTCCTGCATGTTAGGCACTGCTCTAAGCACTTTACATCTACTCATCCCACTTTACAGATGAGGAAACTGAGGCATGGGGAGCTTATTGTCTGAAATGAGAGGTGGCCACCCAGGGTCACCCAGCTGGATAATGGCCCAGTCAGAATTCCAACTGCAGAGCCCGGGTTCTCCGCCTCTGCCCTCTACTGCCAAGGACCTCCTCTGTACCTCCCCCGGCGCCCACAGAAACCAACGGGGGTGCTGGCCCCTTTCCTCAGGAAAGGAGCAGCGTGGCTAACGTCTTTCTGATCCTCTCAATCCCCTTTGCTTCCTGGGGATTGCCCACCTCTGAAGCAGCACCAGGGACTAGCTGCTTCCTCCCTCCCCGTGCCCTGCCGCCCCGCTAGCACCCAGCAACCATCAGGAAACTGGGCAGCAGCAAAAGTGAAACTGACTCAGCTGGTTTCCCACCCCCCACCGAGGGAAATGGGGAGCAGCCTGGGTTGGACAACAACCAATTAGGCACTTTTTATTGCTCACGCCGTCATAATCCTCGGAACTTGGCCAGGATGGAGAGGAGGAAATGGGAAAGGATGGAATTCCAAGAAGCCTTCAGCGTTCATCCCAGCCGTTCCCCCGCTGCCAGGTGGGAGAGCCCCGCTGCCATCCAGGAGAACTCCAAGCGGGGCTGCAGCCCTGGGCTCTGTGTCTCCTGAGAGTCCTTCAATATCAGAAAGGGGTTTTCCCCCGGCTGGTGTGGCTCAGTGGTTGACCCATGAACCAGGAGGTCATTTTGGGCTCGATCCCCAACAGGGGGCGTGCAAGAGGCAGCCAATTGATGATTCTCTCTCATCATTGATGTTTCTATCTCTCGCTCCCTCTCCCTGCCTCTCTCTGAAATAAAAACATATATATTTTTTTTTTTTAAAGAAAGGGGTTTCTCCAGTCCTTTGTTCCAGCAACTCAGGGAAGAAGAGGAATCGTGTCTCTGTTTGTTCCCAGAACAGAGTCAGCAGGGAGCAGGCACCCGCACGGTTTCGGAGGCCTCTGTGGTGCCTCTGCACGCTGGCTCAGGGGTCAGAGGATTACAGGTGTTTCTAGTACAATCTGACTCTCAGGCCAGTCGCTCCTGGAGGACAGTGGTTTTGTCTCCTTCAGACTGAACACTCCTCGAGACGGTGTCTTCCAAGAACGGGCCATGCCTCACTTGTCGCCGGCCCCTTCCTTCAACCACCCCGGGCAGAGCTCTGTCCACGGTGGGCCACTCCTGCTGCCCATAGAACAGTGATTCTGGCCTTGACCCCAAGGGGGCTACATCCTGGTTAGGAAGTGCCACCGTGGCCTTTCAGAACCTCCATGTCCTCAGCTGTAAAATGGGGTAATAATAGAGCCCACCCGGGGTTGTGAAGGTGAACGCCTGGCTCACAGCCAGGACTCTGTACATGAGGGCTCTTATCAGCTTCTTGGGAATCTGAGACTCCTTCCAGCAGAACACAGGACGGGACTCCAGGAACCCAGGCATCGAGGGGTCGCCCTCAGAATGCCAGGGGCCGAAGCTAACTGGCCTTGTGGCTCTGTGGGGGTCTCTGGCTGAGACCCAGGTAGACAGATGAGGTCCATTATCTCTAAGAAGGAGCAAGGGGGGCTGTGGTCAGCATGGGCAGCCTCAAAGACTTGGCGCAGAGAGCGTAGCCATAAAAATGGGCATCAAGTTAGGACCCAACTGTCTCAGCCAAGTGGAGAGGAGCAGGGACTGTGCATCTCAGAAGGCCACGCAGGAGTTTGGTGGCTTCTATGCCAGGAAGGCAGTGGTTTCGAGCCCCACAGAGATGCTTGGAGGGTGGTGGAGGGCTGGGCATGGGCAGGGGATGGACACAGAGACCTCTCCCTGATCAGGGATTCCAAAATCTCCCGAAGGAGGAGAGAGGACAGAAGGTGAAACCACACCCAAGCTGAACACACACCGTCTTCTCTGCCAGGTTAGAGACACGCCCCTGAGTTCAGAGTGGTCCATACTGCCCCTCTCTCAGTGGGGTGGGGATCTGGGGGGCATGGCAGCTGCTTCGAGGGGGAGCAGTTCTCCCCTGAGTATGGACCCCAATGGGGCTGAATGTATTGACACTTGGCCTGGAGCCAGGCCCTCAGGCAGGTGGGGCGGGCGAGTGGGAGGAGGAAGGAGCACCATGACCTTACAGAAGAGATAGCCCAGACCCCAGCGCCCTGGGTATTGGGCCCGGAGGCAGAAGCCAGCTGGAATGGGGAAGTGCGGTGGGAGGAGGGGCTCTGAAGCTCTTGGGAGAATCTGGAAGGAAAATGCTCTTTTCTTCCTTTCCGAGTTTCAGTTTCAACGCGAAAGTCGCCTCCGCGGGAAAGCCTCTCTATAAGCCCACGGCTGGCTCCCCCCTCCCCACCCTCCCCGGCCAGTACTGTGACCAGGCTGCAAGCGGGTCCTGAAGATGACACAGTCAGGGAGCGGCTGGTCAGAGAGGGGAGACAGGGTTCTTGACCACAGAGATGTCCCAGGCTGATGGGGAAGATAGGGTGCATTCCTGACCCTCCATCAGAGCCCGGGACCAGGGACAGATAGGGAAGGAACGGACTGCTGAGGTGGTGCTAGAATGGAAGGGCATCTAGGGAGGGGGCTGGATGCGGCTGTTGGGACAAAGCTTCCCGGAGGAGAATGTGAAACAGATTAAGGGAGGGAGGCCAGGGAATGCCATTTATCCTTAAGCTCTGCCCCTTTCTCCAGAGAAGAAACTGCCTGAGACTCTACAGCACATCTGAGCCAGGATTCTAAGTCCCCCTTCCCCCCAGGTTTTGGGGAGGGTGCCAGGATAAAATGCAGAAGGTGGAGGGGGCGGAGGGCTAAAGGGGTGAGTGGGAGAGGGCGGGGAAGCTTGTCATTTTGGTGAAATTCCTCCCTGGCCCACGGATGACCCAGAGCCACTTAAAGGAAAAGGAGAGAGAAGAGGCCAGTTGAACAGGTCCCGGTGGCCGCAGTGAGTCAGGGTGCCGGCCGTCTGATCCTATGAGCCAAATCTCGAATCTCTGGGGCTTTAAAGGCTCCTTGTGTCTGGCCTCAAAGTCACCGCCCAGTAGTGATCTGCCCCCTCCCTCTCCTTCTCTTCACGCCCCTTTGCTGCTCTCTGCTCTCTGACCCCAGAGCCTGCAGGACCCCTTCTCCCTGGGAGGCTGAGTCACTTCTCCCCTTACCCAAATTTGGGGAAGACACGGATAAGAAAACGGCAGGATGAAGGGGCGGTGCAGCTGGGCACAGGGCATGGGAGCCAGAGAAATCAATGCCGTCCAGCTAATGGGAGGCCTGGCTGCTGGTCCCCCCCAATAGGCACGTGGAATTTAACCCTTTGTAAGGGGCGGGCCTGTGTAGAGTGTGTGGGGAGAAGGTGAAGGTGGAGAGAAGGAGGAATTAATATGGGCCCCAGAGCCCCTTTATGTGGGTGCTAATTGCCATTAGAACAGCGGTTCTCAACCTGTGGGTCGCAACCCCTTTGGCGGTCGAACGACCCTTTCACAGGGGTCGCCTAAGACCATCCTGCATATCAGGTATTTACATGACGAGTCATAACAGTAGCAACATGACAGTGATGAAGTAGCAACGAAAATAATGTTATGGTTGGGTCACAACATGAGGAACTGTATTTAAAGGGCCAGAAGGTTGAGAACCACTGCATTAGAGGAAGTTAATTAGAAGGAAATACTGCAGGGGGACAGGACCCTTCAGCTCTGGGTCTGAACCTGTGGGGACGTCAGGGAATTCCCATCAGCCCCTGCTCTGGATAGGTCCAAGTCGGGCCAGCCCAGGGGGTCTCCTTGGGTATTTTCTTAAAAAAAAAAAAAAAAAATTATATATATATATATATATATATACACACACACACACACATTACCGAATTCAGAGAGGAAGGGAAAGGGAAAGAGAGATAGAAACATCAATCATGAGAGGGAATCATTGATTGGCGGCCCCCTGCATGCACCCTCCTGGGATATGCCCTTGACCGGAATCGAACCCGGGATCCTTCAGTCTGCCTGCACTTGGTATTTTGTGGAAGAGCCACATTCAAGGGACCAAAAAGCCGCATGTGGCTCGTGAGCCGCAGTTTGCCAACCACGGGCCCTGGCCATCCTCCTGGCGCCAGGCACATTCATGGGGGTGGGTCTCCTTGGCAGAGTCAAAGGCTCCTTAGAGCCTGTCCGAGCCAGGATGGGGCATGGGGGGGGGGGGGGTGCAAGGAATGGGATGTGAACTGTTCGCTCTGTTGGAGGAGAGGAAGGAAGAGGGTGTCTCTTGAGCTCCTGGACACTCTCCCCCAGCTCACAGGCGTTGGCACCACAGGCCTGCGCGCCTGACTGGCTGGGGGAGCTCAGAGCCTGGCTGAGCCCCAGTCGCAGGAGGGAGGGAAGACAGTGGCGAGGGGGTGGGATGTCTCTTCCGCCTGGTAGATTAGTGACTCTGAGACAGGAGAGGGCCTGTCACCAGGCCCATAAATAAAGCATCTGCGTCTCTCCCTCCATCTGTGTTTATCTGTCTGGCCTCCCGTTTCCGGGACAGGAGATGTCTCCGCACCCCCAGCATCAAACGCCTGGCGCTGGGAGGGAGGCGGGGCAGCCTCCCTTGGCCTCCGCTCTCAACCTGTTTCTGCTTCCTCAAATCCCTTCCTCTCAGCCCTCCCTCTCCAGCCCGGTCACTGATTCCAAGAGGCCTCTGGGACGGGTGGACGGGGAGGTGGGGTTCAGAGCATGGTCCAGGGTCTCGATCAAACAGCTCTGCCATCTCCTCTCAGTGCTCATCCTTGGCGGCCTCCAGAGAAGGTGCCCTGGGGCCCAGAGGGAGGAGCTTCGAGGCCTGAGTGTCTTCAAGGAGCAGCGCCAGGGGAGGGAGGCAGGCTTGCTCCCTAGTGATGCTGAGGGCCCAGGAGAGGGGCCTCAGGCAGAGAGCCTGGTGCAGCCCCCCCCCCCCCACTCCTCCCAGGATGTAGTGGCCACGGGGAGAAGACCCTGCCTCTCCCCTCCCACCTTTGCTGACTTTTCCTCTCAGCACCCTCCTCCCCTCTCTCTGCTTTCTCAGGCCCTAGGCAAGTCCAGGCTGTTCTTAGAACCCAGGACATGCCACCAGGGCTTTGTAAAGTGTGGTCCTCAGGCTACTTGCATCGACATCCCTGAGAAAGGGAAGGGGAAATGCTTGCCTGGATGCACATTCCTGGGCCCCACAGACGTACGGAGTCAAGAGGGGCTCAGGACCTTTCATTTTAATGAGCGGCCAGGGCATGCTGGTGTAGTTCAGGCTGGAGAACCACCCCCTTGTGCTATCGGAGGTGCTATCAGGCTGTCTTGTTCTCCTTTACGTTCTCGGAGCCCAGCACAGTGCCTGGGACATGGTAAGTGTTCCGTTCCATAGACATAGGGAGATTGAATGCATTTCTAGACGGCGAATGCCCCTTCTTTCACGCCAGGCCTCCTTCCCTGGCCTCTCCAACAGCCCCAACCTCAAGCTCTTGCTTTCTGCTGAGGGTAATGCCAAAATAGTTCAGCCAGAACCCCCGGTGTCACATGTCACAGGAGACCCCCAGCGTCACATGGCACTGGCACTCACAGAAACACTCTAACGGTAGGGATTGCGGGTGCCAGGACAGGTTGGGAGGCGTCTCTCGCTGGGGCAGGTGAGGCCGCTCAGCTCTCCCCTGATGCCACATGAGGCGCCATCTCCATCACCCACCCACAGGGAGCAGTGCTGGGGTACAGGGCCCTTGTGCCCGGGGCAAGGAGTGGCCGGAGTCAGGGAAGGGGAAAGTCACAGAGAAGGAACATGATCAAAACTGCGTGACCGAAGCGGAGACAGCACGCCTGCTGCATACTCAGGGTTTCCCAGGGGCCCAGCCATCCAGGCGGGAACGCGTGCACGGTCCCTCCTCCTCTCTAAGCTTCCGTTTTCCTGAATTCAAACGAGCACCTCTTGAAAGAGAGCTGTGGCTCTTGCAGATGTGGGGTCTCCTCCTTGGGCCAGGGCCAGGGCCAGGGCCAGGGCCACCCCATGTTGCCCCCTCTGGTTTGCATGGCATTGCTTGGGCTGGACCACAGTGCAGTGGGCAAATGAATCGAAAGTGCTGGGGCTCCAAGGTAAGGAGTCTGCCTGAGGCGAAGGCAAGAGAGGATGTGGAGAGAAGCACAGGAAGGTGCCTGCAGCTACAGTGAGACCCCCCCACCCCCCACCCCTGCCCCAGGCACACTCTGATGGCCTTTCCAGCTCCAAGTAGCGAAGGCAGCCTAGGACTGTGGAAGCCCTAGCACTGCCCTCCCAGGAAGCCTGGGAGGGGAGGGAGCAGGGGACCGAGGTGTTCTGGGGTGGTCAGGACAGCTCTGATGAAGGGCAGTCAAGCAGGGTCCCAGGACCCCGGGGGGCAGCAGGAGCCTGGGAGCCAGATCCATGAGTGCAGTAGCATGGGGATGGCAAGCTGAGATGATGGAGGCTGGAGGCTTGGGAGAGGAGGAGGAGGAGGAAGAGGAGGAGACAGATGCCAGGCCAGAGTTTGCTGAGGGAGGAAGAGGCACAATCACCCGGGCAGGAAGGGGAGATGGCCGAAGCTGCCACCCTGGCCATCACTGGGGTTGGAGGGGAAGCTGAGACATGGGCCAGTGGAGGCAGGAGAGCAGGCTGTCTGGGTTGCTCCCCTGTGGTGGGTAGAACCTTTCCTGCTGAACCCAAGCTGGGCAGGTCACAGAGGCAGCGTCCTCGACCTTAGAGAGAAGTGCTGATCTGAGGGCGGAGCACAGGGCCACCGGATGGGAGCTCTCTGTCCCTAGGACGCAGCCCAGGTCTTTGGGAAGCCTGCCGTCTAATGAAGGGGACAGCATCCTTGCCTCTGGCCTACAGTGGCCGTGGGGGCACCACTGGGCACTATACACACTGAGCCTTCCAGGGGGGGGGACCCCAACTTAAGGTAGCAATCAGCTCAGCAGGCTCGGCTTCCTGAAGTGGATTTTGAGGGAGGTTTTGAAGATGGAGAAAGATAGGGGTTAGGGCTTCCTCCTCCGTTGGCCTGGAGCAGTGAGGGGGGTGAGCTGGCGAGGATGAAGGGGGGACAGCTGGCACAGCGGCCTCTGGGCAGCAGCCCTGGACGGCCCTGGTGCAGGGGAGACCCACCTACAGAGGAGCCCTGTTTCAGGGGAACGGCTGAGAGGAGACATGACTTGACCAGGGTGACCCCGCTCCTCGGAGGCAGAGCTGAGACCAGAGACCAGATCTGCAGGCTCCTCTCTTCCCCGCCCCGGCTGGCGAGCTGACAACCTGGGCTGCTATCAGAGGGCCCCCAGCTGGCGAGCTGACAACCTGGGCTGCTATCAGAGGGCCCCCAGCGCGGGGCCACCTTCCAGGCGGCTGTTAGAACCGGGAAAGTACCTGACTCTCCCATGGCCTCTGTTTCCCCATCTGTACTTTGGGCCCTTTCATCTAAGGAGGGGAAAGTCCTTTGCAGGGAGGTCCCACGTGAATGCGAGGTCCTGGCGGGACCTGCTAGCAGTTTTCCTGTAGGAACAGGGGTGGCTGGAGCCGGGAGAGGAAGGGTGGCAGAGGCCGGGATACCCCCAGCGGGTCCGGGTGCTCTACTTCCCAAAGGGCCCAGTCTCAGGATTTTTGAGGGGGGCGGGAGGGGCAGGGGGAGATGACTATTTTGCATTTAATTTGCATATCAATGGTGTGAATTCCAGGCCTGGCCGCTTGCTCTGGAATCTCCCTGGCTCCTGCTCCCTCCTCTGTGGTTTCCCCACCTGTCTGAGAGCCTCCTGGTTGCCAGTTGTGTGGCCACGCCGGGGAAGGGGGGTGGGGGTGGGGGTGGGGGTGCAGATGTTGGCGACTGGCTTCCCCAGGACCAACAAAGGGCCTTCCTGCCCGCCCCCAGGCCCCACTGGCCTCCCCGCCGCGGGGTGCCCGGGAGGCCTCCCCAAGGCCTGGTGGGAGGCTCCAGGCTGGCTGATGGCCTCCCACCGCTCAGCCTCCCCGAGAGCCGGGAACCCAGCGGGAGTCCCTCGGGCCCTCCCCTGCCGCCGGGGCTGGCGAGAGGGGTCCCTGCACCCCTACCCTCCTCGCCCTCTGCAGAGGCCGGGGCCTGGGCGGCAGTGGGCCGGCAAAGGGCTGTCCCCTCCCACTGGAGCCAAATAATTGCCTCCTGCTTTGTTGTGTGGTGTCTGGGGCCCGGGGCCTCTCATTTGTGGGGACGTGCTGTGGCGAGAGCCTCCCAGCGTAATTACCCTCCTCCCATCGCCGCCGCCGCCACTGAGCCTCCTGCGTCCGCGGGGCCTTACTCACACCGCCGGCCCGGCCGGACGGCAGCTCCCCCCGCGGCCCAGACGCAGGGAGCTCCCCTCCCCGCCCCACACCGTCCTCCCCGGCCCACAGCCTCTCGGCCGCCCCCTGCCCCCATTCCCTGCAGCCCGGCGGGTCTGCCTCTGGGACAGGGGCCTTTCTGGTCTGAAGACATCCATCCCTACCCTGCCCTCCTCCCCCGGGAGCCAGACCAGGGACGGGGCCCTGGGCACGCGCCTCGCCTTGCGCAACATCTGGACAGGAGACACACCTGTCCGGACTCGTCCCGGTTATGGTTGGAGCGACCTGCAACCCTGATACCTGAGAGAAAGCACTCCACTCAAGCGCCTATTCCTCCCCCCCCTTTCCTATTTCTCAATCACCAGTTTATCTATCTGTTGGGAAGGACAGGAGGAAGAGAGGATGAGAGATAGTGCGTTCCTGGCGCACTCGCACATCAAAGAAGAAATAGACTTCAGCTAAGAAACAGACACAGAGGAGCCACAGAGAAGGCCGCTGTAGAGAGCCTCAGGCGCACACGGCGACAGGGAAACAGAGCTTTCCACCTCTCTTAAATCGAGACAAAGTTAGAAATAGAAAAGGCAAGATATGTATTAAATCTCGTGTGACTCTTGGAGAGAGTCCCCACCTCCCAGGCCTCCTGGGGCTTGCAATGCTAGGGCTGCCACAGTCCTGGGCTGCCTTCGCTACTTGGAGCTGGAAAGGCCATATTTGTTAAACCTTGTGTGGCTCTTGGCGGTAAATGAAGGCTGTCACCGGGGATGGAGAAGGACAGCAAGAGGCTTGGGATGAGCCAAGACTCTTAAGTTATGAGGAGACAGTCACGGGCCACAAAGGTTTGCACGTAGTAGGTGGTCCATCAACTGTAACTGGTGGTAGAGGACCCCTCTCTCCTGCGACCAGAACACTGACAATTTAAATGGCAGCAATAGGGATGTCAGGTGGACTTCTAGAGGAGAGGCTTTCCAAACAGAAGAACCATTCGTCATCAACAAAGATCCTACTCTGTGCCAGACACTGTTCTGGGTGCTTCTGGCACAATTATGGAGCAAAGGATCCTTGGGAACACTTGAGGTGACGCACGCTGCCTGCTGGAAGGTGGATCAGAAAAGCACAAATTCCTCTTCTCGGGAGGTTTTAGGGGTGCTACTTAGACAGGATGGGTGCAGGGGGTCCTGGATTTTGCCAGAAAACTAGGGACGGTGAGCTCTAGCTCCAGGTTATGGAGACCATCTATCTCGCCAGTGGAGACCAGATCACCCGTGGTGCACCCACTGAGTTCAGAGCAGGAGGGTGCATCCCTCCGGAGGTCACAGGTCACAGGCAGAGGTTCAGTCTCTGGGATGGCTGTGAGTTCTGGGGTACCAGCTGGGAAACCCAGGCATTGAGGGTCTCTTCTCATCCAGATAAGGTGAAGTTAGGAGTAAGCTCCTTCATTGGGGGGAGGGAAACGCAGCAAGCTTAGGATCCTGTAAGGTGATCTCATTTCTCCCTCAGTCTAGAGGCAGGTCTGTCTTCAAAGAACTCTTCATCGTCCTCCTGGTTCTCTTCTCACTCTTCGGAGGACTTCTCTCGCCACCCCCCCCCCCCCCCCCCCCCGCATCGGGGATTGTCCCGAAGGTCCACTTGAAAGCCCTCTCTCTCATTAGCAACAGGGGAAAGCACTGCTTCCTGTCCTTTTCAGGGTGGAGGATGGACAAGGAAGCAAGGCTGTCATTTGCTGAGGTGGGGACCACAGGCTCCTCCACAAATATCTCTCCACTTCTACCAGCTACCTCTTTTAGGCCCTGCAGCAGAGGCAGGAGATGAAAGGGACAGAGCTGACCCTGAGGGGAGGGGGGAGAGCAGGTGGGACCTGACTGGGAAGGATTTCAGGAGCAGATAGAGGGGGTGGGGCAGAGGAGAGCAGGGATTCTGGCCATCTCATTGGTTCCCTTGGCATCAAAGCATCCATTGGCTTCACCACAGTAGGACCCATTAGTGTGTTTGTGTTGGGTATGGTGGCGTGGTAGGAAACTGGGTGCAGAATCCTCATATACCAATGTGTTGACTCTGCATGGCTTCACATTCCTCCTTCCCACCCATACAAAGGCAGCTAAATCCTCCAGAATCTGCCCTCACCGGGTCTCCATTCTGGAGTGACCCCTCTGATCTTCCAGCTGAAGAAAGAGACACGTGTGAGAGCCCCTTAAAGGAATCATAAAGCAAAGATCGGGCCTGACCTGTCAAAATACTGTAATGCAAATGTTTACGAACTATGACATGCATATAGGAAAGTGTCACGCGCAGAGGGCATCAGTAAATCGTGAGTGGAAAACGGGATGCATTTGCACCGAGTGATCACACCTGGGTACCCGGTGGGCAGCTCAAGGATCAGAACATAACCCTACCCCAAAGCCCTTGATGGGTCCCCTTCTGGTTACTAACCACACACCCCTATCCCCCAAGGGTAACGGAATCTCTGTTCTGACTTCAAAGAGCATAGATGTTTTTTCACCTGTTTGTTCCTCCTTATAAATGGAGTCATATCCTGTGTGTTATTGTATCTGGCCTCTTTCCCGCCACATGTTTGTGACACTCATCCTTTGCTTGACTTTGAACCCGGCTGTGGGGGGAGGAGTGGGATGTATCAGAGGTGCTCCCCTTTGGGTCTCAAACTCCGACTCGCAGTGATCCCTTTCAGAGCACCCCCCCTTTGCTGGTGCTCTAGACTCCCAGGTTCCAAGCAGGAGGAACACCCTGGAAGACCTTGTCCTCTCGGGACTCCTATCCAAGCTGGGATCTGGGAACCACTGGTTCCAGACCACACCCCTCCAAAGGGACTCCAGAGGAAGTCCCCAGCCGGGCGGGGATAAATTAGATGGCGCTTTGAGATCTCAGGATGAAAGGACTGCCCAGGGCCATTGTCCTTGGCCTCCTGTCCAGCGTGGTGGGGGAAGGGAGGGAGTACCCTGTCCCCTCAGGCTCTAGGGATGGGCATCAGCCTAGTGGGATTGGCACTGCCAGGCTCTGGAGGGTTTTTGTTCTGAGAAGCTCCTGTCCAAAGAGTCAGGGAGCCCAGGTCTGAGATATTGGGGAGTGGGGAACCCAGGGCCCAGGCCCCAGGGTCTGCCCCCCACCTCCCGGGCAGCGCCCAGACAGCCCGGCTCTGGTGCCGTGTGTGGTTTCAGGATAAGCTGCCGATGCCACCCAGAGCGCCCTGCTGACAGACAAGGATCTCACCCGCTTTCAAAGACGCCCTTTCATCTGCCAGGGCTAATTACACCTGCAGAGCGGAGGAGAGGGCACTGGAGCCAGCCCCCTCCCTCTTCTCCTGTCCCAGCTCCCAAGCCCCCTGCCTCGGGAACCCATCTCCTCCCTCCCTTCTGCCAGTTTTAAAGCTCTGGCGGCAGCCTGGGCACCTGACAATTATGGCTCCTCTAGTGACAAGTGGCCCTGTCTCCTGGGAGGGAGGCACGGGAGAGCAGAGGGCTGGAAGGTGGGCCTGTCTGTGTACCTGAGGGTCTGGGTGGCATCAGGAGGGTTGCTGAGAGGCACTGGGGAGCAGATGAGGGCTCATGAGTGTGAAAGTTCAAGTCTATGATGGAGGCAGTTTAATGGAAGCCAGGAGTACTTGGCAGCTCTGTGCTGGAATCCGGTTTCATTATTTTATGAGCTGCATGACTTGGCTTCTCACTATTTGAGCCTCAGTTTTCTCTCCTATAAAACGGGGATACTAGTACCCACCCCACAGAGTGGCTTCTGAGGAATAGGGGAGCCGATGCAGCTAAGGGCTTAGCCTTTGGCAGGGGCTTATTGGGGCTTGGGGGAGATGCCACTTCACGGGAAGGCTCTTTGGGCCCCCAAGGCTGTGTGGTCTCCATAGTACACGAAGTTTACCCTTCTTCCAGCTCTTAATGCCCTGCTTTGTGACAATGCGTATGAGTCCGAGTCTCCTATCACCTTGCAAACAGATTCCTTGGTGCCGTGTGGTATCTGTCTTCAGCCCAGCACTCAGGGCAGAGCAGGTGCTCACTACACCATCAGCTGTCATGGGAGTGGAGTGTGTGGTGGAGGCACATGACTGAAGGGCTCCCATGAAGTGTGGGGGAGTCTCTGAGTCAGCATGAGTGTATGTGTGACCGTGTGCACCACAGTGACAGACTGAGAGGGGGTACGTGTGTGTGCGTGTGTGCAGGAGAGGTTACTGTGGGCGTATGAGGGGCAGAGTGACTCCACAGCGTCTGTCTGAGTTCAGGTCTGAATGAGCCTCTCGGTGAGTGATGACCTATGAGGGTGTGTGGACTGAAAATGTGTGTGTGTGTGTGTGTGTGTGTGTGTGTGAGAGAGAGAGAGAGAGAGAGAGAGAGAGAGAGAGAGAGAGAGAGATATGGCAGAGGATCTACAGGTGTGATTGCATGTGAAACTGAGCAGGAGGAGCTGTATCCACCTGTGTCTGGGGGGTTGAGGGTTGAGGGGCGGGGCACATGGCTGTGCCTAAGGGTCTATTTAGGGCTTCCAGTGGTAGTGAGCTCTTTTTTTAAAATATATTTTTGTTGCCTTCAGAGAGGAAGGGAGAGGGAGAGAGAGAAACATTGATGTTGAGAGAGAATCATAGATTGGCTGCCTCCTGCAAGCCCCACACTGGGGATCAAGCCTGCAACCCAGGCATGTGCCCTGGCCGGGAATTGAACTGTGACCTTCTGGTTCATAGGTCGATGCTCAACCTCTGAGCCACGCTGTCCGGGCAGCAGTGAGCTCTTTAGAAGAGCAAATAAGGTCCCCAACCAAGGTCCTTGACCTGGGAGAGAAAAATGGAAGGGCCCACTCTTTTTCCAGAGCAGAGTAAGCTAGGGGCTGGGGTGGTGATTTGCCCTTGAATGGAAGGCACCAGTCCACACTCCAGGGGTTCTGCACTCAGCCCCTTCATGGTCCTACTACCCCAAAGCAAGGACGTTCTGCTTGGTGTCTAACCTAAATCCTCTATAGTCCAGGCCAGCCTAGGCTCTGCCCTCCCATTGTCACATCCTCACATAGACATGAGCCATGGATCATGGAAACCCTGGATCCTCAAGTCAGGAAGCGCTGACATCAAGGTTTCTCCACTTTCCTTCTAAGCCTTGCCATTTCTCTTTACCTTCTCAGGTCCCCTCCTCTGACCGTGTCCATCCCAGGAAAGGTAATGCCCCAAGCTCACCCGGACGGCAGGTCCTTCTAGAGTCTAACCAGCTTCCCTCATGTTTTCAGGCCCTGCTCAGGGGCTGGGAGCAGAGGGACCCCACTGGAGCAGCTCAGTGAGATTGGGGGGGTGGGGGGGTGGCGTCTGATGGCCTAGCTGAGGTCACCGGCCACTGCAATATGTCAGCGGTGGGTGTGCCCATCCCAGCCACAGCACAACCTCCCTTTCAGCTTTTGTTCCTGTCAGCCCGGCCCGTTCCCACTGTGGATTCTCAGATTCCCAGCGTGGCGTATCCGATGAGCCAGAGTCTTCGCCCGGACACGATCTTCTCCTGGCCCTGCCCTCTGCTCACCTCCTCCTCCCTGCCTCCCTCCCAGCCATGGGGAAACCACTTTTTTTGGGGGGGGAGGGTTGGGGGGACAGTTGCTTACAGTCTCCCTCCTTGCTCTTCTCTTTGCCAAGCCACCACCTGCCACCAGGGAAATGGCGGTCGGACACAAGGAAGAACTTTTCGGGGTGTTATCAGGTGGGGAACTTGGGCAGGCGGGAGGCCCCACTTTCCCTGGGAGCATGAGTGCTGATCAGTGCGTCTGAGGGAAAGGAACAGTGTGCCTGGGGGCGGAGAGGTGGGCAGGGGACTTCTCCAGTCTCCCTTTTGCCCTTGGATGATGCCATCCTCAACCCTTTGTTCCCCACAGATGTTTGGCTGTTCCAGTTTGGCAGCCAATCCCCAAACATGTCTCCATTCACCCTGGCTTAGAGCTGGGTTTCCACATCACCGGCAATGACTGCGCATCTTGCACCCTCTCAGCTGCCCTCTTGACCCTGTGTCTGGGCTCCCAGCCCCTTCCCTCCCCAACTTGGGCTGATCTGCCTCCTCATTTCCAAGAATTCTGTGGCTTGGATTTTCTACTCCAAACACCTTCTCACATCTTCCTCCCCCTCCCCGCCCCCAGGAAGCCCTCCCCTGGCCTTTCTTTTTCTTCCTGCCCTACCCCATCTCCCCAGCCCTGATGTCCATTCCCATTCTTTCAGCCAGTCTGCCAGGGTGTCTCCTGGTGTGTGGGTTGGGTCTTATTTAGATAAGCCAGGAGTTCCCTGAGATGGGGCCTGGATCTCTCCCCACCCCAATTAGAAACACCCCAGGGAGCCCTGGCTGGTGTGGCTCAGTGAGTTGGGCGTTGTCCCATGCACTGAAAGGTTGCTGGTTTCATTCCTGGTCAGGGCACATGCCCAAGTTGTGGGCTCAGTCCCCGGTGGGAGGCCTGCAGGAGGTAGCCAATCCATGTTTCACTCTCCCATCCATGCTTGTCTCTCTCTCTCTCTCTCTCTCTCTCTCTCTCAAAAATCAATATTATTTTAAAATAGAAAGAGACACCCCAGGGATAGGAACCTTGATATTTCCCCAATTCTCAGGAAAAGCCCTTGAGAACAGAGGGGATAAGGGCGATTGTCAGAGGAGGTGATGGGAAAGATCTGGCAAGAGCTGAAGAATAAATAAGAACTGTATCTCCCCTGAGCTTTGGCCCAGGAAGCAGGGCAGAGAAGAGAAAGAAAGAGTTGTGAAAGTTTAGTGGGGAGGAGTTGGGGGGTGGGGGAGGCGGCGGGGAAGAGAGAGTTTTGATGGCTCTTCTGATGGACCTGGCCAGAGGGTCCCGGGAAGCCTTTAATAAAGCAAAGGCTGGGAGAGGTGACAGCCCTTCCTAAAGGGCAGGCGTGGGGGAGGCCAGCTTTGGTGGCCAGTTGTTGAGGGCAGAGGGAAGCTGCTCCATCAGCCTCCTCTTTCTGGAGCCCCACATGCCAAGCAGTGGTATTTGGGTGCCCGGGCTCCCTGCATCGATCCAGAGTCACAAAAGGTGCGAACAAAAGCCCCCAGGCAGCCTCCAGTCTTGGCCTGGAAGAGAAGCCATTGGGTTCTAATCCTGGATCTGCCATTAATTAATTTGCTGAGTGATCTCTGGCAAGTTCCTCAACTTCTCTGGGCCTCCCTTTCCTGTTCCCATCCCTCCACCCCACGAACAGGTGCCTGCGGAGGGAGGTGGAGCCTCCTCCAGGCTCCCTCTGAGGCAAGAGGACGGGTGAGATGATCTTCCCAGAGGCCAGGGCCAGTGGCTTGGTCATGGACCCTTACTCTGGCCAGTGCAGCAGGTTGATGAGGGGGATATAGTGCTGTTTCACTCCTGAGGGGAACATTAATCCCTCCCCACCCCTCCTTAGGGTGTCTCCCCATGAATCCCCCACCCCCCACCCCCGCCGGGCCCTGGGCCTCCTCCCTTGACCAACCCCCACCTTCCTGCCCACCTGGGGCCCGGCCCAGGAGCAGGAGCAAACCCTCGGAGAGAGGCGAGCCCTAAGCCCAGCAGTCCTGATGAGCAATAATTTGTTTTATGACAGAAAAGGAAATTGTCTTCAGTTTCACAAGAGTGAAACGAATTCGTTTGAAGTAGTTTGCCCTGCGGCAGGCAGGAGAAGGTTTCTCTCCCGAGCTTGCCTTCCCTCTCCTTCTCTCCCCCTCTCTCCCTCTTCCCTTCTAATTACTGCAGCTTCCAAGCTGTTGGCATGAGTTGATGCCAGGCTGTCAGATGCCAACTGCCCCAGGAGCTCACCTCTTGGGTGTGGATAGGGGGATGGAGCCACAGGAACAAGGTGGGGTGGCTCTCGGTTCAACCTCTGCCATGCCCTAAGCCTTACCTGGCACCGTCAGGGAGGGAGGAGGAGGGCTGGGGCGGAGGGCAGCTCGGCGGGGCCCAGGAGGGCACTCAGCCTCCGGAGGCACTAGCACTTTGAGGCCCAGGGAGAGACCTGTCATGACTTCGTGGGCTCGCCTGCACGGACTGCCGCTGTTTCCTGATCAGCCCTCTTTCTCCACCCTCTCTTACAGCATCCTAGAAGCTGACCACCATGGTGGCATCTGAGCAAGAAAATGACCATTGGCCACCTATCGGTGTCAAGACTCTAAGATTCATTTGGGGTGGACAGGACGGGGAAGAGAGCGCCTGTGGCTCATCAATGCTCTTATTAAGGAATCCAGTGGAGCCCTAGCTGGTTTGGCTCAGTGGATAGAGCACCAGCCCAGGGACTGAAGGTCACAGCGTGCAGGAGGCAGCTGATCAATGATTCTCTTTCATCATTGATGTTTCTCTCTCTCTCCCCCCTCTCTTCCTCTCTGAAATCAATAAAAATGTTTTTGTTTGTTTTTTAAAAATCCAGTGGAGCCCTGGTCGGTTTTCTCAGTGGTTAGAGCGTAGGCCCAAGGACCGAAGGGTCACGGGTTCGATTCCAGGTCAGGGGCATGTACCTCGGTTGCAGGTTCGATTCCCAGCCCCAGTCCGGGCATGTGCAGGAGGCAACCAATGGAAGCGTCTCTCACATCAATGTTTCTCTCTCTCTCCCTCCCTCGTTTCACTCTCTCTAAAAATCAATGGGAGGGGGGAAATTCTTGAGGGAGGATTAAAGGAAAAAAGAAGTCCAGTGGACTGAAAAATCACAGGACCTTCCTATGTGCATTCTAAGGGCTCCTCCCTCCTCCTCTCCCGCCCTTCCTCCCTTCCTCTTTTTCTTCCTCCTCCCTATCCATCCTTCCATTCATGCATTTCACAAACTTATAAAACCTTTATAGAGTGTCAGGCACCATTCCAAGCATTGGGAGTGGAGCGATGACAAAAATCCCTGGCTCCATGCAGCTTACCTTCTAGTGAGTGCTGTGTTAGCTACAGGGGGAAGCGCTGTGCCTGGCACAGGCCTGAAACAGAGCAGGCACTTAAAAATATTTGCTGAATAAGCAGCTAAATGCCCAGCCTGAGTGAAAGGTGACGTGACAAAAGTTCAGCTGCTGAAGAAAAAGAAGCTCTTGCTTAACCCCTTCTCTATCGGCTCCACCCTCCCTCCCTTCCTCTCCTGAGAGCCTTCCTGCCATGGCCCTGGGCGAGGTTGAGAAGGGGCAGCTGGCTGCACGGAGAGCAGGCAGCCGCCAGGCTCCAGGGCTGCCAACCTGGCACCGCTGCCTGGCGCTGGGCGCCCTCTAAAACAACAAACTTTATGTCTCTAATTGGGCCCTTCCTGTTTGTCTTGATATTATCTCTGGTCCTTGAAGTCCACAGGCCCAATCAGGGACCGGGCAGAGGGCAGGAACTTTGGGGACTCAGTGCCCTGCGCTGTAGGTATCTAGGCTGTGCTCAAGGGCACTGGGCAGAGGTCTGAGGTCTAATGCCCCAGGGCACTGAGGGAGGAGCCCGGGCCACAGCAAGTTCCTAGAGTCCGGGTTCTGTCATCTCGGGTTCTTGGATCAGTGACATGCCTTTCCCTTAATGGCTTTTGGTTTCCAAACGCTGCAGAGCGGAGAGCTCAGGGTGGGAATCCCCAAGCTTCACTGCTCTCTCTCTTCCGGATTCCCAATTTGGCTGGGAAGTCCTTCTTTTTTTTTCTTTTTTTTTAATATATTTTTATTGATTTCAGAGAGGAAGGGAGAAGGAGAGAGAGAGAGGTAGAAACATCAATAATGAGAGAGAATCATTGATCGGCTGCCTCTTGCAGGCCCCCTACAAGGGATCAAGCCCTCAACCCGGGCATGTGCCCTTGACCAGAATCGAACCCGGAACCTTTCAGTCTGCAGGCCAGCGCTCTATCCACTGAGCCAAACTGGCTAGGGCTGGGAAGTCCTTTTTGATGTCTAACTTCAATACCTTTCACTAGCCTTTGGGGAATGGCTCCAGCTTCCCGTGCTCTAGCACCCACGTCTTACCTGTCTTAGGCTTCTGAATCAACATTCTGGCCACTTTACACATGAAGCTTCTAAATGTTGACATCCCCCTGGGACCAGCTGTCTCCCGTAAAAGGAGCCCCCCCCCCCCCCATACACACACCTTGCGACTATGTCCACCCTGCTAGGCATCCTGGCTGCCCCCGTGGGTGGTAGGATCAGGGCAAATTCCAGACAGGCCCCCACCCCGTCCAGAGGGGCAGCCTCTGCCACCCCCAGAGCTCCAGGTAATAACCCAGGGGCCACGCCAGGCTCGCCAGCACCTGAGCCACCGGCAGCAGATAATGACGGGGGAGCTGGGCAGGCAGAGCCAACCCCTCAATCAGGAAGCAAATTAAAAAGGGGAGGAATCTCCCAGACAGACCACAACAATGAGACCGGCCCCCTTTCCAGGGCACTGCCCGCCTTCCCCCCTACCCACCTAATGTTGCCTGCCAGACCCTGGTACCCAGCCCTCCCTCTCTAATCCCCCGCTTGTGGGATCCAGCTGGAGGTTTTCTGGGTGACCCTGGCTGCAGGTTGGTGGCAGTGCCAGGACGCAGGATGCTGGGCCTCCCAGGGAGCCTCATCTCCCTACCTGATCGTGGATTCCTGACAAGGTGCTGGGCACGGTGGGGGGTGAAAGAGGAAGACTGGGTCAGGCTTCTGGTGCAGCATCTTGAGCCCATCTGGACGGTGTGACAAAGGGATTTATAGAGAATCAGCCTCGTCTGCATCAGCCGCTGGCAGCTCCTTCTCCTCTGCAAAGGGCACTATTTAATCCAGTGCAACGCATATGTATTGCACACTCAGTACTAGTTACTGTTCGAGATGCTGGGGGACACAAAGATGGACAGAGATAAAGATAAATAAATAAAAAGATGAACAGAGAAAATGCCAGTCTTTCAAGGAGCTCATGATCTCACACACACATGCACACACACACAGCTTATCATATTACCCATCAGACAGCGTTAAGCCCTTTGTACGTTGGGACTATGGGAACACAGAAGAGGGTGCCTGGGAGAACTGGGGAAGGCTGAACAGAGGAGGGAGACATATGAGTTGGGCTTCAAAGGATTGATAGGAGCTCACAGACAGAGAACTAGGAAGAGCATTTCAGACCAGGAGCAGTATGGGGCGTGAACATGTATGAACAGTAAGGATGGAGCAGGATCCCCCTGTGGCTGGGACCTGGAGAGTGTGAGGGGTGAGGCTGGACAGGCAGGCTGAGCCAGGCGGGATAGAGGGCTTCAATGCCAGGCCTGAAGAGCGTGGATGTTTTCCGGTTGGTAATGGGGAGCCATCGATTGCTTTTGAGCTGAGGCATGACGTGATGAGGATGCCGCAACCCTGGTAGGAAGCGCTTTCACTGCCCAGAGGGACAAAGTAAATTCTGCTTTCTCTTCCTCTGCTTTTCTCCATGACACCGGTGGAATCCGCCCCTTCTCCCAGCTCCCACTCACGGCCCTTGCTCCTTTTGTCCCAAACTTCCAACTCATCTACCAAACAGGCTAACAGGGCAGAGCGCTTCACCCTCCCCCGGCTCTCACCCCAACCCTGCACGCCCCAGACATCCTGCTGGACCCCTCTCCATCCATCACACAACCTGGGCCAGTGGCGGGGGGTAGGGGTGTGTGGGGGGGATGGATAAGGGGATGGGTGGGCAGAGAAGGGATGACAGGGAAGCTGGGCTCATTTCCTCCATGGGTCTTTGCATCTCAAGGCTTCTGTTATGTCTTCCCACCTGACCCATGCTTCTGCCTTCACTACTACCCACCTCAGCTAAGAGACTCTAGAAACTTTGATTTCAGGGAAACGTTTTTCTAATTTGCTCAGCAGTGGCTTTTCCACCCGCTTCTCAAAAAAGGCACTGGGCTGATGACTGTGTGGGATGAAAAGGACATGACCTTGTCCTCCAGTAGCCCCCCGACCCACTGGTAGGGACACACCAGTAAGAAGGCAATTCCATGGAAACAGGTCATGTGGCAGTCAGTACTAAGGAAGTTCGGAGGAGCAAGCCGGTGATGTGCTGCGCTGCTCAGAGGACTTCATGGAGAAGCAGCCTTGTAGGATGGGAGTTTGAAGGATGGAAAGCCTTTCTGAGGCAGAGATGGGGTGGCAGGGTGGGAACAGTCGGAGGAAGGGTAGGAAGGCTGGGCATATTTGATGAACACCGAGTCCAGCGGGCTGGCCTGGACTGGAAGGGTTGTACCAGGACCCGGGGAAATGAAGATCGCAAAGGTGATGGAGGCCAAGTAGGAGGGTCTTGAACGTTATGGTTACCACTGGGGAGCCGGCGATGTGTTTGACGTGGAGAGTTCCAAGATGGAGTGGCACTTCAGGACGATTAACCTGTTGTTGGCCTGTAGGACAGTTTAGGTGCCTGGGCCCAGAAGTGGCGGAAAGCTGATAGGAGATCTGAAAAAATAATCCAAATGAGAAGTAATTCCTGTTACCAAGTTGGCACCTCTCTAGGATTTTCATAGGCCAGTTGCCGTTCCCAATTCATTCACCCATCCAACAACTATTTATTAAGCACTTGCTCAGTACTACCAGGAACCAATTTAGGCTCTTTTTCACCATCAACCGCCCCCGCCCCCCCCCCCCCATGTTTTGGATTTGAAGACAAAGGTACACTCTCACCCTCCCCTCATGCACCTTAGCCCAGTCTCTCTCCCAACTCCATCCCAAGCTAATCCAGTAGCTTCTGTCTTTGAAAAAAAAATTTTTTTTAAACAATAGAACACATGCAGCCCGGCCAGCGTGGCTCACTGGTTGAGCGTCGACCTAGGAACCAAGAGGTCACGGTTCCATTCCAGGTCAGGGCACATGCCCGGGTTGTGGGCTCAATCCCCAGGGTGGGGCGTGCAGGAGGCAGCTGATCCACGATTCTCTCATCACTGATGTTGCTGACTCTCTCTCCCTCTCCCTTCCCCTCTGAAATCAATAGAAATATATTTTTTTAAAAGTAGACAGCTGAGTGTAGGGGGGACTGGGATCTCTGGGGGAGGGAGGCTGGGAAGGAGGAGAAAGATGGAGAGAAGAGTAGGAGACCTCTGGGTAAGGATGGGGGCTGGGAGGGAGGGACAGATTAGAGAGCTGGAGAAGGAAGTAGAGTCTTAGCAGCTAGAGGAGGTGGGGGACTGGGAGGCGAGGGCAGAGGAAATGGGCCCAGGCACTGGAGACAAAAGTCTGGGAGTCTGAGCCTCTGAGGAGCCACCTGGAAGGTGCAGGCAGCGGCAACATCAAACCTGGGATCGGAGGGTTGGCTCTGGAGTGAGCCCGAGTGGGGGGAGGAGGGCGTGTGGATCCAGGGAGAGCTGAGAGCAAGAGAGAGGGGCTTGAATCTATCATTAGCCCCGCGGGGTCCGCAGACTCACCCAGCACCAGAGTCCCACCCTCCATGTGTACCCACCCCCAGCTTTCCTGCCTTGTCATTGGTGGTGGGGAAGCACGCTGTGCTGAGGTACAAAGGGAGGAGGAGAGGGGGGGTCCCTGCCAAATAGGGTCTGGGTTCTGTTAGTAACTCCCCTCCCCGAAAACCACTCAGGTCTCCAGCTACCCTTCACTGCTCCAAAGCTGGGAAAGGGGTGTCGCTAGCAGGGCCAGCCCAGGAGCTGTCTTGTCCTCCCCCCAACTCCCCTCACCCCAAGGTTCTCCCATCTTTTGAACTGGACCTGCTACCTAAGCATATGGAACCGATTGAAAGAATTTGTATGCTCACCTTATAATTTATGCAAATCAACTCTGTAATTAACTATAATTTGGAGGCATCCTTTGGTATTTGAGACATTTATCCATGAGGAAATGCCCTGGTGATAATGCTCCCGTATTAACATTATTTACTCCACCTGTGTGGTCTCCGCTGCTTGTTTCCCCCTCACTCCGACTTTCTGGGCTAGAAGGTAGGGAGGGACAGGGAAGCCCCTCCCTGGAGCCTCAGTCCTGCCGCCTGGGTGCCCCCAGGGGGTGGTGCTGGCCCTGTCCTCCTCCTAACTCTGCTGAGGATTGAAGGAAGGGGTGCAGCTCTGTCTCCTAAGCCCCCACCCCCGCTGCTCTACTCTCTCCTGCCTGATGGGTGGCTCTCTGCAGAGCTTCTGAGCTTTCTTAAGGGCCTCAATGTTCTCATCTCTGAGATGGGTAGAGGAAGGACCTGTCGAGGCCTTTCCGGGGATAATTACTGAAAAGCTAATGAAGGGACTGGGAATCCCCAGTCTAGAGGTTTCTGGGGGTGGCGGGGGAGGAGCAGGACAAAGTTCAGGGCAAAGACAGCCTGACTCACCCTGTGGGGGACTTGGGGGAGGTGGCATACAAGCCTTAGGTTACTGGGTTCTGGGTGTGCACAGCAGCTACTGTTCTCAGTGTCAAGGGCATTGAGCTATGGCTGAGAATGGGACGTGAGCACATGAAAAGTCTCCAGGCCACTCTCCTATGTGGGTCAGAATTCCTAGTTTCAGGGAGCTGTGGGGAGCTGGTCATATTCTGTTTCCTCTCCTTTCTCCTTCCTGGCCTTTTGTCCTTCTCTGCTCCAGCACATGCTCCTGTTAGCCAACATGCCTGAGCTTACCACTACCCTCAAATTAAGTCCATGTAAATAGTTGGGGCTGTGGGGGCTCCACCTAAATTCACCTCCAGGCCCCTTCTCCCCTTCCAGGCCGTGTTCCCAGCCTCTTCACTCTCCTCGCGTTCCAGGGCCCCTGAACGGTCCATAACAGTCCTTGGCTGGGTTCTGCCTCTGGTCTTAGGTGACCTCTTGTTTATCCCAAGCTGCCTCACCCTAACCTAAATCGGGGAGAGAACCACTTGACAATGAGAGACCCCAGATCCAAAGGTGGATTACAGTGGATCATTCTGAGGATCTAAGTCGGGTAGGGGACGAAGAAAAGGGAGGAGGAGGAATGAGCCTCCAGCAGAAGTAGGAGAGACCTGCTGGAGTAGCCAACATCACTGATGGGGAGTCTGCAGGGAGGGACCAACTTTGTGTGTGTGTGTGTGTGTGTGTGTGTGTGTGTGTGTGTGCACGCGCGCGCGTGTACGCATCCCAGGCCATAAAAGTGGTACTTCTTTCTTTCCCACCCAGTCCATGGAGGAACCCTCAAAAAAAGGGGGAAGGAATTTGGAGAGTTCCAGCCACCCAGCTCTCTCCCCTGGCGATGCTCTCACTTCCTCCATCCCACAAGAACCACTTGGTCCCTCTCCCACTGCCCGTCCAGCCTCTGGAGAGGGAAGGAAGTCTTACTCTCCCACCCCCACCCCCAGCTGCCTCTTAGAGCAGAAATCCTCCTTTCCTGGCACACCTCAGAGACTCAGATCTCACCCCCTACCACTCCCCCAGAGAGCCGGGGGCCACTGTTTCCTGGATTATCCTAAAAGCTTTGGAGGCCGTGAGGACTTGGCAGTACCCCTGCCCACACCTCTCACCTCCCCCTCTGCTCTGACTGTCGCCTCCTTTATAAAGCCTGGCTCTCCCAACACCCCCACTTGCCCCTCACCACCGCTGCCAGCTCTGGGCTCCATGGACTGGTAAGAGGTTCCCTGTCCAGTTCAGGGGATGGAGGTCTCCACTTCCATGGGGATCATTGAGAAGGGTTTGGAAGTCTTGATTTTTCTCTGAATTGGGGAGGGGAAGATAAGAGGGAGATCTTGAAGGTCTCTGTAAGGAGAACCAAAGAGAATTCCTTTGGAGGTTTTTGGAGGGCTGGGCTGAGATCTGAGGGAGAAGTGGAGTGGATTCACCAGTTAACAGATGACCGGGGGTTTCATTCTGATAGAAAAGATGGGCAAATATTAATAGACAAGGCGCACACTCACCTCACAGAAGTTCATGCCTGATAAACACCTGCAGAAGTAGCAGGGGAGAAATCACGGTGCATGTCCTGTGGGGAACTCCCTTTGTCATAGAGAAAGAGGACAGACAACCCACATTCAAAGGTACACAGGGCAAGATGAGTACACACAGGCATGATGTGCACACACACATTTGTAGATTACACCCCGCCCTCCAACATACAGATGCATGATCCTCAGCTAGGTTCACCTTTCAGACTGGAAATGGATGTGGATGCCAGCGATATTTGGATTTATGATAGAATTAGTGTCCAGCCTAGTGCTTGGGCCCTGGGTAGACCCTCAGTAAATGTTTGCTGAATGAACAATGGATGAACGAAAAGATACCATTTGGCCCCAGCTCTGGACTCATCCAGGTTCCCAGGAACCTGGGACAGCGGGTGGAAAGAAGAAAGGAGAAATGTTGGTGTCCAAGGTCACCCGCTTGCAGTCTTCCGGGTGCAGCTTGGAGAGTGGTGTGGGGAGTACAGAAGAGTGAGCAACTAGGAGACCAGGAATTAGGAGAATGGGGCTTGGGTCCCTGCTCTGCTTCTAACTTGTTGTGTGACTTTGAGTTGCTTGCCTCTCTGTTCTGGGGTTGTTTCCCTACTAGTGAAATGAGGACTTGCACTAGGCAATTGTTATGGGCAGTCCAGCTTAGATATTCTCAAAGCACAATCTCCACAGAAAGACGATTGAGGTTTGGAAGGGACCACAGATGTAGCTGTGACTTGTCCCAACAACTCAAGACAGCTTTGATCTAGGGATCAGCTTAAGAATGCTGTCCCCTCCACCTTCAGGATCAAGGGGAGCCAGACTCCCAGAGCCATCACTGGTGCCATAGTGAGGCTGGATGGAATAGCAGGCAGAACACAGGCGCTGGAGCCTGACAGATCTGGACTTGATTTCCTTCTCGGTCTCTTAACAGCTGTGTAATCTTGGCCAGGTCATCTGACTTCTTGGATGCTTGGCAGAATTCCCTATCTGTACAATGGAAATAATAATAACTACTTAGCTGTGTGCTGATGAGAACTAAAGATATTTGGATAAGGCGCCTGGAATACAGTAGATGCTCAATAAGTAAATGTGTTATGATACAATTGGGGGCTAATGAGGCTATTCCATGTACAAATGGATTGCCAACTATCAATGAGGTGTGAGAACAGGAGTGGCAGGAATGGGAGATGGACCCTTGTGTCAAAATCTGTCTACCCCTTTGGGGGACTAAGGGAGCAGGGCAGAAATGGCCCACGTCCTGGGCAGATCTCAGTTTGTGTGGGAGGCGTAGGGGGCAGCATTGTTCAGTTTGAGATGAGATAACACTGGGCAGTTATGTCAGCCTCAGACGATGGGCTGTGTGCAGTAGGAAAGCGTCTGGCATGCAGGAAGTGAAAGGGCTGGAGTCAGAGGAACGCAAGTAGAAGGTCATCTGGAAGGAAGATAGTGAATGCCCGAGTCAGAAGCAGAAACCTCGGCAGGACGGGAAACCAGAATAGCTGAGTTTCCAAAACAACTGCCTTACTGTTAATATTTGAAATGTTTATATTGATTTTAGAGAGGGAGATGGATAGAGAGATTGAAACATTGATTGGCTGCCTCCTGCATGCCCCCCCCCCCCACTGGAGATTGAGCCCCACAACCCAGGCATGTGCCCCTACTGGGATTCCGACCTGTAAACTCTTGGTTCATGGGTCCAGTGCTCAACCATTGGCCCACACCTTCGGGGCCATGACTGTTCATTTTCATGCTGATAAGCCACAGGCAGATGGGGAGGGGGGGCGTCTTTGCTTCTGGGAACCCAGGTATGTTCAGGTCAGGGTGGGGTGGGGTGAAAGGGAGCCTGGCATGAAAGTGGCATGCCTACCATCTGCGGACTGGATCCCTTTCCCGATTGCTTTTCAGGGAAACAGAAACCAGAAAGATAAGACAATCTGATGCCCATAAACAAATGGAGGAGGAAACGCTGAGCAAGTGTTAGCTCCCCAAGAGCAGTAGCGTTGGGAAAAGCCAGAAGGCTAGAGGGCTGCAGGGAGGAGGAGGCAAGGGATGCCTAGGGGTCCAATGGGACTTACCCCAAGAATCTGAGTCACAGGCTCTGGGACATGAGCCCCTAACTCTGTTCTAGTCACGGCTGTGAACTGGGATGCAAACCCAAATAGCCAACACTTGCAGGTTGAGTGAACAGAAATAAAAACAGGAGGATAGCCTGGCCGACATGGCTCAGTGGTTGAGCATCGACCTGCGAACCAGGAGGTCATGGTTGGATTCCTGGTCTCGTTGCACATGCCCAGGTTGCAGGCTCGATCCCCAGAGTGGGGTGTATATGAGGCAGCCCATCAATATTTCTCTCTCATCACTGATGTTTCTATTTCTCTCTCCCCCCCCTCCTCTCTTAAATCAATAAAAATATATTTTAACACACACACACACACAAAACATGAGGCTAGAGAGTGTTGTCAATGTATTAGTGGCCACAAAGATCCAGAGCAATTCTTGGCAATCTATACTTCAGGGGCCTGAGTATCGGGGAGAAGGAAACTCTACTGATCAGAAAGGGAGGTGATGGAGGTGGGGCTGGAGGGACGCCTTCCTGGCTTCCCAAGCCGGGATCCTTTGACACCGAAGGGCAGCTGCTCTCACCCAGCGGCTTGTGGCTGAGCAAGAACAAGGCTGGGGCTAGAATTCCGTCCAAAGACCTTTGTGAATATCCCTTAATCCAACAGCCATTTGCTGGGAGCCGACTTTTAAAATAATTATTAACAACAACAATGATATCTTCCGTTTTCCGTGAGCTTACCAGGCGCCCACGGGGCTAAGTATTGTAACTACATCAGTTCCTTTAAGCCCCAGGGAGCCCTCCCCAACGTGTCCCGGGGTTGTTCTGATGAGGAAACTGAGGCACGGAAAAGAAGCGGATGCACAGATAAGTCAGTGACTCGGGATGTGAGAGCGTGTGTTTCTTGGGAAAGCACATGCACAAAGGCGGAGTTTCCAGGTGGCGTGTGGCTGGCTTAGCCGTTTGGTAGTGGCACTTTGGGGGCGTCCCACGCGGGAATGCAGGGCTGGAAAACCAGCGGGCGGCCCGGACAGCCATCGCGGCGGCCGGAGCGACAGTGAACCCGCCCGAATCCCCGTCCGGCTGCGCAAAGGACCGTCAAGACAACAAACAAGCTAGACGCAAACCTTTAATAAAAAGCCAATGGCAGCGCGCCCAGGGACAGCCAACGGGCACAACAACAACAAAAATACGAAAATTGATCAGAATCCCCCACAAGACCAGGGTCACTTGGGAAGTCAACGTGGCGGGTAGAGGAGACACCAACCGGGAAGGGAGCGTCGGACTAACGGGGTGCAGAGGCCTGCGGGGGGAGGGGGGATGGCGGGCGGGGGCAGGAGGGTCCCGCGCTGCCCACCGGGCTGGCCAGGCATCTCGATCCACTCGGACCTTGAGAGGAGGCTGGGCGCGGCGAACGCCCTGACGTTCTGCAGATGCTGCATGAGACTGTGTCTTCGCTTTTATCAAAGGATCCCTACACCCCTCCCCCAGGTTAAGAACCCGGGGTTCCGACGTGTAGGTGGGAACCGGGAAGGGGTGGTGGCGAGGGGTCCCTCAGTCCGGGCGCCTGCCCCGACTTTCAGGGCCGGGCGCGCGGGGCGAGGCGGTGGGCGATCTGGGGGTGCGTTTAGCCGGCGCCCAGGTTGCAGCCTCAGGGAAGATGGAGACTGAACGCCGGGGGCCCTGGGAGATGGGGGGCGGTCAGGCAGAGATGGGCCCGCGGGGGAGTTGATGGGAAAGAAGAGGGGGCGGTCGCCCTGAAGAGGCGAGTGGCCGGAGGGGAGAACTGGAACTCGAGCGGGAGCCCAGGACGGGGAGGGAGGTGGTGGTGGAGAGAAGGTGGGGGTGGAGGGAGGGGGGCAGGGGAGGAGGGCCGCAGCGCAGATAATTTCTCACGGCCTAGGGCTGGGCGGAGACCGGACACATACTTGGCGCGCGGTCCTGCTTCCTCCTCTCCTCTCGGTTCCGAGGCAGCGCTCGCGGGCCGAGGGCCGTCGAGGCCAAGGGCGCCCTAAGGTGGCTCAGGATCACCCCAGGGCCCGCCCCCGCGCTGGTCCCCCACCCCCACCCCTCCAGGGTCGGAGCGAGTCCGGCGTCCCCAGCCCAACCAAACCAGCTCCGGGCAGCTTTCTTCCCCGCGGGGCGGGTCTTGGAGCCCGGAGACACTCCGCCCGGCCCCTGGCCCGAGACCGGGAGGGACGAGGAGGAGCGAGGGAGGTGGCGGGAGGCGACCTAGATAGCGATCCCTCCCCCGTTCCCTGCCCGCCCCCTCCTCGCCGGCCCGGCCCAGCCGAGCCTCCCGTCCCGCCGAGCCCGCAAGGGTTAAGGCGGCCGCAGGTGAGGTGGGCGGGGCTGCGATTTCGGGGAAAAAGGAGCGCGGAGCCCGGGATGAAGGCAGAGCGCGCGGGTGAGTCACGGGCGGAGCTGGCCTCGCTCGCTCGCTCGCTCGCTGGCTCCCGCCCGCCCTCCGCCCCTCCTCCGCCGGCTTGGGTCGCGGCCCCCACTCGCCCTTGGCCGCTGCCCCTCGCCGCTGGAGAGCCCGCCGGCGCACCGGGCCCTGGAGCGCCCGTCGGTAGCGCGTCCGCCAGCCGTGCCCGGAGTCCGAGCGCAGCCTCGAGGTAGGAGCCCGGGTCGGGGCGGCGAGGGGTGCGCGCTCCGGGGTCCTCTCGGAAAGACGCGCCCG
Organism: Myotis myotis; assembly: GCF_014108235.1. NCBI lineage: Eukaryota > Metazoa > Chordata > Mammalia > Chiroptera > Vespertilionidae > Myotis > Myotis myotis. Next base: position 9,650,782 of record NW_023416321.1, on the reverse strand, counting down.
GAACGCGCCCCCAGGGCCTCGGGGGAGCAGAATCCGAGGGGCTCAGAGCCCCAGCGGAGAGAAAACTGGGCGGACGGGAGAGACTGGAAACTGGGGAAACTGGAGCGACTGGGACAACCGGAGGACTTGAACCTTAAGGACGGGGAGTAGGGAAGTCCGACCGGCCACCGGAGCGCCGGTGATCCGAGAGGCAGCGGGGGACAGGGGAGGAGGGTGTCTCTAGCCGCCTTCCCCCGTTGGGGAGCGCGAAGCCGGGAGTGTGCGTCCTGCGGTCTCCCACCCCGAAACCTCGCTGGCAGGCCGTGCATCCCGAGCTTGGGCTGCCTGCCCTGGGTCGGGAGGGGCCACTCAGTGGAGCCTGGGTCGTTAGCCTCCCCACCCCCTCGTCTTTGGGGCCGTTCCCAGGCGCCAAAAGCTATTAGGGTCCCAGGCCTCGCTGCTCCCGCCCAGCCCCTCCTGGGCTGCCCCGCCTGGGCCTGAGGCTCCACTCCTGCAGCTTCACCCGGTTCCTTTCTTGTGGTGAGGCCGCAGGAGCCTGAGTAGGCGCCCCAGCCCCTCTCCCGCTCCCTCTGCCAGACTCCTGCGGCCACCTCCCTGCTCCCAGAGGCAGGGGGTAGTAGGGTCAGCCGAGCCCCGCCGTGGAAAGTCCCTGCCCGAAACCAAAGCGCCTCCTCTGCCAATCAGATACGAACCCCACACCTGGGGCTCCCGAGCCTTAGGGAGAGATGGTGAGAAGAGGGGGACCTTCAAATCACAGATAGATGGTCAAGAAAGGGGTGCAGGTCTTCAGGTTCCCAGTGGTTCAGGGAGAGTGGAGAGACCTGATTCACAGAGACACATACAGTACATACTTTGTGGGTGTGTGTGTGTTTCAATCCTCACCAGAGGACATTTTTCCATTGCTTTTTTTAGAGAGAGTGGAAGGGAGAGGGAGAGGGAGAGGCAGAGAGAGAAACATTGATGTGAGAGAGACACATCGATTGGTTGCCTCCCGCAAGCACCCGGACCAAGGCTGGGGATTGAGCCTGCAACCGAGGTACTTGACCGAAATCAAACCTGGGACCCTTCAATCCGCAGGTTGACGCCCTATCCACTGAGCCAAACTGGCTAGAGCCATAGCTGTTGATTGAATGAATAAATGAATGTCTTTGTTCAAGTCCCTTCTCCAAATACTGCCTCAGATTCCTCTTTTTCAAGAGTGTTAGTCTGAGCGGCAGTTCTTAACATTTGGCTGCATATTAGAATTATCCACGGGACTCCTATAAATGATCCATTCCTAGCCTTGGCCAGTGTAGCTCAGTTAGTTGGAGCATCATCCCATACACCAGAAGGTAGAAGGTTCGGTTCCCAGTCAGGGCCCGTGCAGGAGGCAGTTGATCAATCTCTCTCTCTGTCTTCCTTTGAAGTTAATTTTTAAAAATGATTAAATTAACTTCTTAGTTATTTGAAGTAAAGAACTTACTAGTTATGTTCTTTAAAAAATAAATAAAATAAAAATGATCCACGCCTAGAATACACCCTGTTATTAAAAACCCTTTGGGCAAGTCTTCCTCTTAAATCTGTGATTCTGGCTTTCCTGTCGCCCTCTGCTTTCCCCCACTCTGACCCTGCATCCCTTAAGGAGTCTTGGCCTTTTGTTGTTTTTTTTTATTTTTTATTTTCTTTTTCGTATTTCCCTTTTTTCTTGTTGTTTTTTAAATATATATATTAAGGATATTGTTATTGATTTCAGAGCGGAAGGGATAGGGAGAGAGAGAAACATCAATGATGAGAGAGAATCATTGACCCGCTGCCTCCTGCACACCCCCTACTGGGGATGGAGCCTGCAACTGGGGCATATGCCCTTGACCAGAACGGAACCCGGGACCCAGCAGTCCACAGGCCCAGGCTCTATTCACTGAGCCAAACTGGCCAGGGCAGGAGTGTCATTTTTACCTTCTTGAGCTTGACGGTGAACTCTTCTCTTCCTGACCCCCTTCTCTGGGAAGCCAACCCCTCCCCGCTTCACATCTGGGTCTCCCTTCCTTGGCAGGAGGGCATGGGTAGCAGCCGGAGAGAGCGGGCTGGCACCAGTGCGGGTCAGGACCGGGCAGGGGGCTTAACTTTCTCTGGTGGCGAGAAGTCCCCCAGAAACTGGCACTGCGCTGAACCCCAGGGAGGTGAAGTCCTCGCCCCAGGGAAAGCCTGAGGGCCAGGCAGGGAGCTGGGGAGAATGAGGCTGGGCAGTGAAATGCTCTTCCTCAAGGAACATGCCTCAGAGATGGAATTCAGTTTTGTTTTGTTTTTTTCTTTTCCAAAATCCCAGAATCTGCTTTGGGCTTTGGGAAGTCAGATAACCCCAAGCTTTGAGTTTCAGAAACAGGCCACCTCCCTCTCCCCACCTGTACCCTTAGTTAAAGTGGGAAAGCTGCGATGGGGCTAGCTAGATCCTCCACTTGGTCTGGCGGCAGATCTGCAGGGGGCAGCTGGGGTCCGCCGGTGTGAGCACTGTCCTGTAGGAGTATCCTCTCTACCAGCCGGGGACCAGCCCAACTCCCAGGATAAGCTGGGTCCGCTAGGAGAGATAACGTAGGGGAAGGGAGACTTCCATCATCCTCTGCCCTTGGCCGAGACCTTCACACCCTCAAGTCTTCCTAGTTCTCTCGTAGTTAACTGATCCTGAATCCCCCAACCAGAGGTGCGTTTCTCTTTTTCACCTGGGGGCGTGGAGAGGGAGGGAGGGGCACTTCGCAGGGAGGGGCCTAGGTTGGGACTGAAGGTGAGCTGGTGATTTCGCTCACTTCGCCTCTCCTTTGCCTCCTTTAGGTCTCACCTGAGGAGCCCCTGACCGTCCCTGTCCCCCACCGCATCCCGCATCCCGGCAATGCTAACCGCTGTCTGCGGCTCTCTGGGCAGCCAGCACACGGACGCGCCTCACGCCTCCCCTCCGCGCCTCGACCTGCAGCCCCTCCAGACATACCAGGGCCACACGAGCCCGGAGGCGGGGGACTACCCCTCCCCGCTGCAGCCTGGAGAGCTGCAGAGCCTCCCGCTGGGCCCCGAGGTGGACTTCTCGCAGGGCTATGAGCTCCCGGGGGCCTCCTCCCGCGTAACCTGTGAGGACCTGGAAAGCGACAACCCCTTGGCCCCGGGACCCTTTTCCAAGCTCCTGCAGCCAGACATGTCCCACCATTACGAATCGTGGTTCCGGCCGACGCACCCGGGCACCGAGGATGGCTCCTGGTGGGACCTTCATGCGGGGACCACCTGGATGGACCTCCCCCACACGCAGGGCGCGCTGACCTCCCCTGGCCACCCGGGGGCGCTGCAGGCCGGCCTGGGGGGCTACGTCGGAGATCATCAGCTCTGCGCCCCGCCGCCCCACCCACACCCACACCACCTCCTCCCAGCCGCCGGAGGGCAGCACCTCCTGGGGCCTCCCGACGGGGCCAAGGCCTTGGAAGCGGTGGCCCCGGAGTCCCAGGGGCTGGATTCCGGTCTGGACGGGGCGACGCGGCCCAAAGGCTCCCGGCGGTCCGTGCCCCGCAGCTCAGGTCAGACCGTGTGCCGCTGCCCCAACTGCCTGGAGGCGGAGCGACTGGGGGCTCCGTGCGGGCCCGACGGGGGCAAGAAGAAGCATTTGCACAATTGCCACATCCCCGGCTGCGGCAAAGCCTACGCCAAGACGTCGCACCTGAAGGCGCACCTGCGCTGGCACAGCGGCGACCGGCCCTTCGTGTGCAACTGGCTGTTCTGCGGCAAGCGCTTCACGCGCTCCGACGAGCTGCAGCGCCACCTCCAGACCCACACGGGCACCAAGAAGTTCCCCTGCGCCGTCTGCAGCCGCGTCTTCATGCGCAGCGACCACCTGGCCAAGCACATGAAAACCCACGAGGGCGCCAAGGAGGAGGCGGCGGGGGCGGCCGCGGGCGAGGGCAAGGCCGGCGGCGCGGTGGAGCCCGCGGGGGGCAAAGGCAAGCGGGAGGCGGACGGCGGCGGAGCTCCCTCCAACTGAGCTCCTCCGACCGCCTCCCCGCGGGTCCCCCCGGGCATCAGGAGAGAGCCCCTGGCCTGGTGTCCCGGGGGCGGCTTGAGCGAGGAGCAGGTGGTTATTTATTGCGAGGGGTGAAGGCGGTGTGGGGTCGGGAGAGGGGACGCTAGGGGTGTTGTAGTCTCTGGCTGGACAGGACGCGTTTGCCTGTTTGGCTGGCCGGGTGTGTGTGTGTGAGGGGGGAGCTGCGTAGGCCCCTCTGTTCTCGGTTTCCTCACGTCCCCCAGCTGGAGGGGTGCGGTGGGGTGTCCCCACCGCGGCTGCAGGGCGGAGGGGGCCGCCGGAGAAGACGGGCATCCCGGGAACATAGAGGAGTGGGGCCGCCCCTGCGCTGGGGGGACCTGTCTGGACGCGTCCTTAGCGCCTGGGAACCAGGACATAAAAGCGCCTCCGGATCCGCCCTGTGGCCTGGCCCCTTTCATCCCCTCCTAGTTCTCTCCCTAGGGTTTCCGGAGGGAGAGCTGAGATGGGGTAGGGGAGGCTGGGGGTCCCCTTCAGGGCGGGGTCTCCATCAGGCGAGGAGGCTGTTGCTGTAAAAATAACTCCTTTGAGGCGCCTCCTTGTTAACCCTCCCAGACCCAGCCTGATGGAGCCATGAAGGAAGGGGGCAGAGGGCCAGAATCCGGGACAGCTTCCCAGCCCTAACTGCGGGGTGGAGCAGAGAGCTGGATAGAGGTGGGGCGTGGGCAAGGAGGTCCCCTTCTAAGACGAGAGGAAGCAATTGAATGGGGGAATGGAGGAAACAAGCCCCTTCCGCTCCAAGCTGGGATTCGGTCCTTACTCTTGGTCTTGATGAAAAGTAAAGTTCCGTAGTCCACATTCCCCATCCGTTCCCCCGCCCCACCCCATGTGAGCTTTCCAGGCAGCCAGAAGCCCCCGCTCTAGAATTAATGTAGTTCCTCATCCTAGGTTCCCCATCGTCCGCCTTCCCCCCCTGGGGATGGAAGGGACAGGGTTACCGGCCTTGTTGGGGTTCGGTGGGGGTGCCCCAGCAGAGGGACCTCCAGCAGTTCCCACTGGGAGTGGAGGGCTCTGTCTGCCTGGCCACCTCCTGCTCGCCCTCCCCTTTCCCTGCCCCGGGGGCGGGAGCCAGGCCCCTCCTGTAGAATGTGTGACGGAGGCTCCCAGTCCTGTCCGTGGGAAGGAGCGGCTCTCCCACTGGAAGGGGCTGCCTTCTGTGATGTCTAGGAAGCTGTCCCTTTCCTTCTTTAGATGCTAGAAATACCTTCTGGTTGCGATCCCGGAGTGGGGAGAAGGGAGGGAGGAGTCTAGCAGAGGCAAAGGGGAGGGAGCCGACGAGGGAAGAGTGTGGAGCCAGAGGCCTTTCCCAGGCTTGATATGGAGGCTGTAAGGTCCCCCCCCCCACCTCCCCTCTTTCCACCCAGAGCCTTTTTGGAGGATTGGTTGTGTATTGATTTTTAAGTTATAAGCAAAGGGTATTTTATTTAATATTAGGGCATGTGTTTGTGCATGTTGTGTGTATGTGTACGTGAGTGTGAGTGTGTGTGTGAGTGAGTGTGTGTGTGTGTGTTTCTCTACTGAGCCTGTGGTCTCCAGCCAAGGGAGACCCTACCTTGTTCACCCCGTCCAAGGTCCTGGGCTTTAGGCCTACCGTGTCTCTTCCTCCCTTGGGGATGCTGGAGCCCGGTCCAAGGAGCTCAAAGGGAAATGGGGCTGGGATCTGGGTGGGAATCTGTGTGTGTGTAGAAGGGAGTCCGTACAAGGGATAGGGCGACTCTCCCAGCGGGACTCATGGCCCTGGGGTAGTTTAAGAAATAATGTTCTTTCTTTCTGTTCCCTCTGATCCCGACCTCCTGCTGACCCCGCCAGAGGTCCCTTTCCTTGCCGAGAGGGTTGGGGGCAGGAGAGAGTTGGCGGTGCCTGCAGGTTGCCTGGCCAGGAGAGAGGGGGAGAAAGGGAGGGCACGTGGGTGTGAGATGCCTTTCTCCTCCACCCATCGAAACCAGCCGCCACCTCCCTGTGCTGCCAGGACAGCTTTCCCCAGCGACCATTCTAAGGGGAACTCCCGAATGAGTGGTGGTGGTGGAGGGGGGACATGGCTGTTCCCCTCGTGGAGGCCCCCAGCTCTAAGGTGTCCCTCTGGTGAGGGCTTTGGTTAGGTTTTCTGTCTGCCCCCTTCTAGGCAGCCCCCTAGAGGAGAAATGTAGGATTTTTTTTTCTTTAACTGCTGTGAACCCACTTTGTTGGGGGGGAGGGAGAAGAGGAAGAAACAGCCTGTGTTTTTTATGCCGTAATAAAGTCATCAACCACATCATTGCTTCATTTGTCTTCTCGCCCTTCGTCGTCGGTTTCCTCTTTGACTCCGTGTCCCTCAGCCGTGAGGGCCAGGCTGCTGCAGGGTGGGCTGGACACTGCCCTTTGATCTCGCAGCCCTGGGCAGCCTCACCTCTCCCCCTTTGTTTGGGGCAGAGCTGGGCTGATGGAAGGGTCCGGTCCTGCCCTGGGGGTGGCTGGTTCAGAAGGAGGGAGGAGCTCCCTCTGGGTTGATAGCTCTGCGGACTGTCCCTCCCCGGTGGAACCTGTGCAGATGAGGAAGTTCTAGATGTTTCCTTCCTCCTCCACACACAAGCCCCCTCTTTCCCCTCCCCTGCCAAGAACGCGGCTGGTTCCCTGCCTTCCCAGAGACCGCCAGCCTCTTGGCACCCTCACCCCACAAGGGGGTGTGTGTGTCAGTCGGTCCTTCTGGCTGTGAGGGAGGTGGGGGTGACTGACAGCGATTTCTTCACCCAGGATGATCCCTATCAGGAACAAGGCGATGAAAGGCAGCCAAGATATCTGATGGGCTCCCGCCCAGCTGGAAGGTATGAGGGAAAGGCTCCTGCTGCAACTCCCAGATAGAGACCTGCCAGTTACACAACCACGCTGTGCACAATGCGCCCTCGCCGGACCCACGGGGCGCCTTCGGATATGCAGAACTGCCCATCTGTGCACACTTTCCCAGGCTGCCCCGTGCCTGGCATGTCCTTGGTGCCTAATGAATGTCAAATGAGTATAAAACCTCAACTCCAGAGCCCCAAAGCCAGGAAGGTGGATGAAGGATCAGTTTTGGGCTCCAAGGGGGCAGATAGATGATTGTGTTCTTTTTTAAAATATATATTTTTTATTGTTTTCAGAGAAGAAGGCAGAGGGAGGGAGAGAGAACAAACCATCAATGATGAGAACGAATCACTGATCGGCTGCCTCCTGCACACCCCACACTGAGGATCCAGCCCTCAATCTGGGCATATGCCCTGACTGGGGATTGAATCGTGACCTCCTAGTTCATAGGTTGATACTCAACCACTGAGCCACACCGGCTGGACAGATTATTGTGTTTTTTTCACCTTCCCATCCTCTTTTTTTTTTTTTTTTGCCAAAATTATTCTTTTTTTATCTAGTGGGATTTTTATTTCCCCTGCTCTAACCCTAATCCAATTTTTCAGAACTAAATCTGGTACCCAGGTTGGCCCATCCTATCACAGGTTTGGGTCTGGGCTCACAAAATCCACCTTGTGGTGGGGCACCAGAATGATTTGGGGGTCAGACAGGAAACCACACTGGTGTTGGGGGGTGGGGGCAAAAGTTTGTTCCCACCTGCTGCTGCGTTAGACGTCTGGTAGGACAAGAAACAGGTGTGTTTTCCTGTCACCTCATGCCCACCCCACTCCTTGGGTGCCCTTTTGTCCTCCTGGTTCTGGGGGAGTTAGACCCCAGGAACCTGGTGAGACCTCTCCTGTCCCCCCAGCGCTGTGCCCGCTGTCCCCGGGGACAGGAGGGCAGCTCTGGGGCCGGCTGGGCCTGTCTGGGCAGGGCTGGCTGCCCCTCCTCCCGGTGCAGCTCCTCCCGCTGACCTGCATTCTTAGCGGGGGCCTTTGGTGGGGCTCTGACGCTCCCTCGGCTCGTTTGCCTTGACAGCAATGCTGCCTGGCTGGCCTGGCCCCCTTGATGGAGCCCAAGGCTGGCCACCTCTGACCCCTCAGGTCAGGGGCCCCTGGCAGGACGATCCGGAGGAGCTGGGAGGGAGGGAAATCAGAACATCTGGACTGACCCTCTGGGCGACTTCTCTGAGCCGCCATCTCCTCTCCTAGGACGTGGGAGTGGAATTCCGAGGTGGGTGAGTGAAATCTGGAATGGAAAGTGACAGCAGCAGGCAGCCTGGGAACTGCCGCCTGGGGCTGTGCTGCGCCGGCTCCGCCTCTCCTCCTGCCTGTGCCTGCCCCCTAGCGGGAAGCTGGGGAAGTGCAGGCGGTGAACCAGCTTTCCGGCTGGCCGCTTGCGCGCTCCTGTTAGCCCACAGCCTTGAAGTTTGTTTCTGGAATGCCACGCAATGGCAACCTTACCACCCCTCCCTGACGCTGCACCCGAAGCAGCCTTCACCTCCACGTCAGCCCAGGAAACCTGGCTGCTCGGCGTCCTGTCCTAGCAGTGTAGGTTTGGAAAGAATCTCAGGAACCAAACAGTCCTGCTGTTCCCAATCAGACTATTCGGATCACCCGTGGACTTTTTCAAGATACCGTGATTTCCTCCCCCAAACCCCACCCAGGTATGCCCCTGGGGGCTGTATTAGAGCAGCACTTCTCAGACTTCATACCTGAAGTCTGGGGAACATGCAGCTTCTGATTCAGTAGGTCTGAGGTGGGGCCCAAGACTCGACAATTTTCACAAGCTGTCAGATGATGCTGATGCTGGCAGTCTGCCGACACTTTGATAGCAGAAAATTAAACTGTCGTGTTGTGCAGTGGGAGATGTGTGGCTGAAAAATAGCCACCCTGGCTGGGTAGCTCAGTTGGTTGGAGTGTCGTCCTGATACACCAAGGTTGCAGGTTCAATCCCCAGTTAGGACACAAACAAAAGTCAATGAATGAATGAATAAGTGGAACAACAAATCGACGTTTCTCTCTCCCCCCTCCTCTCTCTAATATCCATAAATAAATAAAAATGAAAAAATTAACCCTCCCTCTCCCCACCTGTGGTTGGGAACCACGGAGGCCCTCGCAAGATAAGAGACCTGCCCAAAGAGACCCCACAAAAGCAAGATCAGATGCCAGTCTGCAGAGTTCCAGGTGATGCTCCTCCCTACTCCAGCCCAGCTTCTAGGCCACTCTTCTGTTCAAGTGGCAGCCCCCTTCCTGACAGTGAAGCTCATCTTCCTGGAGACACAGGCATCTTCTTGGGATACCTGAAGGCATTTAGGAAACATCTCAGGTTTCAGGCCCCCCACAGCCTTATCTGCCAGGTCTCCTCCAGCCATCACCAAGCGCACCTGCCTCCAGCCTGCCTCTGGGCAAAGCCTCAGCCTCTGCCTTCATTCCCACTCTAGGAGTGACCGATGGAGCAGCAGCCCTGATTGTGTGGCTGGTGGATGTGGGAGAAATAGACCATCTGTAGTGTCTCCCCCTTTCCTGAAGGACTTCACAGAGCAAAACGGCGTGAGATGCATTCGCTTAAATGCTGGATATGATGGAGATCGCTTATAGAGGAAAATGACCCAGCAAGCAGAACACTCAAGACTTCTCCTGTTTCAGCTTCACTATGTGTAAAGAGACCATATCTTTGGAGTAGAAATTTCCAAATTTTCTTTCAAATCACTTGTTGGGGGGGGGGGGGGGCGCAGAATCAGCCTTTGGGGGGTTGGGTGGGTTTCATGTATAGGTGCCCTTCAAAAAGGCGTTAACTTATGTGTTCCCTACATCTCCTGGCCGAGCCATTCTTAAAAACAAAAAAAACAAAAACAAAAAACCTTTAAGCCTTGCCGGTGTGTCTCAGTGGTTAAGCCTCAACCTGTGAACCAGGAGGTCATGGTTTGATTCCTGGTTTGATTCTCAGGGCACATGCCCTCAGGAGGCAACCGATCAATGATTCTCTCTCATCATTGATGTTTCTATCTCTCTGTCCCTCTTCCTTCCTCTCTGAAATCAATAAAAATGTTTAAAACATAAAAAAATACTTTTTCCTTCTTTAAAAAAGAATTTTTTTTTCAGAGAAAGGAAGGGAGATCAGCTGGCTCCTGCATGTCCCCCACCGGGGATGGAGCCCACAACCTGGGCATGTGCCCTGACCGGAAATTGATCCAGTGACTTCTCGGTGCATGGGACAAAGCTCAACCAACTGAGCCACATCAGCCAGGGACTGACCATTCTTACAGATCTTACTGGGGAGGCGGGTGGGGCACCAGCCTGGGATCGTGCCTTCGGAATTCAAACCAGGTCACAAGTTCTTTAATTCCAGATGCCCCAGCAGTCCCAGCTTTCTAATAAACCCGCCCGGCTTTTCTTTCCTCTCTTTTCACGTGGCTCCTTTCCGCTCCCAGCTCCTGCTCCCCACGGTGACCCTACTGGAGTTGCGCGCTGATTCTCAGCTTTTTCCTGCTTGAAAGCTGCGGGCGGGGCAGGGCAGGCAGCCAAGCCCGGCTAGGCAGGCCGCTCTTCTCCAAGAAGCGGTGCTAGCGCGCCCCCTGGTGGAAGACCGAGGAACTGCAGGTGCTCGGTTCCAGCTCCGCCCCGGGGGGCAAGGCCTTCCAGGTCACCTGGGAACCTCGGTCCAACGGGCAGACCTGACCCTAAATGGAGGCACTGGCTCCCGGAACTAAGCTGGGGATCTAGCAGGGAGAGAGGGTGAGGAGCACACATGACTGGGAAGCCAGACGGGGTGGACAGAAGAGGGCTGTGGGACACTTGGAGAGGCGCAGGGCAACAAGGGAGATGGGCCAGGACTCTCAGAAGGGCAGGGCCCGAGGAGCGCGCTGGCCTGCTGATTCCTGAGCCTGGAGCTCGGGGAGAGAGCGGGTGCCTCCCGGTCACATTGCACATGGACTGTGCGCGGGGTGCGGGGTGTCCAGAACCCGACTGCACTGCCTTCCCTGGGCGTCTGTTTTCACATGTGGGGAGAGGGGCTCCCTAGCACTGATTCCAGGCTGGGATAGTGGAGATACGAGGGACACACTCGTCTCCCCCTCTCCCCAGATGGCATCGTGGAGCCCTGACGCCCCGTGTTCCTGTGACTGCTTTGTCGCGGCGCCCCCGGCCTCGGCCATCCCAGCTGTCATCTTTGCCAAGAACTCAGACCGACCCCGGGATGAGGTGCAGGAGGTGGTGTTTGTCCCGGCGGGCACTCATGCCCCTGGCAGCCGGCTCCAGGTGGGTTAGGCCTCTGGGTTGCCGGGTGGTGGCGGAGGTAGGCCTTTTTCTAAGTCAAGACCTTTCTCCTCTCTGCTCCCACACCTGGGAGGCCTCCAGATGTGGAAAGAGCGTGAGCTTCACACCTACCAGCCTGGACTTAGCCTATTGCTTAACCTCCGTCGTCCCCAGTTCCTCTTCTGTAAAATGGAAATAATCAGGCCTTCCACTAAGGCAGTGGTTCTCAACCTTCCGGATGCCGCGACCCTTTAATACAGTTCCTCATGTCGTGGTGACCCCCAACCATAAAATAATTTTCGTTGCTACTTCATCACTGTAATGTTGCTACTGTTATGAATCGTCATGTAAATATCTGATATGCAAGATGGTCTTAGGCGACCCCTGTGAAAGGGTCGTTCGACCGCCAAAGGGGTCGCGACCCACAGATTGAGAACCGCTGCTCTAAGGGCTGTGGAAGGTGACTGCCACTTGGTAGGAACCTTCCCCTTTCTGATCGGACTCTCTCTCTCCTCCCTCCCCCCGCCTCCCCCCCCCCCCCGGCCTGCAGTGCACCTACATCGAGGTGGAGCAGGTGGCCAAGACCCACGCTGTGATCCTAAGCCGCCCTTCCTGGCTGTGGGGGGCGGAGATGGGTGCCAACGAGCATGGCTTCTGCATTGGCAACGAGGCCGTGTGGACCAAGGAGCCAGTTGGGGAGGAGGAGGCCCTGCTGGGCATGGATCTACTCAGGTGAGGCCCCTGCCCTTCCTCGTCCCCTCAGCACACCAGAAGTCTGGGGACCGAGGACTGGCCCAGGCCTTCCTCCCCTCCTCCAAGCCTGGTCCACAAAGGGCCCCTTCCTTTCTGCGTCACCACCAGGCCGCCGCCCTGCCCCTCCCTCCCCTGGCCCCATCTCCACAATCTGGTTGGAGGCTCTCCCAGGTGGCCACCTCTGGGCCTCCCCTGGCCCAGAATCAATAGAGGCTTAATGTCTTTCTAATGAAATCTCATCCCGATTTATTAACCCAATGAAAGCAGAGCAGCTCTGATTGAAGAGGTGGTGGGCTCAGGGCACTTCTCTGAGACTGTGTGTTGGGCCTTTGCACGGCCCCGCAGAGACAGCCTGACAACCACCGGCATCGCTGCAGTGTTGGCAGGTTTTCTAGGGGACTCGGACCTGACACCAAACCTCCCTGGGCTTCTTCTGTCCCCTGGAGCTCCCGCCACCAGCCACGGTGCCCCATCACCCTCCTGTCCCCTGGAGCTTCCGCCGCCTTTCACCCTCCTGTCCCCCCCGGACCTCTTTCTGTGCCAGGCTGGCTTTAGAACGCAGCAGCTCAGCCCAGGAGGCCGTGCACGTGATCACAGGCTTGCTGGAGCGCTATGGGCAGGGGGGCAGCTGCCGGGAGGACCCCACGCCATTCTGCTACCACAACACCTTCCTGCTGGCTGACAGAACCGAGGCCTGGGTGCTGGAGACGGCGGGGCGGCTGTGGGCCGCACAGAGGATCCAGGGTGAGGGGCCGGTGCTGGGGCCTGCCTTTTGCCAGCCTTGGGAGGGGGTGGGAGAGGTGGTGGCTGCAGGGAAGGGCTAATCCAGGTACAAGCCTCTCGGGTGGTGGGGCCATCCAGAGAGATGGAAAATGAGCCCCGTGGGGGAACCTATCCTCCCCCTTCACGGGGTTAAGTCCTCTTGTGCTCCAGCCTGCTGCTTCCTCCGAGAAGCCTTCCTGGACTCCCTGATGGCCAGGTTTCCCCCTTATATCAGGTTTCCCTCTGGCTGATCTGGGGAGGGTGTCTCTTCATCACACTCACCACAGATGGCAGACTCACAGTTCTTTCTGTGATTGTTCTGTCTCCCTCTTCACCATTGTGTTCTCAGCACCCAGCCGAGAGCCTGGCACAGAGTAGGACTCAGTGATGGCGAACCTGTGACACGCGTGTCAGAGGTGACACGCGAACTCATTTTTTTGGTTGATTTTTCTTTGTTCAATGGCATTTAAATATGTAAAATAAATACCAAAAATATAAGTCTTTGTTTTACTATGGTTGCAAAGATCAAAAAATGTCTATATGTGACACGGCACCAGAGTTAAGTTAGGGTTTTTCAAAATGCTGGCACGCCGAGCTCAAAAGGTTCACCATCACTGCAGTAGATGCTCAGTCATGAACGCCCCCCCTCCCCGCAGAGGGCGCCCGCAACATCTCCAACCAGCTGAGCATCGGCACCGACATCTCAGCCGAACACCCGGCGCTTCGGGCCCACGCCCAGGCCCAGGGCTGGTGGGACGGCCGGGGCCCCTTCGACTTCGCGCAGGTCTTCTCACTGACGCAGCAGCCGGTGCGCATGGAGGCGGCCAAGGCCCGCTTCCGGGCCGGGCGGGAGCTGCTGCAGCAGCTGCAAGGTCAGCGGGGGACGGGGGTGAAGGGGTGACGGCCAGGAGGGCCACGGCGCTGCCAGCCTCTCCCCCGTCCCGTCCCCGTAGCTTTGGGGGCCCCTGACCCTGTCCCGCTTGGCAGGGGGCATCACGGCCGAGGCGATGATGGGCATCCTCAGGGACAAGCAGAGGGGCATCTGCATGGACTCCGGGGGCTTCCGCACCACGGCCAGCATGGTGTCCGTCCTGCCCCGGGACCCCGCGCAGCCCTGCGTCCACTTCCTCACGGCCACGCCAGACCCTTCCAGGTGCGGGCCGGGCTGGGGACGGAGGCGGAGTGTGCGGGGCAGGGTTCGCGAGGGACGTGGCCGTCCTCCATCCCTCCATCTGCGCCCCCTCAGGTCCGTGTTCAAACCTTTCATCTTCGGGGCGGGGGCGGCCCAGGCCCCCCAGGTGCTGTCCCCCACCTTTGGAGCACAGGACCCCGTTCGGACCACGCCCCGCTTCCAGACTCGGGTGGATCGCCGGCACGCTCTCTACCGTGGACACCAGGAGGCCCTGGGGCTGATGGAGCGGGAGCAGGTGACCCCCAGGGAGCAGGGCCTCCTGGGGGGACCACTCATGGCCCCCATGCCCCGCTGGGTTCTGGGAATATGGGGGGGCAGGGCTGGGAGTGGAGAGGCTCCAGGCTGGGGAGAGGGCTCTCTCCCTTCAGAGCCAGCTGCCCAGGAGCATGTCGGGTCCTTTGTCCCTTCCTCCCGCTGTGAGACCAAAGACGACATGTCCCCCTTCATGGGGGGCGAAGCCTGCGCCGGGACTCATCTCTGCCTCTCCCGGCAGGACCTGGGGCAGCAGCTGCGGCAGAAGCAGCGGGATCTGGAGCAGGAAGGCCTGGAGGCTGTGAGGGGGCTGCTGGCCGGGGCCCCAGCCCCCCAGGAGCTGGGTGGCCTCTTCCAGGCCTTTGTGGAGCGGGAGAGCCAGGTGTACGCCTGAGCGCCAGCTCCTCCTGGCCTGGCGTGGGGCGCGGGGCTGGGGGGGGGCCTGGACCCCCGGGCAGTGGGATCCGAGCAGGTCCTTCACGCCCCTTGTTCTGAGTGGCTGGCTCAGCCTCGTCTTCATAAATATGTTTTATTTCTTATGTGTTTTGCTGATTTTCCCTCGAGCTGCCCCCAGTGACGTGAACACATTCAGGGCCTGGAGACACTTTATTGGGACAGGCTCCCGCCACAGGGGGTCTCTGGGAGGGGGTCTCCCCTTGTTCTTGCCCAGCCCTCCTTCCCATGGCTTCGCTGACAGCCCAGGGCTGTACTTCACTTCTTGATTCTCCTGGTCATGGTTGTGCTGGGGGCCCCAGCCAGGGCGGCCTTGGGGGCTGCAGCTGCTCTGACCCCCCTCCTTGCCTGCACGGTGCTTTGGGGGCCCCTGGAAGCCAGGGGGCACAGCTTCTTGGTGGCAGAGGAGGCTTGTGGCAAGGAGGCAGGCTCCGGGGGTGGCTCCTTCCCCTGCCGGGGGGCGGCAGCGGAGGGGCAGTCCCCAGCCATGGGCCTCCCCGGCAGCTGGGGCAGCTCCGTGAGGACCGGCTGGGTCTCTAGCCTCAGCTGGTGCTCCGCCTGGGCTGCCTGCTGCCTGTGCGCCTTGTGCCTGCCCATGTCCTGCTCCAGCTCCTGGAGGAAGCCTGTGAGGGCCAGGACGGGGTGTCGGATGGAGCCCGGGCTCAGCAGGAGGCCCCGGGCTGAGGGAGCTGGTCTCTGGCTGATCTGAGCAAACTGCCATTCCCAACCGGGAGGAGCCTGAGACTGGGGGCGGGGGGGGGGGGGGGGTGTCACCTGTGTGCCCAGGCTGACATCTGGCCCTGGCTGTACTGTCCTCTGGCCCAGATGCTGAGCTGGGCCTGGGGCTACTTTCCCAAGACCCCCCAGGGCAGGGGTGAGCTCTGGGGAGGCTGCAAGCCTTGGGAAGCAGGGTCACCTCGCTCTGCACGGAACGGGCCACTCAGCTCTGGGAATTCTTCATCCGAGGCTTTGTCCTCCTCATCCGAGTTCCAGCGCTCCGACACGGGCTGCCTGTCCAGGTCCATGAGCAGGGGCAGGGCTCCTGTCACCAGCTTCCTGCAGGGCAGCAGGCAGAGGCTACGCTGGAGGGCGCCCCTGCGTGTGGAGCCTGGGACACTGCGCACAGAGGAACAGCACCCACACCGGGTAGGATGGTGGCTCAGGAGCAGGAAGTCCCCAGGTTGCTAAGGGCTGGTTTTCTGTGGAGTGATGGGGGTGAAAGGGAAAAGGGGGCCGACTTGAGCTGGGGCGGGGGAGGAGAAGGGACCATGGGCCAGACTCCAGATGTGCAGGCTGAGCGGGAGCCCACATGGAGTTAGTAGGGGGAGCTCAGCCATCACCCCTTTCTTCTCACCTTCAGTTCCCCTCACCTGTAGCCATCCTGGTTGGTGCAGCTGTTCCCAATCAGGTTGAGGATGAGAAGGCTCTGGGGGAATTCATCTGCTCGAACCAGAGTGGGGGAATGAGGTTCTCATACCCACCTTCCAGCCCAAAGCCACTGCCTCTCTGCACAGCCGGACCCCTGGAGGGTGTGCAGTTAATGCAGGCACAGGGAGATGGGGCAGGGAGGAGGGAGGGGCCCGCGTAGGACTTATTTCATCCCCGCACGGGACTTATTTCATGAGCCAGGGTGAGGGCATCCTACCCAGCTCCAGTTTTGCTATCAAGTTCTCCGAAAGGTCCAGAAACTGGAGGTATGGGAGGTCACGGAGGTTCTCCACCTGCCGGATTTGGTTTCCTGCCAGAGACAGGAAGCTGCAGGGGAAGGGAGGGGTTCAGAGAAAGAGCTGAATTACAGAACAGCTGCAGGAGAGGAAGAGGGCCTGAGGTGCTCCGGCCCCAGGCTAGGCAGCCGGATGACAAGTGGGGACACGTGGCCTTTTGGGGTGAGGGAAACAGCTAGGCTTGCTGGGTCCTCAGCTGACAAGAAGCCAGGCTTGGAGAGATCTGAGCCAGTTCTTTGGGGATGTTCCCAGGTTTCCTCCCCTTCACCCCCCCCTTCTTTGTTCCCCACCCCACCCCCACCTGAGCCCTGGCACCCCATACCGTAAGGAGGGGACACAGGCCAGGTTCTCAATTCGCTGGATCTTATTCTGCAGGAAGAAACCAAGGTGGGGAACCAACCTGAGGTCAGCTGGGTGAGGGACCCTTTAAAGGGACACAACCCCAGGACCATGTTGACTCTTGCAACTGGAGATCTGGCAACTGGGAACGCTGATGACCCCGTCACTGAGCTGTCTTTCACAACCTTGGGATGACTTGCTTTCTCCAGGTGGATGGTTCAGGGTGTAAATTTGGGGCTGGCTAAAATTGATTAACGTATACCCTGCTCACCCCACAACCAAAGAGTGACCTGGAAATCAGAGAAGGAAACCAGGGGGACTCGGGGAAATGGAAAGAGTCTTGGTGGGGGCTTGCATATATGAAGAGAGCAATGAACACATATTACTTTGATTGGCATGGTTTCTGTGGGGCAAGGTTCAGGGAGCTGGATATATTCAATCTGGGTGAGGCTGAAAGTCAACCTCCCCCCACCCCCCCAGCCTTCAAGTTTCTGAAGGACACAGAGGAATCTTCTTGGCTCCTTCCTCTTCTTCAAAACAGAAAAAGAGCTTGAGCTATATAACATGAGAGGTTTAGGGTAGACACCGAGAGGAACTAGAGCAGGAGAAGTGTCTGACAAAAAAAACAAAAAAAACAAAAAAAAAAACCGGATTCAAGAACACACTCAAGATCTCTTTTGGGAGGACTGGTCTTTCCATCCAGGAGACTGCTTCATCTGGGAACGGTTTCAATGAAGGTCTGCCTGCCTGAACTCCAGGGAGTGGGCAAGGCGACCTGGTTGGCTCCTTTCAGATTAAACAGACTTGGTCCACAGGAAGCAAGTGGAGAGGAAGGAGAGGGGGCAAGAAGTTACCGCTTGCAGATAGAGGCTGTGAAGGTTCTGGAGGCCCTCTAGATTCTTGATAGTGGTGATCCCCTCCCGGTCCAGGCGGACAGTCTGTAGTTCAGCAATCGTGTGGAACCTGGGAGAACAGTCAGTGGGGTGGTGTAACAGAGAGACACTTCTGTGCTCTCTAAGCAGGGAAGATGGGGGGGCGGGGAATAGATTTTTAAGGAGGAGTGGATGGCTAAGTGACATATGAGCAGGAATTAGCCAAGAAGTTGAGACGGGGGTGAGGAGAAAGCATTTCAAACAGAAGGAATAGTATGTGCTTATTCAGCCTTTCTCAAACTTGAATGTGCCCGTGAATCCCCTGGGGATCTTGTTAAAAATGCAGATTCTCATTCAGTAGGCCTGGGGTGGGGCGGAGATTTTTCATTTCTAACAAGCGCCCAGGTGATGTGAGTGCGGCTGCCCCCTTCCTCTCTCCCCAGCACCAGACCACTCTTAGCAGTAAGGCACTGAGGTGTGAGAACATGGGGTCTTCGAGGAATTGCACACCTGTAGAGAGTGGCAAGAAAGAAGGCTGGATGGGCAGCAGAGGTCAATTCATGCTAAGGTGTTTAGATTTTATTTTGGAAGATTATATCATGGAGGGACTGATCAGAATTCTCATTTAAAAGGATCACTTTGGCAACAGTAGGGGGAGCTTGGACTGGGGTCATGGGAGACTAATTAAGAGTTTGAGAGGTGATGACAGCTTTACCTAAGGCAGTTGAGTGGGAAAGAAATAGAATGATTCTGAAGGAGAGGAAATCAATTGGACATTACCACTGATTGAATGTGTGGAGTAAGAGGGACAGAGATTAGCTGACAAGTCAGTACAGCTCAAGGGACTGGTCATCCCTGGGATTTCAATACTATTCCAGCACCCTTCTCTCTCCCTGCACTCACATCTTCTCTGACAGATCCTCATCCTCGGGGAAGGTCAAGTTCCGCTTAGTGATAAGGGCTTCAGTAATGCACACTTCCCCTTTCTCTGGACTCTCGGCAAGCTGAGCTGTGAAAAGATCGGTTCAATTGTTGCAATTCCTTATTCTCGGAGGCCTGACCCTACTGTTATCCAACTGTTCTACCTGCCACCCATCTCCCGACTCACCTCCAGGCATGATCTAAAGGCTGCTGGCCTGGGGCGGACTGGAACGGAGAGCAGAGTTTGGATAGCCCTCGGGGATGGCGAGATCCAGGGTGGTATGGAGAGAGAGAAGCTCAGAGACTTGGGGGACAAGGGAAAGGGGTTGATTCAGGACAAATTACTGAAGTGGGACAGAAGACAAAAGTAAATCGAAGTGGAGGGTCTGGAGTTTGCGGGGTGTAAAGGGGTTTTACTGGCCGAGATCTCTGGGAGGTAAGCGCGTGCGGATGCAGACAGCGGTTCAGCCGTTTAGCGCTGTTGCTAGGAGACCGACGCCAGGTCGAGCGTGGCGGGGGGGAGAGGGGGGAGGGCTCGCGGCGCATGCGGATTACTGCTCCAGCCGGCGGATCCTCCCACGGCTTCCGGCCCCAGGTATCCCACAATCCTTCGCTCTTTTCGTTTCACTCGGCTCCCGTCCGTTCCTCCGAAGGCAATGGCTGCGGCCGTGGCTGGGATTCTGCGAGGCGGCCTCATGCCCCAGGCGGGTAAGGAGCGGCCCAGGCCCTCACGGCGTGTTAGGGCCGGTGCTCTCAGATCCCCGTCTCCCCTCCTCTGCCACTGGTCCCCCCCGTAACCTCTGACTGCAGGCAGCTCCCGGGGACCCCCCAGCCGGGTCGCCCGCCTCCTTCCCCAGTCCAATTCCCGGCGGCTCCAGATTCCAGTAATGACCGCAGACAGCGACAGCGGCAGCCAGGCCACAGCATTGATTGCATTCTTTGGGTTCCCGTGATCCATCACCTAGGTTTTGCTCGCTTCCGGTTTCCTGCTGACCAGCCCCGGTCCCAACCTTGGCATTACGTCTCTTTAAGATCTCAGCCTAAATGCCACTTCCTTAAGCCTGCCCTTACCATCCTCTGCAAAGCAGGCTTCCCCTGTTAAGTCTGTACCTTGCACCCTCTCTTTGGCCCTGTAGTTTTTATTTATTTGTCTCTCTATTAGACTTTACAGAACCACCCTAAGCAACAGGTGTCATAATGCCTGACATTCTTAGGCATGCCGTAGGTATTTAATAAATGACTTTGAGCACACTCTATAGGCCTTGGCACAGTGATAAGTACTTTGCATGTGTTATTTAAATCGTAAAGCACCCGATGAAAAAGCATTCTCATCCCCTCTTTACCTACGATGAAACCAGTCAAGTTTAGACCAGCCAAGTGACTGGTCAAGGTCACAGCTCGAGTGGCAGAAGAAAGATTAAAATCTGGTTGCATCTGGGTCCAGAGCCTGTGCTCTTGATGGTTAGATTTGTGGTCCCTGGTAACACCACCTCTCACCCCAAGAGCTCTCCGTGCCCTCTGACTGTTAGAGCGACCTTCTGGTTGAACCTTTCCCTGAGATCTCATCCCAGCCTTGGGAAGGGCTGATAGGGGGAGCTCTAGCCTGAATTCTTTTATTGGGGATGAAGGGGTCACTTGGGTTCAGTACTTTCGAGTAGTTCCCTTGTCTTCTGAGGGGTGCTCTCGGGCGATGCCTGCAAACAGGACGAGCAGAGGGAATGGAGACTTGTTTGGGGGAGCTCTGAGAGCAGTGTAACTTTCCCCATCTCTTTCTTGAAATCATGGGAGAAGGCCTTCAGAGCAGTGGCCTTCACCCTTCAGCACGCATCACCTGGAGGGCTTCTGCAGACATTGCGGGCTCCACAGATGCAGTAGGTCTAAAATGGGGCCTGAGGACTGGTATTTCTAAGAAGTGCTGCTGATGTTGGTTGGTGCTCAAAATACTTTCTCTTTGGTTCTCATCTCTCCCCCTCCCCCCATCTGTGCATAAAAAAGTGCTGGAAAATAATAACTAAGTGCTGGAGAAATGGGAGCCTCCAAGGATCAAGCAACTGAACTGAGGTCCGCCATTAGGAGGGAAGGTTTGGGGATTCAGGATTTCTAGCGGGAAATTCTTCATCCCACTTTGGCGCTAGGTTCAGCTCTGGGAGCCATGGTCCTCTCTGCCCCGAGGGTGGCCCCTTTCTCCACCCAGAGCAGACTAAGGCCTCCAAGAGGCAGCATCTCACTGCACTGCTGCTTCCCCTTCCAGGCCGGCTGCCCACCCTCCAGACGGTCCGCCATGGCTCCAAGGCTGTGACCCGCCACTGGCGCGTGATGCACTTTGAGCGGCAGAAACTGATGGCTGTGACTAAGTATATCCCCCCGAAACCCGCGGTCAATCCGCGGTGCCTGACGCCTCCTCCCAAGCGCATCCAGGAGGTAAGGCGACTGGGCATGTCACTTGGCGGTGGTGTGGAGGTGAAAGTGGTCTTACATCCGCGACCATAGCGACGTGGGGTTCCAAGACACAGTCATCCACACCATTACTTCCTCGCGTTGGCCCATGGCCCGGATGCTTTAAAGTGAAATGGCCACTTGATTTGGCTTTGGCCCCTTGGCCTCTGTGGATTGGACGGGTCTCCTGAACTTCCCTCATTCCCCGCTCCATGCTGTCCAGGTGTGTGGTGGCGGCGGGGTAGTTGGGGAGAGCATCTCTGTCCTGTCTTGAAGGACTTGAAGCTTTCATGTTTTCCTAGAAGAATGAGAGAGGTTTTCTGTTATTAAAAAGAACAGAAAGACCAGTGGGTGAGTTTGACTCTCGTGCCCTTGAAGTGAGGTCAGTGTGAGTGAGGATCTGAATTTTTAATTGTATTTAATTTTAATTAATTTAAATAGAAAAAGCCACATTTGACTAGTGCAGTGATGGCGAACCTATGACACACGTGTCAGAGGTGACACGCGAACTCATTTTTTTGGTTGATTTTTCTTTGTTCAATGGCATTTAAATATATAAAATAAATATCAAAAATATAAGTCTTTGTTTTACTATGGTTGCAGATATCAAAAAATTTCTAGATGTGACATGGCACCAGAGTTAAGTTAGGGTTTTTCAAAATGCTGACACGCCAAGCTCAAAAGGTTCGCCATCACTGGACTAGTGGCTGCTGTATTCTGCAGGGCCGATCTAGAATCTAGATTTAGCATAGTAGTGAATCTTCCATTATTTTGCCTTACATGTATTAATATTTTCATGGAATTCTGCAAACAGCAACATGACTTCTAGGTCAGATAACGTTGACTGGGTCAGACTGCTGACCAGATCGGGGGAATCAGTTCTCAGGTTGGAAAAACACTGCTCTATTGACCAATCCTCTGATGAAAATGAAAGGATAGAATGGGAGGTGGAGCATGTCTCTGGGAGTCAGGGGCCCAACTATCCTGCCTGTACCTGATCTTTCCCCGCATTTGGGCCTCGTGGGAAGCCCAGCACCCATCCCTGCGGGAGCCGAGGGGGACAGAGAAGAAGCAGCTTATGTCCCCTTGGCTGTCCCTTCCTGATTTTAGGAGACAGGTCTCGTCCGGCTCCTCCGTCGGGAGGTAGCAGCAGTTTTCCAAAACAACCGGATGATAGCCATCTGCCAGAATGTGCCTATGGGTGCGGAGGACAAGCTGTTTATGCAACACCGGCTGCGGAAACACGATATCTTGGTTAAGGCCTTCCCTAACCAGGTAGGGAGCTGCCTACCCATGGACCCTGCCCGTGCTCCCCTTCCCCTGCCCACACAGACCCAGCATCTCTCCCCAGAGGGCACTTCCGACTCCTCCCCTCCACTAGCAGCTCTCTCTTCTGGGGCCTACACTGCGATTAGGGGCTGAGGAGACCCTCTGGTTCACCCTTAACTGATGTGGCCTGTGACCAAGCTGGGCAGCTCTTCCTCCCGCTCGTCCCCAATGAACCCTTCTTTCCTGCTGTTCCAGATCCTGAAGCCCTTCCTGGAGGATTCCAAGTACCGAAACCTGCTGCCCCTTTTTGTGGGGCACAACCTGCTGCTGGTCAGCAAAGAGCCCAAAGTCAAGGAGATGGTGCGAATCTTGAAGGGTGTGCCCTTCCTGCCACTGTTAGGTGAGCAGGCTCCCCTGCCTGTGGGGGTGGGGTGAAGGGAGCGGGTGCTGCAGCCGCCTAGTGCCAGCTGCTAGGCCTGAGTGTGTGAGACCGTGGACATCTTTGGAGAAGACATCCTCTCACAGATGGGGCCTCAGCAGCACCGTTTGTGGAGGGCTGCCTGTGTCTTCTAACACCTGTGTTGGCTCACTGCCTGCATCGCTATGCATGGGGGAAGGTTAGGAAAGGCAGAGAGGACTCTACTGGGGGAGGAAGTTCAGACGCCTTGAGTCTTTACTAGGTGCTAAAACCCACAAAGGTAATTAAAACAAATAGCCCAAGTATAGGGTGCTGAGGAACAGGCAGCAACGTTTCCCAGACTCCCCTGGTACTAAGAATCCCTAGAGGTACTGTTTCTATATAGGATACTGATTTCATAGGTCTCTGTGGGAAGGGGCAGGAATCAGTTTATAAACCTCCCCCCCCCCAACACACACACACATACTCCATGGTTCTTCAAGAAAGTTTAGGGAACAGTGACTTAGTGGGGGTCGGGCCAGGTGGATGATTTATGTAAGGATTTTCTAGAGAAGAGTTAGGAAGGAGGCGAGGGGATCCGTCCCAAACACAGTGTGAGTGGGGTGGGGCACAAGTGGGAGCCAGGTGGGAGGTGGAGAAGGGAAATGGAGAGCAATTCCTAGGGTTGGCATGTTTCAGAGAGGAAAGGCATTGTGAGGAGCCCCCTGACCCTGTGTTTTTCCAGGTGGCTGCATTGATGACACCATCCTCAGCAGGCAGGGCTTCATCAACTACTCCAAGCTTCCCAGCCTGGCCCTGGTGCAGGGGGAGCTGGTAGGAGGGCTCACCCTCCTCATGGCCCAGACCCACGCCCTGCTTCAGCACCAGCCCCTCCACCTGACGGCTTTGTTGGATCAGTACGTCAGACAGCAGCACGAGGGGGACTCTGTGAAGCCAGCCACTGGGCAGCCCGGTCCCCCCGACTCTGTTCCGGACTCATAGCCGCCCGCCCGTAAACACACCTGCGCACTGGCCGTGCTGTCCTTGGGAATGTGGGTGAACTCGGGGTGGGATGGCGTGTGTTCCCTGGCTTCTACCGACGACGACCTCCTCCGATGAAGGATTTCATTTCGGAACGTAGGCTTTTAGTCTCCGTCTTTGCCCTTCGTTTCTCCAACCTGTGACCTGACAAGAGCAGAGTGTCAGCTCCAGGTTCAAGGCAGAGCGGCTGAGCAGATGAGAATACTGCCCTCTGCCTCCTGTTCACTGTCCCTTGGACAAGCCTCCCCAGCCTGACCCTCGCTGTCAGAGTAGCTCAGCTGAGTAATTGTTCTAAGAATGGGTTCTGTGGAGAGCCTGCTGCCAGGCTGCATGCTAACCCTTCCTAGGTGTT
Source organism: Myotis myotis (assembly GCF_014108235.1). Classification (NCBI taxonomy): domain Eukaryota; kingdom Metazoa; phylum Chordata; class Mammalia; order Chiroptera; family Vespertilionidae; genus Myotis; species Myotis myotis. The sequence goes on along the minus strand of NW_023416321.1, from coordinate 9,626,856 downwards.
AGTTCTTGTATTCTGGGGCAGAGAAGTTACAGCGCCTGCCCAAGGTCATGCGGCTGCTAAGTGGCAGAACAGGACTTGAACCAGGCTCTCTGCTCTGAGACGTGCTCTGGATTCTAGAGCTTCCTCAGTGAGGTCCCGGGTGGGCTTGGATGTGAATTCTCCATCCGCGGGTGTGCCGTGTTGTGGAAAGGCTGGGAACACTGCTTTATGACAAAAATAAATGTATTTTACTTAGTCTGTTTTGCTGTTTACAAACTTACCTTCCTGTCCACTTATCCTCAGGCTCATCTCTGACTCTCACTTCCCTTCCTAGAAAACCCTTCCTCTCCTGTGTCCACGCCTGTCACTTCCCTGTCCCCACACCCACAAGAGGCATCCCCACAGGCTTGTCCTTGGGAGGCAGCCACCAGCTCTGCCCAGCAGCTACCATGTCTCAGGTGGTTCTGAGCAAAGGAGCTGGGGGGCAGCCAGCATTCTGCAAAGATGAGGGGATTTGGGGGCTCTTAAGTAGAAGGTGTCATCCAAGTCCTGGGGAACAAAAGTGCCTAATGAAGGAGAGAAGCCGGCCCTTGCCCTTGGCGCATGCGCTGGGTGGACGCAGGGTGCGCGGGGAGAGTGGCCGTTGAGCATTCCTCCTGGACTTGGAGCTGCGCCCGGCTCCCCGGGGCCTGGGCGGGCACCACGCTGGCAGCGGCGCTCTGCCGCAGCCTCTCTGTGGCCTGGTCTGGGACCAACTGCCCTGAGCCCAGCTCTGCCCGGACACCCAGGATGCTCAATCAGTGTGAAATGCGTTAAAAGGCCCTTGAGGCTCACGGGTGCCAGAGCTGGTCTGCACAGTGCTGCCCCGACTCCCAGAACCACAGGTGCAACGGCGCCCTCCTGGGGCGGGGAGCTGTGCTGAGGTTCTGAATGGCGTGGGGAGCAGGCTTCTGAGAGGTGTAACACCATGAGGGGTCAGCCAAGGCCCTGTGGGCACCAGGTGGGCGGGGGAAGTGGCCTAAAGCATTTCTCCCCACATTGCATCCTTGACCTGCTGGCGGAGCCCGGGGCCCCACCAATAAAAACCCACTTTCCAGAAAGAGGCTTTGCTGCACTTAGAGCTGTCAGTCAGTTTCACATTCATTTCAGTGGAGTTGAGACCTTTCTCAAGAGCTGATTTTTAATTAGATTTGAGCACTCCAGCAGGGCAGGGGTGCTCAGAAGGGAGGGGACTCAAGTGGGCTCCAGCCAGACCTTAACGGCCAGCTGGTCCCCGCCCCTGCCCTGCTCCTGGTGCAGGGACAGCAGGCTGCGGGCTTTGTCTCGCTGCAGAGGTGCTCGGAGTCCCCCACCCCATGGCGCCAGTGGCAGCCTCTGGGGGGCCATCCGCTGGCTCCTTTGAGCCTTGACTGCCCTGCTGACTGTGCTCTTGGCACTGTCCAAAAGGGGCATCCCTCCCTCCCCATCAACCCGATACCTTTGCTGGCTCCAAACTTTGCAATCTATTTTCAGATGTAAAACGAGAGGCAGGAGTTAATAATAATAATTAAAAAAATGGACGTGGGTACTAACGGGTCAAGGCCAACGTGCGTCTGAGTAAACCCTTTCCCACCACTGGCGTTAGGCCAGCAGCTCCCCAGTCCTCTGTAATCCCTTGGAGCTGTGCCCAGTGGGGTCCCTGCCCCTGCGCCCAGGCCTCCTCAGCTCTGGGGAGTCACTCAGCCCTGAGTCCTCCCGGGAGCAGGGGGGCAGAGCTGAGCAGCTGCCCAGAGCTTGGCGGGAGGAAGAGCGGGGGAGGGGAAGGTGGGGAGATCCGGCGAGAGGGGAGGCTCCTCTGTCTCCTTCCTTCCTGGTTCCTGCAGCAGCCGGTGCCACTTGGCTCCATGAGGAGGGAGCGGGCGACTTGGAGACGGTGACTCAGAGGCAGAGCTGCGTGCGGGCCAAGGAGCACTGGCGCCCATGGACCCTGCGGTAAGGGGCCGAGTCAGCTGACCTGCCTCCCACCTGCAGCTGGCCGGTCTGCCCCTTCGGAGAAGGGGACTGGAACGGAGGTGGAGACGGGGCACACTCACCTGACTCACCTCGACCCCACACCCTCTAATGACAGAGCCTCCCCCTCCGGCCGCCAGCAGTGCGGGGCCAGGATCCCACGGGGCCAGGGAAAGGGCACAGGGACACCCAAACACTGGGAGAGTTTGGGAACTTTCAATGGCTGAATGCGGGAATTTCTCCCCAGGTCAGCCTCTGGCAGCATGCGCCCCTCTGCCCCCACCTCCCGGTCACCCCTGCCCCAGTCACCCCTGCCCCGGCCACCCTTGCCCTACCTGTCCCCGTTCCCTGTTGCCTCAACTCCTCAGGTGCTTACAGGCTCACAGAAGATCTGAGCTGTTTCCCCAGCCTCGGGCCAACCTTGCCCCTCCAGTCCCCTCCCCCGTCTCACACACAGAGCCTCATGCATTATTGATCTCCCGGTGCAGCCAGGGTGGCCTGAGCTGGTGCCAAGGGCGCCAGTGGGCACCGCTGCGGGGACCTGTGCGGGCCTTGACATGCTCTTGGCCAGCTCTTCTCCGCCCCCCACTTCCTCCTCATCTCCATCCGCTCGGTCCCCTGCTCTCTGGGTGGGTGGTACTTGTCAGGACCCCCAAGGACTGGGGTGATAGGGGATGGAGAGGCTTTGGGGGACACTGAGCTTCTGAGGTGGGCATCCAAGGGGGCTGTTGGAGGGGAGGAGGCACAGGGAACAATTGGGCTGTCTCGGGCCTCAGTTTCCCCATGCAGAAAATGGGAGCCCAAGAACTAGAGGATATGGGGACCAGTTAGTGGGGAACTGGGGTGAAGGGGTTGGGGGAGGAGGTCATGGTAGAGGAGTCTCCCGGCCATGGTGGTGGCGGTGCGGGGTCCTGAAGGAGGAGGAGCTGGCTGAGATCTTGCTTGTCTAGGCTCTGAACTCCTCTGGCCTTTTTCGGATCCTCTTCCTCCACTCACTCCTATCCTCCCAAGGAAGCCTTCAGAGAAAGCGCCCAGTGTTTCCTGGAGCCCAGGAATGTGTGCTCAGGGTGGGGCTGGGTGGACTGTTCCTGGTTTTCTCTGGGCACTGCCTGCCTCCCTGCACTATCTCAGTGGCTGCGGGAAGGTGGAGGCAGGGAGACCCACCCGCGGTGGGGGGGGGACCGACCAGGAGAGGTGGGACGGGAGCAGAAGAGGTGCTGGTGAAGTGTGGTCCTAGTGGGTGCAGGACAGGTTGGCGGTGGAGCAGGCGCTAGCAGGCACGCAGCTAATGAGTCTCTCTCTCTCTCTCTTGCTTCAAGGGCCCCCTCAGGACAAGGCGACATCCTTCCCCTTCCCCCCGGCTCTGAGTCCTCAGCAGGGAGTGGCCGCTCCTTCTCCATGGACTTCCAAGAGCGGGGTCCCCCCTCGCTGTCCGAGAGCACTCAGTCCGCAAAGTCCAGCAGCGCCCAGCAGGTCTGAGGACGGGAGGCAGGCAGGGGGTGGGCTTTATTTGGCCCAGAGGGCCCTCACCAGCACCCCTTCCCCCACCCCGACTCTGTCCTGGACTGCAGGCCTCTGAGCTGTGGGAGGTGGTGGAGGAGCCTCGGGGCCGGCGAGGCGCAGAGGGTGTCATGCCCGACAGGCAGGAGGGCCACCTGCTCAAGAAGAGGAAGTGGCCTCTGAAGGGCTGGCACAAGGTAGGTTCCAGGGCAAGGGCAGGGCCAAAGTCAGGGCAGCATGGGGGATGCTGGAGGCGGCTGGGTATGCTGTGTGCATGCGTGCGTGCGTGCGTGTGCGTGCGTGTGTGTGTGTGTGTGTGTGTGTGTGTGTGTGTGTGTGTGAAGAAGGGGAAGAAAGATCCATGTGTGCAGTTGCTCTCTCCCCACACCCTTCCTCTTGGTCACCTGGGTCCTGTTCCCCCTGGGTGACGTCACAGAGATACTTCGTGCTCGAGGACGGGATCCTTCGCTATGCGACCACTCGGCAAGACGTGAGTCAGGGCCTGGCTGGGGGTGATGGAGGAATCGGGTCCCAAAATGCCCTGGGCAGGCAGGGGGCTTCTGAAACCCCCCAGAGCAGGGCCCGAGTCCCAGGCCCCCCTATTCCTGGGTGTGGGGTCTTGAGCAGGTGTCTTCCCTGGGCCTTAGCTCCCTCCTCTCTAAGACGGGGAGAGTGCGATCACCCATGTGTAAGGTCATTGTCATCGTGGTGAGGGCCCTCGGGACAGGGCCTGGCACAAAAGTACCCAAGAAGGGGAGCTTGATCCTCCTCCTCCTTGTCCTGTCCTGGTGCTGGGAAGAAGGAGCTGAAGGCCAAGCAGCCTGGGCCCTCTATTCCTCAGTCTTGCGGACCCCCGAGAGGGGGCGGGTAGTTTTCCCTGCCCTGTGACTCCCTGGAGCTCAGAATGTGACTTGTGAGTTCTGTGCACAGAAGAACGACAGAGAGGTCCCTGCTGGTACTGTGACTTGGTTATGAGGGTGAACCTGCTGCTTGGTCTCAAGTGGCCTCAGGGACATGATGGCTCTGTGGCCCAGGGGTCTAAAAACATCCCCTTCCCCCCACAATCCCCCCCTCCCCCAGATCACCAAGGGGAAGCTGCATGGCTCCATCGATGTCCGACTGTCTGTTATGTCCATCAACAAAAAGGCCCAGCGCATTGACCTTGACACCGAAGACAACATCTACCACCTCAAGGTGACATGCCTGGGAGCCCGTCGGTGGCTTGGTCCCCAGCCTGGCAGAGGCACTGGGGCCCCCAGGAGAGGGGGACAGGGGCTGAGGGTCCGTCCCTGAGTTTGATAAGAAGGGAGCTCCCATCGTGTCCAATAGCCAATGGCAAACCGCCCCTGCTGGTTGTTAGATGAACAAACAGAACTCAGAGCTCGGACACTGGGGAAGCTGGGTTCCATCTCCTGCCGGGGGCCTTTGCAGAAGCTGGACATAAAGCGAGAGAGCCTGCTTGCCTGGGGACCAGAGCCCCAACTTCCTGCCCTGGAAAGCACTCCTCCTTTCATGTGTCCCTCCCCCTCCCATCACGTCTGCAGATCAAATCCCAGGACCTGTTCCAGAGCTGGGTAGCCCAGCTGCGTGCCCATCGCCTGGCCCAGCGCATGGACATGCCCCGCGGCCCGCTGCCCAGCAACTCTCACCGGAAGGTAAGGTGGGCCCTGGGGCAGGAGCCGCGGGGATTCAGAGGTGGCGGCTTCAGGGAACAGTGAGACCCAGGGCGGTGGGCACCATCCTTCCTGACCCTTGACTCACCCCACAGGTTCCTGGTGCCCAGCTTCCCACAGTGATTAGTGCCTCAGCTCTGCCTGGGGTTGGACCTCGGGAGAAGGTGTCCTCCTGGTTGAGGGGCAGTGATGGCCTAGACCGCTGCTCTCACGGTGAGGGGCCCACACTGTCATGTTTACATGGCATCAGCAGCCACAAGAAGGAGAAATGTTAAAACGTTATCCTTGTGCCTCAGGGAGCCCAGTCTGATGGGGGAGACAGCCTGTGCCTCCAAGCTGACGGTCTCCTCAGGCCCTGTCCGGGGAGTCCCAGTCCTACAGAGGGTGGTGGGGCTCCTGGCTCATGGGCAGGCGGGACACAGGGCCAGGCCTCATGCGAGAGAAGATGCAGGCGCCAGTGCAGGGAGGAGGAGTGCAGGGAGTGAGGCTCTAGAATCGGGTGCCTGGAGGGGGGCTGTGAGGTTGGCCCGGGAGAGGGGAGTGCAAACCAATGAGGCCGGAGAGAGCGTGAGGCAGCAGAGGGAGGGTGTGATGTGGCGACTGTGGGGATTGGGTGCCGCTTTCCCGGGGAATCCAGGGTGGGGCCAGACCAAGGGTGGGAACTGGGAGCTTCTGTGGGCTCACGATTCCGGGTCAGGGGGAGGAAGACTCTCAGGATTTCCCTGGCTGCCGGAGGAAGAGGAAGGAAAGCTGGGGGACAGACTCTGGGGTACCTGGCCAGTGTCGGGAGGACTTCCTCATTCATTCTTCCCGCAGAGCTCTCGGAGTGTCAGGGGAAGCTGCAGGAACTACACCGACTCCTCCAGAGCCTGGAGTCCCTGCACCGCATCCCCTCGGCCCCTGTGATCCCCACGCACCAGGTGAGGTCCAGGGGAAAGAGGGTGCAGGCTCCTGCTGGGCGGGGGGTGGGGAGGCTCTCGCCTGCTTGCTGCGTCCATCCCATCACTTCCCGGGACAGGTCCCCAGCCCCCTTAGGTCACTGCTGTTTTCAGAGAGGCAGGCACCGGCCCCCTTACTCTCTTCCTATGACCAGCTGCCTCGGGGCTGTCGCTCTGTCCCTTTGGAGCGACCCTTCCTCCTGTCTGCCAGGGGGTCGGGCTCCTTTCTCTGGGAGGTCGCTTTCCCTGTGCCCTCCTCCATGGCCCCCTGCCTCTCTCCCGGCTCTGATGGCTGCTGCCCCCCTCCCCACCCTGAGAGGGAAACCTCCCTCACGTTGACTTGCTAGGCCTCGGTGACGACGGAGAGACCCAAGAAGGGCAAACGGACCAGCCGCATGTGGTGCACACAGAGCTTCGCCAAGGACGACACCATCGGGCGGGTGAGGGGGGTGTAGACCCCAGTTCCCCGGGTGGGACGCCCGAAGGACGCCGCCCCCCTCAACCCCTCTCCTTCCCCCACAGGTGGGTCGTCTCCATGGCTCTGTTCCCAACCTATCTCGGTACCTGGAGTCCCGGGACCACTCAGGACCCCGGGGGCTGCCACCCCCAGACTATGCCCACCTGCAGCGCAGTTTCTGGGCCCTGGCCCAAAAGGGTGAGTGTGCGCTGGAGGGTGGTGGGAGCAGGGGGCGAGGAGGAGGCTCTGACGGCCTGCCCCTGCCCTCAGTGCACAGCTCCCTCAGCAGTGTCCTGGCCGCCCTCACCGCTGAACGGGACCACCTGAGGGATCTGCACCAGGGCTCCGAGCTGTCCAGAATGGGGGTGAGGCTTGGGGACAGGGTGGCCGGTGGGGGGAGGGGGCTCGAGCCTGAGGTCTGCAGGCCTGGGGTGGTCACAGATCTGGGCCTGGAGGGCACGAGGCAGAGGCCGCATCCTCCTGGGACCCTGTCTCCTCACCCTCTCCCTGCAGATCTCTGAGGCCTCTGCTGGCCCGAGGCGCCTCCATTCACTGTCCATCTCCTCGGACACCACGGCGGACTCCTTTAGCTCCCTCAACCCCGAGGAGGTAGGAGCCGGGTGGCCGATGGGGACCGTTTCTCCTGGGCCCTCTGTTCTAGCAGGATGAAGGCACGGGTGGATTTCAGACCTGCCACGGCCCAGAAATCCTAGCTCCCGCCCTTTCACGTAAAACATTGGCAGCAGCCGCCTCTTGGCCATTACTTAACAGTGCGCAGAATGCTTTCATTTAACTCAGAGGCCTGTGAGGCGGTGATTCCTTCCCTCAAGGCATAGGTGAAGAAACGGAGGCTCCAAGAGTCCCACTGAGGGGCCCACGCTCTCCCCCTTGTGGACCAGTGAGCTGGGAGTTAGGCGTTCCGAGCAAAGACTCCGGGGTCTCCTTGGGTTTGAATTTGGCTCCTCCGCCTGCCAACTTTGTGACCCCGAGCCTCAGTGTTATAGTCTGCAAAGTGGGGGCAATAAGGACACTTAACCTCAGAGGGTGCGTGTCAGGACTGATGGAGTTCATACACACAAAGGCCTGGAGCCGGGCTCAGAGCCGGTGCCCAGGAAGTGTGAACGGTTATTCTGGGACCCGTGTCTCCTTACCCCCAGGCTGGGGTTCACTCCACTACGCTCGCCCCGTCTTCTCCTGCTCAGTCCCGGTTATGCTTCCCTCCGAGGGGAGCTGGCAGGCTGGGGGGCCCTGCCTGCCTCTCCCGGCCTGGCTGACCTCCGTCCCGCTCCCACAGCAAGAAGCTCTGTACATGAAGGGGCGAGAGCTGACGCCCCAGCTGTCCCAGAGCAGCGTCCTGTCCCTCGCGGATTCCCACACGGAGTTCTTCGATGCCTGCGAGGTGCTTCTCTCTGCCAGCTCTTCTGAGAATGAGGTGAGGGAGGCGGGAAGCTGGCAGGCAGAGCTGGGGGCCGCGGGTATAGGGGTGGGATGCAGAGACACTAGAGCCTACGGAGTCCCAGTCCTTTCTGCTATTCTGAGAACACGGACAGCCCTGCTGGGTTTGAGTGGCCCTGATCACAGATCTCTGCTGGGACCTTTGTCCAGTTTGACGCACTTTATCCCCATTGGGTTCCCCTGAAATTGCTGCCTCAGCTCCACCCCAGCCATCTTCTTGTGATCCTATTTCAGACCCGGGGCTCCCTTGACCCCCCACCCTACACCCTCGAATCTTAGTGATCCCAGTTTCCATTCCCTTTGTGTCTTGCCAAGTCCCTGAGTTTCTCCCCGCCCCCCCCAACCCCCAACCTCCCGCCTGCTCATATGGCCAGGCCCTCCCTCAGGTATGCCAGGCCTTCGGGCAGTGTCTTAGGGCTCAGACCTCCCCAAATATATTCTCTTCCCCTTCCCACCAAAGGGCTAGCTGGGCAGAGTCTTGCCAGGCCCTGGGCACTGCCCAGCTGCCCGGGGGAGGCCCAGTCTGCCCGGCCTGTCATCTGTCCCGGCCCAGGGCTCAGAGGAGGAGGAATCGAGCGTCAGTGAGATCACCACCAGCCTGTCCGAGGAGGTGCTGGACCTCAGGGGAGCTGAGCGCTATCAGAAAGGTGCCTGCCAGGTGTCTGGGCAGGGAGGGGCGGAGGTGGCCACAGCCCAGGCCCCTTGGGGAGGCAGTCCCTTGTGGTGACTGGTGTCTTTGGGTGCTGACTCCAGAGGTGACCCAGGAGGCGAGGAAGGCTAAGCCGTAAGCTCTGGAATGTTCCAGGAGTGGCTCCAGAGGTGGGACAGGCTCTGGTCTGGGCGAGTCTCCATTCTAGTTTTCTGAAAAGGGTCAGGTGGGGCCTGTAGAGACGGAGAAGACCCCACGTTGCCGCTTCTCAGCAGTGAGGCTTTGGACTTGCTGGAGCCTGTGTCCTCATCTGTAAAAGGGGCTGAATAGTCTACATCCTGACATCAGTTTCTATGTTTATGAAAGGAACAGAAGGCAGGGGTGGGGACTCAGAAAGGGTTTCTGGGGTACAGGGTCCCCCCAGAGCATGTCAAGAATTAGATCCTGCGTCGACCTGCGGACAGAGGGGTCCCAGGTTTGGTTCTGGTCGGGGGCGCATGCCTGGATTGTGGGCTCGATCCCTGGTGGGGGAGCGTGCGGGTGGCGGCTGATTGATGATTCTCATCATTGATGTTTCTATTATCCTCTCCCTTCCTCTCTGAAATCAATAAAAATACATTAAAAAATTTTAAAAAAAGAATTAGATTCCCAGCCGCCCTGCCCCTCTAGTGAGTCCAGGCTGGGACTTGGGGTGGGAGGCAGTGGGCTGGGGGCCGGGCTGTGGGCCTGCCCTGTCTGGGTGCCAGAGTGACATGGCTGGGATGGGCCCCAGGGGTGTGTGTTCCAGGGAGAGCTCTGGGGCCACCCCGTCGCCGCTGCCTGCCGGCGGCCAGTGGGCCCGGGGTTGACGTGAGCCTGTGGAACATTCTGCGTAACAACATCGGCAAGGACCTGTCCAAGGTGTCGATGCCCGTGCAGCTCAATGAGCCGCTCAACACTCTGCAGCGGCTCTGCGAGGAGCTCGAGTACAGCAGCCTCCTGGACCAGGCCAGCCGCATCGCCGACCCCTGCGAGCGCATGGTACCGGCCCCCACCGGCCCCTGGCCCCGCCAGGCTGCCTCTTCCCCACCCCGCGGGCCCCTGCCTCCCAGAAACCCTGGCTGCGCTGTCCTCTTGCTGCCGAAGCTCCACCCCAGGACCCAGCCCTTGCTCCGATCCCACCACCCAGTGGCGTTCTCCCCGCCCTTCCCCCTGCAGGTGTACATCGCCGCCTTTGCCGTCTCTGCCTACTCCTCCACGTACCACCGAGCAGGCTGCAAGCCCTTCAACCCCGTCCTGGGGGAGACCTACGAGTGTGAGCGGCCTGACCGAGGCTTCCGCTTCATCAGTGAGCAGGTGTGCGCCCCGGGAGAAGGGGGCTGTCCTCACGGGGGTCGGGGCAGGGAAGCACCTGAGCTTCAGAGGGGCCAGGGCCTGGGAGAGGGCAGGGGCAGTGGGCTCGGTGCCAGCCACTGGGCCACGTGATGGCGGTACAGAGGGCTCTACCCGAAGGAGCCCCCACTGAGTGTGGGAGACGGACTGAAACAAGGGGCTACTGTGCCACACTCTAGAGCGGGGATCGTGGGAGCTCACAGGAGGTTACTCGGCACCCCTGCCTGGGAAGGCAGGCTCTAGGGCAGGGGTGGGGAACGTCCGGCCCGCGGGAGGTAAAAGGCCCGCAAAATCATTTGGTCTGGCCCTGCCAAGGCAACCACAGGTGGGACTTGAAATTCAATAAATCTAGGAGCTTTTTTCATAGCAACATAATTTATATTAAGTGAATTATATTAAGCGAGTGATGTTAGAAATATCCAAACGGCCTTTGGCAGAAAAAAGGTTCCCCACCCTGACTCTAGGGGGTGATCTTGAGCTACGTCTGGAAGGATGAACTGGAGTTCACCAGGAGTACATGGGAGTGGGTAGGACGGGATTTGCCAGACAGTAGAGAAACGGATGGAGCACGTTTAGGAGGCGTTAGGGACGGGGCTGGGAGACAAGGCGGGCCAGACCCAAGGAGCCCTGTGGGTGGTGAAGGTTAGGAGGGCTTGGCTGTGTCTAAGTCCTGAAGGCTATGGGGAGGGTTTTAAGTGGTAGAATGACGTGCTCAGAATTACACTTTGTCAAGAGCATCCAGGCAGAGGCGTACGGTCAGAGCAGCCATTAGGAGGGCATTTCGGCCCTTTCCCTGGAGCTGATGAGGACCTGCACTTAGGCCGCGGCAGCTGGATTGGGTGGCCGGGGTGGGGGGGTTAAGAGCTATTTATGTCTTGCCCTTGACAGGACTCAGCGGTCAACAGGATGTTCTTACGAATGGGGAACAGGGAAGGCGGCTGATGAGAGGGAGAAGTCTGAGGGGGTCTGGGCTGGAATTCGGATTGGGGCATTTGGTGTGTGTGTGTGTGGCGTTGTGGCGTTGCCAGTTAGCGAGATGGAGCGAATGGGAGTGAGGTAACTGAATTAGGGAGACTCCTGTCCACGGGGCTTGACTTCCAAGGGGAGACGTCCCGTAGGCCCTGGGGCATCTGGGCTTGGAGGTCCTCAGAAAAGTCACCCCTTAGATGGCAGGCGAAGTCCCCGACTGCTACCAGAAAGGGTCTGGGAGGAGTGTTGGGGGAAGGGGGGAGGAGCCCTGAGGTGCAGGGGGTGGCCACGGGACTTAGGGGGTGTCATTAGCTTCCTGGTGAGGGAGATCTCAGACACAGGTTGGGGGTGCGGCTGGGTTACAGTGAGTGTGAAGTGGAAGTAAAAGGGAGAGAGAAGTGCAGGCTTATTTCAGAAACATTTTACCGTGAGGGAAAAGAGGAAGGAAAGACGGTGGCAGCCAGAGCGGGAGATAACGGGTTGAGGCAATTTTGTGTGTTTGTTTAGATTTTAAGTGTTTTTGAAAACATGGTGACGAGCTCCCACAGCCCAACCGTGCGTACGGCGGAAAGTGACCCCCGCCTCGGCCCTCCGCGGGGAGCTGCGGCCTGCGCTCGCTTTCCGCCGGCGCGGGCCAAGATGCGCCTGACTAGAGAGGCCAGGGTTACTCTTGCCTCAGGTGGGAGAAATAGGACATATTTCTATTTGGAGAAAAAGAGAGATACAGAGGGAAAGACTGCCGTGCAGAGGGAGGGGCGATGGGCGGAGTGGGGGGCAGCGTGAGGAGAGGGGCCCTGGCCTGGCAGAGGGTCGGGGTGGGAGCCCGTAAATTGGTGGAAGGAGTCGCCTGCTGTGTTCTCCCTCTGATTATGGGGTGAATGTGGCTTGAAGGGGAGGCTTGGGTGGAGGCCCTCAGAGGACGGGGTGATGCTGAGGCCCCCGGTGCAGACGCGCTGTAGGATTTGAGGTTGCTCAGCATTGCTGTGTGACACACAGGGGTGGGGGTCTGGAGAGCAGGGAGCCGGGCTGCACCGAGGGGTCTGCAGGTGCTGGGATTGTGGCGAGTGGCCGCAGGTGGTCAGGTGAGCGGCCTGGGAGTGGTGGGGGAGTCGCAGCTGCGTGGGAAGGAGGGGAAGCCCTGGCTGACAGGCCACGACAGAGCAGAGCGGCCGGGAGTCTTGGCAGGAGCTCCAGGTGACAGGGATGGGCAGAGAGGCAGGACAGCAGGCTGGGGATACCGGAGTCCAAGGGTCCAGGTGTGGGCACAGGTCAGGGTTCTCCAGGTAGTGTGGAGGCTGCAGGATGACATCAGCGTTGGGGATAAGGGGAGGGGGGGTCCTCCTGGGAGGGTTGGCTGTCAGCAGGGCACCGTGGGGTCCCCACCTGTCCCTGCGGAAGAACTTTATAGGCCTCAGCAGGGGTTCTGGAGGGCACCATAGACAGGGTGGTGAGAGGACTCCAGCGGGGAGCGAAGGAGAAGGGAGAACGTAGGGGCCTCGTGGATGAAGAAAAAATAATGGAATTTGGGTGGTGGCCAAGGATCACAGGGAAAGAGACCTGGAACTGACTGATCTTCTGGTTCACAGGGGATTGGGAGGTGGGGGGCAAGGGACTTTTGGGGGCCTCAAGGGCAGCCTCAAGAGAACTCCTTGCTCCCCAAGGTCTCCCACCACCCCCCCATCTCGGCGTGCCATGCAGAGTCTGAGAACTTCGTTTTCTGGCAAGGTGAGGAGGGGGCATGGGAGGATGGACCTGGGGGGGAGGGTGCAGGGCAGATGGGGGAGGGGCTGGGACACTGGTCTTCTCATTGCTGTCCCTCTCCCTTCCCAACCCAACTCCAGACATGAAATGGAAGAACAAGTTCTGGGGGAAATCCCTGGAGATTGTGCCTGTGGGGACAGTGAACGTGAGTCTGCCCAGGTGAGTGTTCCCAGCGCTGGGCAGCCAGGCCCAGCCACAGGCCCAGCCACAGGCCATCCTCCGCCCGCTGGATGGAAAGGTCTGGCCTGAAGCTGCCTGGGGTGGGCCGGTGACTGTGCGTTTTGCCCCTGTATTTGCAGCAGTTTCCAACAGAGAAAGGGGAGGCAGTTGAGCTTGGGAGAGCTGGGAGGGCTCATCGCCGTCATCTGATGCAGTGGCTTTCACACTTTTTTTACCATGACTCACAGTAAGAAATGCAGAACACACACACACACACACACACACACCTAAATGAGCTCAGAACTGGTCACAAACCACATTTGAAACATCCTCATCCAGCTCATTTTACAGGTGGGGCCCGCAGCCAGGAGTCAGCCAGAGGCCAGTGTCAGAGTGGGAGGGAGAGCCTGGGCTTCGGGGTCAGAAGTCCTGGCTGAGAGTCCTGGTTCTCACTTAATCGTTATGCAAGTGGCAAACAGGATGTGACGCCTCTGAGCCTCGAGCTCCCTCTTCTATAAAGTAAGAGTAGCCTGGCAGGAAGTCACGGTCTGATTCCCGGTCGGGCACATGTCCTGGTTGCGGGCTTGGTCTGTTTCTATCTCTCCCTCTCCCTTCCTCTCTGAAATAACATATATTTAAATAAAGTAAGAGTAATGAATAACTGATAGAAGTGGGGGGTAAACAGGGTAATAGAACAGAGCCACCACCGTCCCTGGCATCAAGGGCACAGCCCGTGTCTTTTTTTTAAATCTCTATGACCAAGCATGTCAAACTCACGGCTGGGGGGGGGAGGGAGGGCGCATGCCTTGTTTTGCGGCCCACCAACCACGACTTTGACATGCTTGACTTAGGCACAGGAGCTTAATGAGTGGAGATGTGTTAGTTGAATATTTTCTGGGAAGGCCGCTCTGCTTTGTAAGTAAGTCACCCTTCACGGCAGAGTCAGAGCCAGGACCCCAGGGTTTCTTGCACAGACCCATGTGACCTGCCCGCAAAGAGCCGGGGCGCCGGCTTGGGGCCGGCCCGCTGCCCTCCCGTGCTCCGTCTCCCTCAGGTTTGGGGACCACTTTGAGTGGAACAAGGTGACGTCCTGCATTCACAACATCCTGAGTGGCCAGCGCTGGATCGAGCACTATGGGGAGGTCCTCATCCGGAACACGAAGGACAGCTCCTGTCACTGCAAGATCACCTTCTGCAAGGTGGGCACGTGCCCCTGCCCCTCCGGGCCGCCCCCCGCCCCCCGCGGCTCACGCTGGGGGAAGCGGAGGGAACACCTCCCTAAGCCACCTGCCCTCACCCCACCCCACCCAGGCCAAGTACTGGAGCTCCAACATCCACGAGGTGCAGGGCGCCGTGTTCAGCCGGAGCGGCCGCGTCCTCCACCGGCTCTTCGGGAAGTGGAACGAGGGGCTGTACCGGGGACCCCTGCCTGGTGGTCAGTGCATCTGGAAACCCAGTAAGTGGGGCGATGGGGGAGGACTGGGCAGGGTGAGGGCAGCTATGGAAGTCCACCTGCCCCAGCCCCTGCCTTCCCCCCAGACTCCATGCCCCCAGACCATGAGCGAAACTTCGGCTTCACCCAGTTTGCCTTGGAGCTGAATGAGCTGACGGCAGAGCTGAAACGGTCACTGCCTTCCACCGACACTCGGCTCCGGCCCGACCAGAGGTCAGTGCCAGGCAGGCTCCTCGCTGCCCCACGTGGGTCTCCGAGGAGAGCTGGGGCTGCGTCCCTTCCCTCCGCTGCCTCAGGGCCTCGGGTTTGGGGGCCCGGAGGGACCGTTCCACTGACGGCGGTCTGGACGCTCAGGTACCTGGAGGAGGGGAACATCCAGGCCGCCGAGGCCCAGAAGAGAAGGATCGAGCAGCTTCAGCGAGACAGACGCAGGGTGATGGAGGAGAACAATATCGTCCACCAGGCTCGCTTCTTCAGGTCCTGGGCCCTCGCCCTGCGGTCAAGGCTCCCCTGTCCGCCCCTCTGGCCCCTTCCCGCTTTGAGAGGCAGCGTCTCCAGCCAGCCTTCATCCTGGACGCTCACTCTTCCCGTTCCCTGGCTCTCTTCCCCCAGGCGGCAGACAGATGGCAGCGGAAAGGAGTGGTGGGTGACGAACAACACGTACTGGCGGCTGCGGGCCGAGCCGGGCTACGGGAACCTCGACGGGGCTGTGCTCTGGTAGCCCCGGCCCTGGGGGCGGGAGGCTCATCCTCCTCCCTCCCGCCTCCATTCCCACCACGGACACACGGGCGAGGCCAGGCTCCCCGCCCACACCCCCACTCCCCCGGCTCTGGCCCGCTCCCCTCTGCCGGCCAGAGGGGCTGCCCGTCGCCCATCCCGTGTTTGGGTGAGAACAGGATTCGTGCTTCCCCAGGCTCGTTGCCCCCATAACCGGCATGTAAGACGCTTCTTGCTCTGTCACCCCCTTTCTTCCCTGCTGGGGGGCTTGGGGGAGACTCTAGGCTCTCCAGGATCTTTCCCCTGTTTCAGTGCCTTCCTAGGCCACAGGGGACCCCTGGGTGCTCCCCAGGCTTTCTATGCCCAGGGCTCTGGCCCCAGCTGTGTGGTTGGGGTGAGTGAAGGAGGGGACACACCTGACATCTTCTTCCACCCCGTCCCTCCCAAGCCCCTCGCCAGCATCTCCCGTGCCCTGGCCCCGCGGGCTCCCCTTGCTCGGTCCTTCGCCATCTCTCTCATCCTCCTGGATCCCCTTCTCCCAGACTGCAAAACACCTGCCGCTCCCAGCTCCTCCCGCCCTGGTCTCAAGTGGTTTCCTTCAGGACTCCCCCCACCCCAGCCAGACGAGGCCTCTCCAAGGGGCAGGAGCAGGCTGAGCAGGCAGGGCGCCCTGCTCCCAGCCATCCGGTGTGAGTGAGTGTGTGAGGGTGTGCGTGCGTGTGCGTGCGTGTGCCTGAGAACTGCTTGCAGGCGAGCAGGATCCCCGATACGGCCCGGACCTGGGCGTCCGCCACTGTCGCTGCTCATTTCCACAGTCTGCCTCTCACCAAGGTGAACTACATTCCAAGCTCAATAAAGACTGTCCCAAACTTTGGCCTGAGACCATTCACTTAAACACACGCTCCAGCTCAGCAAAGGCCCACAGCTGCCTGCTCACCTGGGCTAAAAGGTGGACGTTGTCTCTTTCCCTTAATCCTCACAGCCTGCGTGTGCTGCTTCTAGTCCCTCTAGGCCAGTGGTTCTCAACCTTCTGGCCCTTTAATACAGTTCCTCATGTGGTGACCCAACCATAAAATTATTTTCGTTGCTACTTCATCACTGTCATGTTGCTACTGTTATGAATCATCATGTAAATATCTGATAGGCAGGATGGTCTTAGGCGACCCCTGTGAAAGGGTCGTTCGACCGCCAAAGGGGTCGCGACCCACAGGTTGAGAACCGCTGCTCTAGGCCAGTGGTTCTCAACCTTGGCTGCACATTAGAATCACCTGGGAATCTTTTTTAAATCCTGATTTCTGGGCCTCATTCCGGAGGCTACTTTTGCAGTAGCCTCGGAGCCCTGGTCATCCCCATTGCAATGCTGGCTTTCAGGGTGAGGTTGTTTTTTAAAAAAATATTTTTATTGATTTCAGAAAAGTAGGGAGAGATAGAAACATGAATGATGAGAATCATCAATCGGCTGCCTCCTGCACGTCCCCTACTGGGGGTCAAGCCCGCAACCCAGGCATGTGCCCTTGACTGGCATCGAACCCGGGACCCTTCAGTCCGCAGGCCGATGCTCTATCCACTGAGCCAAACCAGCTAGGGCTCAGGGTGAGATTTTAAAAGAGAAAAATGATACCTTGTACTGCTTCAAACATATCTATTGCTTCGGAGTGCCTAAAGGAAAAGTCAAAACTCACCCAGCAGAAAACTCTGGTCTCTGTCGCCCTCTGGCCTAGAGTGCTGACCCCCAAACCCCGCATCCTGGGTCAGGTCTGTGCCTCCACCACCACCCCCCAGATTTGTGTGTGTTCGAGGAGAGGTGGGAGGAACGAGACGAGAAGGGACTGGCGAACAGGGCAAGCTGCGGTTTCTCCCACTCCCCCACCACCTAGGCTGAGCCCAGCCGCTATTTCAAGACGATGTGGTCTTGGTCAAGTGCTATCTCTCTGTTCAGACTCTTCGTTCCTATATCTGGCCTCCGTTGTATCTTAGAGGAGACTGGAGGGCCCAGGCTCCTGAATTCATTAGCTGTCTCAGCCCCGGACCCCACCCCACGGCAGCACCAGGCCCCACGCCCTGCTCTGGTTTGATGATGTCCTTAGAGCAAGCTGTGCTTTCTCGGGTTTGGCAAGAACAGAGGGGACTCCTGAGTTACCAGGTCCTTCTAATCCTAGTCCTTTTCTTCCCCTTCCCCAACCCTGGGGCGGGGTAGGGGGCCACATTTCCAGTTTCCAGAGTATTAAAGTCAGAACCTATGCCGTGCCAGCACGGCCAAGGGAGACCCTGAGAGGGGGCAGTGACGGATTGAGAAAAGACAGACAAGAGAATAAAAGTTGGGTCTGGGTGGGACACTGTCTGATGGAGAGAGAGACACCAAGGACTCCAAGCCGTCTCTATTTTATAGCCAGATCCCACGAGGCAAAGTAAGGGCGTGGTTACAACATTCTCGTGGGTTTCGAGCCTACTCAATTACATGCACCTGAACTCTATCAAGCCCACATCACTCAGGCACGTGGGGCCACGTGTTCGGACCACAGGTTCCAGCTCACAACCATAGCTGTTGGCTATCATGGTGCTGGGAGGGCTCTGCCCTCCAGCTGGGACTTGCACGTGGCCATGAGAAGACTGTGCCCTCTCATTAGTCTGAGGCTTGAACCTGTCCAAACGCTGTAGCCGCTCTCCACACACTTGCCCTGACACCACGTACCAGAAATAACCCCCACCCATCCCAGCGAAGCCAGAGCCTGCACACGTTCAGGAGTTTTTTTTAGAAAAAAGGTGCTCAGTCTTCCTCCCCACTCCTCCCCCCCCCACACACTTCTTTCCACTCAGAACAAAACAGAGCCTGACCCACCAGCCTGGGTTCAACTTCCACATATTTTAAGAATTAGGGTTCCAAGCAGACAGAATTGCACAGCTCTTTTTCACACAGCGATGGGAGACTAGCCACACCTCTGCCCCCAGGAGCCAGCCCTCTGTGGCTTGTGCCATCCAGACCAGCATCGGCTCCCAGCCCGGCGCCAACGCAACAGCTGGAAATGGTCGGATTGGTTTGCTCTTGCCGGGGCCCAGCCATGAGGGGCTTTCCTGCTGGAGGGCCGATGACCTCTGAGAAACCTTCCCGCCTGGTCAGGGTGGGTCACTGCTCTGTGGACAGCGTGTGAAGGGCCCCAAGCAGCGGTGGGCGGGTGGTGGCCTCCGCCCAGCCACTGGGAGGTGGGGGGGGGGGTGCGTGCTCAAGTCTAGTCTGAGGCAGGAATAGTGAGCCCTATTTTTAAAAAATATATTTTATTGATTTCAGAGAGGAAGGGGGAGAGAGAGAGAGAAATATCGATGATGAGAATCATTGATCAGCTGCCTGCTGCACGCCCCATAGTGGGGACCGAGTCCACAGCCAGACCGGGAATTGAACTGTGACCTCCTGGTTCATAGGTCAACGCTCAACCACTGAGCCACACCAGCTGGGCAGGTGGGCCCTTGTTGGGAGCACAGCTCCTTGGACGCCAGGTATTAGGTGGAGACATGAGAAGTCGTAGGCATGCATAGGAGAGACTTAACTGTAGGCCGAGGAGCCATTGCTACCACAGGAGCCACCACAGTAGAAGGCAGCCGCACAAACGCACCCCCCAAGCTGGCTGGTCAGCGGCAACTTATGTACACGCTCCAACAGAAGAGGCCTTGGCCAGTTGGTGCCACCACATAATCAGGTGGTCACTGCCCTCCCCTGCAGGGGGCAAGGGGGCCTCTCACCTCACAATACTGCCGCGTCCTCGCCTGCCCGCATGCGTGTGCCAAACTGGCCTTGATCATCCCGCGTCCTCTGATTAGGGTGCCCACAGCCCGATTCTTGAGCCCAGCTCAGTCCAGTCCAAGGACACACAGGAGGACTGCCCACCAGGGGCCCTGGGGCGGCCGAGCACAGACCCGGACTCCTGGCTCTGGTTGGGGGATATGGCAGGCCTGGGCAAGGGGAGGACTGTGGGCTTAGCGGCCCCACATCTCTCTCCAGGTGGCTTGGGAAAGGCAGGAGACGGGCCACACCTGTTTGCAAAGCCAGCGACCTACTTCCCTGGGGGGGCTAAGGTCAGAGCTTGAGGAGCCCAGGAAATCCCTGAGCCCAACAATGGTGGCCGGGGAGAGGGAGGCAGGCGCGGGGGAGGGGGGGGGGGGGGGAGGGAGGGGCAGTTCAGTTCTCACCTCACCAACCCCAAACAGCGAGAGAGAGAGAGAGAGAGAGAGAGAGAGAGAGAGAGAGAGAGAGAGAGAAAGAGAGAGAGAGAGAGAGAGAGAGGCTGTGTGTGTTTAAAATTTCAGCTATTGAATAGCTGAGGGGATCGCCTAGTCTGCAAGGGGTAAAAAGGCTGGAAATAGGTATAACCCCCAACTCCCTGAGTTTTCTGAATGAAGAGTGGCTTTGGGGGTGGGGGGGTGTGTTTATAATCCACCGAGAGGGGAAAGAACGCTGGACCAGTCAGGGAGCAGGTTTCGAAGATCCACACCACCCGGCCATTAAAGTGGTGAAAACAGATTTTCCTGGGTGACGACTGGCAGGAAAGCTGGCATTCAAAGGGACAGGGAGGGAGTGGGG
Source organism: Myotis myotis (assembly GCF_014108235.1). Classification (NCBI taxonomy): domain Eukaryota; kingdom Metazoa; phylum Chordata; class Mammalia; order Chiroptera; family Vespertilionidae; genus Myotis; species Myotis myotis. Next base: position 9,607,213 of record NW_023416321.1, on the reverse strand, counting down.
AGGGGGCCAGCGGGGGTGCAGACGCGGCCGGGGCGCTGAGTTTCCAGCGCTTTAGCCAAGAAAAGGGTACAAAGCACCTTCACAAAACATGGGGGGGCCCCCCTCATCTTCCTGGTCCTCCCCGCCATTAGTCCCTGAGCGGGGACACTGCATCCCCACCCCAGTCAGCGGATGGATCCTCCTCCCCGTTCAGGAGCCTCGGACTATGGGACGTGGCTGCCCCGTCCACCCCAGACACACAGAGAAACTGGCTCAAGGGGCCAGAAACTTCTGGAAGGGCGGGAGGGCAGGCTGCAAAGACGAAGGTAGAGGCAGCAGATGTGGGTCCCTGCTCCCGGCGTCCCCATCGCTGCTCGGGGCTCGGGATGGGAGGTGGGCGTCGCTTCGGGACTGCGGGCTGCGCAGGAGCCCGGGGCAGAGCCGCGCCGTCCGGTTCCGCGGCTCCGGTGCAGCCCGCCGGGCGGCCGCGGGGCGGAGCCCGAGGACCGGGGACGCGGGAGCGCGGGCCCCGCCGGGCAGGAGACTCTCCTCGCCGCGCCCGGGCCGCGGCCGCCGCTGGTGGGAAGGCGCGCCCGCAGCCGGTGGGAAGGCGCGTCCGCCGCCGGTGGGAAGGCGCGTCGGGATGCGGGAGGGACGGCTCGGTGACCCCGGCGCCGGGAGCGCGCCCAGGGGGCTGCTGGAGTCCCCGCGCGCCATGCACACGAATGCGGGTCCCTCCTCCAACACGGGCACCCCAGGGCGCCCCGACCCTGGACGGCCTCTCCGCACAGCCTCGACCCCTCGCTCCCTCCATCTCAGTGGGTACAGGGCGTGTCCCGAGATGAACGTCTGGAAAAGGAGGCCCCGCCCGAGGGGAGGATGGAGAGGGCCGAGGACAGGAGGGGAGGCGGCAGGATGCTGAAGGCGGGATGATTTAGGGCCCCGTGCGCGGGGAGGAGGTGGGGACCACGTTCCCTTTCCGGTTGCCAGTTTCTCCTTGTAGTTCTTTTAAAAGGACAACATAACACTGTTTGTTTGTTTGTTTTTACATCCTCCACCCCCGTTAAAAATAACGCATTGTTCATTGTTGGGAAATTAGAAAATAACAGGCAAACATGATTTTTAAAGTCTGCAGAACATCCCCCTGGAGAAGAGGCGGTTTCGATGTGTAACCTTTTAAATATACCATAACACAGCAATAAAAAAATCCTTGAGGCAGTGTTGTCTACATCTGATTTTTTAGGCTAAATGACTAAACATGAAATGATTAGATCTAATGCAGTGGGTGTCAAGCCTGGCTGCACACGCTCTTGCTCTGAGAAGTTTTACAAAAGATGTGGCCCCTGGGGTCGAGTCATTACCAACCTTCACCACTCACTTCCAGACCCTCCAACCCAGCAGACCCACTCACATATCTGCCGTCTGTCATCCTGGGTAATACTTGTTATTTCTTCAATATTAATCAAAATATTACTGTTTTCCTTTCTTCTTTAGTGGATTTTTGTTATTTATATTCTGAGAAAATTGCCCATTTCATCCACATTTTCAAGAATATCAGTACATAATTATATGTGTTGCTCATAATAATTTTCATTAACCCAGTAACGTATATTCCCTTCTTAATTCTCAAAATCTATTTCTGTCTGAAGGCTAAAATTAAAAAGACTGATAACATGAAGTATTGGAAAGGTATAGATCAGTAGGTCTTCCACGCATTGCTGGTGGGATTGTAAATTGGTACAACGACGCCAAGGTTCGGGTTCGATCCCCAGTCAGGGCACATACAAGAATCAACCAATGATGCTGTAACCGGTTTGGCTCAGTGGATAGAGCGTCGGCCTGTGGACTCAAGGGTCCCAGGTTCGATTCCGGTCAAGGGCATGTACCTTGGTTGCGGGCACATCCCCGGGTGTGTGTGTGTGTGTGTGTGTGTGTGTGCAGGAGGCAGCTGATCCATGTTTCTCTCTCACTGATGTTTCTAACTCTCTATCCCTCTCCCTTCCTCTCTGTAAAAAATCAATAAAATATATTTTAAAAAATACCTCATATCTCCACAAGTTCCTAAAATATAAAAAAAAAGAATCAACCAATGAATGCATGAATAAGTGGAACAACAAATCAATGTCTCTCCTTTCCTCTCTCTCTCTAAAATCAATGTAAAAAATAGACTTAAAAGTTTGTTATTTCTAGAGTGAGCACTGAAAGAAAGTAAAAGTATTTTCTTCTGTATTTTTATAAAGCAGCAGAACACTTGCCCTAACCAGTTGGCTCAGTGGGTGGAGCATCGGCCTGCAGACTGAAGGGTCCCGGGTTTGATTCCCATCAAGGGCACATGCCCAGGTTGCAGACTCGATCCCCAGTGCCCCGGGGTGGAGTGGGGGGGGGGTGTGCAGGAGGCAGCCAATCAATGATTTTTTCTCATCATTGATGTTTCTATCTCTCCCTCTCTCTTCCTCTCTGAAATCAATAAAAATATATTTAAAAAAAAAAAAAAGTTGCAGAATGCTTGAGATGAGCCTGATCTGTCCAGGGTGCTGACAACTCACAAACCATCCTGCCAAACAGGTTGGAAAGATTTGATGCCAATTATGAAATTAGCTACAGTGACTTTATGGCTTCCAGTCTCAAGAATTGTGGGTCCAAACTCTTCTCCCCACACCTCCCCCTGGAGGAAATGAAGTCAGAGACATCCTGTCTTGAGCCCAGGAGACTAGAATCCCAAGGAGCCTGGAAAAGAGTTACGAAACTCAAAAAGAAGCACAACTAAATAGTACCTGGAATAAGAGTATATGGACATTGGAGTTAAAATTTTTAAACAAAGGATTACAGTAATAGACTCACAACTCAGGATAATGGCAAATTCTGGGAGAGACCAAGGGAGCTGGATAGGGAAAGGGAACACAGGTATGTGGAAAATTATTGGTATTGTTTTGGGTCTTCATTTGTGTTTGATTCATTTATTTTTAATATTACACTTTAAATCCTAAGTATATGCCACATGTATCTTGAGATGCACCAAAAGGTAAAAGATAATGAAGATTAATCATATTACTGATAAGAATCTTGACAAAAGAGTTAAGCCTAAGGCTGTGTTTACCTGATGCTGGAAGATTTGGGCCACCCAAAGAAATGCAAGTTTTTGGTCTATCATCTCCCACATTTTTGTTACTATTGAAAATATGTAAATTGTTAAACTTACTACACTTTTCTATTGCGAATGACACTATATAAAATAATATAGACAGTTTGGAAATACTGCTTTGTCACTCTCCCATTTTATGAAACGATTTGATCCGAGTTGCTGCTTTGGTATTTTATTCTTGTTTCCATTCCTGGAGCTAAGCACTTCCACCGATTGCTACTTGAGAAGAAGCAATTTTTGCATCATGTGTGATTCTGTCCCTGGAAATTTTATCTCAAGGTTCCATTCGCTATTCATGATCTTCCTAATGTAACCACTTGTTGTATAGGGTTTTCATTTTTGTTTGAAAATATAAAAGACAATGTGGGGAGGACATACAGAATGAACAATTATCAAACTTTTTGTGAATGCGTGTTTTCACTTGGCTGGGAGTGCAGTTGCTGAATCCTGTGTTGGCGGCATCACCCAGATGATCTTCCAAACTCCATATGAATATATATCTTAAAACAGCAAGCATTCTGTGAACTTTCTTCCGCAACTTCCCTTTTATGTATTTTGTTTCTGTTTGCACCTAAGAGTGTGGTGAGCCGGCACGGCCATGGCATACTCAGCCCCACGCTGGGCGCCTTATGTGCCACGCCAGCTCAGCCAGGTTCGGTGAGCCTGAGAGGGGGCGGTGAAGGATTGAGAAAAGACAGACAAGAGAAGAAAGCTGGGTCTGGGTGGGACGCTGTCCTCTCTGATGGAGAGACAGTGCCAGCGCCACAGACTACAAGCCGTGTCTTCGTTTTATAGCCAGATGCCACGAGGCAAAGTAAGGGCGTGGTCAAGATGTTTACAACATTCTCCTGGGTTTCAATCCTACTCAACTACACGCACCTGAACTCTATCAAGCCCACATCTCTCAGGCACGTGGGGCCACGTGTTCGGACCACAGGTTCAAGCTCACAACCATAGCTGTTGGCTGTCATTGTGCTGGGAGGGCTCTGCCCTCCAGCTGGGACTTGCACGTGGCCATGAGAGGACTGTGCCCTCTCATTAGTCCAAGGCTTGAACCTGTCCAAACGCTGTAGCCGCTCTCCACATAATAGTATACAGTGGGGCCTTGACTTACAAGTTTAATTCGTTCTGAGACCGAGTTCGTTAAGGAGCTCGTTAACTCAAATTACTCTATCAACTCAATGCAAAAAATCAGCGGAGAGACAGCTGGTATCTCAAAAAACTAGTTAGTTGGGACACTTGTAAGTCAAGGCCCCACTGTATCTTGGATATCTATCTATCATCTATGCAACATATTCTACTAGGTTCAAAAAAGATATAGTACATATCCATGACTACGTCATCTATCTTAACAGATTCATCATCTGTTCCATTGCATGGATTTACAGAAAGTGTGGCCGGCGCTGAACATACTGCCACTGTCATCCTCTCTCAAGAGCATGGCCATTGCCTACTCCCACACTGAGATCACCTGAGGTGTGTTCTCCAGCTTGTTATTGTTTTTAGAAAGAGAGAGGGGAGAGAGAGAGAGACAGACAGAGAGAGAGAAAGAAACATCAATGTGAGAGAAACATTGATCCATTGCCTCCCGCAGGCGCCCAATGTGGATCAAACCCGAAACTTTTTGGTGTATGGGAAGCCGCTCCAACCACTGAGCCACCTGGCCATGGCACAATACTCATTTCTTTGCCCTCAACTTTTTATTTACCTCATGTCTCTCTCTCTCTCTCCTTTTAAAAATGTGCTATCTTTCCTGAGCTCATCTTCAAATTCTTCTTTCAGGGCCAGTCTGTGGGTGTTAACCTCTCTTAGGGTTTACACATCCGAAAACCTCTTTATCTCACCTCTTGAATGTTCGTTTGGGTGCACTGAGGATTTCAGGTTTCTAATTCTGGGCTGTGCTGGGCTCTGCTGCCCACTACCCCTCCGCGCAGGTTCCAGTTCTTTCTGACCAGCAGGGATCTCTCGCCGGCCCCAGCGCTGGGCACTCCGTGGACAGAACACAAGATCATGACAGTATCACATGTCTGACCCCCCTTTCCCAGTGAGGGGTCCTGGAGCTGCGGGGAGTCCCACCTCAGACACACGGAGAAACCCGGCTAAATGGACCAGAAAGTTCTAAAAGGGCAGGATGTCCCAGGCTGACCAAGAGAAAGGTCGAGGGGGCGCAAACGGGCACCGGCCCCAGGCATCGCCTTCTGCACTCACACCCCCGCGGGGAGGCCCAGGATGTTCGCAGGGCCTTGGGGGGCAGAGCCGCGCTGCCTGACCGGGGGCTCCCTCCCGCTGGCCGGGTGACCGAGGGCCGGAGCCCAGGGCCAGAGACGCCCGCCCTCGGTTGCCTCTGCCCCCCTGCTTCCCCAGGGGCTGCAGGGCTCCGAGCTGGTCACCGCTGGTGAGAAAACCCAGCTGGGACCCAGGAGGCAGGGCACGGGGTCCTGGCTTTGGGGAGAGGCTTAGGGGGCAGCCAGAGTCCCCGAGCTCTGGGGAGGGGCTCAGGGACCTTCAGGACTTTAGGTTTCTAGCCCTTCTAACAGCCCACATCGCCACACCATGCCTCCTTTTACAGGAGAAGAAATCAAGACCCCTGACTCCCAGCTCCCGTTCTTCCCGCGCCCAGAACTCGCCATTTTCCTGTGTTGTCACCTGCTTTGCCTTCTCACCCGCATGCAAGTCCCGGGTGGCAGGGCCCGGCTCCCCCTGAGGCCACAGACGATGCCCTCCCGCTGTGACCCCAGAGGCAGAAGCTTCCGAGCCTCCATCCTGAGCCAGGGGCGGGAGGGGGGGGCACTTGGGACAGGTGGATGATGTGACTCCACGGAGGCTTCCAGAAGGATTTCTGGCCTGAAGGACAGACAGGTCAGGTCCTGGTCACAGCCGGCTGGGAGGGCTTCCGAGGTCACTGCCCTTGGGACCGGCTCAGGGAGCGAGGCGCCGGCCGCTAGAGCTCACGCCCTGAAGCATCAGAAGCCAGGCTTACCTGTCGGAAGGGCGCCCCCCTGAACTGGCACCTGAAGCTCACAGGGTGGTCCCGGCTGACCCAACGGACGGACATCTGTCTCCTTCCTCAGTCCCTTGAGTTTGATAGCCTGGGGTCCCCTTCACTGGGGGCCTGGGGGCCCCTTCACTGGTGGCCTGGGGGCCCCTTCACTGGTGGCCTGGGGGCCCCTTCACTGGTGGCCTGGGGGCCCCTTCACTGGGGCCTGGGGGCCCCTTCACTGGTGGCCTGGGGGCCCCTTCACTGGGGGCCTGGGGGCCCCTTCACTGGGGGCCTGGGGCCCCTTCTCCAGGACCCTGCACATGATCTCATTCCAACTCCCGCGTCACCTTAAATGGCCTGTGACCTTCCTTTGCCCACACAGGCTAAGCCCCGGGCTTCTCTCAGCTGGCTGGTCGTAGCTGGAATTCTCAGCTGGGGGCTGGGGGAGACGCTGGCGTTGGAGTGTCCGCCTGCGGAGGCTGGAGGGAGCCTGTGGGCCCTCGGACCACTATGGGAGGGCGTGAGGAGAGCCGTTCCTCCCCAGCTTCATGGAGTGCAGCCCAGTCCAGTAGAGCTGCCCGGGGCAGGGGTAGCCATGTCCGGGCAGGGACGGCCCTTCCCTTTGCTGGGCTTGTTAAGGCCAGACCTCCAGGCAGGTCGAGGACCTGCAAGTCTTTGCTTTGGGTCCCACCAAAGAGGCCAGACCTTCCCCAGGCCCTTGGAGCCCCTGTCCTTCCAGAATCACAGACCATCATGGTGCGGTCTGGGATGATAGCTTCCCCCATCTGCACCAGCCACTCGGGGTCTGGGATGATAGCTTCCCCCCAATCTGCACCAGCCACTCGGGGTCTGGGATGATAGCTTCCCCCCAATCTGCACCAGCCACTCGGGGTCTGGGATGATAGCTTCCCCCCAATCTGCACCAGCCACTCGGGGTCTGGGATGATAGCTTCCCCCATCTGCACCAGCCACTCGGGGTCTCCCCTCCAGCATTGCAGCGCCAGGGGTCTCAGGGCCTCTCCATGGGCCCTCACAGGGAGTGGGCCAGGCTTTCGTCACCGTGACCACAACGCAGACACGGAGACGGTGGGGGCAGGAACAGGCACTCAGGCCCCTGGGTCCGGACTCTGTCTCTCTTTCCTAATGGTATTTGTTCGGTTGTTGCTGTTGTTTTTACCATGAATGTGTGTTTTTCTTACAATGATTTGTTTGATTTTTAAAAAGAGGAAGAAAGGGTTGTCATTGTGATCTGCTGTTCCCCCATCATATACAAACATACACCCGAGGGCAGGGGTCCTCAAACTTTTTAAACAGGGGGCCAGTTCACTGTCCCTCAGACCGTTGGAGGGCCGGACTATAGTTTAAAAAATAGAACTATGAACAAATTCCTATGCGCACTGCACATATCTTATTTTGAAGTAAAAAAAGAAAACAGGAACAAATACAATATTTGTATTTGCGTGTGGCCCGTGGGCCGTAGTTTGAGGACCCCTGCCTTAGGGTATGTGTCTCTGCCAGTGCAGATGGGGAATCTGGAACCTTCCTTACTGAAGTGTGAATGGTGTCACCTTGCAGGAGTTGGACAAAGAGTGGGGGAGGACTTCGGTGTTCTCTTGCGTATCCTTTAGAATTGCTCATATATATTTACAAGGAGCTGAGATATCTCTTAGAGTTAAAATAAATTTGACATAATTATTTGTGTTTTCACTCAAAGATTCCACTCTTCATTCTTATCCTAAAAGAACAAGCATATGTTGGCATAGATTCATGTGCAAGGATGTTGGCTGAAGCATCTTTTAGAGACTACTTAGAGACTGACAACCTAACCTTTCATCCATAAAGAATTGGCTATATAAGTTCTTATCTACTCTCCCAATTAAATACAATGCAGACTTCATAAATCATGCTTTTATAAATTATTTGATGATATGGGGAAAATGATCTCCCTATAATGTTAATTTTGAAAAACAGGATACAAACTTAAATACAGTCATTCATATACATAATCTACATCTGGGTGACACAATATATGTCTCTGAGTGATAGATGAGGAACAACTAATAATTTTCTTAATTTCATTGTAAAGTTTTTAATTGCAAGAAAAAGCCAGAATGATTTCATTAAATAAATACAAAGATGATTTAAGCCTGGAAAGGTTCCATAGACCTTCAATCCCTCCTTCACAAAATGTTATCTGCAGTGGCTTGTGCCTCCAACGTCCACACCCAACACCTTTTCCTCCCAACTCCCCCCTCCCCTAATCCAACCACTTCTTGACCCTCAATCCTTTAATTTATAGGGTTTCCACCATCCGATAGCCTCCTCACATCCCTTAGTAACAATAAGGTCAGAGAAGGGAGGTTCTTGTAAGTGCTAGAGGGCCGCCAAGATTGAGGAGCCCTGGCGTGTCCTCTCTGGGGTGGTGTGAAGGGGGAGGAGGGCTGCAGAGAGGGGGCAGGGGGCAGGCAGAGCCCCGGTGCCCATGTTGGGGGAGGGACACACATTCCTGTGAGCTGGGGGGCAGCTCTGCTCCTGCTCCAGCTAAACTGTGAGGCGATTGTAGGAACTATTTTTGATTCCCACCGGCAGCTGGCAGGGCCCCTGTCCTTCCAGCTTTCTAAGCTGGGATCCCATCTCCTGCAGGAGCCCGTCTGCCACTCACGGCCTTGTTCTCCCCGACTCACAGGAGAGGAAACTGAGACACAGGTAGGCGACCACACGGGGGGACGGCGGCAGGCAGAGAACTCAGCTCCCCTATAAACTTCAGCGCTCTTTCCTCTGACCCGGGCTCCCTCTGTGAAGGGGTGGTGCGGAGGGGGAGGGGCTCAGAAGTGTTTCTGCCCTACCTGGGCCCCCACAGAACTGGCCGCAGGAAGAGTGGCCCTGGGCCGCACTCCCTTTCCCCAATATCCAGACAGTCCTCAGGGTAGCAGGGTCAAGCACAGGGCTAACGGTTGGGGGGTCTCTGGGTCTCTGAGGATGAAGAGGTGGTGTTTATTGGGGGGCACACAGCCTGAGTTTGGAGACGCTGAGCAGCTCCTTCAGCCATGATTACACAGTTATGGTCTGGTTCTGACTGACCCGCAGTTGATACTCAGACACCCAAGTGGAAGTAAATGAAGGCAGCTAGTCCCCTAGGCTCTCCATATGGACTGGGCTCTTTTGGGAAAATTGGGTGCCCTCTGGTGGACACTTGGGGCATTTCACTATATATATTTTATCCTCCAAGAAGTTCCATGATCATTTCCACCGCTACCGCCCCCCAAACACCCACTCCACTGACAAGCCATTGAGGGGGTCTCCTCAATAGGTACAAAAGGGCTTCTTGGATCCAAGATTGAACTTCAACACATGAAATTCTAATATAGTCTAGGCAAGCGTTTACATAGCACTTGTGTACATGGGTTTATACAAACCCATTTATTCCTCACAGCTACCCTATGAGGTACTATTATCATCCCTACTGTAGAGATGAAGAAATCATGGCACAGAGAAGTTAAGTGACTTGCCTCAGGTCACACAGCCAGTCTGGATTCCAGACGCTCGGCCATGCTGCCTCTCACTGGTGTGGGAAGCTTCATGCAGCAACAGAGGCACAGCCAGAGGATGTGTGTGCATGCAACAGAGAGACTGTCCCCAGACCCCTTCTCTGATTCCCCCCAAGCTCACCCCGTACCTCCCGGGGATGAATCTGTCCTGCCACCTGAATGGAGAGTCAGGAGATTTCCAAGAACCTCCTTTCTTTGACCTTATTGTTACTTTCGATCACTTCTTGGAGGTGGAAAGTGAGAGAGGGGGCAGGGCTGCTCAAAACTTTGCAAATCTCAGGGAGAGTCATAGTTCTCTAAGGCAATGTGGTCCCATCACCAACTGAGCCAGACACCAGTGCAGGCACAGCCCAATCAGGTGGCATCCACACTGCCTTCTCACTCTCCACCCTCTTGGCATAGAGGGGCTCCCGGTGAGCAATCATAAGACTTGCCTCTCTTCTGAAACCTGAAACACGGGGGTGTGGGGGTCAGAAGAATCCCTTTCCATCATTCACAGATCAGGAAATGAGCCTCTTCCTAAGACCCCCCGCCCCTCAGTCATCACATGCTAGCTGACACTCTCCTGTGGGTGTTGGGAGACAGTGATACAGAGGTGGGTGAAGACCAGCTCTCTGACCTTAAGGAACTCTGTCTAGTAGAGGAAGGTCCGCTGAGCAAAACAATTGTAATTCAGTGCGATGGGTGGACAGTGGCGGTGACTGCTGCAGAGGCGGAGGTGGGCCTCTGCTTGAGTTGGGCAGAAAGGCTTTGAAGGAGGTGCCACTGGTGACTGGTCTTGGCGGGTGGACTGGGATGCACAGGGGTGGCGAAGAAGAGCATTCCAGAGAGGCAGCAGTGGAAAACAACAGGGCAAGTGCAGGGAACTGTGAGTGTTTTTGTGTGTTTTTTCTGGCTGACACAGAGGCTGCCTGGGAAGAGGACAGGAGACTGGAGAGTTGGGGTCAGATTGCAAAGGTCTCACTTGCCAGGCGAGTGAGTTCAGACTTGACACCATAGTGCAGGCAAGGGATGGTGTCAATCTCTCCTAAGAGCATAGATGAGGAGGTGCCTGGCCATGCTCAGAGGGAAGGAAGGTCAAGGAGAGGGCCACTGGAGATGGTTTGCTTAGTCTATTAATGTCTCATTAAACATCTATGGAGCTCTCTATTAGTCAGGACTCAAGGACTCCAGAACTCCATCTCTGCCCATGGCTTATCTCTGCTCATCTCTGCCTTGCTCTGCTCTGCAAAGAGACTTTTTTCACATTGAGGGAAGCTGGCCACCCACAGCCCTGTGCCTGCATCATCTCAGCTAGCAACCCTAGCATGGAGAGGACCTCCTTCCCACGTGTGTGTATTAATCCCAAGGAAGCCTCCTGCTTGATTAGTGATGACCTATGAACCAGGAGGTCAGGGTTCAATTCCCAGTCAGGGCACATGCCCAGGTTATGGGCTCCATCCCCAGTGGGGGGCGTGCAGGAGGCAGCCGATCAATGATTCTCTCTCATCATTGATGTTTCTATCTCTCTCTTCCTCTCCCTTCCTCTCTGAAATCAATAAAAATATATTTTAAAAAAATCTTCCATGGGAAAGAACAGATTGCCTACAAAGGAATGAAAACCAGATTGTCATCAGACATCTCTTCAGCAACCCTGATGCAATCTGAAGGTGGAGCAGAGCCTGCAAAGGGTAGAGGAATGGGCAACACCACTGGTTGTCCCCACATCTGTGCCCTTATTCTTCCTTAGTAAGAGAACCTTGGGATGTTAGCCAGACGCAGAGCCATCCAGAATCAAGGTTACATCCCCAGCCTCCCTTGAAGCTAAGTGTGGCCACATGACTAAGTTCCGGCCGTCCCTTCCTTCTTTGCACCTTCCTCCATCCAGGCTGCTGCCTCTATGCAGCCATCATCTTAAACCATGAGGACAAGTGCCACATCTTATGTGGCCCAGAGTAGAAAACTGAGAGGAGCCTGGTTCCCTGCAGTCATTTCCATGAGAATGAAATAAACTTCAATTTGCTTGCACCGCTGTTATTTTTGGTCTTTTATTTTCAGTTAAACTTAATCCTAACTAATATTGAGGGGAAATTATACCCAGCCTAAATATCACTCAAGTACAAGAGTAAAATAGTCATTCTTCTCTAGGCAATAATCAAAGGGAATAGATGTTTAAGTATATTATTTAAAGCCCCACAAGTAAAGAATGGAAGGAGTACAGAAATGTGTGACTGGCAGGGACAAGGGAAAGAAGGGAAGCAGTGAAAACAAGCTAAATTCGTTGTCTTTCATTGCGGGAGTCGGGAGATATTGTTTAAACGTGATGAATTAGGCACAGAGATATTAACATATTTTCTGGCATTATGGAAGAGCTATCAGAAAGGCTAAAAAGAGAACTGGTTGAAAATTATTGCTTCTGGGGAATGGATCTCATAATTGATGGGGGTGGGGAGAACTGACCAATTTTTCAATTTTACTCTTGTGCACAGTTTAAATATGTGTGTAGGAAAACCTCTCAAGAATAAGTACCTAACTCAGAGGTGTAACCAACCCTCCCAGGGACAGAGTGGACCCAATAGGGGAGGGTGTGAGCACAGACTAAGGTTTCACTTTATCACTTTTTGCATTATTTGGTGTTACAACACTCATTATTTTTATTTAAAAAATCTTTAAACATATGTATTTTTTATAAGCAGGAAAGGGAAAATAACAGACAATGGTCACAATCTGGAAGATTCCACAGGCCAAAGGGCAGGACCTGCAGACTCGTTGCCCTTTAGTGAAAGCAGGTGTCTCTTAGTAAGTCTGATTGCCCTTGATTTTGGCAGCTGCCCGGATTGGTCTCGTCCCGTGTCCTCCACAGCCAGGCCTGAGCGGGGTTTAAAGAGAATTCCCCTCTCGGGAGGTGTTCTGCTCAAATGTCCCACTTCCTGCTGGCATAGAGTTGGAATTCTCTCAGAACCGAGCAATTGGAGGTCCCTGTTTGCCAGGCTTGGGGTTTCTCTGGTGACACAACTCCCTTAAGTCCTAGTTGGCTGTCTGCCATTTCGATTCCTCGGGATGCCATGTGCAAGTAACCAGTGCTAGAAATCTTGCCCAGTCATGAAACTTGATTCTGAACCTGGCTCTTGGGGTTTGTCTCCTAGCAACAGGCTTGGGGGCTCTGATTATCCATCTAGGCCTTAGGTTAAGATTCTTCCTTGGTCTATGAACATCTGGCGTTCACTGCCCAGCATCTTTTCTGGGACCAAAACCTTGCATTTCCTTTGGGGAACCATCTTTTCTTCTCCCATTCTCAGCCAAGAGATTCAATCCGGGGTTTAATCTCGGGGCGTGCCAATCAGAATGTTCCTGTCTCCCTAGCCAAAATGATGGTTCAGGGATGGGCCCGTGATCTATGGCAGCCCCATCAGAGAGAATCACGGGACTTTTGCTGAAAATGGCAAGACATGGACTTGCTCCTTCTTGAGTATTGGCCAAAGAAGCTTGTAGCTCCAGGAGCTAAAGGTCCAGGAAAAGGGAAGCTTCGCAATACATAAAACTGTTGGACAATAGTCACTTTACTACAGCCAAAGAGAGCAAAACAACGGTGGCACACATGCCAGTGAAGAGTCTAGATTCATCCTTGTCAGTCTGTAAGGAAGCAACTGACCTTCCCTTCCCCTAACCCACTGGCCTGGTGTCAAGGAAAGACTGAATACGGGGTCAGGACTTTCCTCCCTACCGAGAGCAATGTCCCCCACCTTCCCTCGGGTCAGAGGGTGGAGATGATGTGGAAAACTTGGACTTCCACCTCCACCTGTCAGTAAGGAAAGTGTGCCAACCCTGCCTGAGCCGTGTCAGAGACAGCCAGTTACAGCAGAAGGGTCTAGAGCAGCGGTTCTCAACCTTCCTAATGCCGCGGCCCTTTAATACAGTTCCTTATGTTGTGGTGACCCCCAACCATAAAATTATTTTCGTTGCTGCTTCATAACTGTAATTTTGCTACTGTTATGAATCATCATGTAAATATCTGATATGCAGGATGTATTTTCATTGTTACAAATTGAACATACTTAAAGCATAGTGATGAATCACAAAAACAATATGTAATTATATATGTGTTTTCCGATGGTCTTAGGTGACCCCTGTGAAAGGGTTGTTCGACCCCCAAAGGGGTCGCGACCCACAGGTTGGCGACCCACAGGTTGAGAACCGCTGGCCTAGAGTACCATAACAGGTACCAAATGAACAGATTTCTGTAGAAACTCACTTGCATAAAAAACAAGGAAGTTCTCAAACTGAATGAAAAAGAAAATTGGTAGATGCTCGCACAGATGACAGACATGTTAACACTATCTGACAAAGATTTTAAAGCAACCGTGAGAGAAATGCTTCAACAAACATGCTTGGGACAAATTAAAAAATAGGAACCCTCATCAGAAAAATAGAAAGTTTCAGCAAAGAAATAGAAGACATAAAGAAGCAAAAGGGAATCTAGAACTGAGACATATTAATAGCAGAAAATGTTAAAACTCATTGGATGCATTAGTAAAATGGAAGGGATAGAGGCAAACACAGTGAACTGGAAGATAGAATAATAGAAATGATCCAACTGGACAACAGAGAGAAAATAAACTAAAAACAAAAAAATGAACAGAGTTTCAGGGACCTGTTGGACTAGAGTGGAAGCTCTAACACGCCTGTCATTGGGGTCCCAGAAGGAGAGAAGAAAGAGGAAAGGGTTGAAAAGCACTTGAAGAAATAATGGCTGAAAATTTTGTAAAATTTGGCAAAAGACATAAACTTACAGATTCAAGAAGCTGAGTGAACTCCAAATGGGAAAGCTCAAAGAATCCACACCAAAACACACCCGAATCCAACTTCTGAAAGTCAGACAAAGAAAAAGTCTTGAAAACAGTGAGAGGGAAACGACATCTTTCCTATAGGGGAAAACAACTCCCATGGGAGTGAATTTCCCATCAGGAACCATGGAGGCCAGAAGGGAGTGGCGCATTTTCCATGAGCTTAAATAACCGTCAGCCCAGGATTCTATGTTCAGCAGAAATATCCTTCAGGAAGGAGGGACTATCAAGACATTCTCGGATGAAGAACTAAGAATTTGTTATCAACAGGCCTACCCTTTAAAAAATGACTAAAGGAAGTTTTCTAAACAGAAAGGACGCTACAAAAGAAGGATTCTTGGAACATCAGGAAGGAAGGGAGAACATGATAAACAAATATATGAGTAAATTAAATAGGATTTCCTTCTCCTATTAAGTTTTCTAAATTGATGGTTGAAGCAAAATTATAACAGTGCCTGAAATGGGTCTAAATGTATATAGAGAAAATATTTAAGACAATTGTACTAAAAATGGAAAGGGTAAAAAGACATAAGGGGAGGGGAGGTTTCTATACTTTATTCCAATTGGCAAAATGACAACACTAAATAGACTGTGACAAGATATATGTAATACATAATGTAATAACTAAAGTAACTACTAAAATAAACTCTATAAAGAGATATACTAAAAAACACTATAAGTAAAAGAAAAATAAAATTCTAAAAGATGTTCAAGTAACCTACAAGAAGACAGACAAAAGAAAGCAGTGAAATGGAAAAAAAAATCCTAAAATGAACGCTGGCTAGTGTTGCTCAGTGGCTAGAACATCGGCCTGTGTACTGAAGGATCTTGCGTTGGATTCCCCGTCAAGGGCACATACCTGGGTTGCAGGTTTGATCACCAGCCCCAGTAGGGATGCGTGGGGGAGGCAACCAATCAATGTTTCTCACATGATTGTTTCTTTCTCTCTCTCCCTCCAAATCCTCTCTCTAAAAGTCAATACATTTTTTAAAAAAAGAAAAGAAACTCACTTCAGATATAACACTATAGGCAGATTGAAACTAAAAATATGGAAAAAGATATATCACGGAAATATTAAAAGAAAGCAGAAGTGGCTATATTAATATCATGTAAAGTAGACTTCAAAGCACATTTCCAGAAACAGAGATGATGAAAGGGTTAACCTACCAAGATGAAATAACAGTTCTAGACGTGTGTGCACCAAAGGACAGAGCTACAAAATATGTGAATTAAAAACTGACATGTAACTGAAAGAAGAAATAGACAAATTGACAATTACATTGGAGACTTCAACCTCCCTCTCTCAACAATTGAGAGACAGAAAATCAGCACGCATACAGAAGAATTTAATAATACCATTAACCAACACGATCTAATTGACAATTGACATTTATGGAACGCTTCCCTGACATCAGCAGATTACACATTCTTTTCAAGTGCCCACAAAACATATAGCAAGCTAGACCACATCCTGGGTCATAAAACAACCTCGACAGTTTTGGAAGAATTGAAATCATATAGAATGTGTTCTCCAACCACAGTAGAATCAAACTAAAAATTAATAACAGAAAGACAAGAGGAAAATCTCCAAACAGTTGGAAACTAAATAACACATGTCTAAATAATCCATGTGTCAAAGAGGACGTCTCCGAGGAAATTTTAAAATACACTGAAGCACATGAAAATGAAAAGACAACATAAAAAAACGTATGGGATGAAGCAGTTCCGAGAGACACATTTATAGAAAAGAAGAAATGGTCTAAACGATCTAAAGACACCAATGAAAAGGCAGAGATTCGCCCGACCAGCCTGGCTCAGTGGTTGAGCATCGACCTAAGAACCAGGAGGTCACGGTTCAGGCACGTGCCTGGGTTGTAGACTCGATCCCCTGTGGGGGCATACAGGAGGCACCCGATCAATGATTCTCTCTGGTCATTGATGTTTCTATCTCCCACTCCTTCTCCCTGCCTGAAATCAATCTATATATATATATATTAAAAAGAACCACCTTAGATAGGGTCCTCTGGTCTCTGTCAAACTGCCATCAGTCCCACAGGCTTGCTTTCCACCTAGGTGAATCTCATTCAGTAACGGCAACCCGCTGTTCCTTCAAGGTCATAGCATCCATCCAAATGTAGCAATATACTGATTGATTGATTTCAGAGAGAAAGGGATAGGGAGAGAGAGATAGAAACATCAATGATGAGAGAGAATCATTGATTGGCTGCTTCCTGCATGCCCCACACTGCGAGTTGAGCCTGCAATCCAGCTATGTGCCCTGACTGGGAGTCAAACCATGACCTCCTGGTTCATAGGTCGATGCCTGCTGGGCTGCCCACCTCTATTTTACAGACCTGCAGCTCGAGGTTTCTCTGGCTAATGTTGAACATGAAAAACAAGCAGCCCTGGATATGACCCTCCACTTCAGACTATGGTTGTGGCACTGACCACCTAACTAGAAGCTGTGATTGCTCTCTCTTACCTCTAACTCCACAATCAAGAATTGGCTAAGCTTTCCGAGCTTTTGGTACTCAGAGTGATATATGAGTACCAAAAACCTGCGTGATCTCAGCAAGACCTAGGAATGGCAGGGTCAACCTTCTGATGGATCAGAAAATAACTTGCACAGTGGTAAAATGAGGATGTGGCCTCTGTCCTTCCACCCTACCCACCCCTACACCTTTTCACTTTGTTCTTAATCATCGGATATTACTTTGGGATGAGCTGGATACAAGTCCTCCCACTATAGGAACAAAATGTGTGACATCGTCTTCATCCTCTTACTCACAATGATATGATGTGCTTATTATGACCGGGAAGGGATGTCTTAATCAAGGTTGTCTTAGTGGTCCAAGACTCCCACTGCAAACGAAAGGGAAAATGTTGTTAGCACGTGGGTGTGGCTCAGAGGACAAAGAGAGGAAGTGCACTTGGACCTTAAGAGGAACTAGAACCAGGAAGTTCTTTCTCATTCTCACTCTTGCTCTATCACTCCCTCCCTCTCGTATATTTTATCACTCTCTCTCTTTGCACAGATTGCATTCTCTCCATTTTCATATGCGTGGCTGCCCTGATATACCACAGTTTATACAACCCAAACTCAAGCAATACCTCAAACTAACTGAAGACTTTCAACCCCAATTCCTTCATGTATCAACCCTCTTCACCAGATATGATGAGCATGAGGTGAGGCAGGGTCATATCTTATAAATATGGCCTTTAGGGGCTTAATCCCTACAAAGAAGAGGGTGTGGGTAGAGTTTTCATAAAGGAGGGGTATGGTCCGAAGACAAAATACCTATTATTTTGCCCCAAAAGTACTATAGTTCAAATATTCGTTTAACTGATTCGTTTAACTAAGCCCCCATAGTAAGTTACCGCACTCAATTATCTTGCCATTTCAAGATCCAAAAGAAAATTCCAGAGACTTATTCAGCATCCTCAAAGAAATAAAGAAATCTGTCAGGAGAGGGTTGAGATAAAAAGATAATAGGCCAGGATGAGCGTGAGATTGAGATAAGACAAAATTGAAAAGGAAACTAAAATTCAATGGCAGAATGTTAACTCCCAGTGAAGGCTCTAACGGGCACAGTTGAATTGAGGGGAAACCAAATCAGTATAGTGAAAAGCCATTATGATTCGGTGTGTTTGGAGATGATTCAGCCCAGTATCTATGCCACAATGTCTTTCATCGCAGAAGGATACTTGTCATATAAGGATGGCAGCACAGGCAGTTACGTTTCCTCAGATGTTTCCTGAAGTAATTGCTGTGCCCCTTCTCCCTACCTGTAGGAACCTCTGGTAATCTAGATATAAGTAACTCAAACAAGGCAGGTTCTGCAGAGTCTGAGAAAAGATTAAACTAGTGTTTAATCTAGTTTCACATCTTGACCCCAACAGTTACTTTTAGGCCCAGCTATTTATAACCCTTGCCATTATTAACTCATAAAACATCCTATTAAGACATGGCTGTAACCACAGACAATCACAAAGGCACTCATGTAAATCGTACGGGTAGGCCTTTGACCTTCTGGCTCACTGTCTCCTTAGAAATTAGTTTTCAGTCATCCTCAAATTAATATTCCATTACTCAGATAAATTTGGAAGTCCTTCCCAGAATACTGAATATATATCTTCATTCTTTAAAAAATGAAGATAAAGTAACAGGAAGAGAAACAGAGGGTAGCGATCAAGTCAGAAAGTTACAGGTGTCCCTGAAAAAGAAACATGAACTGGATGAAAGGCAATCAAAGACAAATTAAATAAAACTTTCCTAAAGTGGGGGAGGGCCAACTTATGAAAGTTAAAAAGATTTACAGGGTTCCATTCAACATTGATGAAGAGTATTTAGTTTAAAATGTATATATTGATTACCAAAATAAAAATATGGGAATTTTCTTAATGTATAGAACCACAGAAGCAAAGAGAACAGTAGAGGGGCAATACATTTCAACAAATTTTTGGAATAGAGAAAGCAGATAGGAGAGTATCTGACTAAGCAAGATGGAATGACAACCTAAGATGCAGCAACAGCCTGGCCCTAGCTGGTTTGGCTCAGTGGATAGAGCGTCGGCCTGCAGACTGAAGGGTCCCAGGTTTGATTTCAGGTCAAGGGCACATCCCTGGGTTGTGGGCTCGGTCCCCAGTAGGGGGCGTGCAGGAGGCACCCAGTCAACGATTCTCTCTCATCACTGATGTTTCTATCTCTCTCTCCCTCTCCCTTCCTCTCTGGAATAAAAAAATATATATTTTAAAAAATAAAATAAAATGTAGCAACAGCCTGGAATGACTATAAAGGGGGGAGAGGGGGGCGGGCTGGAAGATGTCCTTCAGCAAAACAAGGGAATTAACAAAGAAAGAAAAAGACAAGTGACCCAGGAAACAGGAGACCCAGCGTAAGAGAGACATGAAGACAGTGTCCAGGCTGATGGTGAGGGAGAGGTCCCAGCCCCATGTGAGGCAGCCACGCCATTCCTCCCATCTAGAGGGGAAGTGACTTCCCTTCCCCCTAGTTATGGGCTGGTCTTAACCAATTGGTTGTGGTGGGAATGATGCTGTCCCGGTTCCAGGCATAAGCCTTAGAGCAGGGGTCCTCAAACTATGGCCCGCGGGCCACATGCAAATACAAATATTGTATTTGTTCCCATTTTGTTTTTTTACTTCCAAATAAGATATGTGCAGTGTGCATAGGATTTTGTTCATAGTTTTTTTTTAAACTATAGTCTGGCCCTCCAACGCTCTGAGGGACAGTGAACTGGCCCCGTTTAAAAAGTTTGAGGACCCCTGGGTTAGAGGCTGGGAAGCGCCCGTCTTGCTCACTGGGCGCCCTGAGCCAAGGTCCACTATCCTGCTGGAAAGAGAAGCTAGCCACAACCTGGGGCTCCACATCTGTTGCATCAGAGGCAACGCCAGTGGTAGAAAGTTTGCCCAAGTTAGTTCTACAGGACGTCCATGGATTAAACATAACCTTCAAATAAAAACCTCCAAGTGCGCCAGAAGGCAAACCACCATGAGTGAGAATCAGAAGAAACAACAAATTTAGATAATACCCCTGCCACCACCCTCCACCAAGACAGCAAATATTGTAAATATCAAATACAAAACACAGAGCAGCTGTGTATAGAATGTTTGCAGGAACAAAATGCAATTGTAAGGGAAAATATACAACAGGAAACCACCGGCATAGTACAGATGAGAAATAAATGAACTAATAGAAATTAGTGCACTAATAGAAAGCATAATATTTCAATAAAATTTACTGGAGATGTGTAAAATATGTATAAAAAGTATTTTTGTAAAATGTGAAAAAAATCTCAATGGATGGGCTAATCAGTATATGAGATACGGTTAAAAGTAGATTTAAACTAAAATATGTATCCCAAGAATTTACCCAGAGTGCCGCCAAGTGAAAGAAGGGGAAAGAAATACAATAGAGAGTTGTGACACCTGAAAATAGTAGAATGAGAATGTCTTGCATCCATCTGATTAGAGTCCCAAAAGCTGAAATTGGAGAGAATGGAAAGAAGCAATATTTTAAAAGATAATGAATGAGAATTTTCAGAACTGATGCAAATCATGAATACACAGATCCAGGAAACAACATATCCCACATATGATCAAAAATAAATTCATACCTTGTCATTACAGTGAACCTGTTGGGCATCAAATATAAATAGATGATCTGAAAAGCAGAAAGAAAAAGACAGATGACCTATAAAAGAATGATAATTAGAGTAGCAACAGGTTTCACAAACAATAATGGAAGCCGGAAGAGAGTGCAACAGCTTTTATAAAATGTTAAAAAAAAAAAAAATACCTTGCATTTAAAATTGTGTACTCAGCCAAACTATCATTTAATAATAAGGGAAAATATAATAATCTTTATAAGAAACAAGCACATGAAGGATTTACAGAGAGATTTTTCTCTAAAAGAACTCATAAAGGATTTAGTTCAAGAAATAGGAAAGGGATCCCAGAAAGAGGTAGAGATGCAAAAATGAAAAGTGAACAAAAAAAAAAAATGGTGACATAAAAATAAGCCCAAGAATTACTGTGTCAGTACAGTAATACAGAAGTCTAATCTGTGGAGATTGAAGTGAGGCAGAAATGAAGTGTTCAAAATCGGTAAATTGGGAAGAAAATAATACTATGTCAGGAGAGGGGAAGACCAGAAAGAAGTGATCTGAAGTTGTCCTATTGACTAGAAGGAAGACAAAATATCATTCAAGTTTTTAGGTTAAATGTGCGTATTAAAATGTATAGGGTAACCACTAAAATAATAGAAATAAATTACAGAAACGCCAAACCAGCATAAAGGGAACAGCAAAATAAATATGGGGTGGGAATCATCGCCCAATGGCAAGAAACTAGCATTCCCAGTCTTGGCCAGCACAATGAGGCAGGAAAAAAGTTAGCAGCATAATGATCACAAAGGGGGAAATGAAACTGTCATTATTTGAAATAATCTGACGCCATAGCGAAAATATGAATTTACAGCAAACCACTGAAAAGTAATAAGAGAATTTAGCAAGGGGGTTGGATCTTATGCTCCGCATGCAAAAGTCAATTGCAATTCTATATACCAGTAATAAGCAATTAGGGGACACATATTTTTTTCAAAGATACCTTTTATAGAGAAAAAATACCTAAGAATAAATCTAACAAAAGAAGTATAAGTCCCATACTTATAAATTGTAAAACTGTATCAAAGGACCTAAAGGGTGACCTAAATAAATGAAGAAATAGTCCCTGTTCATGCATAGAAAGATAACATAAGATATATAGACATACATACTTTTTATAAAGTTCAACTAAAACTAAACAGTGTAATAATGAGATAATAAAAAGTGTTAACACATAACTTTAAGAGCAAGAAAAAGATAAACACAAAATTCATGGTACTGGTGATCTGTAAAGAAAAGGTAGGAAAGTAATACATAACTAGCTATGATATTATTAGTGCTTAAGTTTTTGAGTTGTGTGTTAATCAGTGATCGTTATATTTGTAAATAAAAAGAAAAAAATTAAGGAAAGAGTCTTAAATGTGTTTTCAAATCCATCAGTTTGCAGCTTGACAAAGACATAACTACAACAAAAATGAAACGAAGAAAAACATGATCAACTAAATATGAGAAACTTGATAAGATGAATTCAAATAAAAACCAAGAACAAATTGGAATATTAATGCCAGACCATGTAACATTTAAGGTAAAAATGCATTATATCAACTAAAGACGGTGCGTATGTATACTATAGTAACATATAATACAGTCATATATCCTCAGGAATAATAGAGAAGAAATGGTAGTAATGAACCTTTCTGACGCAGCATCAAAACATATGCAGCCGGGCTTCTGGGACAAAATGACGGCGTAAGACTTAACCACACTCCCTCCGCCTCATGATATAAAGAGGTGAACAAAACCCATTTAAAAACAGTGGGGAGAAGAGGGCTGCGATTACTAACAACAGCTCCCCAAGAGGGGAAATAAGCCCAGCTCAATACCACTAACTTGAGGGAGTGACAGCCGAAGAGGAGGGGGGGGGGGCGGGGGAGGAAGACCTGCCCGCACAGAGCACCGTATGGCAAAACTCCTGGCACCATTTACAAAATTCTGAGCTCTCAAATCCAAGAGGATGGAACCAAATATGTCTCCTTATCTCTCCCTTCTTTTGACCGGGTGGAGATGAACATGGTCTCTGGGTAGAGACCAGTACAAGAGGACATGTGAACTGGGACAGGCTCCAAACAGAATTGCAGTAGCACCTCAAAGCCCAGAAGGGTGTCCCCCCATTAGAGCGAGGATGCTCTAAATTGGGCTGGGGCACACACAGTAACTTCAACTTCTTAATGTCTCCCACAAGCGGCTTTCTTCATCTGAGAGGGCTCTTTCAGGGACTGTTTCTTACCGCGAAGAAAAATGGATCTTGAGTTCAGCAATTCCCTTCATTCGTCTGAGAGTTTGGGGGGTTTCGATGGTTTGGCAGGTTCGGGTTTGTTTTCTGTTGTCGCTGTTGTTACACATTGTGAACTAAAATTCAGTGGTATTGAGTGTTGCCTCGGAAAAAGCATTTTCAGTATGATTCCAATTTTATAAAACTATTTCTGTCTTTCTATCTAACCATCTAATGTTAATGATAACTATTGATGGGTGGTTAGATTCGGAATAATTTGTCGCTGTCTTAATGCTTTTCTGCATTGCTTAAATTCTGTAAAAGAAGCATGTATCCAACACATCTCATCTGTGAATAAAGAGAGAAGCAGCGAGAGCAAGATAGCAGTCACAACAACAATTCACACACTTACCGCTTATCAGGCTCTGTTCTAAACCCTTGGCATGTACTCGGTTGAATCATATGAAACTGCCAATATTTGGCTATTCTTGACCTACTAACACAGCAATTTCATGTGGTCCAACTTACATTTACTCCTTGAACCCTTGAACAGCCCTAAGATAAAGTTGGGGAACCAAAGTCGCTACCAACGCAAGGAGAAATCAAGGCCATCCTTTCCCTTTGAGCCCCCACCCAGTCCTGCCCCCTGGCCTTGCCCTCACCCCCCTCCTCCACAGGTCAGGGTGCACACACAGGCAGAGGGATGCTTCTCTGTCCCAAGACACCTTTCAAGGTGGCACCACCATCAATCTGAGCACTGACCGCAGGACCTGTGTTCTTGCTTTAACTCAGTTTACCCCCTGAATGAAGCCACTTGGGTTTCTGGGGCGGGGGGGGGGGAGGGGTGCAGGTTCTTCGGAAGCTCGGCTTCTGTTTCAGAGCCCACAGGACAACTTCGGTGCGATTCCCAGTGCAGCCCCCACGTCCCCCCGCCGGGCGCCAGAGCAGGATACACTTGACAATTTCATGTTTATTTTCAGAAAGTGATGAAGACAAAAGAAACATATCCAGGCACCACTCTCTATACAATAAATAGCCGCCTCATTCCAAAAACAAAAAAACAGAAAAGAAAAAAGCCCGCACACACACACACACACACACACACACACACACACACACACGCCACCGATCTTGCTTCTCTAGACGTGGCCCCCAAGCCCAGGCCCTCCCTCGGGACGCGCTGTCGCTGAGTGGGTGGGGCCCAGGCCAGCTGCCCAGAGTCACCTGCGTCCTCTCCCTGACCCTGGCCGGCTGGCCGTTACGAGATCCATGTGCCTTTATTTTCCCATCAGAGAGTAACACACACACACACACACACACAAATGCTGAATGTTCTTCTACAGAGAAGAGAACTGAACCTTCACTTCTCCGCGGCGCCCCCCACCCACCCCCCTGAAGAGAGGACGCCCCTTCGTGTCCAAGACCTTCTTGTTCTGTTTTCTGTTCTCCAGCTGGGAGCCCGCAGCCAGAAGCAGCACCAGGTAAATGACTGTAGTTAGGGCACAGGAAGGGGAAGGAACACTCCTTCCAGGGGTCACCATGGGCCAAGGAGCAGCCGGTGAACCCCAGAATTTTGCCCCCCCTCTTTCCCCACCGACTACAAAAGGAGAAGGAACAGAGGGAGCTGGGGACCGCTCAGTCCTGAGTCTGTTGTCTTCGTTAGCTGGTGTCCTCCAACCGAGTCATCTGCTCAATTGGGAAAATAGTTATAAAACTGGCCCTCGGTTTCCTTATCAAAAGGAGAGGGGGCCCCAGCAGGGGAGGAGCTGTCGCCACTGGAAGGATAGGGGGACACGCGTCTCCTCTTAGAGTCTCCTTCGCCCAGTCCCGAATCCCCGGACTCCGGCCGGATGAGGGCGATGTCCGTCCACAGCGAGGGGGAGCCCTGGTCCTCCAGCGCCCGCCCCTCGGAAGCACCAGGGCCCGGGTCCATGGGCAGAGTCCGCATGGGGCGGAACCAGCCGGCCGGACCCATCTTGGGAGGGTACTGGGGGGCCACGGGCCAGCCAGCGCCGGGTGCCAGGACCTCCTGGCCTCTGTAGTAGGACACGGTGGGCCCAGGGGCCGAGGGCAGGAAGGCCGGCTTCATGCTGACCGCTCGGAACTCGGCCTCGTAGCTGTGGTCCCGGGGGGCCCCCAACCAGTAAGGCTGGGGAACCACATCCTTGGCCTGGCCGGGAAGGTCGGGGTAGAAACGGCTGGGAACGGGATACTGGCTGGGCAGGAGCGAAGAGTAGTGGTCTCCCCCGAGCAACTGACAGTTGGGTCCAGGCGGGGAGGGGACACCGGTGTCCACAGATGCGTACATACTAAAAAAAAAAAAAAAAAATGAGAGCCAAGAAGATGGGGGTCAGGGGCAGCACTGGTCCCCGGTGAGCCTGCCTATTGCACATGCCTCCCTGGCCCTTCTTCCCTGGCCCACCCGCCCTCCAGCACCCACCCCGGCCTCTCCCAGCCTCAGGGGCAGAGAGGAGCATGTGCGGAGCATGTGGTGGGGTCCCGGCCTCAGGGGGGCTCTGCAAAGGTGCGTTGAAACCAGTGGCACTTACGACTCAAAGTTCTCCCGGAATCCTTTGGCAAAGGGGTTGTTATCAATTTTCAGCTGAGTAATCTAGAGAGAGGGCAAGTCGAGAGTCCTGAGTCCTGAGTGTGGGGCTAGGAAACTTCCAAAATCCCCCCCAAGGGAGACTGGGGCCCCCCCGCTGTCCCCGTCCTCCTCCCCTTCCCAGGCTCGGGCCCTCACGCGGCTGCCTGGGCAGTGCTCACCTCGGCGTTCTGGTAGGCCGTCACGGCGATGAACTGGGTTTCTTGGAAAGTAAAGATATGCGTGTTGGAGGCACTGCAGGCCGCCTCGGGCTCTCCTTCGTTCACCTCCACGATGTGCAGCCGGGGCTGGTACTTATGGAGGGACTGGAGCACAATCATCTGAGGGAGAGCAGGAAGGTTGTGGGGCGGGGAGGAGGGTGCCTGAAGGATTCCCCCCACCCTGAGGTCATCCTGTCCAATCCCCTGCCCTGACACCATGTGACTTCTCCCAGGCCTTCCCACTCCAGCCCCCAGCTCCTGGAGGCCCCAATTCTACCCTCGTGCCCCATTTCCTCTCCCCAGCTGTCCACTGTGGCCAAGCTATTAGCGCACACAGGGCTTTTCCGGACATCCATTCCCTGGGACGCAGGTTCCGACTCCAGGCCCAGCCTGGTACCAGAGCGGTGGCAGCCCGGCATTTGGCCGGAATGTGACACCCTTTGTGCCCGGAGATTCAGCTTCTTCCCACCCCAAGGTGGTGGAAAAAAGAAGAGTCAGAGAGGAAGAAAAGTGACTCTTACAAAACAGTATCAGCCTGCAGGCTACCCCCCACCCCCACCCCCAATGGGCTCCGACCTGGGGGGGTGGGGGCGGGGCTGGCCCTTGGGGAGGAGGCCCACCTGAGTGGCATTGTTGGAGGCCCCTTTGTTGTTCGTGAGCTTGAGTTTCCCGAATGAGACTTCTTGGCGCATCCAGTGGGCTCCCGTGTTGGGGGAATCTGGGTGGACGTACAGCCGGTTTCCTGCGGACAGTTAACCTGTGAGGCACGCAGCCCCCAGGGCCGGACCACAGTGACGTGAGCCTGGGCCTGTTCTGAAGGGGACATCAAGAAGGATGCCGGGGAGGATCAGGCGGGCAGGGCGAGGGGAGGTGTGGGCAGAGGACAGAGCAGGAGATAGGCCAGAGTCAAGTAGAAAAGAAATGACAAACAAAACAGAGGCGAGAAGTGGGAGGGGAGGGGTGAGGTGGGATGGGGTGGGGTGGGATGGGAATTAAATCCTAGGTGTCAGGTGCAGGGACTCGGAGGGGGGGGGTTCCTCCTGAATCCACTAGGGGGCGCCCAGTCTTGGAGGAAAAGAGTGCCCACTGCTCCCAGGCGGTGCATACCTGGCATGCTGCCCTCGGCCTTTCCACACTGCACCCACTTGCCGCTCTGATACCGCCAGTGGTGCTGGTCCACCAAGACCACGTCCACAAACATCCGGTAATGACTGGTGGGCTCCAGCCCGGCCACAGTAAATGACAGGAATGGAAACATCCGCCTGGGGAGACAGAGACCCACCAGTACCCATCAGCCCCCAACCCCTCAGACAGCCACACCTCGTGCAAAGGCCACCCGTGGTGTGCTGGGGCCGGCTTCCACCCCTCGTGACAGCCAACTGGACATATTCAGGAAGTTTCCCCACCATTTGTTAAACAGCCATTAAGTTATATAAACTCACAGTGAAATACAGGGTGGAGCAAATGTAGGTTTACAGCTGCGACTATACGAAACACAGGGTTTATTATTATTCTAGTGGCCCAGTGCACGAAATTCGTGCACAGGGTGGGGGGTTGTCCCTCAGCCCGGCCTGCACCTTCTCCAACCTGGGACCCCTTGGGGGATGTCTGGCTGCCGGTTTAGGCCCAATTCCATAGGGCCTAAACCTGCAGTCAGACGTCTCTCTCGTAATCCGGGACCTCTGGCTCCTAACCACTCACCTGCCTGCTTTCCTGATCACCCCTAACCACTCTGCCTGCCGGCCTGCTCCCCCCCAACTGCCCCCACTGCCGGCCGGCCTTCTCACCCGCAACTGCCGCTCCCACCCCCCAGCTGGCCTGATTGCTCCCAACTGATCTCCCCCACAACCGGCCTGCTCGCCCCCAACTGTCCCCCCTGCCAACCTTCTCACCCCCAACTGCCCCCCGCCACTGGCCTGCTTGCCCCGAACTGCCCTCCCACCAGCCTGCTCGCCCCCAACTGGCCCCCCCTGCCAACCTGATCACCCCCAATTGCCCTCCCCTCCTGGCCTGATCACCCCTAACCGCCTCTGCCTTGGCCCCACCACCATGGCTTTGTCCAGAAGGACATCTGGAAGGTCTCCCGGTCTAATTAGCATATTACCCTCTTATTAGTATAGATTATTCTCCATATGAACAACTGTAACCCTACTTTTGCCCCACCCTGTACATTATAAACTGAGGTAATAAATACTAAAAAAATCATCACTTTCCAAAACTTTGGCAACATTTTCCTAAGATCTCTGCCGTTGAGGTTATTTATGTCTATTATACCTAATAATAGGGAATGTACACTCCTCCATGACTCTCCCCAGCTCCACGTTCAGTAATTTCACATGCGTAGCTTGAAATCAGCCACCGTAGGGGTACTGATACCACGGAAATCAGCAAACTGTGAATCAGGGCTTCGGAAAATGGTTTTCTCTCAGAGGGCCAGTTGCTAGACATTCGCTGCACACCACTAGACATCTGCTTCCCAGGGGGGACCAAAGCCTCAAGCCAGCCCCCCACAGGCAGTTCCTACCAAGTCCTCAGGCCACAGTCCCCCCCCCGAGCCCGGGTCTGGCCTCCATCCGACATACATCCTCTCCACTGTGGCTCTCACCATGCTGACACATGCCCAGCCTGAAGGCACCCATCCACAGGCTCTCCCTGCCCCACCCTCTGGGCCTTGGTGTCTGTTGTAGGGCCTGCCCCAGGCCTGGGCCTTCAGAGAAGCAGCTACAGTCCTGAGCGGAGCTTTCCGTCCACCTGCAGGAGGGCTCTCTCAAGCACCGTCCTCATGCGTGAAGTCCCGGCTTCCAGGGAAAGTGGAGGAAGCTGGTGTTGGAATGCTGCATTATTGTGCCAGAGTGATAAATGCACAGAAAGAAGCACTCCTGTCCCATAACAATTTCCACCACCTTCACCATCACCACCCCCATCACCATTGTCCCTACACCCATCGCCTCCACCAGCACCACAGCCATCGTTTCCATAGCACCATCATTACAGGATCCACTCCACCATCACCACAACCCTCAACTCCACCATCATCATCACTACAATTACTCCCTCCACTACATCCACCACCTCTACCAGCAGCAGCCATCATCATCTCCAATGGCTCACCCTTTCTCTTCTAACACAAGCAGGAAGAGCAGCGTTTTCAGGGTATCGGTGTTACCCTCATCAAAATTATTTTTCACTCCCACACACCTCTCCCCTCTTCCTACGAGAAGTTCCGTAAGATGGGAAGAAAGGCACTAGTCCAGGAGTCAGGAAACCTGGGGGGGAGTTTCAGGACCCAAGGAACAATACTGGGTGGATCCTAGTCCCTAGAGGGTCCCACAGAAACACCCTTAATGACCTTGGTGGGGGGCTCACTGGTTTGCCTGTGAACTGAAGGGTCCCGGGTTCGACTCCAGTCAAGGGGACATGCCTGGGTTTGCAGGCTCGATCCCCAGTAGGGTGTGTGCAGGAGGGAGCCGATTAATGATTCTCTTTCATCGTTGATGTTTCTATCTCTCTCCCTCTCTCTTCCTCTCTGAAATCAATAAAAATATATATTTTAAAAAAAAATAACCTGGGGAGGAGGGAACATTTCCACATTCCTGTCTTCCTCAGACTCTCCTGGGCTGAGACCAAGGGACTTATGACCTTGGATTAGTTCATTGTCAAACCAAATCTCAGTTTCTTCACCCGCAAATGGAAATGATGACTCCCGCCCATCTTTTCTCTGACAGCTGTTAAGAAGCTCACAAGATGTGAAACTCAGCTCACCCTCTATCCCATCCCACCCCATCCCACCTTCTTCCAGGCCTAGAGGTGTCAAAGCCCTCTGGCCAGGCTGAAGGACCCTGAGCAAGAGTCCAGAGTCCCAGGGGCTCGGTAGGCCCGTTGACTTGAGAAATCAAAGCTTAGGAATGAGGCCTTGAGCAGCAGAGGGTTCGAGAACATTCTCAGCCCATTCCTACCGCCAGCTCACTCTCCGACAGTGGTCAGGCCCCTCACACGTTTCCTGTGTGGTTGGTGACAGGTTCCTCCAACTTGTAGGAATCAAGGGACAGAAGGGAATATAGTCACTGAGTCTCTCCTTATGCAGCAGCCAGTTCATTGAACCAGTCCTTTGAGATATAAAATGTTCTTTCCAATTTGACACTTGAAGGAAACGAGGCTTGGAGAGGTTTGGTGATGGCTCCTTGGTGGGAGACCAGAGCCGGGTCTCCTGACTGCCAAGCACCGACTGTGGTCTCCGTCCCTCCATCTCGCTTATCACTCGTCCAGGGAAATGGAGGACACACAGGAACAGGATGGGCGAAGAGGAGAGGGGAAGGGAGGGCTCAACTTCACCCTAAAAGTCTAGAATCACCACCAGCTGGAATCCCAAAATAGCCCCTGATTTACATAGCACTTTGCCGGGAAGGAACAGGGAGTAAAGATGGGCCTAGTGCAGGGGTGGGCAAACTTTTTGACTCGAGGGCCACAATGGGTTCTTAAACTGGACCGGAGGGCCGGAACAAAAGCATGGATGGAGTGTTTGTGTGAACTAATATAAATTCAAAGTAAACATCATTACATAAAAGGGTACGGTCTTTTTTTTCAATAGTTTTATTCATTTCAAAGATCCGGCCCGTGGGCCGTAGTTTGCCCACGGCTGGCCTAGTGCCAAACCGAGACCCCCCAAAAGATCACCGGCCATTCTGCTCTCAGAGGACAGCGTCCAAGACCCCAAATTCCCCTAAAGACCATCCTACCTTGAAATATGCACAGCATCACCGTGTCCCTCCCCCACCCCAAACACCTCTGACCTGTGCCACTTCCTTGCCATTAAGTACAAATTGAAAGGAGACTTTTTTGTCAGTCATGTTGGCAAAATGTTTCAAAATTGGTAATAATTTATGTAATGTTGATGGGCCTGTGGGGCGCGGGTCCTCTCGTACACTACCGGTGGGGGTGGTGTAAATTGGTACCACCTTTTAGGAGGGTTCTCCGGCCATGCCTTGTACCCATCAGGATGCAAAATGTACTCCCGATCACGGGGTCCCCTCCTCCCACCAACCTCAGACCCACTTCGTAGAAATCAAACGGCCATTAGCGAACAGCCAAACAGAAAGCAAAGCTGGTTTCACCTGCCCTAAGAGAAATAAAGTCAGTCGGCCCAAATGAAAGCGGCCTTAAAGCTAAAAATACATTTGAAAGATTTAGAAAGTTCTTGGAATTGGGAATGGAGAGAAGGGAAAAACCCCAATAGCTGTGAGGCCAGCGATGGAGGAGTGTGTGGGCCCACGATGGCTTTATCCACCCCTAACTTCACACATATGTACACAAATGCAAATCGAGCTGCTTAACAACAGACCTTCCCAAAGTTATCTTAATTATAATAATCAACTAATCACACCCAGAAACGTGGGGATTGCCAGCAATTAATGAACACCCACACGCCCACACACACCGACACCAGCCTCTCTCTTCCTCTACTGAGAATGTCTACCGTCAACTATTAATGCTCGCCAACACATTCACAGCGCAAATACAGTGCCGCACGGAAACACAGCACAGGTCTGAGGTGGGCACCCTCAGGCACCCCACGTCCCCACAAACACACAGACTTGAACACAAAGGAGGTCTCACTTTCACCCAGAGGTCTCCAGGTAGTCAGTCAATCACTTGCTCCTCCATTTCCCCCTCCCCGCTCCGCACCTGAGCTGCCTGGATCTGTCTCTGGGCCTGGAGTCACCGCCTGCTCCCTGAAGGAGAGGATGACTGTTTGTGGTCCACAGTGGGGGGTGGGACTAGGGTGGGAGGGAGAGGAAGGATCTGGGAGCAAGTGAGTCAGCTCCACGCAAAAGGCTGTGGGGCTGTGGGTGGGCCTGGGCTGGAAGGATTTTTCAAAAAGGAAGAAGGCCGTGGGTGATGTGGTGGTGACTGGCAGGTCACTGGAACCCACAGAGGGACAGGCCAGCCTGCCAAAGCAGAAGGACAGAAAGGGAGCTGTCCTCTGAACCCAACTCTTACTTCTCAGAAGCCAGGGGCAGAAGAAAATGGCTGCCAACTCCCCAGATCACTGGCGCCCAAGCTCAGATACGGGGTGATTCAGGGCTGGGGGGACTGAATTGGGGGTGGTGTGTCCTCTGCCCCTTCCACCCACCATGTGGACCCTGAGGCCTGATCCAAGGGGAGGAATCAAAGGATATGGGGAGGGACCACTGTCTCTTCCAAATGAGAGCCCGCAGTGTCTGAAGGAGTCCCTCGGGGTGGATCACAAGTGTGATGAC
Source organism: Myotis myotis (assembly GCF_014108235.1). NCBI lineage: Eukaryota > Metazoa > Chordata > Mammalia > Chiroptera > Vespertilionidae > Myotis > Myotis myotis. The sequence goes on along the minus strand of NW_023416321.1, from coordinate 9,575,285 downwards.
TGGTGCTGCCGGTGTGGCTCAGTGGTTGAGTGCCAACCTGTGAACCCAGAGGGCACATGCCTGTCAGGGCACATGCCCAGGTGGCGGGTTCAATCCTCTGTGGGGGGCGTGCAGGAGGCAGCCAATCAATGATTCTCTCTCATTGATGGTTCTCTCTCTCCCTTGCTCTTTGAAATGATATATTATATATATGTACATATATAAATATACATATTTTAAAAAGTGTGAGGATTGTAAAACACACACACCACACACACACACACACACACAAACACAGGCGAGCACGCACGCTTATGAAACAATCAGGGAAATTTGATGATATTTAGGCATTTCTTTTCAGGCTTGCAAATGGTATTGTGTTTATTTTTTAAAAGTCCTTTTTTAGAGGCACATAAAGGAATATTTAAGGATGAAGTATTATTGTGTCTAGGACGTATTAATTCTTTGCACTATCATTAATACAGTTGCAGACCAGAGAGGTAGAAGTGAAGTGAGTGACGATAAAGAAGAAACAAGACTGGATTCGCACTGATAACTGTAGAAGCTGGGTATGGATCGATGGAGGGAGGCCCGTTACATTTTTCTCTCCACTTTTGTATATACAAATTGACCTTTGACAACACAGGGGTTAGGGGCCCCAAACCCTGTGCAATTGAAAATTCACTTATGACTTTTGACTCCCCCAAAACTTAACTACTAATAGCCTACTGTTGACTAGTAACTGAAGCCTAACAGATAACAGAAACAGTCCATTCACACATATTTTATCTGTTATATGTATATACTGTATCCTTATAGTAAAGCTAGAGAAAAGAAAATGTAACTAAGAAAATCATAAGGACGAGTAAAGGCATTTATAGCATTGATTTTTTAAAAGGGTGTATACGTTAAGGCGCTCAGTTCAAACTCATATTGTTTGAGGGTCAACTGTACTGAAAAAAAATTTTTTTGTTAATCCTCACATGAGGGTATTTTCCCCATCCTTTGATTTTTAGAGAGAGGGTATTTTCCCCATCCTTTGATTTTTAGAGAGAAGGAAGGAAAGAGAGAAAGAGAAACATGGATGTGAGAGAGACATATTGACTAGTTGCCCCCCACACGAGCCCTGACTGGGGCCCGGGATTGAGCCTGCAACCCAGGTACGTGCCCCTGACCAGGAATCAAACCCACAACCCTTTGGTTCCTGGGCTGACGCTTTAACCACTGAGCACACCGGCCAGGGCTATTGGAATTTTTCATAATTAAAAAAAGTAAGTGTATGGATCTAAGAAGGAGACAACAAAACTTGTCAAGAGAGAATGATTCAGCAGGAACATAAAGGAGAGGAGGCTGTAGGGGCAGAGATGGGGACCCACACTCAGAGATGCATCCCCTGAAATACCTCCCTAAACAGCCTGTGGGCAGACCACAGCCGGCCCAGCGCCCAGCAGGTCCCTGAAGTTCTGGCTGATGCTCTCTCCACCTCATCTCTCAAGCCTGACGGCAGGCTGTGGGGAGACCCAGGTCCCAGGGTAGGAAGGCTTCCTGACCACACACAGGGCGGAGGCCCCGGTTCGGTCTCTGTGTGACTGAATGTAAACGGTTTACTACCCCTGTGCCTCGGTGCCCTCAGCTGTATAATGGGGACACCGCTTGACCTACCTAGCGCACAGAGAAATGATGGAAGTGAAAGCGCTCTGAATGCATCAAGGCCTTCGGACAGGGTGGGTGCTGTTTTGACTCCTGGCGCTGGGAGAAACCCAGGCAAGGTACCAACTGGGTTCTTTTTTTTTTTTTTTTTAATATATTTCTTTATTGATTTCAGAGAGGAAGGAAGAGGGAGAGAGAGATAGAAACATCAATGATAAGAGAATCATTGATTGGCTGCCTCCTGCACGCCCTACTGGGGATCGAGCCCACAACCCAGGCATGTGCCCTTGGCCAGAATCGAACCTGGGATCCTTCAGTCCACAGGCTGACGCTCTATCCACTGAGCCAGACTGGCTAGGGCCCAACTGGGTTCTGATGCCACTTCTGCCAGTGACAAGTGTGCTGCGTAACCTCAGAAGAGTCTCTCACTGTCTCTGGGCCCATTTCCTTGACTGTGCAGGGAGGGGACTGAACAAGGTCTCCGGGGTCCCCTCAATTCCAACACCCTGGGACTAGAAGCCTGGGCATGGGGGAGCAGGGAGGAACTATCAGAAAGCTTAGGAGATGAAGGCCATGCCACTGAAGACAATGCCAACACTCCTGGGTCCATCCCCGGGAAAGAGGAGCAGCTCAGCCACTTGAGCCAACTGTGGTTGGTGGCCATGCCCCTCAATCCCAGGCCGTCCCGCAGAAACCAGGAGGGAAGAATGTTCCAGCAATATCCAGATCGAATGCCAACCCCCAGGCCCCGTATGGCCTCTCCCCTCGTCCTCCCCAAGCCCCACACTTGGTATCAACACGCCCCAGGCCCACTGAGGACACAGCCCCTCCACCGACAGGTCCTTGCTGGTCCCCTGCCCGGCCGGGCCTCCGGGGAAGGTGGGCGCACACTCCCACATGTCACACACACGCAGGGCCGCTCAGTCTTGCTTACTAAACAAATACCACACAAGTGGAGTTTCTCTTTCTTCCTCCACGCAAGAGGTTCTCCCCGGAAGCAGCACACCCGGCCCCAAGCCCTACCCCACTCGTACGGAGCTCAGGGGGCCCTAAGCCACAGGTTCCACAGGCTGGGCCCGTGAATATGCGGACAGGCTCTCAAGGGACAGACCTCAAAGGGGACAGAATACGGGACTGACCCATGGGGTAGCTTCGCCTGCTTGAGCCCATGGGCATTTGTGCCCTCCGGTAAAGGCCTGTGTTTGGAAGGAATCTGTGCCCCACACACTCTTTACCAACCCCCCAACACACACACACACACACACACACACACACACACACACACCCCAGACATAGGAACTCAAAGTACTACCGGAAAGGAAACTTGGCCACTGCGTCTCCATGTCACCAAATCCTGGTCTCACCGCCCCTCCCAAAGCTGACCTTCGAACAGCAGCAGCAGCAGGGCCGGGGGAGGTGGGCACCCGGGACACCCCCCACCCCCATGGGCACTGGGTCAGCGCCGGTTCCATTGCAAGACTCTGCCCTCCCCTTCCATTTCCCCACACGCAAGGGCTAAGAGGTGTCCTGCCCAATCAGACCCTCAGCACTGCACCCCCTCTGCCTACTGCGACCCCGACTCAGGCAGAAAGCGGGGCGCACCCCAGTTCTGGGCAAACCCCCAAACCAAGGTAAGGCTCATTGCACCCACTCTCCTCCATCCCCCTTCTGAGTTCTGCCTGTTGGTGTAATCTCCCAACAACACCCAGAACTTTTCACTCCCATCTCCCACCTCTAAGCCCTGAACCAAAACAGTGAGTGCAACTTGGAAACGAGAGAGAGAGAGAGAGAGAGAGAGAGAGAGAGAGAGAGAGAGAGAGAGAGAGAGAGAGAGAGAGAGAGAGATTGAGATTAAAACACGCGCCGAGCTGAGCTGGGCGGGCGGACCCGGGAGCCGCGCGCCGCACTCACCGGCCCTGCTTGGTGATGATCATCTCCGTCTGGTGCTGGTTGAACTTGGACCACAACAGGTGGTTGTTGAGCGCGACCCTGAGCTTCCCCGACACCTCCAGCCCGGCCGGCAGCGCATAGTCCTCGCGGGGCGCGGGGTAGAGCCCGGCGCGCGGGTCCGGGGCCGCGTAGCCATCCGCGGGCGCGTAGCCCTCGGCGCCCGGCGTCGGCGGGAAGGGGTCGCCGGGCCCCGGGAAGCCGGCGGCCTGGGGCCGGGGCGGGTAGGCGTAGGTTCCGAGGAAGCGGCCGGGCGGGGCGGACACCAGGGCGCCCCCGGCGTAGGGCGCCCCCAGGCTGGCGCCCCCGCGACGCTCGGCCGCGTCCTGCGCGCCCGGCTCCGGGTAGAAGTAGCGGTTCTGCGGGTCGGCGCCGGGCGCCCGGCCCTCCTCGCTCGCTGGCATCGGCTCCGTGCCCGTCAGCATGGCTCTGCCGCCCGGCTCCAGGATGCCCATAAGGGGCGGGAGGGCACCTTTCCGCGGCCGTCGGGGGCCGGCCCCCTCCGCGCGGGGCTGGCCCAGAGGGTCCGGGGCTGGAGGGCGGGGCCCCGGGGGCGGGGGCCCCACCGAAAGGGGGACTCGGACGCCTGGGTCCTGTGCCCGCGTGGGGCGGGCGCGCGGCGGCTCCGGGCTCTCTCTCCAGCGGCCGCTGTCAGGCGCGTCGGGCGCCTTTGCTGTGGCTTATGAAGCTTCAGCGCCCCCCCCCCCCCCCGCTCCCTCGGCCCCGCCCGCTCACCCCGCCCCCTCGCGGCTGAGGCTTGACAAGTTCTAGCGGGGCGGGTTGGACTAGAAGGGCCACGGGGTGGAGGGGGGAGTCCCCGCGAGCCCCGTTCGCGCTGAACGACTTTGCCCCCTGGGAGATCAGCCCCTCCGCCGGTCCCCAGCCTGTTTCTCTTCTCCGGACCCTCGTGGAAACCCGCCCACCTTGGGAGGCTCGGCTCAAAGGCCCCCTCCTACAGGGAGCCTTTGGCGATGGCTCAGCAGGGACGCAGGCTCAGTGCCATCGCCACCTTGAATGGCCAACAGACATTCCTGGATGCCCACTGTGTGTCAGGGGCTGTTGTGCAAGTGGCTTTGCATGAAGTGTTAACACACACACCCCCGCCCCCCCTGCCAGAGGCCCAGGTGGGCTGTGTCACATGCATCTTGTTCCTCTAGGCCCGCAGTGGTCCGCAAACTCATTAGTCAACAGAGCCAAATATCAACAATACAACGATTGAAATTTCTTTTGAGAGCCAAATTTTTAAAACTTAAACTATCTAGGTAGGTACATTGTTATTAACTTAATTAGGGTACTCCTAAGGCTTAGGAAGAGCCACACTCAAGGGGCCAAAGAGCCGCATGTGGCTCGTGAGCTGCAGTTTGCCAACCACGGCTCTAGGCCCAGGGCGGACCTGGAACCTGGTTCCCTGGGGAATAAATACATCTGGCCACAGCCTCTGGCTTGCAGGCCCCGGGCCAGCCTGGGCCCACAAAAGCTCCCTCACTGGGCCTGGCCCCAGGGGCACTAGCAGGGCACTCGTAGCCCGGGCTGCCAGTGCCGAGCCTCAGGACTGGCTCTGTGCCTGTCACTCAGGCGTGTGTGACCCGGGGAAGTCACTTCCCTTGCCTGCCAGTCAGCCTCGGTGCCTCAGTAGATGGGAAATGGGTCTGCTTTTCAGAGGGGCTGTGAGCCTTACCTGAGCAGGGGTACCCCTGCAGCACCTTCCAATCGATCATTACGCCTGATGGGAAAGCTCTTTGAACAGATTCGGAAGCCACTGACAGGAAGGAAACCTGCCCCATGTTCTGAAGGGCTGTCAGGTGCTAGGACCACGGCTTTTTTGTCTCTAGTTTTCCTTTTCTGCTGACTCATGTAGTAATATTCCTTTTATGATGAAAACGATCCTTTCCCCCAATTGAAAATAGCATCGCTGGGAGTTTTCCTGTATATAACGAAAAAACATACTCATCTAGAAAACTTAGGCAGTAAAAGTAAAATCAGGACTGTATAAATCCTCCCAATTTAGGATTCGCTTCTCCGTGACCACCCTTCCAGGCGTTACTCCCTGCACCCAGCCTGTCTTCTGTGTGTGTGTGTGTGTGTGTGTGTGTGTGTGGTGCGTGTGCCCACATGTGTGCATGTGCATGGGTGCATGTGCACACACACACCAACAGGTAATTTTATACAAACACCACACGTTCTGCTTTATAACGTGTTTTTCTCTTTCACTCTACAAGGTGTCATGGAATTTTTTGCATGTCAATATGTAGATAAAGATTTACATTTGAAAAGAGTGTTTTGAAAAATACTTTCATCTGGTAAAGGAGAACCTTTCCTCTCCCCTGCCTCCCCAGCCCTCTTCAGTTCTCCCCTGGGGGCTGGCCCCATCTCCACGCCTCTGTCCCAGCCCAACAGGACTTCACCCTTAGGCGTCCATGGGGACTCTCTGCTCCCAACTAGAGCTGAACCAAGAGGCAGGTTGGCAGGCGAAGGCAAAGCTGGGGACCCCAGGGGGCGGGCATGACCCAGGGAGGGTGGGGGGAGAGAGAGAATCAGCACATCCCCTGAGGAAGGAGGCCAGATACTCGGCACCAGAACCAGGGAAAGGCCCCCTCCCACCCTTTTACCCATCATTTCCTCATGCTTAAGGGAGGCGGAAGTTTCTGCCTCCTATTCCAAGTGGGGCAGTATTGCTCGAAAGAGAGGGTGACCATGGGATCCTTTTGGGAAACATGTGAGATTCCAGTAAGACGTCCCTGAATGACTGTCCCCCAAGACATGAGGCTGTTGAACACCGACGCCTCTTTGGGGGGGAACTTTGCTAAGTGCTGGGCTGTGGAAGGCCAAAGGGAGTGTGGTCCTCTCTTGCTCTCCCCTTCCTCTTTCCCACACTAATCTTCAGGTCAAATGACCCCTCCCCCTGCCTCTGAACAGGAGGGATTAGGCGTCTCAGAATCGGGTGAACCCGGGGACATGTCCCTGGAGGGAGAGGGTGGCTGGGGGCGGTATTCCTATAACCTGATGGACTGTCAGAGGGTCTTACAACCTGGCTCATCAACCACAGATGGCTCACCCCCCTCCCTCCAATTTCTTCCACCCAAAAAAGAAAGTGCTTGTGAAAAGCGGGGGCTGAGTGGCCCCGGTGTCACCACTGCCAGTTCCGCCCCTCTGCCAGCTCGGGTGAGAAGAAGACACTTCCTCCTCCTCTTGCCACCTCACCTCTTCCCAGGCCCCAGGGCTGGAGTGGTGGAAGGAGGAGCCGGAGAGGAGGCCCCCTGGGATCCCCTTACTTCCCTATCATTGCCCCTCCCAGCCCTCCTCTCATCCCATCAACCCACTGAGCATCCCGAAGGCTGGCCTGGGTGGGGCGAGGGACCAGAGATGCACAGATGTGTGTCCAGTTGGAAGGTCGCAGTTATGAGACAGGTAGGCAGTAAGTACGGGAAGCTGATTGACCAAATGCGCACACTGCATTCTGGGCAGAGCCAGGCAAGAACCCGGTCTCCGGATCCAGCTCTACCCTAGAGAACACGTGCTTTTCCACTTCGAGAAAGAACAATGAGAATAAAGGGAAAGTCATATGGTCCCAGAAAAGTGATCCAGAAAAGGACCCAGAAAAGGTTTGGAAAACAGAAAATTGCCCCTAACCACCAGCCCGGATACCGGTGTTCTTCACCCTGTTGTCCTCTCTGTGTATTCAAGGCTGCTTTTCAAGCCAGTTTCCACCAAGACCCGAAATGAGGACGGCTCCTCTGATGTCATGCTGTCACACCTGTGGGCTGCAGACCATGCCATGAAGCTGTTACCTGTGGATTCCTGAGACCTGCTTCTAGAGAGGGTGATTCCCAGGCCTGTGGCAGGTCCCCAGAGTCTGTGCCTTTAAGGAGAACTCCAGCCCTGGCCAGTTTACTCAGTGGTTAGAGTGTCAGCCCATGGAAAAAAGGGTCTGAGGTTCGATTCCCAGTCAAGAGCACATACCTTAGTTGTAGGTTCAATCCCTGGCCCCAGTTGGGGCATGAGTGGGAGGCAACCAATCAATGTGTCTCTCTCACCTCGATGTTTCTCTCTCCCTCTCTCTCTCTCTCTCTCTCTCTCTCTCTCTCTCTCTCCCTCCCTCTCTCTCTCTCCTGTCCCCTTCCCTTCCACTCTCTCTAAAAATCAATGGAAAAAATATCCTCACTTGCGTGAGGATTTTTAAAAAAGAAGAACTTGAGGGAGTCCACGCGTCCCACTCTCAGGCCCCCTCCCACTTTGCTCTCCCATCTCCAAGTCACGTCCCATCAGAAAGGCAGTGTGGCCTGACCTTGCTGCTGTGTGCGTCTCCGTGGGGGAAGGATTAGTGTCTGGGGACCAGACCACAGACTCCTCGCCCCGGAATCTAACGGCCTCCCGGCTTCGCTCCTTAAAATGTGTGGAGTGCGTAGCTCCCCTGGGACCTAGAAGGCGCTTGAAAGGGCTGATACCGCAAGGTGTGGGGAAGGCTGAGCAGCAAGCACACGGGGGAGGTGGGGAGGGGATGGCTGTTAGTGGAGACTCAGAGCACAGGGGCACCAGCGCCCAGGATTTGGGCCCTCCACCCCGCTGGGCACAGCCCGAGAGGCTGTAAGAGGGTAGATAAGTGAGAGAGATGGGGGCAGCGTGTTGGGGAGGAGGCAGGAAAAAGAAAGAGAGAGCGCATGAGAGGCCGGGGCTGCATTTCTGAAAGAGAAATCTAGAGATGGAGAGGGCCAGGGACCACAAAGTCAGAAACCCAGAACGTGACTCAGTGGGAAAATCTCAGGCCAAGCACGAAGGGAAAGCAGAAGAGGGAGTTGGGCCGTGAGAGGGGGGTCTATAGAAGCAGAGACACCTGTGGGTCCCCGAGGGAACAGGATGGCTGGCTTGCAACCCCAATCCCAACCCTCCCTGGCTGTGTGGCCTATTAAGTCTCTTAACTTCGCTGGCAAATGGAGCTAATAGACCTTCTGCCGGGACGAACTGGGTCTCCCCGAGGGGGGAGGTAGTGTCGAGGCGGAGGGGTTCTGTCGCAAGGCAGATGCAGAGCAGAGCCACAGGCCGTGCTGAGCTGCTCCTCTCCGCCAAGCTGCCTGCATCTTCCTGTTCCTCCCCGTGGCATCCATGGGTCCCCACAAAGTGTCCTTCAAATCCAGCCTCCAGCCTCCACTAAGGGCCTTGGGCCAAAAGGGAGCCTCCATAAGACCTCGCCCCCGCCCCCCGAGGCCCATACACCACCATTCCTGAAGACTCGCGTATTGATGGCTGGGATGGGCCAGACCCAGGGAGTCTAGGGTCACAGAGATGAATTAGGCTTAGCCCCTTCCCGCCATGAGCTCCTAGCAAGGTGACCTCAGGGGCTGGAGTCCTGAAGCCCCTCAGTCTATTTGCCCCTTAAGTGTGGACTCGTAACACACCAGTCTGTGCGCACACACCCACCCTACACGGAGTTACGCTAGACAAATCCTGGTGATCTGCACCTCCTTCTCTTGTCGCGCATCCAGCCTCCCTGAGTGCCTTGGACACCTGCCTGGCTCACCCCCACCCGCCCTGAACTCCCTCCCCTTCTGGGTCCAGACTGCCAGGCCTTCAGAGAGCATGGCCGGAACCATTGGATTAACAGCCAGCGAGGGCACAAGCAGAGGGACAGGCACCTGTAGAACCCCTCCCCCCATGACAGCTGCAGGAGTTCCGAGTCCCCAACACCCAGCACCAGGTGGTCAGTGTGGGCTCCTCTCAAGGTCAAGGGCTCTGGGTTCTCCCATCCAGGCTGGCTCACCCTTCCCCACCCCACACATTCCTCAAGGCTGGGGCAGTCCTTACCCTTTGGCTCCAGGCCACGCCTGGGTCCTTCTGCATGGCAGCCCTCCCTCGGTGGGCATCCTATCTCCCTGTCTAGGATCATCTCTTCTCTCTAGTCTCTAACTGCTCTAACCCAGGCCCCAGCTCTTCACACAAGATCCACACACACCCACACCCACGCAGCACCCCACCCCACTGTGCTCCCAGGCTAGGGTTCCTCGCCCTCCTGAAGCAAGGCTAAGGTGTCAGGCACTTGAGCACCTCTGTGTTGATGGGGCATGCCAGGTTAGGGACAGGCAAGCTGAGCTCCAGGGAGGCCCTGGGGAGAGGCTGTGTCCCCCCACCCCCTTCCTGGGGAATCTCAGTAGACAGGCCCTTAATCTCAGGCAGGAAGCAGGGTCTGGTTACCAGGAGTGGGGGTAGGGGGAATACCCAGGGCTTTGGGTGAAGGGGGGGGGGGGGCGCTGCGGGTAGAGAATAAAAAGAGTTGATGGGATACAGGCCCAGGGGTTAACCCCTTCACAGCCAGGCTCCTCTGTGTTTCCATCCCCTGTTCTTGGAGCTGCACAGCCCCCTGGCCCGTCAGGCTCTGCCCAGCCAGGCATCCCATCTGAGGCCACTCCACATGGCCTTTGGCCACAGGACAGCAAAAGAGCCCCTGCCCAGCCCCCTCTCCCGGCTTCCTGTGAGCGCACGTATCCCTGGGTGCCCCACGGCTCTATAAGGCTCTCGGGACTTCGGAGTCTCTGTGTTTCTCTGCTGTGTCTGTCTGCTGCTGCGGCTCTCAGGGTCCCTGTGCTTCTGCCTGTGCACAGTGCACCTTCTTCACAGCCACCGCTGTCTCTGGGGTCGGTAACATCCCCTGCTCGTCCTCAGTGTGGGTTCTGTAACTACCGCTCTGGGACTGTCCGTCTGCTTTCTCTGGGACTCTGAGTCTGCTTGTGTCTCTATCTCCATGTCTCTCTATCTGTGTCTTCAGGTCTATCCAGGTCTCAGTGTGCCCGCTGCACGTCTGTCTGTCTGTCTGTCTGGGACTGGGCTTCCATCTCTGAACCTGCCCGGGGCCTGTCTGCCTCTGGCCTGAGGCCCTTTGGCTTGCCCATCTGGGTAGCAGTGTAGGGTGGGGACAAGATAGGGACAGGCTTATGGACTGAACCAGGGATGGGTGAAAGAGGAGGGTGAAAGGGGACACAGGCAGTAGTGGGGGGAAGCGATGAAAGGACAAATCCCATCCTTAAATGGTGCCTGAAGCAAGCTGGCCAGCCCTGAAATGCCCAGATGAAGCTTTGCCAGGCCAGTGGGCAAGGGGGAGAGGGGCATGGCAGGGAACACTCCTGGCCAGGGGTACCTGGGCAGAGCTGCACAGCAACAGAAACATGTCAAATGGGAAGGACCCAGAAGCAAGTGGGAAGACCGCTTGGGGAAGCTCTGGGTTCTGATCCTGCCTCCACCACTCGCCCCTGATGATCCTGGCTGGGCGCTTTCCCTCTCTGTGCCTTCGTTTTCCTGCTCTGTAGAATGAGACAGTCAGCAGACACCGTATTCCAGAATTCTGTGAGAGAGCAGGTGGGGGGTGGGGCAGAAGACTTCCCAAGACCCAGCGCAAGAGACTGTCCCTGAGGAGTATCCCTCAGTGCCCTCCAGTACCAACGTCCTCTGTGTCTGGGATTCAGCTGGAGGCAGGACCGCGGGAGGAATGGAAGTTAGATGGTAAGAAGGACTTCCTGCCATGCAGCAGGAGGACGGGGAGGCCCCAGATTCTCCTCCCAGTGGTCCTGGGGCCCCCTCTGTTGGGGGTAGGGGTGGAAGTACAGGGTAGGGGGAGGTGGCAGGGGGAGGGGGGGCTCAGCAGCTGGATAATTAGCCATGGCTCTCAGGCCCTGGGGGAGGGGCCGTTGGACTGAGAAAGCAACACAAAGTGACAGGGGCAGTTTTGACACGTGGTGGAGCTGACGGGCCCAAGGGCTGGGGCTTTGGTGTGTGTGTGTGTGTGTGTGTGTGTGTGTGTGTGTGTGTAGGGGGTGACAATCCCATCAGATGATTAAAAATAGGTCAGAGGGAAGAAGCCGCAGCCGGCACTGGTCCGTGGTGAGAATGCCATGTAGCTCCCCCAGGGCTGCTGGCCAGAGTAGGGTGGGGGTGCTGAGGAGTATTTGCAGGGGGCAGGGGGGTGAGCTAGGCGTGGGGACAAGAAGGCTGCAAGCCCGGCAGCCGCCCTCAGCCTCCCACAGCCCTGTCTTGTGGGGACAATTTGGAATTCTACCTGCCGTCCACCTCCTGGCCCTTCTGCCACACCATCTTCCTCCTCAAAGATGCAGCTCTCCCTCTGTGCACCTGACCCACCCACAGACGTAGACAAATTCTGTGCCAGAAACAGCGAGACTATCGCCCGCTCGGTGAGCCCTGCGTAGCTCCCAGTCTCAGGGCCTGCTGCTGCACGGGGGGCTTGCTGACCTATTCTACATGCCTTGCCCATCTGAACCAATTCACTACTGATTCCCTCCCGACATCTTTCCAACGCCGCATCCTGCTTGGAGCCCCTTTGGCCCTCCAGCTGGTGCTCAGAGGTCCCTTCCCCCCCCCCCCCCTCCTTTTCCTCTTTCTCAGCTCCTGCCACGACACGTACAGTGGCCTGGGAAAGGCTACGGCAGAGGCAGAGGGCGAGGAGGAAGGAGGTAGGAGGCCCAGGAGCCCGGGGCAGGCTGATGACCTCCAGGACAGCAGATGGAGGCCAAGCAGCTGTCTGGATGTACAGCACTGAGACACCTGGTGGTGTTCCCTCTATTTAAGCAATTTAGAGCCACCTCCCACCTCCTCCGCTTAAGGTTGGGAAGTTCTCGCCGGGTCTTCCCACAGCCCCTCATCCCCCCTGCAGCACAATCTCCCCCCACCCCCCACCCCCGAGATCTCATGGAGAGATGGGCACCTGCAGTGTGGGGGTGTAAGGGAGCTCTGGTCCTCATACATCCCGGGCACAGGCGGACAGCGGGCGGGCGACCAGGTGCCTGGAGCAGAGGGACAAACCAGCATTAGCAGTGCCATCGCCACTGGGCACCTGGGTCCCAGCTCCTGAAATGAAGGGCACCCAAGGCGATGTTGGCATGGAAATGGATTGGTTAGGCCTGACCTTGAGTTTAACCCCACTTACCACCCCAGACACAGATCCGCTCTGACACACGTCTGAGATTTCCCTGGGAGCCTGGTGTCAGCTGCCCACCCCCTTCAGTTACCCAGGAAGTGTCACAAGGCCTCTTGCCAACCTCCTTCCACCAGGGCCATGGGCAGCTGGCACTTTGCACAGGGCCCTGAGACAGTCGCTGAACCCACACCTCCAGCCACGGGGGGCTGCCCATCACTGTCCCCCTCCACATGCCCGCCTCCGTTCCTTTTCAGTCGCTGGCACCAGAACCTAACGTGTTGTCTGGGTGGCTATTGGACCAATGGCTGGGAATCACGATACTGGGCCCATGGTCTTTGCATCTCACACACACACACACTGACAAGGTTCCCAGGCCCCCACTGCCTTGGACATATTGCCCAGTCCAGCTTGTACTGTGTCTCGTCCTTAACTCCCAGTGGATTTGGAAACGGGAAAACTCTGAGTTCTCCCTGATCACCGCCCACCCCCCGGCAACTCATCCCCTTGGTTTCATTAGACTTCACAATGCTGTGAGGTCCACTGGGCAGGGATCACTGTCCCTGTTCTACTGAATGCGGAGAAGTACGTACCTTGTCAAGGTCACACAGCTGGTGACCCAGTGCTGAGCCCTTATGCTGGCACGTGCCTTCCCGCGACCCCACCCGTGAAGAGCAGACTTGTTCTTCCCGTTTTGCAGATGAGAAAACTGCTGCTCAGGTTTTGTGGTTTTGACTCCTATATCCCTCTCTCCTCACAAGGTGACCTGCCAACCCAGTGCCAGCTGCGTCCTGTGCTTCCTCTGGAGAAAGGCACCATCCCCAAGGCCTCCCCAGGTCACCAGGTGAGCAGTCCCTGTGCTTTGGGAAGCGGATCTGTTTCTGCCCGATGACCCTACAGAACTGAACCTCATCCCCCAGCAAATCCCACCCCACGTAAGGGGCAGGAGGGGTGGGAAGCAGGTTTGAAGAACTGAAAGGGGCAGAGACCGGCTTAGACACAGCCTGGCAGCAGAGGAGGAAAACGGTCCAGACGGGAGGAACCAGGAGCCCTGGTGTGCAGGTGCGTGGGGGGCCAGGGGCAGCGGCATTCCTCCTCTCTGAACTCCCTGCCCCCGGCAACAGGGCCCACTGCCTCTCATCCACGCTGTTAGGTGTCTGAGTGGGGAGGGGGGAGGGTACGTCCTGGGCATCTCTTAGAAATGGGGGGGTGGGAGGAAGGAAGACGCCATGGGCATGCCCTTGCCATGTTCCCTCTGCCCACTCCCAGGTTCACCACACCTTCAGCTACTAGAACCTGCACTCTGCTCCCTCTTGCTTCTCACCTTGGGACCTGGGAGCCTGGCCAATGCGGGGGCAGCAGAGCCAGCTGGAGGCGCCAGCTGCCTCACCCTCTCCATGCCAACCTATGATTCTGGGGACCCCTGTGTGCCCCTGTTACAGCCTCAGCCGTGGCTCTGGGGACCCATGTGGGTGGGGCTTAAGAACTCGTCTCTGGGCTGGCAGCTAGGAGGGGGCTTTCTTTGACAAGAAAGGGGGAAGTTGAGGCCCCCAATTCTGCCCCAGACTCTCAAGATCTGAAACCCCTAAACCTCGCGCTCTTCTTTAACGCACCGGGAAGACCTCCAAAAGCCCATCGGAGGCAGGTCCCTCCTCGCGCGCGGGCTGCCCAGCCTCCGCCCTGGCGCAGGAGAGGCAGGGGGCAGCGATGAATCGCAGTTTCTTATAAACCCGGTGGCTTCTTGTTCCCCGACGACAAGACAGCGGAGGAACTCTGAGGTTCTGGGTCTGAGTCAGGCCCCATCGCCTGGGCGTCCCCGGTGCCATCTCCCTCCGCCCCGCCCCGGACTGGAAAATCAGGCTCATGCCCCTGCCCCAGTCAGTGCTTCCCCTGCTTCCCCTCAAGGTCTCTCGCTTTCCCCTAAAGGGAGGCATTTCCTCGAAGCTGGGAAAAGTCAGGGGGGCCGAGACCTCGCTCCGCTGCCGGTGCCGGCTTCGGGTGGGAAGGGGAGGAGGAGGGTGGGCACGTGCGGGCGGGGGTGGGGCTGCCTCGCCTTCCTGTCCCCCTCCCCTCGCTGCTCTCAGCCCCGCGGCTCAGTCCCGCTCTTCTAGTTCCTCGGGTGTGTGCGCCTGAGCGAGAGCATGGGGGGTGGGGGTGTGTCTGTGATCGCGTGGGTCCCCCCAGCCCCCGAGGGTGCGGGTGGGTGGAGGAGGGGGAGCGTCATGACTCTGGTGTGTCTATGGAGCGACATTCGTTCTGTCCACACACGTGCTCTCCCTCTGTTCCTTGTCTGCAGGTGCCGTCTGTCCCTCCCAGAATCACAAGTCTGGTTGGTACCCAGCTCCCCACCCTGCATCCTGGGCATTAAACAGACCCCTCTCCTCCTGGAGTGAGAGGAAGCTCACCATGCCCCCCCCCCCCCCCAAGATCAAGGGATTCAGGAATCAAGGAGGAGGCAGGCACTTCCCATCTCAGAAAACCGACTCCTCTTCCTCTCACCACGGGACCCCCTAACCCTGGGCTGGTGAGGGCAGGTCATGCAGACCCCCACATTCCTGCCTGCTCAAAGGCTCTGAGAGACAGGAACCCCAGTCTTCAGAACCTAAATCCAGGCCCTGGGGGAGGGCAGGTGGGTTTGGGGAGATTGGGGGGGCGGGGTGAGAAAGGCCTAAGTCAACAACCTGAAGACCTCACACGTGCCCACCTCCATCCTGGGGGCCAGATGGGGAGGACAGGGAGCTGAAACAGAAAGCACAGAGAGAGATGGAGAGAGAGAATGAAAGCAGGAGAAACTGAGACACGGACAGTCAGAAGGAGAGTGAAGGGCAGAAGCGGGGGCGGCCACGCATTGGGAGAGAGAGCCGCGGGAGCAGGTGCTTGCAGAGGGTCAGGGAATGGCTACCGATTCCCTTCCTTTCATCTCCAAAGGGGACATGGAGGCTTGGCGATAGAGCCAGCGAAGGGAAAACTGAGCCCAGAGGGGGCGTTTTCTAAGCCCAGAGGGAGTGGGAGGTCGAGAGAGAGGGATGCTCAGGCACTTCCAGTATTCTCTATGGGATGGTGGGGGGGGGGGGGATGACAGGCAGGATTGGGGGGATGAGGGGGGGGGGGACTGTGGGGGGTGAGGGTGGAGACATGTCTGGACGTGCATTTATTTGCAGGGCAAGCTCATTCCTTCCTTTGAAATGTTAAAAATCAATAAAAAATGTCAATTTCTCTAAAGGATGCCTTTCCCCCGCTTTACATAACATTGAGGTGAGGGGATGGGACCTCCTCCCTTGGCACTGGCTACCACTAACGCACATGGAGGAGGCGGCGGGAAAAGGGGCCAAGAGTATTTAATATCAAGAAGAAGAAGAAGAAGAAGAGGCCATGGCCAGGTAGCTCAGTTGGTTAGAGCGTCATCCTGATACACCAAGGTTTCAGGTTCGATCCCAGTCAGGGCACAGGAATCAACCAATGAATGCACGAACACGTGGAACGACAAACTGACGTTCGCTCTTGCTCTCTCAATCAATAAAAAAACAAACTTTAAAAAAGAAGAAAAAAGGAAGCCTCTCTTACCCACCCCACCTGCACCCCAAAGGCAGGATCACCCGAGTTCTCTCTCCCCAACTCTGAGGATGGAGAGGTCGCCCCGGCAAACTCCAGACGACACTGGCCTGGGGGTGGGAGCTGAGGGGCCTGGGCACTGTCACTCACAGCCTGGCTTCTCCCATCCGCACCACCCATCCCTGAAAGACCAGATCGGAACTTGGCCCAGAGAGGGGAGGGGACTGTCTCCAGGTCACACAGCCCTCTGGGAGGAAGGTGGGGGATTCCAAAGGAGGAGTCTGGTCCCAGGCCCAGGTACCAACTGGGCTGCCAGGCTGATATCCAGGCTCTGCTCATGTGACCCACTGTGCCCTGTCCCACCCTCAGCACCAGCTCAGCTCTTGGTTCCCTTAGGAACTGGAGCTTGAAGAGGCAGATTGAAAGGAGACAGACTTGGGGGACCCAGGGGCCCTTATTCTCAGCCCCTCTTACTCCAAGCTGTTGGGTGAGGCAGCCCTAGAATAATGTCGCCCCCACTTTATGACCCCCCAACTCCTGGGCCCACAGACATGTGCTAACACAGCGCCAGCAGCCCTGCCATCGGGAGCTCAGCCACCAGCAAAAGCTTCCAAAAGAAGCCCCTTGTCCATCTCTGCCTCTGCCTGTGCTGAAAATTTGGGGGGCCAACAGGAGGGGCTTTCAACTCCCTTAGTCATCCTAGGAAGCCAAGCTGAGTAGCAGTGACTGATATTCACCCGACCACAAGCCAATTTGTGGTTTCAGTTGTTTTCGGAAGGAGCCAGCAAAGCAGGGCAGGAGGCCCTGAGCAAAGGAGTGGGACCCCAGCCCCTGCCCGGGCCACTCAGCTGGGCTCTGGAAGGACTCTGCTGGGGCTCAGGAGTGCCCCGGACTGCCCCCCTCACAGACTCGCACTGGAAAGATCTGTGACAACCAGGAACACCTCTCCCCATCCCCTCCATGTCCCCATGGCGATGTTCCTGGTTAGGCTGGCTGCTTCCTGGATCCAGGTGAACATTTTTGTTTCATTTCCTTTTCCTCTCCTCTCCTTTCTCTTCCTCCTCCCATCCCTTATCTTCCTTCCTTCCTTCCCTCCTTCCTTCCCTTCTTCCTTCCATTCCTTCTTTCCTCCTTCCCTCCCTCCCCACCCTTTACTTCTTATGTGATAGGAATAATTCAGGAACCACAACAAAGAGAACAGAGGCTGCTGGAAAGGTCCCCAAATGTACACGGCCCGCCAGGCCCCAAACTCAAACCTACAGGTGCTCCTCCGGCTGTGGCACCCACTGCCCGCCAATCCCCAGACCACATCTGTTCACCCCCCTCATGATCTGGGGGGCAGAGCAGGGGGAGACCAGGATTAGCAATAAGGGCCACTTCTCACAGGGCAGATTTTAGAGGAATCTCAGAAATACAGAAAGCCGACATGTCAGAGCCGGGGAGGAACTTAAAACTGCCTGGTCCCATCCCTTAATTTTTTTCAAACCGAGGAACGGGAGCTCTGAGAAGTGATGCAATGCCCTTAGAGTATGGTTAGACGAGATCCTCACACTCAGCAGGCCCTAACCATCTCCCCTCACTGTCTCCACACCACACGAGGAGCGAATTCTCTCCCCTTTGTGATTTTAAGTGGTTTTTTTTTATTGATTTCAGAGAGGAAGGGAGAGGAAGAGAGACAGAGATAGGAACATCAATGATGAGAATTATTGATCAGCTGCCTCCTGCACCCCCCACACTGGGAACTGACCAGCAACCTGGGCATGTGCCCTTGACTTGGATCGAACCCGGGACCCTTCAGTCTGCAGGCTGACGCTCTATCCACTGAGCCAAACCAGCTAGGGCCCCTTTTGTGATTTTCAGTGTTGACCAGACTCCTTGTCCCGATGACCAGGGAGAAGGAGGAAGTCACCAGAGCCAGGCCAGGCGCAAGGAGGCAGATCCATTAATGGCTGGACACAGAGAGGTTTAGCATTTTTCCAGAAACAAGTGGCATTCCTTGACCTCTTACACCGGGAAGCCTGCCTGAATTAGCGACGGGCCTCACCCTCCATACCTGGTGGCCATAGCCATGGCAAGGAGAGAAAGGGAGGAGCCAGGGTAGAGACATGCCAGAGCACCAGCCACAGCGCACAGCCCTGAGGGACAGGGAAGGAGGAGAAGTGAGCGGGGCAGGAAATGGGGTTTAGACAGGATTGGGGAGTACGAGAAGCTAGGGAAAAAGGGGCACCCCATGGGGAAAAAAGCTGCCCAAATGAGTCACCGCTGCCCAGGTGCAGCCCTCTTGGGGGCTGCCCATCTGTGTTTAAGGTTTATCATGTGATTTTTACAGAAGATAATGGAGCCGTGGGCTGGAGCCGACCACACCACGTGCGTCTTCTCCCAATGGTCAGCGCCGTCACAGCAGCAACCTGACTGCGAGAGCCCGCTGTTCAGCATTTGCGGGCGCACTGCTGGGTAAGGGGCCAGCTTCAAAGCCAGGAGCGGACGCCTGCATGTGCATGTGGGACTGCACGCATGTGTTGATGTGCACTGCTCCTGGGGTCTGCGTGGAGTCATGTGAATGCACAGCAGTGTGTGCCTGTGTTCCTGTGGCACCTGGGACATACCCCTGTGGCACTGTGCTCCTGGCCGTGTGAGACTGTGTGTGTGTATACACCACGTGTGTCGGGAAGAGTGTGTTGCTGCAGGTGGATGTCACGGGGAGCTTGGTGAGGAAGGGTGTGTGAGTGTGTAACTGGGACTGTCCATATGCTTTATGTGCCAGGAGCTAAGAGAGCATAAAGAGGAAGGCAGTGGGAAGAGACCCACATGTGCCCAGATGGGGGACTAGAGCTGTGCCTGAGACCAGAGACACCCAAATCCCTAAGCTCTGAGACTCAGAGCGGGGGTCGCTGAGACCCCCTGCACCAAGTCCCACTCAGTCCCTCTTCTGTCCTCAGGCTTAACCACCTGCCAGTCCAGGAGGGGATGGGATACTAAGGCAGGCAAGGGGCTCTCTATCTCCCAGGTAAGTTCTCGGTGTGCTGGGCACACCAGAAAGGCCAGCACCAGGGGGCACTGTGCTCTTCCCTGCCCCTCACCCATGCTGCTGGGTGAGCTATCTCCCTCACACCATCTCCTGATCCTCCCCCTCACCTCCTATCCAGTTTGCTTTTGCTGTCTAGCAGAGAGGGTGGGGTGCAGGAGAGTTCACCCTCAAGGCCAAGGGCCCCAGGATGGGGGAGGGACATGATCGTCATTCAATCAGCCCCATCCACCTACTCACCTGTGGGCTGAAAGCCTGCTGGGCTTTCCTCTGGAGCAGAGGGCTCTGGCCAAAGAACACGGGCTCACTGAATCCCCCCTCCCCCTTCTGGCCACCCCCTTGCTCTTTGGCTCAGGAAACTTGGCTCCACAACACCCCCCCCCCCCCCCCCCGCCCCGCTTCCTGCCAAGAAGTCCTGCAGGCCTCTTGCTCCAGGCACATGGGGCAGCAGCTGTGGCTTCCCTGGCCCTGCTGTGGTCTATAGGCCAGAAGAGGAAAAGCATGAAGGCAGGACTTGGGAGAGGGCTGAGACGAGACTGGCTTTCTCACCTGTGGTCATCGACTCAAATCCCTCTCCCAGGGTCTGGCTTGGGGACATGTCTTCTGGGGCCTGAACCCTCCCCCTCCCTCGTGAGCTTTCAGGTGCCCACCACCTGCAGCAGGCACTCTGCTCAGCTCTCTGCGTCGGGCCTGCACTGCCCCAATGCCAGCCTGAGCTCCCCAGCCTGGGAGGGAGGGTCTACGGCCGGAAACATCCAGGGAAGCCACGGCCTGAGTCCAGCTCAGACGTGCCCCTGCGTCTTCACCTGAAGTCGAACCCCGCGTTCCTTTGACTGTGGCCGTCCCAGCCCCTCCCCGGCCAGAAGCTGGGCCTCTGCACATCTCAGCCAGCCCTGCTCCTTCAGGTGGAGCTGGACTCCAGCAGAAAGAGAGGCAAGTTCCAAAAACGAAAACAAAAGCCTGCACTCACCCCCAGAGCTCTTCTACCCGCCCTGTCCTCCCTGCCCCCAGCCACCACAGAAACCCTCAGGGCACTGGAGCCTTCGTCCCCAAATGAGTCAGGGCCCCTCCGAGGGGTTCAGCGGGGGCACAGGAATTTCCCTTCATGCCAAGCAAGGGCTTGACTTCTTACTGACCTCTGTCCAACCCCCGTGGCCCAAAGGGGTAAGATCAAGATCGGCTTCCCCAAGGGAAGGGGTGGAACCTCCTGTGAGCCAACCACCTCGCCCTGGACGCACCTTCTGCCCTGGCCTCTTTTAACACCAAATTCCCCCCCCTCCACCACCCCCCGCCCCGGGCGAAGGTTGATGCTAAAGGGGAATCCATGCAGAGTGCCTGGGTATGGAGTTGGGGGCAAGGAGTGCTCCTGCCCGCTGAGGTGTGCCTGGTGCCTGCCTCACCCCGTGCCCCTAAGACACTCCACACTTTTATTCCACAGAAGTAATGGAAACAGAAGCTTCTCCCCAGGTCTGAGGCCCCAGAGGGCCCTCAAGGGGGTGCCAAGAGGCCAGCTGCAAGTTTCCTTCTTTCTCCTCTTGTGCTCAGGAGAGCGAGACTTCCCAACGGGAGGGAGTGCCGTGGTGGGAGGTGCCAGGGCCCGTGAAGATGCTGCCAGGCAGAGCGGAGGCAGCAGGTGGTCCGGCTGACCCCGTGGAAGCGGCAGGCTCCCCTCACCCTGCACCCTGCACCCTGCACTGCATATATTCTCTCTCTCCAAAATAGCATCTCTGGAGGGGGAAGTGGAGTAAGTTCTCAGCTCATCATTCGCTCCTTCCCACGGTGTGTTCACAGCCCTCTGGCTGTCTCTCTCGACCTGGTTTCCCTGCCAGGCCCTTGTGCTCTGCCTCCACCCTCACCACCGTGATCCGCCAGGTCCCAAGACCCTCTGGCAGAGAGCGAGCCTCCCTCTCTCGACCCTCCATGCCTGCCGTCTCCGACCTCCAAGCCGTGGCTGAGCCGTCGTCATTCCCTACTCTCTTTGGTACAGAAGTAAACCCATCGCACATAAATGAACACCAAATGTGTTTGGGTGTCTATGTTGTGGTCCCTGGGGCGGGGGACACCTGGGCCCTACCTCGGAGGGAAGCTGCCCCAGAGCCTCTAACGGATCTGGGAGTCCCCTCTCCCTCCCACCCCATCCGAGGGCCGAGGCCCCAAACTGGACCCAGGTTGGTAGGGGCAGTTAGGGCCCCGCCTGGGAAATGCCCAATTGGACAGTGGAGCAGGACATAGTGCTGGGGTGCCACATCCTGCCTAGGAGAGGGGCCCCAGGAACGGGTGTGTGGAGCCAGCTCTGAAGAAGGGGCAGCACTGGGGTGTCTGGGGCATAGGGATGTGGGAGGCCGAGATGGGGCGTCTGCCCAATCTGAGGAGGGAGGAGCCACAGCGGGTGCATTTCCCCTGCCAGGAGGCAGCTGTGGGGCTGCAAAAGGCCTGACCTCCTGACCCCAGCACCGTGTGAGTGTTGGAGGCAAGGAAAGACAGTCTCAAAGCCCCCCGCCAGCCCCCTCCCCGACCCCCCCACCCCAGGGAACCACCTCCCCCTTTGTTATTTCTGGCTCCATTTACTTGGTCAAGAAGGGTGTCAGTGGTAATGCAAATGAGGAGGTGTCAGGGGTGCTGGCCGACACCCATCCTGTCCCCCTCCCGGGCCCTCCCCCGGTGCCCGCACCACACAGTCGGCTGGAACATCTGCGGGCACGCCTGGTGCCCTTGCCCGTGGCTGAACTGGCATGGAGGGTGGGTGTAGCTGCCGGTTCTCAGGGTTTCTGCTTCTGCCACAGGAACAGGGGCTGACACCACAAGGACCAAGAGGGCCTCCAGCTGATGCCCAGGTCCTCCTCTCCCCTGCCCCTCCTGCTCTCCGCCCTGCCAGGGCCCCCCGGGGTACTGATATCTAGACAGTCAATGCCCCCACGCGGGGCCTTCTCGCCCAGGCTGCCCATTGAAGGACACACACTGGAGCTTTCTCGCAGTACCTGCCCGGCCCCTGCAGTACCTGTGAGATCTCTAGAGGCACCTGGGCAGCCAGGGGGCACCACTCTGAGCGCCAAGCGTTTCCCTGGCGTTAACACGGAGAAGTCAGGGAAGGGCAGGGAGAGGGGCAGGTGCTAGAGGATCTCACACCACATGCTCTCCTCCCATTATCTGGCCTCTGCCCCAGACACCTCAGCCACCGCTTCCCAGGTGGGACCCCTTGCCCTCGGGGTCACTCCTCTGTGAGACCTCAGTTCTTCCTGCGCTAGCCAGAGTTGCTCTGTTCTTGTCCTTGCTGAGGGAGAGATGGGACCAGGGAAGCTGTTCCGTTCCCCCCACCCTTTAGAGATGCCGCTGCGTGAACCCCTCACCCCCTCTGTTCTTCTTCATTAGTCCTAATCAGCGGGGTGAGGCGTTTCTCATTAACACGCTGACTCACCCACACGCCTCTCCCTTTTGTTAGCTATCAGCTTCTCTCCCGACAGACACACACACCACCACCAGCACCACCACCACCACCGCTGCTTCTGAAAGGAGTGTTGCTCCTCTCAGCTGATTCCCTGACACAGGGACCAGGAGTGGGGCAGGGGTCTCCATGGTAGCCCTGGCTGAGGAAATCCTGGGGGGATAGGGGCAGGGCTGTAGGGTCCCCAAAGATGAGGCAAAGTGTTTGAAGGTGAGGCTAAGGGCAGAGGGGCTGGAGCTGGAGCAAATATGTTGGGTGCTGGCCTTTCTTTGGGTGCTTGGAGACAAACCATGGGTGACCTGGTCTCTGTGAATTCCCCCCACCCTCCAACCCACCCCCACGGTGGGTCTGTGCTGGTGGAGTAAGCGGGTGTCCCCCCCACCCCGCCCCAGGTGTATCTGCCTCAGCAGGGTTCTTCCAGCCACTTTGCTCTGCTCCTGTGAAGGTTGTCCCATCCTCTTACCTTTCCAGGAGCCTAGAGATCTAGACCCTTTCACCCCCACACTCAGGCCTTAGTGCCCCCCACATCACTCCTAGAAAAACGAGGAGCCAGCGTCCTTATATCTGAGGACATCCTGCTTGGGAAGGGAGGGGTGTGTAGGCAGGACCCCTCAGCCCCTCTTCCAGCCCCCCAACCCCACAGCCTCTCCTTCGGTGGGGGAGGGGGGCATTCAACGGAAGGCTGTGGTCTGGAGGACCTTGGCTGGGGCATATTTCCCCACCTTCCCTCCCAGCCCCCAGCAGCTTTCTGCCCCGCACCTGAGCCCTTTCCCAGGTCCTCAGAAATCCAGGAGACAAGCTGCCAGAATCTGTACCTTCTGTCCTCACGCTCTCTCACCCGATGACGGGGCGGAATGGCCAGGTTGCAGGAAACCCTAGGTTCCCTCCTTTGCCGAGCAGGCACGGCCATGGGTGAACCTGAGGGGGGTGGTGAAGGATGGAGAAGACAGACAAGAGAAGAAAGCTGGGGCTACGTGGGACGCTGCTTCTCTGATGGAGAGACAGAGCCACGGCCTGCAAGCCGAGTCTATTTTATAGCAGATTCCACGCGGCAGAGTAAGGGCGTGGTCAAGATGTTTACCACGTTCTCCTGGGTTTCGAATCTACTCAATTACAGGCACCTGATCAAGCTTTGTTTACTTGCTGCACCTCCCTCAGCCCTTATCACTCAACCACGTGGGACCACAGGTTCAGACCATAAGGTCGAGCTTACAACCATAGCCTTTGGCTGTCATTGTGCTGGGACTTGCACGTGGCGAGAGGACCGTGCCCTCTCATTAGTCCGAGGCTTGAACCTGTCCAAACGCTGTAGCCGCTCGCCACACCCTCCCAACCTTCAGATGTGCCCCTACCAGCAGCTCATTCCAGCTCATCCTTCGCCTCCTTTCTCAATGGCCAGGATTTCTCTCTGCCTAGTGTTCCCGTGCCACCCCTAATTCATCCACGCCCTTCCAGCAAATGCTTCCAAAGACCCGAACAGGACCCAGACCCCAAACCTGGGCACGGGAGTTGAGATGGGGGAGTACCAAGGGGCACTGAGCCTCCATGTGCCAGAAGTTCCAGAACCTTCTCTCCCACGACTTGTGAAGCCATGTTCCATAGGGATCACTGTTCTCACCTCTCCCGTCCCTCAGCACGTGACTGCAGATGAAATCAAGGCTGGATGAGCTTTTAGAGGAGCAAGCGGGGCTGGGCAGTCGCCTGGGGATCTGGACCTTGACACTAAGTGGGGAAGATTGTTCACCCCGGGTCTAGAGCTGAACCTCGGGCCTTCAATTAGCAATTGCCCCCACCTCTTGTTTTTAAGGGTGAAAGGATCACGTGGAAATGAAAGGCACCCTGAGTTGATGCATAAGAACCTCAGGCCCTTTGTGCAAAGAAAGGGTAGCCCTGGCGGGAGCAGGAGTCAAGGGTTCGTGACCTGGCTCTGACCTCCCGGGCTGTGCGACTTCTGAAGCAGCTCTCGGCCTGGAGCCCAGCCCTTCCCCTGCTCTCAGACTCATGCGGACATGGAACGCGGATGTTCTTCCTCTTTGAGGCCGCAGCCTGGTTCCTGGAAGGCAGAAACCATTTGATGAAGAAGTAGCTGCTACTAATACATGAGCCCTCAGGGAGGGCTGCAGACCTCCACCTGCCAGACCTTGGGGCAGGGAAATTCAAGAGACCCCGACACCTGCTCAGGGCTGGGGTGGCTGCTCTGTCACGGAGACACCCTCTGCTACCCCAGATCTGTCCTCAGTAAACTCATCACAAGTCATCTACGGCCACTCGCATGCTTATGCCTCCAGAACCACCTTGAGACATGGGTGCCCTCTCATCCCCTACCTGCCCAATGACCACTCTCCATGGTGGTGTATCTGTGAGATACTGTTTCCAAGACCTCTGGGTCCCTCCCCACCCCTGCCATGGAGGGCACAGACTGAGCGCAGATGGAACAGGTAAGTTTTATTTGGACTTTCAACTTGTTCAGAGGGCTCGGGGGCCCCCACCTCCCCTCTGCATTCCCCGTCCCCACTTCCCCTCCCTGGAGGAACACTCAAGGTACAATGCCATCTCTGGAGTCCTTGGCCCCTTTCCCGCCTGACACACCCCTTCACTCCCCCACGCTGAGGGGGAGGGGAGACGTGTGAGGAGGGAGGGGCCTGGAAGAGTTGGATCAGAATGGTACATGCACTGACAGTAGCGTCCGCTGCCACGGGCCTGGGGCTGAGACCCAGGGGAGGCTGGCAGCGGGGGGTGGATTCATCGTGGGTGGCAGGCTCTTGCTGTAGGAAGCTCCCCACCTCAGCCCCGGGACCCCCTGGCCTCCTGCTTACCCGTCCTTCTGAGGGTACGACTCTGAGGTAGATTTCACAGAGGGAATGTGGGTCACTGGGGTGTGGGAAAGGGGTTAGCTCTTTTGAATTTGATCTCCACAGCACCCTGGGCCCATCCTCAGGTTCTGGCTTGGGAGGCAGGGCTGATGACACCCACCCAGCTAACAGAGCCTGAGTCACACACGGGATCCTGGGTACCTGTGGTGCCAGGGCTCGAGGGGGGTAAGAGGGGAGGGGAGCAGCTGTCATAAGCATCTGTGCCTCGGTGCTGGGGGCTCCAGGGGGAGCGCACGGGCCTCGAAGGCTGGCACAGACAGTCCCCTGGCCTGAGGGTCATGGTGCAGGGACCCCTGGCCCATAGGGCAGCCTCTTTAGGCTGGATCCTTCCAGTCCTTCAGGGTCCTTCCTCTGCTCTCCCACCCTCCCTGTTCCCCAGGGTGGGCAGAGGGGGAGAACAGGACTGGCCTGCAGAGAGTGGCAAGAATCAAAGTGTCTCCTTCCCCCAAAAGGGGCCCAGGCCACCTGCCCTGAGCTGGCCATGGGATGGAGGAACTGGTGTCAGTGCACAGGGCAGGCTCTGGAACCCCACTCAGGCTGTGTTCCTCGGGCAGAGCACGGCCTGAGAAAGATGGATGTCTGGGGAGGGGCTGAGGGAGCTCCTGGAGTCCTTTGATACCCTCCCTCTCCCCCAGGCCCAACCACTAGCCATCTCCTGGGACCCGACTGTGTTTGAGAACAGAAAGGCAGAGGGAGAGGCTGGGTAGGGTCCCCCCTCCCTGTCCCAGCCTGGATCCCCATCTCCCCTTGGAAGCGAGGGAGCTGGGGAGAGCCTTGACTGACCTCCTGGGAAGACCCAGGGCTGAGTGGTGCCTGGACCAGGGAAGATGGCACACACGTTGACTTGGTAGCTAGTGGAGGTATCTGGGGGTCGCGAGGGGCAGGGGCCCCCCACAAGATTCATGCAGCATTCAAAGTGAGTGAGTGCTTGGGGGTGATGGGAGAGGGCAGGGAAACAGCCAGTGGGTGGGGGAGGCACCCTAGATCTTGCTGTTCTCCAGGTGGGAGTCAATGTGTTTGATGAGGGCGTCATCCGGATACCCGACAGGGAAACCCAGCTGGCAGAGGGGGCAGCTGCGGATGTCAGAGCCCACTGTCTCCATCAGCAGCTGCGGGGAGAGAGGGAAGTCACTTACGATCCCCAACCCTTCCCCGTGCTCCCCACATCCCAGCCTGCCCTTTCCCTGGGACCCAGGGCAGGGAGGACTGCCGCATGCAGAAGGGTTCTGGGCACCGTCTGTCCAGTGCCCACCCTCTCCTCCCCGTCCCTGCCCACCTTCCACCAGCTCAGCATCCACTCCCCACCCCGGGGCCTCGGGTCACAGCAGGTGTGTGTAAGGAGGTGGGTTTGCTCAGTCTGCCAGGACATCTGCCAGGGCCTCTGGGGGAGCGAGGAAAGGCCAGACCCAGACATGCCCCCAAGAGTGACTAAGACACCGCTGCCAGATAACTCAAAGCACTGAATAGTCCCAGGCCACGTATAACCCAAAATAATTTTCTGTTTGGCTTTGGAATGTATTTGGATCCTTCGAGGTGACAGGAGTTGAATCTGACATTCAGGAAACTCATTATTTCCGTGAGACGATGGAGCCCTGAGAGAGGGTGTCTTCTAAGACAGGTCTTAAACGGGCTCTGAGGCCTGTTCCCGCGTCAGCCAGGACCCTCGGGGTCAGCATGGCCTCCGTCGCCGAAGGAGGAGATGCTCACTACTGAGGGTCCCACTCAGGTCCTGGGGGGTGGCAGCCTGTGGCCTCCCTCCCAGGAGCCCTCTAATGGAATCAGATAACGGAATCACTGCCCTCACTATGCAGATGAGAAAACTCAGGGTCTGCGAGGGTGGGCCCCTTGTCCAGACCCCACAGCGACCAGGCGGTGGAGTCTGGAACCAAAACCAGGGCTGTGGTTGGGAGGGCCTCGCCCTGCACCGGGGACCTCGCTCCCCGGCCCTCGGGAAGCCGCGGGGCGGGCTCGGATGACGCGCGGGTGCGGCGGCCAGGCCTCCGATCCCCCACGCGGACGGGCGGCGGGCGCCCCACTCACGTTGATGGACGGCCAGGACTGCGCGTGCTCGGCGTGGGCATAGGCCGCGGCTGCCGGCGACTCGGGGACGGGGAAGCCGGCGCAGAAGGAGGAGCAGCGGATGGCGCCCGCCTCGGGGCTGGGCGGGCTGGGCGGCACGGACCACTCCTCCTCCTCCGACGGCTGCTTCTCGAAGCGCAGGCGGAGGCCCTCGAAGGCGCGCCGCGGGCTGAGCGGCCGGCCGGGGCCGTAGAGCTCGGCGGCGCCGTAGGCGCGCGGCTTGGGCAGCGTGGCGGCCTCGGCCTGCAGCCAGGGCGGGGGGGCGCCCGCGTAGCCCGCGCCCTCGGCCCGCTCCGAGTAGCTGCGGCGGCCCTGGAAGCCGGCCTTGGCGAGCTGGCTGGGCGGCTTGGCGTAGGCGCGCTCCCCGGGCGGCGGGAGGGGCGGCGGCGGCCGGGGCGGCGGGGCCGGGCCGGCGGGGGGCCCCGGGGAGCGGCGCTGCGGGCTGGGCGACTGGCACGGCGGCGGCGGCACCGGCGAGCGGCGCTGCGGGACGGGCGAGGGGCAGGAGGGCGAGGCCGGCGAGCGGCGCTGCTGGGGCGAGGGGCACGGGGGGCCTGGGGAGCGGCGCTGGGGGGCGGGGGACTGGCACGGGGGGCACGGGGGCGCCGCTCGCGCCGGCGGGGAGGGCGAGGGGCACTGGGGCGCCGGGGAGTGGCGCTGCGACAGCGGCGAGTGCCTCTGGCCTGGAAGAGAAGCAGGACCGGGTCAGGGGACGCGCTGGGGAGAGGAGAGGTCAGACTGGGGGCCGGGGCGGCTGGCCACCAAAGCCCACCGCCCACCTCCTCCTCCTCACGCCAGGGAAGAGCATCGGGCCTGGGAGGGAAGGGAAGCGGAGGGTGGCCCGGCCACGGGATGGCTCCGTAGCTCCCCCCGCCCTGCCCTGCCCGGCCCGGCCCCTGCCCGGCCCCTCTCACCGCCGCTCCGCGTCTGCTCCTGCAGCAGCGTCCTCAGGATCCGCCCCTGCAGAGAACTCAGCTCCCGCAGCCGGCCCAGCTCCTCCGTCAGCTCCGTGTACGCCAGCGCCAGGTTCACCCTGAAGGACACCCAGTCCCCCAGGTCACGGCCTGGCCCCCCGCCTTCCCTGACCCTGAGGTCAGAGGGCAGGGAGCAGGGAAGAGGAGGAAAGTGGGTTTCCTGTCACGGCTGTGGAGCAAGAACGGGCTCTGCGCCAGCACCTGGCCCTCTCCCCCTCCTGGGCCCTCCTACCCCAATTTCAATGCCACCTGATTCCAGGGAGCCGCCCTCTCTCCCCAGCGAATGGAACCTGGGGCTAGGGCAGTGGTTCCCAGACTATGGGCTGGGGCTGGGAGCTCAGTGATGCCCGGGGGTCCCTGAGTCCAGGTGTCGCCAGGCACTGCCTGCGGCCCGGACGATCTCACACAGGTGTATGTGAGTGTTTTTCCAATCTGTGCAGAAGCTGTGGTGGCCAGTAAAACACAGCTTCATCGAAAAGCCGCACGGGACCGACAGCAGCTCTTGTCACCGTGCGTTTTCCCGGAGGGCACCTACTAAAAGTGGAAGTGCCATCCGTGGGCCGCGGGCAGGGGGTCCCCGAAGAGCCCTCGGCTGTGAGAGGCTGGGAGCACGGATGCACGGCCCATGGCGAGCCAGCCCCCTTCTGGAAGTGAAGGGCATGGCCTCCTGGGGAGCCCAAGTCTGCCGGTTCCGGTCCGGGTCCAGGTCCCTTGCCTCCATCTCTAAGCTGCCTCTGAGGGAGATCTCTGGGAACACAGGGCTGTGCCCCACTCGCCTCCAGGGGGCACCACTCACACTGAAAACTTACCCACGTCGCCTGGTTCTGGAACTTCCCTGGGAAACGATCACTGCACTCCTATTCTCAGCACCTTGCCCAGGGCCTGGGACCCAGGACATGGAGAGTGAGTTGAGCCTTTCCATCCATTTTTCCTTCTTCCTCCACTTCCTGCTCGGCTCTCTGGGCACCCACCCTCACAAGCTGGAACCGACTGTTCCTCTCTCTTTAGGTCACTTTGACCCAGAACCTCCGATCACTGTCAGCGCTGCCCCTCCCCTCGCCCCCACCCTGGCCTGCTGGCCCCAGAGAGACCGTCCGGACCTCACGCGAGGCTCTGCCACGGCCTGGGGTCTCTGCCTTCCGGCCTGGGCTTGGACAGAGTCCGGGAGGCCGGGTTTGGGTTCTCTTGCATCCCCCATCGTACCAAGTCCAGAAGGGGCTCTGGGGCTGGAGGGAAGGGGCAGGCAGAGGCACAGCCACTCCGGGTGGGTCACTTCCCAGGGGAGGCCCTTTGGCCCCAGGGGCTGAAGGGCCCTGGGCAGGAATGAGGCGGGGACTTCTCCAGACCTTCACTCGGGCCCTGCCCACCCCACGATACGGGCATGTGAGAGAGGATGGATGTGGATGGGAGGGAGCGGAGGGAGGTGTGAGGCCAGTACGGTGAGTGTGAGGAACGGTGTGAGAGTGAGTGTGTGTGTGGCCCCAGAGGAGAGGAGGGGAAGTCGTGAGGTTAGGGCTTCAGAGGGCAGGAAAAGCTGAGGTGCAGGGCAGGCGATGACTGAGCTCCCTCACTCTCACCCCACTCCCTGGCTGGCTCTCTTACTAGAGCTGGGTGGTGGGGGAGACAATGGCGCCTCCCACAACAAAACTATTTTTGGGTCAAAACAAAATTATTGCCAACAGGCTGGGGTTCTTGGGGGACAAGCCTCCCCCTTAGGGAGGGAGATCGCTCACCCGCCCATCAGATGGTGGGCCGAGATGGAGGAAGGAGGGTCCTTTCGGAAACCCTCGCTGAAGGGCTGCAACCCCTGTGTTGGCTAAATGTGTCCTGTGTCCACCCACTCAGCCTATGGGCCTGTGGGGACAACGCCACCTGCCCTGCCAGACTGGAGGTCCAGTCTGTGTGTCCCACACTAACGTGGGGACTCCCCGGTGGGAGGCTACCCCCTTCATACCTGGGGAAGTCTGAGGGCAGGAGCTGTGTCTCCCCCATCAGACTGGGGCTTTCGAAGGACCATGCCACCCCGCCGGGGGGGGGGGGGGATGGGAGGGGTTCAGGGCAGGGCAGTGATTCGGAGCAGCGTCCTCCTCTGACCAAGCAGCCACCATTTCTCTCCCCGTCCGCAGCCACTGCTGTATCTCAGGTGACAGATACAGGTCGCTGCCTTCACACCCCGCCTGGGAGATCTCACCTGCCACCCTCCGTTCCCAGGCCCCTATCTCTCCCCTGCTTGCCTTCCTCCCCTTGTCAGGAGCCAGCCCAGTTTCCAGGGCCAGCTTCTGGCAGCCTCCTCACAACAAGACAGACAGAGCAGCAGGAAATGGAAGAAAGGCGGCCCTGGCCAGAATGTCCAGCCCTCACAGCTCTGATCTGGGTGCCTGGGGCAGGCAGGGGCTGTTCTGCTGGAACCCCTGGCAGCCTCCCCAGAGACCTGAGACCTGGCCAGGCGGTCGGAGCCAACCCCTGATGCCCTATGACCCTTTGGGACCGCCCCCTTCATTGGGTGTCATCTCCCTACCCCAAGATGCACACAGCCAGGCGGCAAAATACGCTAAGGACCCGAATGACTCACATTAGAAAACACTGCCAATTCAGTGGAAAAAAAATCTCAACTTCACAACACAACCAAGAGTCACACGCGTACACCTGAAGGCACCTTGTTTCCTGGCTTCCTGGCCCTGCTACTTTCCACCATCGAGGCCGGTCGGGAAGCATGGGGCAGGTGAACGACATTCGGGCGCTTCTTTATGGCTTCAACTACGGGGACGTTCCGAGTCTCTCGGAACCTGGGAGGGACCCAGGGAGAGGAGAATCACAAATCACCTGTACGAGCGCTCATCACAGGCCAGGCATTGTGCTGGGAACTTGGCTTAATCTTCACAGCCACCCTACGGTGTTTCATTTTACAGATGAGGACATGGAGGTCCCCAGAGGCCGAGTCCTTGACCAAAGTCAGAGAGCCGAGGAGTAATGGAGCTGCTGGACGGGAGCTCTGACCGCTCCGCTACACCCCGCCTTCCAGGAGGGAGCGGCAAGGGCGGGAAAGTGGAGACGGGACGGCAGCGGAGGAGGAGGAAGAGGCTGGAGACCCCAAAGTGGCCGGGCGCCCTGAGCGTCATCCCCGCCGCCCCGGGAGGAGAGAGGAAGGAGCTAGACGTGTGTGGCAGCGGAATGGCAGGGCCGGTGAGAGGCCGGCCCAAGGTCACGAGCAGCGGTGACACAGAGCCGGGATTCAAACATGCTCTTGGCACCTCGGCCTGCTGAGCTGGCACCTTCCGAGGAGCCAAGGGCAGAGCTGGCAGGAAGAAGGGCCCCGCTGCAGCAAACCTTTCCACCCTTCACTGACTTATCCTTTCATTCACTCTTCCCACGCGTAAGTCGGGGATCTCAGAACCCACCTGGCAACAACAATCTTCACTATTGCTGCTAAAGCTACCAAGGTTAGAGACCCAGGTGTCCTCCTCCTCTAAAGGCCCTTCTGCCCCAAACCAGCTGGGAGACACAGAGGCCCCTGGGCGCCCTGTGTTGGAGCGCCAGTGAGGACGTGGCAGGGTTGGAGTTCACGCGCGGGGTCGTGGAGGAGAATTAGGAAAGGGCTGGAGGTCGAGGTTAAGGCTGGGCTCAGGGTCAGCTTAGTGCTGGGGCTGATCATTTTCGGTCAAGACTGTGGACAGAGTTGGGGTCCGGATAAGGGAGAGTGTTAGAGTCAGGGATGGGATTCCATATGAGGGTCAGGAATGGGGTCAGGGGCCAGCTGGCCATGGGGTCAGTCAGAATCATTCACTGACTCAGGATCGGGAGGAAAACAGACATCCAGCCCTCCTGACCCTCCCATCTTTGCCCACAGCAGCCCTCAGTTGCCCCCAGTCACCTCCCCCCTGTGGGTAAATTTAGGGACCAAACTTTCCACCACCCACAGGCACACCCAGCATCAGTCTTCCCACACGACCCTAAGGGAGGGGACCACAGGCACCGGGCCATGGAGCGGACTTGAGGTTACAGGCCGCGGCGGGAGGAGGAAGTCGCTCTGCAACAACCCAGCGCTCCACCACTTCCTCTCAGGCGCCTTGCGCCCCTTCACGCTCCTCGACCAGCTATGACTTGCGGTCCGCAGAGCCCGGCAGCCCTGCCATGCTTCCAGCACAGCGAGATGTCAGGGTGCCTGGGCGCCTCTGCTACGCAGCCAAGCTGAGCCGCTCCCAGAGAGGCTGGGAACCAGGGTCCCTGGTTCAGTGAGGGGCCACCCATCCCAGTTTGCCCAGCACTGTCCTGGTTCCCACCGGTGGCGCCAGCATAAATACTAACGGTGCCCCTTGCACTTGCTACAGGGATCAGGTTTGATCAACAAATCACCCGGCCCCTCCGATATAAGGGCCTCCAGCCTGAAGAAGGATCTGAAGCAGAAAAAAAAAACCCATTTGCTCAGAACCTGCTCGATAGGTACACTTAGCGTCTCTGATTACTTCACTTCTTTGAACCTCAGTTTGCTTAGCTGTAAAAGCGGACAATGCCTTCATCACATGGTTTTGGTGGGTTTTTTTGTGAGAATTAAATGAAATTTTGTAGGTAAATTGCCTCGCATAGCGTCTGGCATGGAGGAAGGGTCAGGGGAGCGCCTAGGACACAGGTGAGGGAGGGGAGACCATTTTGATCCTTTTTCTGGAGACACCAGCTCAGTGACTTGGGTTGAAAAGGGAGGGGAGGATGTGGAGTTTCCCATGGAGGGAGAGAGTGTGGTAAGAGCTCCTCTCTGCCTTCCTGGCAGGGAAATGGCCCGAGACCAAGGCCGGTCCAAAGCCCACCAATCCCTCAGACCACAATGAGGTGGGAGTGGTGGGCCTCAATAGCAGAGCCCTGCCCCACGCCCGCCCGCCCGCCCGCCCGCCAGGGCTGCAAGTGCTCAGTGGTTAATTCCTGTGAGCTGGTGCCTGGCTGAAGGAGACTTGAAAGAAAGGAAGTAGGGAGGGTGAGAAGCGTGAAGGGGGAGGCCCTGGGCCCGCTGCTTCTGGGGCATGAGGCTAAGCTCAGGGTACACGGGGGTCTCCGACTTCCGCCCTGACCCACCCTACACTGCCCTTGACCTCTGTGCAGAGTTTCCATCCTCTCTCTCCGAGTTCACACTTCTCCCCCACCACTAACCGCAGCCCACGCAGAGGCTTGTGGGCGGGGAGAGGGGCGTGGGGGTGGGCGGAAAAGGGCCCAGGCTGCAACGCTGAGCCCCCCACGTTGGGAAAGAAGAAAGACCTAGAGTTAACCCCTCGTCACTCACACTGAGCCCCGCGCCTTCTTACGGTGGACCCCTCAGGAGCGAACTCCCCCCTTCACTGAGCCCTCGTTCCCCTCACTGAGCCCTGCTCACTCAGAGCCCTCAGACCCCAAAGGACCCCCTCTCCACAATTTCCCCTCCTCCCTCAGCGCGGGCCACACCTCAGAAAGGCTCTCTGCGCTGGGCCCGGAGGGCAGGCGGTGTGGGTTCCGCACCTCCCCCTGGACAGGGACCCTCCTGGGGTCCTTACCTCCCAGGGCACCTTCAGGAGCAGGTGGTCTCCACTCCCACCCCCTCCCCGAGTGGCCCCCATGCCTTTGGCCCCGGAGCGGCCCCTGTAGCTCTCCCTCCGGGGCCATCTGTTTCCCTGGGCATCGGTCACCAGGTGCGGGGCTCTCCAAAGGGCAGGGAAATCTTGCCCGGAGGTCAGACCTGGATGCGTCTGGTCTGGGTGTCCATTTTCAGAGGAACATTGATGACCAGAGCTGATGGGCCAGGGGCTGGAATGGGAGGAACTGGGGAACCCTGGGGCTGGGCTGCCTCCCAGCCTCAGCACAGGAAGGACCTATGTCGGAGGATTAATAGAGGCAGGAGCTGCATGAGGGGGTGCATTTTAACACCCAGGACTCCCCACTATACAACTAGCTGCCCTGGAGGTGTCCAAACGGAGAACAAGTGAGAAGCTTTCGGGGACACAGAAGATCCCAACATGGGAGGAGGCTGAACGCAGACATTTCTGGGGCCCCCTCTTTAGCGTTCACACCCCCACCCGATAATGCAGCCCCTGCATTCCTCTCCTGGGTAAACCCATCTGTGACATTCCCAGCAGCCTGGAGGGTCAGGAAGAAGTAGGAAGAAGAGGAGGGGTCGTGGGGGAAAGTGAGCCGACACAGGTGACGGAGGCCTCCCCAGGTGGGAGGACAGGGGAGGCATCGCCGGGGAAGCGGACTATTACCACAAGGAGCTGAGTTTATAAGAAAATAAAACTGCAGGGGGAGTGAGGACTTCCTCTGGTAATTAACTCTTGCCAAGCTGGGACTGTCCAGGGACACCCAGCCTGCCAGCCAGTGTGAGGCCGGCAGGCAGGGAGGTCCAGGAGGCCCGGAGGCAGCATGTGAACCACTGGGACCGAGGGGAGGAGCCAGGAGGCAAGGGAGGTAAGACCAGCGCATCCTTATGGCCAAAGGGACTGGGCGAGGCAGGTGCAGGGAGAGGAAGGAGAAGGGGCTGCTCTGGCCAGAGCAGCAGGATGGAGAACCTGACTGCCAAAAGCACTTTATGGGGGGTGTTCTCTTCCACTCACTCACCCTCAGCCTTGGCCCCTTGGCACCCACCACCCCTCCTCTGCCCTCACCCTCTCATCACATCTCTCAGCAACGACTGACCTCTGGACCAGAGAGGTGAGGTCAGTAAAGCCAAGCCACTCAGCACCCCAGCATCCCTGGACTCGAAGCCTGGCTGCTCAGACTCCAGCCTCGACACAACCCCTGTCTTCTCTCGGGGTTCAACCACCTGGGGGTGTCTTCACTGCTGGTTTCTGAGAAGGGTTGGACTCAGTGACCCATAAAGGGCCCTGCAGTGTGACTTTTGGAGCAAGCGAAGGTTCTAGACTCGTGTGTGTGTGTGTGTGTGTGTTCCGGGTCGGGGCACATGGATGAGTATGGGCTGAGTCCCAGCCACAAGCTAGGGTGGACCCTCTCCACAGAGACCTCTCGATGCCCCGCAGCAGCCTAGCTTAGGGGTCCCACCCACCAGGCCCACAAACTGTGTTCTCACCCCCCGCTCCCCCCTCCAGCTATCACAGCTCCACCCAGGCCCCCACCCCAGGGTGCAGAGGGAGGTGAGGAGATCCCCAACTGGCCAGAAGCTGGGAGGAAGGTGAGGAGGAAGCCTGCTGGGGGAGGACCTCTGGGGGCTTATAGCAGAGTATGCTGTGTGATGGAGGGTGAATTGCTGCCCCCCTCTGGGCCTCCGTCTTCCCCTCCAATGGAGGGAGAAAGCCTGTGCCATACACCTCATCTCAGGGGAGAGGGCTTAGGCGGAAGGAGGTTTGCACCCTATTTCTCAGAAAGTGGGAGAGGATGAGCTGGTGCGGATGTTGAAAGGCATCAGGCTCACTGCTACCCGGCTGCCAGCTCTCCCTTGCCCAGCTGCCCAGAGCTGCCCCAGAAGCCCCCACCATCTGGCTCCTCACTGACATAGCTCCCTTCCTACTTCCAGCTTCCCTTCTTTCCTGGCAGGATTCCAGAGGGGCACCCAGCTGAGTACATTCTAATCCTCCCCCCCCCCAGGAAGTCCCTCCAACCCTCTCCTGAGACAGATGAGGCACCATAAATCCCATAAAAAACAAGCCATCTCCTTCCTCTTCATCAGGGAGGGGAGGGCAGGGCTAACCGAACTGGCTGGGCCTTGTTCCTGGCCCCAGAGAGGCCCCAAAACTCAGCAGGGGACACAGAACATAGCAGCAAGCTGCTGAGGCAGCCTCTCTCAACGACCTCGAGCAGACACAGCCTTGGGTGCCAGAGGAAAGCAAAGGGAACCTCCTGGAGCCCGAGCACCCCCAAAACCTCGCCTCCTTCCTGTGAAGGATGCAGTCACACAAGCAACCCAAACCCCACAGCTCTGACGGCCTGGAAGAGAGGCCCCCCCCCAAACAACGCCAAAGGGAGACGTCAATCAAAGGGAGGGCCTGGGAAACGCCACCGCTGGGGTTCAGAGGTGAAGAGGGAGAGGACTGCAGGCATGACTTACTGATCATCTCCGACTCTCTTCACCCACGCCATCTCCCGCTCCGACTGGTTGGAGGCCAGATCCTAAGGGAGAAGACGGAGAGGTCTGACGCCAACCTCATCTGGTCTGGACTCCCCTCCTCTACCGTTCCCAGGGACGGCTGCACCCAGAGAGGAAGTCTTAAACCTCTCAATGCTATTTGCAGCAGCCCCCAGGCCTCCACGGAGCCGTAGAGGTCCCAGAGCAAGGGCCCCGGGCCTGTGCCCTGCTGTCGCTCACCTGGGCCCGGGTCTCCTGCAGCTGCTTCAGCTCCTCCTGCAGCCGCTCGCACTCGGCCTGGAGCTGCTCTTCCCGGAGCTGAGCCCCCCGGGCTTCGCCCTGGGCAGCCTCCAGGGCCTCTTCCAGGCGCCTCCGCTCCAGCTCACTCACACTCGGCGCGGGGCCTGGCCAGCCTGCTGGCGGGGAGAGCACACCGTCAGGCTGAGTCCAGCTGCTGGGCACCTCCACTGCCTCCCAGACCAACACAGGAGGAGAGGTGAGGACTGCAGCAGGAGGGACCCGAGACAGACAGCTAGAGGACAGACACCCAGAATGAGGACAGTGTGCCAGGGGGAGCTGGGCTGCTGTTCCTAACCTTCCTGGAGGCCAGGGAAAAAGAAGATGGCCCCTGAAGGACTCCCCTGGCCAGACTCAAGTCCCTGAGCTTCCTCAGGACCTCTCCTAATCACAACCTAGAGCAGGCAGGGGACTCTGGTTTGGGGTGCCCTCTGCTGGCACCTACGAGAATTGCATGGGGGTAGCCAGGGTGGCGGGAGAGGGACTTAGATGGCAGAAATTGGGGTAGTAGTGGATGGGGTGAGGGAACAGGTGGGGAGGTGGGGTGATTATGGGGGAAATGCAAAGCATTATAATGGGGCGTTGACTACCTGAGAAGTTGGGGGTGTCCAATGGTGTTGAAATGGGGGTTTGGCTTGGGGAGTTCGGGGTAGGGAAGTTTAGGGGGAGCTGAGATCTTACCGTGACTCAAGCCAGATCCCCCCCTCAGGGTCAGGTAGTGCAGGTCCAGATCAGCACAGGGCGGGGCCGGCGGGGGGCTCAGGCTGGAGAACGCTGTGTCCTGGAGGCCTTGTTGCTGCTGCAGTTGCTGCTCCAAACCACAGATCTGCCGCAAGTGGGTCTCCACCAGGGCCCGCTGTGTGGGAAACAAGGGGGTGAGGGTCTGCACAGGGCCAGGGTGCCCCTGGAGCCCCCCGAATGCCCTGTCTGAACAGCCATCACCCCCAAATTGAGCAGGCCCCGGGTCACGCCACCCTCCAGTGACCATGAGTTCGAGGGCTCCTCTCCCAGCAACTGCAGTGCAGATGTTTCTGGCTACTGCCTCTTGCAAGGTCAGAGTTCATGCCCCTTCCATGTCCCTAACACACAGGGACACTTTAGGAAGCCTCAGCCCCCTGTCCAGACACCACCTCAGGGCCATTTGCATATGCAACAACCACTCTGGCTTCCTCTACCTCATCTATGAGATAGGGATAACCACACCTACCTCTTAGGTTTGTCATCAGGACGAAAATGAGTAACTATCTAAAGAGATAAGAATGGTGCCTGGCACCTAGCAAGTGCCGCGTAAGTGCTTTTGATTATTAAAGCAAAGCATTTTTACACTAATGTCCACAACAGCTGAGGGAGGTTATCTGCCCCGCTTTTCAGAGGAGGAATGGAGGCTACGTGACTTCCCCCAGGTGGCAGCTAGGAGTGGAAAGAGACCATGCCTCCTGATTCTGACCCCTGCTCACTTGCTCACACACACATGGCCATACCCTGATTCACACACATGCCAAGACCCATCCCAGCAGCCGCAGACACTTCCGGTCACCTTTGCCCTCACCTACAAAGCCTTCCAGGAGCAGTGCTGTAGGCCCAGGGTAGACCCAGCAGGAGACTCAAACATACACACAGAGACACAATGTTCTACAGAGTCACTCACACAGTCACCCCCCGACACTGCATGGTCAGTACATACACAGTCACTCACAACCGACACGGCACACACAGCCCCACTTACAAGGCCAAATGGATACTCACGGACAGACACACGGGATCGCAGCGGGGTGCACACCACAAGCACACTCACAGGGTGACACACAACCGGGTCACACTCTCCCACCCCAGCTCCCTGGGCCTCACCATCTCCCCAAGCTCTGTCTCCAGGTCGCTCTTCTCCACACAGAGTTTCTCGTAAGCCTGGATCATCTCCCCGAGCTGTTCTTCCTGCTCCTTATTCTTCTGCAACTGGATGGGGGCCCGGAGGGTTGGGGTGCACGCCAGTCAGGCCCATCGCTGGCTTAGTGTCTCCCACTCCCTGTGCCTCCCACCCCCGTTCCCAGTACCAGGAAAGGGGCAGGGGGAGCTGTGGCCAGCCCTAAGGGGGATCATGGCCATCTCTGATCAAGGGGACAGAAGGCCGGAGGCTGGTGGGTCGGGGAGGTGTCTGAAATTGACTGGAGCAAGCTTAGGGAAAGCCCAGAGGCCTGCCAGGGGCTCACCTCATGCTGGAACTGGTTGAGCCGTTGCTGTAGGCTGACCTTCTCCACCTCCAACAGGGAGCCATCCTTGATTTCATACAGAGAGAAGCCGTGCTCCTCTCCGAAGTTATTGATCAGAGGGTACTGTGGATGGTGGGCAGGCCCTCAGGAGAGCTGGTGCCTGGCTCCCTTCCCAGGCTGCGGGTTCATTGTCCCCCTCCTCCAGTGGGATCCGCACATCCCAGTTCCCATGGGCCTGTAGGCATTTCCCACACCCCATATCTCTAGACCCCAGGCCCGCCACTCCAACGCGTATCCCTCCTGATCTCCTCCTGATTGACTCTGGGCTACCCAGAGTTCCCATCCAAAGCACCCCCATCTCTCATGGGGGACTCTCAAGTGTCAAGAGTCTGTATCCTGACCTCCCTTTCGGATCCCTAGAATCTCTGCTGAATCCCCAATTCCTGCCTTAGCAGCCCCCCTCCCCCCCCGACACACACACACACACACAAACAGCCAGACCCCCATCATCTCCAAGTTCTGACCTTGATCTCATAAACTTTGAGGCGGTGCCGAAGGGTGGCATTCTCCCTCTCCAGGCCCCCCAGACGCTCCTTGATATCTCCATAGGCCGTGATGAGGGCAAAGTGGGAGGCAGAGCACATGTCTCCCCCCAGCGATGGGTCTCCAGGAGCGTCCAGCCACACCTCACTGGGGCCCAGGGCTTCCTGGGTCAGGATACTGATGTCATCCTCAAACATGGACTCCATGGCGAGGGCCTGGGCTGCAGCACCCCTTGGGCCTCCTGGGAAAGCAGGAGACATGGTGGAGGGGGCGGCCTGAAGCTTGTCCCCTGACACCCCTAGTCTTGGCCTGAGGAGCCCTGTGACCAGCTGAGAGGCAGCCAGGTCCTGCCCCACCATCTCCCACAGCCCGCTTCCAGACCACCAAGCCCCATCATCCCTTCCCTGCATCGGCTGGGGCGAGGGGCTGGGACCAGGTGAAGACTTGGGGGTGGGAAGCAAGGGGGAGATGACAAGTTGGGGCACATAAGCCAGTCTAGCAACAGGGATGAGCTCCTTTTGGAACCCAGTGAACTGGAGAGCGCTGCCTTCTCAGCATGGGGCCCACAGGGGGGCCGGCCTTGACTCGCCTCAGCCCCTTCTCCACCCCAGGCCTCATTTCCCCCAAATACCTCTCTGCCAAGCCCCTCATCCCCGGCCTCTGGCACCCCTGGCTCGTCTCTAAGGAAGGCTCAGTGCTCCTGGGAGGGTCAGCCCCACCACTGTCAGCACTTCCTCTGCTGGGCCCCCGCCCAACTCCCCAGCTTCCTCCTGCAGGATCCCAGAGTTCAGGAAAAGGAAATGCCTCCCCCACTCTCCGCGGCCATGGCCACCCTCCAGGCCCTCCTCACCCCTGACCTGGGACCCACAGGAAGTCCTGGAAGAGCGTCAGGATGCGCAGAGGGGCAGGGGGCTGGGAGAGGGCCCGGCCCCGCTGGAGAGGGCTGCCCGAGTCCCCCAGCCCGCCCTGGGGGCGCGCACACGGCGACATGGGGAGCCCTGGGAGGGGGCAGGAATGACTCAGGGCTCCCGAAAGAGTGGGCTGGGCG
This sequence comes from Myotis myotis, assembly GCF_014108235.1. NCBI lineage: Eukaryota > Metazoa > Chordata > Mammalia > Chiroptera > Vespertilionidae > Myotis > Myotis myotis. The sequence continues at coordinate 9,534,720 of NW_023416321.1, read as the reverse complement.
CGGGGGTGCGCGCGCTGCTCCCGGCCTGTTTATGAATGTGTCTGCAGTTGGCATGTGTGGGCCGTGTGTGTCTGTGAATGAGTGTAGGTGCGTTACACTCCGCGAGCGCCCGAGCGGGGCTGCGCGCGGGGGTCAGGATGGAGCCGCCAAGCGGCCGTGTGTGTTTGTGTGTGTGCGCGTGTGTGTGTGCGCGCGTGTGTGCACGCGTGCGTGAGCGTGTGTGCGGGTGGGCACGTTTGGGTCACGTGAGGGACTATGGGAATGTCCGAGGTGTGTGCGCGCGCCGGAGCCCGTGTGTGTGCAGGAGAGAGGGCTCCGGAGGTGTGAGTGCAGACAGTGGGGTTCGCGACCCCCCGTAGCCCTGCAGCAGGACCTGGGGTGGCAGGGGCGCAGGCCCGGGACCCCATACCGCCCTCCCCCACCCCTTCCCCCGCCATTAGGTGCCAGGGAGACGCGTGCGCCCCGGACCGAGTGCGGAGCGTGTGCGCCCGTTCGGAGGGCTGGCCGCACCGTTAACCCCTTCCTTCCAGGCCGTCCCCTCCCCCAGCCCCGCCGGCCAGCGCGCACCACACCCACAGCCGACCCCCGCCCGCCACCGCGGGCCCCGCACTCGCAGGGGCTCGGCCCCGCGCCGCCCCGACTGTTTCCTTCCCCCGCCTTCTCCCCTCCGCCCGGCGGCCCCGGGTGGCACCGCGAAGGGCGGATGGGGAGGGGGTGCCTCCTCGGCCCGGGCCCCTCTGCGGCCCCTTTAAGAGCCGCCCTTTAAACCCCTTCAGCTCCGCCGACAGAAAGCGTCGCCCCTCCCCTCCGGCGGGCTGAGACCGCGCGGCCCCCTCCCCGCCGCGGGCCGGGCCCGGTCAGCCGTCCCCGGGCCGGGGCAGGGGCTCGGGAGGCGGCGCGGCCTGAGGAGCGGCGGAGCGGGGCCAGGGCCAGGATGCGGGCGGCGGACGCCGGGTCCGGCCCCTCCCCGCCATCCTGGGCCAAGTGCCGGCCCCCCTCCCGCCACCTCCTCCCGGGCCCCCTCGACCCCCGGGAGCCGGCCCGGGGCGCGCCCCTCCCCCGCCCAGCTCCGCCGGGACTCACGGCTGCCGCGGTTCCTGCTGGTGATCGCCGCCACCCCCTCCGCCGGCTCCCTCCCCGGACGGGCACCGGTGCCCCCACCCCCCTGGCACCGCGCTCGCTCTCGCCCTGTCGCCGCCGCCGGGTCCCTCCCCACCCCCCAGCCCTCCCCCAGCCCCCCTCCCTCCCGCCCGCCCCGCTCCTCCTCCTCCGCCGCCGCCGCCGCCTCCTCCTCTCCGGCTGCTCCGGGTTTCTCCAGCTGGGAAGGCGCCCCGGACCCCGCCGCTGCCACCACCACGTGGCTAGAGGGGCGGCCGGCCCCCCGGTGCGGCCCTCCTGGCAGCGCGCCCGGCGCCCCCCCCGCCCCGCCCGCCCGCCGCGCCCGCCCCGCGCTCCGCGGCCTCCCCGCGCCTCCACCGCCGCGTGGCGGGGCTCGGGGGGAGTGTGGGGGCACCTGCGGGCTGTGCCAGGGGCAGGTGCTGCTTTGTATGTGCTTCTGAGTATACAGTTTGGGGGGAAGTGAGGCTATTTGGATGGGGGGGGGGTGTCTGCTCTTTTGAGAAGGAAAACATTAGCCCTGCTCCTCACTGCTGTTGGGCAGCGCTCTGATAAGGTACACACGAGTCCAGTCGGAGAGACGAGAGTTAAAGCAGTAACTTCTTCGGCAGCGAAAGTGAACTAAGGAGGTCAAAGGTTCATTTAGGAAGGGACAGGACCCCCCCCCCCGCCCCCCAACACACACACACACAATCCCCTTCCCCAGCACACACACGCACCCACGGGCCAGCGAAATGAAGGAACAGCAGCGTTTCCCCTCCCCACAAAGATCATTTCAGCACTTGCCAAGCTACTGAGCGGGAGATGCAAGTTTGGTTTTTCGTTTGATTGTTCTTGCCACTTTCCCACGGTGTGACCTCGGGCAAGTTACTTAACCTTTCTGAATAAAGTTGGAGATAATCCCCAGCCCCTGTACCCATGGGGATGAGAGCTAAAACTGCTCTGTGACACTCAAGGTGTTGAGTCATTTTGGTCAGCCAGGCGGCAGGTAGGAAATGATGGAGGAAGCTGGAGGACTCTGGCTCAGCCCCGAGCAGCCAACCCTGGCATGGGGGGCGGGGGGGGGCTGGAGGGGGGTGCTTTGGGCAGGCTCATCATTTAGCTCAGTGGTTCTCAACCTTCTGGCCCTTTCAATACAGTTCCTCATGTTGTGACCCAACCATAAAATTATTTTCGTTGCTACTTCATAACTGTAATGCTGCTTCTGTTATGAATCGTCATGTAAATATCTGATATGCAGGATGGTCTTAGGCGACCCCTGTGAAAGGGTCGTTCGACCGCCAAAGGTATCGTGACCCACAGGTTGAGAACCGCTGATTTAGCTGGAAGGAGGGTTCAGGCTGCCCAGGCCTGAGGCTCCTGGCGGGTGGGGTGGAGGGTGAATCTGGAAAGGGAAGAGGAGGAAAGAAGAGGTTTCTTGCATGCTGTGAGCTTTGAGAAACAGCAGCAGCAACTGCCATCTTGCCCCACTGTAGGGAGAAGATTGGACTGAGGGGTGAGCTCCTCCCAGGAGAGCCAGCAGGGGCTTGGACCCTCTCTTCAAAGAAAGGGATTCTCACTGCTCTCCCTCCTCCTCCTCTTCGGGGTTCCTGAACAAGAAGGCAGGCCATCCTCTTCTCTCTGAGGCTCTAGCTTTCTCCGAGCCATGTGGGACAACCCATCTGCCCTCTGGGTATGGAGGCTACCCAGCTGGGACAGCTGTCACCCCACTAATCCTGAAGGCTGGGCAGGTGTCACCTTCCTTGAGGCTGCACAGGGTCTGTCCTGAAGCAGAAGACCAGGCAAAAGATTAGAAACTAGGCTGGAAGGTGTGGGGCTATCGCTGGGGCCTCCATGGCTGTGGGCTTGGCTACCAACTGGACTTGTGACACTGCCAGCCAAGCCCTCCCTCACTGGAAGGGGGGCACACACTCCAGGAGATGAGATGTCAGCCCCTGATGCTACTGGGCTGCGCAGGACACAGGCCTGAGTCACAGCCAAATGGTTTATCCTGGCTTCTAAGCAGTTGTTAACAAAAGCCCCAGAGAGATTAGGCCTGTTTTATTATTTTTAAATATATTTTTATTGATTTCAGAGAGGGAGAGAGATAGAAACATCAATGATGAGAGAATCATTGATTGGCTGCCTCCTGCACGCCCCTCACTGGGGATGGAGACTGCAACCCAGGCATGTGCCCTGCCCGGGAATTGAACCGTGATTCATAGGTCGAGGCTCAACCACTGAGCCAAGCCAGCTGGGCAGATCTAGCCTGTTTTAGGTGCCCCTAAAATACCCTGCCCCCGTCCCCAACCTGGATCTCCAATCTGGACCTGTTCCCATCACATTCCGAATTATTTGGTTCTGTTGCTAAAACAAGGCAGTTCTGAAAGCAGGGACTATGTCCCATCTATTTTCATATCCCCAGGTGCCTTGAGGCTACCTGCTCACTGTACCTTAATTAATTCAGCAAAGATTTACTTTTTTAATGTATTTTTTAAAACTGATTTCAGAGAGAAAGGGAGAGGGAAACAGGGGTAGAAACATCAATGATGACAGTGCATCATTGATTGGCTGCCTCTTGCAAGCCCTCCCACTGGGGTGGAGCCCAAAACCTGGGCATGAGCCCTGACCAGAATCAAACTGTAACCTCCTGGTTCATGGGTTGACACTAAACCACTGAGCCACACCAGCTGGGCAATTCAGCAAAGACTTCTTGAACCACCTATTAATGTGCTGGATGCTGAGAATACAGTGCATGCTCATCACTGAAGGACAAACATGTCCTTTTTGCCCTCATAGAGCTTATATTCTAGTAGAGGAGTCAGACGAAAAAGATTAAAAAATGAAACAATTAGAAATTGTGATAAAGGGTAAAAAGAAACATGGGACAGAAATAGAGAAGAATGGGGGGAGGGGTCTGCTTTAGATAAAGTAGTCAAAGCAGGTTTCCCCATGAGGTGACAATTAAGCTAAGTCTTAAAGGGTAAGGCGTGCTCTTGGTTGAGTGAATAAATGAATGAAGCGGTGTGACTTTGGGTTAATTACTTCCCCTCACCCGAAAAAGCTGGAGACTGGTCTAAATTCCTTTTAAGAACCATGATATTATCAGGGCTCATCATGATGGAGGCAGAAAATGGGGAAACCAGGACCATGGTCAAGGGGAAGTGAGGGAGGAGCTAAGGTGGGAGAAGGAGAGGAGGGAATGTGGCAGACAGCTGGTCAGGCAAGAGTTGTAAACATTTCTAGAAGGCGTTCACAGGCACAGTTAAGAGAGGACCCGCCTCCGCTAGTTACTGGTACGAGAGACAACCCCAAAGCAGGGCCTGAGTCACCCCTGCATGTTTCTCCTTGGGAACCATCGGGGAGAGACTATCTCCCACTCCAGGACTCTTGCTCTGGAGAAAGACTTTGTCTTTCCGGCCCCGTTCTTGCCTGAAAAGAGTAGGAGGAGATGGTGTTTGTTAGCAGCCGGCAGAGATCGAATGAAAATAAAACCCAGATGACTCAAATAGAACCAGGCAGGCAGGAACATTGATTAGACACATGTGACAGTACAGGACCCGGGTGCCTCCAGTTCTAGACCTTAGAAAATTAGGGTTCGATGCACAACCATTCTGGGACTCCAACTGCAGCTGCTGGTCTTCCATCAAATCAGAGGTTTGTGCAGGAGTAAAAAGACCTTTATTTCTTCACCAAATCCCCAAATTCCTTTGGAGGCAACACACATCCTCTAATCAAATTAGCCAGGTTTGAGTGGAAATTGTTTTAATAACTCTTTGTGCTTTGTTTTCTCCATAACCACATTCCTTTCTGCTACCTCCCAAACAGAATTTTGAAAAAAATTATGATTATTCTATTACAGTTTTGAATACTTATGAGGTATTGTCCATTAGAATGTGGACTCCATAGGATGGAGATTTTTATTTGCTTCATTTCCCAGTGCCTTTCACAGTGCCTGGCACATACTCAATAGTTCTCGATCGATTAAACTAATTCATGTGTGAGGCTCTATGCTAAGAACTTCATATGCATTTTCTTTCATTCGGACTCCTATTTTACAGATGAGGAAACTGAGGATCCGAAAAGTTGAATTTGCTCAAGGTCATACTCAAAAAACTGTAATATTTTGAAGGGCAGAGCTCAGAAAATAGCAGGCATTGCTTATTGCTATAGAGAGCTTATTCATACAGAGCCATTTCTCATTCCTCTTCCCTTCAGGATGGTGACAAGCTGCCCCTCTGTATCCAGAGCCCAGGCAGGGTGCCAGAGCTGAGATGTACTTTCCTTTCAGAAAAGAAGGTACATTTCACATTGAGGAAAGCTCAGCTCAGGAACTTGGGGCCTATGAGCACCTGGGGAGAGAATAGCTCAGACATCGAAGGCCTCCTGCCCACATACGCTGCCCAGGGACATCTACAGCACTGGGGTAATTCAGATGGGGAGTTTACTCAGCAGCTCCATCCAACATATATCCCACCCCCAGCCCTGGTTCCCGAAAGCTTCTAGCTCAGAGGGAAAATGGCAGAAGTGCAGAAGATGGTTCAAACCCCAATGGCGAGGAAAGTTGACTTCATTCGTCCCCGAATGGAGAGTCTGACAGTTGCCAAAGGTTAACAATGGACCTCATAATAGAATCAAGACAAAATGGCTTTGCTACTTAATTACAAAACTTCATCCAGGGCTCTCTGTGCTTCACCACAAACTAAACTTTGAAAGCAGAGACCCATTTGCTGCTCCTACCACAGGGCTATGCAACAGCCCAATGGGACAAGCAGAATCTATGAAATCAGCACTGCTTGCTAGCCCACATGACTTGGGGCAAGGTTCTTAGCCTCTCTGGGCTTATTTCCTTATCTGTAAAATGGGACTAAAATGATGCCTTTGTTATAGAGGGGATCATTTTTATTACTAGTAATCTACCTAAGATGCTTATTACTAGCCTGACATCTGCATAAAATGGACACCATATGATGATTATTGACTAATCCTGTTCCCAACCCTCCAATTAACCCAAGGTTAAGAGACTAGCCTGAAGACACCCAGCAAATGAGAAGCAGAACAGTAGGAGCCCAAGTCTTCTGAAGCCCTGCTGTTCCCAAGTTCCTGGATGCTCTGCCCTTCAAAGGCTGATGCCATTCCAGAAACTCCCTGTACTGACATGTCATTAGTTCAACAAATATTTATTGAAGGTCTACAATACGTCAGATGCCGCTCCAGTCTGGGGATATAGCAATAAATAAGACAGCCAAAGGCACTGCATTAGGGAGCTTACGTTATAGTTGGGAAAACTGGCAAAAAAATCACTAAGCAACAAACTTAAAATAAACTTTTAAATAGTCTTCTGAAGGAAATAGATGCATATTAGAAATATGTACATGGGCCCTTGTATTTATATTGCTAAGATGCTGATAGCATCAGTATAGGGCAAACATGAGAGAGCTTGGATTTTGCTATCTGTCAGACCTGGGTTTGAATTCAAGCTCCATGTGACCTTGGTCTGGTGTCAATCTTTCTGCCCCTCCTAACTTCAGCAGTAAACAGGAATTGTGACTGTTCAAGTTGCTGAGAATCTATATAATAAAAACCTAAGCGGCCATTAAGGCAGACCGTCCAGAACTGGTTGCTATGATGCACATTGACCACCAGGGGGCAGATGCTCAGTGCAGGAGTTGCCCCCTGGTGGTCAGTGTGCTCCCACAGCGCCAGAAGCGGGGCTCATGGCTGGCAAGGCAGCAGTGGTGGCGGGAGCCTCTCCCGCCTCCGCAGCAGCACCAAAGGAGCAGCGAGCAAAACAGTAAGGAGCAGCAAGTAGGAGGGCAGTAAGGAGCGAGGAGTCCCAGACTGCGAAAGGGATGTCCGACTGCCAGCTTAGGCCTGATCCCTGTGGGGAGCGGGCCTAAGCCAGCAGGTGACATCCCCCGAGGAGTCCTGGACTGTGAGAGAAATATCTGACTGCTGGAGGGGGGAAGGAGGGATCAGACCTAAGCTGGCAGGCAGACATCCCCCAAGGGGCAAGTCAGGCTGAGGGGACCCCCCCTGCACAATTTTGTGCAGCGGGCCTCTAGTTAAGATATAATAGAACAGCCCTGACTGGTGTGATCATCATCCCATGCACCAGTCACCAGTTCGATTCCCGGTCAGAGAATGTACACAGGTTGTGGGTTTGAACCCTGGTCAAGGTGCATATGGGAGGCAACCAAGGTTCCTCTCTCTCCCTAAAATCAATTTAAATAAAAGCTATAATGGAACATACAAAATCTCAATGTTTACTATTTTTCACTTCAGGCTGGAAGCCTTACTAAGGCCAGGTGGAACTGTAACCTTGTTCTGGGTTCTTTTTGAGTGTTTGCTGGGAAGCAGGTATATGGGAATGAGGAGTTATCTGGAGAAATTTTGAAAAGGAAAAAAACAAATTTAGCAGGGAAAGCAAATCTCTCCCTGCCATTTGATAATCAATTGATGTAATTTTTTTCCTCTCAGTACACCTTTACTGGAGAAATGTCCTTGGTCAATTACCATCACTCAGGATTTAATGCAGTCTGATTAGAATTACAAGTTACCTCTATAACCAAGTAATCTCCAAAACTGGACATAAAAATATTAGAACTTTTGTTTATATTTACTTTTTGATCAATTGCTCTTTAATTCTATTTTTGTTATGATTACACAATATATGGATACAGTAGTACAGGTATAGAATTTATAAACAGTTGGGAGTAGGCATGATCAAAATTTGACAAGTGTGTGCATCTATAAAAGGTAAAAGGCCACATGGAGGCTAAGGTAGGAGAATCAGGGTTAGTCCTCAATGTATTTACCTAATGTAAACTAAACAAGTGGGTATTTTAGCAGGTGCCACTATGCTAAGCAGCAGGGTGAAGGAAAGGACCTAGTTCCTAAATCCCAAGTTAGTGTTCATTTCTCTACAAGTTTCTGGGGCAAAAGTGGAAGTAGAAATTAAATACATATTGCAACCTAAAAAGCCAACCTTTGTGGTGAGCCTTTAAGCAGCCCCTATCATTAACCTGAAAAATCTGCACGAGGCCAATCTTTAGCAGCTTCCCCCTCTCCGAACAGGACACCTCCTCCGTGTAGTACCTTTGCACTCCCTCACTTGTGGGGAATGTTTTTATTTCCCACTACATTACATACAGTCCATTCTTAAGACAGATGTGTCTGTCCTTCCTCTCCCCAACTCACACACATCACCACCACACGTTCCAGCTTCTTTCAAACCACTCATTTCACCTCCAAGGTGACACCATCTGGAACCAAAAATGAAGCGGCAAAATGTTGAAAATAAAAATAAAGCGGACTTTATTTAGAAGATAAAGGTGGTGGTATCAGTTTTGGTTAATAAAGTTGGGCTCAAGTGTTTTAACAGGTCTTCAATGCCATCACAGACTGGCATGCCAAGGGCATTCTAAATGCCAATTACAGATTGAAGTTGTTTCGAAAACCAAGATGCTATCAAAAGCTGATGGAGTTTGGATTTCTCTTAAAGTCAGACTAACACACTTCTTAAATATGAGTGACTAGATTACTTGGTTCTGAAAGTGAAACACTACACTGAGCAATTCCCCTCCCTTTCTCCACAAGTCCCTAAGGCAGCATCACAGTTGCCTCTTGACAGCCAACATTTCAACAGAGGGGAGCTGAGGGGAACTGGAAAAATGAAAAGCAAAATTAATAAATGTAATTGTAATTGATATAGGCAGCTGCCACTGTGGCAAACCAAAGCCTAGTCCGATGTCCATTTTCTTCACATTTGCACTGACATCTTCCCAAGCAGACGGTAACTACATTCTTGAAGGAATGTGCCAAGACTAGGGAGGGGGAGGCCCAGACAAGAGTGGATAGAATGTATTTTGCATCCAGTTGCCTTAGGTGGTACAATCGATTAAGGACAAATACCCAGACTATGGAATACCCACTAGCCAAAGGTAACTAGATTAAATGCATAACCAGTGCAGAGTAACTGCGAGACACCAAGACCACAATCCAACCAGCCCATTTTCCTCCTCTCCATCACTGAATGGATCTGGGAGAAAGCTTTAATAACAGCACTTGTCAACTGCTTCCCTGGAACAAAATGACAAAACACACGCAAGGTTTTGTTTTCATTATGGTTCTTGGTGTACTTTATTCTCCTGCTGTCTAGCTAAGCAGCCCACACAGGACAGAAATGGGTAGCACTGAGGAATGATCATTTTTTTCTCCCCAATATTCCTGCCGCATCCCTAAGCCTTGACCAAACCCTGTCTACCAGGAATGGTTAGTATACCCTCTCCCTCAAGGAACAACTAAAATTTACACAAGGCATTAGAGGGCCAGGTCTCTTCTTAGGGCTTAAGAGCTGGTGCACTCTATTCACAATGGAGCGTCTTTTCTTCAAATACCTGGATTTATTTTTTGTACACTGGTTCATAGATCGGCACTTGACTTTGAACCTGGCACCAAAAGGCACAATATCTGATACCCTGTACAAGAGCTATTAGAGATGCTGCCATATGGATGGGCAAAACCGAGCCAAACCCACATATGAACGAAAGGCTTGGACAGGAAGGGGAAAATGGCAGAGAAATACATAAGCCCCTATTTTTTGCTAGAATGAAAATGGAAGTGGGGATTTAAGGTCTTGTTTTTCAATCCTCCAAATACTAGGAAGCATTTAAAAATCTTCCTTGGTCTTTTTGAAAGCAGCATATTCGAAACGCCAGCAAAAACTCCTCTAATAACTGCAAAACCAGAAGAGGATCAAAGCTCACCCACATCCCTTATTGCTGAAAGATTCTAAAACCCAAATTCAGGGTGCCCTGTTCCCTGTGTAAAGGGAACATAATTAAGTCTGATTTATGGTTATCACAGCACATCACACTTTTAAAAAAATATTAAAGCGTGTGACCAGGGGAATGTTTGACACCATTTTATTAATCTTCAACTTCAGTGGAAAAATATAACCTTTTTCAAGTGCCACTTTCATCACAAGAGTTCTAGTCTAAGTATATGTATATATATACTTATATATTCTTTTGTTGTTGTTGGTTAGTTGGTTTTGAAGTGCAGCAAGAGACCAATACCGCATTGCAGTCAATCAAATAAGAGAACAGAAGGCCAAGCAGTTTCCAAATGGTTATTTTATCAGATTGTTTGAACATTAAATTTATCCTTGTTTGCAATCCAAAATAGTTACCTGAAGTTTGCTATGTGTGTGTGTGTGTTTACTTTATTGTGTTTTGTTTTCTAAACTCTTTGGCACAATTTTCTGGGGGCGTTCAGACTGCCTTGATACACGTCAGAAGAGAACGTTCTTTTGTGCTGCCAATCTGAGCATTTAAATTTTGTTTTTTTGGGGGGTTGTGGCTTTCTTTTGTTTTTGAAGTCTGCATTCTTTATTTGTAACAATTGTATTTTTATTTTTTCTATATCATCTAACTCCAGAGTTTTCTTTTTCTCCCCCCTCCCCCCAATTCTACATTCACAGTTGAACCATATTATTAGGAAAGGCGCCTTGATGAGATAGATCAGAATGGGAGCTCTGAACATTCGTCAGTGTTTTCCCTAGAAGATAATTAAAAAACAAAACAAAACAAAAAATGAAACCTAAAGAGCATCCCCTCCCCCCCTTTTTTTTACATCTCTTGTGCTGCATCAGTAGACAGAATTTGTTAGTTTTATGAAATGCAATGTCTAACCCCTTTTTTTCCGGGAAAAAGAAACTGCAATGACTTGAAGTTGAGAATGTGGATACCGCCTCACTCACACACACTCATTCTCAGACTGTAAAGAATCCCTCGCCCTCCTTTTAGCCGGCACATACTGTACCGTATGGCAAAGGTACACCAAAGGTGGGCTCGAGACCCAGGCTCCATCTTTCTTATCAGTAGCAAAGGCCAGACTGCCTTTTACAACAAAGCACCACAGCTGAACCCAGTTTCTCCTCCTCCACCTCCTCCTCCTCCTCTCGAAAACTAGTCATTCCACTCACTCAACACCGGCCAAAATACAGAAAAGCTAGTTCTAGCCTCTCCTGGGAAGAGACAGCTTTCTTTGTAAGTAAGTAAATCCATCGGTTATTCTCTCTTCCAAGATGGCCGACGTTATGGTTTTCTACGAAGTCAGTGCTTACTTAGCTCACTAACAGCACTGCTGTTGGTGGCTGCGGCTGCTGCTGTGGCAGGATTTTCAATGTGGTGTGTTTTCAAGCCTCACTCACTCATCCTTTCATTCCCAAACATTCAGCATCCGTGCACACTCCTCACTTCCGGGTTTTTCAAAAGATTGGAGATTTCCAGTGGGGGTCTCAGGTTATCATCCCAATGGTAACAAGATCTAAAAATAGATGGAAAAAAGGTCAATCTTTGAGATCACATACAGCTGGTAGAGCCACACACCTCTGATTCCTACAATTAAGTGCTCAGAGGCCAGAATGGAATTTGTCAACTTTTTAAGGACTATTTTTCTTGCCTTCCTATGTGCCAATTATTGGCACATCCGAAGGTGGAAGGGAAAGTAAAAAGATAAAATTCAAAATAGCCAATTTTACTGAGATCTGTAAAGTAAAATAACTGAGTATGTGAGAGAAAAATAAATTAAAACTACATTGCCAAGCAGGGGTCAGACAACTCTGACTTGGATATCTTCTATAGAGCTAAGCCCTAAGCAATGTCTAAAAGCACAGCAGTCAAGAAAGAAAAGGGCATAGGGAAGGGAATAGAGAGTAGAAAAAAGAATTAGGGGACGTGCCATTATTGAGGACTTCATTAAGGCCCAAAATGTGGGCACTTCAGTGAATTCTAGTTATAAAAGTTCTGTTCTTCATCACCATGAGGAATCAAATATTTGGCTCAAGGAAAGATTGAGGTTGTCTGACCCTTCCACTAGTACAAAGCTTAGGAACAAAGGCCCAGCTCAGACGCACTTATATGGGAAACAGTACAAAACAAAATACCAAATGAAAGGAAGTCTTTGTCAGAACAATCTAAATAAACACTCCTCCTCCCCAAGAAAGTACAAGAAAGAGGGCAGTAAAGACAAGCTCTTACCAAGCTTGGTTCTTCAGTTTCCTCAGTTCTTTTGTTGCCCATGTAGCAAGGGTTTTTGCTTTGTTAGTCTTCGATCTCCGTCCTTCAGTTAACAGTTCATGGATCATTGGCCTAGCTTCTACTAATTTCAGGACATCCTTCCCAAATGCTGTACATAAGTCCCTGTGCAAAATAAACACACCGGAAAATGAGCTCCTGGCCTGATGTATTGAGCTCAGTAATTATTTGTTGAGCCTCCAAAACCAGTGCTAAGGTAGCTATGGGTTTCTTCTATCATTTACTTTTTTAAACTGAAAGAAATCTTATAAATAGGTAAGTCTAACACCTGTCCTCAAAAGATGAAAAAATGAGGTCTAAAGAGGTAGAATGACTTACCAAAGTCAATCATCCCACCGCTATTTCATGGTAAAATCAGAACTAGAACCCAAGTCTTTGAGCTTCTCAAAACCAATGTTCTTTCTTTAAATGATGGTTCAGAAACCCTCAATTTGTTGACCATCAGAATATGGGATGGACAAAGATCTAATGCTGCTTTTATACCTAGTTCACTTCATAAGGAGTTTAGTGGGAAGAAATGAGAAATCTGGAGGCTCTGAAATGAAGCTAGTAGAGCTAATGTCTTAAATGAATTACTACTTGTGAGAACTCAAAACATGACACCATGGGTTCTATGAAAGAAATCTCCTCTGTACCAAAGTGGATAATTACCCTCTAGTCTACCCGCCTCCCCCAATTTTTTTTTAACATGTCCTCTCACTTTCCACCAGAAGCTAAACTCAGCTATTAGAAGCCAGGTATAACCTACCCTATCAGTCCAGCAGCACAAGCTACTACTCCGTCTGTGTGATCCTCATCCCCAGCAATGTGGTCAATGAAAGACAGAATAAATTCTACTCTGGGTTGTACGAGCATCACATCCGCTATAAAAGAAAGAGATGGTCTGATGAACTTGTACCATATCTGGCAGGGCTATACCCCATTTCAAAATTTCCAAATACTCTAACCCCATCAGGCAGGTGTCAGGCTAGAGAACTAGTTGAATATAATTATACCAAATTATTCTTTCTCAGATTAACATGCCATTTCTCAAGTCAACAGAAAAAGCAGATATTCCTCTTCTATTAAGCCGATATAATACAGCAAAAAACAAAGCCCATGATATCGAAGGGGTAAAAGACAAAAATCCCCCAATCACTCAATTCAGTTGCACAAGGAGGGTGTGTGTATCAACAACTGCCACTCAGGTTGGTGCAGATGCAATAGCCTTGCTGTATCCCATCCCTTGCAACGCTCAAGGAATGAGATAATGTAGCAAAGAAGGAGCAAAATAATAAAAGTCTGTATCTCCCCGCCGCCCCATTCACCAAAGCTCCTCTCTTCATAAGGGCACTGTTCCTCCTTCTCCCCTTCCTTAAGCAATAGGTACTAGTCTACAAGTAAGCTACAGAATGAAAGACACAATCCATCTGACTAAGTGCACCCTGGACTATGTAAGTTTGGTTGTATACTCAACGGTGAACGTTCTCCTGGTCTCCCTTTAATCCCTGGACAATTCCGGTATAGGCTTCCAAGCAGCTTTCCCTTAGTTCATTCAGATAATCCACCATGTCATAGTCTGACTGGAAGACACAAAGGAAAGAATTTCCATCATCTTGATCATTTTTAGTTATAGTATGTTTGTCAAAGTTCTACTCCTCTAATCAGGGCTGGACTGAAAGATAGCTTTAAGCTTACCTTGTCCACCTGGGCCTGGGAAGCCTGCTGAAGAGTATTCAATACAACCTCTAGGTATTTCTTAAACTCTCCACCAATAGCAAGGGCAATATCACCAAACACTGACAGAATCTGTGGCTTCACAGACCTGTGGACATTTTCATTCTGACAAGGAAAAATAACCAGAAAAAGCAAATTATTAAAAGTCACAATTTGTTCTACCCAAGACAAAAACTCTTAAAAAAAAAAAAAGAAGCAACTTAATATGCTGGGTGTATACACACAACTTAACAATGGTTAGCTCTGGATAGAGGGATTCTATATTTACTTTTCCTTGGCGCTGTACTGGTTTTCCTCCCCAAGTTCCATGCTTTCCTTTAATTTTATAATCTGACTTTAGAATTGTCTTGTGAAAATGAGTAATTCCCTTCTTCATTAGCCCACAGCCACACTTTGGGGCCTGGCGGACAGCTGTGTGTGGCAGCTCACTCACTCACCCCCAAGTTTTCCAGCAGCAGCTGCATCACCTCATCGCAGAAGGGCAGGATGCTGGACTGCAGCGCACGGCACAGGTCTCCCACCAAGCCCACTGCTGCCAAGCAAACCTGCAGAGGAGCAAGGAAATGATTTCCCAACAGAAAAGACTGCCTGCAGGGAGGAGTAAAGCACTGTTTACCTAGCTGCTGGGCCTTTAACACTTGAACCTAGAGTCAAAGAAAAAAACATCCCCCCTCTCTGAGATTTATTCATTTTAATGAATATGGCAGGAAGAGAACTAAGACTATCAGAGATATCACTAAGAAAAGACAATATTCACCAGGGATGGTGATGGTGGAGGCAGCTGGCTTGGAAAAAAAAAAAAAAGTACTGCTGTTAGAGTACTACTCTATTTCAGGCAGCTAATACCCTGCTTCTCACTAACTACTTTTGTTCAGACACTCAGAGCAACAAATAAAATAGCTCCATACTTGGGTCGATACACAGGGAAGAACTACCTGCGCTACAGGAAACCGAGTTTGTACCAGAATGACTATTAGGTATAAATGAGAATATAAATGTATTATAATTGATCTTTGAATGATGTGGAGGTTGGGGTTCCAACCCAGGTACAGCCCAAAATCCACATATAACTTTTTCACAACACTGGAGCGTGCTGCAATGGCAACAGAAGGTGGCTATGAAGTAATTACAGTAATAGTTCTGTTGTCGTTAATGTCATACAATTATGATTTAACACTGCCTCTTTATTTCTGTTTACATTTCTCTTGACTGTCGCCATGTATGTTTGTGTATATAACTTTTGATAAAGTTTAACTCTTTATATTTATAACAGACATAATTTTGTGATAGTAAATGATAAAATAAACTAGTATCTACATGTATTTTATGCATTCATGACACAACTAATTTTCTTTTAATTTTTCAACATTTCTAGGCTATGTGATCCATGTCTGCAAGTTTTTTCAAACTGTTGCAAATCTCCAAAAAAAAATTTCCAACGTATTAAAATGTCTGCATACAAGTAGGCCTGAGCAGTGCAAAGGTCAACTATATTTTAAAATGTATAGCCTACCTGGTACTCAGCATAGTTTTTCAATCCAATGCCCAGGAAGGGTTTAAAGGCCTCCATGTACTTTAGGAATTCACCACCCAACACTGTAAAGAAACAAACTATTACCACCACAGGGTATCACAGAAGTGAGCAAAAATAACCATGCTAGCAGTCCCAAACTCACCAGGGTGGGCGAGTTCATTACCGACTATCATTAAGACATTAAGGCTGCCTCAGAAAAACCAAATTTTAACTGCTAGAAGGGCCTAACTCCACGCCACATGGCCAGAGTAGGATTTCACTCTGGCTCAAACAACCATGTGGTAGGGCCTCCCAGGAATGTCAAGGTTAATTTGAATTGGCTAAGCTAGCAATGCTGCCTCTTGTCTGCCTCTTCATCTGATTATAACATGTCCTCTTGGAAGCCAGCTTACAACTGGGTCCCTATGCAATTCCATTAAGGACTTGCTTAAGCCAGTCAGGACAAGCGGACTGGGATGCATATCCAAATCAGCCACTCCAGGAGCCAAAATGAACCGCTGTGCTCCGTTAGGGTGGTCCCATGATGCCAGACCAGCTAGACACATGCTCTTTAAGCTAGAAATAGTTCTGGTTCTCAGGGGAGTGGTTCTCAGGTATAGGCATCGCCGGAAGAAGCATTCCAGGTTTCTAAACTGCTCTTTAATGTATTTTTAATGACCGTTCAAAGAGTCTTAAGTCTGATGTGGCTTCTCCTAAGTCATGTAACAACCAGAAATTCCAAGAACTCACTCATTGTTTTGTTCCATCCCATACCAGGCACTATGATGTGTCAACCCGAGTCCAAAGCATTACAACCCAAACCAAGAGGTAACAAGTTCCAGGAAAGAAAATAGAAACCTTTGCTTCCTCTATCCTTGATAGGAGCCAAACCTCAATAATCAAGTAGATTTTCAGGGAGAAAAGAAACCCGACACACATTAGGTAGATAACAGTTTCCCCCCCCCAAAGGTTGCCAATCTGATTTGCAAACTGGCTCCCCATTTACTTCAAGGAGATTAAGTGGCAAGGCAGTCATGCACAATTTTACAATCACATTCAATTTAACATGAACTGACTCATGCAGCAGTAAATGAGAAAACAGCTATGCTTTCCACAGTAAAAAATTCTTCCTGGCATCGTAGCTCTTGCATTCTAAAAACATTCCCTGCCTGATGTCTGCTCACTGACCTTCCACTAGTGTGCTAACTGCCATTAGGGCATCCTCTTGAACTCCCCCTGACCCAGCCGTGCTTTGGAACATCCTTAACAGGGAAGCCATGACGACATCAGAGATCTGCAAAGCATCTTGATGTTGCACTTTCCGGAGAACATTCTGTGAAATTAACAAAGAGTTCAGGATCTGTTGATTCCAAACCCTCCAATCAGAACACTATACTTAAAAAAAAGAAACACAATTAAATCCCTTGAAATTTTTTCTTAAAAAAGCCAAATATACTGCCCTGGCTGGCATGGTTCAATAGTTAGAGCGTCAGCCTGCATACCAGAGGGTTGTAGGTTCACTCCCCGCCCATAGGTGGGGCACGTGTGGGAGACAGCCAGTCAAATATGTAGATGTGTCCCCCGCCACCCCCCCCCCACTTTCTTCCTACTCTCTCTGAAAAAGCAATGTAAAAAATATCCCCTGGTCAGGATAAATATAAAAGGCCAAATACACCTTTTATGCTCAAATGTTTTGACAGTGCAAATCACTTGCAAAGTACATTCTAATATCCCTTCTATTTCCCAATTCAGAACACACACAATGATCTTCCATGGTGCATAAAACCAACTTTTTATGTCCGACAAACCCATCAGCAGCTTCCATATTCCAGTCTTATTACTTCTGCTTTAAAGAACATATCATATATACTGAGTGGCCAGATTATTATGACCGGCCAGATTATTATGAACACCCCATCAGTACAATGAAGTGAATTAGTTATGCAAATAATAATAATAATAAAACCTTGAGAGTATTTGCTTAGGAAGTTTTTAATATTCAGTATTTTTGGAAGTGTCAATGAAGTACTGATGGGGTGGTCATAATAATCTGGCCAGTTGTAATAATCTGGCCACTCAGTGTAGTTCTTATTCATAAAACAACAACAACCCTTCATATATCCTAATGGTCAAGATAACGGTCAAGAAACAGTCTTGATAAAATGAAGCCAACCTGCCTTTTCCTAATTTAATATTCCGTCAACTTCCCACCTTAACCTTTAATTTGTTTCAACTAATGTTACTAAATAATTCCTGTACTTGTCTGATGAATAAGGAAACACCTCTTAACAGTCATGCTTTAAGTTTGGCCCAGCCAGCATGGCTCAGTGACTGAGCATCAACCTATGAACCAGGAGGTCACGGTTCGATTACCAGTCAGTGCACAGGCCTGGGTTACAGGCTCAAACTCCAATGCGGGGCATACAGGAAGCAGCCGATCAGTGATTCCCTTTATCTCTCTCCCTCTCCCTTCCTCTCTGTAACCAATAAAAATATATTTTAAAAACATTAAGTTTGGAGTAAGAGAGGTAAGGTTACCTAGTAAGCATCACTCAATACTAAAATCTAGTGCCCATCTAAGCATTGGGCAAGTTCCAGGGTTTTCCTGTTCTTTAGTAAAAAAACCTCAGCCACTGCATGACTTGTCATGAGGAGTGACATTTGAATTATCCCGGCTTTTCAGAAAACGGCTACTGTCAACACTAAGTATTAACTCAAGGTATGATGGTAGAGAATCAAGCCTTTATTTTTAGCTGGGTGAATTACAGCTGGGAACCAAATCTACTGGGCTACACTAGGACAACCAATGAAAACCAAAGACTAAAAGTTGCCTTGACGCTAAACAGCTGTAAAGAAGCATTCTTATCAGTCTGTTGAGATTTTTGCTTTCAGGTATATCCTGTTCAACTCAAATAAACTCAAATTCAAACAAATAAGAAACGCTGTATAGCAGGGAGGACCGTCATAGACGGAGCAGTTTTCTTCCCGACAGTGTGCAGAAGACAAAGGCCTTGATGGAGAGAGACAGGAAAATGAAAAACTTTTCTGCCAATCCTTCAGAGAAGTTTCTCATAAGCATCACCTGTACCATTTCAGAGTTCAGGGTGCACATAACCCTGTCATCCTGGGATATAATTCTCTTCCCTGGAGAGTGTGATACGGCACCATCATACCTGAAGAGTTGCGCAGAGTAAAGACTGAAGGTCATTGAACTGGATCCTATCCGATGTGCTCTGGATATGTGACTACAAGGAAAAGAAGATTATCACGGTCAGAATAGATACTTTTTAAAGAAGCTCTAAAGTCCCTCAATGTTTTCATTTTTGCTGGGTTTGCCAGGATCATTAACTAAGCTTTACTGATGCTAATGTAGGAAAGTAAATAAAATGTAACCCATGTGCCCTGGGGTCAGTAACTCAGTTGTTTAAAGCAGCTGTCTCCAACCCGTGGTCAGCGGAAAAGGTTGGCAACTGCTGAGTTAGAGCATTCTCCCGATACTCCAAGGTTGTGGGTTTGATTCCAGGTCAGGGCACTTACAAGAAGGAACCAATGAATACATAAGTGGAACAATAATTTGATGTTTCTTTCTCTCTCCCATAAATCAATCAATAAAAACAAACAAACAACAAAAAACACCCCACACACATTTATGAGTAAACTGTGACAAGCAATGCAAACTTTAAATTACAACACTTCTTTGCATAAGCATTAAATCTTTCTGAGAAAATATATACTTAACACCGAAAGAAAAAACAGCCTTGAAAGCAAAGCTGCGTTAGAAGTACTGCACCCTTTCTGCCAACAGCCAGGAACGCCCTAAGTCTCACCTCCATCTGAAGTACTTGCTGAAGTCGCTCCATGATGACTAGAGTAGTTTTCTGAACTGCAGGGTAACAATCCTTGGCACTGTTTTTCACAATTTCCATCAGAGATTCATATGCAGAACTCCTCAGATTGTTCTGGTGTCCATCAGGTCTGCAAGCAAAAACCAGCAAAAATTGTAAAGTCCCAATTGAGAAAGAACAGAGAAATTGGTATAAGGTAAACATTGTCTCATCAAAAATAAGAAATCAGGCCCTGGCTGCTGTGGCCCAGACGGTTGAGCGTCCTCCAGTGTACCAAAAGGTCACCGGTTCAATGCCCAGTCAGGGCACATACCTGGGTTATGGGTTCGATTCCTAGTCAGGGTGCGTGTGGGAGGTGGCCAATCAATGTTTCTCACACAGATGTTTGTTACTCTCTCTCCTTTCCCCCTCTAAAATCAGTAAAAATATATCTAAAAAATTAATAACATTTTGTTGTATTTCAACTATTAAAGAACTCAGAAACTGATATGGTGGCATACCTATTTGAGTGTGGTAACAAAATACAGCCAGGAAATAAATTTTCAACCTTTGAGCCAATGACTGTGTTCATTATGGTCTCCAGACCTGGTTAAACTACTGAACGGCCTTTTTGGAAATAGGCTATAATTATAAGAAAAAGTTAGATAAAAATGATGAAGAACCTATGTGGACAATTAAAGAGGTTGCCTGAGTAGCTAAGAAAAAGGCATCTAAAATTTCCTCATTAATCTATGAGATGCCTTTATATATAATTTTGAACAGAGAAGTGGAAATAAACAAGGTAAGCCTGAAGAACTTATACATAGCCCACTTCCTTAATGGTTTCTTTTCCTTTTTATTCTCTCTCTTATTTAAACAAATAATCTACTATAGGATTCTTCTAATACCTCCTATTATTATGCTTCTATGACTAGGTCAGGCAACCACCCACACAGAAGGCAGGGGTAGAAGGCAAAGACACCTAATAAGAAGTTACCTGTCCGTGGTCTCCAGGAGCTTCTGAACTATTAGTTCAAAAGAAGAAGACAAGCAGTAGGTAGCTGGTTCTTCCTGATCATCGGCTACGTCTGCAGCTTCATAAGCAGCTTCAGCCAGACTAGAGAAAGCCTTAAAACCAGAGAGAGTTAATACTGGTCCTGAAAAGAACCCTACCCCAGGATCACCTCATTTTCCCTTAAGATACTTTGGGCAGTGTTCTTCTCCAACTATCTTAGAATATATCAATGCTAGTGAATTCTCAACTTTTTCGGTCAAGGTCATCTCAAAACAACGTTTTATAGGGATCCTTAAAATTAAATGTTTACTTATTTATATCTGTTTGTGCGGCCCAAAACTCTCTAAGCAGCAGAGTACTTTCATCTACCACAAATGCCTGCCACTTCTACTTCTAATCATAGAAAGGCTTTTAGCACCCCCATTTCCTTATTTGAACTTCCTCCCCCACACCCCCAAATGTCCCTAGTGAACTACATTCAGCCCATATTGACTCAGCACTTACACCGCCTACCTTCCTTTCCTCTTGTCCCCTTCTCAGCAATTGTACTTTTTGTAGCTAGCAACTCTCTACTTTAATCTAAATTTCTTCTCCCCAAGCAACTGAAGAAAGAAAATGGAGTCCAGATAGTTTTCCCACTGGGTTAGCATGACTGTTTTAAATGGGTGAGGAACTGAACCAGTCACCATGAGTCAACAGCTCCTACTGGCTAATGCAGTTGACATCTCCCCCACATTTAATTGAAGAAATTAGAAAGGAGATGCTATTCAGAAAAAGCCTTCCAGGGAGGCAGACCCATTTCTCTCCCACACCTCGTATTTCCTTGCCAATGGTTTAGCCAAGATCCTTATCTCACCAGGAAAAATCCCCTTACCCAGCACACATTTGAAGCCACTCTGGGTTCAGCACTGAGGCCCTCGATCAGACACTGCAGCAGGGGAGTCAAGTAGACGTCATTGATGGCAGCTTCAGGGAGCAGTTCACAAATTCTGCCCACAGTCCATGCTGTTGTATCTCGAACAACTACACTGGGGTCTTTCATTAATTCTATTAGGGTGGGCATAGCCTGAAAATACAATAGTTATTAGCAAGGCAAAACAAAGATTAAAACTCATGTTGACTAATACCTCAGAAGAGGAAATTCTAATGGTTAGGTTTTAACTCAAAGCATCAAGATGGTTTTGTCATTTTAAAGACATGCTTGTCAAATATCCATAATATAATAAATAAAAGTAAGTAAAGGGAAAAGTCCTCCTCTCTACACCAAATTCCAGTATACAGTTTTCTTCAGGGTTTGGTGTGACTTTTCAGCAACAGTCCTTACTAAATTACTTAGGTTGAGATCCTAGGAAGCAGCTATGATGGCTATATTTGACTATATACTGAAAGGTTCAGTTCTCTACATATTAAACTCAATTATAATGGACTTCTATCATCTTAAATAGCAAAGTAAGTACAATATTTCCCTAAGAATTTTCATTACGTAAATGTCATTTTGTCCCAGGGACAAAATAGTCACATCATTAAAAATTACAAAGAAATGTTTATGATACAGTATTAAGAGAAAAAAACAAGTTAAAAGATTATTTGCACAGGAAGATCTCCATCCTGTTTCACATATTATATTCATACTGAAAATAAATATCAGGAGTTAGAATGTTATCCCTAGGCAAGGGAATTAGAGATAACTTGTTCATTTTGGCCTTTTCTGCATTTTTCAAGTCATGTCTTTTGTAAAAAAAGAAAAAAAAAAAGTTAAATATATTTTTTGAACATTAACAAAGAAATATGTTTTACCCTTCATTGGCAGCAAATAGCTATCTAGAAATAACTTTTGTGGGTGACTACTTACAGCTTTGTTTTTTAAAATAAAGGCACACTTTCAAGCAAATAATTTAAACAAATAATAAACATCTCATTTCCCACCCCAAAACTTCCTCAGCTTCACCTGTATAACTAGTGGTTTGAGCTGATTGGGCTCTGGTCCTTCCAAGATACAGCCAAAAGCCATCACTGCTGCATCCCGGTACCGCCAATCAGGGTTCTTGATGTGTTCTTTAATGAAGGGGAGGACATGGGGGACAATGTCATCTTCACAGCAGGTGGCCAGAAGCATGATGCACACCCCGGCTGCTTTGCAGGGATTCCAGTCGTCGTCATCATCATTTTCATCCTGGAGAAAGAATGTAGCACTAGTTAAGGTTTTGCTTTAAAAAAAAAAAAAGAGAGGAAAGAAAATCACTTTCATTCACAAGGTACTCTGGCTATTCCCAAATGTCATTAGAACTTAAGCTACATGGATGAAAATAAAACAAAACCTTTATATTTTACTAAAGGCCTGGTGCACGGATTCATGCACTGGTGGGGTCCCTAGGCCTGGCGTGTGGGATCAGGCCAAAACCGGCTCTCCAACATCCCCCGAAGAGTCCTGGATTGCGAGAGGGTGGTTCTCGGGTGCCGCATCCTGGAATCGTGCTCCCTCTTCTCTGGTTCCTGATGTATCACCTGAGAACCTCAGCTGCCAAGTCACTGCAGCTCAGCAGCTCCTGTGTTGAGCATCTGACCCCTGGTGGTCAGTGTGTGTCATAGCTACCGGTCAGCCAGTCATTTAGGCTTTTGTATATATACTAGAGGCCCGGTGCACAAAAATTTGTGCACTCGGGTAGGAGGGGGGGGTCCCTCAGCCCGGCCTGTGCCCTCTCGCAGTCTGGGACCCCTCGGGAGATAACGACCTGCTGGCTTAGGCCTGTTCCCAGGTGGCAGAGGGCAGGCCCAATCCCTAGGTGCAGCCCCTGGTCGGGCTCAGAGCAGGGCTGATTGGGGAGTTGGGGCGCTGCCCCCATCATGCACAGAGCAGGGCAGATCGGGAGGTTGCGATGCCACCCTCAGTCACGCTCAGGGTAGGGCCGATTGGGGGGCTGCGGCACCACCCACTGTCACGCACAGAGCAGGGCCGATCAGGGGGTTGGGGAGCTCCCCCCTGTCATGCACAGAGCAGGGCCGATCAGGGGGTTGAGGAGCTCCCCACCGTCACTCACAGAGTAGGGCCGATAGGGGAGTTGGGGGACCGCCCCCTGGCACACAACAGAGCAGGACGGATCAGGGGGTTGGGGCGCCGCACCCAGTCACACTCAGGGCAGGGCCGATGGGGAGGTTATGGCTCTACCCCGTCACACACAGAGCAGGGCCCGTGGGAGGGGGAGGGGGGTTGGTACGCCGCCCTCTATCACCCACAGAGCAGGGCCCGTGGGGGGGGGGAGGGGGGAGGTTGGGGAGCCGCACCCTGTCACACACAGAGCCGCAGGGCGATCAGGGGGTTGGGGTGCCTTCCCCTGTCGTGAACAGAGCAGGGCGGATAGGGAGGCTGTGGCCCTGCCCCGTCACACACAGAGCCGCAGGGCGATCAGGGGGTTTGGGCGCTGCCCCCTGTCATGCTGATCCCGGTGCTGGGAGGCATATTACCCTTTTACTATATAGGATAGAGGCCTGGTGCACGGGTGGGGGCTAGCTGGTTTGCCCTGAAGGGTGTCCTGGATCAGGGTGGGGGTCCCCACTGGGGTGCCTGGCCAGTCTGGGTGAGGGGCTGAGGGCTGTTTTCAGGCTGGCGGGTGACAGAAGCTCCCAACAGCTCCTTTTTTTCTTTTTTTATTCTGGGCCAGCTTTAGCTCTGAGGCTTGGCTCCAGCTCTTAGCCCTCGGCTGCTGAAAGCAGGTATCTGATTTGTTTGGGTTCTATAATCGAAACACTGTTTCAACTCCAGCTCTGAGATCCTGGCTGGCTGAAAGCAGGTTTCTGGGGTTTTGTTTAGCTTCTATATTTGTAACAATGTTTCAAACTGCAAGCTCAGAGGCCGGCAGCGGCAGGCGGGAACGTTGGAGTCCCCCGTCACTGAAGCAAACAAGCCTCATGTTCGCTTCAAGCTGCCTGGCTGCCAGCCGCCATCTTGGCTGGCAGTTAATTTGCATATCGCCCTGATTAGCCAATGGGAAGGGTAGCAGACGTACAGCTAATTACCATGTTTCTCTTTTATTAGATAGGACTAGAGGCCTGGTGCACGAAAGTCGTGCACGGGCAGGGTCCCTAGGCTTGACTGGCGATCAGGGCCAATCTGAGGGGCGACCGGTGGGGTGATCAGGGGGCCCCTGCTGGCACCCACCTTGGCTGGCCTGGCACTGCCTGCTCACTGCAAGGCCCGCCCCCCCCCCCCCCCCCCGCCCCCTGACACCTGCCTTGGCTGGCCTGGGGCCTGTGGGCAGCTCCTGTGTTGAGCATCTGTCCCCTGGTGGTTAGCACACATTATAGCAATCAGTTGTTCTGTTTGGTCGATTTGCATATTAGGCTTTTATTATATAGGAGATATATATATATATATATATATATATAGCTGCCCCCTGGTGGTCAGTGTGTGTCATAGCTACCGGTCGGCCAGTCGCTTAGGCTTTTATATATATAGATTCTTTTCCACAAAGATTCATCACAGCACCGTCTTTGTGAAATAAGATCCAGGTGGAGGGAAGAGCCACTGGAGTATTACAGAATGAGATGGACAAACTTCAACTACATGTAACAAGAAGAATGATCTCAGACTTACAGAGTAAAAGGCAGAACAAAAATGTCTATGATTCTAGTTATATACATAGTTTAAGGTGCCTATGCAGTTTCAGATAATTATATACCTAAATAATGATTTGTTCCCAAACCATAAAAGTACAACCAAAATATACAAAAGCAAAAATACTAAGGTCAAAAGATAAAAAATAGCAACTATAAAACTGAGAGATGAGATAAAGTTTTAAGGGAACACCTAGTCCATTTCAAACCAGACACTTTTCCACATATCTTTTGAGACTGAAAGAGTCATGTGCTTCCCCAAAACAAATTACATTCTTGTGCACAAAGACATTTTGCTGGAAGTTATAGCACTGGTGCCTCAGAGCACTAGCACTGCCAGCTCTTTGGTAACATTTTACATGCACCCGCAGAGATGAGGCAATAGAAACAATTTTTCCAAACACCTCACCAAGGAAAACTATAAAGCATAAATTCAAAAGGGAATGATTGCAACCAAGATACACTTCATATAAAAAAATTTCTATATTTACTCAGATCCATTTCTTCATGAAGTCTTATTACTTGTATTTGAGTGGCTTAAAACTTGCACCTCTATCTTCCCAACCTTTCTTTACCATAACATTTGTAGCTCAAGTCTCTTCTGCTAGTTTGAACAACGTAGCACTCAGGAAATCAGAGCAGTATGTGGTTCATTCCTGCTCAAAACTGCAAAGTTCTCCTTTACAAACAACTCAGAGCCTAGAGGATCTTATAGATCCAGCTCAGCAGTTCCCGAGTCATCTATATCAGAATATCAACTAGTTGAAGAGTTGCTGAACTCTTTCTTGGAAACTGTTCCACAGCAAACCAACCCATAACAAGGTTTCATCACTTACCTGGCTAGAATTGGAAGGTAACTCACCTGTTTAGTTAGTGTCTGTGTGAGGATTGGAACCAGGTACTGTAGTGCTCCCTTGGCATAAAACTTGCTGGTGTGCTCAGGGGGCCGTCCTTGTTCTGCTGCCTGAGGACAAACATAGAGCAAATTCTGGATGGCAACAAACAAGCTATGATACTAAGGCATACAATGAGCACTGCCCAGGGATCTGTACAGAAATACATGGAACAAATGATAACATTTGTTCTGATCTTTGAAGGCATTTATTTTTTGGTCTACTTTAATGAGATTCTTTTAGGCCTTAAAGGACCAAGGCAATCTTAAGAATTATGCTCTTGCCCTAACCTGTTTGGCTCAGTGGATAGAGCGTCGGCCTGCGGACTGAAGGGTCCCAGGTTCGATTCCGGCCAAAGGCATGTACCTTGGTTGCGGGCACATACCCAGTGGGAAGTGTGCAGGAGACAGCTGATCGATGTTTCTCTCTCTCATCGATGTTTCTAACTCTCTAACCCTCTCCCTTCCTCTGTAAAAAATCAATAAAATATATTTTTAAAAAAATGAATTATGCTCTTTTTTCATAAGCTCAATTTATATTAACACAATGTCATTTGTGACCTTAAGAATGCCAAAATAAGGTTTGTGTTTTTTGAAGTACACGAAGACAATCAAGATGGGAAACAAAGCCCTAACCGGTTTGGCTCAGTGGATAGAGCATCAGCCTGCGGACTCAAGGGTCCCAGGTTCGATTCTCGTCAAGGGCATGTACCTTGGTTGCGGGCACATCCCCAGTGGGGAGTGTGCAGGAGGCAGCTGATCGATGTTTCTCTCTCATCGATGTTTCTAACTCTCTATCCCTCTCCCTTCCTCTCTGTAAAAAATCAATAAAATATATATATTTTTTTAAAAAGATGGGAAACAAAGATTCCAAGTGCAGAACTAACCCCTTTTTCCGTATCTAATTTCTTCACTGAAGTTAGTAAACTATTGATTTCTACATCCCATACTTGGATTAGGACTTCCAAAAGGAAGTACTTTAGCACCAGATGTCACTTTGCTGAACTGTGATTGCCTGCTGCCCCCTTGTGGTCACAGTACTAAAATGAGTATTTATAATAAATCATGCCAGGCTGATTGGGAAAAACATGAGATGCCACATGATTGATCCGTCTCCCTCATAAGCGTCTTTGGCTAGCAGAAAGACAGTTGTACAAATGGAGATACCCACTAAGTCCAGTCAGAATAAAGCTTTCCCAGAGGAGAACAATCATATCCACAAAGGAGATAAATCCCCAAAGCCCAGAGTAACAGCTCTCCCCCCTAAACCAACTGTCTTGTCTCCCAGGCTCACCTCTGAAGCCTCAATGGCCAAATCCATTTCCTCATCACAGACATTGGACCAGAATTCTATCCCTTGTAGGGCCACTTCATCAATATCACTTTTCATTGCTTCAATTGTGATCTTAAGAGAAAAAACATGGCAACGCAGGCCCCACATAAGTGCTGGTTCAAGTTAGACCCCCTCCTCTAACCACACAGACATTCAAGTTTCAAAAATGTAGATTTATAAAAGCTGTCTGAAGTGAAAGGTAGAAAAAGAAAACAGATTTTTAAAAATACACTTTTTACCAGCAGAAACAGCCAAGCTTTCTTGGCACACTACTAATGAACATAAACATAACACTGGAACTCAAGAAATTTGCTTGATTTAATAATTGCAAGTAAAAAATTATAGAAATGACACACAAAAAAACCACAAAAAAACAAGTAAGAATGATGGGCTCTGCAATTAGCTACATGCTCAAACACATAAAATAGAAATACTTACTGCAAAAAGAGCAGGACCCATGTATGTCTCCATGTACTGATAATACAAGGACATTATTTTCACCAGATTCTGTAAGGCAGCCACTCGAACCTTTTACAAAGAGCAGATTAAATGGTTTACCATTTAGTTTAGTTAAACAGGCAATTAGACAAAAGTAACTACTTCACTCAAATGGGTCAATAACCTAAAGGGTCAAGCTAGGTACATTTGGGTTATCATTCCTCCACGTAAGCCGTATCAGGACAAAACTCACTAATACCACTTAGACTAGATCAGTGGTTCTCAACCTTCTGGCCCTTTAATACAGTTCCTCATGTTGTGGTGACCCCCAACCATAAAATTATTTTCGTTGCTACTTCATAACTGTAATGTTGCTACTGTTATGGATTAGGTTACAGCAATAGCAAAGCTGTTTCAATGGCTACACTGGAAAACAATCAATTAAAAAATTACTGCAATTAAGCAGCAAGGCGGATCAAAAACCATTTCTCCCCTAAACCCTTTTCAAGATGTCAGCTTCTAATATGTTAACTTTCCAAGTCCTATTCTTTCCTTTTCTTTAATGTTGAAGAAAAATTCTTATTGGTCAAACCTTATTTCTGAAGTCACCTGATTTTCAACATTTCAAACTACAATGCTAGAGTTGGCATTTACTAGGAAAGAAGACAAGACAGATAATTCAATGACCACATGCTTACCCTCGTATCTGGACACTGTGTGGCTTCACAAACCACCTGCATAATAAAGTGCCTTTCGGACTGCAGAAATAAAAGGGAGTTAGAAGAGTATAAACCATATATATGAAAATTGCTAGGCTATTATTTCAAGAAAAACCTTACTCCCTCCGGAACCCACACAATCCTGGACCAATCAAGCAGCTTTACCTTGACACAGTAATAGCACTGTGAAGGCTATAGAGTTTGCTCCCAGTGTCTACTATACGACCTCCCTCAAAGGAAGTCCCACCCTAGCTGGTTTGGCTCAGTGGTTGGAAGGGTTTCTGGTTCGATTCCTGGTCAAGGGTATTTACCTGGATTGCAGGTTTGATCCATGATGTGTGCAGGAGGCAACCATTGATCTCGCATTGATGTTACCCCCACCCCCTCCATTCCACTCTCTAAAAAAAATTCCTTGGGTGAGGATTAATAAAAACAAATAACGCAGCTACAGTAGGAAAATCTGTTTCTTTTTATTTAAAAATTAAGAGAATTCAAAACATCTGCTTTATTTCAGAGACAAAACTGGTTTCCTGAAAGGTGGCAAATCCACATCAAATGTGGCAAGATATAGGAGAATAGAATAATGAATTTTGCTATTGTCCTAAATCTTCTGAAATCTAAAAGGAAAACCCCTGTTTTCTAAGCAATTAGAATTTCAGTTTGCTTTGGCCTTCTTTAGACCTCCCTTCTTTGTCCACTATAAGGCCAAGTAATGGCAAAAAGCCCAGCTAAAAGTGCCAAAATATATACAAAAATACTTTTAGACCATATGATCTAGCAATTCCACTTCTGGATGTACATATAAAAGAACTGAAAGCAGGGTCTCAGAGATATATATATACACATACAACCATGTTGAGAGCAGCATTATTCTCCATAGAAGGTGGAAGAAAGCAACCCGAATGTCTAGTGACAGATAAATGGATAAACAAAATGTGGTATACATACAATGGAATATTTCTTTGTTTTTATTGATTTTTAGAAAGGAAAGGAGAGGGAGAACAGACAGCTAGAAACATCGATGTGATGTTGAGAGCAGAAATCAGTTGGCTGCTTCCTGCAGGCCCCTACTGAGGATCGAGCCAGAAACCCAGGCATGTGCCCTGACTGGGAATCAAACCAGCGACCTCTTGGTTCATGGGTCAACACTTCTGACACATGCTACAACATGCATGAACCCAAGACATTATACTAAGTGAAATAAAAGTCACAAAAAGACAAATCAAATACTATATGACCCACTTATATAAGCTATCTAGAATAATCACAAAAACAGAAAGTAGAAAGTTGAGTAATCATAGAAACAGAAAGTAGAAAGAGTGTTGCCAGGAATGGAGAAGGGGAAAACAGGCGTTGTTTAATGGATATAGTTTCAATTGCAAGATGAAAAAGTTCTGGAAATTGGTTGCAAAACAATGTGAATATACTTAACACTACTGAATTGTGCACTTATGGGTAAGATGGTAAATGTTATGTTATTGTCTATTTTAACACAATTAAAAATAAGTAAATAATGAAAAAATACTTTCAGGCAAAATAAACTTTGTTTATATATTAAATTTCAAAAGCACCTTCCTCAGGAGGTATGAAACGGCCCAATTTATTCTTTTTTAATCTTCACCCGAGGATGTTTTTTAAAAATTGATTTTATAGAGAAGGGAAGGAGAGAAACACCAATGAGAAACATCGACTGCATCACACCCTAAGTGCCCCAACCTGGAATTGAACCCACCACCTTTTTGGTGCACAGGAGGATGCTCCAACCAAGCCACAGTGGTCAGAACTGAAAAGCCCTAATTAAGGGGGGGTGAGGGTGGGGATTCCCGAGTACACTTTGTACTGAAAAAAAGGAAAAACCTAAGCTTAGAAATCCTTTAGGTCACATTATTCCCAAAGCCTGATGAAAAATGGCAAACAGCTATTCCATGGCCACCTCTCACAAATGTTAACTAGAAATGAATGCCTCTATCAACCCTGGACCTGGGAATCAACCTTGGAACCATTCTCATTCAAGAACTGCCTGTTGTCATGTAAAAATTAACAACCTTGTTGCCCAAACAGTGGAGTCCCACCCCAGCCCACTACTTCCCCATGTAATCCTTGTCCTACCCCATATTAGCAGCTGGCTTATGGGGGGCTACAGAGCAGATTTTTGTGGATGACCTGCTGCTTTCCCATACTGCCGCAGTACTGGAATAAACACTCATATATGATTTTAAAAACAGTTCTTTCTAAATCATAAACTTAAAAAACTTTCATTTAACTCTCTCACTTCTCACCCTTTGAACTTACCTCTTTGTCAAAGTTAGCTTTGGTGAACTCCAATGAGTTCAGGAGTGCGTTAGTAGCTGCTAGCTTCACATTATTACTAGGCTCTTCTTTCCTCATCCCCTGAATTATGGCAGTCAGAATCTCATTGGATTTATCTTGTAGCTGCTCTGGGTCCTGAAACGAGGAGAAGCACAGTAAATATAATAATGAACTCATAACTAATCTGCTGTCTTTTTAAGTGTAAAATCCACTTGAGTGAGGATAATGACTTTCTCTGATCTCTCGGCACACATTTCCATTTAGGGACAAAATATCCCAGCAGCCGGTAGTCCTAAATTGATCCGAAGCAAGTTGAACTATCAACTTCATCTCTGACTTCTTAGCATGATTCTGGACATGAGGTAATTTCCATTCCCCCGTTCTGTGCAAATGGAAATGGCAGTGTGATCCCTCCCCCTACCCCCAGGTCACCTCTCCGAACTGAAGTATAGCTTCAGAACATCCGAGGGTCAAGAATCAATACCTAGGCACACATCTAGGGAGTCTAAGCCCATGTCAAGTGCTAGGAGCTGCTTTGCTTCAAGTCTGTGTATCAAAACAGACACGCCCCAAAAACACATACAAACCTCAGCCACCAAGGGTGGTAACTTCAGCAGCACCAACAGTCCTAGGAAGGCTGCATTTAATATACTGTGCTGTGGCTCCAATGACTAAACCAATTACAAGAACTGGCAAACCGTTTCTATAAACAGTCAATGAAAATGTAACAGCACCCATGGTACACTGAGGATCCTGAGAAAGGATCAGATCAGGATGCTCCAAGATAAAGAATATCCTTAAAAGTCCAGAATCTATGTCTCTCCAAACACATGGAGTTTTTGACCCTCAAGTCTCTTAATTTTAGGACATGATTAACAATGTGAGGATATGTTAATTTAGGAGTCTAAATTAACAAATAAAGCAGTTCTACTTTCAAAACACTTTGCAGTAGCTTGGTTTTCTTTATAATATTGTAAAGAACATCCTAATATATGCACGTAACAACTAGATGAAATCATAGTTATGTACGTTAGATAACATGAGGCAGCACTTACGATATCTTGGCAAATGTAACCAATAGCTTCCAATGTCGACTCTTTCATGTGCTCTGTGCTGTTGGGATTTGTGACATTGGCCACCAGCTGAGGAATGAGTTCTGGCCACTGGTTCACTGGGATCTCTGCACAAGCAATGCCAGCCACACACTGCGAGGCTGAACTAGGCCGGTAGGTTTCTGTGCCCAAAGTCTGCAAAACCTGCAAGCACACACATACCCCAAAAAACAAGATGAAAGATATTAATTTCTAATACTATTTAAACACCTCATATCCATCTCTGAGTTTTCTATAACACAAAAAAGTAGAAAATGGCATATACAGTATAAGTCAGTTGTCGGAAAAAGAAAAAAGAAAAAAAAAGCCAATCTCAATACCAATCCCAGCACAATCAACATTGCCTCAGACCTCAGAAAAACAACAACAAAAAAACCGACCCCTACTTCCAAATGGAATTCTCCTAAGCCAGACAACTCATTTCAATGGTTCAATGCAGTAGGAAAAAAAGCAGCACTGAGAAAAGAGATAGCATTAAAAGGCGAAAGAGATGACAAAATTAGTCTTCTATGTTCCTTGCTGGTATAATGGAAGGATGCTCACAGGTTTGTTTTGTGTAAAGGGTGGGAATTTAGGATGAAGGTAACTAACTCTGGGGCACTAAAGTGGATCTGATTCCTAATCTAACCTGATTCAAGGAAGAGATTTTCCCACTCATGAAATGTGGAACACACCTTCTGTCTTCTAGTCACTGCTAATTTAGCACCCTGGATGACTTTCATAGTAACATCATTAAATGCAGACATAAAGTTACTGATGTTACCAATACCTAAGAACCAATCCTTATTTAACTTCCAGTCTGAAAGGATTTGATCTGTTTCCCCCCAAAATCAAAGAACTGTTCTCTCCACCATCAACAGGTACCAAGTACTAGTCAGATATGCCAATTAAAATGAAATCCACTTATCATTAAACGTATCTTGTTTGAAATGGTATTCATACAAGCATTTATGTAATGGGTAAAGGCACATGTACAGACAAAGGAGGAAGCCACAATGGATCCAGGGTTAATTATTACCATGATCAACTTATTTAGTCAATGAACTAAGAATCACCAGTCCACTCAAAAGGCAAACAGTTAACTGTTCCTGGCATGAACACAGGACAAAGAGTAGCTGCCAATTATTCAGGCCAACTCTGCTGACTGGGTCAGGTCACCTAGTACCCTGCTTTGTGACTAATAATAATGAACTCCCCCCATCTTTCCCCTCATACAGTATACTCCCAACAGCTCTACCCAATAAACAAACAGTTCTGATTCTAAATAAAGGTTTTGCTCTCTAGGGCTACTAAAGCTAGAGTGCACTGTAACAGAACTAACTGTATGTCAAAAGTCTAAGGGAAAGTCCAGCCGGATAGCTGAGTTGATTAGAGAGTCATCCCAATATGCCAAGGTTTTGGTTTGATCCCTGGTCAGGTCACATACAAGAATCAACCAATGAATGCATAAATAAGTGGAACAACAAAAATTGGTGTTTCTCTCTCTCTCTAAAATAAATAAGAGAGTAGGAGGGGTAAAGATGAATTGTCCAAAATGGGAGGGGTTGAACAGTCATTAACCCAAGTCTGACCAAGAGCTCCAGTCCAGGGTGCCTTTCTACTATTATACTGCACCATCTCCTAGAACAGCGGTCGCCAACCTTTCGGACTTCACGGACCATCAGTGGTTCGTGGACCACCGGTTGGCGACCGCTGTCCTAGAACATAAGTAGAGAGTACTGAACCCCATCTACCTTTACCTTTTCTCCTTTTAAATTGCTTCAAGAATTGCTATTACTTCAGGTGATTTAGAGGCTACAAACATCCAACTCTGGAGTACTAAAAGTTATGTTTTAAAAAAACTAGAGGTGACCCTAATGATAATAGGCAATAACCTGAAATAAGAAAAATAAGAAACTAGTTCTCAATTGTGTCCAAGACCCAGATTTCAAAAAATAACCACCAGTATTGAGAAAGCATTAATGACAAAAATGTGCTTCTTCTTTTTTTTTTACTTCAGAGGAAGGGAGAGGGAGAGAGAGAGAAACATCAATGATGAGAGAGAATCATTGATCAGCTGCCTCCTCCATGCCCCCTACTGGGGATCCAGCCCAGAAACCCGGGCGTGTGCCCTGACCAGGAATGGAAATGTGACCTTCTGGTTCATAGGTCAACACTCAACCACACTCAACCAGTGAGCCACACTGGCTGGGCAATAATTGCTATTTTTTCTTCTTCATGCACAAGGGCTCAACAAGTTCTTACTCAAATTTCAGAAAAACTTTTGAGTCAAGAGTGATGTGACAAAAAAATAAGTCAGGCCCTAGCCAGTTTGACTCAGTGGATAGAGGGTCGGCCCACACACTAAAGGTACCAGGTTTGATTCTGATCAAGGGCACATGCCCAAGTTGTGGGCTTGATCCCCAGTAGGGGGCAGCGCCAATCAATGATTCTCATTGACGTTTCTCTCCTTTTCTCTCTGAAATCAATAAAAATTTTAAAAATAACAAATACATCAGTTACAGTTCTAATTATGTCTTTTCTCAATTTGGGTGCTACAGTATAGGAATCAAGATTTGCAGTGATTACCCTGACCGGTTTGGCTCAGTGGATAGAGTGTCAGCCTGCGGACTGAAGGGTCCCAGGTTCGATTCCGGTCAAGGGCATGTACCTTGGTTGTGGGCACATCCCCAGTAGGGGGTGTGCAGGAGGCAGCTGATCGATGTTTCTCTCTCATCGATATTTCTAACTCTCTATCCCTCTCCCTTCCTCTCTGTAAAAAATCAATAAAATATATATTTTTTAAAAAGTTTTGCAGTGATTGATGAAGTAAACATTTATATCAAACTTCTGAAGAGTGGATTAAAATGTTACTACATAAGCAGACCCAATGTGCATAAAAATAGTTCTATATATTTTAAAGACTATACAAAATAAGTTGCCTTTCATAACTTAATTCCTTGTCATGGATATATCCATGCCAGACTGGAGAAAGACATATATAACGAGGAAGAGAACTTACTGCAAAAAGGGGCGTTAATTTATCTAATGCTGATACCTAGAACCAAGAAATGGCAAATATGACGTGCATAACCATACCTGCTCAAGTACACACACAAGAATCCCCCACTAGTTTTCCCTCAAATACCAAGGACCAATGATGCGTGACTTACTCACACTGTGCCTTATATATGTAGAACAGACAGTAAAAAAAAAAGCTCCATTATTTTTTTTTTAAAAAGCGAAACACATCTGTCCATATATTCCAAATTTTGCTACATCTAAAAATATGAATTTCTAATACAACAATAAAAAGGTCACAAGAAGCCCTTGCTGGTTTGGCTCAGTGGATAGAGCGTTGGCCTCTGGACTCAGGGCTCCTGGGTTCGATTCCGATCAAGGGCACATGCCTGGGTTTCAGGCTCGATCCCCAGTAAGGGGTGTGCTGGAGGAAGCCAATCAATGATTCTCTCTCATCATTGATGTTTCTATCTCTCTCCCCCTCTCCCTTCCTCTCTGAAATCAATAAAAATATATATTTAAAAAAAAAAGCCACAAGAACTCCATGATGCAGAATAACAAGGTACATTCAATTTTCCACAAAATCTATCAGCCTACTCTAAATGCCTTGATCAAAAGCCCGGTGTTTCTAAAGGAAGTTTTTCATAATTTGCTAAATATCTGATCAAAGCACCATTAATGTCAATCTTGTTTCATAAATTCTCTGGGCTTCCATGGCCCAAGAGATGATTTAATTCACCTGACTCCACAGAGTAGCATGCCTAAGCCACCGAACAGCGAGAATTACCTACGGCAGAATTTCAGCAAGAGCTGGGTGCTGGCTGACTAGAAGAACCACTTGGGAAGACAGGTTAAAAAATATCCCTGAGTCTCACACTCCAAATCAAAATTTCTGGAGGGAGCTTGAAAACATACTAACAAATTCCTTAAGTGCTTTGGCTAATCCAAGTTTGGGAACCATCAATTTGTATACTGCAATTCTCCAGAGAGTCTACAAATCCTGGCATCTAACTAAAGTTTCCCAAACTGCTGCAGTCTACCTCAGTTATCTTAAAAGAATTCCAATCCATTAATGGGAACGGACAAGCTGAAATGAGACAAATCAAATACAATTTTTATCCTCAAGTGAAGTTTAGGTACCAGAAACCTATTATACCATCAACTCTATCCCATGCAAATGATAAAAGAACTGACAAGAGATTTTTCTTGTTCCCTATGCTACATAACCAAAAAGAGACAAAAGTTACTTACATAATTCTTGACTTCCCGTCGAGCATTAGCATCAATTGCAAGCCACCTCTGCTGATATTGTGCCTTGATATCTGGATCTTTAGATGTCAAAGAGTTCTTGATTTGTAGACCTGCTGCAACTCTGGCAACTTGACTGTTTCCTGGATTTGCTAGCACTCTGGACAGTTCCACAAGGAAAGTGGGCTGTTAAGAAAGATGCACTGGTGAATGAATATATCTCTTGGGAATTCTGTCAATTGAGGATAGTTTATGAAGCATCAAAACACTGGGAAAAACTTAAATTTTTTAGGACATATCATAATGCCTCAGAAAACTCCAAAATATCTACTTCAAGACTCCTGTAAAAATGTTACATTAAGGAAGTCATCCATCTACTCACGCAGCCTCAGCATTTAACAAGTTACAGATTTCCTATTAACATCATTCTTAGTGCCCAAATCTTCACATTAGATCCCCCAGAATTAAAGCAAGTTTGACAATTTCGTAGCCAGAAAAAAATTTTTTTTTAATGTACCTACAACAGTGCCTGTTACTCAATACTTATTTGTTGAATAAATGAATATGTTATGACAGGGTAAAAAGTAAAAACTTTTTCTAACTTAAAAAAACAACCACCACCTTAGTCCAAATGGAATGACTCTCACGAGTGGCTTTTGATCTCATAGAAGCAGGTAATCTTGTATGAGTGTGTATTACTTACAAACCTAAAACAGGCTCAGGAAACAAGCCCTCTATTTTAGTTGAGTGTTCGTCAAGTGGGGAACAATG
This sequence comes from Myotis myotis, assembly GCF_014108235.1. Lineage (NCBI taxonomy): Eukaryota > Metazoa > Chordata > Mammalia > Chiroptera > Vespertilionidae > Myotis > Myotis myotis. The sequence goes on along the minus strand of NW_023416321.1, from coordinate 9,498,021 downwards.
ATGGGGGGGAAATGACAAATACTTAGAAATTGTCATGGTAAATCTGTCAAAGCAAATGACTTTATATTTAATAGCCAACAGTTAACACACTAAAGGCTCCTATACACTTTGGACTTGAGCTGTCCACTAAACATAGTGGATTCCCAAAAAGCACAATCTTTTCGAACACAGAACCCCAACACTACTCCCTTTGTTTTTTTAAAAGATGTAGCACACATCCTTTACCCTGCAAAAAGCTCTGTCCAAGCTTTTCTTTCCCTGAGAAGTTAACAGGAAAAACCAAAAGCAGAGCGTTCCTTACCACCAACAAGTCCTGCAATCACAGAAGGCAACTCCTTACATTATTTTATTAACTACATGCAACTAAATAATGCTAGGAATTACATCAGAGGCTTCTTGCAAATTAGCAAAAGCAGGAACAGGAATATACTCCGCGTGGAAATACTATCAATCTATACCAGTGGAAAAAATCTTTTCTATGGAAAGTTAAGGATAAAAAAGTACTAATGAAACCTATCACATAAAAGGGCAAAAAAAAAAAAAAAAATCACTCAAGAGCAGTTTGTATAAAATAGGCCTTTTCACTATTTTCTCCTTACATGATCTGTCTAACTAATCCAAATAAATACATGTGGTTAGCGTTATTTAGACTTATTACCTATTACCTTTCAAAGATGTCAAGTATGAGACACCTTCCCCTTTGCTCTCCATTCCAACAGGAGAGGGACACCAAAGAGAAACACCACCGGCACGGGCTATTTCAACCAACCCGCCCCACGTTTTTATGCAGAAGTCCAGACTCTAGGGGACTTATCTTCATTTTATCCTGTACCCCTTAAATGTGAAGTTATGAAAAACGAGGAACTTTCCTCTGATTTCATCTGGAAACAGGCCCCATCTTAAGGGTGAGCCTCAGCCTGCTGTCTGGATACACATTCTGTACTCATCGAATTAATTAAAAAACAAAAACAAAAAAAACTGGGAAAGGAATAATCAGGCAGGTAAGGCAGAAATATTGCCCGGGAAGGGTCAAGAGGCATTCGGGTGCCAGACCGGTCTCTGAGGACACACACCACGGGAGAGAGGAAAGGGGAGAGCTCGGAGAAGTAGGTGCAGAGAAGCACCGGGGCCACGGGGCAGGAGGAAGCCGGCCCGGGTCAGAGCTGGGCGGGCAGCTGGGCCCGGAGCCTCCACATGGCCCCTAGGCCCGGCTCCCCCACCCCCACCCTTGCTGAACACGCAGCGCGGCGCAACCGAACTTCGCTTCCCTCCCTCTTTCTCCCTCCCGCTGCACCGCCGCCCTCAGGCCGCGCGGCGATTGGCCAGCAGTCACCCCGGCGCGCCGCGCCATTGGCCAGGCGCCGGGGTCCGGGGCGGGACACACCCACCGGCTTCCCGATGGCGGGGTTAGGTTGGACCGGGTGGGGGAGGGAGGGGGACGGGATGGGGCGGGGTGGGTTCCCGAGGCCTGGGCCTCCGGGAGGGCGGGAAGGCCCGCACGCAGGGGATGAGGAGACAGAGGGACGGGGGCCGGCGGGATGGCACGCACCAGGTTTTCCACGGCCGCACGCTCCAGGAACTTCTGCGCCGCTTCCAGTTCCAGCCGATCTGGGGGGGAAGGAAAGTGGGAAAGGGGACAGGGTCAGAGGGGCTAGGGCTCCCCTTCCCCCCACCCAATCACCTCAGCCCGACCCCCGGCCCCCGCGTCCTACCCGGAGACACGGTCTTCTCGAGGATGGTGATCAGCTCCATGGCGGAGGTGGCAGCGGCTACTCCTCCTAAGACGACGGTCCGGCCTCTGGGGCGGCGGCTCTAACTGGGGATGGGGGTTGGGGGTCGGGTGGGAAGGGAGGGTGGGGTGGGGAGCGGGGGTCACCACCAGCCCATTCACCGGCTCCCTCTGGTTAGTCGCCCTGGCTCCCTTTCTTCCTCCTTTCGGCCTTTCCTCCCTCCCAATTTGCTGCTGGCGGCGGCGGCGGCGGCAGCTGCTCCTCTGGCGGCGGGGGAGGGACCCCGGGGGCAGCTCAGAGCGCGGCTGGTGCTCGGGTGGCGGAGGGAGAAAGAAGGAAGGGAGGCAGTCAGTGAACGGCGGCTCGCAGGGAGCGAGATGGAGGGAGGGAGGAAGGCGGAGGGATATTCGGGCCGGACCTCTCCGCGGCGGCACCGCGCTCCGCGTCGATTGGCTGCTGCCGTGGCCATGCGGAGCCCCCTATTGGCCAAGCCGTCTGCGTTGAAGGGCCGCCCGGCATCCATTCGCCCGCTGCTTTCAAGTCCCGGGTTGGTTGGGCGGGCAGCGGAATGGGGTGCGTGGATTGGCCGAGCGCAGGAGAGAGCTGGGTGCTGATTGGGCGGGCTTGGTAAAGGCCTCGGCCTCAGACCGGCTGAGCGCTGAGCGGAGAGGGGACCTCAGGCAAGACTCTGGGCCCGCATGATTGGCTGGGGTACTAGACGTTGATAGGCCAGGGCGCCCGGGAGAATTGGGGAGAAGAGTTCGGGGTCGGGGCCTCGGAAAGGCGGGAGGTGCCCCGCCGCTTCAGGAGCCCGGCGCGGGGCAGGATGGGACGCCCCCGGGAAGGGGCGGAGCCGTGTCCGGGCTGCGGTTGGGGAAGCGCCGTCCCTCGGAGGGGCGTGTAGAGGGTTTCGCGGGCTTGAGCGGGGGGTTGGGGGCGGGGGGTGGAGGGCGTTCAAGGCTTGCACCGCGCCCACAGGAAGCTGCTTTAATGGCTGGGCCTCCTTGGCAGCGGGCTCGCGGCAGGGCAGGACCTTGAAGACCACGCGGTTCAACTTCCAGTTTGCAGATGTGGAAACGGAAGCCCAGAGAGGGTCTGCCACCGGTGCAAGGTTACACAGCTGGTTAGTGGCCTGCTCGGGACTGGACGCCCGCGCTCCGGACTGCCCTTGGCCTTGCACGCAGCTTCCCCCTTCGAGGAGGTGAATACTGATCATCACTTCCCTTAGACCTATTTATAGGATTTGAGGCCGGTGCTGTTACAAGCTCTAACTCACATGGGGTGGGTATTCGGATTCCTCTTAGATCTCCACCCACATGTACCAGGTACTTAAAGGAATAGGACTGTTTCATCCTGTGAAGGTGCAGAAAGAATCGTGTACAGGTGTAAAGCATCGTGGTTCTTAGCCTTTTTTTTTTTTTAGTTCTAAGCTCTGGAAGGAACTAAAAATGAAAGCCTTCCTTAGTAAAATGCACATAAAGGAAATGTGCAGTTTTTTGTTTTGTTTTTTTACTTCCCCTGATATTGTTACATGGGCTGCACGTGAAGAATTGTCTGAGTTGTTACATTTTCACCATATTGCTTCAGGGTTAATTGGATGCAGGCAGTTTATAGAACTCTTGATCATGAGCTTGAACTTGTGGAATACGTTGCTCTACGCTGGCCATACTGAGGAAACTAGGAGGAACTCTGTCCTCACTGAGGTTCCGTCTCATAATTAGGAAAGGTGGGCCAGCGACCTTTAATCTAGAAAAGAGGAAGAAAAGTTCTTTCTCGGCTAGAGATAATCATTGCCTTCTGAAGCAGAACTGGACCACCTTCCTCACCGGGTGCTGTGACTAGTTGCTTTCCGACGGCTTAGCAGTTCCAACCCCAGCCTTTTGCTTCATCTGTTAACTGAGGAAGGACTACCTACCCTGTGTGTGTAACTTCGTTAGTAATCAGTGAAGGTTTAGGGAGGTGACGCCCATGAAAATCTTTGAATTGGCCGTATGTAGATTACCCAGACGCCAGGTGATCCACAATTTTGTCTCCAGGACAACCTTCTCCTGCACCCTCGCCGCGGTTCGAGCCGCCGCCTCTGCTCAACATCAGTTGTGTTAATACCAGTGAAGGCAAATGGATTTTTAAAGTCGCTGGAATACTACGCTGGGGAGATAAATGTCTTGCAGCAAAGTTCCAGTCAAACATAAGATCCGAGAGAAGTAATTTTAGTCCAGTTGAAGTTACTGATGCCGCTGTCCAGTCCCTGTCTAACTCCCACGCTCCTGCACTCAGCAGGTGCTCGGGAGGCGCCGCAGTGAGGGAGTGCACGCACACCCTAGCAACTGACCACCTGGGTTCATCCTAGCCCATCTCTGCCACTTCCCAGCTTGCGTCACTTCGTTTGCTTATATATGGAATGCTAATTTACCTACCTCAGAAGGCTTCTGGGAGTTCTTACGTGAGTTAATAGATGCTAAGTGCTAAGAACACAGCCTGGCATGTTACATATGTTACGTACACATGGGCTATTCTCTATTTAGCGTGTATTTTGGACTAAGCAAGTAGTTCTTGGTCCCTGGCTGATTCGAGAAGCTAATCTCACAAATAAATGTCCAAAGTGACAGATACCAAGGAATGCTACAGTCAGGGGACTCAAGAAAAACTTCGCTGAGAAAGGGAAGAGAGTTATTCAGGTGGAGCAGAAAGGAACAGTATGTACAAAGGCCGAGGTAGGAGAGTGCTCGGAGATTATAAGGAACTGCAAGAAGGCGGGGCCCCTAAAGCAGAACAAGGGGCTGAGATAAAGCGAGGGTGTTGAATGGGGAAAAGGCCGCGTGAAACCTCGCATGCCACTGAAGTGATTTTGTCTATGTCCTGAGAGCAAAGAGCAGCTGTTGAAAGGTTTTAAGAAGGATAGTGGTTGCCCTAGCGGCCCAGTGGTCGGCAGACTGCGGCTCGCGAGCCACATGCGTCTCTTTGGCCCCTTGAGTGGGGCTCTTCCACAAAATACCGACTTCTGCGCATGGGCCACGAAGTTTCAATCGCACTGTACGTGCGCGCCCACACGTGGTATTTTGTGGAAGAGCCACACTCAAGGGGCCAAAGAGCCGCATGTGGCTTGCGAGCCGCAGTTTGCCAACCACGGCCCTAGCCGGTTTGGCTCAGTCGATAGAGCATCGGCCTATGGACTGAAGGGTCCTAGGTTTGATTCCTGTCAAGGGCATATGTAGGGGCGTGCAGGAGGCAGCCAATCAATGATTCTCATCATTGATGTTTCTATCTCTCCCTCTCCCTCCCTGAAATCAATAAAAATGTATTTTAAAAAAAGGATAGTGGTTGTAATATGAAGAATAGCCTGGAAAGGGGGAAGAGCAGATGCAGGGAGACCATTTAGGAGGCCACTGTAATAATCCAGATCAGAAATGATTCTTGTAGACAGGAGAAGGGTAGGAAGAATAGTGGAAATAGATATCAGAGTTAATTGAACTCGGTGACTGGAAGAAGAGGGAAGTGCACTGGTACCTATTAGGATGCTATTTGCAGTATCTCCCAAGTGGAAGGAATCAGAGACCATTGTTTAGCAGAGTGAGGAGAGGTACGTAGGAGGCTTCAAGTTGTATTTCTTTTTCTTTTTTAAAAAATATATTTTTATTAATTTCAGGGAGGAAGGGAGAGGGAGATAGAAACATCAATGATGAGAGAATCATTGATCGGCTTCCTCCTTCACGCCCCGTACTAGGGATTGAGCCCACAACCCGGGCCTGTGCCCTGATGGGGAATCGAACCGTGACCTCCTGGTTCATAGATTGACACTCAACCACTGAGCCACACCAGATAGGCTCAAATTTCATCTCTTAACCTCTCTATGGAGTACATGGATTTTGATTTGTTATTCTCTAACTTTTTGAATGTCAGGAATATTCATGTCTGGTGAACAAAAAACTATGAAATTAAGAAAGAGAAAAACTGAGTTTCACTCTTTTTTTTTTTTAAATATATTCTATTGATTTTTTACAGAGTGGAAGGGAGAGGGATAGAGAGTTAGAAATATCGATAAGAGAGAAACATTGATCAGCTGCCTCCTGCACACCCCCAAGTGGGGATGTCCCCACAACCAAGGTACATGACCTTGACCGGAATCGAACCGGGGACCCTTCAGTCCGCAGGCCGACGCTCTGTCCACTGAGCCAAACCGGTTTGGGCCTGAGTTTCACTCTTCCTCCGCTACTTCCTGCTGTATGATCCTGAGCAAGTTCCTTAACCTTTTGGGTCTGGATCTGTGAAACGGGTTGCCTGAGCAGAACCGGAGCCTCTCTGAGGTGCTTGGTGCAAGTGTCTTGTGCCAGGAGGTGCTCCCAGTATGTTCAGCAAGTGAATTGGTGATCAGCTGTGTTTTCCCTCCCAGGGTGATGTCCCCGACCACGCCCCTCCAGTGGGGAAGACTAAACCTGAGGCTGTTTCTTCCTGAGCAAGGCTGACCTCCTTGGCCTCATTTGTGATTAGGAAGAATGAGAGGTGACTATGACATTTGGAGGACTGAGTGCAAGAGAGAACATTCACAGAATGCTCTTCGTCTTCAACTCCCATAAGCAGAAAGACCATTATTGTAAAAGAATTCTCTAGTTTTCCCTGTCTCTTCTCTTTGCTCACTAAGCTCTAGCCTTTCTGTTCCTTGGACACTCCATGATTTGTGAGTCTGAGGACATTGGTATTTGCTGTTTCTCCCATTATTCCTATCTCAGGTTCAGATGTCACTTTGTAAGGCCTTTCCTGACCAACCTATCTAAGGTAATTCCCACAGCTACTCCATGACAGGACCCTATTTGATTATCTGCAGAGCATCTCTCAATACTTACCTTTTTTTTTTTTTTTTTTTGCTGTCTCCCCATAGCCGAATGCAAGTTCCATGAGAGCAAGGATCTTGTCTGTGTTATTTGGTGCTTAAAATTGTGCCTCACACATAGTAGGTTCTCACATATTTGTTAAATGGAAGAAGTATCTGTAACTAAGCTTGCAGCATGTCCTCGTGACCAGTGAGAAGTGACCGTCTAGCTTTGTTGAAGGCACTTTATAACTTCGCCTTCTTTCCCAGTGTTCCACTTGTACCTGTGGTCCGGTCTGTCCAGCCAGATCATATCCCCTGCCTGGAGTTTCCTCCTTGTCCTCTGTCTTCAAGAATGGACTCTTGCCTGGCCAGTGTGGCTCAGTAGTTGAGTGTCAACCTATGAATCAGGTGGTCACGGTTCGATTTCCAGTCAGGGCACATGCCCGGGTTGTGGGCTCAATCCCCAGGGGGAGGGGTGTGCAGGAGGCAGCCAATCAGTGATTCTCTCTCATCATTGATATTTCTATCTCTCCCTTTCCCTTTCTCTCTCTGAAATCAATAAAAAAAATTTTTTAGAGTACTCTTGTTAATTTGCTCGTTCGACTACAATAACTTACTATTTCCCTCACCCTCTAGGGCATTTCAAATATGACATGGGAATGATCAATAAACAGGTAGTTATTACTTGATCAGAAGAAAATGTTTAATTATTATTATTTTTTTTTAATCCAGGAAAAGGGATAGGGAGAATGTTTGAAGAAGGATGTAAGGGCCAGGACCCTGCAGCACCGGCACAACCAAAACTCTATGAACGATTTTCTGAACTCAGGTGATGATTCTTTATATTGTATCCTCCTCCCCAAAGCAGAAAGGGCTGAGTATGGGAGCACAGACAGAAGGAAGGGTGGAATAATGTCAGAGCACAGAGATAAAAGCTTCCTGAATTCTAAGCCAGCAGGGCCTCTGAGAGAGGTGAGGGAGGTGGAGCAGATTATTTAATGAGTCTTACTCCTGCCCCTCCCGTGTTTACCAAAGAGCTTGGAGACAGACCAGGCACCCTGAGCCACTTTCTCCTTTCAGTAATTCAGTCCTCTTTTATCCTCTCTCTTTGTTCTTTTTGTGATTATCAAAGTAATACATGCTTCTCACTGGCAAAGTTTTGAAAAGCATCAAGAGTTAAGCAGAAATCACCTGTAATGCCAAATTATATCCACCATTAAAGTAATTGGTATATTTTTCCCAACAAAGTTCAAATTTAAATGAAAACCAAGGTATTTACCTTGTAACATTTTTGTCATCCCTCCTCAAAATGTACTTTTAAGAATTTTAAATTGGTTCAACTCTATCCGGTTGCATTAAGAAATAGGATGAACTAAACATTTGAACTGGCTCTGGAAGGCATTTCACACAGAGCAATGCAGAAAAAAACCTTTTAACTTTGGCTTAACCTTTTTTTAAAAAGTGCCAATAGAATAAACTAAAATGGGAAAGTTATTGAAGTATGCCCACTGGGTCACCAAACCTAAAGCTCCCGAAGGCCTGTTTTCCTGGCCAGGTGTAGCAGGGAATCCTCTATTCAGGCCAGGGCTCTTCTCTATTTCCGTTCTTTTTTTCTTTATTTAACTGAATACGTACTCAGTTTCCATTATCTGCTTTGTCATTTTGGAGAAAACCCAGCTCTTCTTGTATGTCTCCATTATTCTCACACCTTCTACACTCACAACACCTCTGACACCAGAATGTGTGGGGTTTTCCCCCATCAAACAATTCTCTGACCCCAGGTGGGTGTCCAAATTTTACTCAATTCTGACACTACCTGGAAATAGCCTCAGATTCCACAGGTTAAGGGCTCAGTCCCCTGAGACTGCCCCCCACTTCAGATGCGCATCACAAGTAGTGGGCCCCCAGGTTACCCACAACCTCTGTCTGACTTGCCTACAAATGAGATGCCCCTTTGACCCCTTCCTTGGGTCCTGCTACAGCGGCTCACAGAACTCAGGGAAGCAGTTACCTACATCTACCAGGTTATTAAAGATATAAAAGATACAGATGAACAGCCAGGTGAAGAGTTACTGAGGGTGAGATCTGGGATGGCTCCTAGCACAGGAGCTTCTGTCCCTGTGAAGTTGGGGTGCACCGTCCTCCCAGCTCATGGCTGTGCTCATCCACGGGAAGCTCCCCGAACTCCCTGCTATTGGAATTTTTATGGGCGCTTCCTCTTGTAGGCACGTGCAGTTATTAACTCATTTTCCAGGCCCTCTCCGCTCTCTAGAGAAGTTGGATGCGGCAGGCCGAAAATTTCAGCTTCTAACTATGGCTCGGTCTTGCCGGTGCCCAGCCCACATCCACTGCCGCCCGAAGTCGCCTCAGAACAGAACATGCTCCTCGTGCTCTTGTTGTATGGAATGTACAAGGGTTTTAGGAGCCTGTGTCAGCGATGGAGTCAAAGACCAAATATTAGCCCTCGCCTGTTTGGCTCAGCGGGTAGAGCGTCAGCTTTCGGACTGAAGGGTCCTGGGTTCAATTCCAGGCAGGGGCACATGCCCAAGCTGTGGGCTCGGTCCCCAGTAGGGGGCATGCAGGAGGCAGCCAATCAATGATTTTTCTCTCATCGATATTTTTCTCTTCCTTCCTCTCTGAAATTTAAAAACAAAACAAACAAAAAACACACCAAATATTACATCGGGAGAGGCTCCTAGTGTTCTTACCACTTAGGAAACTACGGGTTTTAGGAGCTCTGTGCTAGGAACTGGGGACAGACACTAATACATATTTTTTTTCTGTTATTTCACATCTGTGTGCACACACATCTTTTATCCCCATAGACTTTAACTCAGGGTTTCTCAACCTTGGTGCTATTGATATTTTGGACCAAATAATTTGTTTTTGGGGCCTTTCTTGTACATTGCAGGATTCTTTTTAGCAGGCTTCTACCCACTAGATGCCAGTAGCAAACCCCTCTCCTGACAAAAAAAAAATGTCTCCAGACCCACCCTGGCTGGTGGAGGTCAGTGGTAAAGCATCAGCCCGTGCACAGGAGGGTCTCAGGTTTGATTTTCAATCAAGGCACGTGTGGGAGGCAGCCAATCAGTGTGTCTCCCATTGATGTTTTTCTCTCCCGCACTCTGTCCCTTCCACTCTCTCTCAAAATCAATGGAAAAAATATCCTCCAGTGAGGATTAATCAAAAAAAGAAGCAGATGAGAACCACTGCAATAGCTCCTTGAAGTCAGAGGCCTTGTCTTATAAATTCTGTATCCCCTAAAATGCTTAGCACATAGGGAGCATTTTTGTTGTCTAAACAGTATCATTGCCTCATGGAAATCATTGCTATTATTTGTAAAGCTCACACTCTTTGTACTGTTCTAAGCTCTTTACATTTATTAACTCATTTAATCCTCACAACAACCCTATGAGATAGGTACTATTTTTGTGCCCTTTTTAGAGTCAAGAAGCTAAAGTTCAAAGAGGTTAGGTTAGTTGCACCAGTCACCTCACTGGGGAGTAACACTGGGATTTGAACCCTAACCAGGCAGTCCAGCTGCAGAATCTGGGCTCCACCATCTTGCTACTTTTAAATGCAAAGAACAAAACCCAATTTGTAAAATAAGTCAGACATTCTCCATTGGTCTACAGAATTTGCATAGGCAAACACATGGTAAAAAATGAAATTTCCTTTTTGACAGAATAGAGCAAAGCATTTTGCAAAAATCTCCTGAATTGTTTCAGTGGATGCATCATAGTCTGTAAAACTAACATAACCAGTCCTTGATTGGGCATTTTGGTTGTTGCTAATATTGTATCTGAAACATTATAATCAATTGTTTATTGCATATAAGTTATACTTCAAAAAATGTGTCAAACATGTAAGGATACAGTTTGATACATTTCGACAAATGTATAAACCCATGCTACCACCAACAATCAAGATGTAGAACAGAACATCTTAATCACTTTTGTTCCTTTCTGGAGTGGTGTGCTAAAGCTGGCCAGTGTCCTGGTACCAGCTGGGAGAATCAGTTATGTACATTTCTCAAATCTGCATTTAGTGACATCACATTAGTAGCTCAAAATTGGCCAAGGTGGGAGTATTTACACCACAGAAATTGATCAAGTGTCACAAACCAGGGCTGACACCCCTCCCTTTTTTTGACCCCGTATAGTCTGCCTGCATCCCCTGCCCCAGGCCTTCACCATCCTATTGCTTGTGGAAAAAAATTTTTTTTAATATATTTTTATTGATTTCTGAGAGGAAGGGAGAGGGAGAGAAACATCAATGATGAGAGAGAATCATTGATTGGCTGCCTCCTGCATGCCCTCTATTGGGGATGGAGCCCCCAACCTGGGCATGTACCCTTGACTGGAATTGAACCCAGGACCCTTCAGTCCGCAGGCTGACGCTCTATCCACTGAGCCAAACTAGCTAGGGCTAAAAAGAAATTTTTTAAATAAAATATGATAACCACTAACTTCAAAGGGTTGGAAGATAAAATTAAAGAAATATCATAAAAAAAGCACCCTGAAAAATAGGCATTAAAATATTTTTTAAAGCTAGAGGTAGCCTAGGAGGTCTAACATTTAACTAAGGAGAGTTCTAGAGAAATAGAAAATTGGAGGGAAGGCCATCATTGAAGGAATAATTCAAGAAATAATCTCAGACCCAGCCACAGCCACTGTGGCTCAGTGGTTGAGCATTGACCTATGAACCAGGGGGTCATGGTTTGATTCCCGGTCAGGGCGCATGCCCTGGTTGTGGGCTTGATCCCCAGTGGGGGGCGAGGGGTGTGTGTGCAGGAACTAGCTGACAATAATTTTCTCTCATCGTTGATGTTTCTATCCCTCTCCTTTCCTCTTTGACATCAATAAAAACATTTGAAAAAAAGAAATCATCTCCGAACTGAAATCATCTCCAGAATGAGAGGCCCACATAATGGATGAAAAACAAATGAATTTCAGCTCAGTGAGTACACAGAGGAAAGTTACTAAAAATCTTCCAGAGAGAACACAGGCCGCATGAAAAGGAGCAAAGGTCAGAACGGTGCCACGCTCCTCGGCCACACTGGAAGACAGTGGAGGATGCTTTCAAATTATTACCTATAATTTTAGGAATCAGCCAAATTGTGAATTCAGTAAAGTAAGCACATTTTCAGATGTATGAAATTTTTTTTTTTTTTAAGTATATGAAATCTTGAAAATTTTACTTCCTACCCATCTATCCTTTCTCAGGAAACTACTGGAGGATGTGGTGCACCAAAACGAGAGAATAAACTAAGAAACAGGAAGACATGTGGTCCTAGAAACAGGATATTCAACATAGGTGAGAAATGAAGAGAATCCCCAAGATGATGACAAAGGGAAATCCTAGGGTGACAGACGGCCTGGCTTAGAGAGCGATCAGTCAGGATTGGGGCAGGAGGACAGAAGGCACCAGAATGGATGTCCCCAAGAAATAAAATGAGATGAATAGAGGAAAAATGTACACTTTTGGTGATAGTGGAGAATAAATTCATTATAGGGACATGGAAAACTAAACAAATAAAAACCAATTTGTTATTAATAATTCTAAAAAATTGATTTTTTAATAAACTGAAAAAGAAAGCTTAATTATGGAAGACTAAATAACTTGGCTGTGCATGGTCTTTATGGAGGAATAATTGTGTAAACAGAGTATATGGATGGATCTCCCCTAATCCCAGCATCCTGGGCTTGCTCCTTGCAGTCTGCATTCCAGCCAGCAGGGGCTGGCTCCCTGTTCTAACTATTCTGGGTTTCTTTTGGTTAAACAGGAATTGATTTAATTACATTCTATTGGAAAATTAATACATTAAGAAATTGTTGAATTAAAATATCAATAACAAAAATGGGTCTAAGCAAAAGGCTGTGGACAAAACTACACACACACACACTTTGTCCCCCCATTTTTGTACTAAACACCCGTAAAAGATCGTCTGGAGCTTTAAACTTGTGTCTGCTAACTAATTTGAGAACTTTGATTTACCCAAACTATATATACCCAACCTTCGTCCTCTTATGGGGAAGTTAAGTTGTGCATATTTGAATCCAGCATATGTTAGATTGACCCTTACCACATTATATTGCAAGTTTTTTGTGTTTTGTTTTTCTTCTAGTTCCGTTTTCTTTTTATTCACTAGCCTGTTCTCAGTTCAAGAGCAAGTTCTTGTTTTTTCCCTCTGCAAGGTTCTGGCACCTAACACAGACAGACCTCGGCTCTCCTCTCTCCCCTCCCCTCTCCCCTCCCCTCCCCTCCCCTCCCCTCCCCTCCCCTCCCTCCCCTCCCCTCCCCTCCCCTCTCCCCTCCCCTCCCCTCCCCTCTCTCGTTCTTCCTCCCTCCCTCCCTCCCTCCCTCCCTCCCTCCCTTCCTTCCTTCCTTCCTTCCTTCCTTCCTTCCTTCTTCCCTCCCTCCCTCCCTCCCTCCCTCCCTCCCTCCCTCCCTTCCTTCCTTCCTTTCTTTCTTTCATCTAAGATTTACTGAGTAACCACAGAAACCACAATTTGAGATGATGACCCCAGCTGGTATTTGCAGGGCACTCAGTTACTCACCCAGCACTGTCACATCTGTCTGCCTGACGCTGACACTGGTGTTTTTATCGCCTCTTCCACCCTCCCATTTTGCAAAGAGGACCTGAGTTCCTAAGAGTGCCTTGCCCAAGGTCACACAGGTCAGTGTTGGAGCAGTATTCAGGCCCTCTTACACCCAATAATGCACATATACATTTGTATTTTTATGTATTTATGTTTGTATACATGGAATATATTTTAATCCTCACCTGAGGATATGTTTTTATTGACTGTAGAGAGAGAGAAAGGTGGAGAAAGAGAGAAACATCGATGTGAGAGAGAATATCCATCAGTTGCCTCCTGTATGCACCCCACCTGGGGATTGAACCTGAAACCTAGGTATGTGCCCTGACCAGGAATTGAACCCACACCTTTTGGTGTATGGACAATGCTCCAACCAACTGAGCCACCTGGTCAGGGCACATTTTTATGTCTTAATGGAAGTTTAAAAAATTACCATTTTAACTGTTTTTAAGTATATAGTTCTAATGAACTGTGTTAAGTATGTTCACATTATTGTGCAACAGATCTCCAGAACATTTAATTTTTTTGTTATTTTTTTAAATAATTTTTTATTTTTAAATTACAGTTGACATACAATATATTAGCTTCAGGTGTACAACTCAGTGAATAGAAACCCACATAACTTATGATACTTAATAAATCCAATACCCATCCGGCACCATACATAGTCATTACCATATTATTGGCTATTTCAGAACTTTTTCATTTTGCAAAATTGAAAACTCTATATATTAAACAACTCCCGGCCCGGCCTGAGTGGCTCAGTGGTTGAGTGTCGACCCATGAACCAAGAGGTCACCAGTTCTATTCTCAGCCAGGGCACGTGTGGGGGTTGTGGGCTTGGTCCCCAGTGGGGGACATGCAAGAGGCAGCCAATCAATGTTTCTGTCTCTCTATCCCTCTCCCTTCCTCTCTCTCTCTAAAATAAATAATTAAAAAAAACCTCCCCATTTCTCCCTCACCCCAGCCTCTGGCAATCTCCATTCTACTTCTGTGTCTATAAATTTGAATAGTCTAGGTACCTTATATAAGATAAATCAAAGAGTATGTCTTTTTGTGATTGCCTTATTTCACTGAGCATAAATGTCCTCAAGGTTCATTCATGTTGTAGCATGTGTCAGAATTTCCTTCCATTTTAAGGCTGAATAATAGTCCATTGTACATATGTACCACATTTTGTTTATCCATTCATTTGTCAACGGACACAGGTTGCTTCCACCTTTTGACTATTGTGAATAATAGTGCTGTGAGTAGGATCCTTGAGATACTGCTTTCAATTCCTTTGGGTATATACCCACAAGTGGGATTTAAATTCTCCATCTAATTCTAAAAATGAGCCCCTGTTGGAGTGGTTGAATTGGTTGAGCATTGGGCACCGAAAGATTGCCAGTTCAATTCCTGGTCAGGGCACATGCCTGGGTTGTTGGTTTGATCCCCAGTCCGGGAGCATATGGAAGGCAACCAGTCGATTGATGTTTCTCTCTCCCTTCATCTCTCTAAGCATGTCCTCGGGTGAGGATTTAAAAAATAATTCTAAAAATGATTTGAGGCCACTATCCCGGCACCTTCATCGATATTTTTAAAATGTTTGGAATCTTGAATTACTGAATAAAGGGGCCAGAAGGGAACAGAGGCGACAATGGAAAGAAAGGAGTAACCTAACAGAAGTCTTCGCTGGAATAAATCTTTTCACCTTTACCCTTGAGAAGTAGCTGCAAATAGACTTAGATCCATCAGAGAAGGACTGAGTGGCCTTGTTTTCTCATCTACACAAAGGTCTCCTAACGTCCCAAAGTTACATTCAAACAGAGTAAGCCCTATCCATGTGAAAAGGTCACAAAGGAGGGGACACAGTATTCATAAGATTTGGTCCACATGGGTAAAGGATACAAATTCAAGATATTCTAGGCCGGTCACGTGAACTTGACAAAGGATCCATCCAGGCAGAGTAGTGACTGTGGCATAATGCGCTGGTCACCTCCAGACATTTTTTTTTAATTTAAATGTTTTATTGTTTAAAGTCACATAAGCCTCCTTTCCCCCCATTGACCTCTCCCCGGCCACCCCCACCCACTACCTCCAGACATTTTTAAAAGCCAGATCTGATTTTCCTCAAGTTGGAAACCTGGATTTTTCTGTGAAATATCTTGATTTTAAAAAACTGGATTTAAATTTTCAAAAAGATTTTAACAGCAATGCATAGATTTAAAAAAATAAAAAATAAAAGCAAGTTTGTAACGTCTGGTGTGCAGCAATGTGAAGCATTTGTGGTCGTCAGTGACCTCTGGGGAGGAGGCGTGCCTGGCTTGTTTGACCAGAGCTGGGAAGAGGGTTGTGGTGATGCAGTGCAATCAAATGCCTACACCTGCCAAAGCTCTGCCCTTCTGTACTCAGGTAATGTTTAATGCGTTGCAGGCAGAGTGGAAGTGGCCAAAATGATCCAAGTTCTCCTTGGTAGTATAGCAATGCTGGTCCAATCCTTCATCCATTCTGAGATTTGGTTGAGCCTACTTCACAGAATCATTGTAAGATTAAACTGTCACATATTTGTAAAGGTCTTGCATTTTTCCTAAAAAAATGTAATGCAGGTGCGAACCGGGATAACTGTTTTTCCACCCACAATTCAGAGGAGTGTAATGTGTTTGGAATGATGGCAGCTTCTACAAAAGCTGACGTCGCAGAGATGCCGGGCCTAAGCTCTGGCTGGAAGGAAGCAAGAGGAAAGAATGTCTCAGTGGTTCTGCTGGCGGGGGCAGGAGGGGCCCGAGGAGGAGGCAGAACACTGATCTTTTCTGGAAGTGGTGTTGGAAGTCAGTGTGGATTGAGAAATACACATGGCCATACATGGGGTGAGGCTGCTCCAAACAGCTGAGCTCACCCCTCGGCTTCATGAACTTCACACTGGAAGTTTCGACTGAAGCAAACTTCTGACCTTTCCATCAGCTCCCTTGAGTAAGTCAGGGTTTTATAGACTTTCATATTCCCATGTAGGAGATCTGAACTACGACTTCCATTACTTAAGAAGGCAGCATAGTTTATAATTACTGCTAATATTATAATGTTAGTAGTATTGCTATCATTGTTTTAAATTATTGACTTTTAGAGAGAGAAGAAGGGAGAGGGAGAGAAACATTGGTGTGAGAGCACAACATTGGTGCTGCCTCCTGCACACCCCCTACTGGGGATCTAGGCCACAACCCAGCCATGTGCCCTTGACCTCAAATCAAATGAACAAACTTCCTGGTACATAGGACAACGCCCAACCAACTGAGCCACACTGTCCAGGGCCCTGTCATGTTTTAAAGATTACAAAGACCTTTCACTTGTATTCTTGTTTTGTTTCCTGATAATCCTATGAGATAGCTATTATGCTCACTTTACAGATGAGGAAACTGATCGTTTCCTATTGTCCTTGGGCTAATGTTTAGATTCTTTCACATGGCCTGTGTTCCTCCCCAGTCTGACCCTTGCCTATTCTCCAGATCCCTCTCTTTCCACTTCCCCAAGACTGGTCTGTGTTCCAGCTATTCTGGATTTCTTTTGGTTCCTTAAATAGGGCAGGTTCTTCCCAGCCACAGGCCATTGCACAGGCCATTGCACATGCCATTTCTTCTGCCTAGACCACCTCCCCATCCCCTCTGGCTAGCAACCACCAACCTTTCAGGTCTTCACTTAGCATTTCTTCATGGGAGCCTTTCCTGCACATTCAGGCTACATTGGACTCCCTACTAATATCCTCTTGTACCACCCTGCTGGTCCCATTGCAGACCCATCACACTGAAAACTACCTACTCAGTATTTCTTGTTCCTGCTAGATTGTAAGCTTCACCATCAGGGACCAAGTCTGCCTTATTTAAAAAAACAATTTTATTGATTTCAGAGAGGAAGGGAGAAGGGGGGAGAGAGAGAGAAACATCAATGATGAGAGAGGATTACTGATCTGCTGCCTCCTGCATGCCCCACACTGGGGATCAAGACCACAAACCAGGCATATGCCCTGACCGGGAATTGAACCGTGACCTTCTGGTTCACAGGTCAATGCTCAACCACTGAGCCATGCCGGCTGGGCCAAATCTGCCTTGATAGTTTCAGTGCCTAGTACAATATCCTGTTGCTCTGAAAGCTGTTGTAACCACGGTCTGCTGTCTGGATTCCGTAACCATGGAACGTGCCCTCAAGATAATGCTGAGGAGCTTTTCAGACAAGCTTCTCCTGATAAGTCTAAGCAAATCCTTCCATTAGTGACCAAAATGCACGCCTCCCACAGCAGACTGCGGGGTTAGAACTCAGTGCAGCTGTGTTTCATTTGATAACGACCAGAAAAGGCTGGTGTGCTCACTTCTTCTGTTGTCTCTGTGAGGCTCACATAGCAATGAGAACCTTTGTCCAGCATCCTATATGGGGTCAAGTCACAGATGACAGGAACATTTAAAGCTGTCCATACTATTTCTACCTTGGTGCACACTTGGTTTGGGTCATGTACTGATGGCTGGCACATTGATTTTTTTTTTTTTTTTTTTAAGCAGTGAGGTTCAGTCATCAAATTAATGGTGCAAGTGCAGGAGTGGAAGTAACACAGTTGCTCAGGCTCGCACGGCAGGCGTTCAGCAGGTAAGTGGGGCCCAGGGGGAGGAATTGGTGGCCTCATTTTAACAAGTGCAGCGAGCTGAAGTCCCTGCAGGTTGCAATCTGTGAACAGGGGTACTTTTTTTTTTTTTCCTTGGAGCCAGTTACATCTCTTCTCACCAAAGTCTTTGTGAAAATCCATCACCATATAACTTCCTAAATCCAGTTAATGATGATAATAACCCAAATCTGTAGCTAAACACTCGGGCAACACCGTATATGGTTGTAAGTGTTCCAAATAGAGTCTCAGTTCACATCTCTGTGAGGAGAGAACATCGAGTGGCTTCATTACACGAATCACTGCAACTGAGCCGGGAGCTGCAGGCCACATTCCTCGAATGTGTGCACTCCCCAAAACAGGCATTTCACACCAGGCAGCAGTGACCAGTCAGGCTGGACAACTTTCATCAACCAATGATTCTAAACAAGACATGCGTCTCAAGGAATACATCTGCCAACTGTCACGTGGCTCTCCAGTCATCTTTGGGATTAGCTTCATGACAGAGCCCTGCACACGTAGCTTCATGAGGCAAAGCTGAAATGTGTTGTGCTGGTTACAAAGGGGAATAAGCAAAGAGGCCACAGCCTATCTTCATTATTAAAATAATTGAATGCATAAACTGAGTATAAAAATGTAACGGGAAGATCATGCCCCAAACTTATCAGTTAACCATGCCTGTCTTTGGGAGGTGGCTTTATAAGAAGGGATAGTTACTTTCTATGTTTGTGTTTTTCCTTCAAAATTTGGAAAGTGAATGTGAATTGCACTTGTGAACAGAAATAAAATTTAAAGTAGATCGGAGTTAGTGATAGTGTTCTTAGATGAGTAGCAAATTACAATGAGGTTGGTAGAGAAAACATGTAACAATTTTCTATTATACACAAAAAAATACACTTGAACAGGGTGGTCCAATAGAACTTCAGTGATGGATATGACCTGCATCTGTGCTGCCCAATATACCATAGTAGCCACTGGCCATATGTGGCTCCCGAGTATTTGAAATGTGGCTAATGCAACTAAGGAACTTGTTAAAGTTTAATTTAAACTTAAATAGCTGCATATGGCTATAATATATATACTGTATTTGGACACACAGGTCTAAAACCTTTCCTTTGCTGGGAATAAGAAACAAGAGTGTCAACAGGGGCAGGGAGAGACCAGATTTGGAAGCCAAGAGATTTACATGAATTATGGACTACTTTGATGTCTATCCAGTGGAGATGGTCTGTGTACTCTGTTACTGTTTTAGGAATGAAGTGAAAGGAGACACTTCTTTTTAAAAAATATACATATTTATTGATTGATTTAAGAGAGGAAGGGAGAGGGAGGAAGAGATAGACACATCAATGATGAAAGAGAATCATTGAATGGCTGCCTTCTGCACGGCCCCTACTGGGGATCAAGCCCACAACCCGGGCATGTGCCCTTGGCCAGAATCGAACCCGGGACCTTTCAGTCTGCAGGCCGACACTCTATCCACTGAGCCAAACTGTCTAGGGCAGGAGACACTTCTTTACACTTATAAAGGCAACAGCATTAACTTCATCTTCAAGACCCCTTTACATCTTCCTAACATTGAAGTGCTCCATTGATAAAAGAGGGAACTGACCTATTAGAAAAGCAATAATCTCATTCATCTAAAAATTTTTAAATGTTTTATACTTTTTATAAACTGTTTCTCTCCTCTCCATTATCTTGTATTCAATGTTCTTGTTTTGAGACTTCTCCCATCAAACCATCAGCCGTTCAGTATGTGGTTTTCGTCTCCTTAACTTTTTTAGAATACCCATAATATTAGTATATATGATACAAGTCCCCTAATACTTAGACTGGGTTGAAATTGCAGTGTAATGCAATATACCTACACAATTTGTAAAATTGATAATAAAGGTTAAGGTTGGGCTTGGGGGTGGGGAGAAGGCGGATGTCTCAAGAGGACCAACTTGGTGTGGTCAGCTAAACTATAGCAAGATTTATGATTTTTTTCTTCCCAGTTGTCATCTTAACTGGTATATAGCATGTCTGCTGTCAGCTGCTGGCAACTTTCTCAAGAAAGCCCAGATTATGGTAGTAAGCTATATTTCTTTCCCTGTTGCTAATTTCACCCCAGTGTTGGAACCAGGAGTCCAATAATGAAAGCTACAGCTGACAGATACCAGCAATAGAACCACAGGAGCAGTCAGAGCTTTACAAACGTCAGTAACAACTGAACTGACTTTCCTTCCTGCACTACCATCAATCAAGTTTGCCATCAAACGCTCAGGTAGGACCACCAATCCTTTGATTTGGTTTCCCGGGGAAAGCCATTGTTTAGCTCAGTGTTTTATTAACATTAGGTTCTCCTGTCTTTTACTCTTGCATTTGAACCCAAACACCTTGACCACTTGGCATGTATCAGGGTTGGCACAAGAAGGCACAGTCCATCTTGATTGGGTATTTTGCACTGTCCAAAAGATAGTTTTATAAAAAACAAAACTAAAACAACTCTGAGGTCCTAAAACTAATATGTAAGTGAGAGGAGATTCAGTTCTCATCAGGTGCTGTTGTTCAGTCAAAAATGACGCTGTCTCTAAGCACAGATACAGAGGGATAAATGTATTACCCAGTACTTCTTTTTATGATTTGCTGAGAAGAAAAATCACTAACCCTGCAAATGTGGCTCCAGCTCTTTCTCATAACATTCTAGGACCTTTCTGGGTAATAGAATAGAAAGGGTTTATTTAAAGCTGTAGAACTCCTCTTATAACCCCCAAATTGCATACTACAGAAAGATATTCTTTTTTTTATTAATATTTTTTTAATTGATTTCAGAGAGGAAGGGGGAGAGAGGGAGAGTGAGAGGAAGAGGGAGGGAGGGAGGGAGGGAGGGAGGGAGAGAGAGAGAGAGAGAGAGAGAGAGAGAGAGAGAGAGAGAAATATCAATGATGAGAATCATTGATTGGCTGCCTCCTGCACACCCCCTATTGGGGATTAAGCCTGCAACCCAGGCATGTGCCCTTGACCAGAATTGAACCCTGGACACTTCAGTCTGCAGGCTGACACTCTATCCACTGAGCAAAACCGGCTAGGGCAGAAAGATACATTCTTTTTTTTTTTTTTTTTTTAAATATATGTTATTGATTTTTTACAGAGAGGAAGGGAGATAGAGAGTTAGAAACATCGATGAGAGAGAAACATCGATCAGCTGCCCCACTGGGGATGTGCCCACAACCCAGGTACATGCCCTTGACCGGAATCGGGCCTGGGACCTTTCAGTCCGCAGGCTGACGCTCTATCCACCGAGCCAAACCGGTTTCAGCGGAAAGACACATTCTTTACAAATAATTTCAAGGGGTTCCTTACTCCCTGAAACCCATACTTAGAAATTGTAAGTTAAGTATTCACCCACTGCCCTAGCTGGTTTGGCCCAGTGGATAGAGTGTCAGCCTGCAGACTGAAGGGTCCAGGGTTCGACTCTGGTCAAGGGCACATGTCTGGGTTGCAGGCTCAATCCCCAGTAGGGGGCATGCAGGAGGCAGCTGATCAATGATTCTCATCATTGATGTTTCTCTCTCTCTCCCTCTCCCTTCCTCTCTGAAATCAATAAAAATATATTTTTTAAAAATTCACTCACCATTGCCTACTGTTCCCAAAAGGCTTTATTGCTTCACAGGATGGTGGGCACATGGTCCTATATACAGATTTTGTAAATTAATAACCCACACATGTAACCTATATGTTCATGTAGACCAGTGGTTCTCAACCTTCCTAATGCCGCGACCCTTTATAATACAGTTCCTCATGTTGTGGTGACCCCCAAATGCATTGTTACAAATTGAACATAATTAAAGCATAGTGATTAATCACAAAAACAATATGTAATTATATATGTTTTCTGATGGTCTTAGTTGACCCCTGTGAATGGGTCATTTGACCCCCAAAGGGGTCGCGACCCACAGGTTCAGAACCGCTGATATAGACTAAGGTCACCCCAATTAAATTTTTAAAATCTGTAATAATAAAAGCATAATAATCTGATTAGACTGGATGTTCTTTGGACGAAGCTGGGACTGCGAGGGAAGCTAGGGTCCTGGGTGCCACAGGGAAGCTGGTGCCGGCAGCTGGGGGAAGGAAGGTCTACTCTCGCACTAATTTTGTGCATCAGGCCTCTAGTAAATAAATAAAATTCTCCACAGGGAGGATTAACACATTCGTCTTTCCAACGTTCTGATTTCCAGTAAAGTGTAAACCAAGAAATATTAGGGAAAAGGAAAATCATTAAATATCTTAAAGCTATCGTCTGGGTAAAGTCTGACTATATGATCTAACTGTGGAAGCATGACAACTAGCTGGAAGAACACAGGTTTTGGACACTGTCAAGCTTGGGTTAACCACTGGTTCTGAATGTTATGTGCAAAATAACTACTTTGCCTAATTTTTCTAAGCTTGCTTTTTTATCTGTGAAATGAGTATATTACCTATGATAGGGAGCCATTTGGAAGACTAATAATAAATTAAAACACCTGACACAAAAAAGGTTAGATCAAGACCTTTAAAAATCAGGACTCTGGTGTCTAAATCAGTCAAAATATTAGTAGAAAACAGAGAACACACTCAAACTGGTTAACTTGAGGAGGGTTTAATAAAGGGACTATTTACAAAGACATGGGCAGCGTTCAGGGAAACCAACAAGGAATGATGGAATAACCCAGAGCTGGTTAAGGAGTTGTCCTTTTTTTTTTTTTTTTTTTTTTTATATATATTTTATTGATTTTTTACAGAGAGGAAGGGAGAGAGAGATAGTGAGTTAGAAACATCGATGAGAGAGAAACATCGATCAGCTGCCTCCTGCACACCCCCCCACTGGGGATGTGCCCGCAACCAAGGTACATGCCCTTGACCGGAATCGAACCCGGGACCTTTCAGTCCGCAGGCTGATGCTCTATCCACTGAGCCAAACCGGTTTCGGCAAGGAGTTGTCCTTTATGTCCCTGGCTTTGGAGGGGCAGAGAGGCGCTAGAAGCTAGAGAGGGCTGCGTAATAGGGTCACTATCTTCGGTAGAGGGACTTTGACAGCCCATGTGACCTGGCAATGAGGAAGCCAGAATAGATTTCCTGACCATCCTTTTCTCAGGCCTTCTGATCATCTGAGGGTTTACGAATTGCATCAACACAACCTGAGTGAGAGGGCAAAGGGGCTTGTTAATGCCATACACATGGGTCAACAACTCCTGGCTGAAGGGCAAATGGAAGACGTCCAGCACAACCTCTCCCCCAACACAATTCAAACTGAACTGTTACACTGTACAAAGCTTACATGTATGCTGAGACAAAAATATTTTCTTTCCAGAATTCTTTTTATTCTTTTTATTCTTTTCTTTTTTTTTTTTTTAGGGGAGAAAGGAAAGAGAGGGGAAAGAAAGAGAAGGGAGAAAGAGTGGGGAGAGAAGGTGGTGGGGAGGAGAGACTTTCCAGAATTTCTGATGTAAAATTGAGTTATTTTATTAAAGCGGAATTCTTCTCAGTCTTTTGTGAACCTGTTTTGCAGCTTCCTTAAGCACATGCCTAGAGTCCACAGAACAGCCCTGAGCTTGGCTCCTGTATAAGGAAGCCTTAATAAAGGTCTCAACTCATGGATGCTGACTCTAATGAGCTCTAAGAGATTTTTGAGAATTCAGAACTAATTAAGAAGGAGTCTTAGGATTTTTCTGTTTAGGTACTATTCATTAGGAATTCAGGAACTAGATTTTCTTAGACTCAAAAAAATCCAATGGTAGTGAAACTTACAATCCTACTGAATGATAGGAAACTTTTTAGTTTCTAATCAAATAGATAAAATAAATAAATCATGACATCCGTTTCACATTGACATTTTTATTAACGCCAACTGTTGTTTAATTATTATTTTTTTAAAACAATAGCACAAAAATGTTTCAAGGAAGCAGTCTCACAATCTGATGACCTTCTGAAATACAGTTAAGCCACACCAAATATGAATTTCTGTTAATAACACAAAAATATTTTTAAAGAAAAAATAAAAGGAAAAGAGGGGAAAAAAGAAAAGAAAAATTGTAGGGACAGAGACAGGAATGAGATGTAGAGTTAAAACGCACTGGATTAGATAGGTGAGGCTTGTAAGTAGGGTGCGCTGTTGAAGCAGAGAGTGGCACACCACAGGCGTATAGTCTTTGTTGCTGCTTTTAACCAGTTACCACTAATAAATAGGCCTGCAGCAGTGACCACTGGCTTCTTACATGCCCCCAGTGACCCCGGAGAAGCCAGTGCGGATACTGTCAATAAGAGGTCTGATAGTTGGCCTACAAGACAACTAAGACCATTTTTAGCAGAATAACTCCTTCAGAAAGGCCTGGCTGAAAACCTTTTCATTTCTATAGTCTCACCTATATGCCTTTCAGGGTTCTTAAAAGTAATCTTAAAAAAGAAAGAAAAAATAATGTATATCAGTTTCTCTTATTTAATGTGGCTATAAAAGATGTTTCCTTATTATTTCGTTATCTCTAAGAAGGACACCGGGGGTGGGTGCTGGGGGTGGAACTAAGGGGAGGAAAAACCCAGACCAGGATGTTTTTTTTTAACCTTCTTTTTCTTCTTCTTTTTTTCTTTTTTTGCCAAGGGGTCACACAGAAGGGAAGGCAAGGAGGAAAACTACAATCCTTGGATTGGATTGAGTTATGCAGGAAAATATGTCTCCTGATCAGTCCCCATGCCAAAAAAACCCCCCAAAATCTCCCAAAACCCACTTGGAATTATGCACAGACTCTATATTATACCAGCTATCAGTCTTTCATGTTTAACCATTCCCTGCAATGGACACTACCCTTGGCTTGTAGGCTGCTTGCAGAACCCACTTCACAAATATCCTCTTCGCCCAGAAGCCTCTAGTTTCCTTTTGGTAGGTTATAAAAACAGAACATCTGTCATTAACAGGAGAGTGTTAAATACTTTTAACCACTTGACAAGGCTTCAGGAAGTTTCACAGTTTCATTATGCTCTATTTTATTACTATCATATTTACAGTTTTATTTTTTATTCTTTTTTTTTTTTTTTTTTTTTTTTTTTGCTGAATTGCTGATTTTCCTTTTTCAATAGAACTTAATTCTGGAGTGTGAGCAGGAACCAGTTAACTACATTCATTGTCCAACCCCCACTGGTTTGAAAGAAGACTCCAAATTCTTGGTATATGAATCAGCTGTTCGGTAGCTCCACCTTATCCCGGCAGCGAAGCGGCAGAACCGTAGTGGCAGCGTGCTCAGGATTCACACTGTGGGTGGTGAGGCCTTTCGCTGAAGGAGGTACTGGTGGATGCTCTCAGCATCTCGCTTTAGCCACGCAGCATTCAGCAGGATATTTTCACAACACTGCTGGATGGTACGCTCAGCTGAAGGAGCTGGGTGACTCTCGAAGAAAGCCTGGTATAAAACAACCCAGAATGTAGGATTATTACTAGCAATAGTAAGGGGTCCTGAAAAAACACCTGCTCGTCTGTAAAGGAATCATAACCTTCACTCATGACAATTTACCACTGCCATCCCCAGACTAAAAGAAACAAGCAGCTTCTTGGACCAGGCTACAGGAATTCTCCCTTAAGTATTATATGCTTAAAACCTAATAAAAAGTTAATAGTATATTTTTATTGACATCAGAGAGGAAGGGAGAGGGAGAAAGAATCATCGATTGGCTGCCTCCTACAGGATCCAGCCCGCAACCAGGCATGTGCTCTAGACAGGAATCGAACCTGGGACCCTTCAGTCCACAGGTGGACACTATCCACTGAGCCAAACCAGCTAGGGCCAACCTTTCTTTTTTTAAAAAAATATATTTTTATTTCAGAGAGGAAGGGAGAGGGAGAGAGAGAGAGAAACATCAGTGAGAGAGAACCACTGATCAGCTGCCTCCTGCACACCCCTCATTGGGGATCAAGTCCACAACCCAGGGCATGTGCCCCGACTGGGAATTGAACTGTGACCTCCTGATTCATAGGTCGATGCTCTGCTCAACCACTGAGCCATGCCGGCCGGGCCTTACAATCTTTCTTTAGATTTAGACTCACTGTCCAGTGGTTACTCTAGGCTTTGGAATCAGGCTTGAAACTTGATTCTAGACTTGATCATGTACTAGTCTATGACTAAGTAAATTAACTGCTCTAAGTCTGTCTTCTCATCTATGAGAAAATATTTACTCCAGAAGATTAAAGAGACAATGCACATAAACAGTTGTCACAGAGTACTGAAGGACTCGACACATTTTGGCTGCTTCAAATAAAGATTTGTAAGGGATGATAAAACCAAGAAACTTATACTGCTGCTATACCCTAATAATTTAATACTCCATTGACTCACATTTTTCACACAGACTATTTTATTATAATTTATTTATAATTTTATTATAATTTATTATAATGCTTATTGATTCAAGATTGAATTAATTTTCTAAGAAAGTCTACCTGGTTTCACAGAAAACAAAACTTTTTTAATATATATTTTATTGATTTTTTACAGAGAGGAAGGGAGAGGGACAGAGAGTTAGAAACATCGATGAGAGAGAGAAACATCAATCAGTTGCCTCCTGCACACCCCCTACTGGGGATGTGCCTGCAACCAAGGTACATGCCCTTGACCGGAATCAAACCTGGGACCTTTCAGTCCGCAGGCCGACACTCTATCCACAGAGCCAAACCGGTTATGGCGACAAAACAACTCTTAAATACCAACCAGCGAAAGGATGGGGTCTTCCCCTTGAACTAGTAATCACTAAGAGAGAATGACTAATTCATCAGATTAAGTCTAGACCTTTTAGAAATCAATAACCTTATTTATATAGATGACAATGGCCCCTCCCCCAAGTCTCCTTATCATGGTTCGATTCTTAGGGCCTGAGTAAGATGCTAGACTTCCTCTTATTACAGCACCACCATTTACACAAGAGAAACCTGGGAATTATCCGCAATTCTCCCTGCCCCCAGATAGGTTCACAACACAGAGAAGCCATTCAGTAAATATCGGTTGAATTAAAGATTAACATCCCTAGCTGGTTTGGCTCAGTGGATGGAGCATCAGCCTGCGGACTGAAGAGTCCCAGGTTCGATTCCGATCAAGGGCACATGCCCGGGTTGCTGGCTTGGTCCCCAGTGGGCGGGTGTGCATGAGGCAGCCAATCAATGATTCCCTCTCATAATCTTATCATCACCCCATTTTACAGATGAGGAGACAGGCTCATAGGGGTTAAAAAACTTGCTTGATGTTGAACAGCTAACACAGAGCAGAGCAGAGTTTTACACCCAGGTCAACTGCCTCCAAGTTCCATATTCTTTCAACCACATTTCAACTCCCTCAAAGTTGATTCCAACCCTAAATTCTTCAGGCATTAAAGAATCAATCTAAGCTGTCTTTCTCTAAGCAATAAAAGGAGATACTAACATTCATTACCCCTACATACTATGATTATACTTTGGTTAGTGTTTTTATTTAATAGATTGAGAAGTGAAAAGTTAACAGTATTTTCCTTACCTTAACCTCTCCAGCCATTTTATCAACTGCAAATCCCTCAACTGATAGCTGAAAAACACACACACAATGGTTTAAATATTAAGTGCAACTAAAAGAGGCTTGGAACCAACTAAAAAACCCCATTCTATCCTCTCCCTACTTCAGTTTATTCTAGAGGGTGCAGAATGGATGATGGAGATGCCCTTTAATAAGACTAATAACTAAGGAAACTCTTAAAGAGCAAAGACCATAATCTATGGGTCTAGTGAATCATGGATGTCTCTCAATAACATCCATGATAAGCAAGCTACTCAAAATAAATATCTTCACATACCTTTATTAGTCTGGATATTAAGAATCCTCCCTGGTATCGATTATAAAGTTCTTCCCAGTTGTCCTTTATAAATTTCCAAGCAGCCTTCCTTCCATGTTTGCTGCCTCCAGCCACTCCACCAATTACTGATACAGTATCCTGTGGACGTACCTCTTCCTAAAAATAGAAAGAGAACTAAAAGTCTACTGTAACCTAAGCATCTTCTAGTACCAGAAAGAGCAAATGTTGAGGAACCCAAGTAATCGCCTGAAGATAATGTTCCCTGTTTCAGCAATAACTGGCACCTGAAGCTTCCAACAAAGAGGAATTTAACCTAAAGATCAGCCAAGCTGATAATAAGGCATTGAGACAGGTACAAACAGGTTGCTCAAGAAATACTTGCTAGGGCTTCTACAGGGTAAAAAGGAAGAGACAGGCAGCTTTCCAGTTTCTTTCCTCTCCCAACTATTTTGATTCTCACCACTAGAGGAGATATAGAGGTCAGTAACAAACTCATTCCAGTTTTCCTACACTAAAAGGAAGTCTTACTCTATGGTTAAGGCAAATCAAGAAGACACTGGATCAAAGACACTTGCTACAGATCAGTGGGTAACAATTCCCTCTAAAAGCAGTTTTCATTGTAACTTACCGAAAGTGCAAACGTGAGGACTTTTTGAATCAATTCAGGTGAAAGAGTAGCCCCAAGGACTCTTTCAATTCGGTTTTTCTCTTCCTGCATATCTGCTTGCTTGTGAAGCTATAATGAAAAAATAAAGATATAGTTAAACCTCCCTTGAAAGTTATGCGTATGCTTATATGAGCTTCTTCCCCAATATGGTGCAACTTTTGCTCTAGATTCTCACTGGCTAAGATTGCAGGGCATAAAATTAACGAAAGAATACCTTTTAAGATGTTTGGCACTAAATTTTTCATGCCATTTTTGTAAGTCATATATAAGTGCTCACTATATGAATGGCTTCTCCTTAGTTCTGAGCAGTTTACATCAAGATCTAAGGGGTAAACACTTCATGGCCAAACTCTTTACACCATAGATGTCTGACTAATGTTCTATGTTATATGAACAAACTAGTCACTACTAATACCACTGATCATCAATTTAATATAGAACAGTAAAAAATATATATAAAATGCATTATTGAAAATAACATTTTAAGAATGTTTGATGACATAAACATGTTCTTGATACATTAAATGGAAAAAGGAGAAAGATAAAGCAAAATTATTCTTAATTTTTAAAAGTTTAATGTGAAGGGGGAAAAAAAACCCTGAAAACCAATCAAAATGTTAACATTAATTAATAATGGTTTCTGACCAGTGAGAATCTGCATCATAACATTTTTAGACTGCAAGAAGCAGCACAAATTGAATGCAGAATATTAAGAAAATAGAGAAGTACAAAGAAAAAATCAAAATACTACTATACGTACATTACCAAATCAGGAATAAGATCATATTACACCTGCTATTTTTGTGATCTGATATTTTAAAATTACAGGTAAGTTTTATTTTTTCTTTCTATTTTTCTAGTGTCTACTCTTTCATAATTAATATACAAAATCTTCTTTCATAATCAGAAACAAAATATTATTATATATTTTTAAAAATTAGGGCTACAAAGGTATATGAAATACTTCTCGAAGACAACTTAATTTATAGACTCTCTTGACCGTTTTTCCCCCTAAAGATTTAACACTGACCAGTGTCTGGAGACCCCATCACAGCTCCCAGTTTCCTCTTCCTTTCCTTTGGACTCTTTTGAGCAGCAGTGTGGTAAAATAGATAGGAAGTCAGGTGATCTGGGTTCTAGTCCCAGTTTGCCTCTAACTAGCTGTGTGATCTTGACTAAGTCCTTAACCTCTCCAGGTCTCAGTTTCCCCATCTGTAAAATGAGCGGGGTGGACAGATGATTTCTAAGGTCCTTTTCAGCTCTCGTACTCAATGTCTGAACTTGGGCTTTTAGAAAGCATTTTCCCCCCCAAGGAGAACCTGTTACACTAGTCCACTAGATGGCACCATAACACCCCATTTCAAATATACTTAGAATTAAAGTTATTTTTATCTTGCCTCATTATTCTTAAATTACCAACAAAAAACATCTCTCATCAACTGTTGTTGTTTTCTTAATTCTTTATTATTTTTGTTGTTTTTTAAAGAGCTTTGACTCTGGGCCCTGGCTGAGTAGCTCAGTTGGTTAGAGCATCCCAGTAAGCCAAGGTTGCTTGCGGGTTCGATCCCCAGTCAGGCACTAACACAAAACAACCCATGAATGCATAAATACGTGTAACAACAAATCGATGTGTTTTTTCCTCTCTTCCCCTTCCTCTCTCTAAAATCAACACATTTAAAAAAAAAAAACACCAACCTGATTCTGTCTTCATATGAGAGCTATTTCATAGTAAAACTGAATTATTGAGTTCCCTTGTGTTAAACAGATGCAAATTCTTGTTAAATATACATACCAGTATAAATTCTTAAAATTACGCCATGACATGAAAATGTCAATTTTCAGTCATGAAATTTTTAGAACCCCTATTTTGTCTCATACCCTTTATGGCATAGACAAAACCCATAAATATCTCATTTTATATGCAAAGAAATATATGATTTATAGCGTACAGGCTCACAGATTATTAAGAATGAGAAGGAACCTTAATGTCATTTAGTTGAAAGGTAAACCCAAAATATAATTGTACATTATTAGGAAGGAAAACCTTGCACAAGATGGGTAGTTAAAGGAGTACATTTTGAGATGGAGTTTCTTAAATCAAGTTTATATTTTTCAGAACATTCTAATCATATAAATAGGATTTGTTTAAAACTAAAATACTGGAAATTAGATTTGCAATTCTGATCCATTTGGGATCAGTAAATATTCTTAATATATTACAGGTGAAGTATTAAAGCACATCACACTCCTATCCTGTTCATCCTCCGAAGTGTGGCTCTTTCAATGCATGAGTGTTAAAGGTCTGATAGATAATTTGAGTATTTAGCACATTTTACTTGATGGTAATAAGAAGACTCAGCTCCCTCCATCTCTAATGCAACCAATATAGTCAAGTTATTTCTTAGATAAATGCATGGATAGGGACTAGAGATATCACCTGTTCCACAGTATTAGGGCTTTCAAACAGGCTACTGCCATTATAAGGACATGGGAAGTTTTGCCTATATTTTTTCTAAGCCAGAGTTTAATTATATGCTAACCACCCTAGGGAAACGACAGAGGATATGCAGTCAGGTGAATTAATTTTCTGTCTATTCATAAGAGGCAATGGCATAGTTTAAACCCTTGAGATACCTGATCAATCATCTATTTCTTTTCTAAGTACAGAAACAAACCTTTTGTTTTAAATGGGCAGAACCCCAAGTAAGTTTACATTGAAGGGGGAAATTTTAAGAACCTGACTTATTAATCAAAATAAATGAACATTTCAGTCTTAAGATTTAAGATAAACTGGTGAGTAAAAAGAAGTAAAAAATTGTTTTACTTTTTGTATCATATTGGTAGTATACATGAACAGACATTATATATTTACTAGAGGCCCGGTGCATGACATTTGTGCACTGGTGTGTGTGTGTGTGTGTGTGTGTGTGTGTTTTGGGGGGGAGGGAGGGTGTCCCTCAGCCCAGCCTGCACCCTTTGGCAGTCTGGGAGCCCTCGGGTGCAGGAAGCGGGCCTAAGCTGTCAGTCGGACATCCTTAGCACTGCTGTGGAGGTGGGAGAGGCTCCCGCCACCACCGCTGTGCTCACTAGCTGTCAGCCCAGCTTCTACGTTGAGTGTCTTCCCCTGGTGGTCAGTGCACATCATAGCAACTGGTCGTTCTGCCATTCGGTCGATTTGCATATTACCCTTTTATTATACAGGATCCCATAGTTTCTTAATATTTGGTGTCTGCAATATGCATACCTGTATATATTTCTTTTGCCGGGATTTTTTTTGAAAAATCACATAAAGTTCATACTATCTGTGTCAATCCAAGTTCAAAAGCAGAAAATGGGAGCCCTTTCCAAATTTACTCACCTTTATCATAATGTCTAAGGTAGTGCCATCACCATGCTTCAAAACAGTCAGATAGACCTACAAGAGAATATAGGAACAAAAAAGAAGGCATCTAATTAAATATATCTCTTTAAAGTTAAGAAAAGACAGAAAACAAGTAAAAAAAAAAAAATTGTGGCCCTGACCGGTTTGGCTCAGTGGATAGAGCGTCGGCCTGCGGACTGAAAGGTCCCAGGTTCGATTCCGGCCAAGGGCATGACCTTGGTTGCGGGCACATCCCCAGTAGGAGGTGTGCAAGAGGCAGCTGATCGATGTTTCTCTCTCATCGATGTTTCTAACTCTCTATCCCTCTCTCTTCCTCTCTGTGAAAACTCAATAAAATATATTTTTTAAAAAAAATTGTGAATAGCCATGTGTTGATGTTACATACAAATTGTGGCAAGGAGCTAAGAGCCCACATGAACCAGAAAGGCAGATGGCATGTAGTAAGTAACAGCAGAGCACAACAGCTTTCTCAGGGGAATGTGCTTTGATAATCACCGTTCAGCACCACAGTGCAGACTGAGAAATTTGAAACAAATGAGAAGCTGACTACAGATCACTTAAATAGAACATATTAAAACAGGGTCAGACATGATTTGCAGGTCAGTACTTAGGTCATTTTTAGTTACTATTAAATATGTTCCACACTTCAAAGAATGATGCAGTTACCTAGAAATTAAAGTAATTCATTATGAAAACCTACAGGACTCCTCAGATCGGCGGAGAGAATCTGTTTCCCTTCCACATGGTCCTTAAACCGACGACGAGCTTCTTCTAATGTTGCCTTATGTCCTGCTTTTCCTAGTTTGCCCAGGACCAAGCCCCTCAGGAGTGCATCTAGATGACCTGATTGAGAAGTAAAAGAGACAAAGAATTACTTAAAAAGCCTATTTATACAAATATGCCACCTAGATATCTTATAAATGTGTTATATCATATCTACAGTCTTGAATAACAGAATCAATAACCTTAGTACTTGAAAGAGCACTTGGTTTAAATTGATCAAATCATATGAGTGAAATGAAGTGCTAAACAGACCAGACAAGCAAATAAATTGCTAACTTTGTCTATATTCAGAAATGCCAGCTATCTAAATTTACTAAATGTTCACTCCGTCTAGGTAATTACACAGCTAAGGATTATGTGTGAAAGAACAGGCTTAGATCATGCAATTTTAACCCAAGATTCAGGGAAAGACCACATACAGTACTAGTGTACTGCATATAAGAAATTAAAAATTTAGATTTTAAAAATAAAATTTGACAGATTACTCCAAAGGTATGCAAATGCCCAAAAAGCACATAAAAGATGCTCAATATCATTGATCATTAGGTAAATGCAAATCAAAACCACAATGAGGTACCACTTCACACCCAATAGGATGGCTAGAATAAAAAAGACAGATAATAACAAATGTTGACAAGGACATGGAGAAATTAGAATCCTCATACATTGCTGGTGGGAATGTAAAATAGTGTGGCCACTCTGAAAAACAGTCTTGCAATTACTCTAAAGGTTAAACACAGAGTTACCATATGACCCAGCAATTCCACTCTTAAGTATATACCCAAGAGAAATGAAAGCATATGTCCACACAAAAACTTGTATACAAATGTTCATAGCAGCAGTCATAATAGTAAAAAAGTGGAAATAATCCAAACACCTATCAACTGATGAATAGACAAACAAAATATGGTACTGTATATCCATATAATGGAATATTATTTCAAGTATAAAAAGGAATGAAGTGATATATGAAGCATGGATGAACCTTGAAAACATGCCAAGTGAAGGAAGCTAGACACAAAAGGCCACAAATGGCATGACTTCATTTATGTAAAATGTCCAGATTAGGCAAATCCATGAGATAGAAAGCATATTAGTAGTTGCCTGAGACTGGGGTTGCCAGAGAATGGAAAATGACAGGCAATTGTTATGGAGTTTCTTATGAGGTTAAAGAAATTGCTCTGGAATTAGATGATAGTAATGGTTGTGCAACCTTGTGAACATACTAAAAACCACTGAACTGTATACTTTGAAGGGTGCATTTTATGGTATATTGGTTATATTTTTTTAAGAATTAATACAAATCTGATGGATTTGCAACAGTACAGTGGCCAAATAAAGTTGTGGTATAGTCACACAATGAAATACTCCTAAAGGAATGAACAACCTGGATCACAGAGAGTGATAAGAACATCATACTGAGTGACAGAAGCCAGATACAAGAACAGAATATATATATAATGATTTCATTTACATAAAGTTCTAGAAGAGACAATATTAATATAGCATTGAAGAAGTCAGAATAGTGTTTGCCTCCCAGACAAGACTGGTCAGGAGGAAATACCACCTTTAGTTATTAGCAGATGGTAGAAAATAATTATATTTAAAGCCCTGAAGTCACCATTGTCAACATTCTCTCACAGAGGAGAGAACACACATAGAAGGCCAAATAACTTCTTTAATTCAGAAAACTGACGCTGCCCTGGCCAGTTTGGCTCCATGGTTAGAGTGTCGGCCTGTGGACTGAAGGGTCTCGGGTTTGATTACAGTCAAGGGCATGTACCTTGGTTGCAGGCCTTATCCCTGCCATGGTCAAGGCGTGTGTGGGAGGCAACCAATTGATGTGTCTCTCTCACGTCAATGTTTCTCTATGTTTCTCCCCTTCCCTTCTACTCTCTTAAAAACAACAACAACAACAAACAATGGAAAAAATATCCTCAGGTAAAGATGAACACACACACAAAAAAGAAAACTGGCACCTGTGTCTTTACAAGTTGTATATAAGGTACCTGGTATTTATGATGATAATAAATAAAATAATCCAAAATTCCCTATAGCTTTTCTTGACTATAAATAGGCTTTTGGAATTCTTTATAAAAGACTTTTATTTCCACCATTTGCTTATGCACAAATCATATTTACACATAATCAAATCAATGAGTATACATAATATAACCACCACTGTTTTTATGTTAGTGACCCATGTAACTTCACAACTAGGCTTAAAAGACCCAAGTCTTAATTTCTGGCTAGCTGAATACATAATAACATCTAGCAGATACCAAGATGAGGCTACTGCCATTGTTAACCACAGATAAGTAAAAAAGAAACAATTTCCGATCAATTATTTCTCCATTCAGTACATCCATTACCTTCTCCAGGTTTGGGGTCCCAGCCCAGTCTCTCCCCTATAGGTGAAAAGACATCTTTCACAAATTCCTGGATTTCCTCATAGAAGTCTGTGTGGGACAAGAGAGTTGAGAGAATCCCCAGGTTACAGCTCAGGTCGCTCCATACAGTATAATTGGGCTCATTCACAAAAGCCTCCATGACTTTTAGAACCTCTACAGTGCTAATGATTCCAGCTCGAGCCTGGGATAGGAAAAAACATAAATTAATCTAGTCTTCAAACAAAAACAAAACAAAAAACACAAGCATGCATTTTTGGCATTATCTACTGCTAGTTAGTCATCTCTTTGCTTTAAAGGAAATGAGACTACATAAGCTCAGAACACTAGACTTTTATAAAATAAAAATCCTATATGACAACATTCCTTATTTATTTTTTTGCTATTTAATAAAGAGCCACTTTAAAATATGCTAAAATTCTACCAGTTTGGAGAGAATGAAAAAATAATAAAGACAGAAAACAGTTAATTTCCTATTTCTATTCTATTTTAGGGGTCTTGGCTTTGTTTTTCTTTTGAAAATTTTCATACGTTTAGAAAAGTTACAAAAATAGTTGGGGCTTTGGTTTTTGACAGAGGCTCTTTCAAAACTAACTGGACCTGCAAACTGTGTCAACTTTAGCTTGTCCTTTACTCATTTCTAAAAGAACACATACTGGAAGGCACTACAAATTCAGAGTCCTTTCAGAATTAGCTAAGAGAGTTAGGAAAAAGAACTTCTGTTACAACAGCCAACTGCACAAACACACCACTCTCCTGGGACAGGTCTCTCTCAGCAATGAGATCAGCAGATGTGAGGTTTTGTGCATCAATGCTAATCTGTGTTTATACAAAGAGGAATCCAAAACCAGTTACTGCAGAGGGGAGGGAAAACTTCAAGTCCAACTTAAAGGAACACTAGGATGAATCTGACAATTTTATTACAGTCAAAGACATCTAGAAATTATCTAACCTATGTTGGAGACATAAAAATAGCACTACTAATGCTGCTTTAAATCTTTTCTGAAACAAAGCCAAATATAAATATAATTCTAAAGCTAACAGGCTATTATAGAGTTGTTAAAAAATTCTAGACTTTCCCAGCAAAGTACAACCACTACTTTAGAAAAACAGAAATCACCTTGAATCAACTAAGTATTTTTTTTAAATTACATTAGTAGGGAAATTTCTTCAAGGCTCTTACCTATTTCTATTGAAAAGAATTTCTGCGTTACAAAGGCTAATTTAAGTACAGTTGTAAAAAGCTGACGTAGGAATAGTGAAATGGGATTTGTTTCTGGTAAATTATATAGATTCAATTTTGTCATGTTAGTTAATAATTAGTCATTTGCTCTAATCCCAAAGGCATCCAACCTTCAAGAAGAACTATATTCTTCTAATTATGTTTCAGTTAGACACTCCAGGAAAAACAAAATCCTTTAATCAACAAAATCCATCATACTACGTGAGAAAGGCTCACCAAGGAGAAGAGGTCATTCTGTAATCCAAGTCGATCCACAGGGGGCAGAGAAAGG
The DNA here is from genome assembly GCF_014108235.1 of Myotis myotis. Taxonomy (NCBI): domain Eukaryota; kingdom Metazoa; phylum Chordata; class Mammalia; order Chiroptera; family Vespertilionidae; genus Myotis; species Myotis myotis. The sequence goes on along the minus strand of NW_023416321.1, from coordinate 9,461,679 downwards.
TCACGAATGCCTGGTAATAAACTTTCCAGCATGGCCGAGCTGTACTGGGTCCGATAAAACCCAACTGTTCCCAGGTTTAACTGAAAAGATATCCAGTAGATATTATTAAATAGTTGCATTTATTTTTGAAGTCAATCTTTTGTAGGTGTGAAAGAGTTCTGGTTTTAGTATATCTGGATGAAAACAACAAGGATCATATATGCCAACAGATAGGGATTAAAATGAAACAATACATAAAGATAGCAATCAGTTGTCAGAGATGAATACAAAGGCAAAAGAAAACAAACTTGACATGGTAGAGGCCAAAGTGAGGGAGAGTAGGAAGAACATGGTGGGAACAAATGATATGGATAAGTTTCTATTTCTAAACTTAGTAAATAGTTTTAAGATTATCTCTATATATAAAAGCCTAAGTGACCAGCCAACCAGTAGCTATGATATGCACTGACAATCAGGGGGCAGACGCTCAATGCAGGAGTTGCTGAGCTGCATTGACTTGGCAGCTGTGGTTCTTGGGTGATGCACCTGGAACCAGGGAGAAGGGAGAAGGGAGCCCGATTCTGGGGTGCATCACCTGAGAAACATCTTTGGCCCAATCCTCGCTGGCCAGGTCGAGGGACTCCACCGGTGCACAAATTCATGCACTAGGCCTCTAGTAGAAAATATTTACTATATGTAAAAATACTTGGACAGTGGAATCTCTAAGGAAGACTAATAAGCCTTTACAAACATTGATCTATTGAGCCCAGAGCCTCAAGAGAATAACAAATGTCAGGTCCTAGATTTTAAATAATTACAGTTCATATGATTTGTGAAGTGAGGTTATCACTGACTGTCATTCTCTGTAGGCTATTTGCCAACAATCAAAAATATTTGTGATAGTATTTACACACAAAATATTTTAATGATAAAAAATAATAGTATAAGATACAAATATTTTACTATTTATATAGAAATAGTAAAAAAATCACCTCACAATTCTAATACAACTATTATTTTGATTACCTTATCTTTTACTGTAGAAATAACACTTTTATTTACCTAATTACAACAGTGTGCATAACTTTTTTCTCATTTATAAGAAAATGTTCATATAGCTATTTAATCTTCCAGATTATAATTTCAAATGGAAATATAGTATTCTACTGAGTTTAAAAATTAAAACAGAGGGAGAAATGACACTTTTCAGAAAGCACAAAAGTCCAGCCAATGTGTGTGTGTGTATATACATCCCACGTTCAAAAGCTGTTAAATCGCGTTGTGTACCCATATCTTCAGAAAAAAATCACTTCTACTGTTGTGGTAAACAACCTGCTTCCCTATTTATAATGGTCTGGCCTTCCAGCAACTTCAGCGCGAAATTATAGCTAATTTGTCTACAAACGTCAGATGGTCATAATAATCTGGCCACTCGGTGTATATTTCCTATTAGGAAGCTACAATTGGGAGAAAAGTTTGTAGTAGATACTTACATTATGAAAAGTATAGAACAATGAAAAACAGTATTTACCAACTGTTATTTTTATGAAATGGTTTTAAAACACCAGCTAAAGGAATTTCACGTTTCGGTGACACAACTGATTATTATACATCTGATCTCACTTGATTATAGTTGTACACATACAATGACAACACATCATTGACATTAACATGTCATTACAATGACAGGACAGTTTGAAGTTGCGAGACTACAAAGTTTTGGTTAGTGTGACTTTATACATAGTCTACTATTTTCCCCTCTTAAATGCTATCCCTTTGTATCTGCTTATCTACCACTCTCTGCCATAAAGGAAAATATCTAGACAATATTATTTGAAAACTGGCCCTCCATTTCACATAGGAAAGTTTAGAAATATTTTTCTTTGCAAGTCCTAGTCTAATATGAAGCAGTAGAATTTAGAACCAGCCATAAAATGCATAAAAGAAGTGAGATAGAAATCAATTTAGGTAAGATTAAAATGGCCATGCCATTTCTGGACTCACCTTTACCCATTGGTCTGGTTTAACATTCTTCAAAACCACATCCATCTCTGGCTTGTCCATTAGAATTTTCAGTTTGGCATGGTTGGGATCTTCGCTAGTAGAGATTGTGATAGGAACCATCCACTGGGGACAGTCTTCTCCTTAAGCAAGAGAAGAACAAATAGAAAACTTGAAAAATAATTTCTCACTGTAAAAAAAGAAGGTAAGGTGGGGAGAGAGGACTAGTATTCTATGCACAGGCTTGAGCCTAACTATTAAGCCAATAGCTCATTTTTAATGGTACAAAAACTCTTTCAGGTGACCTAATACTGGTGCAAAGGAAAAGAGAATTTATTAACAAAATCACAAAAGTCTACAAAACCCCAAATGTAACAGTTTACTTACTTGTAGGATCACAAATACAGTGATTTTAAGCATATTTTAATGATATTTTTCTTTTTTTAGAGAGAGAAGAAGAGAAAGAGAGAGAGAAAGAAATACTGAAGAGAGAACATCAATTAGCTGCCTACTGCACTCCCCTCACCCAGGATCGAGCCTGCAACTCAGGCATGTGCCCTGACCAGGAATTGAAGTGGTAACCCCTTGGTGCATGGTCGATGCTCAACCACGGAACCACACTGGCTGGGCACAAATAGAGTGATTTTTTAAAAATACGTTTTTATTGATTTTTACAGAGAGAAGAAGGGAGGGGGATAGAGAGATAGAAACATCAGTGAGAGGGGAACATTATCGATTGGCTGCCTCCTGCACATACCCACTGGGGCTCAAGCCCTGACTGGGAATCGAACCAGTGACTTCTTGGTTCCTGGGTCATCGCTTAAGCACTGAGCAACAATGGCCAGGCCAAATACAGTGATTTTAATTTAATTGTTGTTTTCCCTTTACAGAGCAATAAAGACATCAATGATTTTTACTGTCTTAAAGAAATTTCAAGTATGTGAAAGCCCTCATATAGCACTTAAAAACAAATACTAAGGTACAGTCTTTAACAGTACCTTATATACTACTGAAACACTAGAGGGTTGGTTTTTATTTTTCTGATAGACAGGACACACCCTGGGAACTATTGGATTCCAACATGGACAAGTCATATCTAAAAGCCAAAGCTTTTGTAAGATATATACATACTCTTAGGGATCAGACAGCAAAATTAACTTTGCATTAAGATGCCAAACAAAAGAGAGTCACTGTCCAATAGTACATCAAAGGAAACATTTTAATAAGTTTATACCTTTGTGCTATCAGGCTAAGCCACAAATTAAAATTTCCTCTCCACACTGGGATATTTCAGGTTTTAACACTGTCTATATTGGTCATGAGTATTAGATAAACCTACAAAACCTGTCAGTCCTACAATGCAGATTGCAGGTGTGAGGCAGAAAATGGCAACTGTGACACTTAAGGATTTATTTGGATAATACACGTGTCCTCTGACTTTCAAATATATTAAAAGAGTAATTTTAAATGCTAAAGAAGGTTGAGGGTAGAAGGCTGTATCTTTTAACCTTAGTAGAGTGCATCATATTTTGGTGGATTGAAGATGAAAAGGCGTTAGTGATTCTGATATACACCTCCCCCTGTTGAGACCTGCTATTCTAAAGGAAGTCTGAAAGGTATAGAAAACTTTATTTTTTAATTTTTCAATTAATCTTTAATTTGTTGGATAAAAGAATCTAATGATATGTAGAGATATTTTAAAGAAAGCAGAGATGAGTGGTAAGGGTATAAATTCATGGAATCCAATGATTTTGTTTGAATTCCTACTCTTTTTAAAATTATTTTTAAATATATTTTTTATTGATTTCAGAGAGGAAGGGAGAAGGGCAGAGAGAAACACCAATGATGACAGAGAATCACTGACCAGCTGCCTCCTGCACGCCCCCTTCTGGGGATCGAGCCTGCAAACCAGGCATGTGCCCTGACTGGGAATCAACCCGTGACCTCCTGGTTCACAGGCCGAGGCTCAGCCACTGAGTCATGCCAGGTGGGCTGAATCCCTACTCTTTAACTCATTAGAGAATTAACTCAAAGTGACCTTGGGCAATTTTACTAACCTACCTCGGCTTCAGCTCCCTCATTTGTAAAATGGAAATAATTTTACTTACCTAATAGGATTGCTGAGAGTATAAAATAAGAGCTAGCACTATAATATATCTAAATAGTCATTGGGCTTTATTTATTTATTTACTTACTTATGCCCAGGAATTTAAAAAAATAATCAGCCACCCACACAAATGTGTATCAAGTCTTCTTTTAGGTATGAAGGCTAGAGGCATCACTTCTTGGCTGTTCCTATGCTTCTTCATACACAGAGACATGGAATATAAAAAAATCTAAGAATATGACATTATATATACTTTGTAAATCTCCTTTCTTTTCTTAATTTTTAAAAATTGATTTGGGAGAGAGTGAGAAAGTGGTGGGGGAAGTCAGAGAGAGAGAGATGTTGATTAGTTGTTCCACTTATTTATACATTCATTGGTTGATTTTTGTATGTGACCTGATCAGGGATCAAACCCACAACCTTAGCATATCAGGAAGATGCTCCAACCAACTGACCTACCCAGCCACAGCAAGAATCTCCTTTCTTGATTTTCTGGATTTCATTTTTATTCTATTACCACTTCCTTGTTTTTATTTAATTCTATTAATTTTTTTAAAAATGGATAATTATTTCCTATTAGTTGGAATACTACTGGTATGGTATCCAAAGTCATTGATCAACTGCCACTTAGAGCCATTTGCTTACCAACATATGGTCCACTGGCACAGAATTTCCTTTGGGACAACTTTAGTAATCGGTCATTTTCTACCTAAAGAAACAAAACAAAGGCTATAGTAGTATAACTTTTTTTTCTTTTTTGGAGGGGGCAACGTTTCTGTGACAAAGTAGAAGGTAAAACCAGTATTATCAAATGTCATATAAGTATACCAAAAGTGCAATGATGATGAAGATGATGATGCTATAGAATAGTGAAAGGTTACTATTTCTTATTTAGGCTTCAAAATAACAATAGTCTAAATAAAAGAGCAGGTTCTATGTAATATGGTCCCTCAGAAGAGATATGTACCCAGATAAGAACTTTAAAGGGTTAAAGTTCTCAAAAGGATACATAACAATAAGTAATACTACAAAAAGTTATTTTAGATTAGCATGTGAACTCAATGTTCAGAATTCAAACTTTTAGAATGACTGATAAGCATAAAAGAAAGCACACACCTTGTTTTCAAAGGATAAGCTTTGCAATGAAACAAAAAAGTATGGAGGAAACTAAAAAGCCAGAAGCAACAAAGTCAAGTACATGATTTTTAGAGAGAGAGAGGAAGGGGGAGAGGGAGAAATCCAAAATGTTTTTGTTACAGAGCCCTCCTATTTCCCACCAAATATGATTGATGCATTCACTAAATTGCCTTTTCAAATGTTTACAGCCAATCTGAGAGGTCCTCCAATGTGTGTACTTTTTATTATAAAACTAGAGGCCCAGTGCATGACATCGTGCATTGGGGTGGTGGTGGTGGTGGTGGTGGTGGTGGTGGTGGTGTGTGTCCCCCTCAGTCCGGCCTGTGCCCTCTCACAGTCCGGAACCCCTCAGCAGATGTCCGACTGCCGGCTTAGGCCTGCTCCCCTGTGGAAGTACTGCTCAGCCAGAAGCCAGGCTCGCTGCTCCTTGGCACTGCCTTGGAAGCAGGAGAGGCTCCCACCAACCGTGAGTCTGGCTTCTGGCTGAGTGGCACTCCCCATGTGGGAGTGCACTGACTACCAGGGAACAGCTCCTGCATAGAGCATCTGCCCCCTGGTGGTCAGTGCATGTCACAGTGACCAGCCATCCAGTCGATTTGCATATTAGAGTTTTATTATATAGGGTACAATCACATTTAAGGTTAAGATGTGGCTTTGGAAGGTTAACTTACACTGTAATGTACCATGTAAATTTGAGTGCATTTTGAGGGCTGGTTTAAATGTCACCTAGAATTCTTAAAGTACATAAAAATAAATTTGAAACCACTGATTGAATTTCACTTAATACAATATTAGGTAAGTTGAGGGACTTTTTAATAAGTTTACCTGTTCTGCTTCCACATAAATGAGGGGGAATCCCATTTGTTTGGTCCAGGTATTCATCACCGCTGCTATAGGTTTACCACTAGCACCTTCTAAACATTCCCAAAGGTCCTCTAGGAGATAACACAAGCAATGAAAATGTAAATGTTTACATTTTTATTTTCCTAAAAAAACCCGCAGTTTTATATACCTCTTGACAATGCATTGCTGACCCACTCTTTAATTCTTTCATGTTCAGGAAACAAACAGTGGGCCAAATTAACATCCTCCTTGCCTTCTCATTAATTTAACTCTATTACAAAAACTGGTCTTATATTCTAAGATGTTCCTAACTTTTCCAATTTATTAAAAATTACAAATTATAATAAACCAAAGACAAACAGGTGAGTTCAAACAGAGTAAATAGAAACAAACAAATGGAAACACATTTAAGATCACAACTAAATAACCATTCACTAACATAAAATCATTATATCCACTCAATTAACAGAGTTAAAAAATACTCAGTAAAGCTGATGAGGTGGTGATAGAGTGAGCAAAACAGTAATGCCATGTGACACACACTAGAATGAGGGCATGAACAGAGAAAAAGCACTTCAAGGAAAATCCAAAGAAAATAAAGGCTTCACAAGAGTTGACTTTTGGCCTGCATCCTGAAAAGGAGTTGTTCATTAGATAGATATGAACCACTAGCTCATTCCAATTGGGCAGAATAAATGGTCAATGCAAAGATGAAAGTATAAGAAAAGACAGAAAATAACAAAAAATAGCAATATGTTCAATTAGCTGAAAATAGAGGGCACATATGTGGGAATAATGGGCAATGAGGCTATAAATGTAGGTAGGGCCAAACTGCTGAAGACTCTGTATGGTTTACAAAGAAGTACTGACTATCATGAAGGGAATGTGGCTTACCCATTATTTTATTTTTAAAATCGTTACTGTTGAAAGTATTACATATGTCCCTTTTCCCATGGACCCCCTCCACATTCCCAGTATTTTTAATCAGCAGGATGATGCAATCAGATATTCACTTCAGAAAGATAATCCTAGCTAGCCTCAGAGAGAGAGATGAAACTGAAGAGAGTGGGGCAAGGCAAGTAGTGAGTTAATAGGCAACTGCAAAATGCAATAGATAGATCACGAAGGAAGGCATAAATTAAGGAAAGTAGATAGAAAGAGGGCACTGGAACTGCTGCGAGAGGGTAAATAGCATGGATGGTAACTGCAATGTATTTGAACTGCCAATTATCTTTCATAAACCACAAAACAAACTGAAAAAAGGTACATGGTGGGCCTTGCTATTCATATGTGGCCTATGAACTAGTAGCACTGGCTTCACCTGGGAGCCTGTTAGAAATGCAGACTCTCAGACCTTACTCCAGGCTTACTGAATTATACACATTCTAATAGATCCCAGGTGATTATATGTCCATTCTATTTTAAGAAGCATAAGGTACTTTCCTCATATATTATATACGGGCATACCTTGGAGATACTGCAGGTTCTGTTCCAGACCACCACAATAAAGCAAATATTTCAACCAAGTGAATCACATAAATTTTTTGGTTTCCCAGTGCATATATGTTTATATTATACTATAATCTATTAAGTGAGAAATAGTATTATGTCTTAAAAAGTACATATCTTAGTTAAAAAATATTATATTGCTAAAAAATACTAACCATCGTCTGAGCCTGTTTGAAAAATGGCACTGACAGACTTGCTCAATGCAGGGTTGCCATAAACCTTCAATTTGTAAAAAACACAATATCTGCGAAGTACAATAAAAACAAGGTATGCCTGTATATGCATGCCAAAGACTCATAAAACTTGCAAGAGTACATTTTTCTGTAGCCCTTCTTTAAGGAACAGAATGCCTCTATTTTACAAACTCTAATGGCAATTTATGGGGCTGGGAGTGGGGTGTGAAGGTTACATAATGTCCTGAACAGAGGAGAGACTGTATTTTTAAATAGTAGGTCACAAACCTAAGGAACACCCTTATAGCCAGGACTCTGAACTTTTGTCATTCTATTAGACACTAATGACATTACACAAATCTTGTTTTTTAAAAAGTTTTCCTGTTCACTAAAGAACTTAAAACTATGAGTCTGGCTCTTTTTCATATCCAATCAATTCTTAAGCTTTATTCATCCTTTTGACTCTGATAGCAAATAAACTATAGACCACCATACGCAAAAATTTCTTAAGATTTTACTTCATTGAAACTCTAATCCCATATATTAACTTTTAAAAATGGTTAATCTGCAGCTATTTTAATAGTCAATGATTAATTTAGGGCAATAAAACCAACAAATAGCCAAAAAAGAACAAGCTCCAGTCAGGTAAACAGCACTCTTCAGAGTCTTAGGTGGCAAAACACTGAGCTATGGAAAGCTGGCTATTGAAGAATGACCAAAAGGGTAATGGGCCCTGACAACAAATGGCATAAAATAAGTCACCTTCATTTCCTATCCATCACAAGGAAAGTTAAGCAGCTAGAAAAAAGGAAATGTCCCACTTCCATTTCTCTCTCAAGCTATTAAAGATTACCTGTGGCAGCATTCTTTTGCTGGAACTTGGTTAAATACATGTTCATTCCTTTCTTAAAGTCCTGAGAAAATACAATTTTTAAAATCCAAGAGTCAGACCTCAGAATTTATAGTATATTTACATATTAATACTCAAAAGCTACTTTACTAAAATTATTGAGGGCCAGATTTACTGAAATACATATATGTCTACTGCCTTTTATTTTAAAAAATATTTTTAAATTAATTTTACAGAGGAAGGGAGAGGGAGAGATGAAACATCAATGATGAGAGAGAATCATTGATCAGCTGCTACTGCACACCCCCTACGAGGGATCCACCCTGAAACCCAGGCATGTGCCCTGACCAGGAATCAAACCATGACCGCCTGGTTCATAGGTCAATGCTCAACCACTGAACCACACAGGCCAGGCTACTGCCTTTTATTTAAGAATGCATACTCTGGCCCTGACTGGTTGGCTCAGTTGGTTCAAGTCTTATATACTAAAAGATCACAGGTTTGATTCCCAGTCAGGGCACATACCCAGGTTGTGTGTTCGATCCCTAGTTGGGGTGGATAAAGGAGGCAACTGATCGATGTTCTACTGTCACATTGATGTTTTTCTCTCTCTTAAAAAAAGAAAAATCAATAATAAAAAAAAGAATGCATACTCTGTCTTCTACTTTTAAGTTTTATACCAGCCTTCCACCCTCCCAAACTTATTTGTATATCATTCACCTAAGACAGTGGTCGGTAAACTGCGGCCCCTTGAGTGTGGCTCTTCCACAAAATACCACATGCGGGCGTGCATGTACAGTGCGATTGAAACTTCGTGGCCACACTCAAGGGGCCAAAGAGCTGCATGTGGCTCGCGAGCTGCAGTTTGCCGACCACTGACCTAAGAGATCACAAGAGTCAATATTAAAAAAATACTAGTAAAGACAATCCAGTACTGTAATATTCTGGATGCAAAAAAAAAAAAAATTTACTTAGGAACTTGATCTAATTAAGATCTGATATTTTTTCACCATAAAAAAATAGAAAACTTTTAAAATTGCTTTTTTACCGTATCCCCAATGTAGTCGTGCAGCATTCGGATGACAGATGCGCCTTTGCTATATGATATAGCATCAAATATCTCATCAACTTCAGAAGGATGGCCCACACTGACCTGGCAGACAATGTAATTCAAGGTTATGACAGGAAGCAGACAACCTATAATACTGAATTACATAAAAAGCTTTCTAGGAAAACACTTCTAACTAATATGATATTTTTCTGCCTTTGGCTCCCTCATAATGTATAATGATGATCCTTAAAAAAAAATATTTAACATGATCCCCGTCAACTCTTTTTTTTTTTTTTTAATTATTAGTTAAGGTATTACAAATGTGTCCTCATCCCCCCCATTAACCCCCAACCTCCCCCGTCCCCCCGTCAACTCTTAGGGTCCAGTCTTGGCTCTGCTTTGCTTGGGAGGTAAGTCACTATGAATCTGTTTATTGGTGGTGGTGGTGAGTGGGAGTGGAGAAGAGAGAGATGAAAAACACTTTCTTTCTTTATGGTTTACAATTATATAGGACCTTGGTTAAATATGTCAAAGTAGACTATAAGTCTAGTTCTTTGAAGGCAAAATTTATACATATAAACTAGCTGAAATAACAATAACCTAAGTTAAGAGAATTAAAAATATATAAACAGATAATGACAATAAAAGAATATGTTCAGAATTTTCTTTGAAACGAACGATGGAATGATAATGTTCCCCTATGCATATTATTCAATAGGTATGGTTCTCCCATACTAGTCAATAAAAATGTATTTAATGAATGCTTAAGGGTACAAAGTACTTGACTCTACAAAGATCAATTTTTATAGTGTCTATCTTAAGAAGAAATGTAATTAGACCAGTCTTGCTAGATTTTCAAGACTGGAAATATAAAGTATAAAAACAAGTGAATCACCCATGCAATTTTCAGAGTTTTAAATATCTCTGTAACAAATTACTTCATTAAAAATGAGAGCAATGGTTGAAATTATGGCTCACTTCAATAGGATGGCTGTTATCTAAGGCATCAAGCTCCTGGGCACGGGTATAATCAGCAGAAACAAACTGGGTCCAGATATCATACTCTGGGAAGCAGTGGTCTACACACAGATATTCAATCCAGGATGCAAAGCCTTCATTTAACCAAAGATGTGTCCACCATTCCTAAAAACAAAAGAGAAATATGTAAAGAAAACAAAATACTTGTCATTCCATTCATTTGAAAAACTCTCATGTCCCCTCCACTATACTCTAAAACTTGCCAACTTAATGAACTAAAATTCAAAAAAATTAGTAAATAACTCACATCTCTTGTTTTTGTTTTTAAATCTCCATCTGAGGATATGTTTCTACCGATTTGAGAGAGTCAGAGAGAGAAAGAGAGAGAGAGAGAGAGAGAGAGAGAGAGAGAGAGAGAGAGAGAGAGAGACATCGACTAGTTGTCTCCTGTACTTGCCCTGACCAGGGTTTGAATCCACAACCTTTTAGTGTATGGGATGATGCTCCAACCCACTGAGACATACAGGCCAGAGCAATAATTCATATATCTAAACTAAAGAGATGCCTAAAAGAGATTCCAAGAAAGGCCAACGGATGATGTTAGCATTATGCCTAAGAGACATTTCAAAACATTAATAAGTAACATTTTACTACCAAAGGTATAAACAGAGGAAGGAGGGGGGAATAAGTGGGAAAGCCCTTATATAGAAAGGGGAAGAGAGTGGATAAATGTAGGCTTTCCCCCCCTATATTATTTCCTATATTGCCGGGGTCCTGCCCCAGCAGGTCCAGGGGTCCCCAAAGGTGTGGACGGAGCCGGCGAAGAAGGAACGACATGGAGACAGCGTTCAGTTGATCAGCAGCCTAGACAGGATCTCTAGCCAAGTTCTGGTCAGGATCTCCAGTGAAGTTCTGGTTAGGATCTCCAGCCAGGTTCTGTGTCCATGTTCTCTTGCTAGGTTCTCCAGGTTCTCCAGCCAGGTTCAGTCACCAGGTTCTAGTCAGGTTCTCTTGCCAATTTCTGTAGTCAGGTTCAGTCCAGGATCTTTTGCCATGTTCTCTCCAGTGAAGTTCTTCTGTCTCTGGGTTCTGTGTAGGTTCTGTCTTCTTAGTCCTGTGTTCTAAGTTCTGTATTCTAAGTTCTGTCTTTTGCTGTCTTATTACATCTGTATTTATACCAGTTGACTCAATCCTATCAATCTCTATTACAAAGGTTAGGGCGTTTCTTATCTCCATTCCAGGGAGTAAAGATTATGTAGCTTAAGCATGATTGTTTGTAGTTAAAGTGATTAATTACCCACCTGGCACTAGTTAAGAGGTTTTATTCCCTCCCTAACTTCAGGGGAAAATCCCTACCTGGGGAAACAACCTTTCTCAGAGACCTTGGTTAAAACTCATAGTGCCAAGAAGGTGAGCAAACATATTAAGAACAGTATGCCATATATGCCAGGTCCCTTGAAACAGCAAGCATGGACCGGCTCCCGGCAAATTCCCCCTTTTTTATTTTTTAAAAGCAGGCATTAAAAAGAAAAACCCCAAATGCTCTCTTGTATCCATTTTAAGAGTAGGATTGGCGCTTTCCGCTATTACCTGAGTCCTGATCTATCACCCCAGGGAGAGCTTGCCAATCCTGCACTTTCCCGGGGTGGAAAGGCTGCAGTGGGGTTAAGGATAAGGCTCCTTGGGCCTACCTTCTCCCATGCCTCTACATTTACCTTTCGGGCACCTTTCCTTCCTCAGCAAAGCATGGACATACTTCTTGTATAAAACATTTTGTCTGACTGGGCGTAACCTTAACTCCTCTGCTAGCAAGCATATGTGTTAAAATATCAATACAGAGTCTTTTTTCCTTAGACTCAGTATGGCACATTTTCTTAATCTAAAGATCAATACAGAGTCTTCTTTCTTTGGACTCATTATGGCACATCTTCTCAATCTAAGTTCTGTACTATCCACCTTCTTACCCTATTTATCCTCTATAGGGAGGTCTGAAGTACCCTGGTGGAGTCCTATCCGTCCCGAATGTGGGGGTTCTCAATGGGGGGGGGGCTTACCTAGGGGAATCCTGTTCCAGGGGTTCCCAAAGGTGTGGACGGAGTCGGCGAAGACTATCCACCCTCTTCCTATGGTGGAGTCCTATCCATCCCGAGAGTGGGGCTTACCTAGGGGTCCCTGTTCGGGCGCCAGATGCTGGGGTCCAACCCCAGCGAGTCCAGGGGTCCCCAAAGGTGTGGACGGAGTCGGCAAAGAAGGAATGACATGGAGGCAGCGTTCAGTTGATCAGCAGCCTAGCCAGGATCTCCAGCCAGGATCTCCAGCCAAGTTCTGGTCTGGATCTCCAGAGAGGTTCTGCTTAGGATCTCCAGCCAGGTTCTGTAGCCATGTTCTCTTGCTAGGGTCTCCAGCCAGGTTCTGTCCAGGTTCTCCAGCCAGGTTCAGTCACCAGGTTCTAGTCAGGTTCTCTTGCCAATTTCTGTAGTCAGGTTCAGTCCAGGATCTTTTGCCATGTTCTCTCGCTAGGTTCTGTCTCTAGGTTCTGAGGCCAGTTTCTGTCCAGGATCTTTTGCCATGTTCTCTCCAGCGAAGTTCTTCTGTCTCTAGAGAATGTTCTGTGTAGGTTCTGTGTAGGTTCTGTCTCTCTTGGTTCCGTATTCTAAGTTCTGTGTCTCTTCTGTCTCTAGAGAACGTTCTGTGTAGGTTTTTTTTTTTTCTTTTTCATTCTGTTCATCAGATTTTTTATTCACTTGATTTTTAGATTCACTTGTTGATAGATATGTATTTGTTGTCACTTTGTTGTTCATAATTTTTATCTTTACCTTTTTCTTCTTCTTCCTCTTCTTAAAGAATACCCTTCAGCATTTCATGTAATACTGGTTTGGTGGTGATGAACTCCTTTAGCTTGTTCTTACCTGTGAAGCTCTTTATCTGACCTTCAATTCTAAATGATAGCTTTGCTGGGTAGAGTAATCTTGGTTGTAGGTTCTTGCTATTCATCACTTTGAATATATCTTGCCACTCCCTTCTGGCCTGCAAAGTTTCTGTTGAGAAATCAGCTGACAGTCGTATGGGTACTCCCTTGTAGGTAACTAACTTTCTTTCTCTTGCTGCTTTTAAGATTCTCTCTTTGTCTTTTGCTCTTGGCATTTTAATTATGATGTGTCTTGGTGTGGTCTTCTTTGGATTCCTCTTGTTTGGGGTTCTCTTTGCTTCTTGGAATTGTAAGTCTATTTAAGCAAGCATGGACCGGCTCCCGGCACTATATTGTCATGTAAAATTTAGCTTAATAAAGATTTCTCTTAAAATACACACACACACACACACACACACACACACACACACACACACGTCCTTGCTCAGTGGTTAGAGTATCAGCACATGCACCTAAGGGTTGCCGGTTCAATTCCTAGTCAAGGGCATGTACCTGGGTTACAGGTTTCATCTCTGGCCCTGGTTTGGGAGTGTGCAGGAGGCAACCAATCGATGTCTTCCTCTTCCTTCCTTCCTCCCTCCCTCCCTCCCTTCTCTCTCTCTCTCTCTCTCTCTCCCCGCCCCCTTCTTTCTTTCCACTCTCTTTAAAAATTAATGAAAAAAATATCCTAGGATGAGGATTAACAAAACAACAACAAAACCAAAACAAAACCAAAAACCCTCAAAAAGAACCAGAAAGCTACTAGGACCAAACAAGAAAAACTGGAAACTATTTCCATAATGGCTGAGAAAAATCATTGTTTATGGATGAGTTAAACTTTCTAGGTAAATAGAAAAGCAGTACTGCTTATATAAGAATTGGGTGAGATTAACAGAATGGCAGCAAGTAGTTCAGTAATGAATGGTATTTAAGCATTTATGGAACAGAAAATTCTCAACTGTTAAGAATTAATAGGGGAATGGACAAAGAATATAATGGATCAAAAAAATCAACTTTTTTTTTTTTAAAAAAGCACATTTTAGAGATTTTAATCTAATTTTCATTAAAGTTGATTAAACCTCTTATGAAAACAATATATGAATCCATGCTAAATGCTAAAGGACTGATGCAATGGTAAAAAACAAAAAGGCATTTTAAAATTCTGAAAAGACCAAGATTTTCCAACATTAAGTGATAAGTGGCTATTTGTTTTGTCCACTTATTTAACTACTAGCCTCCATTAAGATAGCTGGTACATAGCTAGTTATTCTCCAACCTATCTTCAAGCCCTTGAATTTCAGTTATTGAAACAACTGGTATCTAATAACTAGAATAGTTACTCAAACCAGGTAAAAAAGCTGCCTAAAATCAATATAATAATGCACACACTTCCCCAACTAAAAGTTATTACTGGTAGTTTCAAAATAAAATCAGAAAAAATAAAGTCTGCTGAAAGCCTGAGCAAAAAAATAAAAAAAATAAAAAATTGTTTAGCAGCAACAAACTTATTGCATTAAGCAGAAAAGAACATTTCTGTACATATCTGAACACAGGTACGAGCATACTTAATTCCACATAAAATTATATTTCAAAAAACCTTTTTTCACCCCTAAGTAAAATTTTAATCTTCCAAAGTAAAAGGAAAGGGTTTACTTTCAAGGGCTGACTTCCTTTAGAAGCTCTCTCAGACATGTCACAGTTGCTACATATCTTACTTTCTTGCTTATTTCTGTGACATATGGTCTCAGCTAACATCCAAGTCAGGTTTTGCTCTTTGGCAGCCTAAAAAGCCATCAGGGATTTGGCTGACGCCAGAATCTCCAGTTCTTCCTTTGCAGAGGTACTTCTAGTTCACTTAATAAACCCTGTTCTCCCAAGCTTTAACATAATTGGCTGTTGTAGATGGTATTTACCAGTATTTACATTAATTCTGCAATTTCTATCAAATTTCAACATAACATTTTAGACAATGAAAAAAACTGACCCCTAAAAACATTTCAATATAATCAAACTAGAGGCCCACTGCACGAAATTCATGTGTGTGTAGGGAGGGTCCCTCAGCCTGGCCTGTGCCCTCGGGGGATGTCTGACTGCCGGTTCAGCCAGGCCTAAACCGGCAGTTGGACATCCCACTTGCAATCCAGGATGCTGCATGTACCAGTGACCATACTCTTCATACAGGTGAAAGCCATCTTGCTGTTCTATGGGCAGCTACATTTTTTTTGCCCTGATTATAAAAAGTAGTTCATAGCATGATCCTTCTGAGGCAGTAATACCATTTCCCCCATCTTATGGGTGGGAAAACTGAAGCAGAGAGAAGTTAAGTAATTGGCTTTGTCACACAGTTATAAGTGTCAGAATCAGGGCTGATCACAAAAGGTGAGAGCCAGATACCATGCATGGCATCGCTGCATCATCCTGTTTTTTTCAGTGTTAGAGTAGCCTTGCCAGGTTTTAATGTTTATCTCTAAGAGACTGTTCCCAATATATAGGGTACGGTCCCGAAGCCTGGCTGGCAATCAGGGCCATCGGTGGAGCGACCTGCGGGTGGGGCAATCAGGGGACCCACTGGTACCTTCCTTGGCTGGCGGCCTGGCATCGCCCACTGGCTGGCCCTGCCCCCTGATGACTGCTACCGGTCACCTCCCTCTCAGGGGGCAGACGCTCATTTTATTTTTGTGGCACAATGTAACAGGCATCCCTGAAATATTATGTAGCCAAAATAATGTGCAGCAGGATGTAGATAAATATATTTGAGCACTTAAAAAATATTAAATACCATAGTAACAAGATTTCCAAACCATTGATGGGCGAGTTCATGTCCCACAACCAGAGCAACCCACTGGCGTGATGAAGAACAGGAGTTTTTTGAATCAATAAGCAATGCAGTCTCCCTGTGTTAAAAAAAAGAATAAAATAATTAAACAATAAAAGTACTACAATAAAAACATGCACAAGTAGGGAAGGGAGATTCAAATAGGAAATAAGATAGTCAAATTAGGCTTTAGAAATGTCAAGAAAACAGTTTCTTAGTATAAAGGATAAAAGTTTCCAGGAAGATTAAAGACTACATCAGTAGAAGTCATACAACAGAAGACAAAGCTTTGACACAAGTTTAATTACCAGGTTACTGATAGGACAGTTGCCTGAAATTTTGGGAAAACTTTGTCTTAGTGATTTAGGGATTACTATGCTAGAGAGAAGACAATTCTTCCATTAAAAGAATGGGAGTGCCAAGTAGGGGGAAGATGCATTTCAAAATCCTAAAAAGAACTAAGAAGGTTGTCTAAAATTTAGCTAATCAAAGAAGGCAATTGCAAGTAGAAGGCAAAAACTTGTTTATAGACCCTGCTTCAAAAATTATATAACCCACATATTTATAATGTAGTGAAAGACATGTAAAAATCTGGCTAGAAAATATTAAATCAGTGAAGGTTTGGCAAGCTGGATAAATAACTATGAAACTACTGGGAGGAATAGAAGGCACCGAACTGAGAAACTGAGCCCAAAATATATCTAAAAATGTTACTAATGCCAGATGCTTACTAAAAATCATACTACCTCAGATAGTAGCACCAGAGGGTGTTCATCCACAGTTTTAAAATGTGCACAGAAGTGAGGGGAGGTAGGAAAACTTATGGTAGATCATAAAGCAGAAGATACTCAACTGTGATTATGAGTGAAGCTTTTATGAAATCAGTGATTGAAAAGATAAGGCAGGGTAATGCATCATTAACATACCTATAAGTAACAAGGCCCCAGTTCTCCATGGCACCTTCATAAAATAAATATAAACATTTATTGATATATACACATACTTCTTCCTCAAAAATCACAAAATCAAAAAAAGTTATTACAATTCAGCAATAAAATGAAATTTACTTTACCAGCTGCAAAGTCTGCAATAGCAATGAGATCAATTTTAGGTAGAGGATAAGGAACATTGAAGTAGTCCTTATAAAAAGGCAGGGTTTTAGCAGCAACCTATAAAAGTATAAACAAAAAAACCATCTAATAAATATTTTATTGGAATTCATATAGAAATCCACAAAGGAATCCTGTTGCAAGCCAAATTATCTCAAGTTACTAGAAATCAATCCCAGGGGCCCTACATTCAAAGACTGTGTTAGCCCCAAGCTTTGTATCTGTTGGCCAAACTTCAGTTATATCTAACTCGGTATGAAAAATGTAATTACGTATTTTTCCACTCACTCTCTGGGTAAATAAATTCTACTCCAATATTCTCTTAATCATTATCTCATAAAACGTTAGTGCAACAGCAAGGTTGGTACTTCAAAAATTCTATTACAAATAAAACCAAAGTAGCACAACAAATTTCAGTTTAAGTTATAAATAAATGTACTAATAATTGATCAGAAATGTAAATTCCCCAACCTGGAGTTATGGACTGTTGGAACAATCCTCTTCAAGTACATTTACCTCTAACGCAAATTTTCCTTGCTCTGCTTTGCCAACAGGGGTGTAAACACGGACACACACACCATCTTTTGACCTTGTTTCTACAAAGTCATATTCACCCACAACAAATGCCACCAGATACGTTGACATGACAGGTGTGCGGGCAAACTTCACTTCCACTACATTTTCATCATCAGGGTATGGTTTCCGATCAATTACATTCTTAAAAAAAGAAAAAAGAAAAATTTAAACAGATTTACATTAAATATAGTAAAACATTAGTCCAAAACTGTAGGCTTTGTTGCCTCTCCTTCCCCATTTCCGGAACTTAATCTATGCCAATTCACCCAGTGCTTTTATGCTGTCAAAATCTTTCCTATTAAGAAGGAAAGTGATTTGATCATGCAGTTACATTAAAAAGTTCCAGACTAACGTGTTAAAAGAATGAGTAAAAAGAAACAACTTTTTTTGAATGTCTATGCCAGGCACTGGGATGTTTTAAGACAGAGCTCAATACATTTTAAGTGAAATAAGGCTAGGAGACAATAATTATTAATGCAATTGTGAAATCTACATTTCAAAGGGAACAGATTTTTAGATTTAGAGCATTCTCTGTACTAAGACTAGCTCTAAGCAAATTTGTGAAGAAATCTCCACTATACCTTTGGAGTTCCTAATTTCCCTTTGGTGTTCTCCCCCTTTTTCCTATTCAGGCTCTCAGTTTCCCCAAGATCTCTCTGTTCTTTCTTCCAAGGAAGATTTATTCAAAAACAGACTTGATAAATTCATACTAAATTGTAAATGAATATTTTAGTTTAATATATTAGCCTCCTCTCTAAGAATATTTGAGAAGAGAATGGCGTTCTATCTGTGGAATTCTTTCCCCCAATAAAGGAGGCAAAAGCCAGTTATTTTCAGGTGCAGTAGGCTTTCCCAAGTTCCCCAGATTCACATTATAAGCTATAGGATATACTCTATGTCTGAAAGCAGTCCTAGACAAAACACTTCAAGTGGTCAATGCTTACTCTGTTTATGAATGAAATCAGGCATATTCCAAAAATACAATCAGCCACAAACCTAAATACAATTCATTATGTGGTTATATATTTTGATATTTAATAAGAAAGTCAGATTTTTTTGAGGGTAGTGAACACACAATACAATATACAGATGATGTATTATAGTACTGAAATCTATATACTTTTTTATTAACCAATGTCACCCCAATAAATTCAATTTAAAAAGTCAGATTTTTTCTTTTTATTAAACTCATCACTTATTTATGCCTTTAAATTAAAAGAAGATACTCTTGTCAATATGGTTTACAGCGGTCGCCAACCGGTGGTCCGCGGATTACTGGTGGTCCATGAGGTCCAAAAGGTTGGTGACCGCTGGCTTAGAAGGAATTTCTCCCATGAGGTGGAAAACTCTCCAAATAAGGCAACTAGTAAAAAGAGGGCTTACTGGAAGTATAAAAACTAACATCTGTGTAACTATTATCTATGAGGCATTGTGTTGGGTGGTTTCATGCTATCCTATCTAATTAGTAAACCAAATGTGTTAAAATTCAAAATTTAAATATACTTACAAACTTATACATACCATGTTTGATAAAGCTACTCTGTCTTTAGGAACAACCAATGAGATATCAAAAGTGGCTTTGATGGCAGGCTCATCCCAGCAAGGAAAAGCTCTCCGAGCATCAGTAGCCTCAAAAAAAAAAAAAAAAAAAAGAATATAAAATGTAAGTATCACTGATTACCCTGGCAGTCTATTTCACAAAGTAACTGCCATCTCTCCCTCTCTATTTCTATCATTCATTCACTTGTTCAAATATTTACTTTCTACTCAGTGCCAAGCAACCAGCTAAGCACTGACTACAAAGAAACACAAGGCTTACTATCATTGCCACATAGTAAGGAACTAGATCTTCTACAGATCATAACAATTTATAGCATCGATTTTCAACCAGTGTGTCCCAAGAATTTTTAAAACATGCAATACCTGGCTATTTAATCAAGGGCACTGACCTCTTTTTCCTTAGATTATCAAATAAAGAAATGATAACAGCCAACACAACAATAGCTGTCCTGTGTGAATAAATAAAAATTATACCCATTTTTGCCATATTGGCAAAAAACGTATTTTTTCGTGTGCCATAGAATTTTAGTAGTTAATGTGTGCCATAGAATTTTAGTAGTTTATGTGTGCCATGAGATGAAAAGGGTTGAAAATCACTGGTTTATAGTATTAGAGTTATTTATAATATATATATATATTATATTTTGTTGATTTTTAGAGAGAGAGAGGAAGAGGGAGAGGGAGAGAGAGAAACATCAATGTGAGAAACATTGCCTCCTGTTTGCACCCTGACCAGGAATCGAACCCATAACCTTTTGGTGTATGGGACGATGCTCCAACCAAGCCCCACTGGCCAGGGCTATAATTATATTTTTTTAATAAAAATATTTCAAAAATGTAATGCAAATGGCTCAATGTTAACACAACAAGAGCATAGGGAGAGTCAATAGTATACTGTAAGGATTCAGAACTGGGAAAATATGATAGGTTGCCTCTCTGGCTTTTATTTCAAAAGTAAAAATATTTTCAGAATCTTTGATGTACTTTGTTCTTTATCTGGAATGTTAGCAATGGGAATAAAGACAGACGTTCTATCAATTCTAAGCAGGTAATTTGTTCAATGGCATTTCCATATACTAAACATAAAACTGTCACCACTTGACCTACTTAAATAGACTTCATTCTTTCTTTAAAAGTAAAAACAGAGCACAGTTGTTAAAGCAAAATAAAATTTAGTGGTTCAGTAGAATATCAGCTGCAAAAGGAAGGATTTAAATAAAAGAACAAAACAGAAAAAAAACCCCACTAATGACAATATTCTGTGTCATGAAAAGAAGTAACAAAATATGCAGAAGTAGAGAAGCCCTGAAAAAGGTTTTCTAAAGAGGAAAAATATTAGATGGCTGATTGCACTCTCAAAAAAATTAAATTATAAAAATTCTATCAAAGAATAAATAAGACATTTGCAAAGTAAGTAGAGTGTAAGAAAAGAAATGGTAGTATAAAAAACTTAAATTAGGAGAAGCAGTACAGAAATAAATTTATACTAGAGGAAATTAAATGAATGATACAAATAACAAAATTTAAAGGTTTCTGAAATATTCAAAGGATGAAGTGATGAAAGCAATCAAAGGCACATTTGAGCGATAGACACTAGAGTTACACCTATTGTTAGCTGATGTTCCTGAAGAAGAGCTCAGAATGTGTATATGCAAACACACACACACACACACACACACACACACACACACACACACACAAATACATGCAGGTAATTTTTCAATACCTGAATTGCTTTTATACTATGTACCTTTCTTTTTTTTTAATTAGTATGACAATAAATTTTTATGTCACAATCCATAACAATGGGCCTCATAATGAATATTCAATGTACCAGTACCATGATCTACTTAAGTAGGCCCAAATGGAGTCAACATAATAAATACATAAAGTCGGAAATGTTCTGGTTTTTAATCATTTAAAATCTATGAAGAAATTCAGTAATATCTCTAACTCAGATTCTAAAATTAGTTCATACTAAATTAGAAAGTGAAGTTTTAAATTCATTTCTGCACCTTAAGCTATGAACTTTGGCCAAGTTACAGAATGCAAATAAATAAATTTCCTCATCTGTAAAATGGAAGGACACTATTATATCTGCTCTGGTTATCCAACAAGGCTGATATAAAGAAGAAATCCAATAATCTATGTAAAAATATTCTCTGCCTATTTAAGAATACAGGTCATACAGAAGACATGATTACAGCTTTCTGGAAAACCAACTTCCTTCTTTAATAGGCAATTAAGACATATTGGTCATTTGTCAGCTTCACTGTACAACAAGCCAGTGGTAGCAGTATTATCTTTGTCTTCTTCACCTTCCATATCTTCATACTCCTGATCTCCCACATTTAAGGTACAGACAGTTTTCTTCTTCATTTCTCCTTGAAAAGGGGTTCCCTCAGGCCGAGGTCGAAGCGCTGGCTCCGCTGGCGGCGGCCCCATGGCAGGTCCCTAGGTCCCCGTCACACCACTGCCAAGTTCCTCAACATGGACTCCTTAGTCCACTTGGAGATGTTCGGGGGACCCTATGTACCTTTCTTAATTAAAATTATCCTTAGTATCTGATGCCTGTGGTTTTTCTTACTAAATTAATAGTAATGCTGTTTCCCTCCCTCTTATAATGAAAATAATTGGCTGAATATAAAATTAAAATCTAAAATCATAAATATAAGTATGGCCAAAGGCACCTAGCAACAAATAATCACACAAATAATAGAATAAACCTTTGTCAGAATATCTCATTTAAGATCGTAATACTTCAGAAAAGAATACCATACCTCAAACTGTGTGACAGCAGCATAGCGTACCTCTCCAGAAGGGGTAGTATATTTACTTCTATAGAAACCTTTCATTTTGTCATTCAGCTCTCCAACAAAATCTATCTTTAAGGTTCCTGTACCTGTGATTGAAGATAAATGAAAACCACTTTTAGGGAAATGTTAAGTACAAGTTATCAAAAATATGTCCTTAAGGCACTAATTCGACAGGCTATTTACAATGTTTAAATCAATCCTTCCTTTCTCAAACACTCCTCCTGGTGATGGAAAGAATATAGTATTTACTAAAGTACACGGCAGACTAATCCTAAAGTAAACTTAAAGTCATGTTTAGGGTGGGTAACTGCTTAGAAAGTTCTTCAACTTTATTATTAGTCTCAAATGACCACTACATGAAGATAAAAACAGAAAAGGAAAGAAACATTTATTATTAAACTAGAGGCCAGGTGCATGAAATTCGTGCACTTGGGGGAGGGGGGTCCTCAGCCTGGCCTACGCCCTCTTGCAGTCCAGGAGCCCTCAGGGGATGTCCAACTGACAGCTTAGTGCTGCTGTGGAGGCAGGAGAGGCTCCCGCCACCGCCGCTGCACTCACCAGCTGTGAGCCTGGCTTCTGGTGCAGTGACCAGCCGTTCGGTCGATTTGCATATTAGCCTTTTATTATATAGGATGTATAACATGCTATTGTGTTTTAAAAGTATTTATAAACTTGGAAGTAGGTATTGTCTCTATTTGCTCAGATGAGGAAACAGGCTGCAAAGTTAAATAACTTGTCCAAGATCACACAATTAGTTAAGTAGCAAAAATGAGATAAAAACTTAAGCCCTGACCGGTTTGGCTCAGTGGATAGAGCATTGGCCTGTGGACTGAAGGGTCCCAGGTTTGATTCTGGTCAAGGGCATGTACCTGGATTGTGGGCACATCCCCAGTAGGGGGTGTGCAGGAGGCAGCTGATTGATGTTTCTCTCTCATCGATGTTTCTAGCTCTCTATCCCTCTCCCTTCCTCTCTGTAAAAAATCAATAAAATATATTTTAAACAAAACTTAAACCTGTTTAATCTAAAATTCATGCTTCCTGCCCATTTTACCATGTAAATTGGTCCTTTTAGATTAATTCATGTCAATACCTCTATCATTAAGACAAGGCACTATCTGCTCAATCTAAATGGAACAGTGATTCCATACTTTTGTAAGGAGCCACAGGGAATACCAATGATTTGATCATCCAGAGGGCATAAAACATCTTAGAGCCACCTCAATCATTTGAAATCTGATATTAAAGAAATACATTTAATCAATAATTATTAAATACAAATAAAAATGAATATTCAACCTGAATATATATTCTACTAGAGGCCCAGTGCATGAATTCATGCATGGGTGGGGTCCCTCGGCCTGGCCGGCAATCAGGGGCTGATCAGGGCCATCTCGCCCAGTCCTGATTGGGGCCAATTATGGCCGGCCAGCCAGCCGGCTGGCCAGCTGTGGGGGAGGGACCACAGGAGGTTGGTCGGCTGTGGGAGGTTGGCTGGCTGTGGGAGGTTGGCTGTGGGAGCACACTGACCACCAGGGGGTAGCTCCTGCATTGAGCATCTGCCCCCTGGTGATCAGTGTGAGTCATAGCTACCATCTGGTCATCCTGTCATAACGTCAGTTAGGCTTTTATATATATAGACTAGAGGCCCGGTGCACAAAAATTTGTGCACTCGGGGGGAAGCGGGGGGTCCCTCAGCCCGGCCTGTGCCCTCCCCCAGTCTGGGACCCCTCGGGTGGCTTAGGCCTGCTCCCGGGTGGCAGAGTGCAGGCCCAATCCCTAGGTGCAGCCCCTGG
Organism: Myotis myotis; assembly: GCF_014108235.1. Classification (NCBI taxonomy): domain Eukaryota; kingdom Metazoa; phylum Chordata; class Mammalia; order Chiroptera; family Vespertilionidae; genus Myotis; species Myotis myotis. The sequence continues at coordinate 9,437,474 of NW_023416321.1, read as the reverse complement.
TCGGGCTCAGAGCAGGGCCGATTGGGGAGTTGGGGCACCGCCCCCTGTCACACTCAAGGCAGGGTTGATGGGGAGGTTGCGGCGCCACCCCCTGTCACACACAGAGTAGGGCCCATCAGGGGGGTTGGGGCTCCATACCCTGTCACGCACAGAGCAGGGTCGATCAGGGGGTTGGGGAGCTCCCCCCTGTCACACACAGAGCAGGGCCCATCAGGGGGTTGGGGAGCTCCCCCCTGTCATGCACAGAGCAGGGCCAATCAGGGGGTTGAGGAGCTCCACCCTGTCACTCACAGAGTAGGGTCGATAGGGGAGTTGGGGCATCGCCCCTTGTCACACACAGAGCAGGGCGGATCAGGGGGTTGGGGCGCCGCACCCTGTCACACTCAGGGCAGGGCCGATCAGGGGGTTGGGGCACCGCCACTGTCACACTCAGGGCAGGGCCGATGGGGAGGTTATGGCTCTACCCCGTCACACACAGAGCAGGGCCCGTGGGGGGGGGTTGGGGCACTGTACCCTGTCACACACAGAGCAGGGCTGATCAGGGGGTTGGGGCGCCGCCACTGTCACTCAGGGCAGGGCCGATGGGGAGGTTATGGCTCTACCCCGTCACACACAGAGCAGGGCCCGTGGGGGGGGGTTGGGGCACTGTACCCTGTCACACACAGAGCAGGGCTGATCAGGGGGTTGGGGCGCCGCCACTGTCACTCAGGGCAGGGCCGATGGGGAGGTTATGGCTCTACCCCGTCACACACAGAGCAGGGCCCGTGGGGGGGGTTGGGGCACTGTACCCTGTCACACACAGAGCAGGGCCGATCAGGGGGTTGGGGCGCTGCCACTGTCACACTCAGGGCAGGGCCGATGGGGAGGTTATGGCTCTACCCCGTCACACACAGAGCAGGGCCCGTGGGGGGGTTGGGGCACTGTACCCTGTCACACACAGAGCAGGGCCGATCAGGGGGTTGGGGCGCTGCACCCTGTCACACACAGAGCCGCAGGGTGATCAGGGGGATGGGGAGCTCCCCCTTATCAGGCACAGAGCAGGGCTGATCCGGAGGTTGGGGTGTCTTCCCCTGTCACGAACAGAGCAGGGTGGATAGGGAGGTTGTGGCCCGGCCCCCTGTCACACACAGAGCCGCTGATCCCGGTGCCGGGAGGCCTCGCGGCTCTGCTGATCCCGGTGCTGGGAGGCGTATTACCCTTTTACTATATAGAATAGAGGCCTGGTGCACGGGTGGGGGGAGGCTTGTTTGCCCTGAAGGGTGTCCTGGATCAGAGTGGGGGTCCCCACTGGGGTGCCTGGCCAGTCTGGGTGAGGGGCTGAGGGCTGTTTTCAGGCTGGCGGGTGACTGAAGCTCCCAACCGCTCCTTTTTTTCTTTTTCTTTTTTATATTCTGGACCAGCTTTAGCTCTGAGGCTTGGCTCCAGCTCTTAGACCTCAGCTGCTGAAAGCAGGTATCTGGTTTGTTTGGGTTCTATAATTGAAACACTGTTTCAACTCCAGCTCTGAGATCCCGGCTGGCTGAAAACAGGTTTCTGGGGTTTTGTTTAGCTTCTATATTTGTAACAATGTTTCAAACTGCAAGCTCAGAGGCCGGCAGTGACAGGTGGGGAATGTTGGAGTCCTCCATCACTGAAGCAAGCAAGCCTCATGTTCGCTTCAAGCTGCCTGGCTGCCGGCCGCCATCTTGGCTGGCAGTTAATTTGCATATCGCCCTGATTAGCCAATGGGAAGGGTAGCGGACGTACGGCTAATTACCATGTTTCTCTTTTATTAGATAGGATTGTTGTACAAATACAAAACCAACTCAGACAAAATGGAATATTTTGGTGAGTACATATACTTTTTTCATAAAAGAAATTATCTAGTAGTCATCTACTAAACTCAGATGCACGACAAAATAATAATCCCATCCTACATTTTACAAATCAAGTCACATACACAAAAAAACAGAAAAATGTTGACTTAAAAAATGATCCTTTTAAAGTGCCTATACATATATATTACAGGATCTATAGCAGTGATGGCGAACCTTTTGAGCTCGGCGTGTCAGCATTTTGAAAAACCCTAACTTAACTCTGGTGGTGCTGTGTCACATGTAGAAATTTTTTGATATTTGCAACCATAGTAAAACAAAGACTTACATTTTTAATTACTTTTCTCTTTTAAATATATTTTATTGATTTTTTACAGAGAGGAAGGGAGAGGGATAGAGAGTTAGAAACATTGATGAGAGAGAAACATCGATCAGCTGCCTCCTGCACACCCCCCACTGGGGATGTGCCCACAACCCAGGTACATGCCCTTGACCGGAATCGAACCTGGGGCCCTTCAGTCCACAGGCTGATGCTCTATCCACTGAGCCAATCCGGTTAGGCAAGACTTATATTTTTGATATTTATTTTATATGTTTAAATGCCATTTAACAAAGAAAAATCAACCAAAAAAATGAGTTCGCGTGTCACCTCTGACACACGTGTCATAGGTTCGCCATCACTTATCTAAAGTGTGGAAGTATAATGAATCAAGATATAGTAGAACTATAAATTAATTAGCCAATCAAACTTTTATATCATAAAGTTTTAAACTGTCATTTTAGAATGCCATGAAACAATGACACTGACAATGTTCAAAATGCTCTTGTATTTCTCCCTCTATCTTTCAAACATATCATCTTGGATGTTCAAAAACTCAAATCTTCATCTTCCAAAATTGAATTTGCTTTTCAGAAAGATCCAAAAGTTATAAAGAGTCCAAGTCTACGGAATAAGTGAATGATGATGAGCTGTCAACCATTTCTAAACAACACTAAGTGTATTTATTAATACTTAAACTGATGATTTTCTTACGTGCCACAAGCTGGTTCTGAAAGTAATTTCAAGTGACAATTTCAGACCTTTGCACCAAATTCATCACTAAAGTAAGTTCCACATTCTTAAAGTAATCATGCTGGGAAAACAACTCAATTGAAGTTCAATTGAATAGACATTTGTGATTTTTTATTTTTATTTTTTTATTATTTTTTTTTAAATAGATGCACCCTTATGTTCATTGCAGCGTTCTTTTTTTTTTTTTTTTTTAATATATTTTATTGATTTTTTACAGAGAGGAAGGGAGAGAGATAGAGAGCCAGAAACATCGATGAGAGAGAAACATCGATCAGCTGCCTCCTGCACATCTCCCACTGGGGATGTGCTCGCAACCCAGGTACACGTCCTTGACCGGAATCGAACTTGGGACCTTTCAGTCCACAAGCCGACGCTCTATCCACTGAGCCAAACCGGTTTCGGCAACATTTGTGATTTTTTAAAAAATATATATTTTTATTTATTCCAGAGAGGGAGAGAGAGATAGAAACATTAATGATGAGAGAGAATCATTGATTGGCTGCCTCCTGCATGCCCCCTACTGGGGATCAAGCCCGCAACCTGGGCATGTATGTGCCTTTGACCAGAATCGAACTCAGGACCTTTCAGTCTGCAGCCAACGCTCTATCCACTGAGCCAAACTGGCTAAGGCTGTGATTATTTTTTACAAATGAGACATTCCGGCCTGGTTGGTGTGGCTCAGTGGTTGAGTGTCAACCTATGCACCAGGAAGTCATGGTTCAATTCCCAGTCAGGGCACATGCCCGGGGTTGTGGGCTCAATCCCAGTGTGTGGTGTGCAGGAGGAAGCCAATCAATGATTCTCTCTCATCATTAATGTTTCTATCTCTCCCTCGCTCTCCTTTCCTCTCTGAAATCAATAAAAATATATATTTTTTAAATCAGACATTCTGTCTTAAGGGAACAATGAATAGTTTTTTTCTTTTAAAGAGAATGATAGATTACTAGGATAGTAAATGTGAATATAGTAAAAGAATCTAAAAGAGTTCTAAATTACTGATAAATAAAAAATTTAACTATAAAATTTCTCTCTTTAGGAATTCACTGACTTTTTTTTTTTTTTAAAAAGCAGATATATCAACATTAATAAAGTTTACAAGGAATATCTAATAGATTATCAAAACCCATTCCTTCTATGTTACAATTCCATTAATAGAACTGGTAAGTCTGTTTTCACTAAGTTAACTGTTACGGTGTCTTTTATATAACTCAGATTCCATGGTAAATCTACTTTCAACTTTCCCTATTTGGAATAAAACTCAAAACTAAATAAGAAAGGCTGCTTACACTTTTACTTGGTTTTAAATCTCCAAGGCCATCAAACCATAACAACATACTGACAGTGACCACTGCCAAAAGTGGCATACTAAACAAAATACAAAGTATTAGGAAGGGTTATTACCTGAAATTCAAACAAAACAGAAGTTGAAAATGTTTTTTAATCATTAATAAATTTAATTAGTGTCACATTGTACAATATTAATAACAAAGTATTTATTATTAATGTAGTAGAATTTTAGGCCAAGAAAGAGCAGGAGAAGAAAGAACTTTTTAAAAATTAATTTCACTTATCAAATTTACACCATATTGAAGAACTGATTGCCAGGTTGTCTAATTTTATACCTATTTGCACATATAATTTACAATGCTTCCTCAAATTACATATAATATTTTGATACCCAATATTTATCTGCTTGGAATGATAACCCTTTTAAAACATACAATGAACTCATTTATAAATTAAACAACTGAAAAATTGAGACTTCCACAAAAACTTTAATTGTTTAATATTTAGGAGAGTATGATAATTGTTATAAAAACTGAAGATCTTGAAATACTTTAATACAAATTTAATGAGCCTACTAAATAAAATCAAATCAAAGACATTATAGAAAAAGAGTAAAGATCTTTGCCTCTGTGTGATCGTTTCTTATGATCCTCAAAATGTTAGTATCTTTTAGTGTTTCTCCAAATAAATGCCATTCTACAGGATCCTTAAGCACTGATTCTGAGGTTGTTAGGTCTTACAAAGATTATGGTAACTGCCCTAGCCGGTTTGGCTCAGTGGATAGAATGTTGGCCTGAGGACTGAAAGGTCCTGGGTTCGATTCCAGTCAAGGGCATGTACCTTGGTTGTGGGCACATCACCAGTAGGGGGTGTGCAGGAGGCAGCTGATTGATGTTTCTCTCTCATCGATGTTTCTAACTCTCTGTCCCTCTCCCTTCCTCTCTGTAAAAAAAAAAAAAATCAATAAAATATATTAAAAAAAAAAAGATTAGCCGAAACTGGTTTGGCTCAGTGGATAGAGCGTCGGCCTGCGGACTGAAAGGTCCCAGGTTCGATTCCGGTCAAGGGCATGTACCTGGGTTGCAGGCATATCCCCAGTAGGAGATGTGCAGGAGGCAGCTGATCAATGTTTCTCTCTCATCGATGTTTCTAACTCTCTATCTCTCTCCCTTCCTCTCTGTAAAAAAAATCAATAAAATATATTTTTAAAAAAAAAAAAAAAAGATTATGGTAACTTAACACTATTCTAAAATGGTGCCAATTTCAGAAAAGATATTTTACTTAGAGAGAGAGGATGGGGGAGAGAGAGAGAGAGAGAGAGAGAGAGAGAGAGAGAGAGAGACAGACAGACAGACAGACAGACATCAATGGGAGAGCAGAACATCAATGGGCAGCCTCCTGCATGCCCCCTACCAGGGATCAAGTCCACAATCCAGGCATGTGCCCTGACCGAAAATCGAACTGGCAACCTTTTGGTGCATGGGAAGATGCTCAATCAACTAAGCCACGCTGGCCAAGGCTATTTTAACCTCTTTAAATGGCTAAGCATGGAATTCTAGGTTGAAAATTAAGATTCTCATAACTTAATTTAAATGGCTCTTTAAATGGCTCTTTAAATAACTCTTTAAATGGCTAAGCATGGAATTCTAGGTTGAAAATTAAGATTCTCATAACTTAATCTAATGAAGGAATGGCTTCATTAGAGTCCAATTTCCATTCTTTTTTTTTTTAATATGTTTTTTATTGATCTGGGGGGGGGTGAGGGGAAGGGAATAAGGGAAAGGGGAGCAGGGAGGAAGAGGGAAGGGGAGGGGGAGAAGGAAACGGAGAGGGAGAGGGAGAGGGGGAGAGAGAGAGAGAAACACTAATGAGAGAGAACCATTGGTTGGCTGCCTCCTGCCCCCTGGGATCAAGTCCACAATCTGGGCATGTGCCCTGACCAGGATTCCAATGGCAACCTCAACCAACTGAGCCACACTGGCCAGGGCTAGTTTACATTCGTGATGGTAAATCAACTGCTATTCTGATCCCTGAACTTTGGGGGAAATTTCAATTTTTAAGTTATATTCTTAGGTATCTGTTAATACATGATCATAGCAAAACATTTATATTTATAATAATTTCATTAAAAAATCCTAGTTAGAAAAAGGCAAAATGAAAGGTCATTAAGAGCCCTGAATAAAAGATAACTTGTCCAATTAAATTTTTTTCTAAAAATACTTTTCTATTAAGGCAATGTATTCTCAGTTTAAAAATTATGAAAACCAGAGAAAGGTATTAATCAGAATAAAAATCATCAATTATGTCAACAACCAGACATATAATTTTATTTGTACCATTTCAGAGATATGATTCATCACCCTGTATATGTAATTTTGTATTCTGCTTTTTAATTTCACATTATAATAAGCACTTTACAGTGTTAAGAATTCACAAACCTCACTTTTAATTGCTATATATATTCCACCAGACAGACATGTCCTAATATGTCATAGCTTGATTATTTCCTTAATGTTGGACAAACACATTAATTCCAATTTTTTACTACCTTAAGTAATGTCTCCATAGATATCCTCGGCATAAAGCCTTTTCCATATTCTTTAGGATATATTTCTATTACCAGAATTGCTAGGTCAGAAGATATAAACATGTTTAGTCTTTTGAAACATATTTCCAGACGGCTTCTAAATAAATTACATGGATTTACACTTCCACCAATAATATCAAGTCAGTCACATTATCAAGAATATTTTTTTTTTTTTGCTGAAACCGGTTTGGCTCAGTGGATAGAGCGTCGGCCTGCGGACTGAAAGGTCCCAGGTTCGATTCCGGTCAAGGGCATGTACCTGGGTTGTGGGCACATTCCCAGTAGGAGATGTCCGGGAGGCAGCTGATTGATGTTTCTCTCTCATTGATGTTTCTAACTATCTCTCTCCCTTCCTCTCTGTAAAAAATCAATAAAATATATTAAAAAAAAAAAAAAAGAAGAAGAAGCCACTAATGCAATTTAAAAAAAAAAAAAAAGAATATTTTTTGCGTCCTGGCCGGTTTGGCTCAGTGGATAGAGCATCAGCCTGCAGACTCAAGGGTCCCAGGTTCGATCCCGGTCAGGGGCATGTACCTTGGTTGTGGGCCCATCCCCAGTGGGGGGTGTGTAGGAGGCAGCTGATTGATGTTTCTAACTCTCTATCTCTCTCCCTTCCTCTTTGTAAAAAATCAATAAAATATATTTTTTAATAAAAAAGAAAAGAATATTTTTTACATTTCAGCTTACAGAACAGACAAAAACTGATATATCAATAACTGTTGTTTTGATATTTTTCATGACTAGGAAGCTGAATACTAGTATCTCTTCACATTTTTTCTGTGTTGTTTTTTTTTAATATATATATTTTTTATTGAGTTCAGAGAGGAGGGGAGAGGGAGAGATAGAAACATCAATGATGAGAGAGAATCACTGACTGGGGAGCAGGGAGCAAAGCTGCAACCCAGGTAGGTGCCCTTGACTGGGAATGGAACCCGTGACCCTTTGGTTCTTGGGCCAACAGTCTAACCACTTAACCTCACTGGCCAGGGCTAATCAAAGTCCTAGTGCTTTACCAACAGATTTGTATATAATTTTTCCCACTATTTTAAGTTTGGAAAGTCTTCTATTTTCTTTTTGGTTTTATATCTAATAATAACATATTAACAAATCTTTCCTTCCATGCCCTCACTAACATTATATCTATCTAGTCTCCAGCTGTACATCAAAATTATCTATGGCATATTCATCTCAGAGATTTGGATTCAATTAGTTAAAGATGGAGCTAAGTAAATGTATTTTTAAAAAGCTGAAACTGAAAAGGTGAAAAACAATGCTTTATGTTCGAGGGTAAAATGAGCATTAATTTTGGGTTTTTTCTCTCTCTCTCTTATTTTCCCTCTGGTGGTCCAAAAGTTGCAATATACCTGACTTTAATCTGCTTAAAACATGAGTGGGGGAAATGGCATACAATAAATTTCTTTGGAAGAAGCACGCTGCCACTATTCTTCATCGGACTTTACAAAAGCCACATCTCTTACCTGGTTGGAGAGTACTAGGAAAAGACAAGGTGACTTTTTCATCTTCATTCTGATAGTTAAATCCTGTAGCATGTATTTCTGGAATGGAAAAAAAAAGTTACAATAAATCTGACTGAACTAATAAGGTTAAATGCAGACTGCAGCAATTAACATTTTCAAGAGCAAAATCTCTACTAAAACGAAATACCACACGTGGTATTTTGTGGAAGAGCCACACTCAAGGGGCCAAAGAGCCGAATGTGACTCGCGAGCCACAGTTCGCCGACCACTGGTAGCCAATGTGGCTCACTAGACTGAACACTGTCCCATGCACCAAGAGGTCACTGGTTCAATTTCAGTCACGTTACTTGCCCGGAATGCAAGCTCAATCCCCAGTAGAGGGCGTGCAGGAGGCTGCTGATTGATGTTTTTCTATCATAGATATTTCTATCTCTCCCTCTCCCTTCCTCTCTCTTTCTTAAAAAAAAAAAAAAAAAAAAAAAAATCAATAAAAAAACACACACCCTCCCTTTTTTTTTTTTTTGAAGAGAGAGAGGTAGCTGCCCTGGTTGGTGTGGCTAAATGGTTAGAGTGTTGGCCCATGCACCAAAAAGGATCATGGGTTTGATTCCTGGTCAAGGGCACGTACCTGGGTTGCATGTCCAATCCCTTGCCCTGGTCAGGAGTGTGCAGGAGGCAACTAATCAATGTGTCTCTCTCACATAGATGTTTCTCTCTCTCTCTCTCTCTCTCTCTCTCTCTCTCTCTCTCTCTCTCTTTCTCTCTCTTTCCCTTCCTCCCTCCCTCTTCCTCTTTGTCCTCTGCCCCTCTCTCCCTTCCACTCTCTCTAAAAATCAATGGCAAAAAGTATCCTTGGGTGAGGATTAACAAAAAAAATTTTTTTAATAAAAAATATAAGACAGAGAGGTAGCCTTATCACCCACAGGTTTAAGTCTGATACAGGAAACAGTGATTCAGATTTAATAACACTCCATGAGCCAGGCAAGATGCCCACAATCCATTCTTTTTTTATGAATCACCCAAAGACTGAATTGCCAATGTTTCTAATATCATTATAGTTCAAATATCTTTATAAAGCCAAAATCTTTACAAAACCAAAAAGAAAATGTAATTTCAGACTTTAAAAGAACTTTAATAAATTACTCATTTTATAGATGAAGAAAATGAAGTAAAATTCATTCTACTATCATATGCTAGCTCCTAAATTTGAACAGAAACTCAAGAACTGGCACATACACAATACTGATGAACTCTACTGAAACAATGACTTTTGCTGGCAAAAACTAGATCTTAACCTATAGGAAAGCCAAGAATCAACTTAACACTTAAGATCAAGCATGTCAAACTCGTGGCCTACAGACCACATGCGGTCCACAATGAATATTTTTGCGGCCCGGCCAATATAACAGTATGTAAGAAACGTTTTAATAAAAATTTCGTAACTTAATTTTTACAATATCTTGTTATACATAATTATTAATAACGAACTACAACGTTCGCTAATGACTGATTGCTATAATCATGTTGCATTCATTTCCCTTACACGCCGGCGCACCATTTCTCTCCACTAATGCTAGCAGCGAATATTTTAGCTGCCAATGACCACGTCATTAGTCTTGTACTGACTTGTTTGGTGTGCGCAACAGAAAATATTTTGCTTTCGGAGAACAAGAAAAATAGGTTTATTTGCATTACACTTATTAATCTGTGCAGTTATTCAGTGTCCGGTAAGTTAATGTTCAAAAATATTAATTTTTAATATGTTCTATTATTTTATGTTAACAATTACTCATTTATTTCAGCCTTTGTATTCAGCATGTCTCTATCAAAATAGACCTACATTTCTATGAAAATTGAAGCATTTGTTTTTTTGTGGTCCACGTAAACTTAAACCTTGTTTATTTGACCCATGTTAGCCTTTGAGTTTGACATGCTTGCTTAAGAATGTAGAAAAAGCCCTAACTGGTTTGGCTCAGTGGATAGAGCATCAGCCTGCGGACTGAAGGGTCCCAGGTTTGGTTCTGGTCAAGGGCATGTACCTTGGTTGTGGGCACATCCCCAGTAGGTGGTGTGCAGGAGGCAGCTAATCGATGTTTCTACCTCTCTATCCCTCTCCCTTTCTGAATCTCTATCCCTCTCCATTCCTCTCTGTAAAAAATTAATAAAATATATTTTTTAAAAAGAATGTACAAAAAAGCTTCAAACTGGTAAGAAATGAAAATGGAAAAACAAAAGAATAGCAGTTTTAAAATTGAAACAATCAAATATTGTATTGCTAGGTTCCATTAATGTACACATCAACTATATTATATTACATGTGTACAAAAAAGAGTAAAATTTCCTCCAAAATTTTCTCTTATAAAAGAGAGAGTAGCCATGTATTTGAATTTTTTAAAAGTCTCATATATTATCGGATACTCTTCTAATTACTTTACACTGAAAAATGTACTACTCTGCAAATATACATTAGAGTTTGAAATAACCTTGGTCAACATAGTTTTGGATATTCTGTAAATATCCACCATTCATCCAGTAGCTCTGGGCAAAAATATGGAATCATCCTAACTGCCTTCCTCCATGTGTGTCTGTCTGTCTCTCATACCATACATCCAATATGCAGATTCAATAGCCTATACCTTTAAGCCCAGACTATTTAATGCCTCCACCACTACAGCCCCAGTCCAATATACCATTATTTCTCTCCTAGACCACTACACAGTAGCATCCTGTTTCTATTCTTGCTGCCTTATATTCTTCTTCACACATCAGCCAGAGTAATGAGAGATCAAAGCCTCTAATAGAGTCCCAAAATATTCAGCATGAAAGGCTCAGTCTGTTTGAAGTTGACAATTATTTGTTAGAGACAACAACAAAAAGCACTCACCATAAAAGAAAAAATTTCATAGATCAGAATTAATATTTAAAACTTGTGATTATTAAAATACACTGTTAAGAAAATGAATAGGCAAATCATGTGCATGTATTTTTTTTGTCATCTATATGACAAAGAACTTGTATCCAGAGATACATAAACACTTCTACAACTCAATGATAAAAAAAAAAAACAACAGCAACTAAATTAAAACATAGGCAGAAACCTAAACAATTTCATAATGGAAAATACATGAATTTTGCCAAATTTCATTGGGGGGGGTTACTTTTGACACAGCTTATAGGTATACCACTCTCACTGGTGCACAAAAGATGTCCTATGTACTGTTTATAATTGCCAAAAAAGTGAGGGATAACCAAGATGTGTAATATTAAGAAATGGCTTAGTAAAATGATATATCTATACAAAGGATTACTAGGCTTTTATGAGACATATCTACATATACTTCCTTAAAAGATGTAACACCAGATTAAGTTAAAAAAGCAAGTTGAAAACATTATATATATTATAATCTCACTTCTGTAATTAAAGAAAAAAATTGTGTGTATAAAAGAATTCCTATAAAATTATTAATATGGTTACTTCTAGAAGTGGAGGAGTAGGTGATACTATAAAGAAAAGAAAGAAGAGGACTTTCACATCTTATATTCTATATTGTTTTATTTTATTACAACATGTATGTATTTCTTTTATAATTTTAAAATATAAGCAAAACAATATATTAAATATAATTTAATGATGATAACCTATAATTGTTTTATAATTGTTCACATTTTTTAAATATATTTTATTGGTTTTTACAGAGAGGAAGGACAAGGGATAGAGAGTTAGAAACATCGATGAGAGAGAAACATCAATCAGCTCCCTCCTGCACACCTCCTACTGGGGATGTACCCGTAACCAAGGTACATGCCCTTGACCAGAATCGAACCTGGGGCCCTTCAGTCTGCAGGCCAACGCTCTATCCACTGAGCCAAACCAGTCAGAGCAATTGTTCACATCTTAAAAGTTATTTCTGTGCAATGTTTACAAAAGTATTTTAAACTTTAATAGCAATCTTCAGATCATCTTAATATTTGCTAATGATAATTTGTATATGGATTAAGGCCAATAACCTTTGAACCTACAAGTAGCTGCAAGAAATATCACTTGCTATAGTTCTCATAATGAATATGTTTCACATTTTAAAATGATGCATAGACTTTCGCTTTGGCTGTGACAGCTTAGCTGGTGTCAGAAAAACTATAAAAACTGGGTCAAAATGTTGTAAGTGTTTGCGAATCACACAAAAATTCGCTCTATATTCACAGGCTCTTTATTCATTTGTTGAATGTATTTATTGACTTCTAAGTAGAACATAGAAGCCAATAAAGAAAGAAGAGTCATAAAGTTTACAGCAGTCTCACTGGGCTGAGGAGAGAAAAACTGGAATTAAGGACTACCAAAGCAGCCAGGATTCAAGGCCAAGATCTCAGAAAAGTAGAATAACAGATAAAGTTTAACATTCTTCATTCAATTTCCCCTCAAGACATTTGCTGACTACTAGATTTAAGCAGTTTTATAATGGTATGGAACTAAAAATTAGATTTCAGGGCCTAAAAAGTAAGGGAAAACCTTAGTAAAGATTCCTGACAGGGCTACAAACCAGCAATAAGAGCAAATTGACAGGAAAAAAACAAACTTAACTAGATCAAGATGATCTCACTTAGTAAAACACTGAAAGCTTTTCCCCTATGATCCAGAACAAGATAAGAATGCCTGTTTTTGTCACTTCTATTCAATATAGTACTAGAGGTTCTAGCCAGACTAATTAAGCAAGAAAAGGAAATAAAAGACATCCAAACTGAAAAGGAAAAAATAATTATCTCTGTTCACAGACAAAATAATCTTATATGTAGAAAATCCTAAAAAGTTCCACAAAATAAAAACTAAACAAAAAAACCAAACAACTATGAGTTAATAAACAAATTCAGCAAAGTTATAGAATACAAAATCACCATTTAAAAAAAATCAGCTGCATTTCTATACACTAATGATGAACAATCTCAAAGGAATTTAACAAAACCATTCCAATAGTATAAAAAAGATATAATACTTAAGAACAAATTTAATCAAGGAAGTACAAGACCTACACACTGAAAATTACAAAACACTGCTGAGAGAAATTAAAGGATACACATTGCCCTGGACTGGTGGCTCCATTGGTTGGAGCACTGCATCGTACACCAAAAGGTTGTAGGTTTGATTTCCAGTCAGGGCACGTACAGGAGGCAAGAGATCAATGTTTCTCTCTCTCTCCCCAACCCCCCTCTAAAAATCAATAAAAACATAACTCCCCTCTAAAAATCAATAAAAACATATCCTCAGTGAGGATTTTTTTTTTCTTAATTAAATCTTTATTGTTCAGATTATTACATTTGTTCCTCTTTTTTCCCCCATAACTCCCCTCCTCCCAGTTCCCGCCCCACCCTCCGCCCTCACTCCCCACCCACTGTCCTCATCCATAGGTGCACGATTTTTGTCCAGTCTCTTCCCGCATCTCCCACACCCCTTTCCCCCCCAGGAATAGTCAGTCCATTCCCTTTCTATGTCCCTGATTCTATTATAATCACCAGTTTATTCTGTTCATCAGATTATTTATTCACTTGATTCTTAGATTCACTTGTTGATAGATGCATGTTTGTTGTTCATAATTTGTATCTTTACCTTTTTCTTCTTCTTCCTCTTCTTAAAGGATACCTTTCAGCATTTCATATAATACTGGTTTGGTAGTGATGAACTCCTTTAGCTTTTCCTTATCTGTGAAGCTCTTTATCTGACCTTCAGTTCTGAATGATAGCTTTGCTGGATAAAGTAATCTTGGTTGTAGGTTCTTGGTATTCATCACTTTGAATATTTCTTGCCATTCCCTTCTGGCCTGCAAAGTTTCTGTTGAGAAATCAGCTGACAGTCGTATGGGAACTCCCTTGTAGGTAACTGAGTTTCTTTCTCTTGCTGCTCTTAAGAGTCTCTCTTTGTCTTTTGCTCTTGGCATTTTAATGATGATGTGTCTTGGTGTGGTCCTCTTTGGATTCCTTTTGTTTGGGGTTCTCTGCGCTTCCTGGACCTGTAAGTCTATTTCTTTCACCAGGTGGGGGAAGTTTTCTGTCATTATTTCTTCAGATAGGTTTTCAATATCTTGCTCTCTCTCATCTTCTGGCACCCCTATAATTCTGATGTTGGTACGTTTGAAGCTGTCCCAGAGGCTCCTTACACTATCTTCGTATTTTCGGATTCTTTTTTCATTTTGCTTTTCCGGTTGGGTGTTTTTAGCTTCTTCGCATTTCAAATCTTTGCCTTGATTCTTGCGGTCCTCTGGTCTGCTGTTGGGAGTCTGTATAATATTCGTTATTTCAGTCCATGTATGTTTAATTTCTAGTTGGTTCTTTATCATAACATCAAGGGTCTCATTAGACTTGTTGAGGATCTCATTAAGTTTATCAGCGGCTTCTAGACAGTTCTTGAGAGACCTTAAAAGTGTGGTTCTGAACTGAATATCCTCCATTGACAGTTTTGTCCTGTTTCTTTGTCTCCGCATTTTTTTATGCTTTCTTGGTGCACCCCCTAGTGGTCTTTGTGTGCAGTCCTCCTGTAGTTAAGCCTTGATTGTTGTAGTTAATACTAGGGGGATTTGACCTCCAGGCCAGCTGGCTGTGTCATCAGTGAGGATTTTTTAAAAAGATACAAATAAATGGAAGGACATCTTCCATTCATGGATTTAGAAGACTTAATATTGTTAAGGTGTCCATAATATCCAAAGTTATCTACAGATTCAATGCAGTCCCTCTCAGAAGCCCAACAGTGTTTTTTGTAGAAATTTAAAAATCCATCCAAAAATTCATATGGAATCTCCAAGGACCCCAAAGAGCCAAAACAATCTTGAAAAAAGAACAAAGTTGAAGTCTCACATTTCCTGATTACACAGCTATAGTAATAAGAGAAAGAGAGAGAGAGAGAGAGAGAGAGAGAGAGAGAGAGAGAGAGAGAGAGAGAGAGAAAGTATAGTACTAGCATAAAGACAGATACAGACCAATGGAGTAGAACAGAGAGCCCCAAAATGAACTCTTCCATATATGGTCAAATGATTTTCAATGAGGGTGCTAAGACCAATGGGGGAAAAACAGTGTTGGGAAAACTGAATATACACATGCAAAAAAATGAATTTGGACCTTTTATATCATACTAGTGGCCCGGTGCACGAAATTCATGCACGGGGGATGGGAGGGGGCCCCTCAGCCCGGCCTGCACCCTCTCCAATTTGGAACCCCTCGGGGGATGTCCAACTGCCTCTCACAATCTGGGACCGCTGGCTTCTAACCGCTTGCCTGCCTGCCTGCCTGATTGCCCCTTACCCCTCAGCCTGCCTGCCTGATCGCCCCTAACCACCTCTGCCTGCCTGCCTGATTCCCCTAACTGCTCCCCTACCAGCCTGATCACTCCTAACTGCCTCTGCCTCGCCCCATACCTGGGACCCAGGATTCCCTCCTCTAGCCAGTTGCAGGCACCCAGGACCTGGGCTACCCTCCCTCTGGCCAGCCACAGGCACCCGGGCCACAGGGGATCATGGGCGGGCAGCTTGTCCCTCTCCTGGGCTGCAGCCTGGCTGGTCCCCATTCCTCTCTCGCAAGCCATTTATGCTTGACAGGTCCCCATTCCTCTTCCGCAAGCTCATTTGTGCTTGGCTGGTCCCCATTCTTCTCTCCCCAATGTCTGAGCCATTACCGCATGAGGGCGTGATGACCATTTGCATATTAGCTCTTTATTACATAGGATAGAAATTTTAACCAGATTCAGATATGGTAGGAATATGATCAATATGCTAAGGGCTTTAATGAAAAAAAGATATAATTCAAGAACTGGTAAATAATATAAACATAAAGATGGAAATTCTAAGAAAGAATAAAAAAGAATGGCAGAGTGCAGCCAGTGTGGCTCAGTTGATTGAGCATCATTCCATGCACCAGAAGGTCACTGGTTAGATTCCCGGTCAAGGCACATGCCCCAGTAAGGGGCATGAGAGAGGTAGCCAATCAATGTTTTTATCTCTCACTCCCTCTCTCTTCCTCCCTATGAAATCAATAAAAAAAAAACCAAAAAAAACACCACACCATATATTTTTTTTAAACGGTAGAGATAAAAAATACTGTAATAGAAATGAAGAATGCCTTTGAGGAGCTCATTATTAGACTGGACACAGCTGAGGGAAGAATTTGAGCTTCAAGGACATGATTATAGAAACTTCCAAAACTGAAAACTGAAAAACAAAGAGGAAAAAAAGACTGGGGAAAAAATAACCAAGAATAGTGGGAAAACTACAAAAGATAAAGCATACCCACAATGGGAATACCAGAAGAAGAAAGAGATAAAGGGACAGAAGCACTAATGACTGACAATTTCCTCAAATTAACGTCAGGCAACAAATTACAACTACAGGAAGCTCAGAAAGACCAAACAGGATAAATGTAAGAAAACAAACAAACAAACAAAACACGTAGGCATATCATATTCAAACATTAGGAAATCAACGATAAAGAAAAAAAATCTTGAAAGAAGCTAGAGGAAAAAGCACCTTACCTATAGAGAAGCAAGATAAGAATTACATTAGACTTCTCTTTTAGAAATTATGCTAGCAAGAAGAGAGTGGAGTGAAATATTTAAAGTGTTGAGAAAGAAAAAACACTAATCTAGAATTCTGTACCCTTCAAAATTATCCTTCAAAAGTGAAAGAGAGCCCAGCTGCAGTGGCTCAGTGGTTGAGTGTCAACCTATGAACCAGGAGGTCATGGTTCGATTCCCAGTCAAGGCATATGCCCAGGTTGCAGGCTCGATCCCCAGTGTGGGGCGTGCAGGAGGCAGCCAATCAATGATTCTCTCTCATCAATTGATGTTTCTCTCTCTCCCTCTTCCCTCATCTCTGAAATCAATAAAAATATATTTTTTTAAAAGTTGAATGTATTTATATGAGATACGTACTCTCCAGTTCAGCTTCTGTCCCAACATTCTTACTTTCCTACATCCAGCCCAATTCATTCAATTTTGTTATTTGCTTAACCCCAAGGGTAACTTTGGTTTGAGGCCCCTACCATATATCATTATTTTTATTATTAAAGTTATACTTGGAGCCCTAGCCAGTTTGGCTTAATGGATAGAGTGTTGGCCTCTGGACTGAAGGGTCCCGGGTTCAATTCCAGCAGGGAACATACCCGAGTTGCAGGCTTGATCCCCAGTGAGGGGCATGTAGGAGGCAGCTGATCAATGGTTCTCTCTCATCGTTGATGTTTCTATCTCTCTCTCCCTCTTCCTTCCTCTCTGAAATCAATAATATATATACATATTTTTTTAAGTTATACTTGGATTTCCTTTACATCAAATTTCTGTATGAAATTCTATATATTTCAATACATTTGTATTAGAAATTTTCCCTTCTCTTTCAAGCTTCCTGATTTGAGGGTTAGTGCTTAACTAGGTGAATATGTATTTTCAGAATGATACAGCAACTTTATTGCAAAAGAGATGGTGGTTTATTAATGTTATTATTAATGCACACATAATTATATGACAGAATATTTATTACTAATAGCTAAACAAAAGCTGATGATCAAGTGTCAGGAACCTTTCCTTTTTTTCAAGTTAATAGTTTTTTTTTGTTTTTTTTAATATATTTTATTGATTTTTTACAGAGAGGAAGGGAGAGAGATAGAGAGTTAGAAACACTGATGAGAGAGAAACATCGATCAGCTGCCTCCTGCACATCTCCCACTGGGGATGTGCCCGCAACCCAGGACCTTTCAGTCCGCAGGCCGACGCTCTAACCACTGAACCAAACCGGTTTCGGCTCAAGTTAATAGTTTTGCTTGAAATTATTCATGTTTGGCAATATTTCTCCTGACTAAGCTGTTTTATCCTTTTATTAAACACATACATGTATATATGCACACACTAAAAACTACAATCATACTTCAAGAATAAACATGCTATAGTTTGCATGCCTTATATGGATAAATCAAAGTGATGCTGGTGGATCTGAAACTATATATTATAATCTTATATGAAATATTATGTCACTGATGAAAAAGTTTTTTTCTTACAAACATATACCTGGCAGAGTATAGTGAGGGAAACATTGATACAAATCTTTTAAGTGATCATTTTCTATGTGGCTATGCCCAAGCCATCTATTAATGATAAATTAAAAGACTCTTTACCTGTCAGGACCTGAGTTCAGGCACTCAAAAGTTTCGTATTCCTTTTGCAGAAGCTGATGACAATACTAATCCCTGCACTGTGTAGGGAGGTGCATTCCTTGCACTGGCTTAAGTGCTAGTGATTTCACCAACCCTTGAAGTGCAGAACAGTAAAAAAACAGTTTTCAGCCGTTTTTCTTACTGATTTCTCATTTTTAAATTATTACAAAGTAAGATCTCAGATATATTTTAAAATAAATTAGTTCTGTTTTATAAAAGGCAGTGCCTTAGTTTAAAGAAACACATGCCAATGCCTTCAAATAACTTTCTAATTTTGCCTTAAAGCGCCAAGATTTGGTGGCTACAAACATGTAAATCGGTCTTGCAGAAGGCACCCAACAGTATTAATAGGTACTACATGAGATTAGGTGGGTTAATAAATGGTATCTCTCCTACTGACTCATTTGTTTCCCTGCCATCAGCATACAGCCCTGGGAAGAGCTGGATGTCAAATTCATAACTACTAGTTTATAAAGAAACAACATGTTATACTCTCTCATAAGATAAAAATAAAAAATGTTGCCCTGGCTGGCATAGTCAGTGGTTAGAGTGTTGAGCTGCATACCAAAAGGTCTCAGGTCCGATTCCCAGTCAAGGGCATGCACCTGGGTTGCAGGTTCGACACCCCCATTGGGGGCACATGTGGAAGGCAACCAATCTATTTGTCTCTCTCACATTGATGTTTTTCTTTCTCTCTACCTTCCCCTACCAGCCTCCCTTCCACTCTCTGAAAATCAATGGAAAAAATATCCTTGGGTGAGGATTAAAAAAAAAAAAAAAGGCTACTATGTCCAAGGGCAAAATTAAGCTATATAAGATATATATATTATTACAAAGAAAGATCTCAGATATATATGAATGAAAGGCCAAATCTCTCTTTTTTTTTTTAAATATATTTTATTGATTTTTTACAGAGAGGAAGGGAGAGAGATAGAGAGTCAGAAACATCGATGAGAGAGAAACATCGACCAGCCGCCTCCTGCACATCCCCCACCGAGGATGCGCCCGCAACCCAGGTACATGCCCTTGACAGGAATCGGGCCTGGGACCTTTCAGTCCGCAGGCCGACGCTCTATCCACTGAGCCAAACCGGTTTCGGCCAAATCTCTTTGTTTCGGACTGAAACCCTAAAGTGCCAAATTCATACAACTTCTCATTCTCTTATACTCCAAAATAAAATGGGTTTACACACGACTCCAGGATTTTCTGTTGCTATAGGAGAAGTGTACCTTAGCTAGTTCTAAAGAAAATATTTTATGTATCTAAAAAAATTAATTATTTTATATGAATTCTCTCCAAATCCTCTTCACTTCCTCTAAATTTTCATTTCTCTCCTGACCCTCTTACTGAGAACATTAACACTACTTCCTTGAGGTTCAGGTCATTATGAGTTTGGCGCCATGCAGTTATACATTTTCAAAACATTTAAGTTCTCGGAATTCTTACCTGACAATTTAGTAGAGGAAGATAAAAAACAAACCTGAGGCCTAGCTGGTTTGGCTCAGTGGACAGAGCGTTGGCCTGCGGCCTGAAGGGTCCCGGGTTCGATTTTGGTCAAGGGCACATACCCGGGTTGTAGGTCCGATCCCCAGTGAGGGGCATGCAGGAGGCAACTGATCAATGATTCTCTCTCATCATCGATGTTTCTATCTTTCTGTCCCTCTCCCTTCCTCTCTGAAATCAATACAAATATATTAAAAAAACAAAAACCTGAGCTGATGCCATGTCAACTGAATGGCGCATATTTCTTTTATTATCTCTACCTATATATCCTGGACACCATTTTAAAACCCTACATTGAATTTAAATGTTCTCTACCTACAACAAAGAAAGCTTGCCTTGATATTCTTGGCTAATGTGCTTCCTTTTTTCTTCAGTTAAAGAAATTAAATAATCTCTCTTCCATTCACCAAACAACATTTTAAAGTAGGCATGCATTCAAAGTCCATTTGAAGGAACTGTTCCTCTAACTTAAAATCACAGCAGTTTGATCTAATTTACAATCAATTGAACATAAGTACTTCTTGGCAATAATATGCTCAACTGCTACATACTTTTGTCTTTCTATGGATAAGATAATTTAAGAAAAATTCATGAAATAAATATTGCCAAGCCCGGCTGGTGTGGCTCAGTGGTTGAGCATTGACCTATGAACCAGGAGGTCACAGTTTGATTCCCAGTCAGGGCACATGCCCAGGTTGCGGGCTCAATCCCCAGTGTGGGGCGTGCAGGAGGCAGCTGATCAATGATTCTCTCTCATCATTGATGTTTCTATCTCTCTGTCCCTCTCCCTTCCTCTCTGAAATCTATAATATATATATATATATATACATATATATATATATATGTATATGAAAATGATTAACTTGGTATGTTTCTAAATTATTTAAAATATGTATATATAAATATATATAAATATATATGTGTGTGTGTGTGTGTGTGTGTGTGTGTGTATATATATATATATATATATATATATATATATATATTGCCAAGCCTTAAAATGTTACTTTTATGCTTCTTTTCAGTACAATGTAAAGGAGAGGGAAACCAGCAATGCAAAATGTAAATTAAAAGGTCAAATTTCTAACTTATTTTATTCCAAATGAAAAGACTTTCTAAGAGGAAGTCTTAGAGTAGTAGAAACTAACCAATCATTTTGACAAGGAATGTCAAGGTGAAGTAAAAATTAAAAGCAATTCAGCTCCAATATTAACATACCTTTGAGTTTATGCCAAACTGGATAACTTTAAAATATGCAGCTTATGTAGAAATAAGTTCATGCCAAAACTGATTACTAAATTTACTCCTTATTGTAATTACAAGATCTAAAATAGTTCTCATTTTAAAGATGTTCATTGAATTTCTGCACATTCTATGCCATGTTTCTTTTAATCTATTCTTCCCCTGTAAGTCCATCATTTAGCTTCTAACCTTCATATTTGATTTCATAAAGCAAAAGTTTTTCTCTGTTATGAGTAAGACTTCTCTCAATTTTAATCTATAGTTCAAGAGGAAAAACACTTTTAGGAAAACCACATATGAACTAAGCCCACTTGATGAACCTTTCGTGTTCAAATTGCTTAATTTTTAAAATAACTCTTCAGTTTTTTAAGCATGGTATTATATTCATTTTGCACTTAAAAGTGATTTATCAGAGTCACAAAATAAGTTAATGTCTGAAGTAGAATTAAAATTGTGACATTTCCGTTATCTCATAGTACAGTCAGATTACACTATTCAAATATTTCCCATGAATATCTTAAGAATTTTCCTATTTCTAAAGTAAAACGGATATCTTAACATAATGTATATTTACACATGCACACAAAAGCACACACAAATACCGGGTGAGGCAAAAGTAGGTTTATAGTTGTTTGTATAAAAAATAAACAATCTATATATACAAAAGGCTAAGCGACTGGCCGACCGGACAACTGGCCGGTAGGTATGATGTACACTGACTACCAGGGAGCAGACAGCAACTTTGCAGCATGCCCTCTCGCACTCCGGGACCCCTTGGGGGATGTCGGACTGCCGGTTTCTGCCAATCCCTGCAGGCCAGGCCAAGGGACCCCACCTGCTGGAGGGACCCCGCTCACTCCGCAGATGCCCTTCGAGCCCCGGCGCCACCCCAGGTGTGGCTGGCCAGGGAGGGACCGTGGGAGGTTGGATCCAGGGTGTGTCCAGCCCGTCTCGCCCAGTCCCACCCCACCGGCCACCTTCTAATTAATTTCCTTTCAATGTGCACGAATCCATGTACCCGGCCTCTAGTAATTAATAAAGAATACAAGAATAAACTCTTTCATGTACTCAACTATAAATACCTACTTTTGTCCCACTCTGTACATATCATACACACACATACAGGAACAGCAAATTAAAATGAAAAACAGCTCTTACCTTCATCTCCCTCTGGTACATATGAAGCTGTAATAATGTCAATATCAGCACAATTCATCACAATCTGATTGGTTGCCTGCCTCACCTAAGGGGAAAGAAAAACCAGCATTGTCAGAAATAGCTTGAGTAATATTTATATCTTCAGCTTGGCCTACAATATGTTGCAAACTGTTAATTTTTTTAAAATATATTTTTATTGATTTCAGAGAGGAGAGGGAGAAAGAGATAGAAACATCAATAATGAGAATCACTGACTGGCTGCCTCCTGCACACCCCCTACTGGGGATGGAGCCCGGAACCCGGGCATGTGCCCTTGACCAGAATTGAACCTGAGACCTTTCAGTCTGCTGGCTGATGTTCTATCCACTGAGCCAAACCAATTAGGAAGAGGCATACTTTCTGAAACCCAGACTCACTAAAACTTAAACTATTTATGCATCAATGATAGAAATAAATGACTAGTTTTAAGGAATCCAAAGCAATTCATATTATATTAAAAGCAATAACAAATGTATAAGTATTTCACAGAATTTAAACATCTGCCCAGTTAGCTAACTTAATTAATCTTCTTAAATTTAAAAAAAAAATTAATTAGAAAACATTTCTTATATGTTGCAATTAATTCTGTGTTATATAACCCTTGAAACCCATCATGAGACCTTTTATAAGGATGAAGGAAGAAAGCTAGTATCATAAACTATGTCAGAACTTCATAAAACACTCTTTAAATTTTTTATTTTCCCAAAGAAACATTTTGGATATAATAGACATTAATGACGCTCCACCAAGACTAAATAAAGTTTTATTTTGGGCTTTGTCTCACTTGCTTCAGATCCAAAAAAGAAATGAAATATAGAAACAATAAAAGCCCTTTCCTCTCTTCCTCATTCCCTCTTAACCACTATCCTGAGACCACTACATGTGTAAAAATCAGCAGTTTTTAATTTTATATAAATGCTATCAAATTGTGTATATATAATTTTATTCAACCTGTTTTTTTCTTTTTTTAATATATATTTTTATTGATTTCAGAGAGGAAGGGAGGAGAGAAAGATAGAAACATCATTGATGAGAGGGAATCACCGATAGGCTGCCTCCTGCACACACACACACACACACACACACAAACACACACCCACTGGGGATCAAGCCAGCAACCCAGGCATGTGCCCTTGACCAGAATCGAACCTGGGACCATTCAGTCCACAGGCTGATGCTCTATCCTCTGAGCCAAACCGCTAGGGCACAACCTGTTTTTTTCACTTAACATTGTTTCTGAGATGAGTAAATGCTGATAAATTTATATCTAATCCATTCATTTTAACTCCTGCATAGTAGTATTCCACTTTATAAATAAATCAGTTATTTATCCATTTCCTTCCTTAGGGAAGTTCGACCGAACGACTGAACTGGTCGACTGGTCGCTATGATGCGCACTGACTACCAGGGGGAAGATGCTCAACACAGGAACTGCCCCCTGGCAGTCAGTGCATTCCCACAGCCAACCTCCAGTCATCCCTCCTCCCAGCTGGCCAACCTCTCACAGTCCCTCCCCCCAGTAGGCCAGCCCCAATTAGCCCAGATCAGAGCACCCGGCCAACCTCCCGCCCCACGGCCCCTCCCCCGGCCCCCCACTGGCCCTGATTGTCCCCATTGCCCACCAGGCCGAGGGCCCCCCCCACCTGTGCACGAATTCATGCACTGGGCCTCTAGTACTATAACAGTTATTTTAAATAGTACTATAATAAATATCTTGATCCATGTTTTCTTGTGCACACATTTTTTTTACCAAGAATTGCCAAATTATCCTTCAAAGCAGTCTCAACTGACACTCCCAGGAGCAAAGAATAAAAAAATCCCACTTTCAGCATCCTCCAAAAAAACTTTAAAATTATTGACAATCTGATAAGTATTAAATGGATTCCATTGTTGTTTTAATTAGAATTTCCCTGCCAAAACCGGTTTGGCTCAGTGGATAGAGCGTCGGCCTGCGGACTGAAGGGTCCCGGGTTTGATTCCGGTCAATGGCATGTACCTGGGTTGCGGGCATATTCCCAGGAGATGTGCGGGAGGCAGCTGATCGATGTTTCTCTCTCATCGATGTTTCTAACTATCTCTCTCCCTTCCTCTCTGTAAAAAATCAATAAAATATATTAAAAAAAAAAAAAAAAAAGAATTTCCCTGATTACTAGTAACATTGGTTACTAAGCATTTTGCCATTAAGTTTTTTTTTTTTAATATATTTTTTATTGATTTTTTACAGAGAGGAAGGGAGAGAGATAGAGAGTCAGAAACATCGATGAGAGAGAAACATCGATCAGCCGTCTCCTGCACATCTCCCACTGGGGATGTGCCCGCAACCCAGGCACATGCCCTTGACTGGAATCGAACCTGGGACCCTTCAGTCCGCAGGCTGACGCTCCATCCACTGAGCCAAACCGGTTTCGGCACCATTAAGTTTTTTTAATATATTTTTTTTATTGATTTCAGAGAGAAAGGGAGAGGGAGAGGGAGAGTGAGAGATATAAACATCAATAATGAGAGAGAACCATTGATTGGCTGCCTCCTGCACGCCCCCTACTGGGGATGAGCGCACAACCCAGGCATGTGCCCTTGACTGGAATATA
This sequence comes from Myotis myotis, assembly GCF_014108235.1. NCBI lineage: Eukaryota > Metazoa > Chordata > Mammalia > Chiroptera > Vespertilionidae > Myotis > Myotis myotis. The sequence goes on along the minus strand of NW_023416321.1, from coordinate 9,412,530 downwards.
ACCTGGACCCTTCAGTCTGCAGACTAAAGCTCTATCCACTGAGCCAAACCAGCTAGGGCTGCCATTAAGTTTTTCTTCTGCAAATTGCTTGTTCGTAGCCCTTTCCCATTTTTCAATTTGGTTGTAATCTTGTTTTTATATATTTGTTGCATTAAACAAAATCTCATATTTATTTTCAGACATTTGAATGGTCTAAATCTAAAATAACAAAAATACAGATGCCCTAAATGACAAATGCCTGCAGAGGCCTGCCAAGCATTGGTGAATGCAATAGGTCAGATGAAAGGTACACATAAAGGAAAGCTATGTATACAGAAGGGGGAAGTAGCCACTTCTTAGAGCCAACTAATTATTGCTGAACTGAAAAGCAGACTTAGTGTTGACAGATCTTCCAATTTTTAAAAAGTCACAAATTCAGATTTTATATATAATCTCTTAATTTTTAATTTGATGACAACTAATTCAAAAATTCAAAAACACAGTGTAAACCAGGCAAAACCTATATGTAGGTCAATAGTGCCTTGAAGAACACTGAACAGACCACAAAACTCGGTAAGGAAACAGGAGTAATATAATATCTGTATTAAAAAGCTATACCTAACAGTAATCATTTTACTAACAAACCATACATAAACATGATTGTTTTGAAATATGTTTTTATTGATTTTAGAGAAAGGGTAAGGGAGAGGAATAGAGTGATAAAAACATGGATCGGCTGCCTCCTGCACACTCCCTACTGTGGATCGAGGCTACAACCCAGGCATGTACCAGTACCTTAACCAGGAATCGAACGGGTAACCTCTTGGTTCATGGGTCAACGCTCAACCGCTGAGCCACCCTGACTGAGCAAACATGATTAATTTTAAACTAAAATTATCTGACCTATATTACAAATAGTATGCTATCAAGCCTATAACAGACTGTCAAAATCTCTAACACATATGGCTCATTATATATTTTGGCTCATTAAAAAAAAAAAAATCCTTCACCCTGGCTGGGTGGCTCAGTTAGTTGGAGCATCCTTCCATATACTAAAAATATGGCGGGTTCTATTTTGGTCAGAGCACATAGCTAGGTTGCGAGTTCAATCCCAGGTTGGAGCACATAAGGGACTCAGCCAACTATGTGTCTCTCTCACATCGATGTTTCTGTCTCTCCCCCTACCCCTGCCACTCTCTCTAAAAATCAATGGGAAAAAAATCCTCCAGTGAGGATTAACAAAAAAAAACTAACAAAAAATCCTTCTCATAAATCAAATCTTCTTGTTCCTAAACAAAAAATGTCATTTAATAAACATATTTTTTTAAATTTAGTATTATTTCACCAGAATATATTTAAACAGCACTAAAACGTTTATGTCCCAACTGGCCACTTATAGCATTACATCTGAACAACAACAATAAAATCTTTGCCTATTCATAAATATGACTTTTTAAAAATACAGAAACAGAGGAATGAAGCACTTACTGGCTGTTCGCCAAAGTGTAAAATGAATCAAAACCTTCCAGAGTTTGACGTTTATGCCAACAAAATAATAACAGGAGTTTAGTTATGCATCTTAATCTTTATCTAGGCAACTATATTTTCATCCATCAACATCTACAGTGAATTTAATAGTAGCCAAGCAGTTAATCTACCAATGTCAAGATACCAGTACAACACTACATATGCCAAATGATACCATTTATCTCACTACTATTATAACATTCTGAGGGAAAGTGTGTACTTTGGAAAGACACGGTGCACAACATCCAGTTACAAGTGCATTCCAATTCCTCTCATGATTAGAGAAAACCCACTTGTTTATACTAATGAATTAAGGTACTTGTTGAACAGCTACTAATTTTTTTTTTCCAGGAATACTGCCATTTCTGGAAGGATGGGAGTAAAGAAACAAAGGGACAAAAATACTTAATAATGAAATTAAACTCACAATTTAAAAAAATCCGACAGTATATTTGTCTCATATTAGAGATGCACTTAAAACAACAGGATAATCCACAGAAAGTGCTTGTAGAAGCATTTAGTGCCTGATACATAGTAATCACTGAATAGATATTAAGGCACACACACAAAAACCAAGATTAAATGTGCTCCAATCATAAAGATGTTACTCTGAATATCATCCAACAGCATTCACCTAACAGTTTATAAAGCACAGAATGATATAAAATTTAAGAACTAGGTACTGTGATATATAGCACTTTGGATATCAGCATATATGTACTGCCCAAGGAAGGTAATTTAAAATATCCACATAGACCAGCAGTTCTCAACCTGTGGGTCACAACCCCTTTGGGGGTCGAACGACCCTTTCACAGGGGTCGCCTAAGACCATTGGAAAACACATATATAATTACTCATTGTTTTTGTGATTAATCACTATGCTTTAATTATGTTCAATTTGTAACATGAAAATACATCCTGCATATCAGATATTTACATTACGATTCATAACAGTAGCAAAATTACAGTTATGAAGTAGCAATGAAAATAATTTTATGGTGGGGGGTCACCACAACATGAGGAACTGTATTAAAGGGTGGCATCAGGAAGGTTGAGAACCACTGATATAGACTTAGGCATATGCTTAAGCAGTTGATTACTACACTAGAACACTGTTCTTTTTAATGCTTTTCCAACAATAGCACGGACCTGATAATTCCGTATTTGATTTCTCACATACTCACATCATCCTGTTAGTGCATATGACCTGTGTGTTCCACTATCAAAATACGTAATAGCCTGGCTGGTGTGGCTCAATGGTTGAGAGTCAACTCATGAATCAGGAGGTCAGGGTTCGATTCCTGGTGAGGGCACATGCCCAGATTGCATGATTAATTCCCGGGGGGGGGGGGGGCAATTCTCTCTCATCATTGATGTTTCTCTCTCTCCCTCTTCCTTCATTTCTCTGAAATCAATAAAAATCTATTTTTAAAGAATACAGGTAATAATGCAAAGGATTTTCAGTTTTCAAACTTAAAAGAGAGCAAAATGCTAACGTTAGCATATAAAATTGTGTTACTAATAGTATTCTTTGTATCAAACCCAGGGTTTTAAGTCATCTTGGAGTCTCATACAGATAGCACTTCAACTGAACCAAAGCTAAGGAACAGCTCTACTGAAGAGGCAGCTTGACAATTTGTAAGAATTTTACAATGGAAGTGTCCTATAAACTAGGAAGACAGCAATTTGAGACATTTTTTCCCCCTGAATGAGTCTTGACTACAATCATTCAGAAATATACCTTACATGTGCTATAGTAAGACTCAAGAGTTTTTTCTGGTTGCTCAAATCCTGAGATTTTAGTAAAAGGAAATCTCCAGTCTGACAATTCCAAATACCAGTCAATCTGAAGCCTGAGTCACTTTGCACAACAAGCAATTTCATCATTAAAATTTTGTAATAATTGTTGTCTTTGTGGAACAGGGCTATAATTTCTAAAGACAATAAGGAGCAAATAATTAGTAAGCACAAGTTGAGCCAAGTTTTCTAATAAAAAAGACATTGATAGAGCAAGTTGCAGAAAGTCATAATAAGTACCATTAATGTAAAATGTTAAACACAAAACATTGCTATTTATTGTCTGTGGCTACTTACATACACAATAACACTTTTAAATTATACATAGGAAAATACTCACCTACCTGAAGAAAGAAGTTACCTCTGGGTATGAGTGGAAGAGATGGAAATGGGCTTTAATGGCATCTGTGACATTTTATTCCCCCCTCCCTCAAAATCATGCACAGTCTGAAGCAAATGGGGCCAAATATTAATAACTGCTAAATCGCCCTAACCGGTTTGGCTCAGTGGACAGAGCGTTGGCCTGCGGACTCAAGGGACCCAGGTTCGATTCTGGTCAAGGGCATGTGTACCTTGGTTGTGGGGACAATCCCCAGTAGGGAGTGTGCAGGAGGCAGCTGATCGATGTTTCTCTCTCATCGATGTTTCTAACTCTCTATCCCTCTCCCTTCCTCTCTGTAAAAAACCAATAAAATATATATTTTTTTAAAAAAATAACTGCTAAATCTAGGTGGTGGGTTACATTTCCATATTTCTAAAATATGTCCTAATTTAAAATAAAAATTTTGCCGAAACCGGTTTGGCTCAGTGGATAGAGCGTCGGCCTGCGGACTGAAAGGTCCCGGGTTCGATTCCGGTCAGGGGCATGTACCTGGGTTGCGGGCATATCCCCAGTGGGAGATGTGCGGGAGGCAGCTGATCGATGTTTCTCTCTCATCGATGTTTCTAACTCTCTATCTCTCTCCCTTCCTCTCTGTAAAAAATCAATAAAATATATTTAAAAAAATAAAATAAAATAAAAATAAAAATAAAAATTGAAAGTGATTACAAAGTGGCCAAATAAATTGAGAACTATATGCATGTATGGTGTTCAACATGAAATCTCCAAGATCTAGAGAACTAATCTCAGTTAACAACAAAACAGCTATTAGAAGACTCAGTACTTTGCCACTGACTCACATACAGATTAGAATAAGACTTAATTTTACAATAAGCGCAGGCTCATTTACTATGTAGCAAAGTTCAGAGAAGTTTCTTAAGTTTCAGTTTACTACTTAAAACCACATTTATCCAGGTTGTATTGGCAGTATCAATTATCCAGAACCAGGAAGTTAAAAAAAAAAAAAAGCCTCTATGGAAAGCCAGAATAGTTAATACAAAGTCCATACAACACAGCTCATACCTTTCACTCAAAGGAGAATCTATCAAACCCTCACTTAGAAATGTCTTCATAAATTCAAACAAGCCTGTTTATCTGGTTACTTAGACCACTTCAGATCAAGTTCAGTAAAATAAAAGAGGCAAGAAATTTCACAACAGGCAGCAACAAGGCACAATAAGCATCAAAAATAATAGCCTCAGAGTAAGAAAACAAACAAAAAAAAACCTTTAAAGAACAGATATGAAACTAATACATAGTATCATAGTACATGGTTTTGAGTAATCTATGGCTATAAGTATCAATGACAGATGTTCAGGATGATGTCCAGTATTTTAAAAAAGAAAAGAAACAAACCTAGATTATGAGGAAGTATAGAATTTTTAAAAAAATAATACATTTTAGAAATATTTTCATCTAATCAGTAAATATTTTTAAAATTCTAAATGCCTGAATGGGTACACTTCATTTATCTAAAAAGTTCACTGCAGAATTCATTGCCAGATGATATTAGATAAAGCTTCACATACAAAAATTTCTTAGGTGTTTCTACATAGATACATTTCAAAAAACAGAATAGAAACTCTGAACAAATTCAATTCCTTATCATCAATCTTTCAAATTTAATTTCTTAAGAACATTTAGTGTTCTAGCACAATGCTGGACAAATTATTAATTTTATCATTTTTTTAAGTAATAAAAAATAACCAAAATTACTGCAAATGCTAAATTGGGGCAGAAAATTCCATAACACAGGGATGACAACAACATCCATTTATGTGCCAACTTTCAGTGTTCCAAATAAACTACTATATCTGTAACTCTCCTGTAAGTGCCAATTTAGTCATCACAAACATGAATATTTTGTTGGCACAGGCCAGGGATTGTCTAGTGTATCCTGACTTCTGGCCTTGAAGGATGATGGTAATTTCCCTGGCACAGGTAAAACATTTCCATAAGAAAAAAAAAAAACAATCATTGCATAAATACAATTATAACAAAGAATTGTAGCCACTCACATAAACTTGTAACCTATTTCTTAATTATCTCACAATGCAAGAAAATCAGAATTTGAAATAGTTACAAAAATCCATTGCTCTCAAATATCCTAAAGGGACGAGAAAGGGAATGTTCCATTTCTCCAGGTCAGTGATTTTCAATCTTTTTCATCTCGTGGCACACATAAACTAATTACTAAAATTCTGCGGCACACCAAAAAAAATATTTTTTTTTTTTTATAATCTGACCAAAAAAAAGAAAACTTTTGATTCATTCAACTGGACAACTATTGTTGTGGTGGTTGTTGTCATTTTTATTTGACAGTCTATGGAAAAAGAGGTCAGTGCCACAACTAAATAGTCAGGTATTGCATGTTTTCAAAATTCTTGTGGCCCAGGTTGAAAATAGCTGCTCTAGGCCCATGATAAACACCTTTTCAAAACCTGCTGAATTAGACCACACTCCCTTGGGTACAAGACAACCACTTTTTAAATTATCCACACTGACAATTTCTTCACCTTCCCCGGGAGTCCACGCCCCAGGCCAGGTTAAAAATCCACTACGTTTCTAATACGTAACCTGTACAAATACTCCGGGCTTATCATAAAATTCTGTAACTAAAGCAACCAAGCAACTTGCATACTTTGTGTAATGTGATTCCAACTATTAGGAAACTGACCCAATACCAGTTATAAATCTGGTTTCTAGAGATGTAATTTTGTCCACATTTTAAATTTTCCACTATAAGATACTACCTAATGCCACAATATATTGCTCCAATCCATGAATTTCAAAAAACATTAACATCTGCTTTTTACTACTAATGTAACTTTTTACTAATGTTAATTCCTCTTTACACTTCCAAAGGTGGCAATTCATACAATTAAGGAGTCCAACTGTCCTTTAATAACACCTGTTAGAATTCGCTATATATTGAAATGCCGTCTTTCATGTGTTGCACCTAGCCTGAAAAGGATTTCTGAAAAGAAACAATTTGAAAAGTTCATGTTACCAAAAAAATTCACATATTTCCTTGTATCAAATTGACAAGTCCCTGCTAATATCTAGCACATTACTATGTGCTCCCTCAATGACCCAAACCAATCTTTTAAGTATTTCTCATCTTTTTGGAAAAATAGAAGAGGAATAAGAAGTACATCACTGCTTGTTGTTCTATCCTAATACTTAAGTAAAACTGTCACTTCCTAACAAAACAATAATTTAAAAATCTTCCTTGACAATTTTTTCTGAAAATTTCCCCTAAATATACATTCCTCTCAGAATTATGAACCTATTATGCCAGCTAATGTGGTAAAAAAACAAATAATGTTTTTAAATGTTAGTCTTTTCACATAATGCGAACTCATTCATCACTAGGTCCTTCCTTTGCCAAGTCACAAGACACGCTACTGTTTACAATCCCTCCCATCTGCCCCCTGCCAATATATATCAAACACTCTAGTCACTTGGTTTAAACAAACATCGTTTTCCAAATAACCCTTTCAAATCCCAATTTAAACCCAAGATGCATTCATTCTGATTCATACTCTGAATGGAAAAATTCGAAATCACCTGACTTTCACAGGGTTAAGTTTTGCTTTTTGAGGCAGCCAGACCCTAGAGTCCTCGTGCTTTCACACAAGTGCCCCAAATGTGACAGTACACTTTTTAATTGTACACTTTTAGGCATATTTTTAATCTGCGGCGTACTCGGCTTCCAAAGACAACTGCCCACTTTCAACTCATTCAAACACTCCTCTACATCTCTTTCATTTCGCCGCTATATCCACGCCCTGTTCTTTACGGCTGAGGCCTATGGATTTTTCCTCCTGACTGCAGTGGGAAGAAAAAAATGAAGCAAACTATTTTGGCCCTCATTCTTTTTAAAGAAAACTGCTACACAGTTCCCATGTTGCATTACAGACTTCACATAATACATCACGTAATAAGGTATCACAATGTCTCCGGTTCAGGACCTTTGTAGGGCATTAACATGAATGGTCTCCAAAATCAAACAATACTTCCGATAATGCTGCAGAGGGTGTGTGTGTGGGGGGGGGGGGGGGGGGAGAGCATGATTCACCAAAAACTGCAACCAAGAGTAATGGAATATTTTCCCCAGTGGAAGGCTAAACCGATAGCTTCTTTCAGGGGACGGGGCTGCTGCACAGCCATCGCTGTAGCCATAAATCCACCTGCTTGGAGGGCTGCACAGCCAGCAAGACGGGAGGACCACCGGAAACGGGGTCCTCCCGCAGCTTCTCTAGGGGTTCGGGGAGAACCGGCGCCGCTGCACTGTCACTTGAGGCGAAGGGGAGGGGGGAGGGGCGGACCATCTCGGAAACCCAGCCCCTGGGCCGGAGCAGGCGGGGAGAACTCAGCCCGGCTGCCCGGGATTAACATTCTCCTTCTCGCCCTCTCCCCGCTTCTAGAATCTCCCCTCCTCGCCAACGCGCGGCGGCCGGGGGAGTCCCCGATGGCCGCCCCGGCCCCAGTGTCGCCCGTGGGGCGTGGGCAGAGCCACAGAAAAGAACTGAGTCAGGAGGCCGGGGCAGAGCGCGCACGATGGGAGCCCCGCCGGCCGCTCCCCACACCCGCCGGCCGCTCCCGGAGCGCCTCCAAGCCCGGAGGGGCCGGGGATCGGCGGGGATGCCCCGCACAGGGGTGTGGGCCCCGGAGGGGCGCCCGGGCCGGGCCCGCCGGCTCCCGCAGCCTCCCCGCAGCGCGGCCTGGACCCCAGCCCGGCAGGGCAGGGCAGGGCCGGGCACCCCGGACCCCCCGCCGCCCCAGAGGGGCGCGCCCGCCCGGGACCCAGCCTCTCGGGTCCCCGGCCCGCGGCGCCCAGGCCCGTCCGCCAGCCCGGCCCCCAGCCCAGCCCGCGGGCGCGGCCTAACTAACTGCTGGCCCGGCAGCTCGCCCCCGGCGTCCGCGGGTCGCCGTACCTGGGCGGCGGCCTCCAGCTTGCCCTCGAAGGTGAAGTCCAGCAGGTCGGGCTTGAGGCAGAGGCTGTAGTTGATGGGGGAGACATCGGCGGGCAGCCTCTCGAAGGGCCTCTTCTCCGGCATCGCGGCGAGGCCCAGGCTGTGGAGGCGGCGGCGGCGGCGGCGAGAGGAGCGGCTGAGAAGGAGAAGGAGGAGGGGAGGAGGCGGAGGGCCGAGGAAGAGCAGGCGGCGAGCGAGGGAGGGGGCGGCGGCTGCCAGCCACATCCACCGAGCGCGGGCGACCGCCGGAGGAGAGCCGCCGGGGGTCCTGGGGGCTGGGGAGAGACCCGGCCCGAACGCCAGGGGCCGGGAGGGAGTCTATGCGGGCGGGCGGACTGCCTACGGGGAAGGGGGCGGAGGGGAGGGCAGGGGAGGAGAGCCTGGAGGGAGGGAGGGAGGGAGGGAGGGAGCGAGGGAGGGAGGCGGTGGCAGCGGCGGCCGCTGCGTGCGCGGCCCCGCGGGCCAGGCGCGTCCCCGCCCGTGTGCGCGTGCGCCGGGCAGGGGGCGGGGCGGCGCGGGGGGCGGGGGAGGGCGGGCGCGGGCTGGAGGCTGCCGGCAGCGGCGCACCTGTCAGCGGCGCCGGGCCCCGGACCGCCCGCTGGAGGAGCCGGGAGGACGGGACCGGCAGGGGGAGGTGTGCCCGCCGCCCCGGCCGCCCCCCTGCGCCCCGGCGGCCGTCGGAGATGGAAGCCTGCTTCGTCGGTCAGTGCAGTCAGGGTCAGTGGGAAAATAATTTAGAGCAAAACCCTGAGCGGGAGTTTTGCCCCCGGGCCAGCGGGAAGCCGGTCCTGTTTTAAGTAGCGACTTGCAGGGATGCTGTGAAAAATGGTGTCAGAAAACTTCTCCTAAGTCCACGTTACTGAAGCCAGGGTGATTTGGACCTTTGAGGGAGTGATTTCAAAAAGTTAGATGTTTGTTTCCGTGATTTAATGTTCAAAATAAGGTATGTTTTACCTTTCTCCATTTTCATCTTTGTTCTTGCTTTTTTAAAAAAGTAAAAAAAAAAAAAAAATTTTTTTTTTTTTAATCCCTTTCCCAATTGTGGCCTCTTGAAAGGTAAATTAGCTATGGCTCCCTCAGTTCTGTAGCTACCTAGCAAATTAAGGAATATATATGTGTATATATATATATATATATATATATATATATATATACACACACACACACATACATATATATAGTATAAATATATATTAATTATATGTATACATTTTTAAATATTTTAACGTGTTAAGGACAAGATTCATCCATAAGCCCCTATGCTTTTATAGACCCTTCTCATGTAGACCCCTTAATTTCCAAATCTCAGTAATGAAAGTTGTACTGGACCAGTACTGTACAAAATAAATATCATGTGAGCCAACTAGCTTCAAATTTTCTATTAGCCACATCAAAAATTTATAAAAAGGAAACAGGTGAAATTGATACATCTTATTTAACCTAACATATCCAAAATATGATCATTTCAACATGTAATCAATATAAAAACATGAATGATATTTTTCCTGTACAGAGGCTTTGAAATCCCGTGTGCGCTGTACATCGGCAGCGCATCTCAATGCTGACGAGCCACATTCTGGACGCCCAGTAGCTGGGCGTGACTAGTGGCTGTTGCATTAGACAGCACAGTCTTGGACACTGGGCTTGCCCTCCTACCCTCTGCATCCTACATAGCTTTTAAGACAGACTGAAAGTCTGCAATCCTTTCAAACTAACACGTGAGAGGGGGCCTTTTTCACATGGGTGCATATCTGTGATCACTTCTGGGTCCTAGAAATAGTAATAGATTAGTAATCTACTTAGCTAAAAATGGAATAATAATGTAGTGAGTGCTTACTAAACACTTTTTATGTATTAATTGATTTACTCCTTTCAACAACTGTGTTAGGTTGATAGCATTATCCCCATTTTACAGATGAGAAAACAGGCACACAGAAATTCAGTGACTTACCCAAGGTCATAGCTAATACATGGTAGAGCTGGCAGTAGGACCCAGTCTGTCTGTCTGTCTGTCTGTCTCTTTCTCTCTCTATCTCTATCTCTATCTCTATCTCTATCTCTATCTCTATCTCTATCTCTATCTCTTTCTCTCATCTCCTAGAAAATTTTGCAGCAATTTCCCTATTTTTCTAAGTCTCCCATTTTGATTTATTCTAATATATCTGTATCTCAGCTACTTAAAAAGTTATTTTCATTATGCAGGAACCCATAAGTCTCTCTTTGGTCAGCTAAAGAAAATTCAGCTTATAACCATTTAAGGCTGTCTGTGAACTGTCCTTACCATTTTCTCAGACTTGTTTCTTCCTATCCTTTAATATATATTCTCCAGTCTTAGCAAGCTAACCTGTTTACTATTTGGCCCTTACAGCTGGCTTATTCTCTCTTCCCTACTATGCTCATGCATTATTGCTGGAAAGACCTCTTGCTCCTTCCTCCCTTCCTTTAAAACTCACCTTTTCCAGAAAGTCCTCATTGACTAACTCCATCCAGCTCTAACCCACTTAGTCATATGGGGCTACTGGGCATCCAAAATGTGGCTAGTCAGAATTGAGATGCGTGGTCAACATAAAATGCACACTGGATTTCAAAGTCTTAGTACAGAAAAAATATCATCAGCTCCCAAGTACTGGCTTTTGCTGACTTATGTAAATGTGTTCTGTAGTTCTATTTTAAATTTGTTTTTATATGTATATCTTTTCAAGATGTACTACTAGCAAGAGCTTGACTTCGAATTATTTTTGTAACTGTCAGTACTCAGCCTTGCACAAAATACAACTCAGTTGTTATTGACCCAACTAACCACTTGACCAAGAGAGAGTATTTTATCCAGCCTGTAGCTTTTCCTTTATATACAAGATGTGTGCCTCACAAGAAAGCACAGTGCCTTACTCTGTGAACCTGACTAGAGGCCACCATTTTTTATAAAAAAAAAAACAACAAAAAAAACACGCAGAAAATGATTTTTAAACCAAAACCAAAACCAAAAGAAATAGTAGGGCCATAGGCGTCATTGCAGCAGTGCTTGTGACCCTATTGAGGAAAAGGGGGGGGGGAGGACTTAATTGTCCCAATCTCTAGTCCCATGACTCAGAAGGTTCTAATGCAGCAAGTCAAGAGTAAACCCAGACTTACCACCTACAACTTGATATAGGCAGTGGTCGGCAAACTGCGGCTCGCAAGCCACATGTGGCTCTTTGGCCCCTTGAGTGTGGCTCTTCCTAAGCCTTAGGAGTACCCTAATTAAGTTAATAACAATGTACCTACCTGTATAGTTTAAGTTTAAAAAATTTGGCTCTCAAAAGAAATTTCAATCGTTGTGCTGTTGATATTTGGCTCTGTTGACTAATGAGTTTGCCGACCACTGATATAGAAGAATTGAAGGTTGCATATAGTTCCTATAATAATATATTTTTTAAAAGACTAGCTAACAATCTCACATATGCTCAAGGCAGTCTTCTCTGGAATAACTGAAATGAAGGACATATGTACTTTTGGAAATTCATTTCCCTTAGAGAGGGGCGGGGGGTTGGAGAACTGGGTGGAAAAGATGAAAGGATTAAAATGTACAGATAGGTAGCTACAAAACAGTGATGGGGATGGAAAGTACTGCATAGGGAATATAGTCAATAATATTGTAATAACTATATATGGTGCCAGGTGAGTGCGGAAATATCAGGGAAAACACTTTGTAAAGTATATGATTGCATAACCACTATGCTATACACCTGAGACTAATATAAAATAATATTGACTATCAACTATAATTGAACCCCCTCCCCCAAAAAAAGAATGAGAGTTGAACATGTTCTATACTTAGATTGCGGTGGTTGTTGCATAGCTCTTTGAATTTGCCCCAAACCATTACATGGGTGAATTTTAGGGTATATGAATTATATTTGAATAACGATGTTTCAAATATAAAATAAAATTATGGTGGATACCCGATAGTATAATATGATAATATTAGGTCCAATAAACAGCCTTTGATTTTAAAAAAAGAAATTCATTTCCCTCCATAGTATTTCAGAAGGAGTGGGAAAATCAGTAATGTGTCAAAAAGTTGTAAGTCCTACCAATAACAGATTTCTAGGCATCTCTATTTAGAAGCCCTTGAAAATCTGCAAATGAAAAATCTATGCAAGTTGTATACTTTAATAAAAAGTTAAGAAAGGAAAAAAAGAATCAAGATAATCCTCATCTTAGGCCCTTTTGTCTTTAGCTTTCAGGCACTAGTCTGAGAGTCTGATCTCATAGTTTGAATATTATCAGTGACTTGTCTATGACCTAGATCAAATCTTATTAATTTCTCTGCCTCCGTTTCCCCATTGGTAAATCAAGTAAGGTGCATAATGCTATTTTTTTTTTTTTACAAGAAAGGTATTATTTTACTTGTGGTTTGGGGGCTTCTCACAAAAAACTATAATGTTCTCAATATTAGAGTGCTCTTCATAGCAAGCTGTAGATAGTGAATTGGTGTAAAGGATATATACTGGAAAAGCAAATGTAAATCATTGAAAGAAATGTTTCAAAGCAAAGAGAATATAAAGGAGTTGGGTTAGGAAGCCAAAATATTCAGGCAAGCCCTGGCCAGTTGCTCAGTTGGTTAAGAGTATCGTCCTGATACACCAAGGTTTTGGGTTCAGTCTCCGGTCAGTGCACATACAAGAATCAACCAATGAATGCATAAATAAGTCGAACAACAAATAGATGTTTCTCTCTCTCTCTCTCTCTCTCTTCCTCTCTTCTTCTCTCTCAAATCAATAAAATATATCTATATATATTCAGGCAGAAGGGAAAGACACACTAGCTGTAAAACATTGAAAGGGGAAAAGAAAGATGTGGAAGAGTTTGGAAAACTGTTATAAAACCCACCACATTAAGATCAAAAATAAAACATTGCTGTTACTACTTAGCCTCCCTGACTTAGAAAGTGTGGCCTTCAATGTCAATGTCAAGCGTGGAAATCAAAACTATAATTCCACTAATATGAATCTTACATGCGGAAGATGGTAAAGAGGTTCCAAAAACCAGGAACACAAAAAGTTGGAGAGCAATCCATAGGAAGCTGATGCCACAAGATCCCAACCTTCTGCTTCCTTCTCTGTAACTTTAAATGGCTGTTGGGATGACCGTTGGAAATGTGGAGAGTAGATGGAATGTTGCCTACCTATCCTGTGTTCTTCATGAAAGGGAAGTAGATTAATTCCATATGCTTTAGCCCTGGCTGGTGTGGTTCAGTTGGTTGGACATGTCCTGTGCACTGAAGGGTTGCCAGTTTATTCCAAGTCAAGGCAGCTAGCTGCCGGGGTTTTGGGCTTGATCATGCAGGAGGCAGCGGATCATGTTATGCTCTCACATCACTGTTTCTCTCTTTCTCTCTCTCTCCCCCCCTCTTCCTTCCTCTCTCTAAAAAATAATTGAAAAATCTTTAATAAATAGGTAAATAAATAAATAAAATGTATCCTATACAGATGAATAGCAACTATATATGATATAGCAGGTGATACGTGTGTGTATATATCTGTATGCATATACATATATATTTGAAGTTGGCATATACATCCAAATATGGCCAAAGAAAGGTTCTCAGAGTTGGAAAAGTTTTATTTCTTTTGGTATCTTTCCATCAGGAAGTTGAAAAAGTCATACGCTTCCACCTGTCTTACTTCCTTTCTAGCCCCTTCGCCCCTCCCTTTTTATTTCAGTACTTCTGCTTCCTTTTTCACAACCACTACCCCGAGATTATTTACCAATCCCAAGTGACTGGCAACTCCATGACTAAAGCCAGGCCCTTTGCTGGTGATCTTTAAATTAAGATGAACCTGTTTGGCTCTGCCCTCTTAAGAAGGGTTAGTCACTAGAATCTTGTAGAAAGTGAGTTCGGGAGCAAAGCCAACACCCCCTTGCTGCAGGCAAGAATGCATATGTCTGTGTCTGATGCGTGGGTCTCTGGAATGCTGCTACATTTCTTGTGGAATCCCAAGTTTTTAAAGGTTACGGTATTTGGGAGCTAGCATGCTGGAATTGACTTAGCACTGATGTTGCCTTGACTTCAAATCCAAAAAATAAATAAGTGAGGGCTCAGGCTGAACCAGACCAGTAGAGTAGGCAAGAGGATTAGAAATCTTAGAAGCTTGCCAACAGTCAGGTGGCCTCAGTTTCTCCACCCTTGGCCCTATTTCTGTTTTCTTTTGAAATTCCTGACAGCAAGAATTTACATCAGAATTAGTTCTCACTCAATTAAGCCTAGCAAAGAGAATAGTTTTTAACCTCTGGCCAACCCTAGGTTAAGGGTGGGGTGCAGAAAAGAGACCTAAGACATTAAGGCCTGCCAACTTGGTCAAATCACGTAGTACAGGTTGTGATTTTTTTTTTTTTTATACAGGGTGTGATTTTATGAGAGCAATTTGCGTTGGAGTTTTAGCCACATATCTTAAATAACAGAGGATGAAAATCTTCCACTTCCAGCTTCCCTGATTTGCATATGAATCAAGATTAATAAACATTTAAAAAATGTAGGAGAAGCTATAAAATTGGCTTATGGCCTGCTTAGGCACAGGACTGAGCCAAAAGTCATCTTGTCCCCAATAAACTAATAATACTGAAGCTGAAGAGAAACTTAAGGTAAGCATTGAGGACCCTTTCATTTTCAGATATTCTGCATTTTCTAGGGAATAGTCTCCAGTATAGAGGCTAGCCTTTGGGATCTGGTGACTTGAAAAACAACACCACCTAAATGGTAACATCTCTATATTGTGAACTGACTCAAGAAGAAGCCAGAGACAAAAAGCAATTCAAACTGCTTATATTCTTTAGTCCTGGGAAGCTGTACCCTCAGATTTCTAGATATGGTCTATTTTAGTTCAAAGTGCGATCACACTGTATAAAACATACATTCACTGAGAATGAGACATAGCACAGTTACCCTAGGGACCTGACATCAGGAATTAGGGCAGGCCAAAAAAGAAGAGACAAAATTCTTTAGGCAAACAGGCACAATTCAAACATTCAAGAGGGATTTATATTTTTCTTGCCCCAAACATACAGTAACTATGATGTGGGAGCCTCAGTTTTAGGAATTCTGTATCAGGAAACATCTATGTACTTTTGCCAAAGTGATTCATTACTGTCTCATCTCAATGTAAAAGGACATTAGAAGGTGACAGAATCAAAGGAATTAAAGAGGAGAGGAAAAAGTCACTATTTTACAGAAAGTATTATTCTTACTGTCTGATGGAGTAAATCACTCTTTTTTTAAAATATATTTTTATTGATTTCAGAGAGGAATGGAGAGGGAGAAAGAGACATATTAATGATGAGAGAGAACCATCAATTGGCTGCCTCCTACACGGCCCACACTGGGGACTGACCCTGCAACCCAGGCATGTGTCCTTGACCAGAATCGAACCTGGGACCCTTCAGTCTGCAGGCTGACGCTCTATCCACTGAGCCAAACTGGCTAGGGCAGTAATTTCTTTTAAGGCCTTTGTTTTCCATAACTTCCCCCCACTTCCTGGTAAAGGGACAGAGAAGTCCAATATGCCATATTACAAATACTAGGATTCAAACTTAAATTTTAAGGGTAGGCATAATAAGTTAAAATGAGTTCCTTTTTCCTTTGTTCTTTTTTAAAAAATATATATTTTATTGATTTTTTTACAGAGAGGAAGGGAGAGAGAGTTAGAAACATCAATCAGCTGCCTCCTGCACACCCCCTACTGGGGATGTGCCCGCAACCAAGGTACATGCCCTTGACCGGAATGGAACCTGGGACCTTTCAGTCCGCAGGCCGGTGCTCTATCCACTGAGCCAAACCGGTTAGGGCGCTTTGTTCTTTTTTATTATTGTTCTAGGGGCTTCAAGTAAGAGGACCAGAAACTGACACAGAGCAGAGATAGAAGCAGTAATTTGCCCAAGGTTAACTGCAGAGCTGTGACAAAAGCCATGATGAGTAGAATTTCTGACTCCTATCCTTGCAGTTGTAGGTAACTGTCAGAGGACAGGTGTTGATATATTAGCGGGACTACTTGCCCTAGATTTTATCAGACAGTCCTGGTTTCACATTATTCCCCACCTTTGTCATAGCCATGTCCCTGTCCTAGAAATCCCAATATTCCAACATTTGAGTTTAAAGAAAATGAAAGAAGAATTGTGTACCTGGGAGTCAAAGCAAAGAGGGCACATGATAGCTGGTGTCAAGGGCCGGTAACAGGAAGGAGACAGAAAGATCTGATTGCTAGAATAACCAGGCAGCTCAAATGAAGGTAACAGAATCCCACGCTGCAGAACATCAGCTGATGCTGAAATGAATGCTCTCTCCATGAGGGCTTAATGCAGACTCAGAGCAGTATTGCTGTTTTGAACCTACCTCTGGAGCACGAATACTCCGGCCTCCATTAGAAGCAGGCTTCCACCTTGGCGATTTGACCTACCAGTAGTGTGACGAGTCCTATCAAACAGAACCATGGGGATAATCCCTTAGTGAAAGAGGTGGGGGATGAACTTCATTAGAGAAAAAAAAATACGTTTTCATGAAGCAAATTTGAAGTCCTCCAACTGCTTTACAAAATCAGGTCTGTTCATACCTCACTAAGATTAGCAAACCTAGCAAGAGAAACAAGTTCTCTAGGCTAGTCCTGGGCTCTTAGCCCCTACACAAACAAACCCTAGAGATTCTATTGAAGTATCCTCTTTATTTAGTACAACTAATCCATTACAACTCTAAATCAATGGAAACACATTTAAATGTTTTTCAAAGTATTTTTTCGGTGTGAAAGAGGGAGTAGAAACCCATGGAGCAGAAGAAAGGTTCAATTTTTCTCTTACCATGACCATTGCTAACCTTTCATTCCATGTAGTAACCCTTAAGACATATTCTCATCAGCCAGGTGGGGGCCTCTTGTTCTACAAAGCAGACCAAGTAATTCTCCCCTAAGTACAGGATACCTAGTTAAATTTGATTTTCAGGTAAACAGTAGTTTTTTAGTATAAATATGTCTCAATATTTCATAGGACATGCTCATACTAAAAATATGCAGTATTTGGGGGGTATACTTATACTAAAAACTATTCATTGTTTATCTGAGACTCACATTTTATTGAACATCCTGTATTTGTATTACCTAAATCTGGCAACCCCACCAGTGGTCTGCATTCAGATTTTGAAGATGGCAGCCAATGACTTTGGAACTGTTTGGTTATATAAAAGGGAATTTTAAAATAGCTTTGTGTGGTCCTAATCATTTTGATTCAGTGGATAGAGCGTCAACCTGCAGAATAAAAGGTCCCAGGTGCGGTTGTGGTCAAGGGCATGTACCTCAGTTGCAGGCTCTTCCCCAGCCAGGGCCCTGGTCAGGGCAAGTGCAGGAGGCAACCTAACAATGTGTTTCTCTTGCATTGATGTTTCTCTTTGTCTTTCCCTCTCTCTTCCATTCTCTCTAAAAATCAATGGAAAAATATCCTTGGGTGAGGATTTAAAAAAAAATCAATAAACTATTCTTTAAAAAAAGAAAGAAAAGAAAATAGCTTTATGTGTCTTGCAAAACTTTTTCTTGAGAGTTGATTGGCATTCTGTCATGTTTAGGTTTTTTTTTTTTTTAATATGTTTTTTATTGATTTTAAAGAGAGAGGAAGGGAGAGGGGTAGACAGAAACATCGGTGAGAGAGAGACATGGATCACCTCTCTCCTGCATGCCCCCTCCTGGGGATTGAGCCCACAACCTGGGCATGTGCCCTGACCAGGAATCTAACGGAGGACTTCTTGGTTCCTGGGTCAATATTCAATCACTGAGCCACACTGGCTGGGCATGTTTATTTTTTTAGGCTATGAAACCCCTTCAAGGACTTTCTTCTGATTTTCGTACACCCCAAGGTATTAATCTTAGTGGAAAACAGCATAGTTTAATGTCAACTGGCTCCATTAAAAAATCAACTTGTCTCGTCAGATATTTCAAATGCTTTAAATACTTTTTCTGAGATTAAATACCCATGTTCAAAATAGGGTGGTGATTGTGCCATATTTTATAAGAGAAATTGCTTTGAGAGTGATGTTGGCAAGATTATATGGAGTAGCAGCCAAATGCTAATCTACCACACTGGGAAACCAATTATAGTTTTTTATTTCTTTCTCTCACACCTGTTGCTATATTAATACACTTTTAGTATTTTCACTCACCTGAAAATGATGCAGTCAGACATTATAGACCTGATTCTGCCACTCCTGTAGCTATTACTAGTAACGCTTAACCATTTTAATGGGGAAGGAAAAAAACTACTGTGAAGAATAAAAATTCACAGGATTTTCATAAGGAGTTTCTCAAAAGAATCTCACATTTTAACATTATTCAGGAGAAGGAAATCTTTTCATAATTATTAATAATTTGGTCCTTTAAAAAAATCATCTCTTCCAACCTGTTTCTTTTTTTATAAAGTTTTTTTAAAAATATATTTTATTGATTTTTCACAGAGAGGAAGGGAGAGAGAGAGTCAGAAACATCAATGAGAGAGAAACATCGATCAGCTGCCTCCTGCACATCCCCCACCGGGGATGTGCCCGCAACCCAGGTACATGCCCTTGACCAGAATCGAACCTGGAACCTTCGGTTTAGGCCCGACATCCACTGAGGGGTCCTGGATTGCTAGAAGACGCAAGCCGGGCTGAGAGTCTGCACCGCCCCCTCCGTGCATGAATTTCATGCACTGGGCCTCTAGTGTTGTCTATAAAAGAAGACACATACACTCAAGAGTAGTACACAGTAGCAATAAATGTTTAAGAAACAGGTTGGGCCGAAACCGGTTTCATATAGACATTATTTGCCTTTCTATATATATACCGGATGCATATAGACATCCTCGGTCCTCCCATTATCTCTTTCTGTGAATTCCAGCGCTGATGTAATTTAACCCAAAGAATGGAACAAGAAAGACTGGGAGGAATAGAGCTTGAGTTCCTATGTAGCGCATCGCTAACAAATGGTGCCTAGCATGGCCCACTTAAGAGCAGAGGAGTTTCCATCACCCGTTTCACTTAAATATTAGGAACTATTCAAAGACAGTGTTCGCTCTTAATGATCCTCAGAGTCTCCTGACTTTCCAAAAATGTATTAAAATCCAGAATCATTAAAATCTCTGTCTCTTCAGGAGTCAGATTGGTCCCCTTCTTGCAGTGCAGGGGCATTGCCTAGTGGGACTCGTACCACTGTTGGTCGGTACAGCGTGCTGGCAATGAGCATGATGCAGTTTTTTTTTACGAGGGTCATGATGAGGACCAGTTCATGGTTGGATGCATATAGACATCAATAATTCTTGTTTTGCAGGTACAACACATGGTTGGATGCATATAGACATCAATAATTCTTGTTTTGCAGGTACAACACCGAAGCCCCAGGAGAAGTTGTCCACATTCAGCCTACTGGCCCGCAGACTCTATCCACTGAGCCAAACCGGTTTCGGCCCAACCTGTTTCTTAAACATTTATTGCTACTGTGTACTACTCTTGAGTGTATGTGTCTTCTTTTATAGACAACACTAGAGGCCCAGTGCATGAAATTCATGCACGGAGGGGGCGGTGCAGACTCTCAGCCCGGCTTGCGTCCTCTAGCAATCCAGGACCCCTCAGTGGATGTCGGGCCTAAACCGGCAGTCGAACATCCCTCTCACAATCCTGGACGCTGCATGTACCAGTGACCATACTTTTCATACCGGTAAAAGGCTTCTTGCTGTTGTATGGGCAGCTATATTTTTTGCCCTGATTATAAAAAGCAGTTCATAGCATGATCCTTCTGAGGCAGTAGTACCATTTTCCCCATCTTATGGGTGGAAAAACTAAAGTAGAGAGAAGTTAAGTAATTGGCTTTGTCACACAGTTATGAGGGTCAGAATCAGGGCTGATCACAAAAGGTACAAGCCAGAGTCCATGCATGGCATCGCTGCATCATCCAGTGTTTTCAGTGTTAGAGTAGCCTTGCCAGGTTTTAATTTTTATCTCTAAGAGACTCTTCCCAATATATAGGGTAGGGTTCCTAGACCTGGCCGGCAACTGGCCATCTGTGGGGCAACCGGCAGGCAGGGTGATGGGGGGCCCGCTGGCACCTGCCTTGGCTTGCAGCCTGGCGCCGCTCACTGGCCAGCCCCCTCCCCCACTGCCACATCGCCTCCCTCTGCGGGGTGACCAGTGGGCAGGGTGATGGGGGGGGCCCACTGGCACCTGCCTTGGCTGGCAGCCTGGTGCTGCCTGCTGGCTGGCCTTGCCCCCCGATTGCTGCTTCCGGTTGCCTCCATCTCGGGTGGCAGATGCTCAATGTGTTGACTGTCTGCCCCCTGATGGTCAGTGTCTGTCATAGTGACCAGTCCTTCCGCCGTTTGGTCAATTTGCATATTAGGGTTTTATTATATAAGATGGTTTTGATCTACACATGTTGGGTGTATCAGTAGTTCATTCTTTCATATTGTTGAGTAGTATTTTAGGACTATATGCAACTTTTAGAGAAGAATAAACACCTTTATTACATGAGCTAAGATAGGAGGGAGGAGGATTTATTTGCCTTTCTAGGCCTTGATTTTCCTTCCCCAGCTCCTTGCCTCTAGCACACAGCCATCCGCTTGGCAACAGTGACCTGGTTTTGGAGCGATGCATGCAAGAGACTTGCCTTGCTGGAAGTCCACCTCTAGAAGACTGCTGATTTGGGCATTCTTTTTCCTTTCATCATATTTCTTTTGAATTTTCTTTGATCATTAAAATCTCTGTCTCTTCAGGAGTCAGCTTGGTCCCCTTCTTGCAGTGCAGGGGCATTGCCTAGTGGGACTCGTACCACTGTTGGTCGGTACAGCGTGCTGGCAATGAGCATGATGCAGTTTTTTTACGAGGGTCATGGTGAGGACCAGTTCATGGTTGGATGCATATAGACATCAATAATTCTTGTTTTGCAGGTACAACACCGAAGCCCCAGGAGAAGTTGTCCACATTCAGCCTCAAGGCACAGTATTTCTTGCTGCCTACTGGCCCGCAGACTAGCATGTGTATACCGTGGGGCCTATCTGGGTGTTGTTAGCAGGGCCAAAACTCAGCTCATATTTTCACTCCTTGTGGTAGGACTTTCTCTTGCCCACAGTTTTGTGGCACTTGTTCCAGTTGTCCCAAGAGATGCCCATGGCTCAGTCCCAACTTGAAAAAGGACTGTATTGCAATTTATTTATCCACTTTCTTATTTATAAATGTTTGTGAGCGAGAGGAAGGTTATGAAAACTCATACTTACTATATTTCTTCCTATCATATTAAGGACAAACTTATAGACAGATAGTTATGATAGCTCTTCCCCCCACACACACATTTGATGGTTTTCTTAGGCTAAGTATCTAGAAGTAAAACTCTGGATCAAAGAGTGTGAAAATTTTTTAAGGCTCTAAAAACACATTGCCAAACTGACCTCCGGGAATGTACCAATTTCCAATTTACACTCCTTTTAGCAATATATAAGGACGTCTGCTTCCGCACCGTCCAGCATTATTAGTTTCGTTTTCTTTTCTTCTTGATTTGGTAGGTGAAAGTGATAGCTCATTGCTGGTTACTTTCCATTTCCTTGATTTCTGGTTAGGAATCATTTCCTTTTTCATTTTGGCCATATGTATTGCTTTGGTGAATTGCTATGCACTTTACACTAAGTATTCTTTCGCTTACTCCCCCAGGTACTACTGTTATGCCCAGAATTCAAGATCCCCAAGAAACCATGCCAGGGAGTCAGTCCGATGCAAAAGCAGAAGGTCCTTTATTGAGTTAGCTAACCCGACCCGGGCCTCCAGTCGCCTCAGCGACCGGAAACCGAGTGCCCCCCGTGAGAATAGTGAGGGGAGGGGAGCCGGCTGTGGGCCCTGCCGATTGGCCAGGCGCAAGTCGGGTCTTGTTAAATCCTGGGCGTGGCCAGCAGGGGCCTGGGCTCGGGAAGAAGGCACTTTTCTGAGCACATGGCCTCTGCCCCATCATTCCCCCCTTGTCTTGGAACTTCCGGCTCAATCATGAGACGGACTGCACTTTTATTTCACCGTCGCTAGGGGCCCGTAGTGAGCACACAGAACTATCAACTGAGCTATTTTATACACTTAACAAATGGTCCGGTGGAAGGGAAAGAAACCATTTTAGCTTTAACAACTTCTATTGAAATAGGATTTTTCTTCTTAAAATTCCTCCATGGCTATTAAAAAGCCAAATAAAGATTATACTGTCCTGATGTTTGCATAAACACAACAAGAATGGTAACTGACTACCTTTGCTGGAATTTCATGGTTGAACCTTAATGTGCCCCGTAGGGCCAGGAAGCCAAGCCATCCAGCTGCCATCAGGCCTGCCTGCAGTATCTGCTGAGTTAGGTGAATCCCTCACCTGTAGCAACTCCACCTGAGCCCACGCTCCAGGCTTTAAGGCCCATCTCAGTAGCCCTCCTACTTGTTGCGGCCCAGAGTGTGTGGGGGTTCTGCAGGGATGCAGAGGCATCTTTACTGCTCCCCTTCTACTCTTACCAACCGCCAGTGATGGTAGGGCATGGGCCTGACGCTCCAGCGCCAGCCGTCTTCAGGGCTCCCAGGCAGGATACCAGGCTTTCTTCGTGGCATTCTTAGTGGCTTCAAGTCTTTGGAGCTCAGATAGGGCTCTTTAAAACATGATACTCCAGTCAAAGTTTTCCGTTAATAAAACCACTACTAGGCACCAGTCTTACTGAATCTATGCAAAGAAACGTACTTACTTAGCATTAAGATTTTGGAGGAATTACATAAGGAGAAAAACATACTGATTTACTCTAAGATTTTCTGACTTTCCTTGCTAATTTCTTTTCATGGATTTAAAACAAAACAGTAATTGTTGGTCCATTCCTCGGACTTTCTAGTCTAAACAGGCTTTTTCCAGCTTTACTACCCCTGACATGGGCATGGTGACTCAGGCCTACAAGACAGTATTACAGGCTGTCAACTGTTAGCTGTCTCTCAACAGAGACCAAAACCTGATGGGCACCCTTCCCTGCCCAGTTGGGCACTTGTCCTCTTGGCAGCTAGACACCCTTTACTTTTGGGGGTCACCCCACACAGCTCCCTTCCAGGACAACCAACATACAGTCAAACCTGCAAAAGAATCAAAGGTCAATATAACATATCAATACAATAAAACATGATACTAGACATGTGATCCTATGAATTGTCCTTGTCATTTTGGAGCCGTGTCCATGAAGGCGCAGGCATTATCTAAATCTATTTAATGTTACCAGCATCACGCAGGTCGAGCACGCCGTAGCTTGAGCTTGAGCGGGTTGCGTGGATCTCGATCGACGCTCTATTTGGTGATGAAGTCTTTCCGGATGGACCCAGGTCGTGACGCCGTCTACCTTGAGAGCGGTGGGGGTCTTCAGCACCACACCCTTCCAACGTGGCTCTAGGGTCTCCCAGCAGTACCTTCTGATGTAGACCCAATCTCCTGGTCTGTGCTGATGAGGAGTTGGGGTTGGGCTGGTCCCATAGATGGCGTGGAGGCGCGACCAAATGTCCTCGTGCGCCCTCTGGAGCCCTCTCTTGTCTTTCTACCAGTTCCCTTTTTGGCAGAGCAGCAACCAGGCCTCTTTCAAGGGAGTGTGCTAGAAGTGGGTATCAGCCCCTCCTTTGCTAGCAGCAACAGGTACCAAACCCTTTCAGTACATTAGACCAGCTTCATTCCCGCCCACCTTTACAGATTCTAAGGCCCATTGTTTTCCTTTAACCAGCAAGCTAAATGACACTGGCCTGCATTATTTAATTCAGCACAGGCAGGGGGAAGGGCCCATGGAATCTCTGCCCTGAGGAACTGTGAGCCCCACCCTTAAATGTCCCAATCAGATTAGAAAAGCCACAAATACCTTTTAAATCTACCCCAGAATTCCAAAATCCCAACCTAGCACAGAATATACTTCCACATTTATATGAACAAATAATTATACCCAAGTAGACATACAAACATCAAATAAACATTTACACCCTTTTAGTGAACAAGTACCTTTACAGTCTTGGGATCTTGAGCAGACAGGAACAGATGTGGAGGCCTCCCTTTCTCACATCCTAGGACAGGACTTTTGACCTATGTCTCATCCAGATAGAAACGGTCCACATTTATACCACAAAATACCAACAAATCAGTTTCAGTTGTGTAGCCAGTTCGAGTTTTGACTTCTCTCTGGAAGTCTCAGAGATGGTGAATGCCATCTAGAAGCCATTAATCCATTCACACAATCCCCCAAAAGTTAAAGAGGAAGGAAAGAATCATTCAATGTCATTCAAGAGGATTTCGGCTAAACAACAAAATTGACAGATTAAACACATTGGAAAACCAAGGCCAGAAGTACCCTCTGACGTTTCAGGGGTACCAAGGAAAGAGAAGTTAGGCCACGTTCAGCCCTTCTCACAATTCACCATTAGTGACCAGTCCCAGCTCACTGGTCTACCATCCATTTAACATTTCTTTTTCCTCCTATCACACCAAGGCCATGCTTTCCAGGTAGCTAGAACTTTTAGCCTTAATTTTTAGGTGATTAGCACTAGTTAAACAATTTTAAACAACAAAGATACATATTTAAGTAAACACATTATCTAGAACCTAGGTTAAACTTAGGCATATCCTGGGTCTCCCAAACACTGAGTTGGCAAGGTAACTGGAGCCCTTTAAGATCAGTATGAAACCACAGTTTCTACCTGAAATCCTTTTAAAGACTTTGACATAACCTTTAATTGTCCTTAGTTTAAGGAAAGCAGGGTTTTCTAGATTTCATTTCTCAATACTTAACCAACAGATTTAATTCTGTCTTCTAGATTTTTCATGAGGCAAATTACTTTTTACTTTCAAGCGGCTCTGGAGAACCACATTCGAGCCTTGCAAGACAGGTTTTTGGCCTCCCTGGTCTTTTCAGATGTAAATTGACGACATTCTTTAAGATTTTCCTGCAGGCAGGAGGCGACTATCTCCTCCCTCCATTAAGAAAAGCTTTCTTAATTAACAAAGGACCAGTTTTTGTGGGTTTTTTTTCCCCTCTTTGGAAAAACTGTTCTTTATTATGGGTTAGGCTTGGGATTTATCCTGCACATTTGAAAGGAGACGCTAGCCCAAAACCCTATCCAAAATCGGACGGTGCGCACATTAGTTTTAAGCCAGCTTTTC
The DNA here is from genome assembly GCF_014108235.1 of Myotis myotis. Taxonomy (NCBI): domain Eukaryota; kingdom Metazoa; phylum Chordata; class Mammalia; order Chiroptera; family Vespertilionidae; genus Myotis; species Myotis myotis. Next base: position 9,386,704 of record NW_023416321.1, on the reverse strand, counting down.
TCCTTACACGTGCATAGAAATCCCAGACGCATTTACTTGGGGAGGGGGTGACCTGTTTACACAGACCCTCACTCAGGCGGCCGCCCTACCGCCACACAAAGGAGGGGGGAGGGCAGTCCCCCTCCCTCCACACTCACACACTTTTACCAGACATTTATTCAGAGTTTAAACAATCCATTCAATTCCTAACAACTTCCCCATTCCTGAGGGAGCTCTAAAGCCTCCCCCAATCTCCTTGAAATTATTAATCCAGCAAGTCCACAAAATAAAACGGAAACACAAACAACTAAAGGGCCCAAAAAAGTACAGCCTTCCAACTCCATGGAAGCAAAAACCGAAAGCTAGACGATGGCTGCGCGCCAACCAGCAGGAGCGACCCGCCTTTTCTCAGATTGAGGGGTTCCTACAGACCTTCCGACTCCGCGGAAGCAAATTTTCCCCTCTTCAGATGGAGGATCAGGAAGCCCCCCTACTCCTCCTGCCTGTCTCAGATTAAGGGGTTTCCTACAGACCTTCCGACTCCGCGGAAGCAAAGCTATACCCCTTCAGATGGAGGATCGAGGCGTCCCCCGGCTCCTCCCGCCTATTGATCCTGTGCATCCACTCAGATCATTATTACAGGCATTTACAGGTGATGGGGCAGAGGCCATGCACTCAGAAAAGTGCCTTCTTCCCGAGCCCAGGCCCCTGCTGGCCACGCCCAGGATTTCTTTGAACTAACCAATGACAAGCAAGGGATGTGCGCGCCATAGAGATGACCACATCCTGTGTAACAAGACCCGACTTGCGCCTGGCCAATCGGCAGGGCCACAGCCAGCTCCCCTCCCCTCACTATGAAAGCCCGGATTTTCACATGGGACTCACTCGGTTTCCGGTTGCTGCGTCGACTGGAGGTCCGGGTCGGGTTAGCTAACTCAATAAAGGACCTTCTGCTTTTGCATCGGACTGACTCCCTGGCATGGTTTCTTGGGGATCTTGAATTCTGGGCATAACACAGGCATTTACAGATTTCAGAAGTGAGCTCACACCGGATAGATACAAAACAAAACACACGACACAAACAAAACATAGACCTACCGCGGTCAGTCAGGCCCTCCGGACTGGGGGTCCCTCCTCATGGTGTTGGGGATCCCGGCGAGCCCCCAAAATGTTATGCCCAGAATTCAAGATCCCCAAGAAACCATGCCAGGGAGTCAGTCCGATGCAAAAGCAGAAGGTCCTTTATTGAGTTAGCTAACCCGACCCGGGCCTCCAGTCGCCTCAGCGACCGGAAACCGAGTGCCCCCCGTGAGAATAGTGAGGGGAGGGGAGCCGGCTGTGGGCCCTGCCGATTGGCCAGGCGCAAGTCGGGTCTTGTTAAATCCTGGGCGTGGCCAGCAGGGGCCTGGGCTCGGGAAGAAGGCACTTTTCTGAGCACATGGCCTCTGCCCCATCACTACATGGAATATATGTTATTATTTTCATTTTGGAAAACTGAAAAATGCATGAATTAAATGACCTGCCTGGGATCTCAGTGGCTAGTAACTGGCAGAGCCAGTGCCAGAACAAACCCAAGTCAGTCTGAGTCAGAGCAGGCAGTCTTTCCTCCTCAAGACTCGGTCCTCCCATTATCTCTTTCTGTGAATTCCAGCGCTGATGTAATTTAACCCAAAGAATGGAACAAGACTGACTGGGAGGAATAGAGCTTGAGTTCCTATGTAGCTCATCGCTAACAGATGGTGCCTAGCATGGCCCACTTAAGAGCAGAGGAGTTTCCATCACCCGTTTCACTTAAATATTAAGAACTATTCAAAGACAGTGTTCGCTCTTAATGATCCTCAGAGTCTCCTGACTTTCCAAAAATGCCACCCAAATCCTTTGTCTATCTCTGGAGCCTCCCAGTGCCTTCGTTTCTGCATCTATAAAATTAAGTGTTGGAGCAAGTTATATAAATGTCAGAGATTATGCTGTATACCCGAAACTAACATATTGTATGTTCCTATAATCGGAAAATACATTTTTAAAAAGGAATAAAAAGCTTAGATGTTGGATTAGATACTCTTTGAAGTTCTTTCTAGCTCTTAAATTATTTTTTTTCTACTAATTTTCTGTAGAAAAAGTTATTATACTTGCCTCCATCAGCTTTGGCCAATAAGGGCTACATTCAACAGTTTGTGAAGTTTAGAAAATTCTCCTTAAAAATGTGTTTTCTGTTCTTACATACCTTTCCATCCTGACTATCCTTTCCCCCTGATATGTGGCATTATTTTCCAGAGGATCTCTCTCTCTTCCTCCCTCTCCCTCCCTCCTCCTCCCTTCCCCTCTCTCCTGCCCTGGATTTGAATATTCCACTCCACCCAATTTTGTTCCTATGTTGCAACTTTTGTGTTTCTACTGTGCTAGGGTGAGGGACTGAGGCATGAAAGGGTTACGGAATGTGCTAGGGGGAGGGACTGAGGTATGGAAAGGTTACTGGGTCGGGTCGAGATTGTGACAGAGAAAAATTGCTAGGTTGTCTCAGAAAACAATGTATTATGATTCAACCCAGCCAGGTGTGACTCTGTTTACCTCCCCTTTGTTCTTGTGAACTTCTAAGGAACAGCTAATGAAATGCTTTGTAGTTGTTTTTTTTTTAAACATTATGTAGATTTTGCAATAAAGGATTTTTCTGTACCCTTGGTCGGCACTGCAGGCTGCGAAGCCCCTTACTGAAGGGACGCACCGTAGTCAGCTGGCCAGCTTAATAAAGGCTCTTAAATTTAAATTCTGAGTCGGTGGTCTATCTCACTGATTGAACCCATAACACTACTTTCCCCCTCTATCTTTCTCTGGATTCTTTGGTGGTTTTTTTTTTTTTTTTTTTTTTTTTTTTTTTTTTTTTTTAATATATTTTATTGATTTTTTACAGAGAGGAAGGGAGAGAGATAGAAAGTTAGAAACATCGATGAGAGAGAAACATCGATCAGCTGCCTCCTGCACATCTCCCACTGGGGATGTGCCCGCAACCCAGGTACATGCCCTTGACCGGAATCGAACCTGGGACCTTTCAGTCCGCAGGCCGACGCTCTATCCACTGAGCCAAACCGGTTTCGGATTCTTTGGTGTTTTAATTGCATCTATTCTCTATGTCCATCTCTGTGAAAGCTACAAGATAGCCATAAAGTCTGGAGACATACATAATAGCTTATTTTTTACAGATTGAACTCCCTTGATTACTTCTTCTGGACTATATAGGTTTGTTCAGTGGAAATGAAAATTAAAGCTAAGTTATATGAGGCAAAGCATCACAGATTCATTTGCAGGAATTGATAGAAACTCTGTAGCACTATTTGCCCTGTAGGTTGATGCATCACATTAAGCATTTCTAATGAGGGACATTATATTGACCATATCATGTAATGTTATTGAACATAGAATATATGATATTGTAATATTCATAAGCCTTCAGTTATGGACGCTCACCTATGTTTCCAGATTTTCTGGCCACTTGTGTTCATTGGTGGATTTTTGTTCTTGCCTTTTCTTTCATTTTGCATTATACATATTTCTTCTTTAGTATGCTCTTCATTAAAACTAGCCCATGTAGCCCTGGCCGATTTGGCTCAGTGGATAGAGTGCCGGCCTGTGGACTGAAGGGTCCTGGGTTCGATTCTGGTCAAGGGCATGTACCTTGGTTGCGGGCACATTCCCAGTGGGGGGTGTTCAGGAGGTGGCTGATCGATGTTTCTCTCTCATCGATGTTTCTAGCTCTCTGTCCCTCTCCCTTCCTCTCTGTAAAAAATCAATAAAATATATTAAAAAAAAAAAAAAACTAGCCCATGTATTAATGATTTAGCTTTGAAGACAAAACCCAATGCTTAAGTGGAGTCTATCAAGAACCAGAAGTTGTAGAACAATTAAGGTCTGTCTTGCCCCGTCTTTGTTTGTCAATGGCCAGAATTTCTGTCCCAATGTAGAGGAAGAAGTTACTCAAGAGAGGCCCCCTGAGCAACACTCAGCATCCATTTAGAAAAATAGTGTATCAGCTACGTCCTTTTTACTTTTCTGGAGCAGTCTGAGAAATTATGAAAGACAATAAAATATCTCTCTACAAAGTGCTATTTCCTGAGCCGTTGAAATGTTTATTTCTTACTCCTTTCTTTCATTTTTCACAAGATTGAGAGACGAGAATTTAGGATTCTCACAACACAAATGAGAAAGTGGATGTCCAGCTAGGTTGTGAATTTCCAAAGCTCACAGTAAGTTGGACCAGATCTGAAAGCAGAAACTGGATCTCTCTGCTGGCTGAGTCTCCTGTCCGTGGCGTTTTATACTGCAAGAAGCTGTCTGGTTAATGTAGAGGATGTGGCTTGCTTATTCATGGCTCTTGGAAAATGAACCTTTCTCTTCCTCCCTTCCTTCCTCCCTCCCTCCTACCTTCAGAACACACACACACACACACACACACACTTCACTTTATTAAATGAGCAAGAGGGGGAAAAAGTCCACAGCAGCCTGCCGTCTGGAATGGCTCAGGTGGTAGCCAGCCACCTAGAAGCAGGGAATGACTGTGTGGTCACTAGTGATTTCAGTGATTCCCCCCCCCCCCCACCAGCTGTCATCACAATTTCCAGAAAAGCTGCCAAGAAAAAGCAGTGATTAGCATTTCACAGGACCCTTTCCCTCCACACTGTTATGGATCTTGGAACTTTTTCTGACTGCTTTTTGCCCACCTTCCCTCCTTCCTCCACCATTCTGGATACAGAGACAAGGCATTTGACCTCACCTACAGTTGAAGAACTCTACTTTGAAGATGCTTCCCTTCTGCCAGAAACCCTCACGGAGACTGAGTTATCGTTCCTTTCCCTAATCTGGATTGTTTCCTTCAAATCAGCACCCTTATGAAAAAGCACCTTATTCCTACCTTCCTTCCCCCCTTTCTCCTGTTGAGCCCTCTCGCTCTAAATAATACACTCAGGCCTCTAGCTCTTGAGGCACTTATCACACTGTAGGTAACTAGCAATTGAAGTGCTTATCTTCACTTCTAAGGAATGTGACTTAATGTATTCTAACCCAGCAAAGTGCCTGGCCCATTGTTGAGACTCAGTCAATCTCTGTTGAACAGAATTTGCCTAACTTGGCCTCAGGCACCTCCCGAATTTCACAGTGTGCTGAGTAAACAAACTGTTCCCTTCCTGTCTGGGGAGACCCACCCAAAGACCAGAAGAGGGAGGTCACACCTCTGCAGAGACAGGGGCTTGACTGATGTCCCCTCTACCTATAATCCAGTGGTTCTCAACCTTCCTAATGCCGCGACCCTTTAATATAGTTCCTCATGTTGTGGTGACCCCCAACCATAAAATTATTTTCGGCCCTGACCGGTTTGGCTCAGTGGATAGAGCATCGGCCTGCAGACTGAAGGGTCCCAGGTTCGATTCCGGTCAAGGGCATGTACCTTGGTTGCGGGCACATCCCCAGTGGGGAGTGTGCAAGAGGCAGCTGATCGATGTTTCTTACTCATTGATGTTTCTAATTCTCTATCCCTCTTCCTTCCTCTCTGTAAAAAATCAATAAAATATATTTGATAAAAAAAATTATTTTCGTTGCTACTTCATAACTGTAATTTTGCTACTGTTATGAATCGTAATGTAAATATCTGATATGCAGGATGTATTTTCATTGTTACAAATTGAACATAATTAAAGCATAGTGATTAATCACAAAACAATATGTAATTATATATGTTTTCCAATGGTCTTAGGCAACCCTGTGAAAGGGTCGTTCGACCCCCAAAGGGGTCGCGACCCACAGGTTGAGAACCGCTGCTATGATCCTATTCCACACTTTCTCCTCTGCCACAGGCTAAGTAAGGCAGTCCTCAAACTTGTTTTTTCCAGACACATTTGTGGGGGCAGAGCTGCTAATAGAACAGGCTATGGACTAGGTAGGGATCAGGGTAGAGGTCAAAGCCTGAACTATCCTATATAATAAAAGGCTAATATGCAAATTGACCAAATGGCACAATGACCGGTCGCTATGACGCACACTCACCACCAGAAGGCAGATGCTCAATGCAGGAGCTGCCCCCTGGTGGTCAGTGGGCTCCCATGGGGGGGCGCCGCTCAGCCAGAAGCCAGGCTCACAGCTGGCAAGCACAGCAGCAGTGGCAGGAGCCTCTCCCACATCTGTGGCAGTCTGACCTCCCCTGAGGCTCCCTGACTGAGAGAGGGCACAGGCTGGGCTGAGGGGCCCCCGCTTAGTGCACGAATTTCATGCACCAAGTCTCTAGTATTATAGAAATCTCTAAGAACGTTAGATTAGAATTTGATATGGATCGACAACGTGTACTAGCTTGATAACCCAAGAGAGGTCCATAGAGGTGGGTTAAGAGTGCTTTCTCTAGCCCTAGCTGGTTTGGCTCAGTGGATAGAACATTGGCTTGTGGACCAAAGGGTCCCAAGTTCGATTCCGGTCAAGGGCACATACCTTGGTTGCAGGCTTCTTGGGTTGCAGGCTCCTCCCAAACCTAGGCCCTGGTCAGGGCTCATGTAGGAGACAACCAATTGATGTGTTTCTCTCACATCAATGTTTCTCTTACCCTCTTTCTTCTACTCTCCCTAAAAATCAATGGAAAAATTATCCTCGGGTGAGGATAAATAAATAAATAAATAAATAAACGGTTTCTTTAAAAAAAGAAAAAAAAAAGAGTGTTGTCTCTAGAGACCTGCTATCTAGGTTCAAATAGTATTTGTGCAATTTTTAAACTATGTAACCTTGGACACATTAATCTCTACTTTATCTCTCTATACCTCAATTTTCTCACCCATGAAGTAGGGATAATTATGGTACCTGTGTCATAAGGTTGTTGAAGGGTTAACTAGGTTAATACATGTTAGTGCTCAGTGTTGTTATTACTAAGGAGAATGGCTTTGGATGGCACCAAATTTATGATGATGATTTTATGTGCAAATGCAGGGCTGAGGCAGAATTAAGTAGCAGGGTCTGGAGAGAGCAGAATGTCTTTGGATAAACGAGTGCAAAGAATTTGGAGTTTAGGGTGGGGGAACAATCAGAGAAGTGAGTAAAGTAGAGAAATAGGGAGAGAGGAAATTTTAAAAGCAATTTCAAATTTACAATAGTAGTTAAGAACAGGTATATTTAATTCAAAATTGCTTATGTTGCTGAGATCTAAACCACCACAAAAATAAAATGGTACAATACTCCTTAGAGAGTAATTTGGCACTATCAAAATTAAAATGTATATATTTTTAACCCTTTAATTCTATTTCCAGGAATTTATCCTACCTTGGTACTTGCAAACAGACTCGTGACCTTTTTGCAAAACCAGAGTTTAGGAACCACCACCTGTCTATCAATTGAATACTATGAGTCCATTAAAAATATTGAGGTAAGGTTATACATATTATACAGTATATCTATGCAATAGAATACTATGTGTCCATTAAAAATATTGAGGTAGCCGAAACCGGTTTGGCTCAGTGGATAGAGCGTCGGCCTGCGGACTGAAAGGTCCCAGGTTCGATTCTGGTCAAGGGCATGTACCTGGGTTGCGGACATATCCCCAGTAGGAGATGTGCAGGAGGCAGCTGATCGATGTTTCTCTCTCATCGATGTTTCTAACTCTCTATCTCTCTCCCTTCCTCTCTGTAAAAAATCAATAAAATATATTTTAAAAAATATATATTGAGGTAAAGTTATACATATTATAGCCAATCTAAAAAAGAGATACATATCTCAGTCAGCGGGGGAGCCTAAGAGTCAATGGAAGCAGCTATGCCAAAGTCCAAAGCCAGAGTCTAAACACCTGGAAGAATTTAGAGGCTTCATATTTGGAGTGGCTGGTGGGGGTAATGAGGGATGAGAATCGCAAAGCCTCCCACAGAGTTGCATGGAGGGAATATCATCATAACAGCAGGTGGGGAATTAGCAAAGGGGAAGGTCCTTGATAATCCCTTTAAAAACATCAGGTGTTTGTAGGTCCCATGCAGAAATCTGTAGTTTTTGGTCCCTGGGTGGGTCTGGTTTGCTAAATGCCCCAGGGACAGATTGAGGAAAGGTCGTAGTGGAGCAGCATGATGGGTCGAGGAAAATGAGCCTGGGAAGCTATGGGTGGATAATCACGGTTATGTGGATTTCAACTAGCTTTTCAACTGAGCTCAAAGGATAGTAATCAAAAGATTGATATCAACAAAGAGAAGGGCCTCGCTGTCTCAGTAAATACATATATATTTTAATGTTTTTATTGACTATAGAGAGAGAGGAAGAGAGAGGGTGATAGTAACATCCATGAGAGAGAAACATCGATCTGCTGCCTCCTGCACCTCCCTACTGGGGACTGAGCCCGCAGCCAGCAACCCCAGTGTGTGCCCTGACTGGGAATCAAACCAGCGACGTCTTGGTGCATGGGTTGACGATTAACCCCTAAACCACACCTGCCAGACTTACTAAATATTTTTTTAAATCAGTGATTTAGATCAGCAATTTTCAACCTTTTTCATCTCATGGCACACATAAACTAATACTAAAATTCTGCAGCACACCAAAAAACATATTATTATTTTATATATATATATATATTATGTTATTTTATTTATTTATTTATTTTTGCTGATCTGACCAAAAAACAGGTATAATTTTGATTCATTCACACTGGACAGCTATTGTTGTGTTGGCTCTTGTCATTTTAAAATTTTACAGTCTCAGGGAAAAGAGGTCAGTGCCTCTGACTAAATAATCAGGTATTGTGTGTTTTCAAAATTCTTGTGACACACCGATTGAACATTGCTGACTAGATGATGATCTAGCTGGGACAGATAATTAACAGAATGGATGATAGAAGCGAGATTTAAAATAATCTTGACAGATTAGAACAAAGTGCCAAAACCAACAAGAAATTTGACAGGGATAAAGTGAAGACTTAAGTTTCGGTTTTTAAAAAATCAATTGTACAGAAAGGAGAGACTGGCTTGACAGCATTTGTCGTGAAAAAGGTTTGGGTCTCACTAAATCCAGTTCCTTGTCACTGTTTCATGAAAAGACAATGTCAGATCAAGAGAGCTCACAGTCTCACCATGTTTTGAACTGACCAGTTGTGACTTCCTGGAAGATATTGATGCATTAGTGTACACCAGTGAGAGATCAGGTTGGGAAAAAGTCCAGTAACTTCAGCAGGTGAGGAAGAACGGGACGAGTTTGGACATGTTAAATATGGGGAAGGGAAGAATAAGGTGCATAAATAATCGTTGTCCTCAAGTAGCTTTTTTGACAAGTCTAAGGCTAACAGTATGAAATTGCCAATGTTGAGCCATTTTGATCCCTAAACTGGCAATTTCGTTTGGTTCGACCTAGTAGAAGAGGATGGAAACTCTTTCTGTAAATGCTGCAGAGACAAATGAGAATCAATGGGTGAAAGAGGGAAGCAACGATTATATCAACATAGGAAGGAGTTTGTCACAATCAGATGCTCTAGAGCAGACTGAGCTGCCTTACAAAGTTCTGGGTTCCTTGTCCCCGAGAGAGCCCAGGCAGAGATGGCCAACAGTCTCTGGAGGATATTTAGAATTTTCTGCATTCGGTGGGAGACTCCATGATCCAGCCTGAGTCTCCAGTCTCTCCAGCTTAACTCCACAATACCAAGACAACACAGCAGGCTGCTGGGAATGCCTTGGCCATTCTGGGTTGTCTTCTACGGCTGTGTCTCTGTGCACATCAATCCTAGAATTTCACATCTCCTAACTATGCACCCTTCAAATTCCTACTCACCTCTGCAGACTCAACTCACGCATAGGCCCATCTGAACTCTCCGAATGGTCTGCCGTACTCTCGCCTATGCGCTTATACCTGCTGCTTACTCTATGGTGTCACTTAACATTCTTCTGTAATTTTTTGTGGACCCGTCTCTCTCCTACTAAGTGTGTGTGAGCTGCTTGTGGGCCAGAAACAGCTCTTCCATCTTTATATCCCCAGTGTTGGAGCAGATTTTGTAGCTTCATATTCTTTTAATAACATTAAGTGAATGCATAATATTAATATTGGATGTTTTGATTATATATGTAAAATTTAAAAAATTATTACCTATGCATTTTAATAAAATATTAGTTATTCAAAATTAATGCCCTTACTATGGGGGATACAGATTGATATTTTCTATTTTATTTTGTTCATTTTTAAAAATAGAAGTCGTAATCTAGGTTCCAAAATTAATGTAGGTTTCCAGCCTTATTCTGAAAAACACTGAACTATATAGTCAAGAGCAGGGATTTGAGCTCTGGCCTGGCAGCTCATTTGATTAGAGTGTCATCCTGATATGCCAAGGTTGCAGGTTCGATCCCTGGTCATGGCACATACAAGAAGCAACCAACGAATGCACAAATAAGTGGAACAACAAATCAATATGCTTCTCTCTCTCTCTCTCTCTCTCTCTCAATCAATCAATCAATTAAAAAATAAAAAGAGCAGGGGTTTGAATGGAAGGTATGAGAACCTAATGGAAGCTGTGGGCCTTCTTGCCAGAAAGATGCATGTGTGCACTACATTGATATTCAATTTCAGAGCTCCTTGTACCCACTAAATCCTTCTGTGCATCCTGGGTTATGAGAGTTTCTTCTAACTTGTATTTTTCTGAGAAGCATGTAGACGTAGGCTAGGAACATCTAAGAGTCACCCATAGAGAGAGCACAAAACTGGAAGGGAGGTGCATAAAGAACAAAGACTAGAGGGACAATGCTGGGGTGGGGCAGGCAGGACAGTTAAGTACATGTGAAAGGCAAAGGGGTGGGGAGCGAAGTAGATCCTGGTTAAGGGTTAGGAGGCAGGAAAGGCGCAGCACCCCTGGGCGCGGAGATTGGGCCTGCTGATCTGATCTTCTTTCCAAACTGTGGGCTTTCTTCTCTCCTCCCTATGGCTCACTTTCCCTTCCTCCCCTCTAGGCAGCCCTGATGGAAACTCTGAAACTTTTCCTCTTTTCTTCCAGATGGGGAGCTCTGGCAGAAAAAGTGTTCTGGCCCGTGTGCAGTGACGCCGTTCTCTCTGCCAAGGGATCAAGTTAAAATCCGCTTTCCTGGAAACCAGCTCATGTCTTTAGGAAGCATGACCCTAATTAGGGAGAGATTGGGACCTTTGGATAAAGAAGGGATAGGAAAATATTTTTCAGCTTTCGCTGATATAGTAACTTACAAGGGTAAAATATGAACACTGCCCTAGCACGTTTAGTTCAGTGGATAGAGCTTTAGCAAGCGGAATAAAGGGTCCCGGGTTCGGTTCCAGCCAAGGGCACATGCGCAGGTTGTGGGCTCGATCCCCAGTAGGGGGTGTGCAGGAGGCAGCCAATCAATGATTCTCTGTCATCATTGATGTTTCTGTCTCCCCTCCTCTCTGAAATCAATAAAGAAATCTATTTTTAAAATAAATAAATATGAGCACCAACAAATAATTTAAAAATGGGATCTCCTGTTTCTGAGATCTAAACTCAGGATCACAGATTTGATAAGGTCTTCCTTGAATCTTAGGTAACCCTAAAGTGTTTTCAACAACATGTTGAGGAGACAACAAACATATATCTCACATTCCACAGGATATATAGGGAAAGAGGCATAAGCATAACACAATTGATTTCCTATTGCCCCTCGGGAATTTGGGGGTTGTGAGAAGTTCTGTAAAATCCAGAAAGCCCAGGACATTATTATAGTCCACTATTAACATGGCTAAGGGGAAAAGAATGAAACTTGGGTGAGGTTAGGAACCTGAGTTATGTGCCTAGATAGGCCCTGACTCACGCTGTGATGATGGCCAGTCACTTCCTGGCTCAGTGTTCCAGTCCCCCTATCCCCCAGCCCCTTTGCCTGCCCAAGTAAAATAAAATAACAATTTTATTCTTTCTTAAGAAAGTTAAACCTGATTGTTTCTATAAAGCACTCTGGAAAATAGCCAGCCTCTGAGTGTAGCAATGTGAGATGATTTTATTCATTTTATAACCAATGTCCTGGGTGATACCTAAACCATGAGGACTATAAACTTCTTTATTTTTGTTGGAATCCTCAGTTGGGGAGGAAATACATAGGTGTTCCGCTTCCTCTTCTGTCTCTTCTGGCTTCTGGGAATGACACTGTTGTGTTGCTAAAAGGTCCCTGGGGAGATATTTGGGAGATAACTGGGTAACACCCAACTAGGTCAGGGAATGAGTCAGGGCTCAAGGACTCCATACCAACCTCTCCCACTCCTGCCAGGAAACCTCCTGGGGTGAGACAGAGATGAGAAGGGAGCCAAGGGGCGGGCCTCAGGGCTGCCTGCCCTGGGGCCTCTGGCTGGCTATTTCACCCTAGTTTGCCCTGCAGCTGGACTGCGTCTGCTGACGTGCAAGCCGTGACACACTCTTGCTGACGTGCAAGCCGTGACACACTCCCCCTCCCTCTCTCCTGAACCTCTGCTCAGTCCCAGAAACAGATGGCCCATCCCTCCCCAGAAGTGACTACAGGAGAGATGAGAAGGAAAGGGAAGAACCGAACCAGGTGGAGATCTATCCCTTCAGAAACACAGGGCAAAATACAAGAGGCATTTGTCTAGGAGGTGAAGAGGAAGCAGAAACTGCATTCTCCTCTGACGAATCAGGACAAGAACAGAAGAGCATCGTGGCCGGGCTGACACAGATGATAGAACAGGATTGAGAGCTAAGGCTGAGAAGGACCAAGTAATATTAGCCTGAAATCCTGTAAGACTCAAGAGCAAAATGGCAATAAATAAATAAATAAATAGTCACAATTCTTGTTTGGAGGTCCTCAGCTCTTGCAAATCCCTCTCTCTTTCATCACCATCAATCCCAGTTGGTGGCAATTCTTAGACCTCTCCTCCAGGACAAAAAACAAAACCATTTTAGGCACCTAATGTCTCCCAGTCACGTTTCCATAAATGATTTCACGTAGTAGTGCTCACAACAGCCTTACCAGGCAAGTTTTATTATCATCGCCATTTCACAGAGGGGTACACTGAGACTTTAATCACTTAGAGGATTAAAGTGATTTGTTCATAGAGTTTGGAAGTCGTGGGGTCTGTACCAGTTACCAGAGTCGCCAGAGATTCCATTATACCAAATTGCCTTTGATATAAAGTCAAATCAAGTCAAAAATAGTAGAGATTTCTTAAAGCTCCCAAGAAGCAGTAAGGAGCGGACCAAGTAAAGAGCAATGGGCAGAGATCTCTAACTCTCTAAAGGTAGGTATTTTAAATCCTGGAATTGTTGGGTTTGCATAGGGCTCCCTGCAGTCTGAGATCCCCGTGCAGCCTTGGTACCCTCTAGTGGAAGTTTTCTGCATTCACACAGCTTCCCTTCAACCCCAAAGAGCTAGAGAGCATCCCAAAAGAATGGTCAGCTGGAAGGTACATGTTTATAATTCAGAGTCCATGGCTGGTAAACAGAAGAATACAGACTAAAGGTATGCTAAGCACTTGGTTCACAAGGGGCCCCAAAGGGAGTCCTTGCCAGTGTATTATAAATGAGCTCAGGCCTTTGTGCATTATTAATAAGAGCTAAATACACATCACAGGAGCCTGGAGGCTTTTAGGGCTCTAGAGAGTGACTTTTTTTAAAAATGAGGAAAATTAGTGGTCAGAGATGTGAAGTGACTTTCTTTAAGGCAGGGTCAGTCAATGTCAGCAATGGTGGGATTCGAACCCATGTCTCCTGCCTCCCAACCCGGAGCCCTTCTCACTGCATCACACTTTTATATTTATTGACTTTAGACATAAATTGATGTGCATATAAGGACATGGGCTTGTAGGTATAATCAGCAAGTTGTTTTTCCTTCGTCTGCCCAGAATCTATACACTTTCCAATTTTTTGTTCAACATGTTTATAGAATGCCTATTATTGCCAAACACTACTCTAGGAATTGCTTTTACAGGGTACCCCAGCATATGGCAACAGTTCCCAGGCTCCTGAACCCCGCGTCTACAGCCCTCCTGACACTCCTAGAGCTTCTTCCCCATTTCCCAGTGCTAACGTGTGTTGTCAGATTTCTTTCTGTCTCCCTCCTCCAGCAGAGGTAATCCCAGGGAGCAGAAGTGGGTTAGAAACAGATTACTCTGATCCAGGGGCTTTGTTCTCTCTTCTCTAAACGTGGCTCGTGTGTGTGTGTGTGTGTGTGTGTGTGTGTGTGTGTGTGTGTTGGGGGGGGGCGGAGGGGAGGAGTAGGAGGGGGAGGAGACGGTGTCACAAATAGCTTGAAATTCCCTTTTAGGATTATTGCTTGATTTAGCCAGCTGGGGCGAAAGTGGAGCAAGAAGAGGCTAGGGATTAATTCTAGACCTAGCTTCAAGAGCGGGCAGCATGGGCTTCTTTTCCGGCTGAGCTGGAATGAGCAGTATCTTTTTCTAAACATACCTTTAGAGATAAGGAGTCTGAGGCAGGCAGAAACGGCAAAGGCAAAAGGCCTTTGCCCTCGGCAGTAGGGCTGAGTGGGCGGACAGATGAGAAAGAACAACAGCTAGGAGAAGAGAGTCGTGCAGCACAGAAATAAAAAATCACTCTGGACTTGGAAACAGACCTGCCTCTAGTGGTCTTAGTTTCAACAGAGGTGAGAACTGCTCCCTAGGGGGCCACAGCTAACACACAGGCTTCCTGGGGATTTCCAGCGCCTATCTGGGTTAGGAGCTGTCTTGCTTTAGGGACATTGCACTGGGGTGGACTCTGGGGGCAGGAATGCTGTTGCCAGCACAAAGAGCAGTTACACGTAGCAGGCCTCTGCTAGGCTCTGTACATCCCTTCCAGGGTCATAGGGCTTGGAAGCAGTGGCCATAAGTAACCAGAATGGGAACATGTATTAACTCATTTAATGATTTAATAACAATTCTATGAGTTAGGTAGGTTTTTACCCCCGTTGTATAGGTGAGGAAAAGAGGTGGAGCTAAGATGTAAACTTAGGCACTGTAGCATTCTCAACCATTATGTGAGAGTCATAGATAGTTAACTCTTGGAGGGACAAAGAAGCTCTGCTAACATTGTTAGCTGAAAATCACTTGAGAACATTTCCTAGAAAGTCAGAATTCTTGGCTTTTCTATGCCACTTTATCTTGGAGAATTCACTTCTGTTCTTCATGCTCTCAGGGAAGGAAGTACAACAGGAATACATGGCAAGCCTGTTGCTTGCATTGTAATCAATAAATACATTGTAATCAGATTCGTTCAGTTCTCCAGAAGGATTTTTCTTCTTTGAATCAACTGTGCTTCTCTTAGAATGCAGGCTACCAGAAAGAACTGCAGGAATTTCGATCTTAGATGCCACCTGCCCCTGGAGATATCCCATTCTTTTTGGCTCCGTTTAGAAATTTCAAAATTTGGAGAAATAAGAAATCAATTTTGCCTTCTGCTTCATCATATTTCGTCTGGGATTCTATTCATTTATTGAATAAATACATGAATGTCTACTATGTGCAAGACTGTCCTTTGCAAGGCTGAGCCCCTAATCACTTTATTCCTCCCTCTAATTGCATGAGTTCCCTTCTCTTGCTTTTTCTGAAATGTGAATTACTAGGGTTACAGAATTAAGAAATATCCCGTGGTGTTACTTTCCCAGTAGGCAGCTCCCAATTTTCCATGGAGTTAATGAGATAGAAAGATACGAATTTTCCAAAAGAGCAGCTAATAGGAAAAGAGAAGCTCATTCATTCATCTCAGAATGAATTAAATGATGTTAACTTCCCTTATTATTTCATTCAGGCTGACATGAAACAAATTCGCATTCCTTGAGAAGCTGATCAGAGGGCAGGCAGAGGATGACCTGTGATGTGTTGGCTACCATGTGAGGCCAACATAAACTCAACAGCGGAGCAGATAATCCCAGACAGATTATATCAATGTTCTGTATTAATCAATAACTACTCAGTGGAGTGGGTTTTTTTCCCACTTCGGTGGTGAGACAAGTAAAATAAAAATTTCATGTTTTATTTTCTGGGGCATAGATTGACAGAAGTCTGTTAAGAAATGACTAGAGCCGAAACCGGTTTGGCTCAGTGAATGGAGCATTGGCCTGCGGACTGAAGGGTCCCGGGTTCGATTCCGGTCAAGGGCATGTACCTGGGTTGCGGGCATATCCCCAGTAGGAGATGTGCAGGAGGCAGCTGATCGATGTTTCTCTCTCATCGATGTTTCTAACTCTCTATCCCTCTCCCTTCCTCTCTGTAAAAAATCAATAAAATATATTAAAACAAAATAAAAAAATAAAAATCTAAAAAAAAAAGAAAAAAGAAAAAAGAAATGACTAGATATCTCTCATTTAACTGCTTAATGATATATGTTCTTTAATTAATACATATGGCAACTAACTTCATGTTGCCATTAATGTGTAATGCTATAGGTTCAGTGCTATGGCTAGGGCTGATAGGGGAAGTCTTACCCTTGATGAATTTGCAGTAGAGTTGAGAAGTCAAGATTTAAGACAATGCATGTGATCCCCAAACCCCAAAGTAATCTCTCTCTTTCCTTTCATAGTCCTTAGCATTTTACCTGGAACTTTGTAGCAATTCTATTCCAGCCAGTAAGCTCTTTATGTACATACCATAGTTTCTGACTCATTGCAAAATACTGTAGGTAAGTGCTCAATAAACACTAATTGTCAGGATAAGATAAGAACCTATGGGTAAGTGGAAAGGGTTTGCCATTTAGCAATGGTTACAGCACTGGATTTTCCAGGATGATGCCAACATCACGCATCCTTAAACAACTGAGTGTGAAGCAGGACAGTCTAGTAATTCATGGGTTCTAGAATTAGACTGCTTGGATTTGAATCTCAGTTCTGCCAGTTATTAGCCATCAAATCTTTTTTTAAATTATATTTTTATTGATTTTTTAAAATATATTTTATTGATTTTTTACAGAGAGGAAGGGAGAGGGATAGAGAGTTAGAAACATCGATCAGCTGCCTCCTGCACACTCCCTGTTGTGTATGTGCCCACAACCAAGGTACATGCCCTTGACCGGAATCGAACCTGGGATCCTTGAGTCCGCAGGCCGAGGCTCTATCCACTGAGCCAAACCGGTTAGGGCTATTTTTATTGATTTTAGAGAGGAAGGGAGAGGGAGAGATAGAAACATCAATGATGAGAGAGAATCATTGATTGGCTACCTCCTGCCCGTCCCACATTGGGGATGGAGACCCAGGCATGAGCCCTTGACCAGAATCGAACCCGGGACCCTTCAGTTGGCAGGCTGATGCTGTATCCACTGAGCCAAACCAGTCAGGGCTAGCATCCAATCTTAATTAAAATTTGTAATTTCTCTGCGACCCAACTGCCTTTGTAAAAGGAGAATATTACTCTTGTTTGTGGTGAGAAGTAATTTAATTCATACATGTAAATGCTTAGAAAATTGCTTGGCACCCGGTAAACATTTCTAAGTGTAAACTATTATTTGTTCATGTTAACCCCATACCTCTGTCCCAAAATGACAGATAAGAAATGTTTTTGTCGTCCACGTGTCTTTTGCTTCAATAAACGCAATAGCCAGTATATTTGTTCAATAAACATACAAGTCATCTGACATTAAGAAAAAATTTTCAGGCTGCAGCTCCCGGACCAACAGCCAAACCATCAGGAGCAGGAGCGGCAGCGGCGGCGGTGGCAGCGGCCTCCCCCACCCCCATCCCCACAGCCACCTCCCCGTCCGCGGGAGCGGGGGGGGGGGGGGGGGGGGGCGGGGGAGGCGGCGGCGGCGGCGGCGGCGGCGGCGACGGCTGGACGAAACAGGTCACCTGCAGGTATTTCATGCACGGGGTTTGTAAGGAAGGAGATAACTGTCGCTACTCGCATGACCTCTCTGACAGTCCATACGGTGTGCTGTGCAAGTATTTTCAGCGAGGGTACTGTATTTACGGAGACCGCTGCAGATACGAACATAGCAAACCATTGAAACAGGAAGAAGCAACTGCTACAGATCTAACTGCAAAACCATCCCTTGCTGCTTCCTCAAGTCTCTCACCAGTAGTTGGACCGATTGTTGAAATGAGTACAGGCGAGGCTGAGTCAAATTCAAACTTTGCAACTGTAGGAGCAGGTTCAGAAGACTGGGTGAATGCCATTGAGTTTGTTCCTGGGCAGCCCTACTGTGGCCGTACTGCCCCTTCTTGCACTGAAGCACCCCTGCAGGGCTCAGGGACCAAGGAAGAGCCAGAGAAGGAGCCAGCGGCCGTGGACACGAAGAAGCAGCTCTGTCCCTATGCAGCGGTGGGAGAGTGCCGCTACGGGGAGAACTGCGTGTATCTCCACGGAGACTCCTGTGACATGTGCGGGCTGCAGGTCCTACACCCAGTGGACGCAGCCCAGAGATCACAGCACATAAAATCTTGCATTGAGGCCCATGAGAAGGACATGGAGCTCTCGTTTGCCATCCAGCGCAGTAAGGACAAAGTGTGTGGGATCTGCATGGAGGTGGTCTATGAGAAAGCCAACCCTAGTGAGCGCCGCTTCGGGATCCTCTCCAACTGCAACCACACCTACTGTCTCAAGTGTATTCGCAAGTGGAGGAGTGCTAAGCAATTTGAGAGCAAGATCATAAAGTCCTGCCCAGAATGCCGAATCACATCTAACTTTGTCATTCCAAGTGAGTACTGGGTGGAGGAGAAAGAAGAGAAGCAGAAACTCATTCAGAAATACAAGGAGGCAATGAGCAACAAGGCGTGCAGGTATTTTGATGAAGGATGTGGGAGCTGCCCATTTGGAGGGAACTGTTTTTACAAGCATGCGTACCCTGATGGCCGTAGAGAGGAGCCACAGAGACAGAAAGTGGGAACATCAAGCAGATACCGGGCCCAACGAAGGAACCACTTCTGGGAGCTCATTGAGGAAAGAGAGAACAGCAACCCCTTTGACGATGAAGAAGAGGTTGTCACCTTTGAGCTGGGCGAGATGTTGCTTATGCTTTTGGCTGCAGGTGGGGACGACGACGACGAGCTGACAGACTCTGAAGACGAGTGGGACTTGTTTCACGATGAGCTGGAAGACTTTTATGACTTGGACCTATAGCAGCTTTGCGTGGCGTGTGAACTGGTCTGCTGAGCCCAGACAGTGGCTGTCCCCTGTGGTGGTGTGGCAGTGCCCGTGTCTCCTAGGCAGGCCTAGCAACTCCAGGTGCTGTCGTAATACTTCGTACCCAGGGCCTGTCTTCTTACTCCCTCACCTTTCCCCAAGGAGTATGTTGTTTCCTCTGGTTAAAAAGTTACAAAAATAAACCTTAAAGTTAGTTTTTTGTAACACGAACTTAACTGTCAGACAGTTAGTGTAGGTTTGTTGCGTCATCTGTTTTCAACCAGATTCACACAGTTGGAGGGTGTTCATGGACGTGCTGCACTCATTCTAAGGACCCAGGTTCAAAAGCCACAGCCTTGGCCCTTCTCGGGGGGGGGGGTCCAAGAAGAGGTGATGGGTGAAGGATCTGAACTGTGGCAAGTAGCCTGTGCTACAGACCTAGAGGCGGATACTTGAGGTTTCTGCTAAAATCTGCACATCTGTGTTTTTATATGTTCCCTACCCCACAATCCCTACCCTGTGCACTTGTTCTGTGGTTTTGGTCTCTTGATAATTGCACACAAGTAATGACTACTGGATAACAATAAGCAGGTGCGAATGTGTGGAAATTTTTACTGTTCAGTATGACAGGAAGATTCTAAAAGAATGATTTACTGGCATAAAAGAAATGCAGAATTGAGGTTGACTCCCAAGAGCTGGTAGACTTGGCGTGTGTGAGTGCGAGTGTGTGGTAAGCCTCGCATCCCTGCCTAGGTGCAGTGTTCTTAGCCTTAGTGGAAAACCTTGGCTTAGTGGTTCAGCCTCGTGTGGTAACTAGATCTTACAGGACAAAGCAGTATGTTGGTAGCCGTTACTAGAGCAGTGCTAGCTTTGTCTGTCTATATGAATAAATGGGCTTAGCCATAGAGGGTAAAACTATCTGGTTATCCCATATCTTAACACAAAACGGGGTTGTGGACACACAGTTGTATTTAATGCTTAATGATCTCTTACCCTCTCCAGTTCAGGCACCTTTTGGCAAACCTTTGTCCTCGTTTGAGGGGTTTTGTTGTGAGGTTTTTGTGTTTTTGTGGGTATGTGCCTCATTCCATCCCTGTACTTTGCAGGTAGACAGATGTGATTCAAAACTGTGTTCTAAGGTGTTTCTTGTAGTGGAGTCATTGGTTTGCAATAATAAGTTATTCTTTCCCACTCAAGGGGGGTGGGGTTGGGTTGGTAATTCACAAGACAAGCTAAATTGTTAGAATTCCTTGATTGAAAATTTTAGCTTGAATTTTGTTGCTGTTTCCTGAAAATAACTTGGAGATGCTCCTGAGTTGTCCCATCGACTGCTTTTGATTCCTTGGATCCCACCCATTCTTTCACTTTAAGAAAAACAAGTCATTGTTACAGAGGTCTCTGTATTTTACAGCTGCCCTTTTGTAAGAAGCACTTTCCCAAATAAAACAATAAAAAACCCTAAAAAAAAGAAAAAAAAAAGAAAAAATTTTCTTTACACAGTACAGATTGGGAAAACTAGGGCTTAAGTTTAAGGTCACACAGCACATTGAGGTCAGATACAAACCCAGAAACTAACGTGATTGCCTATCTGAGATCAAAGTAGGCATTGGGAAAAAACACTGGTCTCGGAAGAGCCACACCTTTTCATCAGCCTCCGAACTGAAACCAGGTGCAGCGCCGGCCCAATCACATAAGAATGCAGCAACTCCCGGCCGCCGGCACGCCTCCTGCACAGGGAATGCAGCAACTCGGGGCCGCCTGCACGCCTCCTGCGCAGGCGCAGCTCGCGCTCCAGCGCTCCCGGGTGGGCGCGTGACAGCCGTGCGCTCCCCCAACGCCGTCTCAGTGCGCACGCGTAGTCTACACGCCACGCGCACGTGCGCGTTCACGCTGCTCACACTTCGGCGAGGGGCGCGCGCCCTGGAAAATTCCACACCGGAGCCAGCTCCACCCTCTGCGCCTTCTCTCCGGTCCCAGGCTCTTCGCTCTTAGTCCGCAACCCAGAAGCCTTTGCGCGGACAAGATGGCTGCCCCCATGCCGCGGGGGCTGTCTTGCTTATCCAGGGCTTTAGGATGGTGGTCTCGACAGGTGGGTAGGGAGGGGGCGGGTAGGGCTCCAGGGGCTGGAGGAGGAGGACAGGGGAGAGGGAAATACTCTCTTCGCAGTTGTCCTTGGTGAGCTTGGAGGGTACGAGTCACTCCAAGGCGAGGGAAGAGTTTAAGGTCGACGGGGACCCAGCGACTGAGCTAAGTGGCTAAGGAGCCAAAGCCTCGGTAGGGCCAGGAAGGGAAGCAAATTCCCCGGGATTCAGGCTCTGCGGTTTGGTCTGGGTTTGTTTGGCGGGAAGGGTTTAAAGGTAATGGTTTGGACGGTGAGCTCGCTTCCCCTTGATTCTATAAACGTATAAAGTGGCATCTGCCACTGTACCTGCCTGAGCAAACCTCATGGTCAGAGAGAAAAGAGAACTGGCCTTTAAACAGCTGATTAACCAATTGGGAGTGATAATGACTGACATTTACAGTGAGGATACCAGTAGAATGAGCAGAATGTAATCTCAGTAAAAAATAAAATAGAAGAGATGCCGAGACTTTTCTTATGCTTTAATAATAGCATTCTGCTCATTTCAGCCTCAGGTCGGTGTTTCATCCCCATCAGAGTGAAGGTTCTTTGAAAGCAGAAGCCTTGCTTTAATCACTCTGTATCCCTAGGAGTTGGCATAGGCCTGCACTATGGAGAATACTAAAGGGAAGCCTTTAGTAAATGTTGAGGCGTTAGTAAAAGTTGCTTACTAGCTTCTAGTAAGAAACACCCATAAATGTTAAAGTAGTAATGCATTCCCCCCCCCCCCCCCCAATAGATGGCTTTATAATTGTTCCTAAGTCATTCTTTGTATATTCCCTTTTGACCTTTGCTTAGAGTTTGTTCAAGATAGTAGTTTTTTCCAAGTTTACCTATATCCTAACGTTTCCTGCCTTCCAGCCCGTCCTGGTGACTCAGTCCATAGCTGTAGTTCCAGTGAGAACTAAAAAACGTTTCACACCTCCTACTTATGAACCCAAATACAAATCAGAAAAGGAATTTGTAGAACATTTCCGGAAAGCAGGAGTTGTCATTCCTCCAGAACGTTTGGAGCGTCCCATACATCTGGCCTGTACAGGTGAGGCATGGTGTTTCTGAGACCTTGACCCATTCCCCTTCTGTTAGAAATCATCTGGAAAGTAAAATGATTTGGACTATGGTCGGCACTAGTTAATTAACCACAAAATCAGTGGATCAATAGAGCCTCAATAACGATTTACTTTGTATGCACTGTATTTCATGAGGTCATCTTTGATCTTGTTTTCCCACTATTCTTTGAAGGCAAAGGTGAAATTTCCCCATTTTGTACAAGAAACTGAGGCTCTGAGAGGAGACTTAAGTTACCTTATTCTGTTTTTTCTAATGTAACATGATTCCCTCTACATGAAAGCCTAGTTCATTAGTCTACTTTATTTAGGATCCCTCCTAATTTTATGTGACCTCAAGATGACTTTTTCTCAGTCTTCCAATGCTTTCTTAGTTGTCTCCTTCTCTCATTTCAGGTAATATCTTTGACCCCTATGTGCCTCCAGAGGGTGATGCTCGGGTGTCATCTCTTTCAAAGGAAGGACTGGCACAGAAAACTGAACGATGGAAGAAGAATGTGGCATCACAGTTGTCGTAGGTGTCTGAGACAACTGGGAGTTAATATTAGAATAAAGTTTCCTGTTGCTACTTTATTCCAAAGAGATCATCTTGGGCTAATTGGATTGGATAGAACTCCCGTCACAATTTGACATTATTTTCTTTCTCTGTAATAGAGTCCGTAGTTAATGTAGAATAATATGGGCATTCTGATTCTTAGCATCACAACCTTTTTGGTTGTTTGTGTCACATCAATTAGGGAGTTGACTTTGAAGTTTGTAGGACTTTTAAAAAATATATTTTTAAAATTAATTTTACTAAAATATATGTTTACTTAATTATTTTTTAAAATATTTTTTAAATTGATTTCAGAGAGGAAATATATTTTTATTGATTCCATACTGGTGGGGAAGTTTGTAGGACTTTTTTTTTTTTTATCACATATTTTGTTTTATTATTATTTTTTTAATATATTTTTATTGATTTCAGAGAGGAAGGAAGAGGGAGAGAGAGAGAAACATCAATAGTGAGAGAGAATCACTGATTGACTACCTCCTGCACACCCCACACTGGGGATTGAGCCCACAAATCGAACTGTGATCTCCTGGTTCATAGGTCGATGCTCAACCATTGAGCCATGCCGGCCAGGCCTGAGTCTTTTTATAAGATATTTTTATTGATTGATTTTAGAGGGAGAGAGAAACATCAATTTGTTGTTCCACTTATTTGTGTATTCATGCACTGACTAGGGATTGAATTCGCAACCTTGGTGTATCAGGATGATGCTCTAACCAACTGAGCCCCCCAGCCAGGGTTCATTCTGACTCATTAAAAAAATATATATATCTTTATTGATTTCAGAGAGGAAGGGAGAAGGAGAGAGATAGAAACATCAGTGATGAGAGAGAATCATTGATCAGCTGCCTCCTGCATGCCCCCTACTGGGGATTTAGCCCACAACCCTGACTGGGAATCAAACCGTGACCTGATTCATAGGTCGATACTCATAGGGCTCATTCTGACTCTTGAGCCTTTCTATGACACCTGTGTTTTCTTTCTTAGTGCTTATAGGATGTTTTCTTTGATGCCAGAATTATGAAATTTTACTATAAGAAACCTTGGTCTTTCTTTAGAATGATTAATTAAAATGAGAGTTAGAAGGTTGAATTCATAGGACTTGACACATTTAAAAAACAATTACTGAATAAATAATTAGATAGACATTAATGGAGGTTAAGCTGTGAGTTATAGAATTGAATGAAGTCTTTAAAAATGATTCTCACGCTTAATTTTACAGCGTACGGAAGATAAGAGAATATGATGCTAATTTTAAAGTAAAGGACTTCCCTGAAAAAGCTAAGGATATCTTCATTGAAGCTCACCTTTGTCTAAACAAGTAAGTGAACCCCCTGTCTTATACCCATATGGTCTCATAGCCAGCAGCACTAAAACCATGGCATCATTTGCTCTAGTCTCTGTGATCCACCAAGCTGACCAAAATGTGCAACCTCAAAATTTTGGAGGGCAAGGTCCCTACTATCTGCCCTAGCACCAGCCGTCCACTCCAGAAACACAGGCCACTATCCCCACAGTCATGATCGGGCTGAGGGAAGAGGGATGATAGATAGTTTGCACATATTGTTCTTCTACCCGAGATCACTAGCCCCTCCTCTCATCAGGCACTCCCCTGGTTGTTATAAGTGTCCAGTCAGAAGCCAGAGTTCTGAAATGGTGGTTCTGGTCATTTTTTCTAAGTTACCAGTTGTTTCAATGGAGGGACCGACCCTAGCACTTCCTATTCCATTATTTTGCTTAATGTCTCGAGTCTGTTGTTTTTACTGGGTAGATTCCAGGTCTCCTTTTGAAATGTTTAGTTGTAAGCTCATCTTCATTGGAGAATGTTTCTTCTGAGGAAATCCTAAACAACCTAAGTTATGAGCATGCTCCCAGAGAGGTTTTGTGTGTGTTTCTGCCAGATACCTCAGGGATATCATTGACCAGGTATCAATTTTTATGTTAATTTCTTAGCTTAGGAATTCTTACACCATAAATTTCATATCCACATTTGCGTATAATGTGGGCTTAGAGCTTTAATTTTTCAGTTTCTTTGTTTTTATTTTTTCTCCCACACACAGCCCTAGACAGAGAGAAGCATTCTCTCTAGGTTGGTGGGCTATTTTTCTAGTCTCTATTTCCTGCAGGTGCAGGACTCGTATGGTCATAGCTTTATTCAGGGATTTCAGTTCCAACTCCCTGTTTTTGGAGGGTCCAAGGTTTTAGGAAGAGACCAGCCCCTAGTCTTCAAACCCTATTTCTGGATCCCTTCGTCATCCCTTGTGCTGTTGTAGCAGATTGTATTCTTTCCATCTGGCGTTCGTTCCCTCTTCCTTTCTGGCGTCTAGGGATTTACCTATCTTTCTGGTGAACTAGGACAGTGTATTTAAAAATGTGTGTGTGTGTGTCTGTGTGTATCATATTCTATCCTACATTTCTAGATGTTTATAGTGGGTGTAGTTTTACATTAGTTCAGTCCATAATGTTATCAGAAGCAGATGTCTTTATTTTTAGGGTAAGTTCCATTGTAAAATAGTAAGTGAACTCATAGAAAAGGGAATTTATTTCTACTGAGGATTTCTAGGTCAGTATAGTGAGGAGGAAGGGTTCATTCAGAGGTGCCAGACACAGTGGTTGAGGTAGCTATCACCACAATTCAGCATAGTCTAGGCTAGAGCTACAGCAGGAGAAATGAGTTGGAATCTTTTCTCTTAGAAATAGAGGTGGGAGGGAAGCTGATAGAGCTAATTCCTTACCCATTCTGGGATTAGAGTCAAGAATTTTTAAAGGGATAAAGACTTAAACTGCCCAGGAAGTATTAAACTGTGAGGGAAAGTCATGAATATGTACATAAAGAAACTAATCTGTACTCTTAGGTTTATATGAAACTCCTCAGTTAGGAATCTTCCTAAAATCTTATATGTACAAAGGCTGGGGTTTGCTCTCTGTTTTCTTACTCTTACTGCGTAGAATCAGCATGACTAGGACACTGTGGCAGTAACAAAGATGGGCATGGGGGAGGGGAGCATGGACCAGAAAAGATAGATGATTACCTTTGGCGAGGTTCAAAGATGAAGTATAAGATTCAAGGCCCAGCCAGTTGGCACTGGTGATGTGTCTGCAGTAAGAAGAGAAGATGAGCTTTTGATTGTTATGTTGGGTTTAGTTCCCTGTTGCACCTTGGAACAAAACTAGTCCCCATGTCAGTGTCTCTTGCCCATCTTAAGGATGTATATGATAATTTCAGAGCAATTTCTTTCTGCTCCTGAGATTCAGACCTAACTTTACTTGGCTGTGGAGCTCAGGATTTTCTGGTCAATCAGGTTGCTGTTCATCTTGTGTCTCCAGGACTTAGCATATCACCTGGCCTATGGTAGGAGTAAAGAAAATATTTGTAAAAATGAATTGTTTTTCATTTTCAGGGTCATTTTCAACTTTCATACAGGTTATCATAAAAGCAGGAGTCAATGATATGTATCTCTTTTTTAGCTCAGACCATGACCGACTTCATACCTTGGCAACTGAAAACTGTTTTCCGGTAGGTTCTCGCCTTAGAATTGTGGGATGCTGGATGGGCATATTGTAGACATCACCTTTGGTTTTCTTAAGTAAGATCAGTTTTGAAAATGCAGGAAGTTTAAAGCAAAAGCTGAAGTTCCATTGTTTTTGCCTGAATGATAATGACTTGATGTGGACTTTGGTAAGGGCCATGCAAATGAGGAAGGAGAAAGTCCCTCAACAAGCAGTACTGAAACCTTAGGTGTGGATCTTGAGCTCAGGGTGTGGGCCACAGTAGGCCAGCCTGCACTCGCCTACACTATAAAAAGGATTTAACGAGCATTCGCAAGGCTTACATTGTGTGGTAACAGGGGTGCTAGGTACTTTGGGAGACCTCCAAGGAGGGGGACTTTATGATTCAAGAATAAGAACTTCAGTTTCTATCAGTTTGGCCTTATCTCCCTAGGGACAGGGATAGTTAACCAAGTCTCACAGTGTAGGATTTTATATCCCTGTAAAATCCCACTCTTCTCTGCTAAAAAGGGGAGGGGGACCACCTATATGCAATCAGCAGTAATACATGCAATAATTACCAGAAT
Source organism: Myotis myotis (assembly GCF_014108235.1). Taxonomy (NCBI): domain Eukaryota; kingdom Metazoa; phylum Chordata; class Mammalia; order Chiroptera; family Vespertilionidae; genus Myotis; species Myotis myotis. Next base: position 9,359,899 of record NW_023416321.1, on the reverse strand, counting down.
ATGAAAGTGTATGGGAGGTTGGGTGGTGAACACACAATGTAATATTCAGATGATGTATTATAGAATTGAACACCTGAAACCTACATAATTTTATTAGTGAATATCACCCCAATAAACTCAATAAAAAAGGGAAAAAATCAAGCTGTCACTTTGGAGTGTGGTTTTCATTGATTTGGAGACGGGTCCTCAAGGAGGTAGGTTGGTCTTGAGTTGTGATTTAAATGAAAAGAGGGTTGTTGTGAGGTGGGCTTGAGCAATAGTTCAATGAGAACTTGGGATGGTTGAAAAGAAAGCATTTGGTGGGAAATGTTGCATGTTGGTTGTAATATTGCAAGAAGAGAGAGCAGGTGTGGAAGGAAGCACCAGCTTTCCTAAAAGGAGGGAAAAACTCAGTAGAACTTGTTCTCTTCTGCCTTTAGGACATGGTCTGGGACCTCCAATATAAGACCGTCCGCTGGAGCTTCGTAGAGTCTTTAGAGCCAGCCCAAGTGGTTCAGGTTCGCTGTTCAAGTATGGTGAACCAGGGCAATGTATATGGCCAGGTCACCGTCCGCATGCATACCCGGCAGGTAGAGTCACCAGTCTGCTTTCCTCCCAGCTGCTTTTCTTCACTCAGGTTGGGCACCTACCTCTGGAATATAGCCACAGCTCCCCAGGACTGTGGGTTCTAAGGAAAGGTTTACTGTGGTCTTCTCTGCCCTTTCCCTACACCCTTCCTACTGCTAGAAGTTAGCTCTGCGAGGACAGATGCAAGGATAGTCTCTCCCACCCTTCCTAGTCTCAACTTCCTCCCTCCCCCCCTCCCAGTCAAAAATACTTCTAAAAGTAGTGTCAATAGTTGATCAGTTAATCTAGATTCAGAATTCTGAGATAATTTTTCTACCCATTAAAATGTTTTGTTATGGTTGTCTTTTAAATGGTTGTGTGCAAAAAAACAAAACCAGACACAACAGTTCTGAGGATTAACTGGCCAGACTTGCTTTCATCCTTGCAGACTTTGGCCATCTATGACCGGTTTGGCAGACTGATGTACGGACAGGAAGATGTGCCCAAGGATGTCCTGGAGTATGTTGTTTTTGAAAAGCACCTGACAAACCCCTATGGAAGCTGGAGAATGCACGGCAAGATCGTGCCTCCATGGGCACCCCCTAAGCAGCCTATCCTTAAGGTAAGGCAGCTTGTGAGATTTAAAAGAGCTGAGGCCATAGTAGTGGTATCCTGTCAGTCCTGTTAGGCGCCCCCTCGTGGAGAGAGAGGGTGATGCAGCACCAGGGAAGAGGTGGGCATGAAGGTGAGTGGGTGAGCCTGGGGCTTGGATGATCGATAACTCAGCTTCCTGCTTTTCAGACGCTGATGATCCCTGGCCCCCAGCTGAAACCTGGGGAAGACTATGAAGAGCCACAAGGAGAGGCCCATAAGTCTCAGCTAGCCTGATGGCAAAAATGACTCCTGGGGTGAAGTATGGGTGATGAGGTGGCTGGGAGCTGTGACGTCGTCCATCTCCATCACGCTGTAGAAAGAACCATCTTTGTTCTCTCCTGTTCTGCTGCGGTCATTACAGCAGTCTCATCCTCGATAACCACAGCTGATGGCCGGGCCCAGGTGGGTGGCTGTTATGCACAGCCCTGGACCCACTTCTTTTAAGTTGTATATCTACCTTCTGGGTCCAGATGAAAGACACTGTGTTTCAGAGAACGTCTGACACCAGTTTTTCCTGCAGCAGGGACTGTCAGGAGCAAACTGGCAGAATTTTCTTTCTTACCACGGGACAGGGATCAGAGTTTGAAATAAAGCACTCCTGCAGTGTTGGATCACTTGTGGTTGGTTCTGTCCATATTCCCTGGTTCAGGCTAGAAGTAGACCAGCCTTCAAATGGCAGTAATGGAAAACAGGCTTAATTGTGAGTGATGTGACTTCCAGGAAATCCAGACTTGGGAAATATAATTAGTGTTTATAAGAGATGGTATCATTTAAGAGGATCTTTTCTCATACACTGACTCCCTGAATCAGCATTCGTATGTCACAGAAGAATGTAAATCCAAAGAAATCATTTCTCAGCCTTTGGAACGTGTTCCTAATTATCAGCTGTGCCCTGGTCTGATCCCAGGAAGCGTGGGGGAAGTTCATCCATTGGGGTAGTCCATCTGTAAAACTTGGTTCCCTGACTTCGATCGCCTTTTAGAGTAGGCGACTATTTTCAGCCCAACCCTGGGAAAGCAAAGGCACCAGACTATGGGCCTGTGTAGAGTGAAACAACCCAGCCCCTTCTTGTTCCTCAGCTCCAGCTGGACTGTTAGGAGGAAGTGGGACTGTCCAGGTGTCCTGTGTCATTGGAAGTTAATGACAAGGGAAAGCAGTCTATACCCAGAGCAAGCTTGGCTTATAGTACTATTATTGCTTCGTCAGCCCAGTGCGGCCTTCCCTGGAAAAACAGGACCTTAATTCTCATACTTTATATTTTTCAAGCCTAGAATTTTCTTTTAAGGAGTCTGTAAGTTAGGGTAAGGATTAATCTGTTCTGACCTTGACCTGAGAGTAGAATCCAAATAAACTGGAATCGGTTAAGAATAATCTAACTCCTCAGTCCTTCTAACGCTACCGTCTCAGCAAAGCAGCAAACTGACCACGCCTCACCGGGGAAGATGGTTGTTTTTGCAACAGCTGCTGAGTGCTGGCTATGGAGACAAGATGTGTAGGCTTAGGGAAGAGGCAGCATTGATGGGTTAATCCAAAACAGCCACTCCCATCATGCTACTTAGTTTCAACCTCTTTGGCTTAAAATGTACATCATTTTGCAGCCCATGTAAGGTTTGGTCATATCCTATTTGTGTGATCCCCAGATTAAGGCAAAATGAGATGGGAAGTGCTTTGAGCAGGATCCACAGCCAGGAGGAATAAGGGGAGGTAACCCAGGTTGGGTAGGGAAGCAGAGAAACAAAGCACATTTATTGGGCAAATGATACATTGATTCTCTGAATATGTGAAAACAGTGCTTTAAATAAGCTGTTTCACCCCACTCCCCTAGATCTGTCTCCGGGGCCTCTAGATAATCCTAAATAGCAGCTACGCAGTAGCTGCCACAGGGAGCCAGAGGATAAGTGCAGTTTTCGTTTCCCCTTGGGATCAAATCCAGATGAGCGAATGGCCCAGATGTGCAGGATTGGCTAGAAAGACCAGGCAGAGCCCATCTGCAGTGCCAGCCACAGAGTGGAAGTCCTGAAGGCTGCAGTGTTGTTACCTTTGGCTTTAGAGCAGGCATTGCTTTAATTCCAGTTCTTGTTTAAAAACATTGAAAAAAGAAAATCACCATAATGAATAAAGCTAGAACCAACTGCCAAGGAAAAGCATTCTTTATTTTTTTCTATATGGTTTATTTCACAGCAGTGGGTATAGAGACAATATTTTTGTTCCCAGCTGATCAGTTCTGAGGTGCGCAGTTAGCAAAATATGCATTGGTTCAGAAGCTGTGGGGTTAACCAGCCAGAGCCCAGAGCAACAAACAACACACATCAAATACTTCTGTAGATAGGAGAACAAGGGTATTTAGTCCCTGAAAATGTGGGTTACTCCATTCATTTTCCTCCTTTTTGGCAATGTAGCTACTTTTTCTGTGACTTGCTGTGTCTGCCCAGAGTATTCACATGCAGACTCATTTCTTCCCCGTTGGGTATTTGGTCTTACTTTGCCTTTCCTCCCTGTGAATGGCATCAGTATCTGTTCCGTTAACATTGCCCACTTCTGCCATGTTTAGCCTGCATGTTTCTACCCCCACTCACCACTGCCAGTCCTGGGACTTCTCTGACCAAGGTTTTTCTCTTTCCTCATTTCCCTCTGGTCGTATCATCTAATTCCGGCACTCTGTTATCTAGGATTGCTTAAGAAAGAGGAGCCTGGACTGACTTGAGAGAATAGAGCTGCGCTGAGAACAAGAGAGCGCCCTAAGAAAGAAGGCTTTGTATTCACACGGTGCCCTTCCCCAGCCCTCAGGCCTCTCACCTGCTCTGTGGCACCACTCTTTCTGGGGGCAGTTTATAGTGCTGGCTGCAAACAGGACCTCCTTTCTTTCTCAGGCTTCTCAGGAAGGAGACCGATGTGGGCCTCTCGTTACTGAGCAAGTGATTTGGAGTGGCTCTTGCATCAGAACCAGAGATTCCCTCTGGCTCCAGTTGCATTGACAACAGAGAGGGGTCCCTTTGGTGACAGCACTGAAAGGCTAGGAGGGGGAGAATGAGCCAGTGAGATGAACTCTAGACTGGCAAAAGATGGGGCACGAAGAAGGGGCCATCTGAAAAAGCTAAACTGGGAGACACGGTGTCTAGAAGGGAGAACTCGACCTTGGCCCACGTGGGGAGGACCTGGAGCGGTGGCCTTTCCTTCTCCGCTCCGTCTCTGATACTGCTTTGGGTGGCAGATGATATGGATGTAAGAGTGCTCGGTTGGCTCTGCTTCATCAGTAAACAAGGGAGGTCTGAGGATCGATTAAGCCGAAACTGGAGATCCAGAGTCAAAATGACAAGGTCTTCAGGCCTTTCAGGCACCTCCTTTGAGCCATTTAGGTTTTTCCTCTTATTTATCTTTGAACTTCAATTAAGTGGCTTCTTAAGCTTCCTGTGGTGACCTGTATAGCCTTCTGTCAGCACCTTGTTTGGTTTCGTTTCTTCTTTAAAACAAAAAGGTCCTTTGTAGACTTCAGAGAAGACTAGGGTCTCCCCATGAGAAAGTGTGGGCGGGCACTACTGATTTCCTTTCATCCCTAACCTTGGCTTTCAAGTGAGTGTCTCTAGACACAGACGGCTTGTGTTGAGTACTCTAGCTGGAAAGGAGGATTCATTAGGAGCAGAGGGTCTGGCCTTTGTTCGCTACAGGAGGAAGAATTGGAGATAAAGACAGGGTACAACTTCCTGTAGGGATTTGAGCTGCACCCTTCCTGTACAATTTGTCTTTGAGTGAATTGACTTCTGGCTTTCCTGGAAAGGGGTGGTCAAGGGTCTTTGTTTCAGCTCTTTGGGGACACCTAGGACTTGGACAGGACCTTGGCTCCTGAAAGCCAGCCACCCGATGTTTGACCTCACGCGAGTTTAAATGGAACTGTTACTCCCAATCCCAAGGATAGACAGTTGGAGGGATGAGTTCTTCATGTGGATCTTGGGAAGCCACTTCTCCTTGGTCTTCAGTTAGGGAAGAATTCTGAGCCGCAGCTTCTTGGAGAGTTGGCCCTGAAGCTAAGCTGGTTCTTGGACCAAGCCCTGAAGGCCCCTGGAATTCTCTGCCGCCTTCCGGCGTAAAAGAGCTGGCTGGCTGGCTCATTTGGGGGCGGGAGCACTTGCTTTCCGGAAGGAAGCTACCCAGAGGCCTCTGGATGGAAAGGCCTGGTGGGTTCTCAGGGCCTCTGGGGAAAAATGTTTCTGTCTGCGTTGCTGTTAGAGCCGGGAGGCCAGGCTCCTCAGAGGGGGCTCCAGTTGCCTCCCAAGGACAGATGTCTGCCATGGTGCCCTTTATTTTATTTCCTTCTGGGTCTGTGACTTCCCACTGATACAGCTCTGCCATCCTGCCCCCCACACTACTTGCTCCATGGGGACTGACTTGGGCTTGGTCAGTGTCCAGAGCATCTGGCTGGGGGAAGAGTCCCCCTGAATCCATGCCTGCCCAGGGGCAGACCGTCTCCTGCGCTCGGCTGCCTTTGGCTGCTGCTTTGGAAAAGTGTTCTCTAGTCCCGCCAGACCCTGCCTTTTGAAGGAACACCTCTCCTTGCCCTTGGAGTGCTCTGTCTGCCTCCTGTTCTGGGCCCTCTTCCTCTGCGGCTGCTGTACCCATCTCCCAAGGACAGATCTCTGTTCTCTTGGCCGAGGGAACCTCGACCGCTTCCCATGGACACACTTCTGCTAGCCTGGCCTCCACTCTGCCTGCTGCCTCAGAAGTGCCTTTGCTCCTGTCAGAAGCTTGTGGGGCTGGTGGTGGAGACAGACCTCCACTGTCTCGACTCTCCCAGGGACACACAGCCTCCTGCTTCCTGTCTGTCCTCCCTGGCTTTTCCTCAACTGCCCCAGCTTCAGCTTCTGGTTTTTCTGGAGCTTCCCCCTCCTCTGGAGGTTCCCCTTTTCCGCTCGGTGTGGACACCCCTTCTTCAGGGATTCTTCCAGGCACCTCCCAGGGACAGACCTCTGCTTTGATGCTGCTGTCAGGCTGATGAGCCTTTGCGGCAGGAGCGTCCCAGGGGCACACCTCGGCGTGCCTGCCCCCAACGCTGACCAGTCTCTGAGAGCCGGTTTTCGGTTGGTCAGGGCACTGCCTTTCGGGGCTGGAGGAAAAGATGGCCGGGGCCACGCTCTCCCATGGACAGATAGACTGTAGCTCCTTGTTTGCTTTTTCCCCACCTTCAGTCGTGGCTTCTGCCTTTGAAGATGGAGCTTTTTCTTGGGTTATGAGTGCTTGGAGGGAAGCCGTTTTGGGGTCTTGTATCAGGTCTCCTTTCTCCGCTACCGCCTCATTGACTTCCAAGGCATGCTCCTCTGCTGCTCTCCTACTCATGCTGCTGGCTGAGTCTGAGGCCTTCGGGGCCTGAGCAGAGGGTTCCCTCAAGTCCTTCTCCCAAGGACAAGTAGCTTCTTGCTCTTGACTCAGTTCTGTCTCTCTTTTTGATGATTTGTCTTCTTGCAGGGAGGTGAGTCTCCCCCTTTCTGGAGTTTTCTCCCTCCGCTCTGCTGAATCACTCCCCATCTCTCGTTCCAGTCCCTTCCCAGTAGCTCCTCCAGTCACTTCCCAGGGACAGATCTTGGCTCTGTCATTGGTGGATGCTTCCTCTACTTCCCAGGGACACACCTCAGCTGGCCTGCCCCCCACATGACCCAGTTCCTGGAATCCAGCTTTTGGTCTGTCAATATCCACAGGGTCTGAATGCTGAGAGGAGCTGCCTGGATCCAGGCTCGCCCGGGGACAGGCCACCTCCCGCTCCCCAGCTGGCCTCTCTGGCTTCTTTGGAGCAGTAAGAGCTACCTCCCCGGGCCCAGGGTCTGCAGAACCCTTTCCTGTAATGCTTGGCAGGTTCCTAAGGGCCTCACCTCCCAGAGCTTGCTCCTCCCCTGCTCTAGCGCTCACCCCCCAGGGACAGATCTCTGCCTTCTCAGCAGACGGAGTGTCCTCCACATCCCATGGGCAGATTTCGGCAGTTTTGCTTCCCACACCGCCTGACACCTGGAAACCGGCTTTGGGTCTGTCTGTGACTTGAGGACCCGGTTGTGGGTGGAATCTGCCAGGGTCCACACCCTCCCAAGGACAGACTGCTTCCCGCTTTTGGAGCTGTCCCTCAGGCTTCTCCCACGCCGTGACATCTTTGATTCCTGGTGTTTCAGGCATTTGCTCCTTGTCCTTTTGAGATTCTCCTCCTCTGGGTGCCTGTCCTGATGTCCAGTCCTCTGGGAGGATTTCTGCCTTGGGACAGATTTCTGCCTTGGCAGGTGGTACTGCCTTTCCCTCTGGCTCGAGGTCTTCCCGTGGGCACACCTGCGTGGCTCTGCTTCCTCCCTTGCTGGGGAGTTGGCCACCGGCTCTGGAGGAGGAATTGTCCAGACACGGGCTGGAGTGCCCAGGGGCTGTGCTCTCCTCGGGACACAGCGACTCCTGCTGTGGACCAGATGTCTGCACTGCTTTCCCAGTCTGTCCCCCTACCTCCCCAAAGAGCCTGTTTCTGGAGGCTTGACCCTCTTCTTGGGCAGAGTCTCCACCGGTCCCCTGACGTAGCATTTCCTTCCCCACTTCCTCATCACCCAGCTCCCAGGGACAAATCTCTGCTTTCCTGATGGCAGGAGCCTCTCCTGCCTCCCAGGGACACACCTCCGCAACGCTCCCCGAGCACCCGGGAGTTCCTGGGGCCTCCGTAGCGATTGCTAAGGGGCCACGGAAATCAGTCCTCTCCCACAAGCAGAGAGACTCCAAGTCTCTGCCCAGTTTCTGTTCTTTCCCGGAGGTTGCTTTCTTGGGACCTTTCTGCTTTTCCTGGGGGAGCTTCTTCACTCCCTCCTGGGGTGGTTTCTCGTTCTCTCCTCCTCCCCTTGCCTCCCAGGGACAGAGCTCTGCCTTGGCCATGTCAGGTGTACGCGCTTCTGGGCCTGTCACTCCCTGCGGACACTTTTCCACCTCTTTAGCCTCCATACTGCCCCCTGCCTCAGACCTGCCCTCGGTTCTCTCGGAGTCCTGAGGGGACAGGTCCCTGGGATGGGCATTCTCCCAGGGACACACTGCCTCCTGCCCCCTGACCAGCCTCTCTGGCTTCTTCCGAGCCAGGGCAGCCACATCTTTAGGCTCGGATTCTTCTGGGGCTTTCCCCCTCCCTCCTCGGGAGTCAGCCAGATCTTGTCTTAATGCCCTCCTCTCTGGGTCTCCGCTCACCTCCCAGGGGCAGATTTCAGCCTTGTTGCTGTCAGGCAGACTTGTGTCGGACTCGGGGACCTCCCAGGGGCAAACCTCCGCCACCCTGCAGCCAGCACTGCCCAGGGGCTGGAGGCCGGCTCTGAGCAGCTCCTGCCTCCCTGCAGGGGCTTCTCTTGCTTGCTCAGCACTTTTGTCCCCAACGGTGCCCTGCCTGACTTGCCCCGGTGTGGCAGGCCCTGTTCCACCTGCTCTCTCAACACTCCCCTCCCCCTGGCCCTGAGCTGTCCTCCTGCCTCTGTCTTCTTGTTCCCTGCTGCCCTCCTGGTGACAGACGTGGAGCATTCTGCTGGTGTGTGCATTCTGTTGGTTCTGGAGGGACTCCTCATCTTCGCAGGGGGCGAGGGCCGCCTGCTTACTCATCACCTTGCGCCCGCCTAGCCTGGGGGACCTGGGGCATGCCCCCACCCCCTCTCCTGAAGCTTGGCCCTTGTCCTTCTCAGGACTCCCGTCCCCCCTACCCCTTTCCCTGTGTGTGCTCCGGGAACGGGTCAGAGCTTTGATAGCCAGTCCCAGGCTGCGCACGGAACCCTGCTGAACAGGGCTCTTGAGGCTGTGGGCTTTGGAAAAGATCTTGGGCCTGTCCTCGTCCACATCATCGGCTTCCCCCTGGAGGCGCCTGTCCTCCGTGTCCATCCCATTCTCCCCAGCATCCCTTTTCTCTGCTGCTACAGAGAGGGCCCTCCAGAGCCTGGCCCGAGCTGGGGCAGGGGAGTGGTGGCCTCGCTCTGGGCCGGAGGGGCCTTCTTGAGCCACGTTGTCTTTCTTGACTGGCAGCTCTGCATTCTCCCAAGGGCAGATGAAGGTGAGTAAGCTGGGGCTTTGGGCGAGTATTGGGACTGCTGCCAGGGCAGGGCCTGGAGCCAGAACCGGGGCTGGACCTGGAATGAGAGCTGGAGCCAAGGCGGAAGTGGGAGACAGCATCCTTGGCTCTCCCCGGCAGGCCCCAGACAGGGCCATGATGGGCGTGGAGACCTGGTGCTGGATGGAGGGGTGAGGCAGCCTTCGGGCAGCCTCCTCCTGAAGCTTCCCAGGGGCACAGGAGCTGTCCATGCTGCCGCTGCTCTTGGCAGGGGAAGGTGGGGCTGACAGAGGGGCCCCTCGGGCTCCCTCCAGCCTCCTGGCCGATGGCCTCCGAACTGGGCTCGCCTCTGCCTTCTTTCTCTCCTCTCGTTCCTTTGCCTGCCGGTAGGTCTCCTCCAGATAGGCCTGGCTGGCCACCAGCAGGGCCTTTTCCCCGGAGCCAGCCATGACGCTGAGCGACTTCTGCAGGGAGGCAGGCCGGGCTCTGGGGAGCCTCTCTCCCACCGTCAGGTTGTGGGCGCTGGCCGACCTAAAGCCCAGGGCAGGGGGCCCCTCTGCCAGCTCCCGGCTCTCTGCCCGGGAGGCCCTCTTGGCCAGCTTCCTCCTCAGCAGTGAGTCGCGGAGAGGTGGGTCCTGCTCCCCGCAGTGGCTGCGGTCATAGGTGCTGCGGGACTTGCGCAGGGCCCGGGGCCCCTCGGGATCTTGGAGGCTGGAGCTGAGGAGCCGGCGGCGGGAGGAGCTGGGCAGGCTGCCGCGGCCTGGGGACCCCGAGTCCCGGGAGTGCTGCCGGGCCAGGGCCTCGGGGAACTCAGCCAGGTACCTCACGAAGGAGCGGCCCAGGCCCGGGCGCGCGTTGCCCCGCTTCTTGGGCAGGTGGGGGTTGTTAGCAGCCATTTCCTTGGTCTTGTGGACCTCTAGCTGGGCATAGAGCTTCTTCAGCTCATCCTGGGGGAAGAGAGGACCAGGAGGGCAGAGCTGACACTGGGGCCGATGGGCTAGTCTCTCCATCCACTGGCTGCACTGTTACCGCCTCAGCCCTTATTTAGACCATTTTCTCTGGGGGAGTCGCTTCCCCCCAAGCTGTGCCCCTTCCTTGCTTTAAACATCTCAGGGCCTAGCCGGTTTGGCTCAGTGGATAGAGCGTCAGCCCACGGACTGAAGGGCCCTGGGTTCGATTCCAGTCAAGGGCATGTACCTCGGTTGCAGGCTTCATCACAGTCCTGGTTGGGGTGCATTCGGGAGGCAACCAATCGATGTGTCTCTCTCACATCAATGTTTCTCTCTCCGTCTCTCCCCCTCCTTTCCACTCTCTCTAAACATCAATGGAAAAATATCCTCAGGTGAGGATAAACCAAAAATAAATAATCCTCTCAGCCCAGCCAGCATGTCTCAGTGGTTGAGCATTAACCTATGAACCAGGAGGTCACAGTTCAATTCTGGGTCAGGACAAATCCTTAGGCTTTGGGCTCGATCCCCAGTAGGGGGCGTGCAGGAGGCAGCCAATCAATGATTCTCTCTCATCATTGATGTTTCTATCTCTTCCTCTCGGAAATCAATAAAAATAAAATAAACCTCTCAGAATTCACCACTCTGTTTCTGCAAGACCAGCACCAGCCTGGTTCCCCGCCGGACCCACTCAGCTCCGAGGACGCAGTGTGCACTCTTGTCTGAGGGGCAGGACACCCGAGTTTCAGGCTGCTGACTTACCATGCCCCTCGAGGGTGTTTCCTGACCTCTCTGAGCCTCTGCGTCTATAAAGTAACATAACTGGCTGCTGGTGTTAGCTTCCTTAGAAGGATTATGTGAGGTTGAGGGACTAGTCACTAGTGGGTAGGAAAAGTGCCGTATTCAGGTGTAAAGGATACAGTGGGGCCTTGAAATTCTCTTATACTTTGGATCATTCTCCCCAGAGCCAGCATAGGGAGAGTAGATTGGTTGCTGCTCCACAAAGTGGAGACCAGGGGTGGTGTGGCCGTGGCAGTGGCTGTGGCCTCCATACTCTCTGGCGTCCCTGCAGGATTGGGGTCTCAGTTCAGCCTCTCCCAGCGGGCAGGAGGCAGGGCAGGCAGAGCTCAGAGGGTGTGGAGGACACAAGGGGGAATGAGAGGCAGAGGCAGTTGGGACAGGAAGGAATTGGGAAATGAAAACAAGTCGGTGTAGAGGCGGGCCCCAGTGGAGGTGGAGGGATGGGCAGAATGGCTAGTGAGGGTTCCCCACACTCTAAGTTTTATAAGACAATGGGCTTAGACCGCCAGGTCTCCTTATTTCCTGCCCACTGAGCCCCTCATGAGGGTTCCCGTGACTGTAATGCTGTCCCTAAGCAGAAAAGTGAGAGTACGGATGCGTTCCTGGGAGACTCAGGAAGAACTTCCTTCTCTAAGAGCCAGGTTCAGGGAAGGGGGACCCTTGGTAGCTGCCTGACCTGCCCGGCCTCAACTGACTAGAGTCCCCCACTGCCCCAGTGATGCCCCTGCTGCTGGGGGACACGGCTCTGCCTCCAACTTTAAATAGAGTCAGGGAAGTAGCTCAGGGCAGTGGTAGAGAAGGAGGGAGGCAAGTCTTGGAAAGCTAGGAGCAGGGCAGCAGCGCTCCCTGCCGGGTCCCTGATAGCTAGCACCAAAGGGAGGTGGGGAGGGCGGGAGGGCGGCGCGCCTACCCGAATGTCTCCAGGGTCCAGGCTGCGCTCGCTCCAAGCTGAGACGGTGCTGCTGTTGAAGTAGGAGCCTGAGCGCTGCAGGTCCAGCTCGTCCTCATACTCCTCATCCACCATCTCCTCTCGGGGAGGAGCCCCCGGCTTCCAGAACTGGCCAGGGAAACGGGCGGGTTGGGAAAAAGACTCACCTGGGTCCCTGTTCACCACTCCCCCACCCACCTGCCCCAGGGAGTAAGTCTTCATGAATCCTCACCCCCCTCTCTGACTCGGAATTCCTCTCACCCTCGCTGATCTCGAGCTTAGAGACCAGGGGCTCTGGGCCTCCGGCCTCTGCAACTCCTAGCCATGTCTTCGGCTCCCCACCCCTCTCTCTGTAACTGCTTCCGAGGTGATGTTCAGAGTCCGCCACCTTAAAGCTTGGTCACCAAGACCCCTCCAGCCCTCCCTCTCCTTTCCCCTGCGCAGGGGTTGGAGGTAGCTTCCTCCCCCGAGTGGGCTCCTTCCTTAGGGTCAGAGCCCGCACACCCACAGGGTGCCCTCTTCACCGGGACCTGGAGATGGCGCTGCTGCTGCTGCAGATCCACAGTGCCCCTGACGCGGGGTGTGTGTGTGTGGAGGGGTGGGGGGTAGCGGGGGGGGGGTCTGCCTTATATCCTGGAGGGGGAAGAGCTCACCTTAGGGATGAAGAGCAGAGCCAGGGTGGCGGTGACTGTGCTGTGAGTGTGGAAGAAGAAGAGGAGGAGGGTCCAGTCCGGGTGCAGGGAGGGAACCAGCACAAACCTGAGAGTGTGATGGGAGGGAGATGCTTACTGTGGGTGGGGGTGGCCTCTTCCCCCTCCCCACTCCCCTATGTCCCAGCTCCAGCCTGATCTCCATGGAGCTACGGGTGGGGTGAGGAGGGCACGCTTCCTTCTCGCCCACTCTGGGATGGAGGTCCTGCCTCAAGGAGCCCTCCCATACTCCAGCTCGCCTTCTCTGGCTGCCTACAGTACAGGCCTGTGCCCCACAACCCTATTATGGACACACGGCAGGCATGCTGCTGGGACAGCTGAGATGGGAGGTGGGAGAGTCAGGGAGAACTGAGCAAGTGTGGGAGGCACCTCCTCTTCCTGGGTGTTGGGTGAGACGTGGGGTACGAGAAGGGTATCTGTGGGTAGGGAGAGAGCTCCAGGTGGGGGGCCTTCCTCACCTTGCTGAGGCATAGCCGTGCTGTAGGGATGGCCATGGGAAGGGGGTGCCATCGTCTAGAAGCGAGGAATAGTGCTGGGTGGGGAGGAGCCGTGAGTAGGGGGGCCCTTCCTCACCTGGCTGCATAGAAGGCAGCGGAGAGCAGCAGCTCGTTGTGCAGGGCGATGCCCATGTAGCGCGGCTCGTGGAAGGCGGAGGGCACCGCCCGCGTGGCGTAGCAGAGGAAGCTGCCCCAGCACAGGAGCAGCATCTCGGCTGTGGGGAAGCGCGAGGGGCAGAGGCGGCACCCCCTCAGCAGCCAGCCTACCCGTTTCTCTGTAGGGCTTGCTGGGAGGAGCCGGGGCGAGGGGTCAGGGGTCAGGGTACCAGGCCGGGGGGGCTGGGCCAGAGGACCCGTGGAAATGCAGAGCCGGGCCCAGAGCGAGACTCACCAACAGCCATGGTGTAGTCCCAGCGGTCCTGATGGCAGAGGTAGAAGTGGCGGCCCGTGCGAGTGTGGCCCCGGGTCACCAGGGGCGTGTGCAGCCCGCCTCGCTCCAGGACCCTCACTGTCCACACAGCCAGGAAGCCCAGCACCAGCAGCAGGAGCAGCCCCAGGCGCCGAAGCGGCTGCCCGCTGCTTGGATGGGGGCCCCGCTGGGCCGTTCGAGACAGAAACAGCTGGAGCACTCTACAGGGGTGTAGATGGTGGGTGGGGGAGAGGGGAGGGCCTAGGAGAGGGGCCAGGGCTCTGTCCTCTGACCATTGCTTTCCTCCCCTCCACATGTACCTGTTGCCCCATCCCTTCCATGGCTCGCTGCCTCCTTACCCCCAGAAAAGTGATGAGGGGGGAGGACAACAGTGATGGGGGCAGGCCCTGGGGACAGGGAGTGGAGCTGGTAGGGATCTGACTGTGAAGAACTCCATTCCACCCGTGAGCTGGGGTGGCGGGAGTGAGCAGCGTGAGCGCAGGCCTGCTCCAGCCCCTACCTGTAAAGCTTGAGTATAATGGTGCCGTAGACAATGGCAAAACCCAGCAGCCGGACCCAGCGGAGAGCGATGCAGCGGAATACACTGGGCTTGAAGTACAGGATGAAGACCTGTTTGCGGGGCGAGGGGAGCAAAAATGGCTGCTTTCCACTGCACTCCTACTATGTGCCAGGCCTCCTAACACCCTTGTCATAGAAGCATCATCATCTCCATTCTGCATGGGAGCAGCTTAAGAATCAGAGAGATGCCCTAGCCGGTGTGGCTTCGTTGGGCCTTGTCCCATGCACAAGAGGGTTGCTAATTCGATTCCACACGCCCGGGTTGTGGGCTCAATCCCCTCTAGGGGGTGTGCAGGAGGCAGCTGATCTGTTCCCCTCTCACATCAATAGTTCTCTCTCTCTCTCCCTTTCCCTTCCTCTCTCTCTAAAAAAAAAAAAAAAAATCCATAATAAAAAAAATCTTTATTTATAAAAAAGATCAGAGAGGTTAGGTAACTTGTCCTAAGTCACACAGTGGGTCATAGGGTTCTTTTTAGCTTGGACTGTTTGCTTCCAGAACTCACTAGGCCAGCCTGCCATTTGTTGATCTGAGTAGGGGGATTTGGAGGTCTCTTAACCCCCTCCCCTGACAGGGCAGAGAAGAAGTGTTCTGGGGTTTGGAGGGTTCCACGTTGGGACTGCGGGAACCCGGGGGGGTGGAGGTCAGCCTCTGGCCACAAACTCACAGGGAAGTAAAGCAGCAGGGATCCAAAAAGGATGGTCTCCAGCAGGACAACTCCAGACGCCCGGATCCTCTGTGAGCCCAGGAACGAGAGAGGTGGGTAAGCAGGGAAGTGGGAGGACAGCCTGGATGGCAGTGCAGGGGGGTGGTCCTCAGATCTGTTTTAGGGGTCACTCAGTGGTCCTGGGCTAAGACTTTACCCCATAACATCAGCTCCGCCCTCCATCCATAGCCGCACTCCTATTCCCACCACAGGCGCTCAGCTCCCCTGGCACGAAGCCTGGCTAAGGCCCAGGTTTCAGCCCCCACCAGCCTAGCCCCATTCTCCTCCCACCCCAGCCGGGGCCTTGCTGCAGACCTGGGCTCAGATCAGAGGCTGCTGAAGCTGGAAGGTGCCCCATGCCTTCCTCCACGCTTTGGTTCAGGCTGCTCCCTGGTCTAGAGAGCTCCATCCCCGCCCGGTAACCAACTGGCTGAGCTTCCAGTGGCACATTCTCCAGAAAGTCTTCCCATGTCAGCGCAGGCAGGACAACTGGGTCCTTTCCTGAGCCGCCACAGAAGCCAACACAAAACTCTGTCCTCGGCCCTGTCTTGCTCCATTCACCTGGGCGCTCCCGAAGGGTCCAGATCACTTCCCCTAGTACCTACACACTATTTCGAATCAAGTCAAGTGCCTTCATTTTACAGGTGAAGAAACAGGTCTAGCCCTAGTCGGTTTGGCTCAGTGGATAGAGCGTTGGCCTGTGGACTGAAAGGTCCCAGGTTCGATTCCGGTCAAGGGCACATGCCCGGGTTGCAGGCCCGATCCCCAGTAGGGGGCGTGCAGGAGGCAGCCAGTCAATGATTCTCTCTCATCATTGATGTTTCCATCTCTCTCTCCCTTTCCCTTCCTCTCAGAAATCAATAAAAATATTTTAAATAAAGAAAAAGAAACAGGTCTAAGTGGTGAGGTCACCCACCTAATGGCACATAGTGTGTTGGATTAAGAATCAAGGCCAGCCGAAACCGGTTTGGCTCAGTGGATAGAGCGTCGGCCTGCAGACTGAAAGTTCCCAGGTTCGATTCCGGTCAAGGGCATGTACCTGGGTTGCGGGCACATCCCCAGTAGGAGATATGCAGGAGGCAGCTGATCGATGTTTCTCTCTCATCAATGTTTCTAACTCTCTCCCTTCCTCTCTGTAAAAATTCAATAAAATATATTTAAAAAAAAAAAAAAAAAGAATCAAGGCCAGAACCCATTTCTCCCAAATTCTAGTAGCCTCTGGTCTCGTTGGTGCTCGGGACCCGAGATGGGTAGGACGTGTGTGTGGGAGACAGATGTGGAGCCTGGCTTACCTTGCTCCGGCGGCAGCGGTAGGAGACCAGCATGCTCAGGAAGACAGTCAACATGCAGCAGACCTGGCAGGCCACCACTGCTGCCCGCAAGGCCAGGGCCTCCTCTGCCAGGCATGGCGTGGCGTCCAAGCAGCTGGTGCAGCCCTCAGCACAAGGCTGGCACTGAAGCAGCCTTCCAGAGCCGCCTTGCGGGGACCCAAATTGCCCGGTAGGCGGGGTGGCATTCTCCTCTAACCCTATAAAGAACAAGATGGGCGCAGAGAGAGCGGCATGGCTGGGGCATGCTGAGATCCTAGCCTTCTCTCCCAGTGGTCACCACAGCCCTCGTCCTGCCCTCCTCTGGTGGCTCTGGGATAGGGTCAGGAGGGGAGGAAGGAGGAAGGACTCCACAATGACATACCCCAGGCGAGGCTTGCCCCGTAGAAGCCAGGTTGGCAGCGGCAGAGGTAGCGGCCAAGGACAAAGCCCTGACTCTCCAGAGGGATGCACTGTGGGAATGACAAAAAAAACAGACATAAAAACAATAGATATTTGTATGGGGCTTTCCTTCCTGGGAAGAGATGGAGGATCCATCTACCTTCCTACCCATTGCCCCTGGGTCCACACTAGGGCATCTCACCAGAAGCCCTCCTTAGTCCCAGGGAAGCCTTCCCTCTGTGGGAGCCCTACTGCACCCCACACCCACGGCCACTTCTCCAAGAGACACCCAAGCCAAGAGGATGGGGCTAGAGCACCCTTTTATTCAGACCAGCAGTGACAGGAGCTCACCGGTCCCATTTCCCAGTGCCCAGCTGGGCGAGTGAGGTGCTGCGGGAGGTGGAAGTAGCAAGAACTCTGAGCCCAACCACACCCGTGTGCCTGCATCCTGCTTCAAAGGGGCCCTTCAGCCTCCCTCTTGGGCATGCCAGTGGGTTGAAAAGGCTCCCACAGAGGAGTGGCTTCCTCTGTCAGGGGCCATCTGGCCTTGGCACAGGCCTGCTTTCTCCAGCCCGAATGCCAGGCTAATGCCAGGCTGGTGGGATGCCAAGGCCAGCTCTTTATTCCACCTCCGCCCATTAATAGTTACCCAGCAGGGGACAGAGCAGACCTCAGAGCGAGGTGAGGAGGACGAGCCACGGATGAAACCAGATCTGCTGTAGGGAAGGCTAGAAACAGCACGAGGCAAAGGAAAGGGTGAACCCTCAGAGATTATTTTTAAAAGTTTTAAAAATATTTTGTGTATATTTTTATTGATTGAAGGGAGAGGGGTATAGAGATAGAAACATCAATGACGAGAGAGATTCATTGATCAGCTGCCTCCTGCAACCCCCGCCCCCCTACTGGGGATCGAGCCCACAACCAGGGCATGTGCCCTGACTGGGAATAGAACTGTGACTTCCTGGTTTATGCGTCAATGCTCAACCACTGAGCCACCCTGGCCAGGCAAACCCTTGGAGATTCTATATCCAGCTCGACTTCACCAAGAAAGGTTAGAGGGTGCTGCTTCCAAAATCTCGGCCCAGCTTCTCCTCTTGCCTGAACCACTGGGACACGTTCTGCGCCTGCCACCGCCTGCACAAGCAGACTAAAGCCTGCCCAGAGATGCGACTGTGGCTAGGATTTAAAATGCACCGGACAGTAGGGTCCCTTCTCTGTCCCTGGACTTATAGCTTCAAACACATGTGCCCTGAAGAGCAGCAGATGCCCCAACTGGCCCCAGGGCTGCAGGGCTCGCCTTGGCTTCAGTCCAGCTCAGGAACAAGCACGTATCAATGTGACTGTGGAGCAGGTTAGTGCACTGGCCTCCCAGTTCCCCAGTACTGGGCTCGCAGGATGACCAGCCGTTGCTTTCCATTGTCCAGATTCTTCCGCATCCATGGCTCCGATTCTGCTGGCATCTGGCCTGGGTTCCATCACCTATACCATCCCAGAGCTCTTCAAGCTCCTGCTGTGGCTAGGTCCTCCCACAACTCAACCAGCAATTCCACTTATTTCAACAAACACCAACTGAGCATCCCTTGTGGGTCAGGAGGAGCCTGGGGCTCTGGTGACATGACAGGACATGACAATGTGGTCCCTGAGAAGGGGAGGGGATAACTAATAGAGGCTCAGAAGATGGTCCCGGAGAGGGACCCTGGAGCCCCCACTACCAGAAGGGAAAGCAGACAGGGAGGCTCACTGACATTTCAAAGAAACGAGGGTGGCTGTCTTGGGTAAAGGGTGGGGGTAGCCTGTACATGTCCCCACCTTTTAAAAGCCTGCAAACCTGTTTTTAGCTCATCACTAGGGGCTCCCCTGAAGAAGAAAGGCTGGTGTGCCTTTGTCAGCTGCTCCTGGGAGCTGGGTGGTGGCAGTGGTGAGAAAGGTAGGAGTTAGGACCCTATGCCCGCTCCCCCCCACCCACCCCCCTTATCCTTACCTGGGTGCTGTTGAGATCACACAGGTGCGTGTTAGAGTACCATCCTGGGCCGCTGGCACACTGATTGATGTCCACCATCTGAAGATCTATGTCCATCTGCACCTGGCCCCTAGGGCAGTGATTGGCAGTTAGAGGCATAGTGAAGGCTGCCAAGATAGACATGTGTCCTAGGGCCCCAAACTATGGGCAATGCAAGCTCTGTAAACTAGCACAGCAGTTGCAGTGTGCGGAGAGGGCACACGTGCATCCCATTTCTCCAACGCTAGGAACCCTCACTGTCTCTGTAGGCAACAATCCCTCTCTCCCTAGGTCATCTCCCATCCCCATCCCTCAGCTTTTCAACATCCTAGCATTTCCTGGTTTCTATCAATTGGTAGGGGGAGGGGGCATGTCAAGACATTTGGGAGCTGGGACTTGGATGATCTGTTTGAAGGGGATTTTCACATGTTTCCACCGCATGTACACACACACACACACAAACTCACACACACACATACACATTTAGAACTCAAGTATTAACCACCCCTTACTCTGCCCAAATCAGAATTCATCATAGCAAAGGAGATATGGAATGGAGAAGCCCCGAGTTAGAGCTGCCAGGCCCAAGGGCTCCCAACCCCTGCTCTGGTTGAGTGGGGAGAGAGCTGGCGGGGAGCCGAGTTTCCTTGGGGGCAGCAGGGAAACCCTGCTGGGGACAGTGAAGGGGGACACTCGCTGGAAAAACAATGTTATTGTTGAATGTCTTGAAGTACTGTGCCCACTGGCTGCCTTCTTCCCACCAGGACTCCCAGTCACCTCTTTATCCTGGCTGAGGGGGGTCAGTTATTTGAGGGGTGTCACAGACTCCTGCGCCAGGACAGTAGGAGAATGGAACTTACTTGATACAAGAATATAGCCATTGGGAGTGACCCTGAGGACCTGGCCAACTGCTGAGCAGAAGGGGCAATGGTTTCAAGTGTCCCCCCTACACCCACCCCAGCCAAGAACTTTCCTTCTCTTGGGAAACCCTCCTTCTACAGCTCTGGATTGCTAGAAAGCAGCGGGTTTAGCTCCTGAAGCACCCATCTGGCTCCTCCAACATGCCTGGTGCATGGATTATCATTTTCATCCACACCAGGCCCTCTCACGCTCAGACCTGGGGGCCGAGACCTACACCTGGCTATATCCACACATCTTACATCTGTGCACACATATGTGTATCCCTATGTCTCAATACGTTAATTCCCACACAGTGCACAGTATGTACACTCACATCTATATGTGTTCACACAGTTACACATACAGAGTCGACTGCAAATACACACTGCTGAATGCAAATATACATATCTGTGTCCCCCAGACACACATGTGCATGCCAAATGGCCCATGCACGGCTGGGTGGACTTGGG
The DNA here is from genome assembly GCF_014108235.1 of Myotis myotis. NCBI lineage: Eukaryota > Metazoa > Chordata > Mammalia > Chiroptera > Vespertilionidae > Myotis > Myotis myotis. The sequence goes on along the minus strand of NW_023416321.1, from coordinate 9,340,020 downwards.
CCCCCAGCCCCACAAACCCACCAGTGCATCGAACCCTGAACAAATCCACTTACCTGATCTCCGGGCTGAGGTCTGGCTTGAGTCCATAGAAGGGGGCCGAAAGAGTGAGAAGCCAGCCTGGACGGAGCCGGCCCTCCTGGCATTCCAGGAAGGGGGGCGACAGCCTGACATGCTGCATGTCCCCCAGATACCCATCTCCCCGTGGCCACTTGGGGCTTCCGAGGCTCCCTAGGTCATTGGTCAGCACCCGCTTCTGCAGGGCAGGGGTGTCCAGGGCCCTGGTCAAGCTCTCTTCTGGTACCCCATTCCCAGACAAGTCCCGAAGCATGGTCTCCTCTCCCATTCGGGTGGCCTGCAGGGCCAGCTGCAGGTGGCTGGCTCCTGGCGGAGGGTTAAAGGTCAGCAAAGCCCGGTATGCCCTTGGGTCCCCCTCGGCCATGCTGCGGACCAGTGCCTGGTACCACTCCACATCCTCCTCCACACTGGACTCGCGGATGTCGTTGGCTTGTAGCAGCATGTTGAGGAAATTGGCGGCCTGGGTGAGGGTGCCCGCTGCCCTCCCTAAGATTGGGGGAAGCCCTGGACTGGCTTCTGCCCCTTGGGCTTCATAGCGCTCACTGCAATTAGCCCCCAACAGCTGTCGAGCATCCCCAGAGTAGAGAAAAGCCAGGGCTGCTTCAGCCCCCTCGGGGGCCACCCACATGGGTACATGTCCTGGCCTGACTTGGGAGGACAGCGGGGGCAGAGAGCGGAGGGGCCGCAGACCCCCCAGAGCCCAGCCACAGAGGAAGCAGCAGCCCAGCAGCCCCCACACAGGAGGAGGCATGGCCACTTGCCTGGTGCCCATCCTTGGGGCAGCGCTCGGGGAGCCTGGGGTCCAGGCTGCCTGGGGATTTGGTGGCTCAGGAGAGCCCAGGTAGAGAGTGGCTGCAGTCTGGGACTGCCTGCCTCCCCACCTCCTTTCCTCGCTTTCTCTTTTCCTCCCCCTCTTTCTCTCCACTTGTGCTGATTCGCCTGTTTTCCTTCTTCTAATGTCATCAGCTGGCTTCTGGACTCAGGCGTGCGGGCTCTGCCACCTCCTCTCTGTGTGGCCCCCATGGCAAACCCTCTAATCCTGACGCACCGCTCTTCCCTCCCCCTCTTATCCAGTGTTTGGGCTCCCTGCCCCCCATTCTCCACCCTACATCTGTTCCAGAGAGAGATAGATGGGAGGGGAGAGGGGAGAGGAAGGGACCAGTCATTCTCTCCCTCCCTCCCTCCCTTCCTGCCTCTCTCTGCCCTTTGCTCCATTATGAGAGATGGGAAAATCTGGGATGGGATGTCATAGCAACCGCAGATGAGCCCGTGCTCCCCTCTCCACCCCTCTCCCCATTCAGCCTCCTGGCAGCAATTGCGATGGGCACGATAAAGGGGCAGGCTGCATCTCCTGGCAATCTGCTTTGGCTGCCTGTACCCCCCGGACAGCATGCTGCTGAACTGGAATTTGAGATTGGGGATGGGGAGGGTGGGAAGCTGAGATTCATATAACTATGATTGTGCAGACTGTGGCAGTTTATAAAGTGTTTTTCATATGCATTACCTCAATTAATCTTCCCCACAACTATGGAAGGTGAATATTCTTTTTTAAATATATATATTTTTTATTGTGTCAGAGAGGAAGGGGGGGAGAGAGAGAGAGAGAGAGGGAGAGAGAGAGAGAGAAACATCAATAATGAGAGAGAATCATTGATCAGCTGTCTCCTTCACACCCCATACTGGGGATTGAGCCGGCAACCCAGGCATGTGCCCTGACTGGGAATCAAACTGTGACCTCCTGGTTCATAGGTTGATGCCCAAACACTGAGCTACGCCAGCTGGGCACCATTCCATGTTCTTGCTGATACCAGTTACCATGATTTACGTCCAAAACACACTGGGTGAAGGCATAATAGTAAGTTGTTTTTCCCCTCAAGAAGCTTTTCATAGTAATAACAACTAACATTCGTATAGTGTTTTAGCATGTACATGTAAGTTTCCATTTAATCCCCACAACAGCCCGGTGGAGGGAGGTTATCATTGACCTACTTTTACAAATGAAACACAGGTTCAAAGAGGTTTACTTATTTGCTCTTGGTCATAACTCCAGGAAATGGCACGATGAGGAATCAAACGAGATGGCAAGCTCCAGTGGGACAGGGACTGAGCCTCTCGCACTCATCACTGTACCCTGAAGGCTGGCGCATTGCTGGGCGACTGAAGAGAACCTCGGGTCTGGTTTACGTGATCTGAATTGCTCTTCACAGACTTTACAAACTAGGGTTCTACCACTGCGGGGGCCACTTTTATCGCCTTCAGTGAAAGAGGTATGTGTAGACACAAAATCTGTTCAACCAACATACACCTACCCAACTCACACACAGATATACTTCCTTGGCTGGGATCTACAGGCCTGGACATCCACGGGAATGGAGGAAGGCAGCATTCCTTGCCCTCTTGTAGAAAGAGGCTGTGTGCATTCCCGGTGCCTCTGAGTACTCGGGACAGAGTAGAAATACTCCAGGCGGCAGACAAGCTCCCTCTCAGGCCAAAAAAGTAGAGGACAGCAGAGGGCGCTGCAGAGCTACGGACCTTGCATTCCCTGGTAATCGGGTATGGGGCCAGAGCTTTCCAAAAACAGCCAGGGATCTCAGGTGGTCTTCTCCGCCTCAGGTATTCTGTGATCCTATAGCGATTTCTCTTCCTTTCTCCAGAAACCTCAGTGACATCTGAGAGGTAGCTGAGGGAGAGGAGTTAGAGAATAAAGTATTTGGCATCAGACAGGGCTATTTTGAATACCACTGCAACTTTCGGATTGTGTGATCTTAGGTGACTAACTTGAGTTTCTGTTTCTTCATGGGCAAGGAAGGATATTAATTCTGTTGGGCCGAATGAGATGAATCTGTACCAAGAGCCATAAGGTGTGAGGTTGAACAAACATTCAATACTTATTATCAAGGGCTTACTCTGTGGCCAGAAAGAGTCCTTGGCACTGAGAGTCCACGATGGGCAGATGTGGCCCTGACCTTCGTGGAACCGACAGCGTAGTAACGAAGAAAGGCTTCAGTCAAACAACTCCGCAGACAGATGACAAATTATATCTGTGCAATGAAGTGCAACAGGGAGTGGTCCTGGACCTCAGGACCTAAGGAGGAAGTGCCCAGGCAGGGAGATTTCCCCGCGGTAGTGAGAAGTTCCATCTGAAGAGTGAGTAGAAATTTACTAAGCAAAAAAGAGAGGGAAAAGCCTTTCAAGGAAAGGGAATCGCTTATGCAATGGCCACATGTGTGCAAGCTATCGGGGAGAGAGAACAAGGGGAAGCTTGGTGGGAGGAGCCCGGAGAAAGGCAGGGTCAGGTCACACAGGACCCCAAAAGCCTCCTTAAGGAGTTTTGTCTTTAGCTTGAGAACGATGGGAAATCATGAAGCATTATCATTACTAGCTATTGGACCAATTTCCATTTTAAAAAGGTCATTCAGGCTGCAGGACTCATAGCAGACCCTCCACCCTCTTCCCTTCAGCGCACCCTGGGGTACCAAAGTTGCTAAATTCTGCTGGCTGCTGCCTCATTATCCCTTGCATCCCTAAACACTTCGCATAGGACGATTGCAATGGTTTCCTAACTGGTCTCCCTGCCACCAGTCTGACCTCCTCTACACAACTAGCTTGATTTTGTTTGATCTTCACAACATGCCTGCCAGTAAGTCAAGCAGCAATCCTTATTCCTGTTTTTTTTCAGATGAGAAAACTGTGGTGCTATGGAGCTGGCTCATAGAGGTGTGTGAGAGCCAATTATAAAAATTCCAGGAATTCTGCAAGCCAGTTGTTAAACATAGCCAGTGTTAAAATTAAATTGTACAAATTTATAATGGAATAAATATTAAAACAAAGGTAATGAGTTCTCAAAACTCATCACTTCCTAATAATCTTACTGTTATGAGTTATCCATGTTCTTGGGATTATTTATGTTGTTGCATTTGCATGATGAAATTACTACATAATGGCATGCTACTGCTCATCTCTTTCTAACTCTGTGTTCAGATTGAAATCAACCATGACAGGAGTATTACACCATGGAAATTGGCAAACCATACAAATGTAGTGTTTTGTGGATTATCTAGACTTAAGAAAGTGATGGAGAAAATGTTAATAATTCAGATTTAAATTTAATGTGTTATGTCTGTGGCCATTTCATTGTGAATAGAACAAAAATTGTGGACATATTCAGTATTTGAAAATAGTTTTCTGAGTCAGCAAAGAAGTTACTCCCATAATTGACAGTTAAGACTGTCTTTTTTTTTTTTTTTACTTTCCTCTTACATTGACATAGAGGAAAATATTAACCAACATTCACTCCTTGGTAACCTGACACCACAAGGCTACACCCTTCAAAAGCTTGGCAAAAATCAATGAAAGCATTCTGTGAGAATCAATTGGTTACATGGAACTTGCAATTGTTTATTATTACTAGAGGCCGGGTGCACAAATTAGTGCACGGGTGGGGTCCCTCAGCCTGGCCAGCAATCGGGGCCTATCGAGGCCGTCTCGCCCAGTCCCTATCCGGGCCAATCCGAGTGGGGGGATGGGAGGGGGAGGGACTGTGGGAGGTTGGCTGTGGGAGCGCTTTGACCATCAGGCGGCCGCTCCTGCATTGTCTGCCCCCTGGTGGTCAGTGTGCATCATAGCGACCAGTTGTTCGGTTGACTGGTCATAATGGTCACTTAGGCATATATATATATATATATATATATAGACTAGAGCAGTGGTTCTCAACCTGTGGGTCGCGACCCCTTTGGGGGTTGAACAACCCTTTCACAGGGGTCGCCTAAGACCATCAGAAAACACATCTATAATTACATATTGTTTTTGTGATTAATCACTATGTTTTAATTATGTTCAATTTGTAACAATGAAAATATATCCTGGATTTTCATTACGAATCGATATTTACATTACGATTCATAACAGTAGCAAAATTACAGTTATTAAGTAGCAACGAAAATAATTTTATGGTTGGGGGTCACCACAACATGAAGAACTGTATTAAAGGGTCGCGGCATTAGGAAGGTTGGACTAGAGGCTCGAAGAACAGGGGTCTAATGAGCATATTACCCTTTTATTAGAGAATTTTTGTAAATCGTGTGCTACATATCCTTACATCAGTACAATGTATGCTAAACTTACATATTCTATACATATATCTGCATACATCTCCTTTCCCCCCCAGAGTGCCAGTTCAACATTTATCAGCACGCCTCTGAGTCTCAGGACACATTATCCATGTGTCATTACAGAAACATTCACTACATGCCAGGAGTGATACAGTTCGTCAATGAAGAAATGACCCCACCTGGGTCGGTCACACATCGCGAGCGGCACAGGCGGGACCAGAAACCGAGTGACTCCCAAGGCCGGCAGCTCTCTCCCGGGACCGACCTGGAGCCCCAGGGCTGGTCCCCATCACCGGCAGGGGTGGCTGCGGCCCGAGCGCCCGGGAAGTGAAAAGCGAGGGTCGGACAGGGACCAACAGCCAGGCGAGAAGCAGCTCGCGGCCAATAGCGGGCCAGGCCGCGCGTCACGTGACGCTCTCCGGAGGCCGGCGCGAGCCCGCCCTGGGGGAAGGGGCGTGGCCACAGCCTCCCGGAAATGACGCCATCCGGGGGCTGGCCTCCGCGGTGGCGGCGCGCGGCCTGGGCTTGCGCTGGCCTCCGCGCGCCCCCCGCCCCCCTCTATGAGGCTGAGGCCGCGGCGGCCGTTAGCGCTGTCGCTCCGGGGCCCGTGGCGGGCGGGGCTCCGGCGGGGCCCGGCCTAGTCCCCACCCCAGCCCGGCTCCCAGCCGCCCGCCCTCCCTCCCTCTCCCCGATGCAGGGGGCCGAACTCCGGGATGGCGAGGCGGCGGCGGCGGCGGCCGCTTCGTACCGCGTCCTGAGCCGCCTGCTCGGCTATGGAGAGGCGGCCCCCGAGCCAGGCCCGCCGCCGCCGCCCCCGGGCCATGGTCCCCCGCCGCCATCCTTCCTCGCGCGGCCCGGTGCGCGGGGCTCCCGGCCGCCGCAGCTGATGGTGTTCCGCAACGTGGGTCGGCCGCCGGAGGAGGAGGACGCGGAGGCAGCCCCGGAGCCCGGACCCTCGGAACTGCTGTGTCCCCGGCACCGATGTGCCCTGGACCCCAAGGCCCTGCCCCCGGGGTTGGCACTCGAGCGGACCTGGGGCCCGGCGGCTGGACTGGAGGCGCAGCTGGCAGCTCTGGGGCTCGGGCAGCCGGTGGGGCCGGGGGTCAAGACGGTTGGTGGCTGCTGCCCATGCCCGTGCCCCCCGCAGCCGCCCCCTCCGCAGCCCCAGCCGCCGGCTGCCACCCCGCAGGCCGGGGAGGACCCCACGGAGACGAGCGACGCGCTGCTGGTCCTGGAGGGCTTGGAGTCGGAGGCCGAGAGCCTGGAGACCAACAGCTGCTCGGAAGAGGAGCTCAGCAGCCCGGGCCGCGGAGGAGGCGGGGGCCGGCTTCTGCTGCAGCCCCCGGGCCCCGAATTGCCCCCGGTGCCCTTTCCGCTGCAGGACTTGGTGCCCCCGGGGCGCTTGAGTCGAGGGGAGCAGCCGCCGCCGCCGCCGCCCCCGCCCCCTGCCGGGCCCCTCCGGCCACTCACAGGCCCTTCTCGGAAGGGCTCCCTCAAAATCCGCCTCAGTCGCCTCTTTCGCACGAAGAGCTGCCACGGTGGCTCCGGTGGCGGGTCCGGGGCCGGCAAGAGGCCTGCGGGGGAGCTGGCTGCTTCGGCCGCGAGCCTGACGGATGTGGGAGGCCCTGCCGGCCGGGAGCTGGACGCCGGGAGGTAAGACCCGCTGGGGGCCTGGCCGCCAAACTTGTCTTTTGTGCTTCATTTCCCTTGTATTCTAACGGGATCCTGAGCCTTCTTAGGCCGTGGTGTTCGTAAGGAGGCAGCGAATTGGGGCTTAAAGGTGGTGACATGGCTCATTAGGTCGGAGCTAATTAGGGGAAACGGCTTTCCCCTGCGTTCATTCCCCTTGACGTTTCTCACCTGGTTAGCATCCCTCCAGTTCAGAGATGACTTGGAAACCATGCCTCCACCCCTAGTCTGGCCCGGCTTTTAAAGTTTTCCCAAGGTAGGTGTCTGTCCACCATGAACTCTCACAAGGCGCTGGCTGGAAATGTTTGTCCTTTGGGACAAAAAGCTGGCGTTGCATGTGACCACCTTGCTTATTCCTCTTTCTGTTCTCCCAGCAGCCCACCCCCTCCTTTCACACTCAAGCATACTAATGATGTGATGAGTTGTAGGCCCACAATCAGCTGGGCCTCTCAGCACCAAGATTTCATGTTTTCCTGGTTGGTTGGTCTCTTACGTACTTGGTATCTCAAGCCTGTGTGCTGACCACTGTCCGTGGGAATAGAAAATAGCTTTGCTGCCAAGCCCATGTGAGAATTCCAAGTCTGAGTAGTAGAAGCATTGGTGCATGAGTTCCAGGCTAATGGATGAAATTTCAAACCTAGGCATTGAGGTTTTCCCCCTGCATTTCTGAAGGGTGGACTGCTCTCTATCATCCAGTATATTGGTTTAGAAAGCTGTCACCTTTTTGTGTCAGTGAAATGAGACTTCCCTCGTGGTAACTGCCACTGTGGTTTGTGCTGCTGAATGGATTCTTAGAAAGGTTGGAGTTGGTTTTGGTGCAGCTCATGTGATGGATTCTTGAGACACACTGGCAGCCACAACCCAAGGCTGAAGAACAGGGACACATAGATTGAGAACTTTGTGCACCAGAATCACGTGGGGGAGTTTTGAGAAAAGAAAGATCAGTATGTCTGAGAGCCCAAGAATTTGATATTTAAAAAGCTCCCCAGTTGATCCTGAAGTATGACCTGGACTGGGAACCACTCATCCATGGGCTTCTCTTTTCAAGGGAACTTGGGTCCCCCAAAAGGAAAGTGTGGGGTTACTTTGACGTTGCTGCCCTTCCTGAACAGCTGTGCCAGGGGCTTGTTTTGGGCATCAAACCAACCGAAGTCCCTAAAGAAATCAGTAGGTTGATGCATGTTACCCCTTCAGGTTGACCTGTTTCTGCATTTGCCTCCAGCGAACTCATGCGCAGGTCTTAAAAGTGTGTGGCTGCTGAAACAGCTCTTGTAGCAGGCTCTGCATTCGATGCTCCACTTAACCAGTATAGATGAAATTTTCATCGTGTGGGGGGAGGGCAGGATTGAAGCTGTGGGCAATGACACAGGACAGATTGCTAATTTTCTTGTGATTTGTCTTGCCTTTGTTCCATATTGACCAGGCCTTGGTCTAAGATTCCAGAGACGCTAGATATGAGGTGTGGCGTGAAATTAGCTGCTCCGTCTAATAGATTAGGAAGAGGAAAAGGCATATAACATTATACGGTTTTTGCCTTTGGAAGCAGAATTTAATGGTCATTGGCTGCTCTGTCACCAACCCTCACACTAAGCACAATACAGATTTCTGCTGCAGAGCAAATTGGGCTGTAGATCTGCAAAGCTTAGTTCAGGGCACTGGAGAATTACATTTTTTGGTCCAAGGGCTTTTTCTGATGAATTGGAGAAGAGCTAGGTATCTGTGTACGAACGTTCGGTTGACTGCTGTTAGGCAGCTTGTTGGACAGAGAATGTGAACACTTAGACTCGGTGTAGAACCCCAGCATCAGCTGTGGGATGCTGGCCAGTGTTGCTTTCTTCATGCTTCTCTCTCTTTATTCTCTAGCAACAAGGTCCCTATCCTGACCTTGTAGGAATAGAGTGAAGACAAGAGAAGTGGAGATGGAATATTTTGTGCTTTTGGAGAAGTAATAAAGATTGAACTGGTGATTTTTTTTTTTTTTTTTTTTTTAATGCTAGATTTGCTTGTTAGCTTTTACACAGCTTACTATGTGCCAGTCTTGCTGGCAGCCTCGCAGCTGTGAGAAACTTGGTAAGTCTGGCCAGGGTAGTTGTGATTTGTATGGATCTGCACCTCCTAAGGAAGGAAGAATGCGTTTGGATATTTAGCTTGTTCTCTTGTTTTGATTGGTAGGACCTGGAAGCTGTGAGAAATCTCAGTCTCTTGCCAGAAGGTATATGCCTTCCGCCTTAATGATGGTTGGAATCTCTAAAGTCTTTGCTGTATAATTTGGGGCTTTTACAGTAACCTCTGGACATGATTCTCTTTGCTCTGCTTAATATCTACCTTTCCCACAGTTATCACTAGAAAATACTTCCTACAATCATTTTATAAGGCTAACAGTTTCCATAGTTTAACATTAAGAAAAACTTTAGTTCCTTTCCGATGTTTTAGAGTGTGCTAAGTGGACCTGCCTGGTTATTTTGAGTCTTAAATCTAGTCTGAGTTAGCTTAGAGAACTCTGAAGTGAAGGATGAAATGGGCCCACCAACTAACCAGGTTTCTGTTGTGGAGACTGGGCTAAGCCTTTAACACATATGTTGAATTCACAGAGCTGGGCTTGATGCCTGAGGGCTTCAGTGTAATATAGAATTGCTATTTCAGGAAAACCAGAGAAGTTCCCTTTTCTGTTTCACATATGTTGAGCTGATTGTCTTCCTTTATATTTGGTGAGAAATGGTATTTGATCTGACTTTTTAAAAAATATTATCATAATACACACTTGGTTGTAAAGTTTCATTGTTTAAGTTTTTTTTTCTGAGTTAATGGCTAAGGCTATTACTATCGATCTTCATAGTTGTGAAGTGGAAAAATGGAGAACAGTTCTGTAGTCGTTTTCTATCTATTTGTTTTTTTTTTGGGGGGGGGGGAAACAATTCTGGAAGAGAGGCAGGCTGCCTTGGCATCAGTTTGGGACCCTGCTGTTGTGGACAGAATTGGCAGACATGAGAAACCCTTTTCTCTGTTTCCTTGGGTCTTCAGGTCCAAGGGGGTAGTTTTAAGAAATAGCATGACATAGTGAGAGCAAAATGATTGTATGGTGTGATGAGGAAGTTCTGACTCTACGTTTGCGTTTTGGGTCCATACTCTATTGATCTTTTTTTAACTATTTTTCACAAAGTGGTTGTGGTTGTGGTTGGCAGCTCTTGTTTGGAACGAGCAGCCTGGCTTCAGAAATCTCTGTCCATTTGAGTCTTGTATCTTTCACTCCTTAATATTTATTGCCCCTGCTAACATCATTCCTAAGGTTTTAGACCTTGCACTATACCTTTTGGCTTTTCCCTGGAAGTTCCCTCCATAGGTTCTTTAGTTGGTTTATGATGGAGTTTTGGATCTGACCTTGCTGCACAGATGTCTGTGTATTGGAACTAAAAATGAACACATGGTTTTTGTGCCTGTAGCACATGAACAGACACTGGCTTATGACGTGTTGAAAATGGCACAGGCTGGCTGACTTGGCACTGAGTGCTTTAGCAGGGGCAGAGGTAACTTGCGGCTGTAAAGCCTGATATTTGGACATTCTTGCTTGGAAGTTACTGTAGAAAAGAACATGTGAAGTCGTAAGGCATCAGTAGAGGAGATTAATGGACAAAGAAGGGAAGGCATTGCTATTTCATTGTTTATATTTTAGGTTTCAAGGAATTTGAAAAGTGGCCAGTGGTTGTATCAGTGTGTTGTCGGCCTGTCTAGTCTAATTCTTTTAACTCCTTTTATCCCACAGATCTATTGCCATACAATTAGCAATTTTCAGAGTGGAGATGGACAGAGGCCTTCTGTCTCTTTGTTACCTGAAGCACAGGCAGTGCTTAGCTGTCACAAAGGACAACTTAGCCTCAAAGAAGACCTTTGCCTAAGGTCTCTTGCCACCCACCTGAGGCATAGCCCACCAAATCCTACCTCCCCTCATCCCCAAGTCTTTCTGCTACTAAGATGCACATCGCCCACTAGCAAAGTTAACAATGGCTTAACTTTGCACCCTAATGATCTGGGGAGAAATAAAATAACATGGGAATGGGTTATAGAAAGGTTAGTTAAAAATGTTGTCCCTATTATTCATGCTTTAAAAAAAAACCACACAGCACATCCAGCTTTTATCATTTTAAATGTTTCATATATGCAAAAGGAGGTGTGTGTGTGTGTGTGTGCACTATAATAATAAATGCATACCTAGGTACTCATTTCTAAGCTTAGCAGGTAGAATGTTATCAGTTACCTTTGAAGACCCCTGTGTGTTGTTTCCTGATTATATCTCCACGGCTACTGTAACCACCGTCCTCAATTTTATGTTAATCATTCCCTTGCTTTGTTTTTTTAATCGTTGTCTAGATTGGTCTTTTCATGAGTGACTGCCATTAGAATGCTCCCAGGATCCTTGAGACAGAAACTGCTTTGGATTTTCAGTTAGCGTCTCCCGAAGAGAGAAAGAAACACTTATTATTAGCCTTTCAGCCTCTTAGACCTACCTCTCCAAACTTCCAGCTCTGAGGCCCCCTTATTTGCCAGGAAAAAACCCATCCCAGGGCTCTTAAATGACTGTGCCTGGGTTTAGATTCATATGTATTTCTTTTTCCAGATCCTAGAAACTATGATTTCCTTCTTCAAAATGCTGGGGGCGGGGGAGGAGATGAGGTGGAGTGAGAAGGCCTCCGCAAGCTGTGTGCATTTGGGTACTGCCGTTCTTCAGTACTTGGCACTGAAGAGATTCGTCCCCAGCATGGGCAGATGGCGGAGTAATGCAGCTTCCTTTGAAAAGAGGCAAACAGCCAAGTGGCTGAGGTGTGAACCCTTTGAAAGACCAGTGCTTTAGGTTTCTCCTTGCTGAGTTTAATATTGTACCCATAGTTATCAAATAAAAATCAGTTTGGAAGCTCTTCAGTCTTAAAGTTCATGTCCAGTGGCATTAACTTTCTATTTCAGCCCTCTGGAGTGTTGGAACTAAGCTGCAGACTGTCATGAGCAACTTTTATAAACAGGGACCATGCATCATGCTTGTGTCTTGCATGATGCAGCCATTTCTCCCGTGGGTGCCATGGATGGGGCATTTACTAGTATGATGGGCACCATCATTAGACTTCTTGTGTCTCAGCATAGAGGGAGGTTGCAGAGGGAGTTCGGGAGCGGAAATCTAGCTTCTGGGCTATTTTTGAGTAAGATCTTTACAATATGGTTTTGAAATTTTGTTTGAAGTGAGTTCTGAGAATCTCAGATATCTATGCTAAAACATAAATGCATAAAGATCTAAAATAAAATAATTTTAAATATGATTTTCTTTGCTTCGCCTCTCCTCCTGCATCGGTGCAGTTGAAGTTTCATTTAGTCCTTTGGGTGAGAAGAATTTTGGAAGGTGAGCCAGCTACAAGGCCCAGAGTCAGGCCCTCAAATCAGTGGTGGGAGGTTTTTGTTTGTTTTATAATTCTTTATTGTTGAAAGTATTACATATGTCCCCCTTTTTCCCCATTGACCCCCTCTAGCCCATCTCCGCCCTCCCTCCCCGCCAGGCCTTCAGCACCCTGTTGTCAGTGTCCATGGGCCATGCATATGTGCATACAAGGTCTTTGGTTGATTACCTCCCACCTACCCATCCTCCCCTGCCTTCCCCCTGAGATTCCACACTCTGTTCCATGCTTCCATGTCTCTGGATCCACTCCGTTAATCAGTTTATTTTGTTACTTATATTCTACATATGAGTGTGATCATGTGATACTTGTCTTTCTCTGACTGACTTATTTCACTTAGCATGATACTCTCCAAGTCCTTCCATGCTGTCTCAAAGGGTAAGATGTTCTTTTCTACTGATGCATAGTATTCCATGGTATAAATGTACCACAGCTTTTTTATCCACTCATCTGCTGATGGGCACTTGGGCTGTTTCCAAATATTAGCTGTTGTAAATTGTGCTGCTATAAACATAGGGGTGCATACATTCTTTCTGATTGGTGCTTTGGGTTTCTTAGGATATATTCCTAGAAGTGGGATTGTTAGGTCAAATGGCAGTTCCATATTTAATTTTTTGAGGAAACTCCATACTGTTTTCCATAATGGTCGTACCAGTCTGCATTCCCACCAGCAGTGTACTATGGTTTTCTTTTCTCCACATCCTTGCCAGCACTTGTCATTTGTTGATGGTAGCCATTCTGACAGGTGTGAGGTGATACCTCATTGTTGTTTTAATTTGCATCTCTCTGATGATCAGTGATTTTGAGCATTTTTTCATATGTCTCTTGGCCATCTGTATGTCCTCTTTGGAGAAGTATCTATTTAGGTCCTTTGCCCATTTTCTTTTTTGGTCCCCGTTTTTTAATTGCATTGTTTGTCTTCCTTTTGTTAAGTTGTATGAGTTCCTTATATATTTTGGATATTAACCCTTTATCAGATGTATCATTGCCAAATATGTTCTCCCATACAGTGGGCTCAGTGGTGGGAGTTTTTTAAAAGTCTGGTTTATTGAGGTAGGACTTACCACCTAAAATTCACCATTTTTATGTGTCCAGTTCTATTAACACGTTAAGCGCCCAGCCTGTTTTGTCTTCTGGACAGAAAGTATAGTGTCAGTCACCGGTGACTGACTGGGCGCTTAACATGTTAATTTTGATAAAAGTATATAGTCATCATGACCTCTGTCACAATCAAGATATAGCATATTTTCATCACCTCCACAAGTCTTTCCCTAGTGGTTGTCAGTTCAGTTATCCTGAGGTGATTTTTTAAATAATGTGCACTGTTTTATTTATAAAATTTATCTTTATTGTTGAAAGTATTGAACTTAGCACATTTCTAGCCAGAAAGTCAATGTTTTCACAGGAGATCTGGGTTTTTCAGAGAGGAGAAGGGCCATCTGGTTTGGGTGCCAGGCAGAGCCCTAACCTAAGGAAGCCCCTTGTTAGTTGATGGCTTTAACCCATGGCTTGGAGACATTGGTGCATGCTTTTCGTGGTTGAAGATTACATGTGCATCCTGTAGTGCTGGTCTCAAACCCAAATATGTTCTCTGGTTCACCTTGCCACCTGCTGTCCTAGGAGCAGGCCCAGAGGGAAAGCACCTGGTCAGATCAAGAGGCTTTTTCTTCCTTCCCATATGCAAATCAACTGTGTTTCTGACTTCCTCTAGAAATAGACTTGCTAATTACCACTCAAGGTGTTTCACTCTTTCAATGCGCTGGGTGAGGAGAGATCCAAAGGGATTTCTCATGCTTTTGTAGGCTGGTGAATTCTGTAGCCAGATCTATTTAAGGAATTGCCTTAATTATTTCATTCTCCCCCTTTAAATTTTAGGCTTTATTACAAAAGTGTTGCTGATAATGACTGGGTTTGCTTTGTTTTTCAGTGCATATGGAATTGAGTATTGTAGAGATTTAACCACCCCCCAGCCCTTATTCTCTCTGCTTTTCACCCCCTAGGAAACCCAGGTTGACAAGAACTCAAAGTGCCTTTTCTCCGGTCTCCTTCAGCCCCCTATTCACAGGTAAGGGTGATCTCTCTCTCTCTCTCTCTTTTTTTTTTTCCTTCTGACATCTGAAAGCAGGAGTCTTCTGAGACCTGTCAGGAAACACTTACGGATGCATTGCAGAGGGAGCTTCAGGCCTATCTGTGGTTATTTTCTTCATTCCCTGCCTGCTGGGTTTGGGGTGGGGCTATTTTTATGGTGTAGAATGTGTTCTTGACTTTGGATGCTTTATAGGTTGAGGAGTGACTGCTTGCTGGTAATTAAGTGACCCTGGCAGTTATGCCGTCCTTAGTTCAGGGTCCTCACTTATAAATTAAAAAGAGGAATTACATATTTATAGGCTCGCAGTGCATGAAGGACTCCTGAGAAATCATACAATTCCTGTCTCTGCTTCCAGGGGAGTTCATGGATTAGCTAATAAACATGACCCATGATTATCTGGTCTATTTTTAAAGACTTTGAGCAAAGGGGATTACGTGAACTCTTGACTTACCCATTTTAGGGGCTAGCAGTTCTTGCAGCTGTTAGAGTTCTTCATTGTGTCTAATTTAAGTCTATCATCTAAGAGCAAGGAACACAGTTGCTAAAGAAGGAAAGCAGTTGAATGTCCTTTGGGCAACTGCCTTCTCTTTAATGGGGAACTTTTTCAGAGGGAGCCCTTTTGTTATGTCAGTCAGATGTGAAGCTCCCACTTGAATAAGCTGCATAAAAGAAGGTCTTCGCATTGCTTCAAGTCTCAGAAACTGGGCACTCATTGATTGTGACTGAGAAGATTTTTTTAAAAATCCCAATTTCAAACTCTTTTGATACTGTGTCCCTCAAAAAGGTGATTGGAAGAATTATGATTAGGGATAGACATTTCCAGAGTTAAGCAGGCTAGTGGGACCCCCACCCCCAGCCCTTACGACATAGATAGCCATGAGCTGTCAGAACAAGTGTGTTGGTACCTGTAATAGGCACAGGTGAAGAAGGAGATCTCTGTTTTTACCTCAAGCCCAGAATTAATCTTTTTACATATATATATATATATATATATATAATTGATTTCAGAGAGGAAGGGAGAGGTAGATAGAAACATCAATGATGAGAGAGAATCATTGATCGGCTGCCTCCTGCACGCCCCCTACTAGGGATGGAGCCCGTAACCCAGGCATGTGCCCTTGACCGGAATCGAACCCGGGTCCCTCCAGTCTGAAGGCCGACATTCTATCCACTGAGCAAAACCGGCTCTGGCCGGTACTAAATGATCTTATCCTGTAGTAATATATCCTTCTGGTGAATAATTGTTTCCTCCCTAAAGTAAGGAACCCACATTTGAAGTGTTCTCGTTTCACACAGCTTAGCTCTTTTGAACGATGTTTTTATTGAGGTGCTACACCTACAATCTAGACCTCTCTGACCCTTCAGGAGGCACACTTGTCTGGGTTAATTGCATTGCTCTGGGCATCCAGCTATCGGTTACTAAGCTCTGTGATGAGTCCAGTATGTAGTACAACTTACACTGATGACTTTTAGAAGAGCTTTCTGTTTATCTTAATCTATGTTCAAGAACTTTGTAAAAAAAACAACAAACAAACCCAAAGCTGTGTATTAGGTTCTAAAAGCCCTGCTCCTGACCTTTTAGAGACATTGGTCTCTAATAATAATAAAATCCAGCTTAGGGGCTAATTGAGCCTCCTGAATAAGAAAAAGATGTTGGAAATAACACCCTCAAATTAGAGAAATCCCGAGTTCTGACCTATTTTTGGCTGTCATCCTTAGTTAATAAAATACCCTTCATCCTCTGGTGACTCAATGGAGAGAGGGTAGATGGGGCTGGGTGGCGAGGAAGAATGTATATGGCAGAGAACAGAACTGCATCACATGCTGGGAAGTAAAGAGAAACCACATGTCATCTCCCTAACCTCCCACCCCCAATCAACTTCCTACTGAGAAGCTTCCTCTAAGCTTACCTGACTCTTGGCTGACTGTGGAAGTAGTTAATTATTAGGGTTGTAAATGTACTTTTCAACCTTTGTAGCCTCAGTTATTAACTAATTCATATCTGAAATGGGTTCTCTTACAAATGAATAGTGTGAAAACTCTAGACATGGAAAGCCGTTTAGGAAGAAGTTAGGGCTAACACTGGGACCTGTATTTGCATGCAGTGTACCATGCAGCTCTTACAGTTTTTGGCACTTGCTTTCTATGTTCACTTGGGCTTATAACAAGCTGCTTGCTTTGCTCCCTACGGCAGAAATTAGTATGCAAGTCTATAAAAATAAATGGTTTCCATTTGAATAAAGATGGCTTGGTCAAGGTTATATTGTCAGTGGCAGAGTCACAATGAGTTGACTTTCCCACTGTCAAGCCCATGTTTTTATCCTTAAAGAATCCTTGACCATTAAGATGGTAAAGAAATGATAGCATTTAAAATTGACTTCCCAGGTGTTTAGGGGGTGATTCCAGCCCTGGGAGCATTAGATTTTGAGCTTTTTGAGAGCCAGGGACCTCTAACTTCCCTTGCTTGCCCTTTGCTTGCCTTTGCTCTGGCCTCAGCTTTGGGCAAGGTGTTCTATAACGTGCTTGCTCCATGAATCCCTCAGGTGAAACAGTATCGCTTGTGGATGTGGACATCTCTCAGCGGGGCCTGGCCTCTCCACACCCTCCAACTCCCCCTCCTCCTCCGAGAAGAAGCCTCAGCCTCCTAGGTATAGTCTCCTCCACTCTCTACCTTCTTGCTCTAGGGGGAGGGGGAGCTCTCGGACCTGTTTTTCTTTGCCAGGAGCCCTACAAGCTCCTGGGTTTCTAATGATGAACCAATTATTTCCTATCCCTTTCTCAGCACCCCTATCATCTCCTTAAGTGGTTGAATGAGTGTCTTACCTGCATGCTATTACAGCATTTATTATCCATGTGTTGATTAGATCTGCATTTATCTTGCCCTGAATCTACAGCTAGTGGGCTGCTTTAAGAACATCCTTACTTTCCTGCAGAGGAAACCAGATTAAGATGATTGTTGCCCTCTGTACAAAAAGACAGGGTGAAGGTCAGGCCATCTTGCCCCAGAGGGCAGCCTGATGATCCTTCTTCGTCTCCTCTGCTTCACCTTGCCCAGTCTCTGCTCATGTTTCTGAACCTTTTGCTTTTGTTCTCTCTTCTAGATGATATCAGTGGGACGCTGCCTACATCTGTCCTTGTGGCTCCGATGGGGTCTTCCCTGCAGTCTTTCCCCCTACCTCCGCCTCCTCCACCCCATGCCCCAGGTTAGCTTAGCTTAGAGACGAGACTTGCAAGAGTTGGGAGTACAAATGATAAACTTTTTGAAGGATGGGAGAAATCTATTTATGGGAATAATAGAACTTATGAGAAAGCTTATAGAACTCCTTGGAAATGAGGCCAAGAACTGATTTTTCTAACCTGTTTTATTTATGGAGTTGAATTCGATTTTTGTTAGAGATAAAAGACAATTGAATTTTTTTCGTCTTTTTGTTACTGAGACTTTTTTTTTTTTTAATCCTTGAGTAGACATCACTGAGGAAACTAATTTCAGGGCAGTGAGGAGGTTTAATATATTGCTGATTTTCAAAGTTCTGTGGTTTTTCTAAGCTTTTAGTACTGACTGCAGCCTTGTAAATATGTAGCAAGCATTTAGTAGCCCATACCTGCTTTGCCAGTCTCCAGTACCCAAGGAATAAAATGAATGAAATCGGCATTTTTTTCTACTTGCCTGGCAAAATCGTTACACTTCCTGGGCAAGTAAGCGAGTCACTATTTCCAAGGCTGCTTTCCCGGCACTTCACCTCGAGGTGGGAGAAGTTGGAATCACTCTAGGCTGGTGAAGGCCCTGAAGTAGTCACCTTAGTCAGGTCAGTGAGCAGCTCCCCACCCCCTTCCTGGGGTTCAGTGCCCTCACCATCCTTCACAGCTTCCACAGCCCACACAGCTTTTTGTTCCAGCCCATCAGCTCTTTCCCACTGCTTTGGCTTTCACCCTTTCCAGCTTAGCTTCTAATGCCTTGCCCCTCTTCAGTTAGCATCTCTGTTTTGGGAGGAGGGTGTACTAGTGGGTGGGAGCATCGAGGGTAAGCGAGTGACCACCACTCTCTCACCTTACAGATGCATTTCCGCGGATCACTCCTATCCGAGCAGCTGAATCCCTGCACAGCCAGCCCCCGCAACACCTCCAGTGTCCCCTGTACCGGCCCGACTCGAGCAGCTTTGCAGCCAGCCTTCGAGAGTTGGAGAAGGTAGGTGGCACTTGAGCACTGGAGGCTTGCCTCCTCTCCTACTCCCTAGTTCTGTACCTGGCTCCCTTTGTATTATTTTTACAGGGAGAGTAATTTCCTTGTCTCTATATTTATAGTGACAAAGCAAGATACTACTGTTATCAATTCTATAAAATATATTGTAAAATTGAAACGTGGGGGTGGTGGTGGAATTGAATGTGATAAGGAAAGGCGTGGAGAAATGTTTACATAGTCTAAACTGATTGTGGCAGATTAACTGACTCGGGTCCCCCTTCTCTTCTCTGAAGGGCCTTGGTAATGGAATTGTAGAATGTTCCTTCTGCTACTTTGGAGGGTTAAACGTATATGGAGCCTGGTGTGTATTGCTAGTGGTTGAGACACTCCTACAGCTCTTCCCTACTGAAATGTTTTGGAAATGGGGTTCTCCTATGGTGAGATAGATTGTGCTGAACACTTTGACATTTCTCTGTTTTGTTAACCACTTGACTGCTTTTTATCTTTGATAGTGTGGTTGGTATTGGGGACCAATGAATTGGGAAGATGCAGAGATGAAGCTGAAAGGGAAACCAGATGGTTCTTTCCTGGTACGAGACAGCTCTGATCCTCGTTATATCCTGAGCCTCAGTTTTCGATCACAGGGTATCACCCACCACACTAGAATGGAGCACTACAGAGGTAAGAGGGGCTAGTGTTGGAGGGAAACCTTTCTCTACCTTTGCTATTTGACTTTTTATTTTTTATTTTTTAAATATATTTTATTGATTTTTTACAGAGAGGAAGGGAGAGAGAGAGTTAGAAACATCGATGAGAGAGAAGCATTGATCCTCTGCCTCCTGCACATCTCCCACTGGGGATGTGCCCGCAACCCAGGTACATGCCCTTGACCGGAATCGAACCTGGGACCCTTCAGTCCGCAGGCCGATGCTCTATCCACTGAGCCAAACCGGTTTTGGCAGCTATTTGACTTTTTCATAGGACGCATTCATAGAAATGGAGAAAGAATCTCATAGAGTCAATTGAATGCTGATATGGGCACTGGTTTCAGTCACTAGAAGAAAAGTTGGCAGGGGTAGGGATGAGAGTAAGGGTTCCATTTAAAAGTATTCTCAGCATCTTGTTTCCTAAAATAGGAGGGCCTAAACAAGACTATATATATAGAAGCTGAGGTGGTGAGGCTTTGGATCGTGGGCGAGGGCAGGACAATAAGTTGAGAAACTCAAATATATATATATAGTTTATTGATTTTTTTACAGAGAGGAAGGGAGAGGGATAGAGAGTTAGAAACATCAGTGAGAGAGAAACATCAATCAGTTGCCTCCTGCACACCCCCTACTGGGGATGTGCCCGCAACCAAGGTACATGCCCTTGACCGGTGCCTGGGACCTTTCAGTCCGGAGGCCGCCACTCTATCCCCTGAGCCAAACCAGTTAGGGCTAAACAAGACTATTGAAGAACAGAACAAAGCCAGTAAAACTCTCTTGGTAGAAAAAAGAAATAACCTAGACAAATTCTCCCAAACTTTGTTCATAATTAAACTTAACATTTAGAGATGCTTTCTATTAAATCATATGGACAGAGAGGAGAATTTAGTGTTGATACTGGACTGTTCTGTTCTGAATTTCTTTGCCTGATAGTCACATCAGCTCTTGTGCCAGTCAGCATGGTGATGAAAATTCTCTCTTGGTCAACTTTGTAGTCTCTTAGGAAATAGTCATCAGAACTCCAAGAGTTTGTGAAATCAACGTGCTTTATAGACTGTCTACCTGCTTCCCAGGTGGTACCCCTTTCTGTGTGGTCATGTTGTGCTTAATGTTGCCGCCATGTCTAGAAGATGACTAGTTCAACACCACTGTCTGGATTAACTTTGCAGCAGGGCATTCTGTACTTAACTTGGGCCAGAAACTTGTGACAATCATTGGTGGTAGGACTGGATAATGTATCATTTGTTGAAATATCTGCATATGTTATACATTTTAAAAGTATAGAGAACTTTGGGGAGTTTTAGGGACTCCCATCTCTCACACTTTTCCCATGTGTGACCCCCTTAAATGAGCTGTATTAGACATCCATCTCAAACGAGTCTCTTTCATGCTCTTCTGAGGCACCAACATGTCTTTCCTGCCCTCAGCCATGTTCTGCTGGATTTATTTGATTTGCTTCTCTTGTGAGGCAGGAAGTAGCTGTTTAGGTCAGCATGGTTTCCTCTGCCTCTACCTTTGTCTTAGAGATGCATGAAGAGAAAGGAACTTCAGTCCAAAGACATGAGCATTCATTAGTTAGATCACTGAGGGATAGACTGCTGCCTATTTTCCTACTGTTCCTAAAAGCAAAAATCAGACAAACAAATGCAAAACAAAGCATTTCAGAGTGAAGTATTTTTATAAACCTATTTTAAAATAAATGACTGGGCCATGGGAATAAATGTTTGACCTCTAGGTTCCTGATAGGTGAGATGCCAGGAATGAGAGAGCTCTTTCAAATGGTTCTCCAGTTACTTTTTATTGAAAGGGACTTTTCTTTCTTGAATAAATGGAATTTTTAATAGAAGCCTTGTGGGCCTTTTAGTTGCCAGTTTGCAATAGAGCATTTGTCTTCGTCTTTTTAAGTGATACTGTAAGAGTAGCTAGAGAGACTCAGATCGGCAGTTTTCTTGAGTGATTTAGTATCCCCTTTGTGGGTGATTCTTTTGGATTTAGAGCTTTAGTTTTTTTTGTTTTGTTTTGTTTGAAGTCCTGGAAATTCAGATTCCCTTTTACCTTTGGGATCTTGAAGTTTGGGGTGGGATCTTTGTAACATGTTGGGGCATTGAATTTTAGAAGTTAAAGGAAAGACATAGAATTTGATTTTTTTGTGCCAACACATACATTAATGGGTAATACTCACAAAACCTCTCTTCTTTTCTTTCTTCAACTGTCCCATGAATACTTGAAAACTTGGATCTTTTTGAGGGGAATGTCATTTAACCTCACTTTTGCTATGGCAGTCTTTTTTCCCCCCAATTGTAGTTGAATTCAATATTAGTTTCAGGTGTACAGCCTAGTGACTGCACATTTATATAACTTACAAAATGATCCCCCTGGTAAGTTTAGTACCTACCTGACACCGTACATAGTCTTACCATAGACTGTGTGTGTGTGTGTGTGTTGTGTATATATATATATATATATATGTATGTATGTATGTATATATGTGTGTGTATATATATATACATATATATATATATATATGTATGTATTTAATCCTCACCAATGGACATTTTTTCCCATTACTTTTTCAGAGAGTGGGAGGAAGGGAGGGAGGGGGGGGTGGGAGGGGAGAGGGTAAGGTAGAGGGCTCTATGTCCTCTTTGGAGAAGTGTCTATTCAGGTTCTCTGCCTCCTTTTTAATATATATATTTTGATTTCAGAGAGGAAAGGAGAGGGGGAGAGAGATAGAAACAACGATGAGAGAAAATCATTGACTGTCTGCCTGCTTTTTAATTGGATTTGTTTGGAGTTGGTTTTTTTTGCTGTTGAGGTGTGTGAGTTCTTTATAAATTTTGGATATTAATCCCTATGGGATGTATCATTGGTGTATATCTTCTCCCATTCAGTAGGTTGTCTTTTTGTTTTGTTGATGTTTTCCTTTGCTGTGCAAAAACTGTTTAGTTTGATATAGTCCCATTTGTTTATTTTATTTTCCTTGCCTAAGGAGATATATCAGAAAAAATATTGCTAAGAGAATTTCAACAAAGTATTTTTATATCTTTTTTCTGACTTGAATTATTTACTTTAACAAAAGCCTTGTAAGACCTAATTTATGTCTTATTAAAGGCAATATCTTTCTTTCCATTAACTGTAGAACAAGTAGGAACAGGTGGCTTCAGGGACCTTTGTCTGATTCAGCTTGCCCATAAAGTCTTGCCCTCCGAAAAGTGAGAATCATAAAAATGTGCAAACCAGCTTCCCAGATCTTTTTAAAATGTTTTACATTTTTACCTCTTCTTAATTTTCACTGGTAGGAACCTTCAGCCTATGGTGTCATCCCAAGTTTGAGGATCGCTGTCAGTCAGTGGTGGAGTTCATTAAGAGAGCCATCATGCACTCCAAGAATGGGAAGTTTCTCTATTTCTTGAGATCCAGGGTTCCAGGTATGGCTGTGGTTATTATAAAATGATTTAACTTACTTGGGGATAGTCTAGTCTAGTATCAAAATGCACCCTCCCTCCAACAAAGGCCACACTTGCTTGAAGCTTTTTATCTTGGCTCTTACAGGAAACCCTCTTTCTAGGGTCCAGTGGTTAGGTCCCTACCCTTGTACATTAATCCCTAAACATACTGAGACGGAACCTTTGCTTCTCTAACCACATGAGTTAGAAAACTGATCCTTCCTCCGATGTCCAGGCATCATGTGAATAGTTTATACTCTGAGATGTCTCCTTGTCCCTGATCCAGGCATCTTACACTTACATGTGAAACAGAGGTGAGAGCTCTCAGCTCATTTCCACGGAACAGGGAAGGTAAAAGAGTGTTCACTAGAAAGACAATGGGAAGGGTCAAGAATAGATTCTCTTGAGTGAAATATAGTAGCTGTAGTTCTGCAAGTGGAAATCAGCAGCCTTGGTGGAAGGAAGCTTTTGCACAGAACACATAGGCAAACTATAAAGAAGCCCATTTCCTTTCCCTGAACTCTTCATCAGGGAAGTCGTAGTTGCATTGTTCCTACTGACTATCCCTCTTGGTTTTTCATTCTTGAAGGACTGCCACCAACTCCAGTGCAGCTGCTCTATCCAGTGTCCCGATTCAGCAATGTCAAATCCCTACAGCACCTTTGCAGATTCCGAATCCGACAGCTCGTCCGGATAGATCACATCCCGGATCTCCCACTGCCTAAGTATGATGTGGTCTTTAGGGTTGGGGCAGGAAGGAGGGTTACTTACAAATGTTAGTGAGGCCTGCAAGCCAATTGCACAGGAAGAGCCTGGCAGTGTTCACAGGTTTCACGTCTCCTTTGTCCTGAACCTAACTCTAGAACTGTTGTTACATTGCAGCCAGAAGGGAGGAAGGTGTGTGTGTCAGCTTCCCTTCTGCAGTCTCTATGAAGGGTGGAGGGAAGGAGACAGAACTATAATGAAGTGAGAAAATGGGAATTTTGTTAGGGTTGCAAAGTGTTTGGTGTAGTCTCAACCATATAGGGATTGAAAAGAAAGAAGAGTTGAACAAAGGTGGTCTTTCTTTTCAATCTACATAAATGACACTTTGTGTGTATTCCTCTTATGTTTTTTACAGACCTCTGATCTCTTATATCCGAAAGTTCTACTACTATGATCCTCAGGAAGAGGTATACCTGTCTCTAAAGGAAGCGCAGCTTATTTCCAAACAGAAGCAAGATGTGGAACCGTCCACGTAGCGAGGGGCCCTGCTGGTCACTACTGAGGGTATGGGCTCTCTGCCTCTCGTCCAGCCATGTCTCTTCCTGGGCAGTTGTCATCATGCATGGGCCTTGTCCCCCAGCCCCCACCATCCCGTGTGTATCCAAACATCTGCCCATAGAGTTACCACATCTGATAACAGAATCCCCAAGGGGCACCCCAATTGGAAAAGAGCAGGTAGACAAGGGAGACTTAAAGAATATTTTTGCCAAGCAACGTGCAGGCTAACTGCTGGATATGAAGAAGGACACACACATGTGTAACGAAGTGTTCAGCCTTCTCTCATACTCCGGCTGAGCTCCCTGATATTGCACAAATGATATACAAAGCTGGAAGCCAAAGGAATCTTTATCAAAGGAAACTCAAACATGCCTTCAACTGCAATAGAAATACACTTCATTGAGAGCTCCACTGTGTCCCATGGCTCGGGATGGGGGAGAGAAAAAACAGCTCACTCTTCCCTTTAGGGATCCATTTAGGCCACTGAAAAGTAAATTGTTCAATAGAATAAGTGAATTAACTAAGGAATTCACTTCTCTAAGAGGCTATTCTCCCATTGCTACACTAAGTTCTGCTCATTTATTTTCCCATAAAGTATCGTGGAATACTGGTTTGTGCAGATGAGTTCTAGTTAGTCCTTTAAATTTCATTAAGGTGAACATTGAAAAGTAGAGGTGGGTAGGGACCAAATTCCCACAGAATAGTGGTTTTGGTAGTGTGGGTTTACGTGCACAATCTCACATTCTAGTGATGGGGTGCGTGATAACTCATCCCCATCTTTAGTGTGGAGTTTCCTTTTTAAAAATACATATATTTTGCCCTGACTGGTTTGGCTCAGTGGATAGAGCATCGGCCTGCAGACTGAAGGGTCCCAGGTTCAATTCCGGTCAAGGGCATGTACCTTGGTTGCAGGCACATCCCCAGTAGGGGGTGTGCAGGAGGCAGCTGATCGATGTTTCTCTCTCATCGATGTTTCTAACTCTCTATCCCTCTCCTTCCTCTCTGTAAAAAAATAAATAAAATATATTAAAAAACATATATTTTTATTGATTTCAGAGAGGAAGGGAGAGGAAGAAAGAAATAGAAACATCAATGATGAGAGAGAATCATTGATCGGTTGCCTCCTGCACGCGCCCCTACTGGGGATCAAACTCGCAACCCGGGAGTGTGCCCTGTCTGGGAATTGAACTGTGACCTCCTGGTTCACAGGTTGATGTTCAGCTCCTTTTTTAATCCCTAGAGTAGGTAGTCCTCGGCGGGGAGGGTGGTAGAAACAGGCGGAAAATTAAGGAGTAAGGAAAATGGAAAGAGGGAAGTTAGGACCAGTTTTTGGCATCCAGGTTATAGGCTACGCAGGCCTCCTGACAAAGGCTGTTGCTGCGTCCCCAGCCAGCTGCCGTGCTTGTGGAAGCGTCTGGCTCCATTCTCCTTTTGAGCTATCCTCCAGAGGCTGGGCTGTTCACTTCACTCCAGCCTGGTTCCACTCTGGCGAACCCTCTAATTTCTTTTACCTCCCCTCCCCGCTAGGCATTTGGTTGCCAAGCTCCGGTTTTGAAGAACCAAATGAAGGTGCCATGAAAAGAGGAGTGAGGAAAACAAGAGGAACTAGGAAGGGTTGGGATCCTCTGTGCAAAGACTTTGGTCCCCTCGCCACCCTGGGGCTTGGAGGAAGCACACAGCCACGCTGTCCGAGTGGGGCTCCAACCTTTCCTACCCGCCCATCTGGTGTCTTGGAACTGGATGAGCTCCTGGAAAACTGGAAGAAGTCTCAACACTGTTCCCTTTTCACAACTTTTGTTTTGGATATTTACATTTCTTGGTATGGAAAACTCAAAGGCAGCTAGGTTTTCGCCCATTGGATTGGAAGTGGTGGGAAGAGTGAGCAGGTCCAAAGGAGGGTTGGGTTGGGGATTGCCAGTGCCGGTCAAGCAGCTGGTGCCAAAGGCAGATGCGAGTCTTCACCATTGACCTTGAAGAAGGGGAGAAGGAGTCCAGTGCAAATGAAGTTAGGAGTTTCTGGAGGATGAGAATCTGCTTCTCTTTAAGCATATGAGCTTCAGTAGGAGCAGGAGGGAAAGAGGTGGGTGGTCTCAGAAGATTACTGCACAAAAACTGGCAGATGGCCTCTGCTGGGGGAAGTAGTGACTCCTTGAATCCTTTCCTTTTAATTTAGGAACCTGATTTCAGAATCACCTCTCATAGAAGCTGGATTCGTTTTGTTTTACTTAATTTTTAAGCTCTGTGACCTCAAGTTAACCTCATTCTTTCTCCATCCTCAAACTGTTCCCCAAGATAACTGTACATTTCACTATGGTCATGGTCACATCATTCCTATTGCTTTTGCCAGCTGTCAAGGCAATAGTTTTTTCATCACCTGAGCAGTAGCGCTCCAGTCATGGCTGCTAAAGTTAATGGAGCGTGCCTCCAGATTCTAAATGGCAAACCGTACCCATGACTTAGGAGCCAGTGTTACTTACCTCCACATGTCTGTCAGCTAGTGAGAGGGACTGTGGAGGAAGGGTGTGAAGCGAAGCTATCGTGGTTGTGCTCTTCCTACAGAAAGCTCTCTAGTGTCTCAACTGTAATAGGATGTCCTTAGGTCAGAGAGGAGAAGAGCGCTACATCTCACGGTGTATCACTGTCGCCCACCTCTGGAACGGGAGGTAGCGAGGGCTTCTTCATTTTCCTGTGTTCTTTCTGGCAACCCAAACATGTTCCTGAGTCAGATCCTGTTTGTCCTCCTTTGACTGGGATTCTGTCATGCTGATTTTGGAGTTGCCAGTCTTCCAGTGGAAGGGAGAAGGAGGAAGAAAAACTCCAGTGCTTCTCAACGGCCCTCAATTTTCTCTGAAGCAAGCCATTGTCAGATCATGAAAGATTATGTGTTTGCTTTTATGTAGAGTTACTCTGGGGAAAGGTTTGCTATTAAGATGTGAAAATTGAGCTGTTTGGTCTTTACTGCTCTTTTGCAGTAGTGTTCCATTAGACTGCCTCATTTGCTTCCTTTATGCTTATCTCTGTCTCATCTCATTAGATAAATAGTACTGTCAGGTTTCTCGTTTCCTGATGGCTTGGGGTGAGGCCCAGTGATTTTGGGCCTCACCTTGTAGCTGAGCAGGGAGGAAATGTGCATTGTTATTTGCCTCTGAAGAGGTGGCCCCCAAAATGAGCTGTGAACCATAAACACAGCCACCTCTGGTTTGTCAGGAGGTCCCTCTTTCTGGCCTCCATGGTAGTCTTACCAGCCAGTTAAGACTGTGATCCCAGAAATGGACTTGACCTGTGTGTCTTGCTTCTTGAGGGTACAGATTAATTTGCCAGCTTGCAGAAAGCACCACCCCACCCCCACCACCGTAGAGCCTGAAGTCGAATCCATTTGGATCCTTGAGTGGCTGGTGTGCAGCTACCTGGGATTTTTTTTAACCACTTTAGCTATAATTTAAAACCATTCTTAGTGTTTGTTTGCCTGGCTCTGGGCTGGATATGGAGGAAAACACAAGAAGTGGAAGACAGGGTATCTGGCCTTCATGACCTTTTAGGTGACTGCCACACATGAAGCAATTGGAGAATGACTCCATGGCAGAGAATCAAGGGCTGTGTTTAAAGAAATTCAGAGTGGGTAAGAGCAGGGTAGACCAGATGGTGTAGGAAAGCTGAGGCGGTGAGGCTTTGGATCGTGGGCGAGGGCAGGACCATAAGTTGAGAAACACAGGAACCAAAAGCATGGAGGCAGAAATCTGCATGGTGTATACTGAGCAAGGCACAGCCCCAAGTTAGAGCGGAAGCACCTCAGAATCCAGGAACTTCCAGGTATGGGGCAGATCTGATTGCTGAGGGCTTATGATGGTAAACTTGTGTCCAAAGCCAGAACTCACCTGGGTTCCTGCCCATGGCCAAGGACCTCATTGCTCTCAGTGCAGCCTGGGTGAGGGAGGCAGAGCTCCCAGACCCTCTGTGGTACCAGAGTTTCTGTTGGAGATTTCCCGTGTTCAGGTACAAGTGCAAACCCTCTGAGGAGGCCCAACCTCACCCTGTCCTCCTTTTTCCTGGGAAGGGTGGTGTTTACCTGTGTCCGAGATCTGTCTGTGCTTTAGTCATAGCCCAGGCTGCAGCCTAGTCCTTCCTCAGTAGAGTGGGCTAAAGGCAGAGTAGTACAAGGGGAGACAGGCTCCATCAGATGTGGAGGAAGGGGTGTGGCGGAGGTGCCAGCCTGCTCAGAGAGTAAACAGGGAGCCAGAGCAGCCCGCCTGTGGTCAGCACTTCCCCTTCATCTCTCTGGCTGGGCCCACACCCTCCTTTGCTAATTCTGTGCAGTGCTCATTGAAATGCAGTCTACGGAGGGTACTTACTCCTTCTTGGTTGTATTTTAAAATCACAAACTGGGAAAAGCTCTCATTCCTAGAGACCCCTCATTGATAGCTAAGGTGGGTGGGTGGTGTCAGTCCCCTGAGGGCCTGTCTGTGTAACCCTCTCTGTTTAAGGTTGATCTGCTGGAACCTTGCTCACTGTGAGCTAGTTTCAACTACTGCTACAACTTGCTACTGCTTGAAACTGTGCTGAGGTAGGAGCACAGGAGTAAGGGTGAGGGGGTTGGTGTAGGGACTAGGTAAATGGGTGACGCTGGGAGCTTGGGACCATTGGTGATGACCGTGGCCTGGTCTCCTGCCTGTGGCTCATTATAGTGAATGTGTATTCACTGGAGTCTGAGCCGAGGACTTCAACCATCAGCCTCCCGTGAGGAAAGACATGGCTGGGAGCTCGCCGCCCAGTTTATGCTGCACTTCTTTTCTCCTTTTCACTTCGCTGATTTTGCAGGCCCCTTATTGAGGCTGGGAATGATGTTAAAATAGCTGTGAACACCCATGCAGTGTGCATCCTGGAAGAACTGGGGAGCAGGGGGGGGGCGGCTAGTGGTCCCAGATCTGGGTGTAAGAGACTAGAGTGGAGCTGATGCCCTGGGGTGGCCGCCCATTCAGGCTTCACCCAGAGCCCCCAGAAGAGCTGGGCCTGCTAGGCGCCCTCAGGGCCCAGCAGGGGGTGGGGGGTGGGAGGAACTTTTCCCTTCGGTTCCATCTGTCTGCCCTGCTGCCTCTCCCTTGGCCTTGAGCCCTGAGCGTGGAGGACTGGGCACTGGCATAGAGCTGTGGCTGCAGGAGGCAGTGTGAGAGTTGTGTGTGCGTGTGTGGTGTGTGTGTCTTCATTTGTGGAAGTCTTGTCACCAGTTGGGGTGTTGAGAGCATCTCCATTGTGGGGAGACTTGCCATTTGTTTTCCACTTTTAAGAGAATGACATGCCCCCTGTCCCTAAGGGAGGAGCTTTTGAGTTAGACATTTTCCCTATGGGAATCCTCTTGGTTTGTCTGTGGGAAAGGGGGGAACAGATGAATGATTTTTATCTCTTAATCGTCAACACAGCTGTTCTTACACTGAATTTGTGCTATTGCATACATGTAGCCATCTTTCTTTTCACTGCAGCAGTGTTTATTAGTAGTTCAAAATGATTTATTTGCTCCTGGGGAGTAAAACCTTTTTTATTAAAAAAGAAAAAGAAAAAAAAAATGTGACCCCCCCTTCCCCCGTGATTGTGATCAGATTATTGGGCCACAAAGCTCAAGAAGGCAAAGTCAAGTCTGCCAGTCGCCTCATCGATCCTGTGTGACATTGGAGCCTTCTTGCTCAGCACAAAGTGACAGGAGGCCTGGAGATGGAGAGCAGAGCCTTGGGAAGAGTGAGGTGGGGTTGGACCGCAGAGATGGGCACTGGGGACTCGGGTGCTGCAGCTAGAAAAATAGATATGAATTGTATTTAAAATATTGACTCTAATCTGCCAGAGAAAGACCTTTCTTTACGTGCAGATTCTATGTTGTCTTTGTTCTTTTGATCCCTACTTGACCTTCCTTGGTGTAGGTGCTGTCCATTTCTTTCCTGTTTCCTTCCTGTCCTTTCTACCCCCTTCTCCCATCTCTTTCCCATCCCCTCTACCTCCCGGAAAGCCAGTCCTGCATGCTGAGTCTGTGACCTGCCTTCAAACCCATTTCATCTCATGTAGAGGGTACCTGGAACTGCTCCCTCCCCGTCTCCCAGCCCCCCTCCTCTGCCATGCCGAGAGGCATCAAGGGGCAGGCAAAAAGCAGCCAGCTGTGGTGGAAGACATGCATGTCTGGTTGCAGCTGGACTGCGATCTCATAGTTGCCCCTGGAGATAGAGTGCAAGGAAAGCTGAGGGCACTCCTGATCAGAACCCAGGGTAACATAGCCCCGCTCAGACTGCATCCTAAGCCCCCTGCCCAGCTCAGGTGGAGCTGAAGGCTGGTCTGACTACTCATCCTTGGTGCTCCCTTAAACAGGGACCTTCCCTCGCTGTTAGGCCCAGAACCTATTCCAAGGGACAAGCGTAATCCAGGCACCACGCTGTGGGCAGGCCAGGTATTGGAATTCCCAAGCTGGTGCTGCCTGTGGCATAGCCACTGCTGTACATTTTTTGGTTATTTTTAAGAAATTCAAGGCGGGTGTCATTCTGTGCTTGGGTAGTTGCCAATCCTTCACCAAAGGGGAACCACACCCCCTGCAACCACTTCTGCCCTTGAGCCCCCACCTGCCACCCATACCCCTGCCCTCCAAGCCAAAGCGTGGCCTGGCTTTTATCTTCCCATTTAGTTTTTCTCCTTTCCTCTCCCTTTTTGTGCTTAATTTATTAAAATAGTTACTGTATAATTTATTTTCATAAGCTATAAAAAATTACTAAATGATTAAAATAGACTTGCAGGCCAATCTTAAATGGGGTGGGAGGGACTGACGGTGGGGTGGGCAAAGATGTTTTGATATAAACAAAACAAATGCACTTTGGGTGTGATTTGGTATTTTTCTGGGGCTAGAGGGGTGGGTTGGGATGTCCCTGTAGGTTAGTTCCAGAGCGGGCTGTCTGTATATATTGTAGTAATAGGCATGTTTGACTCTTGTGAAGGGACATTAGTAGCTGCTGCAGGTCCTGTTTGGAACCCCATGTACAGTTCCCAGTTTTTTGTAAGTGTCAGTGCGGGAGGCATTTGACTCTTGTGTTTGTATCTCCTTTTTATGATTGCTGTACTGACCCATGTCTTTTTGGGGAGGGGTGAAAAGAGATTTGAAATAAAACTGTTTAGAAACTACTTCATATTATTCGAGTGTGTGGTTTTCAGTTCCTCTCCATCTCGTATGACTCCTCACACCACACCCACGAAGGTCAGATGACCCACTCTTCGGGATCTGGGAACCCCTGAGACATCAGTCAGCTAGAGCGCATCCAGAACTGGGCTTGTCAGAATCAGAGATGTTGAAAATGTTTTTTGCGTCTGATGACCGCTGCTCCTTCCTTAGGACACGCAGGAGCCTTTTTGCCTTGGTGAGCAGTGGTGTGGGGCTCATGTTTTATCTTAGAACATAGTCATTCCTAGTAGATCCCTAGGCTGGCAGTTAAGGTTTCATAAGTTTATCTGTTCCCCTCGGCCTTTCTAGCTCATGTCCTTGAGCTGTACTCGGGGGGAGAAAAAGACCAGGTGTGCTTCTCTTTGACAGTTGTGTGTACTTGGAGCCACTCAAGTCTCTCCTCTTCACCTTCCCACCCAATCCATTACCAAGTCCCCTGAGAGGGCCAGTATGCCACCTCGCACATTTTGGGGAATTTTCTGCAGATTCCCTGCATCCTCAGTGTGGGAAGCATGCGGAGTAAAATAAAACCAGAGTTCTCAGAAGTTGCATTTCCCGAGGACTGACTAGAAGTGCCTCAAGGAGGGAGTCTGGAAATCTCTGGTCCCCGTCAGCTCACAAGTCCCAGGTTCGAGGTCGGATGAAATATAGCATGTCAGTGACAGCATTAACTCCTGATGAGAGATTTCTTTCCTTTTGGAAGAAAAGGTGCTCCAAGCTATGAATTGTGAGCAGCATTACAAGGGAAAATGCTTAATGCAGAATCAGCAATTCAAATGCTCTAATGACCAACTACCAGTTGGACACGGTCAATCATAGGGAATCTTTGCTACCATTATCAGTCGAGAGTGTGAGTGTGCATCTCTGGAAGGAGAGACATAGGTTTTCATCACTTCAAATTGGCACCATTCCTACGGGGATTGGTTTGGGAAGAGGCACTGGTCTCTTCTGACTTGGGTGATAGAGCCATGGAAGGAGAGGCATTCTTTCCGAAACAGGGAGCCCAAAACTAAACTACCACCTCCCGTCCTCTTTACCCCCCAAACCTGAAACCACCACTTCATCCCCTGTGTTCCCTGTGTTCTCCTTTCAACCATCACTTTATTTTTTTAAATTTCTTTATTGATTAAGGAATTACATATGTGTCCTTATCCTCCCATTGCCTCCCCCCACCCCCACCACATTCATGCCCTCACCCCCCTGTTGTCTGTGTCCATTGGTTAGGCTTATAGGCATGCATACAAGTCTTTGGTTGATCTTTCGCCCTTACCCCCACCCTCCCCTACCTTCCCTTTGAGGTTTGACGGTCTCTGTCTCTGGATCTGTTTTTGTTCATCAGTTTATGTTGTTCATTATATCCCATAAATGAGATCATGTGATATTTATCTTTCTCTGACTGGCTTATTTCACTTAGCATAATTCAACCATCACTTTAGTTCACTCACAAAGGCTGTTCCATCTCTCCTCTCAGTGGTGTCTCCTACACATACTTAACTTGAATTCAATTATAAGCATGTGGCAGATGGCAATACTGCAAGGGATTTCCTCCTCCGTTCCTTTGTGTGCCGCCTGATGGAAGACGAGATGGGAAAAGTGTCTTTCTTGGTTCCCTCCAGCCTCTCCCAGTGTGAGCAGCTTGTGCCTAATGATTCCAGTGCCTGTTGGTGCCACGTGGGTTCTGAAGACCAACATGTTCACCTGGTGCTCAAAGGCACAAGAGTTGGTTCTAGTTCTGAAGAGGCACTAGCGGGGTTGTCGTTCTCTAATGAAGCCCCTTCCCAAGAGGTTTCCAAGAGGACTTTTGACTGCAATGTTATCTCACTTCAGCTGTGATCTCATCACGCATCTCCTTAATTGCCACATCCTAGTTTAGGCAGCCCCTTTTTCACCTGAACGATGCAACAACTGCCCAGCTGGTCTTCATGTTTCCCCTCGCTAGTCCTTCCTAAAGGCCTTCTAAAAATAAAGATGTACTTAGGTCACTTCCTTAGTTTAAAATCATCAATGAGTCCAGCCATCGTGGCTCAGTGGTTAAGCGTTGACCTATGAACCAGGAGGTCATGGTTCGATTCCTAGTCGGGGCGCTTGCCTGAGTTGCAGGCTCAATCCCCAGTATGGGGCGTGCATAAGGCAGCTGATCAATGATTCTCATCATTGATGTTTCTATCTCTTCCTCTCCTATCTGAAATCAATAAAAATATATTTAAAACAAATAAAATCGTCAATGACTGTCAACCTAGAGAAGAAAACCTTGACTCCTCAACTTGACATTCAAGGCTGTTTCTCCTCTCCTGCCACACAAGCTGCACTCTGGTCACAATGTGTGGCTCGAAGTTCTCAGATCATGGCATCCCCTTCCTTCATGCCATCCCCTCTGCCTGGAGCACCTGTACCTGTCACTCTCTTTACCTGCAAATATTCTCATTCTTCAAGGTTCTGCTCCAAGGCCTCTGCAATTTTCACCGGTCACTCCCAGCCCAACAGATGCTCTTTCCTCTGGTTAAGATATTTGTTCATGCCCAGCTGGCATGGCTCAGTGGTTGAGCGTCTATGAACCAGGAGGTCACAGTTCAATTCCGGGTCAGGACACATGCCTGGGTTGCAGGCTCAATTGCCAATGGGGGGCATGCAGGAGGCAGCCAATCAATGATTCTCATTGATGTTTCTATCCCTCTCCCTTTTTGAAATCAATAAAAATATATATTTAAAAAAATTATATATATATATATATATATATATATATATATAGAGAGAGAGAGAGAGAGAGAGAGAGAGAGAGAGAGAGAGAGGAGAGAGTATGTGACTTCCTGCTCACTCCACTGTGAGGAATAGAGCCCATGTCCTGTTCAGCCCTCTCCCTGCCCCCAGGCCTGGCGTAGTTGAATAGATGTGCCAAGGTGGTTGAAGAAATGTGAGACCAGCCCCCTCCAGGGAGTGCTGCTTGTCTTCCTTGGTCTCTAGTCAGCCAGCCTTGAACCTGGATTTCCACCTTTCACACAGGACAGCTTGATTGTACGGGGGGAGGGGTGGCCACTAAGTGTCAGTCTTCAGAATTTTTCCAAGGGATTGAAGTTTTGGTGGTTGGATAAGAGTGTGAACCGTGTGATACAGCTGTAAACTCAAAATATTTCAAACCTGGGATGTGGACTGTGGACCATTTCTTCTTGGGGCCAATGGCATCAGGGAGAACGACAGAGCTGCTGCTGCCCTCTGGGTGGAAGGTGCTGCTGGTGGAGGGTCAGCAGGCTTCGTCCAGTGACCAGAGGTTGCACTGGAAACCCGCTCTCCTTCACATCCTGGGCTTCTCCTCTCATTCCTTGGGGAATCAAAGAGGGACGGGGGAAGCCTTTGTTCTTGGCTTTGTTTCTGGGCCTTTACTCTGCAGGTCGAGGGGTGGTGGGTCAGGCGGAGAGTAGGAGAGGCTAGCTGGACTTATCCTGGGAGAGAGAAAACAAGCGTGAGAAGGGAATGACTGAGCTTGGGATGGGTTTGGAATGAACAGAGAATCTGGCACCGCCATCTTATATGAGGGACTGACAGAGTTAAGATTTCAGGGACTCAGTGCATTGGGGGTCATCTCCTGGCGCCCCTTCCCTGCAGCTGCCACCCTCCCCATGCCCTGGTGTTGGTGAAGAAAACGGCAACAGAGATACAGAGATAGACACCCCTTTCTTCTGGAGATGAGCACATGTCTTTGAATGGGACACCATGTGTAGAAGTGACTGCAGGCCCAGCTTTAGACATGTCAAACACCACAGCTGGGGAGTGAGCTCTGGGTCTTTTTTTTTTTTTTTAAATGCTTTTATTGATCTTTAGAGTGAGAAGAAGGGGAGGGAAAAGGGAGAGAGAGATAGAAAAGTCAATGAGCCCCAGCTGGTTTTGCTCAGTGGTAGAGCGTCGGCCTGTGGACTGAAGGGTCTCGGGTTAGATTCCAGTCAAGGGCACAGGCCCAGGTTGCAGGCTTGATCCCCAGTAGGAGGCATGCAGGAGGCAGCCAATCAATGATTCTCATCATTGATATTTCTATCTCTCTCTCCCTCTCCTTTCCTCTCTCAAATCTGTGGCTAGCCGGCACAGCCATGGCATACTCAGCCCCACATTGGGCGCCTTATGTGTCGTGCCGGCCCAGCCAGGTTTGGTGACCCTGAGAGGGGGCGGTGAAGGATTGAGAAAAGACAGACAAGAGGAGAAAGCTGGGTCTGGGTGGGACGCTGTCCTCTCTGATGGAGAGACAGTGACAGCGCCACAGACTACAAGCTGTGTCTTTATTTTATAGCCAGATTCCATGAGGCAAAGTAAGGGAGTGGTCAAGATGTTTACAACATTCTCGTGGTTTTTGAATCTACTCAATTACATGCACCTGAACTCTATCAAGCCCACATCTCTCAGGCACGTGGGGCCACATGTTCGGACCATAGGTTCAAGCTTACAACCATAGCTGTTGGCTATAATTGTGCTGGGAGGGCTCTGCCCTCCAAGCTGGGACTTGCACGTGGCAATGAGAGAACTGTGCCCTCTCATTAGTCCGAGGCTTGAACCTGTCCAAACACTGTAGCCGCTCTCCACAAAAATCAATAAAAATATATTAAAAAAAGATAAGGCAATGAGAGAGAAACATCAATTGGCTGTCTCCTGCACGCCCTCTACTGGTGATTGAGCACACAGGCATGTGCCCTGACCAGGAATTGAACCAGCGACCTCAACTACTGAGCCACACTGGCTGGGCTGGTCTCTGGGTCTTGTTCATCA
The DNA here is from genome assembly GCF_014108235.1 of Myotis myotis. Classification (NCBI taxonomy): domain Eukaryota; kingdom Metazoa; phylum Chordata; class Mammalia; order Chiroptera; family Vespertilionidae; genus Myotis; species Myotis myotis. Next base: position 9,304,093 of record NW_023416321.1, on the reverse strand, counting down.
TCTGTTCTGCCCCCTACCCCACAACCCAGCACTGGGCCAGCACACATCGTATCCACGTTTGCTGGATACGATGGAGTAGGTCAAAGACAGGAGGGAAGGTGGCAGTGGGAGGGTCCTGTGAGTGTGGAATAGGAATTCTCATGGGAGGCAATACTGGGGAGGGGAGGACCCAGAATGCCACGTGGAGTCTGGGGGAGAGGCAGCAGGGCGGGGTGCAGTGGTCTCAGCCAGGACAGCGGTTTTGTGGGCCTGATTGTCACTTGCACCATCTTTTCAAACCTCACAGTCTCCCCTAGACTAAGATACCTTCCTAGAATCTCAAGGAATGGGGTGGGGGAGGAGGTGGTAAAGAGGGTGGACACAACTTCTCAGGTGCATCTGATGGGTCCTTTGCCTCCTGCCCACCCCAACCTACTGCTAACACTCCTGGGGAAGACCTCGCCCAGATTTGCAGACCCAGGTTTGAGTGCTGGCTCCACCCCTTGCAAGTCATGTGATCTTGGGCAGTCTATTAATGCTTTCTCAGTCAGTTTCATCTTGAAAAGAGGGAGAGCATTTTTATTTACCTCCTGTGTAAGTAAAGGAGGATAATGCATGTGAAATGCCTGGCACTTCTTCAGCACAATAAATAGCCACAGGCTCTACTTATTATCATCATTAGCAGCATTTTGAGAAGAACTGGAAGCTTTTTGCCTTCCCAAAGGCAGAGGGAAAATGAAAAGACTTCAAGCCTTTTCAGTCTGCAGAGAGGGGTGAGCAGGAGGGAAGAGGGAAGAGGAAGGAGAGGTTGCAGGGAGCAGGGCTGAGGGGTGGTGGTGGGAGCCAGTGGGGCTGCATGAATTGTTGGGCTTTTCCTGCCACCTAGTGGTCTCCTCTGGGATAGGCCACCCAACTGTCCTCGGGTCTGGTGGTGATGGGGTGAGGCTAGGCTTAATTAAATATTCCTGAACACAGTATCTCCATCCTCTTCTGCTGACCCCCTTCAATGCCCTGGCCCTTTGGAGACGCTGGCCTGTGACACATCCTCCACATGGCCCTGGTGTGTGGGACACGTCCCTTCCCCTGGTGGAGGGCAGGGGAAGCCTTTGTTCTCTTGGCTCCCAGGCAGAGTGGGGATCCGAGGCAGACACCCTCTCAGGTCTACCCTCACCCGCACGGGCTTGATGGCTGCTGATGGTATCCGTGCCCGGGGCGATGCCAGGGCTTCCTGGCACTGGGGCTCCAGACCTGTCTCAGTGTCTGGCTTGGGTTGTAGGTAATTCTATAAACATGTACTATTCTGTGCAGGCCCTGGGTTAGGGTTGTCCTGAGCCTTCCCCTCCCACCTTCTGCAGAGGATTTTTGCCCTTCATCTCCAGGATGAGAGGAAGGAGGGACAGAGAACTGCAACCCCAGGTCTGCTGCTGACGGGCCCAGCTGGGGCCTCTGAGGCAACTCGGTGTCTGGGTCTCTCATCATCGCCCTCCCCCAAGGGGAGGAGGCTGCCGGGATGATGTCCTAGTTGCATCATGTCCTACTCCAGCTGTGACTTTGGGGGGGGGGGGGTCTGCCCCTGGGGGAGGGGCTTCAGGAGTAGGCCAGGAGCCACATGAAGGAGCCACATATTGGGCTGGGAATTGAGGGTCAGGTGTCACAGGCCCCTCGTGTCTGCCCTGTGCCCACTGCCCTCCCCACCCTGGACACCCACTCTTCCTCTATGCCTTCAGCCTCAGCTGCAGCAGCCAGGATTGCATCATCCTTGGCTTTGTTTGCAGAGCAGCAGGTGGAGGAGTGGGGCCTGCTGCCCGACACCCTCCTTCCCTCTCATCCCCTTCCACTCCCTCCTGGGTAATCCTCCTCCTTCCTCCCTTCTCAGGCCCATGGCACCCCAGGAACCAGCTGCCTTACCCTGAGGCTGTCAGCTCCCTTTCCACCTTCTCCTGCTCCTCAGGGAGCCCCAGAGGCTACAGGCTGCAGAGGCAAAGGGAAGGAGGCTGGGGGCTGGGATCAGCACAGGCTAGAAGGCGCCTGTCCTCATCTCTGTTCCCCACTCAGTTGAGGGCAGGTGCTTCTGCCACAAGGAACACCTGGTTGTAGGCAGGGTATGGCCTCCAGAATTTGGGGACAAGGTCAGAAATTATCACCTGCTAAACTGAAGCTAATAATAATCAGCATAAGATGAAGCAATTCCGCTTTGTGTGCAAAGTACTTCTATTGAGTACTTATGTGCTTGGCCAGAGGACCAAGCATTTTATATTCGCATCTCACTTAATCTCTCATCAGCCCCGTGAGGGGGTGCTATGATCATTCCTGGTTTATGGGTGAGGAAGCTGGAACTCATCTGCTCTGCTACTGGATGGCAGACCTGAGCTTGGAATCTTGGCTTGTCTCCCTCCAGTGTGACCTCAAGTCCTCAAAGAGACGGTTGGAAAACACAATGCCGACCAGACTTGGACATTTTTTTTTTACCCCTAAAAAGGAGGTTTTTGCCTAAAGATACTCATCAAGAGACAAGACTGTCCTCTTTTAATTTTATGAAGGAAATGAAATAAGATACATATCAAATGGCCTGGGCTGAGCCCTGCCTCCACCCCTACTCCCCACGGCTGCCCCTCTGAGGTAAGGCTGTTGCTGAAGGTTCCGGCCCAGGTGGGGTGTAGAAAAAGAAAACAAAGAGCAGGAGCTTTTGTGGGGATCCAGGCAGCCAGGGAAGACCGGGGGGTGGCACATGCGGACCCTGCAGGCTGGGGCAGAGAGGGAGGGCAGTACAGTGCGTCTCTTCCTTTCACAGGGACTCTGCCTGTGATGTCCCTGCAGTGCTGACAAACCAGCTTTGGGTTTACAGTCTGGGCTCTGGGCTCTGGCTGGCAGGAGCTGAGTCCTCAGGGGAGCTCAGCATCTCTGGGGACAGACCATTCTCAGCCTTTCAAAGCTCAGCTCCAGACCTCAGGCCTGGCCAAGCAGCAGCTGTTTCAGAACCCAGCATGGGCGGCGGCTGCCACCCAGGCCACCTCCTCCTCGTTTTTCCTTTCCCAGTGGCTGCTCAGCTCTGCAAGAAACCAGAGGGAAGCCAATGGGAAGAACGGAGCCTGCCTTCCACCACCACCATGGTCCGAAGGACACGCTTGCTGGCTGACACTCTTCTCTGTCTCCCGTCTGAAGGGACAAAGGGCCCCATTGACCCTATAGCCTTATGACCCCACCCAAGTCTGTCCTTCCCCTCCCCAGGCAGCCAGCAGGGCACTCACTTGGATAACAGACAGGGGCCACGAGGCCGCCGAGAGGGCATGGCAGGGAAGCCAAGAGAAGCTGCAGCTTGCTGGGCTGGGAAGACGCGGAGTGCATGGGCAGTGTCCACCAGATCCCTGACAGGAGGGGTGGCCAGGGGTGCAGGGCTGCCAGGTCTCCTGGCTGCAGTCCCAGGAGCAAAGCAGCAAATATCCCGAAGGGCCAAAGCATGGAAGGGTAAGGGGAGTCCAATCTTAGCCCCAAACTGGGCTGCTGGGGAGCTCAGGGCCTCCCAGCCTGCATTCCTGCCTCCCTGCCCCCAGCACGCCCCCCACACCCAGCCTATAAAGCCCCCTTTGTCCGGGCCCACTGCGGATCTTAACTCCCATCTCAGCTTCCTGCCCCCTGCCCCCTCATCCTCTGGTGCCTAATGGAGGCCAGGGCACAGCGAGAAGTGGTGAAACCCTCTTCATGCCAGCCTGGGCACCAGCCTAGAGGGGTTGGGCAGTCAGCCCCCGAACACTGATGCCCACATCCCCACCGCCTGCCTCAGGGCAGGTTGATTCCCACCCCTGTCCACTCAGGACTCCACCCTACTGCCCTGGGCAGCATGCCCGCCTCTCACATGCCTGCTCATGTGATGCCCCCTCGGTTGGGCCCTGCCCTGTCAGGGGCAGGACAGAGAGCAGTGGGCAGTAGTGGGCAGTCAGGAGCCAGGCCTGATGGAGGTGGGGACCGGGAGGAGGAGGCAGTCTTTTTGCCACCTCCCTGCTCTTCACCAGAGTGGGTGGCTTCACAGCCCACACGGTTCTCAGATGGTATCTGGGCTTCAGATGCCCCTTCTCTGGTGGTGGACAAACACTTCAGCCGTCCTGTTGGCACATGCCATGCGCATGGTGGGCGGCAGGAATCTCGGTGCTGTTCCCCACACCCAGCCCAGGGCCTCAGAACACAGTTGAATAGAGGCTGGACCTCGGCCACAGGGGTGGCCCTTCCCCACTGGGTCCTGTCCTTACAGGGTCCCAGGGTCCACTCCCCACTCACCCTGGTGGGGGCCACGCGGTGTCTCCCTGAGTGCCAGGCCACCCCTGAGGTGGGGCATCAGCCTGGGAGACGGTGTGCTGGGCCGGGGCCGCGGGGTCCGCTCTGTCATGAAGCTGCTGTGTGACCTGGGCAAGCCCCTCCGCGGCCCCCTGTGCGATGAGGGCTGGGGGCCATCTGATTCTGATAAACCTCAGGGATGAGGAGCGGGGCTTCCCTGGGAAGGTGTCTCCTCTGGAATGACAGTGCCCCCAGGACAGGCAGAGCAGGGGGTGCTGGCAGGGATGAGCCCTTGAATGTGGAGGAGTGTGTGTGCATTGTGTACGCGTGTGATTGAGGGTGCACGCGCGCGCGCGGGTGTGAGCGCGGGGCCTCGGCCGCGTGCGGGGAGGACCGGGGAGGGAAGGGGCGGAGCCTGCGGGGCGGGGCGGGGGTCTGGGCGCTGACACCCGGGCTGCTGGGGCTCGGAGGTGCTGCGCGGCCCTGGCGCATGGAGGGGCCGCCGCCCCCAGCGCCCCCCGGGGCTGGCGCTGCGAAAACGGCGTAGCTGGCCGCAGCATGGAGCAGGTGAGTGGGCGCGGGGCGGGAGGCAGGGGTTGGGGCACCGAAGGACAAGGTGAGCGCCCGAGGGAGGGATCGCAGCCACCGCGGGAGGGGTGGGGTCCCCAGGCGGGCGGGGCCGAGGCTCTGGGGGAGGAATGGGGCTGGTTTGGTGTGCACACACTCACAGACACTCACACACACACACACACACACACACACACACACGAGCGCGCGCGCGCGCATACGGAGTGCCCCCCACCGCCGACACACAGGGAGGTGTGCAGGAGGGAGCACCCCGCCTCTCCTCACCCCGCTGCAGAAGGAAGCCCCCTTCCCACTCCGTAGGGTCCCAGCGCTGCGTGGATCCTAGGCCTGAGGGGGCTGCAGGCTCTGCAGAATGAAGGAGTGACAGGAGGCGGGGTGGCTCTCCCAGGCACACACTACCACCCGGTGGGACCCCAAGATACAGCTGTCTCCTCTGCCCCCTGCGCATCAGGCGTTCTCTCAGCCGGGCTCCCGTCCGCTCCCAGTTACAGCAGCAGCTGCTGGTCCCTTCTTGGCAAGAAAAGATGGGCTTGGGTGGGCTGGGCAGCTTCTCTCTATGCCCCCCCCCAAATACAGACCTGCACCCCAGCCAGGCTGGGGGCGCTGTCCTTTTCACACAGGCCCCATCAGAATGGGGCAGGTCAGAGCTCCTGGTCCTCTCCACCAAGCTCAGCCAACCCTGGGTGAGCGGGCCAGTTTCCTTAAGAGGGGAGGGCTCTGTCCTCACCTGCTGCTCCGAGGGGCCAAGGGAGGGCTGCTCGGGGCTGCCTCGCTTCCTTCCTAACCCGACTTGGTGCGCAAGGTCTGGGGTGGGGCCTGGAGTGGCGCTGTTTTCTGTTCCTGGGAGTGACTGCCTGTGAGAGCTGGGCTTGTGCACACTCCCAGGCCCCTTGGGGGCTGCTCTGCCTATAGCAGTGGCCTGGGGCCCTGGACTCTGAGACACCCCACCCTTCAGACTGAGCTGGCCCCCTGACTCTGTGGCAGAGAGAGGGGGTCATGGGCTGTCTGTGATGGTGGTAAGAAGGGGCATGAGGAGGGCTGGAGGGAGAGGGGAGGGAGAGGTGGAGCCTGGGGGTAGGCTGGTCCTAAGTTGTGCGTTGGAGAGGGACACGGAGGGAGGATGGAGTGGTCGGGCACCTGCCCTGGGTTCCCAGTGACGTGTGGGGTGGGATTGTGGGCTGGGCTGGTCTCCAGGCCTGTTTGGCATCTTGGTTGTTAATTTAAATGGCCAGTGGCAGCTCCCGGGGGCGCCAGGCCTGGCAGGGGGAAGGGGACTCAATTCACCATTATCTGCCGTTGTTATTACTGACTCCATCCTCAACTCCACTCTGAGCGCAGGACAGTATTGGAGGGGAGGGAACGACTAAATGCCACTGAATTGCTCAATTGAAAAGAGTTAATTTAATAGAATGTGAAATCCGCCTCAATAACAAAAGGGGGGCTAGGGGCCACCAAGGCTTCCTGCCTCCATCACCCTAAATGCATCTCACTGGGGGCGCAGCCTGGCCTGCGTTGCTCCTCAAAGCCGCCCTGGTCACCTCCCTCAACCTTCTGTACTTCCTCTGGGGGCCGGCGGCTCCCCCTTTACCAGAGCACAGAGCCCGTCTCCCCTGTTCTCTGGCATCGTCGGAGGGAGGAGAGAGCAGGACGAGGGTCGGGACATTGGGCCCCTGCTCTGGCCCGGTCACAGGGCCGCTGGGAGGCCTAGGCTTCTGCCCTCTGGGGGCTGCCGTGAAACCCCTTCCAGCTGTGCTGAGCGGCGGCTTTCCGGGTCCTTTCTACGTGTCCGAGGGCACCTCTGCGGAGGAGCACTGCGGCCAGCCTGTCCCTCCACCCGAGGGGGATTCTGATGATCAGCACAGAGCACAGAGGAGGTGCCCAGGCTGATGTCGGCGCCTTAAGGCAGCCCCAGCCCTGCCAGCCCCAAGGGCACTGCCAGCTCTCTGGATGTGCGGGAGCAGGGAGTGTGTGGGGTGCTTCTGAAATCAGAGCTGCTTTCTCGGCACCGGGGAAGCTCCTATTTTAAGTTTCCCATGTGCTGAGCCTTCTCGTAAAGCAAAGAATCCTTTTATAGTGCAAGCGCCACCCTGATGTGCCTGTTTGGTATGTGTGGGTTTTGGCATGTAGGGCTTCCTTAAAGGGGAGCATGCCTGGAATCTCTCACAGGGGCTGGAATTGCCCTGGGGTGTGTGTGGGGTGGGGGTGGGCTTGCCCCCCTGTGGTAAGTGCCAGGCCTCTCTGTCCTCTCCATCTAATGCCCCTCGCTCCCACCCAAGGCTGGCTGGGGGCCAGACAGAGGCGAGGGGAGCAGCTGCCGGGGATTTCCAGAGCGTCCAGGGGGAGGTGGGAGCCACCCTTCCCCGCTTCCTTTCACCCCTCCCCTCTGCTCCTGTCCCTTCTCCTTCTCTTCCCTTCCTCTACACTTCCCTCCTCTCCCCTCCCCCCCCTTTCTCCGCCGCCCCCACCATGGAGGAGCATGAGCAGGCCTGTCCTGCGTGCAGCGGCCAGGTGGGGCTAGGCAGGGTCTGGGGCAGGGGTGGGCAAACTTTTTGACTCGAGGGCCACAATGGGTTCTTAAACTGGACCGGAGGGCCGGAACAAAAGCATGGATGGAGTGTTTGTGTGAACTAATATAAATTCAAAGTAAACATCATTACATAAAAGGGTACGGTCTTTTTTTTTTTTAGTTTTATTCATTTCAAACGGGCCGGATCCGGCCCGCGGGCCGTAGTTTGCCCCCACGGCTGGTCTGGGGCCTGTGTAGAAAGCAGGGTTGTAGGTCATTTGCTGGGAGAATGAAAAAGCCCTCACACGGAACCATGGAATTTAGCATCTTGGAGCTGGAAGGGAGCACCTGGCCCTGCTGTGTGGGGGTCATGCTTTGTAGAAGGAGGAAGAGCTGAACATTAGACGTCAGCAAGTTACTTCTCTGCCAGGGTCCAGCCCTGGGGGTCCAAGGGTTCCCAAAGGTGTGGACGGAGTCGGCGAAGAATGTTTTACACGGAGACAGCGTTCAGAACTCTCTAGCTCTCTTTAGTCTCCCCACACTTCTCCCCTCCTTTAGGTGGCGGGCAAACAATACCACCTGACGGTGTTGTCACGGGCAGTAACTGAACTCGGGTTTGTAAAGAGCTTGGTGCACAGCAGGTACTCAACACATTTCAATTCCTTCCCCCGCCATCTTGGTGTTTTCAAGCTCCTGCGAGGTGATGTCCCGGTCCTTATGCGTCATCTGTTGGGTTACCCTTACACACCCTCGCACACATTCCAGGCCACCGGCTCTTCCGTGGCCAGGTGGCTGCAGGGCTGAGACCCCAGGCCACAGCCATGTCTCCCCGGCCCATGACACAGGTTCCCCGACGTGGTTTCCCTGCAGGGCTGCCAGTGGACAATAGCAGGGCTGGGACATCTGTCATCCACCCTCCGCCCTGACATGGGGCTTCTCTTACCCAGATTCCTCAGGGACCTGGAAGCACGGGTGAGGGTGGGGACTGGCCACACCCTATGCCATTACAGATGCTCAATGAGGTTCACTCTATGGGATGCCTGGCGCTTCTGCCAGGGCCTGGGCCCACCCCTCCCCAGCTCTCAGTCTTCAGGCCTCCTTCCTCTGCCTTCATGGACTCGGGCAAACACTGCCTCCCACACCCCTCCCTTCCCCTCTCAGTATGGAGGCTCCCCCTTGTTTTGCACAAGGCGCTGCTCACACCACCCTCACACCATCATCCCAGCCATCCTTTTCTGTGTCTGTTGCCCTTTCCTGGAATAAGAGTTCCTTGCAGGGAGGCATATCCACTGGTTCATTGAGCTGTGCCCACCACCCCACACAGCCATTTGCATATAGTCAATGCTCGATAAATGCCTTTGTTGTTGTTTATCCTCACCTGAGGATATTTTCCCATTTATTTCTAGAGAGAGTGGAAGGGAGAGGGAGAGACAGAGAGAAACATCGATGTGAGAGAGACACATTGATTGGTTGCTCCTACATGCACCCCGACCAGGGCTAGGGAACCTGCAACCGAGGTGCGTGCCTTTGACCGGAATCGAACCTGGGACCGTTCCGTCCATGGGCCGACACTCTATCCTCTGAGCCAAACCCGCTAGGACAAATTTTTTTTTTTTACTTGAATGAATTGAGCCCCCACCTGCTTTGGAGATGAAAATTTAGGTGAGGCTGGGTTGCTTTTGGGGGACAAGCAGAGACTCTGGTGGCTGAAAGCCAGAGACCCAAGAAGAGGTCAGGTCTGGAGGCTTCAGCATTCCCCTTTAGGCCTGCCCTCTTGCCCTCCTCCACCAGGGGGAGCTCTTTTACCTCCAGTGGGAGGGCCAAAGGCTGTGGCCAGGTTTACGGCCACCTGTCCTGTAACCCGCCTTCCCACCCTGTTTTTCCTTTTGGGCTCAGAGCTTGCTTTGAACACAAATCAAATCGGAGGCAGGTGGAAACGGCCTTAATCGTACAGAGGGCGATCTGAGGCTCCGAGAATGTTCTTTTCCTCAAAGACTTACAGCTACCGGGTGGGCAGGAGGGGCCCTGAACCCACGTCTTGGGACTCAGTGCTCCCTGATGACACCACACAGCACCTTGCGAGCTCCTGGGCCAAGCCTGATCCTGCCCCGGGATGGTCTGGTCTGGGGACTCCCTGACCTTCCCCGCTGCTTCCCTTCTAGCCCTACCTGGCCCTGGCAAGATGTGTTGGTTCTTTTTCCAACATTCCATTCAGGTTCTCTCTCCCTCGGTGCCTGCTCAAGTCTCCCCTACCCAAATGGAGACGTGCCTCCCCCATGGCTCACCTGTGCCACCCCCTCCCACCCTCTCCTGCTAATTCTCTCAGCAGGTACGATTTCATGACCTCACCCCTGATGCTCTTCCTCACAGCACGATCTGGCCTCTGCCCCCACCGCACCCCGAATGTGCCCTTCTCTGCCCAGCACAGTGCCACTTCCTCCAGCCTTCCCGGGTTTCCTGGCTGCCTCTTCCTCTCTGACCTGCCACCACGGGTGGGTGCTCCCAGGCTCCTGTCCCACACCTGTCTCCCCTCCGCTTTGTCTCTGGGGAATCTGAACCACACTCCTGGCCTCCCAATGAATCAATCCATGTCTCTAATGCAGGCCTCCCTTCAGGGAAATGGATGCAGGGCTTAAGCTGCCGATCACCACTCCGCACAGCCTTAAGGTTAAGGCTGCGGACTCTGGAGCCCAAATGCCTGGGTTCAAATCCTGAGTGGCCTTGGGTAAGACATTCGAGCCCTCTGGGCCTCCGTTTCCTTATCCAGAAAGTGAGGATTATAATATCTATTTCACAGCCCCTTTGTAGGGCTACATTTGAATAATACATACAAAAGAGTTAGCATAGGGCACGTCTCCTCTCCCTGAGAACTCTTCTTTTTTTTTTTTTTTAAATATATTTTATTGATTTTTTACAGAGAGGAAGGGAGAGAGATAGAGAGAGTTAGAAACATCGATGAGAGAGAAACATCGATCAGCTGCCTCCTGCACATCTCCTATTGGGGATATGCCCGCAACCCAGGTACATGCCCTTGACCGGAATCGAACCCGGGACCTTTCAGTCCGCAGGCCGACGCTCTATCCACTGAGCCAAACCGGTTTCGGCTCCCTGAGAACTCTTGAAACAGAAACTTTGGAGTTGTTCTAGACTCTTCTATTTCCTTTCCCCAACACCCAGTTGGTCACCAAGTCCCAGGGCCTCTGATGTTTATTGCTCCATGCTCTGGAGCAATCCCCTACCTCCTTGCAGCCTCTGCACCCCCCCTCCCGTCCCCCCCCAGCATCAAGCCACAGTGGCCATGGCACATCTTCTGTTGAATCCCTGCTCCAAGCCAGGCTAAAATCGAAGTGCCTCGGGCCCAGTCACTCCAGGGTCATATCCCCACCGGTGTTTCCTTCCTCATCCCTCCATGCTTCCTGTCCACATGCCCTCTGCTTGGCTCCAGCCACACCTACACCCTAGTCGGCTCCCTCCTGCTTCCCTGCCTTTGTCCATGATAGTCCTTCTCCCGGGAGTGCTTCCCCGCCATTCCCCCTCCTGCCCACACGCCATCCATGAACTCAAGGCCACCTCCTCCTGGGAGCCTTCCTCTGCTTCTTCAGCCTTGCCTTGCTCCTTTTCTGGGATCTCACACTAGAGCAGCCATGGGCAAACTACGGCCCGCAGGCCGAATCCGGCCCGTTTGAAATGAATAAAACTAAAAAAAAAAAAGACCGTACCCTTTTATGTAATGATGTTTACTTTGAATTTATATTAGTTCACACAAACACTCCATCCATGCTTTTGTTCCGGCCCTCCGGTCCAGTTTAAGAACCCATTGTGGCCCTCGAGTCAAAAAGTTTGCCCACCCCTGCACTAGAGTCAGGATTGGTGAGACCCAGCCCCCTCAAGGGAAGGAGCTAGGCTTGTCTCTAGATCCCAAGGCACCACCTCCACTCCCCCATTTCCTCATGCGTTAGGGCTCCCACTAAACATTTGTGAATGAAGAAAGGTGCTTGGGTTGGGAGGGGAGTTTAGAAAGAGTATAAGGAAGACCCTTAGTGAAGGAACCCTCCACCCCTGTTGGGCTTTACTGCCTGAAACCCCAGAAAAAGAGCATGCCAGGAAGACAGTAGCTTTGGGGGGTGGATGGTGGGATGCAGGGAGTGAGATGCGGGAGTCAGGGGCTGGGGAGCCAGGATGGAGAGGACGGATGGGAGGAAGAGGTACTAGAGAAGATGAATGGGGAGGGCTGGGACAGGATGGGGGTGCGGGTCAAGGTGCAGGAAGAGGTGGGAAGGGCAGCAGGGTGGGGGCAGAGCACACTTTCTGGGAAGTGGGGGAGGTGAGGGCCGTGCATTGTGGAGGGAGAAACTGCCTGCCGGCCAGTGTGAGCTCATTTCCTCTCACCGCCTCCTGCAGTGTCTGAGGGTATCAGGCTCTGGAAAAAGTGAGCCAGGGGCACCCCAGGGGCCACTACGCTCCTCCCCTCCCCCACAGCCTCAGTTCAGTCTGGATCTCAGATGCCAGGGCTTCCCCCTTTACACGGACAGCCCATTAGTTTAGAGAGGAACGGTCCCCTGAGCCAGGGTGGCAGCAAGCTTTGGGCCACTGGAGCTGCAGGGCGGAAAGAATCAGAGACAGGAACCCGGGTGAAGATGAAGCAAAAAAAATACAGTGTGATGGATTACAGTCAGATAGTAGGAAGGACTTCTCAGGAGGGGGGCGGTGTGTGGATAATTCTGGCCGCACGTGACCTCGATGAAGAGCGGTGGGGAAGGAAGAGGAGTCATGACTGCCCCCTGTCATTAGAAGAGCACCGTTCCATTGACTTCTAAGGCAGCGGTTCTCAACCTTCCTAAGGCCGCGGCCCTTTAACACAGCTCCTCGTGTTGGGGTGACCCCCAATTTCATTGTTACAAATTGAACATAATGAAAGCATCGTGATTAATCACAAAAACAATATGTAATTATATATGTGTTTTCCGATGGTCTTAGGCGACCCCTGTGAAAGGGTCGTTCGACCCCCAAAGGGGTCGCGGCCCACAGGTTGAGAACCGCTGCTCTAGGGGATTTAAAATAAATGAAATGAAACATAAGATTTAAAAGCAAGTCAGTGTCTCCTCCCTCAGGTTCACAGGAGCGAGGATGGGCTTGATCCCCATCAGAGGTGAAGGGGGGGGGGGGGCTTGGGGCTGATCCGCTCTCAGGAGTCAAGGTGGAGGCTGTATGAGTCTTGTCCCAGAAGGAGTGGGTGATCCCAAAGGATGCAGAGTTGGCCTTCCCACTCTCCTCGCCGGCCTCATCCAAGTCATATTCCCATCTACCTGTGGGCTCTCCCTTTCTTCATAGTCTGTAAAGGGCATGGGGAAGAGGTGAGCATGGGCTGGAGGAAGTGGGAGGTAGGAAGGATCCTCGACCGCAGAGAAAACAGCCCCTCAGAAATGAGGGACCGAGGGACTGAGCCCTCCTGGATGGGCTAGAGGGGTGCTGCTTGGGGGGCAGAAGCAGGAGGAACGGGCTCAGAACCCCAGTGGCTCTCCGGGCCCAACGCAGAGCGAAGCAGGGTCGCTTGTGCCTGGGAGGCCTGGGGGGTCTCTGCTCTCAGGCTGCCTGCTGTGGGGAAGGTCTCTGAGCTGCCAAGAGGTCTGAGCCGCAGGCTGGCTGCGTGGGAGTCCGAGGGCTGGGGTGCCTGCCAGCCTCTCTCCTCCAGCCTCCGTTCCGGCCTCTGTAAGGTCCTGGGCGAGACTCTGACTTGGGAGGGGGTGTGAGACCGAGGGGAGCCCCTGCAGGTTCCCCTCCGGAACCCTTGCCCACGCGGGCATCGCCATCTCTGCCCTGGTCTCAGCCTCCTTGAGTCTCGGGATGGAAAGTTCCCTAAGCTTGTTTCCGTCTTTCCCTCCCGTCCACCCCAGGTCTTCCATCTCTGTCTCTGGCCGTCCGGCCTCTCTCAGGCTTTCCCTGTCCCTGCTCCTGACGTCTCTGTCCAGCTGCGTTTCTCTCCGCTTCCCTTTCCCTTCGTGCCTCGCTCACGCCCCCTCCATGTGCCAGTTCTGGGTTCTGTGCCCTCGTCCCCTTTCCCGGGCCGGCCCGGATCACCGTCTGTTGGGGCCGGTCCCCGGGAGGCTGGCCCGGACGGTCCCCCGGAGACCATCGCCCTGGCCCGGGCGGCGCTCTGCCCTCCAGCTCGGCGGCCAGAGCGGACCTGCCGGCGCCCCCTCTCCCCGTGCAGCGCCCTGCGGGAGGCGGCGCGTGCGCCCCGTCGGGAGCTCAGGGGGCGGGGCTCAGGGGCGGCCCCGCCCCTCTCGGGTCCCAGCCCGCGCGCCCCCAACTGCGCCCCGGCCGCAGAGTCGCCGCTGCCGCCCGATGAATGGAGTCGCTTTCTGCCTGGTCGGGATCCCGCCCCGCTCGGAGCCCCGGCCCCCCCAGGTGAGGCGCTCGGCCAGGGGAGGGGTGGTCCCGGCACTGCCGGGCGCTGGCGGTGGGCCCGGGTCGCGGCGCCCCTGCTCGGCGGGCACAACGCAGGGCGCACGGCGGGCACGGCTGCGGGGGATGCCGGCCGGCGGGGGGCCGGGGGCGGAGGGGGCGGGGGGCAGAGCGAGAGTTGCCCTGGGCAGGAGGTGGGGCAGGACGGTAGGCCGGGGGCCGGGACTCCCGGGGCGGCCAGGGCAGGGGGCACGGGCCGGGGCGGCCGTGCCCGGACCCCGGCGACTGGCCGGCGGGGGCGGGAGGTCCGCGCCTTTTGTCCGGGTTTTTCAGGCGGGGCGCCCGCCGCTGCTTCCTCTGCCCGAGTTTTCGTTTTCCGTTGGCGAGGCCCCGGCACAGCTGGAGGGAGAGGGGGTGGGGGAGGGAGTTCCCGGAGCGGGACGTCCTTGACCGCGGCGGCCGGACACCCCCTCCCCGCGCCACACTCGCCCCCTGCCGGGCCGGACGGCGCAGCGAACTGCCTGGCGCGAGTCCGCCGCGCCCCCGGCCCGAGGTCCCGAGGAAGAGAATGGGTTCGGGACCCCTGCTCCCCTCGGACTGGCCGTGGGTGGGTCTGGTCGCGGGGTGCCAGGGGATTACTCAGCGCTGGGCTGCTTTGCTTGGGTTCTTTCATCTGCCAGCTGCTGAGGGTGGGGAGGGGCCGGCAGGGGCCTCCGGGCCCCATCGGGTCAGCCCCCTCCTGCCGAGCCTGGCTGCCGGGTCCCGCCGGGGCACCCACACATGCACTGCCCCCCTTCCCGAGCTGAAGGATCGAACACTGTCAGGCCCTTCTGTTCCCTGGGCTTGGAAAGGAAGTTCCCTGGGGGTCTATGTTGGGGTCAAGGTCTGGGCTGAGGCCTCTTCCTCCTCTGACAGGTCTGGGGGCCGCTGGGGTGCTCCTCCCAGCCCTCCCCCCCCCCCCAGAGGGAAGCTGGGGTCTAGCACTTTGCAAACCCCGAGACTGTGAGTGTCTCGGGAGCTGGAGGGATGAGTGCTCACTTCTCCCGGACTCCCCCTCCGCTGCTCAGCCAAAGTGCTCCTAATTACAAACTTGAAATTCAGGATGGACAGGGGGTGGGGGTGGAGGTCATTAAGCCCGAGTCCCTTGGATTACACTCCACCACCACCACCACCACCACCAACACATACTTCATCTCTCTCCTCTACCATCTCACCCCCACCCTTCCCCTGTGCCTAGCTTGGGGTGGATGGCTTTGATTCCAGGTTCTCCCCCTCTGCCAGGGCAACAGTCCCATTCCCAAAAGTGGCCGCTCTCTCGCTGAGATGCTGTGCTCACTGGCATTCGATGTGAATCTCGACTCCATAACCTCATTTCACCTCCAAACATAACTCAAAGGTTCCCAACCTCAGCCTCTTCCACTTGCTCACATGGTGGTTGGGTCCACCCCCAAGGGGCTAGGAGTTCCCAGTTTCTGCGTCCCAGGCCCCCCAGTCTCTTGATGGGAGTCACAAGATGAAAACTTTTCGGAGGAGAGCGTTATGAGGAAGGTGGCTTTCGGACACCATGGGGAATGGGGCAGGCTTTTGAGGATCCCAGTCCAAGCAGAGAGGGTCTGGGCCTGGGGAATAGGCCCTGTGTCTGGGCAGCCTGGATGGAGTCTGTGCTCCCTCCTCAGGCTGACCCTGAGCTCATGGGAAAGGGGAGCAGGAGGCCAGCATTTTTGGCATGAATGGGAGTGGGGGTGAGGGCAGGTGTCGGTACAGAACAGGGCAGTGCAGGAGTGGGCAGAGGCATTTATTGCTTCACCCTCATTGCAGGGATTCTTAGAAGGATTTCATGATGTGCATGGTTAAGAGAGTACAAAGGAAGAGAATGGAATCAGTTACAATAGGAGGGATTGCAGTTAGCTCTTGGGGAGAACTTCCAGGGAGAGGCTTAAGAGCTGCAGCATCCCAGGCTAGCCAGGAGCATCATGCCGGGAACTTTCCTCCACTATAGCGGGTCTGGTAGATGCCGGTGGAGGTGGATTCCAGTGCAGAAATACAGAGGGATTCATAGGGGATCAAATATAGTCAAACGAGCATATACATTAGTGCCCCCAAACATGTGTTTTTAAGAAGGGGGAGTTTCATAGTACAGCTGACAGCTAAGACATGGGCCAGGATTTATATAAACGACCTCATTTAATTTTCACAACACAACTATGAGGTGTGGGTACCATCCTTCCCATTTTACAGTTGAGGGCACTGAGGCACACAGAGCTAATAGCTTGAATAAAATCACATCACTAATGGGTGGCAGAGCCGCGGTAGGGTCCCGGCAATCCGGCTGGAGTCCATCCTCTCACTCTGCTATCCCTCGTCTCAGGACCTGCCTTGTCCTGCTGTCATTCGCACCCCAAAGCTGGGTCCATCTTGGACACAGTCCAAGATCAAGGTCAACCTCTTGCTAGATTGGAGCCTGGTGGTTTTTCTTTCAGTTGGGACAGGGATGGGCACAAGAGGCCTCAGGGTGGCCAGGCCTCAGGTGTCCATGGGTGGTGGGTGCGGAATCAGCTCATTTACCCTCCAACCGCCAGGCCCATGCCAGCCCATAGACTTGGTCGTGGTTCGGTTCATTGGTGTTTTCCTTCCAAAGGGACATTAGCCCGGGTCTGCTGGTTCAAAGGTGAGATATTGGCTTGGTCAGGGATTTGGATAAAGCCTGTGCTTAATTATCCTGCTCTCTCTCCCTCCCCAGAGAGAGCCATGAATAGGGCCTGTGGGAGCTGGCTCTGCCTTGCCCCTAGCACCCCCTCCCCTTCCAACAACCCGCCTTCAGATCCAGGCCCCCTGTTCCACGTGAAATGGTGCCAGCTCATCAGCAGGGCAGTGCCAGTTTGTGCCAGGCAGGCATCTTCTCCCCACTGCCTCGGTGGGACAGCAGGCTGGGGTGGCCTTGGGACTGGACTTTGGGGCCCTATGGGGGTGGAGCATATTCATCAGCTGTCAGTGTGGGTCAGGACCAGAGGGGTCTTCTTGTCTAACTCCCTCCTGCTCCAGTGGGGAAACTGAGGTCAGAGAGTGCCCAACGTCAGGTGGCCTGTGAGTGGTGGACATGAACCCAGGTATTCTGATTGCCGGCCCCCAGGCCATGCCTTTCCATGCACAGTTGGTTCTGTCCTTAGTGTCCCCCTCGGTGCTGGGTTCTGGGACCAGGCCCAGGAGGGAGAAGGGAGGGCGGAGGGGACAAGGATGAGTGGACAATGTGTCCCGTTCATCTCTGTGTCCCCAGTGGCCAGCACAGTGCCTGGCACAGAGTGATTCTCCATAAATGTTTGTGAAGTGCAGGCCAGGGAGCAGCCCCTCCCCTGGCCTCCCAGGGTTCACCGGGCCTAGCTCTGCCCCTGGCATTGTGACCGTCAGGCTACAAGTCAGTCTCCCCGACCAGACTGGCATTATTTGAGGGCAAGAAAAATAATAATAATAACAACTACTTCCGAAGTGCTTACCACTCTAGGTAGGTACATTATCATCATCCAGACAAAGAAATTGGCACAAAAAGATTACATGGCTTTCCCATGGCACACAGCTGGTGGCAGAGCTAAGGAATTGACCTTGCTCTTGACCTCATTCCAGGCAGGCCCAGAGGTGTCCTGTTTATCTCGGTATCCACAGAGCCTGGCCAGAGCAGTGCTGTTTGTTGACTGACTGAATGACTGACAGTGTATGGAAAACCACAGAATTCGATCATCTAACCCTGTGGAAGCAGCCGGGATTGGAGTCTTGGGAAGGCAGCCGAGAAGTGCATTACTGTGTTATCTGTGCCAGGAGTGCCTGAGCCAAACCTAGAAAGAAAAGGAAAGCTCACCCACACCCTGTCACCAATGCCTTCCACCGCTTAACGGGGGCCACTGGGGGCCCCCAGTCCTCTGGCTTCTCTCTTGCCCTCTCTCCCTCCCTTCTTCTCCCAGAGTTCCAAGGGGACAGTGCTGGGCAGTGGGCACATGGGAAAAGACTACAGATTAGATTAAAGAGGCCTATTCCTTTTTTCATCTCTCTGGCCCTGAGATGTTCAGCTTAATAGTTGGAGGGCGCACGGAGTGTTTGGTTTGGGGCAGGGCCTGTCATAGCCGTCAGTTCTCTATGTCTGACAGGAAGGGGTACTGGACTCCTGGTCCTAAACCCTACGATGGCCAGGGTCATTCCTCCAACCTGCAAACCTGTGTGCTCCTGGGCAGGTGACTGCTTCCCCTCTGACTCCCCCTGCTCCCCATTTGCTGGTCTGAATGAACATCAGACTCCATCACCAGGTCACACTGGATGTACTGACAAAGGCTGGTGGGGAGCTGGACCGGAAAAGAGAAGACTCAGTGTGGGGAGGTGCCTGGGCACACGGGGAGGTAGGCTGCATGCCTGGGCCCTGACCAGCCTTGCTGAAGCGCAGATTTCAGCCCTACCCCTTGTTCACTATGTGATCTGGCCAAGTTCATTGTTTTTTGGCCTCCGTTTTCTTGTCCCTGAAAGAAACCCTCAAAATGGTTTTGGATTGAATGAGGTAATATAGGTAAAGTGGCTGACATCTGGTAATCTGAACTCTTAGTAGCAACTGGGATTAAACAAACAATAATCAATGGATGGAAATGAGAACAACATACTTGGGCTCAATAGAGGGAACCCTTTATGGCCTGAGTAATCTGAAGAGGAAATGAGCTGCCCCTGGAGGTGATGAGGGCCCCAATCAGAGGAGGTGAGCAAGCTCCGGCTGGAGTGGAGAGAATTCAGGCACTGGGTGAGAGGTTAACACAGAAAACCTGAAGGGCTCGGCTCTGGGATTAGCGCCGGGTGGTAGGGACTCAGAGGAGCAGGTGGGATTTGTTTCCTGCTATCAGGGACTGGAGAGAGGAATGAGAGACTCGGGCTGTGCCGTGAGGTCCCTCCAAGCACAGGGGGTCCTGGAAGACTTCCCGGAGAAGGCCTGTAAGCATGGGCTTGGTTCTGATGGGTGGGAGGCCGTTGCAGGCCTGCAAAGGGCTTTGTGGTTGAGGGGCGGCGAGGCCCCAAGGCTGCCTCCACATTCTGGCTGCCCGAGGGGGTGGGTGTTTGGTGGTGGTGGTGGTCATGGGGGAGCTGGTAGCTCCCTGTCTCCCCCCACACCCCGATTCCCAGTCTCTCTTGGAGGAGGGACCAGGGCTACTCCCAGTGGCAAAGAGCAAGGGCCTGTAAGGAGCGGAACTGGGGAAAGAAAGACTTCTTATGCCCAGTGCATTTGGGGGCGTCTGGGGGTCGGAGGAACAGTGGAGCCTTTGTCCCAGCCGCCGGGAATCTGGCCGAGGAGCCAGGCCTGGGTCTGGCTGGGCTCTCACAGGCAGGTCCTCTTTGAAGTGACCCTTTCAAAGCTCAGCCTGAACCCCTGGGTGGAGAGACAGCTTGGGGCGGGGTGCAAGGATGAAGGATCTGCAAGCCAAGGATGGAAGCAGATGCAGTGCCTTTGGGCAGCAGGCTGGCAGGAGGTGTGTGGGCTGGAGGAATGTGGCCAGGCTGGGGGCACTTGTGGGAGGACAACCGACCCGGGGTCTTGGCCTCCAAGTGGGGGGTCAATAAAGGGAAGGGCAGAGTTCATTTTGGCCCTGCTAAAGGTTCATTTGGCTCCTATCATGATTTCTGTCTGATTCTGGGCTCCTAAATTCATAGCTTCTTTCTCTTTTTTAATTTCCTCAAAGAGTGTGAGAGTTCCTTGGAGAGATTGGGGGGTGGGGTAGGGGAGATGTGGGACTTAGAGCCCTAGGTAAGAGAGAGGGGTAGAGATCTGGGTCATCAGAGCTTTTCCTGCTCCTGAGAGCCCCCAAAAGGCTGAAAGGGGGGGCTGAAGTGAAGACTCCCACCCTCCACCACAGAGATTCCCCCATTCTCCGTGGGGAGGAACATCTGGATTGTTCTCCAAAACAGAGAGGGGGGCGAGGGGTGGGGGGCGGGGAGAGAAATTCTCTGAGAGGGAACATCTTCAAAAGTTTCAGCTGGTGCCCTGGCTGGTTAGGCTCAGTGGATAGAGCGTCAGCCTGTGGACAGAAGGGTCCCGGGTTCTATTCCAGTCAAGGGCACATGCCCAGGTTGCAGCTCCATCCCCAGTGTGGGGCGTGCAGGAGGCAGCCGATCTATGATTCTCTCTCATCATTGATGTTTCTATCGCTTTCTCCCTCTCCCTTCCTCTCTGAAACCAATAAAAATATGTTTAAAAAAAAAGTTTCAACGGGAGATAGGCCACCCCTACTTCCCTTCCTCTCCATTTGACTCATGGGGAAACTGAGGCCCGGAGACAGGACAAGGAGGCAGAGGCAGAGGGCAAGGGAGAGGCAAAAGTGGGAGGAAGAGGGAGGATGGGAGCCAGTTGAGAAGGGAGCTCGTGTCCTTGAGTTACAGTCCAAGGGTACTGAAGAGTCCCTAGTCTCTCTGACCCGCTGTGATTCCATGAGAGGAGGGAGGGGAGGAGTGGGTTTCTTTTAGTTTTGTTTGTTTGTCTGTTTTTTATCGAGTAGTGGACAGTGGAGCCTCTGGCCGCCCAGGGGAGAACCCTATCCTGATGCTGTTTTCTAGTTCATGTCCCCACACCCCAGTCTCTCGGTGGCATCATGGCACTCTCTGTACTTGGGAAGATTCTTCTAAATCTCCCTTACCTCTTCCGAGGATGTGGCCCTGGTTCCCCCTCCAGAGACGGGGAGGAGGGAGCTGAGGGCCCGGGGTCCTGATGGGGCTGCAGGCGGTTGGGTCCTCTTCCGTATCTTGCACTGGCATCTGCAGAGCTGCGCCCTCATTAGCTGTAATGAAGCCTTGGCACTGTGCCCCCTCTGCCTTGCAGCACCTGGCGGGGATGATGGGGCAGCTGAGGTTGGGCCTAGAGACCAGGAGGAGGGTGGGATGTCTGTAAGAGGAACGAGAGGGAGTCAGGAAAGGGGGGCCATGCAACAGGCTACGGCTGCCGACAGACAGAGGAAGAGGCACATGTATCACCTGACCTATGAACCAGGAGGTCATATACCTGGGCACATGCCCAGGGTTACAGGTTTTATCCCTAGTGATTCTCTTTCGTCATTGATGCTTCAATCTTTCTCTCCCCCTCCCCTCTCTGAAATCAATCAAAAAAATATATATATATATATTTATTGATTTCAGAAAGGAAGGAGAGGGAGAGAGAGATAGAAACATCAATGATAAGAGAATCATTGATTGGCTGCCTCCTGCACATCCCACTGGGGATCGAGCCTGCAACCCAGGCATGTGCCTTTGGCCGGAATCAAACCTGGGACCCTTCAGTCCACAGGCCGACACTCTATCCACTGAGCCAAACCGGCTAGGGCCAATATATATATTTTTAATGTAAAAAAAAAAGGGGGGGGCACACATCCCCTTTTCCTTCCCCACTGAGACCTTTGCCTGGCCAGTGGCTCCCGGATGCTTGGGTCCCACAGTGCTAGGGAGAGCGTTATCTGGGAGACAGGTGTGGCCCAGGAGCATTAAGGACATTCCCAGGCCTGGTTTCAGCCTGGGGCAGGAGAAGGACCTGACTCCAGAGATTGGAGGTTCTGTGTCTGGGAAAACTAGGCAGCAGCCAGATCTCCATGCCAACCGGCCTTGGTTCATTTGGTGATTACTCCTGTGTGTCCTCACATTTCTTGTGTTTCAGGCTCTCTGTGGGTCTTGGGATCTGGATGAAAAAGACACAACCCTCTTCTCAGGGGGGTTCTTGTCTGTTTTTCCTACCACCCAACAGCTCCACTAAGATTTTATAACCACAGGTTCTGAGATTTGCATCTACACTGTCTGCCAGTCCAGAACACTCCTTGACACCCTCTGTCAAAAATATTACAGCACAGCCAGCATGGCTCAGTGGTTGAGCATCGACCTATGAACCAAGAGGTCAAGGTTCAATTCCAGTCAGGGCACATGCCTGGGTTTTGGGCTCAATCCCTAGTGTGGGGCGTGCAGGAGGCAGCCAATCAATGAATCCCTCCCATCATTGATGTTTCTATCTCTCTCTCTCCCTCTCCCTTCCTCTCTGAAATCAATAAAATATATATATATATAAATTTTTAAAATTACATAAAAATGATCTGGCATAACTGGGGAGACAGAACCAAAGCAGACACTAGCGAGTATCTTCACTGTGACGTCATTTGAGTGTGAATGTGGCCACAAAGGCGAACAGCTGTTTAAAGATGGAAACGGTACGGCTGGGTAGAATCGCTGTAGGAATTGGTTAAAAACCAATTGGCCATGTGATTAATCTCCTTTCTCTCATTTCCTGTTTCCAAGCCTATCGTTGAGGATTCTTTAGTGAAACTTTTCTTCTATGAATTTTCAAGGGTCATTGTGAAGTGGTTATCTATTTACTGATACAAGAGCTGAGACTCTGAGAGGGTAAATAACCCCATCAAAGGTCACCCAGCATCTGAATTTAAGTCTGGGTCTTTCTGAATCCTAAGCCTGTCCTGTGTCACGGCTACCTTCCCTGACCAGGAAAGCCTGCGAGAGGTGGACACTCCCACCTTCCCCCACCGAGCCCTGAAATCCAAGTAGGGGTCTGGGTGATGATGGAGGAGGGGTGGAGGGTGCAGATGCATGATTATATTCTGCTTCTCCATGCCTCCGCCGTGCCTGCTTCTCGTGCCTGCCTAGTGTCTGGGTTTGCCCTTGAGTGGTATGGAGCGCCCCAGGGCTCCATCAACACGGGTTGAGCCCCTGGTTCTTCTAAAAGATGCTGGAGCTCTGAGGGAAAGAAAGCTTCATTGAGGAAGCAAGGCTGGCCCGGGTCTAAAGATGTCCGCTGGGGCAATAGAGGGGTGGTAGGCATAGAAGGGAGAGATGGGCATTCCAGACCCAGCATGACTTGTTTTCATAGAGACTGTGGAGCCATGGAAGGGTGGCAGGCAGCGGAGACAGCAGACCAGATGATGAGGGCTGAAACCGGAGCTGGGGATAGAGAGGACAGAATAGTAGCAGATACATCACCCTCTTCCTTTTCCAGAAACTTGCCACACCATCTCTTCACCTTCTCTGAATAGCCTTTCCTGTCTTCTCTATTTCTCAAACTCCTATTCATCCTTCAATGCCCAGTTCAAATATCCTTCTCTGTAAAGCACCCCCCCCCCCCCCAAGTCCTCAGATATATGGGGACTTCCTCCTCTGGGCAGTAGGCTGTAAGCCCCGTGAGGGCAGACTTGGCCTTGTTCACTGAACTATCTCCAACTTCTAGCCCAGGTCCTGATGACTGAACATTGTTGACTCATGAACTGTATGTTCCCATAGCACCTGGCACTGCCTTGTGAGACCCACATAATAACAACCGGAGTACTGGGTGTCCTAACATTGAGCCTTTCAGTGCCAGACATTGCTGTGCCGAGCACTTCACACAAACTGTCTCTTTAATCTTCACAACAGCCCCATGAAGAACAGATTATCCCTGTTTTATAAATGCAGAAAAATAAGCTCAGAGAGGTTAGTAACTAGTCCAGCGACACACAGTTAGGAAGTGGGACCAAGTTGGGATTCAAACCCCAAAATCCTCTGAGTACTGTTTTGGAACTTTTTAAACACTACGGTCTGCATCCTCTTTATTTGTTGCATGTCTATCTCTTTATAAAGTCAGAGACTTTTATTAATTTAAAAAATCCCTTGTGGACTACCAAACTAAGATTTGTTAAGCATCTTGTAGGTGCCAGGCCCTCAGTGACACCCAGCCCATGGTGCTGGAATGAAAGAGAAAAGGAGGGGGGCTGAGATTGACTGACCTGTTTGGGGGTACACAGGGGCAGGGCTGGGCTGGGGACTGCTCCCCACGGCGGTCACTGATGGGGAAAGGGGGTCCCCAGGCAGGGCAGGTGCAATTCCCAAGGGCCCAACTGTCTAAGTCCGCGGAGGCGGAGGCGAGGCTGACCTGGCCCGGGGTGGGCACTGGCCCGGGGTGGGCAGGGCGGTGTCTGGAGGCAGCAGGCCCTGGCTGAGGGGGTGCGAGGCCTGCAGGGCACAGAGTCAGTGGAGTCGGAGCCGCGGTGACTCGGGGCTTGGGAACCGCAGCCGCCAGGGAAGCGGAAGAGGGCGGAGGCCCTGCGCGGTGCTGAAGGACGGGCGGGCGGGCGCTCGCTGAGCCTGGTTGAGTGCCCATTGGGCACACGTTCCCAGGCCGGCAAAGACCCGCCAATCAGATACGCCCGCTGCTCCTTATTTGCATGGCCACACCCCTCCACTCCGGCCACTCAGGCTTCGCCCCCAAGCGTGCCTCCTCCGACCCCGCCCCTTTTCTGGCCCCTGTGGGCTACCGGGGCTGGCGTGGGACGGCTGGGGCGGGGAGGGGGCGTACTGGGACGGGGGGTGGGGGAGTTGGGGGGAGGCTGGGCGGGGAGGGGGGTACTGGGGCGGGGGGTGGGGAGGTTGGGGGGAGGGCTGGGGCAGGGGGGTTGCGGGGGAGGGCTGGGCGGGGAGGGGGGTACTGGGCGGGGGGTGGGGGGGTTGGGGGGAGGGCTGGGGCGGGGATGGGGAGGGCTGGGGCGGGGGGCGGGGGGGTTGCGGGGGAGGGCTGGGGCGGGAGGGGGGTTGCTGGGGCGGGGAGGGGGGTACTGGGGCGGGGGGTGGGGGGGTTGGGGGGAGGGCTGGGGCGGGGGATGGGGAGGGCTGGGGCGGGGGGCGGGGGGGTTGTGGGGGAGGGCTGGGGCGGGGAGGGGGTTGCTGGGGCGGGGAGGGGGGTACTGGGGCGGGGGGTGGGGGGTTGGGGGGAGGGCTGGGCGGGGGGTTGTGGGGGAGGGCGGGGGGTTGGGGGGTTGTGGGAGGGCTAGGGCGGGGAGGGGGGTACTGGGGCAGGGGTTGGGGGAGGGCTGGGGCGGGGAGGGGGGTACTGGGGCGGCGGGCGGGGGCTGTTGGGGGAGGTGGGAAGGGCAGACCTAGGCTGCCAGCCTGGCCGGCCGCACTATTCATAGCTCTGGGGCTGGCGTGGTTCGCATACTTGGCGTTTCTCGAGTCTGGCTGGCCCGAAGCTGTCGCCCCTTCGCGCTCCTCCCTACCTCCTCTCGCCTCCCCTTTCCTCCTCCTCCCTGTGCCTCCCCCCCGCCTTCATCCTCTCTGCCCGTCTTCTTGAAATCTAGAGTCCGCAGGGGGAAACTGAGGCCGTGAGAAGGGGCGTGCCTTTGGGCCGGGCCTGCAGGGAGAAGCTGGTAGTAAGGAGGCTGCAATGCGGCGGCCCGGAGCCTGGCCTGTGTCCGCAGACCGGCCGACCGGGTGCCTGGGCTTGAGTCGGAGCTGCCAATGGTGTGGGACCCTGGCGAGCTCCGAAGCTCGCAGTCCGGGAAGCTTCTCAGAAGCAGTCAAGCTGAGACCTGGAGGACAGGGATCCGTTAAGGGAAGACGAGGGAGGGGGAGAGACAAGGGTTATATTCCAGAGAGGCGGGCTGGGGATGTGGCGGGCCAGCCCTGAGTGGACAAGGCTTGGCCAGCTGGGGTGAGGGGACCCAGGACACTGCAAAGGGGATTGAAGCAGCTTCTCCCCTCCCCCCATCCTTGTTCCAGCACCCCCACTTTCCGGATCTGGATCCCACTGAGGAAGGGGTAGGATGAAAAAAAAAAAAAAAAATAGACAAAGATCTGAAGCAGCCCCAGCACCAGGCAGACACCTCCCAAAGACTCTCTGTGAGGAGAAGCTCATTCATCCCTTCACATTCAGAAATGGTTTGCCCAGCACTCACCTTGTGCCAGGAGCTGGGGATTTGACAGCCAGCAAAGCAGCCGGTCCCTGCCTTCCAGAACTCACAGTCCTGGGGTGGGATAGGAAGATGGTCAAAATGACCTCATAATTATATAGACACCAGCTCAAGGTGCTGTGAGGGGTGCAGAGGGACCAGCCCTGGTTAGGGGCCCAGAGGAGGTGTCTCTGGGGCAGTGACATTTTTTTTTTCCTCCTGAGAAATACAGGGTGGGTAGTAGTTAGTTAGGGTGTGTGTTGGCGAGGCAGGGAGGGAACTGGGGAAGAGAAAACAGCATTCCAGAAACAGCATGTGCAAAGGGCCTGAGGCAGGGAGGGAACTGGGGAAGAGAAAACAGCATTCCAGAAACAGCATGTGCAAAGGGCCTGAGGCTGGAAGGGTGCCGGGTCCTCAAAGGAACTGGCAGGAGGCCAGGGGAGCTGGAACACAGAGGAAAGGGGTGCGGTGGGCGTGTGGGAGCCTGGAGGCATGCCCCACAGAGTCTGGTGGCCATAGCATTAAAGCAGCCAGTCTGGACTGTCAGGGGAGTGGTGGCTGCGAGGAGCAGTGCAGTGAACGTGGTGAAGCGATGGACCCGGGAGACGGTTGGAAGGCAGAGCTCACTGACGGGTGGAATGCAGGGCTGGGGCCATACCCCTCCCCTTTATCAGCTCCCCAAATGCTTCCCCAGCAGCTTGTCCGGCCGCTATCCCCAGCTTCGTTTTGTAGCTGAAGAAATAAGAAAACCCGAGTGACCTTGAGGTCGCATAGCTGGAAAGGGCCAGGGCCAGTACCGAGGGCAAGTGTGACCCTTTCTCCGTATCAGCCTTCTCGATCCTGGGACAGTGAGTGAGCTCTCTCACCAGCCTCCCAGCTCCAGCCCCTCGCTGCTCCTGTGGGTTAGCCCAGCATTTCCTACCTGGCACCAGACTGGGGGGTGGGGGCAAGGGGCCAAGATGGGGTGTGTGTGTGTGTGTGTGTGTGTGTGAGAGAGAGAGAGAGAGAGAGAGAGAGAGAGAGAGATCCCAAGGGGCTGTTCTGCTCTTAAATGAGGTCATGCATGTGCAGCCTGCCTGGCATATAGTAAGGACTCAACAACTATTAATACGGGGCCAGGCAGACTGGTGAGGGGTAGGATATAGGGCTGAAGGCAATGCCATCTGTCCTCTTCTGACCACAGAGCCCAGCCCAGAAACCACCGCAGCTCCCCTATGGGCAAGAGCCAGGGGAGGCTGTCCCTACAGAGCCACCATCCCCTCCACCCTTCCAGCTGCCTCTGGGGCATCATGGACTGGGTGAGGGAGAGGTTCAGCTCCCAGGTGGGGTGAAGGGATGACCTGGGCAGGTTGGGCAGGGCCTGGGTGAGGGGGTGGGTGGTTTCAGGGGTGGGGCTGAGAGCCTCTCTTCACAGGCAGCCCCGGGTGCCCTGAGGGAGACTTTCGGAATCTGCCGAGGCCTGCCCTGGGAGGAGATGTGGTCTCAGCTTGACTAGGACTGAGCTCTCCCCTGAAGAACAAAACAAAACAGCAGTGGGTGCACCTGTTGTCTGTGCCCAGGTGGTCAGACAACAGGCAGATATTCATAGAGAGCCACTCCCCAAGTTCTCCCCCTCCCTCCCCCCACCTCCACTGACATGGGCTTCCAGTGTGGAGCTCGAATGGATATGACGATTTTGGAGAAGAGTCATTGTGCGCATTCTCCTGCCTCCAGGAACGACTGCCCTTAACTCGATCCAAGAGGCGCTAGCCCAGCGGTTCTCAACCTGTGGGTCGCGACCCCTTTGGGGATCGAACGACCCTTTCCCAGGGGTCGCCTAAGACCATCGGAACACACATATATCATTACATATTGTTTTTGTGATTCATCACGATGCTTTAATTATGTGCAATGTGTAACAACGAAATTGGGGGTCACCACAACACGAGGAGCTGTGTTAAAGGGTTGCGGCATGAGGAGGGTTGAGAACCACTGCCCTAGCCTCTCTCCAGTGCTCCTCGACCAGAGGGAGAGCCTTCCCAAGGTTCCATAGACCCTGGTCCCGGGAGGAGGTGGAGAGGGGTGGTCCTGGGGTGTGGTTGGGGCTGAGGGGACTGGAGGGTGAACGGGGAGAGGCAGGGTGGAGGGAATGAGGGCGGTAAGTGTGCTAGTGCTGGGCCAGCAGGGGGCTCTGCTGCACATGGGACCTGCCTGCTTGTTTGTCTTGGAGTGTGCGCCTAAGAGAGCTTGTGGGGACGGGAACTTCCTGTGTGTGCGCCCTCGTGTGTGTGTGTGTGTGTGTGTGTGTGTGTGTGTGTGTGTGTGTGTGTGTGTGTTATGGGTGCGCTGTGCGGGGTCGGCCCTCAGGAGGCAGGAACCTCACACTTAGCCCTGCTTTTGATAGGAAAATTCTTCCAAGGTCCTGACACCATGGGATATGGCATCCCCAGAGACTGTGCCCCCATCAGGTCAGCCCCTGATAGATGGCAGGTCCTCATCAATGCCAAGGGCGAACTGTATCAAAGTTCAGACTCCCTGGCAGCCCCAGAGCGCCCCCTGTGCAGGGGGTATAGGGCCCCCAAAGATGACAATCAGGGGTCTGAGAAGGCACGACGGAGAGGAGAGGGGTGAGAAGGAAAGGCCCTCAGGCAGGAGGTTCCCAGCTGTCCCGGACAATCTCTGGGTCGGGCTTGCTTCTGGGCCCCAATGGGAGATTGTTCACTTGTTCCTCTCCTTTCAACAGGATTTTTTTTCCCATTTGAATTCTGATCTTGCCATTTTTTTTATTGTGGTAAAATATACATAACATAAAATATACCTTTTTCTTGTTGTTAATCCTCACCCGAGGAGATATATACATATATAACATATATATATATTCCCCCCCCCCCCATTGATTTTTAGAGAGAATGGAAGGGAGAGAGGGGAGAGGAGAGAGGGAGAGAGAGAGGGAAAGAAATATCACTGTGTGAGAGAGAGACACATTGATTGGTTGCCTCCCACAAGCACCCCTGGCCAGGGACTGGGAATTTAATCTTGACCAGGTATGTGCTCTTGACCAGGAATTGAACCTGAGACCCTTTGATGTGCCGGCAGATGCTCTAACCATTTAGCAACACTGGCCAGGGCTAACATGTACCACTTTTAAGAAGTATTAAGTACATTCACATTGTAGTGCAGCCATCATCACCACCATCCATCTCTAGACATTTTCCATCTCCCCAAACGGAAACTCTATACTCGTTAAACAGTAACTTATATTTCCTGTTCCCCCAGCCCTTGGCAGCCGCCATTCTATATTCTGTCTCTATGAATCTAGGTATTTCATGTAAGTAGGATTCTACAATATTTGTCCTTTTGTGTCTGGTGTGTTTCACTTAGCATAATGTCCTCAAGGTTCATCCATGTTGTCACATATGTCAGAATTTCCTGCCTTTTTAAGACTGAATAAAATTCCATTGTATGTATATACCACATTTTTTAAATTTTAATTTAGGTTTCTCCCATCACCATTTATTCCTCATGCCCTCTTCCACCTCCACTCGCTCCCCCCGCCCCCGCCCAATCACCGCACAGTTGTTCGTGCCAATGAATTCTTTTTCTTTTTTTCTTTTTTGCTCAATCCCTCCACCCACCCCCAGCCCACCCCCCACTGCCTGACAGCTGTCAGCCTGCGCTCTGTCTGTGCGTCTGTATTTTACATGTTAGCTCACTTTGTTCATTAGATTCCACATATGAGTGAAATCACTTGGGGCTTGTCTTTCTCTGACTGGCTCATGTCACTTAGCATAATGTTCTCCAGGTCCTTCCTTGCTGTTGCAAAGGGCAACATTTCCCTCTTTTTTTACAGCTGATTAGTATTCCGTTGTGTAAATGTACCATCGCTGTTTTAGCCACTCATCGACTGATGGATGCTGGGCAGACCACATTTTGTTTATCCATTCATCTATTGATTGACACTTGGGTTGTTTCCACCGTTTGGCTTCTGAGTAATGCTGCCTTGAACATGAGTATGCACATATCGGTTTGAGTCCCAGCTTTCTTATCTTTCAGGTACAGAGGCAAAAGTGGAATTGCTATGTTTAATTTTTTGAGGAACCACCGCACTGTTTTCCATAGCAACAGCAACCATTTGGCATTCCCACCAGTAATGCATAAGGGTTCCAATTTCTCCACACTCTCACCATGAACAAATAACTATTGAGAGCCTACGATGTACAAAGCACTCTAGTGATACAAACCTATATCTGGAAGTTCAGCGGCTCCTGTCCTTACGAAGCTCTCCGTCTGATGGGGAGGCTCAGGTCATGCCCTTGAGCATTCTCCCATCTGAGGAGAAAGACACAGGTGGTGACCTCTGGGAGACCCTAGATCAGTGGTTCTCTCCCTTCCTGATGCCGCGACCCTTTAATACAGTTCCTCATGTGGTGGTGACCCCCAACCATAACATTATTTTCGTTGCTACTTCATAACTGTAATTTTGCTACTGTTACGAATCGTCATGTAAATATCTGATATGCAGGATGTATTTCCATTGTTACAAATTGAACATAATGAAAGCATAGCGGTTAATCACAAAAACAATATGTAATTACAGATGTGTTTTCCGATGGTCTTAGGCGACCCCTGTGAAAGGGTCGTTCGACCCCCAAAGGGGTCGCGACCCCCAGGTTGAGAACCGCTGCCCTAGATGGATATGGGGCAAAACAAACAAACAAACAAAACCCCCAATGCTGCTGTAGGGAGCTCCCAATCTGAGGGAGGAGGCAGAGGCCCTTCTTTCGGGGGAGTCCCAGACAGACCCAGAGACCAGAGTGGACACATGGAGGGCATGCATCGAGACAGCCAGGGGCTGCTGAGTGGAGAAAATCAGGGGGTTGGACAGGGCTTGTGGTGGGCCCTGGCCCACACTGGCCTGCAGTTGCCTCGGCAATGGCCCTGCTGTTTACTTTGTGGCTGGCTCCAGACTCACCCTTTTCCGCAAGTGCTCATTTCCCACCATGAGCAAAGATGCTCCTCTGTAGCCCTCCCTCCCGGAGGGGAAGTTGGCTCTCTTGCTGGGAAAGGCCCTGCCAGCCTGGCACTTCTGCCAGGTTCCTTGCCTGCTAAGAGCAGGTCCCGTCCTGGTGTCTCACGTCGCCTACCTCTTCCCCACTCCCAAAGGACCTACAAGACCAGGCTCTGGGCCTGCCCAAGGTCTGCTAGGGAAGGGGGGCTCCTGAAGATTCCTCTCAGCTTGGGGAGAAGTGGGGCATGTAGAGCCTGTGGGGGGCTGGCTGGGGGAGGTGGCAGTGATGCCCACGTGAGTGGGTTCACCTGGCTCTGTGCAGGTCTCCCTAAGGGTCTGCATGTGTCACCGTGTCTTTGTGTACATGTGGCTGAGTTGTCTGTCTCAATGTGAGTGTGGCTGGGGGTGTGAGAGTGTAAATGTCCAAAGACAATCAAAACAGCTTGCATTGACCTTGAGCGCATTATGCTAAGTGAAATAAGTCAGACAGAGAAAGACAGGTACTGTATGATCTCACTCAGATGTGGACTTCTAATAAAAAACACCCCAAACCCAAAACCCCACCAAGCTCATAGAGGACGGATGGGTGGTTGCCAGAGGCTGGGAAGGGGAGTTGGGGGGCTAAGGGGGTGAAGGGGGATATTGAGGGAGTTGGCCAAATGGGTGAAGGAAGTCAAAAGGTACAAACGCCCAGTTCTAAAATAAGTCATGGGGATGTACTGTTCAGCATGGCAACTATAGTTAATAATACAGTATTGCATATTTGAAATTGCTAAGAGAACACATCTTAAAAATTCTTATCATAACAAAACATTCTGTAACTATAGACGATGACAGACGTTAACCAGACTCATTGTGGTGATCATTTCACAATGCATACAAATTTTGAATTATTATGTTGTACATCTGAAACTAATATAATGGTGAATGTTAATTGTATCTCCATAAAAGTTTGTTTTTTTTTAAAAAAAAGGAAAACAACAACAACAAAAACTTGCGTTTATTGAATCCCTACTATGTGCCCAGGGCCTGTGTGTGCTAAGGACTTTCTTTAATTTACTTAATTCTCCCAACAATTAATTTACTTAATTCCTATTTTATTGGTGAGAAACAGAAGCTCAAAGAGATTAAGTAACTCTGGGGAGGTCGGTCTCACAGCCAGAAAGAGGTAGAGAAGGGACTCAGACCTGTCTGCATCCAGGACTCCAGAGCCCATGTGCTCAGGCCTGGACCACGCTGACACTGAAGAATGTGGTGATTCTGATCCTTGGTCCCTCCTTGAGATGACAGTGGAATTGCTTCCTCCCCGCCGCCCCCCCCCCCCCCCAGGCTTCCTTGGCTCTGGCCCTTTTTGAGGGTGGGAGAGGAGTGTCCCAACTACCCCAACTCAGGGCAAGCTTGGTCCTGGAGGGGGAAAGCATGAGTCTGGAGAGATTCTTTGAACTACACCCTGTCCATGGGGCCATACCAAGTGCTCCCAGTGACTAGGGGTTATCTGCACATTGAGAGTGTTTGGGAGATGCAGGCTTGCTGGGCCGGCTCATCAGCTTGGCCTGCTGGGGCATGTCAGGATTGTACACAACTGGTGCTGGGAACCAGGCATCTGAATGGGGCAAAAGGGTGGAGGGGGACCGAGGGGCAGCTGCCCTTGAGTGAGGGGACTGGGTCAGGGGTTGGAGGCCCAGGCGGGGGCGGGCAAGATGCCGTGGGTATCACATTGCCTGCATGCCTGGGATGGCCGGAACCTGGCGGCGGTTCGCTCTGTCTGGGTGTGAGGCGGTGGGGTGGTTACAGACCTGCTTTCGGTGGCATGTGATGGGCGTACGTATGGGAAGCTTCTGAAGTGCCAGATCATTCTTTTGGGGTGGGGGTACTGTATATCTCCTGATTTGGGGCCTACACTCTGGGAGTGAAACCAGAAGGAAAAGCAGGCGACTTGACCCCCAGTCCCTCTCTCACTTCCTGAACCACTAGCCCTCACAAGGTATCAGTTTTCCTCCTCATGTCCCCTGACCCGTGGGTCCCAGGACCCGCTCCTCTTCCTGCTCCTCCAGCCTCGGCCACCCTCTGGTTCAAGGGCTGACCTGGGAGGCCCCTGACCACACCCTCAAACAAACTGTCCCCTCTCAGGGCCCCTGATGAGGGCCCTGGGCCCTGTTGATGTGAGAGTCTCCCTTTGTTCTGGATGAAGGCAGCTGGCTCTGGCCTGAATCCGGACCTGGGGGACCCCTAACGGTTTCACGGGCCGGTTTCACGGGCCGGGGTGCTAACAGAAGTCTAAGGGCCCAGAAGACAAGGTCTGCACTCCTCTTATTCTCCAGGGTGCCCAGGCTCTGGCACCACACCTGGCCCACAGCAGGCACTCAAGACATGGTTGTTAAAGAATAAACAAGAGGGACGTGGAAGCAGATCTGACTCAGGCTGTAGAACTTGGGGATCTGGTCCCAGCTTAGTAAAAGCGAAGCTTTGAACCAGTCACTTTTCCTCTTTGCACCTCAGTTTCTACATCTGAAAAATGGGTATTAAAATATTCCTGGACATCCAATTCTTAGGATAAGGGTCAAATGAGATAAAGCAAAAGTGCTTTGAAGCAGTAAAAGATGGTTATCTCATTTGGAGAGAAGACTGGATGCCCTCCCCAGTACCTGTCCCAACGACCTTCAGGAAGATAAGGTTGAATGGATTTTGCAAGCTGGTCAAACTAGGGGATGATGGGAGGGACCGCTCCGCTGGGCTATTCCTGAGGTGGGGGGAGGAAGCTGGGGAGGGTGTGGGGAAGGAGGACTCACACTCGCAGGAAGGCTCGGAATAGAATCTCAGCTACGCCTGGTATTTCCCAGTCCTGGGCCCCCTCCCCCACCGCCCTCTGGGGCCCACCCCACATTCCTTTCCCAGAGGAAATGGGGGAGGGGGCCGAAAGGCTCCCCAGGGCTGGAGGATCATTTACCCAAACTCTGTACACCCTTGGAGGCCCTACTGTGTACATCCCCCTCCTGAGGTCCCTGAAGGGGCAGCTGGGGTTACGGGGGAGGAGTGTGGGTTTGTGTTGGCCCAGGCTGCTCCCTCCTTTGCTGGGCCTTGCTGTCTCTGTCCAGTTAGAGGGCAGGAAATGGACATCATCTATGTCTCATCATTTCCCAGATGTCTACAGCCCTGGACACAGAACCCTAAGTCCAGGGCTTGATCCAAACACAGAGCAGCACCTGTTGGCTCTGAGAGGTTCCCTGGGGCATGAGGGGGGAGAGTCACTCCATTTCCTCAGAACCAGGTGGACTTGCAGCACAAGGAAAGGAAGTTAGGTGTCTGGAAGGACTTATGGGCTGCTCGCTGGGACACCAGGCCAGACCGAGCGAGGACACTCCCGTGGCCATGGCCCTCTGCGTGGGGCCGCAGAGTCTGACGCAGCTGACGACATCTTGGTGCTTCCGGCTGGTCTCTGAGGGCCTGGCCTTTGGGGGATGTGACAGGGAGGCTCAGGGTGGGGGTGCTGATGGAGATGTCATGAGTTCTGCTCCTTTGACTGAGGTCCTTTCCCGCCCGGCCCTCAGCCCTCCTGACTCAGCGGCCGGTGGCAGCCTCACTCTTCCCGTCTGGCTTCCGCCAGGGTGGGGGTGGGAGTCCAGCTCCTGCACAGGGGACCCAGCAAGCAGCAAACAGGAAACAGGAGAACAAAACCGCTCCGGCCCCCACATGCCTCACTCTCGCCCTTCTTCCTCCCTCCCTTCTCCCTCCCTCCCTCCTGCTCACCCCTATGGCCCTCTACTTCTCCTCCCTCTGCCCCCAGGACCCCTCTCCTCTCTGTGCCTCTCCATGCCACTCCCCTACCTCCTTCAGAGCTGTCCACCCTCGGATGGGATGAGGAGCCAGCTCTTCTGCTTGGTTCTCCCTTTGGGTGGCTGCCACAGGGCCCAATACTAGAGTCTTCCTCCCCATACTCCCAGATGGGGAGCTGGGTTGGACTGGGGCTGCCTCCTCCCCTGCCCCCAACCTCCCTTCTCTGACTGCTGCCTAGAATTTGGGAGTCAGATCCAACATTGGTGTGAGGGGCTTGGGGCTTGGAGTCCCGGTGCTTCCATAGCAACCTGGGTGCTCTTGGGCCTCAGTTTCCTTCTCTGGAAATGGGGTCACAGTAGTGACCCCGGCCACGGTGAGGGGCTGTGGTGAGAAGCACACTGTCTGTGAACAGCCAAGTGGGATAGAAATGGAGGCAGCGATTACATACCGGCCCGCCAAGGCCTCTGCCAGCCCCACCCGGGAAGGGGAGGAGGGCAGGGTCTGCCATCAACATGGGCTTCCTGTCTGACTCATATGCTGGGGATGGGGTGGGGGCCAGCTCGGGGCCCATTGTCAGCTTGGGGGTGGCCCCTCTAGGCACAGTGAATGGAAGGGGGTCCCGGGGAAGAGGGGCAGTCACACTTCCCCCAGTGATGGTGGGGACTCCACCTGTAGCCTTAGGGTGTACCCTGGCGTGGGGTGTGATGGGAGCGGGCACTGCTCCCTGTGCCGGGCAGGGTGTGTGCCCATGTGTGCAGCGTGCGCCTGTATGGAGTGGGTGTGCTGGGTGGTGTGTGCATGGCATCTGTCTGCTTTTGTGGGGGTGTGGGTATCTCTGTGGGGCATATGCGGGGTGGTTTTGTGTGGGGTGTCGAGTGCGCTTTTAGGCCACAGTGGGTAAGCTTGCAAATGTCTCTCTGTGGGGTGTGTGGACCATGTATGTATGGGAGGGCGTCCAAAGTGTGTGTGCACGCAGAACGGAGCCCATACACAATGTGCATGTGAGGGGAGTAGTGTGTTGATGTGTGTGTTTCTGTGGGGTATGTGGACAGTGGGAGAGTGTGTGTGTGTGTGTGTGTGTGTGTGTGTGTGTGTGTTTGGGAGGGTGTGGAGTCCATGGATATGTGTGTATGTAGTGCGGGTCTATATGGTGGGTAGGGTGTGTGTTCATGTGTGCATGCATGTGAGGGGCATGTGTACACCTGAGACTGTGCAGGAAGCTGGGTACAGGAGTTTTGGGGGGGAGGGTGCGCGGGTGTGCACTGAGTGCTCGGACGGCCTGTGCAGTGAGTGGCTGCGGGGGCGCTGTGTGTGGGTGTGAGTGTGGGCTGGGGCGCCGAGGACGGGCCGCCCCGGAGGGGGAGGCGTCTGCCCTGCGCGACTCGCCGGCGTGTCCGGGCCTGGCGCCTTCAGCCGGGAGGCGCGGGAGGCGCGGAGCCGCCCCAGCCGTCCTGCCGCCATCCGCGCGGGCCGGCCGTCCCCTCGGGGCCCCGGGGCCCAGGGCCCGCGGCTCTGGGGGGCGGACGGGGACCCCTGGGGCCCGCCTGCCACCAGGAGGACCGAGAACTCCGACCGTGGGGCGCCGAGGAGCGGCCGCGGTCCCCCGAGCGTCGCGCCCTGCTGCGGAGGCCGGGCCCTGGGCGCCATGGGGCCGCGGCGGCGGCCGGGGTCGGGGCCGGGGGTGCCCGCGGGCGGCGGCGCTCGTGGGCAGCGCCGTGTGGCGCGTGGAGCGCGCGGGCGCCGGGGGCTGGCCCTGGGAGCGCGCCGTCGGGGTGGACTGCAGCGCCCCCGAGCCGCGCTGCCTCTGGCTGCCCTGCCCCAGCCACGGCGACCGCCACGCGCCCGGGTCGCGGCGGGCCAGGGTGAGCTGCGGGGAGCGGGGCCAGGGTCGGGGCCTGGGCAGGCCTCCTGGGGAGGTGGGGCGGGGTAGGGGCCACCAACTCCCTGTGATCTTTGAGCTGTGCGCGCCCCCCCATCAGTGGGGAGGGGGGAGGAGCTGGAGAGATGCCTGCGGAGGGGGGGCGGGCTGTGGCTGAGAGCTCTCCCAGGGCGCTGGGTGACAAGCCCGGCTGGGTGGTGGCCTCCAGGGGCTGGAGCCTGCTGGTGTACAGGCAGCGAGAGGATGGAAGGGACCAAGCTGTTTGGAGAGATTTGGGGGCATCTGGGGTCCTGGGGGGTTTGGGCTGGCAGGGGCCTGGCCCAGAGGCAGGCAGGAGTACCACCCCCTGGCAGTGGACTGGGCACAGGGGCAGACGAGGGTCTTCTAGTGGGTGAAGGAGGCTGAGGCGGCAGGTGGTGAGTGCTCTGTGGGTGAGGATGGACAGAGCAGGAATGGGGTGGGGGTGGGGACAGTGTTTCGGATATCGGGGATCGACCAGGCTGGTGGGGTGTGAATCATAGTGGGCGCCGTGCCCAGCGTGAGCGCTGTGCTCCCCGCAATGACCTCTTTATGCTCCTGGGGGGAGGAGCTGGACTCCTGGGTCCCAGTTCCTGGTCTTGCCAACCAACCCACCATGGGCCCAGCTCTGTCTAGTTTGTGGCCCTGAGGCCGTCCACCCTTCTTCCAGAGTCAGTTGGTATTTCGGGATGCCTCCTTCTTTCCTGACACGAGGGTGGGAGCGTTTGGAAAGGGTCTGGGGCCCGAAAGTATTAGTGATGTCCCGTGCCCCCTGGGCCTCTCCCTCTGTGTCCCTTATCTCTGTCCCTATCTCAGAGAGCAGAGCTGGGGGTGTGTGGGGGCTGTACCCCATCCCAATCTAATCACCTTCCTAGTTCTCACTGCTGCCTCCTTGTCTGAGTCTGCATTTACCACCTTCCTCCGCCTCGAGCTGAGAGCAAGACCCAGTATTGTCCCAGGTCTGCGGCAGCGGAGGCGAGGAGACGTGCATACAGGGGGAAGGGGCCTTCCTACGGCAGGGCTGCCAGAGCTGCTGGCGGTGGGCTGCCATGCTGCCTCTCCAGGCAAGAGTGTGGTCGCTGTGGCAGGGGGGTGAGCACCTGCCACGCTCAGGAGCCTGGTTGGAAAGGGTGGGGGAAGGGAAAGAGGAGAGGGACAGGCTGAGATAAGGGTGGGGGTGCACCGTGCCTGGGTGAGGAGGGGACCTGAGGAAAGAAGGCATGCCTACTGCCCTGGATTACAGGCAGGCCTCCCAGAGGGTCCCCCCCCCCCACCCCCCTGCCTGGCAGCTGGCAGCTCCGGGCAGGATGTGTGCTGGGAGGAATGGGGGGCATGCGGGGACCTGTCTCAGCCACTTCTCGTCACTGGGGCAGCTGGTGGCTTAAACCTAATCCAGGACACCAGCAAAACAATGGGCCCTGCAAACAGCCTCCGTTCTGAGCCTGAGTGGAGGGTGTGCAGGGGCCGCTGCCACGCTGGAGAGGCACTGGGGCTTCTGGAAGGAGGGGAATGGGGGGGTCTACTGAGGCCCTCTTTTCTCCCCCATCAGTTCATTGCCAGGTCAGCAGAGATAGGAAATCCAAGGGGATTCAGGCCTCAGCAGAATTACCAGAGAATTTTCTCCTCTGACCCCCACGGGACTGTGGGTCTAAGTGGGAGAGTCCAGGCGATCGCCATAGGTGGAGGGAACGGAGGGGCCATCACTGGACCTCCCACCCCAGGCCGGGATCCCAGCAAAGACTGGGGGTCGTCCAGCTCTTGCTTGGACCCTTGCGAGGACAGTGAGCTCACAGCCTCATCCGGGTGGTTTTCCAGACGCACATGTCAGAGTGGTCACCTCGGCCCGGAGCTTCAGGCGCCTCTCGTATCTCCCTCCAGCCGTGTCCCCCGGGGCTGCATGAAGCAAGGACTGCCTCTGTCTTACTTTTTGTTCATCTTTCCAGCCCCAGGCAGAGTTCCCTAGTGTATCCCTGGGCACATGGCAGGCTTCCTTCCACCAGATGTGCTAACAGGGGAGTGGACGGATAGATGATGGAACTTCTTAGTATCAGATTTGAGCGGCAAATCTGAGCTTCCTCCAGCTATTAGACGGGGAAGAAAGGGGGGCTGAATAGTAAAGTGGAAGCTCCTCACCCCAGAACAAGTGGCCTTCTTCCTTCTGCACCCACCTGGCCTTCCTTTCCGGTGCCCAGGAGGAGTGAGGGGTCGGAGGACTGTTTAGGGTGGGGATGAAGGCGCTCCTTGTCCTCTGAGGGGTTAGGTCAGGCTGCCTGAGGTGGGGGTGAAAACTCCCCAAGGGAGGGTTCCTGGCTTTTCACCAGGCATTGTGCCCCTCGCTCCCCTCTTCTCCAAGGGGCCCCCTGCCTCTCTGTGAACACATCTCTCGGACACACTCCTATCACTCACCTTCCCTCTGTGTGTCTGAGCAGGGGACCTGAAGGGAGCCCTCCCCAGGCACTGTCCATCCTCTTGTCCCAGAAACAGTGCTGTGTTCCCAAACCCTTGTCTTCAGACATGTCATCCTGGGGAATCTCAGGTATTCCAGTGGGTGGGCCCGAGGGCAGCCAAGTGTCCCCCACCCCCACCTGGTTTCTCACTCTGTTCCACTGAGCCAGCCAGGCCTCTGGGCTGGGCTCCCGAGCCTCAGGAAGTCGCTGATGTGCCTGATGTCCCGCCCTCCCTTGTGGCTCTTAGTCCCCCACTGTTCCCCTTGCTGTTCCTGAAGGATGTGTGTGGGGGGACCAGTGTATGTCTGTATGTGCGGCATGTGCTGTGCACATGAGACTGATTCTGTGTGACTGTGTGTGCACATCTCTGCGTGTCAACATGAGAGCGTGTGTGTACTCATCTGTGTGTGCACTTTGCACATGAGTGTGCTTGTCTGGGTGTTGCGGTGTGTTCTGTGTG
The DNA here is from genome assembly GCF_014108235.1 of Myotis myotis. Lineage (NCBI taxonomy): Eukaryota > Metazoa > Chordata > Mammalia > Chiroptera > Vespertilionidae > Myotis > Myotis myotis. Next base: position 9,265,079 of record NW_023416321.1, on the reverse strand, counting down.
CATGAACGTGTGTGAATGTGTCTGCATCTGCATACGTGTATGTGCATGTGTGAGGTTGTGCAGCGGCAGGAATGAGCTCAGACACCAGCAGGCACTGTGTGTCCAACGCCTGGCACACAGTAGGTGCTTAGTGAACATTTGGTGACTGAACTGAGCCAGCACCTGGCTCACGGCAGCGAGTTATTTCCTCGGAGGCAGAGGCGTTATGAGGGGATTGAGAGGAAAGAAAGAGGAAGAAGGGGTTGGGCTGATGAGTGTGAGAGAGGAAGGAAGGGCTGAGGAGGAGGAGGGTGCCTGGAACCCCATGGACCCCACCTAGTCCCCGTCGGGTCCTCGGGGCTGCAGGAGGCAGTGTGCAGACTTGAGACTGTGGGTCACCAGGCCACTCACCCGTCTCCCTGTGCTCCCACAGCTGCCCCTGGGCCCGAGAGATGGGTGCTCTTCCGGGCGCCCCCTCCCCTGGCAGGGGCCGCGGACACTGCTGCTGCACAAAAGCCTCCAGGATGGCTTTGGCTTCACCCTGCGCCACTTCATCGTGTACCCGCCCGAGTCCGCCGTGCACTGCAGCCTGAAGGTACGTCCTGAGGAAGCCTTGTTTCGGGAGAGGAGATCGCTTTGCACTGGCCCCTCCGGCACAGTCCTCCTCCTGTGTCCTGGGTCATCTTCATCTTCTCAGGAGAGGGGAGGGGTGGCTGGTTCAGGACAGGCCGCCTAGAGGTGAGGGAGCCAGGGTGCTCACTCACACCTCGGACTCTTGGTCTCTGGAAGGTGAACAGCTGCTCGGAAAGATGCAGTCCTGGGACCCCTTGTCCGCTGGCCACTTCTGAGCTGGGTTTCTTGCCCCGCCCAGCCTGAGCTCTCAGGGAGTCTGTCCTAACACACGTCTGGAGCACCCCCTGGAGCGCCCCGGGCCCAGGCTCTGGCTCCCTGTGCTGGAAAGAACCCTGGGCTCTAGCCCTGGGACAACTCCTAACTCACTGCAGATCTCTGGGCTTTGCTTTTCCTGCTGCAACCTGAGGGCATTTCTCTGCTTGACCCCTAAGGGCCCTTCTAGCCCTCATATAAATGTCAAGTTCTTTGAGTCTAGGAACCAGGCTGCTCAGCCCAACCCGCAGTGTCAGCTGGGAGGAGGGGTCCCTGCAGGGGAAGCAGACGTGCAGGAGGGCCCTGCTCCCCTCCCCAAGTCCCTCCCAGCAGCAGAGGAGGACAATTCACTTTGGAGCCAATGAACCCATCTCTCCCCTTCCCCCAGAGCTGAGCCCAGCCTGCACTCTGCCAGGAGACTCCCCCATGGGGAGCTCGTTGCCAGAGAACCTAGACATTGGATTTCACTGCCTGTGTGTGCACTGCTCTTTGTGGGCACATGTGCATACATGGTATGCTGGTCATGCACACACACGTGTGTATCTAGACAGGTGCACATTGGTGTCTGTAAATACACATCATGTGTACGTGGGTGTACACCGCTCCTAGCCATGTCTGAATCTGGGCTGGGGGGCCGCAGCAGCCCTTCTCACTGGCTGCTGAGTGTGAGTGGGGGCTGATGGGGTGTGGGAGGGGCACTGCCCCACCCCTTGATGCCCAACGATACCAGCCCCCGAGTTCCCTGGAACCTTCAGTTCTTTCTTCCTTCTTTCCTGGCCTCTGCTGACTTCTCTCAGGGGTCCCTGCTGAGGGGTGACAAGAGCAAGAGCAGCCTGAGTGGTCTAGGCTGGTGGTGGGCCTGCCTCCAAGAGCTCACATGGGTGGGGTAAGCCAGGGACAGCCCCATTGCCTTTCCAGAGCCTGCCCAGGACTGGGAGCCTGCAGGAAGCTCAGCCGGCCACATGCACCCATCTGCCTCTGCCACCCGCTCCTGTGCTGTCCGCTCACATCAGCGGGCAGGCACCGCATATGGGAGGGCAGGGCAGGGCAGGGCAGAGGGACTCTCCAGCAGTGCCCCGAGCCTTCTTGTCCCGGCTGGCATGCCAGAGCCCTGGGTTCCAGCCCTGGCTCCTCGACTGAGTCTGAGCGAGCAGCCCTGGACAAGTCGGCTGTAACATGGGTGATCTGTGGGGAGGGTTAGACAAGATGGCACCGCAGGTCGGATCCCGCTCTAAAATGCTACTCCTGCTGGCCCTCTGTGTCTCTCTGACCTCCTCCTTCCTCTCATTTGTTTCCCCCCAAATCTAGTGCCCTTCCCCCTCACTCACCAGGATGGTCCCAGAGGCCTCCCCAGTGGGTCCCCTTGACTCAGTTTCTTAGCCCTGAACCTAGGTGCCAGAATCCCCTTCTCTAACTGGTATTTCACACCCACTCTCTCCCACTCAAGAACCTTCACTGGCTCCCTCTTTCTCTCATTTCAAACTTGAATGCTTCGGTCTGACTTCTGTGGCTTGCTGGTGTTGACTTGCTCCTACAGCTCAGCTGATTCAGTGCTACATATGCTGGCTTATTTCTGATACCAAGCGCCTGCACACTCCACTCCCCTCACCCAGAGTGCCTTCTTCCAGGCCTTAAAGTCCCCTCCCGCAGAGGGACGCTAATCAGGCCTGCCCTCCCATTCTCTGAGAACTGATAGCCACTGTTTGCACTCGTCATGCCTGCTTATCTGTGTCTGCCTGGGTTCTCTCTGTGTGTACGTATGCTTGGTTTGAGCTCCCCAAGGGGAGGGGTCATGGGTCCCCCATTGTACTGGGGGCTTTCAGACGGCCGAGATGTTGACCTGTTGGGATCAGCGTGAGAGAGAGCTCATGTCATTGGGGAATCCTGCCTGGGACTTGATGTCCCCATAGACACCCCTCCCGCCGCCCCCAGGCGCTGGGCTACTTGGAGAAGATAAGAGGGTAGGCCGTTGGGTGAGGGAGATTGAAGGGGCCCACCCAGGTGGAGCTGGGCCTCCCTCTCTGCTGCTGAGGGCTGGGCTGAGGGCCAACACCCATCTCTCTGTCCCCTGCAGGAGGAAGAGAATGGAGGCCGAGGAGGAGGTAAGGAGTCAGCCTGGATTTTGCTGTGCCCCTCGCCCTCGACTGCTGTTCCTGTCTTTGCTCTTCTCTGTGTGGCCACCCCGGACATCTGCTCACGCTCTCTTCCTCTCTCCTCCCTTTCTTTTCCCACATTTGTCTCCCTCCGGGCCTTTCCATTTCACACTAGAGGTGGCACCGTGAGGAGCCATGGATTTCTAAGACCCGGCCCCTGCCCTGGAGTCGCTCTCAGCCTAGACTGAGGCACACACAGGGGCTGCAGGGCCAGGGAGTGAGGGGCAGCAGGGGGCGGGGGTGCAGCTGGTCAAGGACTGTCCTTGCGAATATGTTGGGCATAAGGGGACCCTGGCGTCTTGATCTTTTCCAATATGAGCCTCCATCCCCTGGCTGTCGCCCTTACTGTTTCGCAGGGTCCCTCACTGGCACCCAGGTTCCCCAGGGTATTCAAGGCAGGACTCCTTGAACAGGCAGCCTTCCTCCTCTGCCACTAGGGTTTCCGCGGGGAAGCCATGGGCACACTCTCTTCCCGAGTCCCCATCACAGAGGCCTGTGGGGGGGTTGAGGGGAAGGAGCCCACTGACCTAGAAGAGGCCCATTTCTGGCGGAGACAGTTAGCAGCAGAATAGGGCTGCTGGGGTCCCATGTGATGCCGGAGTGTGGGGGTCGGGGCCTTCCTGCAGCTCCCCTGGTCTCTGGGTGTGGACATGTTCTGTGTATGGGGGTGTCTCTCCCCGCTGATGTGTCTGCAGGACTTGATACAACCTCTCTTAGGGTGCCCTTTCCTTTGTCTTGTGCTGTGTGTGTGTGTGTGTGTGTGTGTGTGTGTGTGTGTCTGTCCCACCAGATAGCGAGCTAAGAAGGGGAAGAACAATGTCTCCTTTTCAGTCTGGCACGGGACGCAGGAGGCATACGGAGCCGCTCAGCATCCGTGTAGGTTTTCCTTCTCCCAGGAGTGTGTCGTCCTGTCTGGCCCTGTGCACCGTGCCCCTGTGGGCGTGCGGCTCTCCGTGTGTCTGTGTCTGTGTGAGTGATTATTCTCCGAGTGTGTCCTCTGTGTGTGTAGCTGTGCATGGGTGTCACCTTCAGCAGCCTCCCCCAGCTAACCTGGCTGATGCTCACCAGGACCCTCCCCCCGGCACCGCCTGGAGCCCATGGACACCATCTTCGTCAAGAATGTGAAGGATGAGGGCCCTGCCCACCGGGCGGGGCTTCGCACAGGTGAGCTGTCCCAGTTACCCGGCTCATTGCACCCCTGGGTCTCTTCTTCCTGCCCTCGGGTTAGGACGGGATTCTTGGACCCAGGTGTTAGGGAGGCTTCTGCCGCCCGCTGTCATCCATTCCGGACAGGGGTGCTCAGGGGGGGCCACTGACACGCCCTGGCCTGCTCACACGTGGTCCTGCCCCCTGTCCCCAGGAGACCGGCTGGTGAAGGTGAATGGGGAGAGTGTCATCGGGAAGAGCTACTCCCAGGTCATAGCTCTGATCCAGAACAGGTGAGCGCCCCCTGCCTCTCTTCTCCCATAGTAGCTCTACCCTCTCACTGAGTCCCTGCACCCCCATCCCCTTGGCCCCGGGGGTGCCCTGGCGACCAGGATCCCTGTTCTCCCAGACCCTGTTGCCTCGGCTGGGCCTGACCCCCTGCCCTGTCTCTGTAGCGATGATGCTCTGGAACTCTCCATCATGCCCAGGGACGAGGACATCCTCCAGCTGGTGAGTCCCCTCTGCCTTTCTCCTCGGGCCTCCCCTCCCTCCTGCGTCCGCCCCTCTGGGAGGCAGAGAAGAGAGTGAAGGGGGCAGCACCAACTTGGCATTGCCCAATCGGGGATGCCAGGCCCATCCCTGGGCTGGGGCTAAGTTGTTGCTTCATTCAGGGCTGCTCTGGGGGAGGGGAGGCGCCAGCCTAGGCAGACAGGATTCCTGCCAGGGGATCTGGAAGGAGAGTGGCCCAGCGGGCCCTGCCAGACTGGCACGTTTTTGTCGGCTCCGGTGAGACTCCTGCTACCCGCACCTTCTCACTGCCTGGCCCCAAGTGAGTATGTCTCCTATAGCTGTGCCCACACACAGGCACGCCCAACCCCACTGTCGTGTGCTCTCGTTCACACAACACACCACGCAACACACAAGCAGAACACGCCAGATACACAGCCACACAGCATAACCCCTCAGCACCCCTTCATCCAGCATGCCTTATACCATGGAACATGATACACACACGCAATCCACCCAGCACACCACACCAAGCACACGCCACCACACACACAGCCTCTCCGTGCCTCACCCAGGCACCCACTACCACACCACGCCCCTCAGATACCGCCGTGCAGCACACACCGCCACACACACAGCCTCTCCGTGCCTCACCCAGGCACCCACTACCACACCACGCCCCTCAGATACCGCCGTGCAGCACACACCGCCACACACACAGCCTCTCCGTGCCTCACCCAGGCACCCACTACCACACCACGCCCCTCAGATACCGCCGTGCAGCACCCACCGCCACACACACAGCCTCTCCGTGCCTCACCCAGGCACCCACTACCACACCACGCCCCTCAGATACCGCCGTGCAGCACCCACCACCACACACACAGCCTCTCCGTGCCTCACCCGGGCACCCACTACCACACCACGCCCCTCAGATACCGCCGTGCAGCACCCACCGCCACACACACAGCCTCTCCGTGCCTCACCCGGGCACCCACTACCACACCACGCCCCTCAGATACCGCCGTGCAGCACACACCACCACACACACAGCCTCTCCGTGCCTCACCCGGGCACCCACTACCACACCACGCCCCTCAGATACCGCCGTGCAGCACCCACCACCACACACACAGCCTCTCCGTGCCTCACCCAGGCACCCACTACCACACCACGCCCCTCAGATACCGCCGTGCAGCACCCACCGCCACACACACAGCCTCTCCGTGCCTCACCCGGGCACCCACTACCACACCACGCCCCTCAGATACCGCCGTGCAGCACCCACCACACACACAGCCTCTCCGTGCCTCACCCAGGCACCCACTACCACACCACGCCCCTCAGATACCGCCGTGCAGCACCCACCACCACACACACAGCCTCTCCGTGCCTCACCCGGGCACCCACTACCACACCACGCCCCTCAGATACCGCCGTGCAGCACCCACCGCCACACACACAGCCTCTCCGTGCCTCACCCAGGCACCCACTACCACACCACGCCCCTCAGATACCGCCGTGCAGCACCCACCACACACACAGCCTCTCCGTGCCTCACCCGGGCACCCACTACCACACCACGCCCCTCAGATACCGCCGTGCAGCACCCACCACCACACACACAGCCTCTCCGTGCCTCACCCGGGCACCCACTACCACACCACGCCCCTCAGATACCGCCGTGCAGCACACACCGCCACACACACAGCCTCTCCGTGCCTCACCCAGGCACCCACTACCACACCACGCCCCTCAGATACCGCCGTGCAGCACCCACCACACACACAGCCTCTCCGTGCCTCACCCGGGCACCCACTACCACACCACGCCCCTCAGATACCGCCGTGCAGCACCCACCGCCACACACACAGCCTCTCCGTGCCTCACCTGGGCACCCACTACCACACCACGCCCCTCAGATACCGCCGTGCAGCACACACCGCCACACACACAGCCTCTCCGTGCCTCACCCGGGCACCCACTACCACACCACGCCCCTCAGATACCGCCGTGCAGCACCCACCGCCACACACAGCCTCTCCGTGCCTCACCCGGGCACCCACTACCACACCACGCCCCTCAGATACCGCCGTTCAGCACCCACCACACACACACAGCCTCTCCGTGCCTCACCCGGGCACCCACTACCACACCACGCCCCTCAGATACCGCCGTGCAGCACCCACCGCCACACACACAGCCTCTCCGTGCCTCACCCGGGCACCCACTACCACACCACGCCCCTCAGATACCGCCGTGCAGCACCCACCGCCACACACACAGCCTCTCCGTGCCTCACCCGGGCACCCACTACCACACCACGCCCCTCAGATACCGCCGTGCAGCACACACCACCACACACACAGCCTCTCCGTGCCTCACCCAGGCACCCACTACCACACCACGCCCCTCAGATACCGCCGTGCAGCACCCACCGCCACACACACAGCCTCTCCGTGCCTCCCCCGGGCACCCACAACCACACCACGCCCCTCAGATACCGCCGTGCAGCACCCACCGCCACACACACAGCCTCTCCGTGCCTCACCCGGGCACCCACTACCACACCACGCCCCTCAGATACCGCCGTGCAGCACCCACCGCCACACACAGCCTCTCCGTGCCTCACCCGGGCACCCACTACCACACCACGCCCCTCAGATACCGCCGTGCAGCACCCACCGCCACACACAGCCTCTCCGTGCCTCACCCGGGCACCCACTACCACACCACGCCCCTCAGATACCGCCGTGCAGCACCCACCGCACACACACAGCCTCTCCGTGCCTCACCCGGGCACCCACTACCACACCACGCCCCTCAGATACCGCCGTGCAGCACCCACCGCCACACACACAGCCTCTCCGTGCCTCACCCGGGCACCCACTACCACACCACGCCCCTCAGATACCGCCGTGCAGCACACACCGCCACACACACAGCCTCTCCGTGCCTCACCCGGGCACCCACTACCACACCACGCCCCTCAGATACCGCCGTGCAGCACCCACCGCCACACACACAGCCTCTCCGTGCCTCACCCGGGCACCCACTACCACACCACGCCCCTCAGATACCGCCGTGCAGCACCCACCGCCACACACACAGCCTCTCCGTGCCTCACCCGGGCACCCACTACCACACCACGCCCCTCAGATACCGCCGTGCAGCACCCACCGCCACACACACAGCCTCTCCGTGCCTCACCCGGGCACCCACTACCACACCACGCCCCTCAGATACCGCCGTGCAGCACCCACCGCCACACACAGCCTCTCCGTGCCTCACCCAGGCACCCACTACCACACCACGCCCCTCAGATACCGCCGTGCAGCACCCACCGCCACACACACAGCCTCTCCGTGCCTCACCCCGGCACCCACTACCACACCACGCCCCTCAGATACCGCCGTGCAGCACCCACCGCCACACACAGCCTCTCCGTGCCTCACCCAGGCACCCACTACCACACCACGCCCCTCAGATACCGCCGTGCAGCACCCACCACCACACACACAGCCTCTCCGTGCCTCACCCAGGCACCCACTACCACACCACGCCCCTCAGATACCGCCGTGCAGCACCCACCACACACACACAGCCTCTCCGTGCCTCACCCGGGCACCCACTACCACACCACGCCCCTCAGATACCGCCGTGCAGCACCCACCGCCACACACACAGCCTCTCCGTGCCTCACCCAGGCACCCACTACCACACCACGCCCCTCAGATACCGCCGTGCAGCACCCACCGCCACACACACAGCCTCTCCGTGCCTCACCCTGGCACCCACTACCACACCACGCCCCTCAGATACCGCCGTGCAGCACACACCGCCACACACACAGCCTCTCCGTGCCTCACCCGGGCACCCACTACCACACCACGCCCCTCAGATACCGCCGTGCAGCACACACCACCACACACACAGCCTCTCCGTGCCTCACCCGGGCACCCACTACCACACCACGCCCCTCAGATACCGCCGTGCAGCACCCACCGCCACACACACAGCCTCTCCGTGCCTCACCCGGGCACCCACTACCACACCACGCCCCTCAGATACCGCCGTGCAGCACCCACCGCCACACACACAGCCTCTCCGTGCCTCACCCGGGCACCCACTACCACACCACGCCCCTCAGATACCGCCGTGCAGCACCCACCACACACACACAGCCTCTCCGTGCCTCACCCGGGCACCCACTACCACACCACGCCCCTCAGATACCGCCGTGCAGCACCCACCACCACACACACAGCCTCTCCGTGCCTCACCCGGGCACCCACTACCACACCACGCCCCTCAGATACCGCCGTGCAGCACCCACCGCCACACACACAGCCTCTCCGTGCCTCACCCGGGCACCCACTACCACACCACGCCCCTCAGATACCGCCGTGCAGCACACACCACCACACACACAGCCTCTCCGTGCCTCACCCGGGCACCCACTACCACACCACGCCCCTCAGATACCGCCGTGCAGCACCCACCGCCACACACACAGCCTCTCCGTGCCTCACCCGGGCACCCACTACCACACCACGCCCCTCAGATACCGCCGTGCAGCACCCACCGCCACACACACAGCCTCTCCGTGCCTCACCCGGGCACCCACTACCACACCACGCCCCTCAGATACCGCCGTGCAGCACACACCACACACACACAGCCTCTCCGTGCCTCACCCGGGCACCCACTACCACACCACGCCCCTCAGATACCGCCGTGCAGCACCCACCACCACACACACAGCCTCTCCGTGCCTCACCCGGGCACCCACTACCACACCACGCCCCTCAGATACCGCCGTGCAGCACCCACCGCCACACACACAGCCTCTCCGTGCCTCACCCGGGCACCCACTACCACACCACGCCCCTCAGATACCGCCGTGCAGCACCCACCGCCACACACACAGCCTCTCCGTGCCTCACCCGGGCACCCACTACCACACCACGCCCCTCAGATACCGCCGTGCAGCACCCACCGCACACACAGCCTCTCCGTGCCTCACCCGGGCACCCACTACCACACCACGCCCCTCAGATACCGCCGTGCAGCACCCACCGCCACACACACAGCCTCTCCGTGCCTCACCCGGGCACCCACTACCACACCACGCCCCTCAGATACCGCCGTGCAGCACACACCACACACACACAGCCTCTCCGTGCCTCACCCGGGCACCCACTACCACACCACGCCCCTCAGATACCGCCGTGCAGCACCCACCACCACACACAGCCTCTCCGTGCCTCACCCGGGCACCCACTACCACACCACGCCCCTCAGATACCGCCGTGCAGCACCCACCGCCACACACGTGCTCGAGCTTCTCACACTCACTGACACCAGAAACGCTCGCTGTTGGCACAGCGCACATGCCCACAAACATCACAGCACGCGCCAGCCCCAGCCCGGTGCCCGCACTCACACAATCATGGTGTGCAGTCCAAGCACCTCCCCACGGGCACTGCAGCGCACCTGAGCTCTGCACCGGGCCCAGCAGACACCAGGACATTGCAGGCAGCATATCCGGCACTCACATGTGTACCTGTCCACCCCACACACTCCACGCACACATACATGCCCACACGCATGCACATGCTGCCTCTCTCTGTTCCCCCTCCCAGCCTTGACCCAGAGCCCAGGGCTGTTCTCTGTGCCCAGTGCCCAGTGCCCTGGTCTCAGGGATCCCAGCCAGATGTCAGCTTGCTTGCCCCCAAGGTCACTGCCCCCCAGGGGAGGGCTGAGTGCCAAGCCCAGGAGGCCCTGAGAGCCACTGTGCTGGCTTCTGCCCTGGATGTGTTCTCATAATCCCTGCAGTCAGAGTGCCAGGCTTGGCCCCGTGCCCCCCTGGGAACCTCCACCCCCTGACCTCAATTGTCCCCTGGCCCTTCCTGGCGAGGGGGAGGCAAGACTGGGGGCCTAGAGAGGTGCACAGCTCCCCCCAAATCTCAAACACCCTGCCCAGACACCCCGAGGCTGAGGCTAGGTGAGCTGTGAGATGGTGCCCCACCCCCAGCCTGGAGGGGGTGACAGGGCAGGGCCTAGGGCGTGTCCTCCCACTCCCTCTTCCGCTGGAGGGGGGCAAGAAACAAGGGGGGCAGGAAAGGAGGGCAGCAACCGGGAGCTCTGCTACTCAGTCTCGGGTGGGCAGCCCCAGATGTCAGCATCTGGGAGCCTCCGCTGGCCCCCCTATCCCTGTCCGCCAGAGGGTGTGGCCCAGGCATTCCTGTGGTTGGGAGCCAAGGATGGAGGCCAATGGGGCCGCGGCAGTCGCTGACGCCACCGCCGACGCTGCGAGGCCCCTCCACACCCATCCTTCCCTCCGTCCTCCCTCCTCCTCCCGCCAGCCCAGAGAGCCGGCGGGGCCAAGGGCAGCTGCAGGCAGGGCAGACTGGTGGGGGGGCTACGGAGACCGGGGCTGGCGAAGTGGTCAGAAGGGGTTAGCGAGGAGGCTTTGGGGGAGGGTGGAGGCGGGAGGGATGCTGCCGCCTCCCGCGTGATGCGGGGAGCCCGCCCGCGGAGCCGGCAGGATGGCCGGAAGGAGAGGTATGTGCGTCCCTGGCCGGCGGTGTTGGCCCGGAGGGGCTCAGTGTGCGGGGGTGTGGTTAGCTCGCTCTCCTCCTATGATGCATGTGCTGGGGCTGGAGGTGTAGTTATTTGTGTGTGTGTCTCATTGTGTTTCTCTCTGTCTGTGTTAGTGTGTTTCTGGGTGTGTATTTTCCGGTATCTCCTGTGGTGTAGCGTGTGTGTGTGTGTGTGTGTGTGTGTGTGTGTGTGTGTGTTCACACGCTTGTTTGGTTACACCCTCCCACCCTTGGATACTCACCCTGAGATAGGCCACTGGGCAGCCCATCAAGGGCCAGGCTGGGGTAGGGCCACCGGGCTGCTGTCCCCGGGGGCTGCCTCCTTTTTTGGCCTTCCTGGGCACCGGCCCTGTCACTCCCCAGCAATGCAGCGTCAGCCTCAGCTCCTCGAGCCAAATTCCAGGCCTGGGTGGCAGAAGGTGGCCCAGGGCCCCTCTGCCAGTCTGGCCCCTCCCCCAACCTGGCTCAGAGGGAGCAGGAGGGGAGCTGGTTTTGCTCACCCCAGCGGCCCAGGGCCAGGCCCCCCATCCAGGGGAAGGTTGGACAGCTGGGCTTTCTGGCTGCCTACCATCCCCTCTTCCCCCCCAGACACACCCCTTAATCGGCTTCCTTCTCTGTCATTTGCCACCTTGACTGGTCTCTGGTGGGACTTCCCAGCTCTGTGGGCACTGTTGGACATGAGGAAGCAGGAAGGCAGCTGAGGCCAGCAGGGGGGAGGACCCCAGAAAGCAGATGTCGGAATGTTTGTGGCTAAGGGCAGTCCTTGTCATAAGTCTTAGAGAAATCCTGGCTCTTTCTCCAGTGAGTGAGTGAGTGTGTGTGTGTGTGTGTGTGTGTGTGTGTGTGACTCTCAAAGGCCTCTTATTTCTGTCCTCCACCCACTGTCTTTGGAGCACGCCCTCCCTCCCCCACCTACTCAGGATTGCTCCTGCCTGGTCCCCTTCCCTGTCATCCTGAGCTCCCAGGGCCTCTGCAGCCGGGCCCTGTGGGACCTGTCCAGCCCTGCTCACCTGCCTCTGTCCCCCGCCAGGCCTACTCGCAGGATGCCTACCTGAGAGGGAACGAGCCGTATTCTGGAGAGGCCCAGAGCATCCCAGAGCCACCCCCCATCTGCTACCATCGCAAGACTTACGCCCCGCCAGCCCGGGTCTCTGCCTGGGCCAGTATGGTGCCTGAGCCCCACTCAGCACTGCCCAGTGACCCCCGGAGTCCTGCTGCCTGGAGTGACCCGGGGCCCCGCGTCCCATCTACTGTCCGCACCCGTTCGGACAACCCTTCTTTGGGGATGAGCCAGCCCCGCCCCAGCCCTGGTGCCTTCCCCCACCTTCCCTCAGAGCCCCGGACACCCCGTGCCTTCCCGGAGCCTGGCAGCCGGGTGCTCCCCAGCAAACTGGAGTGCCAGCAGGCCTTGTCACACTGGCTGTCCAACCAGGTCCCCCGCAGGGCGGGGGAGAGACGGTGCCACGCCATGCCCCCTCGGGTCCGCAGTGCCTCCCAGGACCGGTTAGAGGATATGACTGCCCGCCACCCGTGGCCCTGTTCCACCTCCCAGGGTGCCTTGAGCCAGCTGGGCCAGGAGGGCTGGCACCGAGCTCGCTCAGACGACTACCTGAGCCGGACCACCCACTCAGCTGAGGCACTGGGGCCAGGGGCCCTGGTGTCACCCCGATTCGAGCGCTGTGGCTGGACTTCCCAGCGTCCATCGGCCCGCACTCCACCCTGCCCATCCAGAGACCTCTCCGGGCCCCAGGCTCCACCCCTACCTGGTCTGCAGGGCCCAGACGACATGGGTTACATTGGGTACCGGAGCTACAGCCCATCATTCCAGCGCCGGACTGGCCTCCTGCACGCACTCTCCTTTCGGGACTCACCCTTTGGAGGACTGCCTACCTTCAACTTGGCCCAGTCCTCTGCACCGTTCCTGCCAGAGGCCTCTGAACCACCCAGGGTTGGTCGGCCAGAACCCAGCCCCCGGGCCCTGGAGCCTCCCGCTGAGGATCATCGAGATGAGGTGGTCCTGAGGCAGAAGCCGCCAACGGGCCGCAAGGTCCAGCTCCCCCCTGCAAGACAGATGAACCGTGGATTTGGTGACGAGTCCCCAGAGCCAGAGACCAGTGGGCGAGGGGAACGCCCGGGCAGGAAGGTGGCCCCTTTGGCCACTACAGAAGACTCTCTGGCTTCCATCCCCTTCATTGGTGAGTGACGGTGCAGGGGGCTGTCTTGGGAGACTTGGTTATCTGTGCCCTGTTGTACCCCACCCACTTCTCACCATGGGGAAAGCTCTGGGCTGGGTGTTGATGGGATCAGCCTGTTTCGTTGTCCATCCATCCATCCATCCATTTTTTTCTTCCTCCCTCCTCTCTTTGTTCATTCATTCATTTCTTTCTTTTTCCTTTCCACTCTTCCATCAGTCTTTCCTTTCAACCTTCTTTACATCCTTCTATCTTTTCTTTGTTTCTTTCATTCTTTGTTCTTTCCATCTATCCTCCAACCTTTCATCCATCTAGCAAGTATTTGTGTCAGGCACTGTGCTAGGCTCCACGCTTTCCTGGAGTGTGTGGCCCAACATGGGGATGAGACAAGAGCAATCCAGTGGGATGAGTGTGTGATGGGGGTACAGGGGGCTCTAGGAGACAGGGAAGGGCCACATAGCCTAGATTGGGATGGTGGCCAAGGAGAGAACCTTCAAGAAAGGAGATTTTGGCTAAGCCTAGGAGGACGGAGAAGGAGTTAGCTAGGGGAAGAATGTTGAGGGAGAGAGACTGGAGTATGCAAGGACCTTGAAATGATAGGGGCAGGATGCCCCTCCAGGTTGTCAGAATGGGTCTGCAGGGGCCTTGTCAGACCAGGGAGTTTGGACCTTACCCTGAGAGCAGAGGGAATACGGAAAGTTTGCTGCCTCTAGGACAGGTGTTGGATAAGGGAAAGACAAGAGAGTGGAGAGGCCAGGCGACTCCCAGGTTTCTTGCCTCGCTGGAGCGTGATGCCTCCGTTTGGAAATGGGAGGGAGGAGGGCAGGGAAAGGTCTCGGGTTTGCTGAATCTGAGGCACGTGTGAGGGAGCAGGGTGAGCTGGGCTGGGTCTAGGGGCTTGGGAGAAAGACTGGATGCAAAGTCATGGGACTGGAAGCCAGGAGCTGAGAAATGGAGCCAAGGCTCATGAGCTCATGGGAGTGTAGCTGTGGGAATGAGGGTGGGGAGCCCCAGGCCTGGCCCCCCACAGCCAGGCCCCCCACAGCCAGCCCTCAGTCTGAGTGGGCAGACACAGCCCTAGTAAGCTCCCAGTCTGAGGGGAAACAACCCTCCCTTTGAGGAGCCTGCAGCTAAAGCAGGAGACGGTCTTTATCCCCAAGAAGCCCCCAGTCTGGTTGGGGCGACACAGCCCCTGCCCTCAGGGGCGTGGTCTAAGAAGGGTAGTTCAACCCCTTGCCTGGGTGCCCTTGGTGTGCTGGGGAAGGCAGGGGCCGAGCCTCCATGGTAACAGTCTGGTTGGTGGGCACCTTGGCTGTGGGCATGTTGTCAGCAGGGCCCTGGAGACTTGAGGGGCCTTGGGAATGTGGTCTGGGCCCAGAGGCAAGGCTGGGGGTGGGGGACAGGCAGGTCCAGCTTTCTGCCACCTTCACCCACCATTCCCTTCATTCTCGCAGATGAGCCCACCAGCCCCAGCATTGACCTACAAGCCAAGCACGTCCCCGCCTCTGCTGTGGTCTCCAGTGCCATGAACTCGGCTCCCGTCCTGGGCACCAGCCCATCCTCCCCAACCTTCACCTTTGCCCTCGGCCGCCATTACTCCAAGGACTGCAGTGAGTGCTCCCCACACCCATCCCCACCCTCCCCCTCGCTGCCGCAGTCTCTGCTGGGCCTGCTACTGGATGTCTGACCTCTTCTCGCTGGCTCCAGCTCCTGGCCCTGCCCAGAGAGGAGGGCTCCATGGAAGCCCCCAGCCTACGGCCCCACTGACCCTTTGGCCCAATGCGGGCGTTTTGCAGGCAGCATCAAGGCCGGCCGCCGCTCCTCCTACCTGCTGGCCATCACCACGGAGCGCTCCAAGTCCTGCGATGACGGGCTCAACACCTTCCGGGACGAGGGCAAGGCTCTTCGGTGAGGACGGGGTGGGTCCATCACAGCCAGCTTGCCTGGGCTGTGGCGGGGCTCCCAGCCCTGGGGTCCTCTACACACCGGGGCAGCGAGCCCTGGACGGCCTCTGAGCCTTGGGGCTTGGGTGGTTCAGGTCCTAGCTGTGCTTCCCACACCCCTCACTCTCGGTCCTTGCTTCCCAGGCGCCTGCCAAACCGAGTACCCAGCTTGCGGATGCTCCGAAGCTTCTTTACTGATGGGGTGAGTGGCGTGTGTGGGCAGGCGAGGGTGTTGGAGTGCTGGGCAGGGCCTTGGCCTAGGGTCCAGGCCTGTGACCTCTGTCATCTGAAATGGGCTCCTCTGGTCCCTGCCCTTTTCTTTCTCCCTGCACCCACCCACCCTCATCCACCACGTGTCCCACCCTCCTCTGTGGGCTCTGTCATCACTTAAAGGCACCACACACCCTCCCAGCCACGGCCTTTGCACTAGTCTTTCCCCCGTCTAGAATGTCCTCTCGTCAGCCCCACCTCAGCCGGATGCCTCACTTTTTTACTTTCTTCAGGTTTCTTTAGGCCGTCCCTGAGCTTCCAGCCTCCACCCCTGACATTGTATGTCTCCCTTTGCAAGTTTGTTTTTCTCCTTCGCACTTGTCATGTCCTGTAATTTATACACCCATCTCCTTTCCTGCCTGTCTCCCGGCTGGAACGTAAGTTCCATGACGGCAGGGATTTATGTGGTCTTTTCGCTGCTTGATCTCCATGGGTACCTGAAACAGTGCCCGCACTAGGGAGGCACTCGGTCTGTATTTGAGCGGTGTCTTCAGGGGACTCTGAAAAGTAGGGGGGCAGGGCGGGGACACAAGGTTGAGAATGAAGGAGAAGCTAGAGTTCCCAGCCTCAGAACCTGGGGAAACAGGGCCAATTCTGAAATGGTCTTAACTCCTTCATTCTGGATGGACTGGAAAAGCCGTCTTGATTCCAAACGCGCGCTGTCTTCGGCTCATTCGGCACCTGGATGGTGTTTTCACCCGGCTTATTCCTTATAACAGCCTCTGCTTGCTTGCCTCTCCCTCTGGCGCGTCGTCTCTGTGGCTGGAGTCCTGTTGACACTATCATTTCCTCTGCTTAACTCTTTGTGGACATGACTACCTGCTCCACTAACTCTGTGTTCATTCATGCTCTGACTTCCTCTGTTTATTTAACTCTGTGTTGACACAGTTACTTCCTCTGTATCCTTAATTTCTTCATGTCTATAAAATCACGGGTGGCTGCAGGTTGGCTTTTCTGGCGTGGTGAGGCACGTGGTCTGCTGGTCAGAGCCTTTCCTCCTTTCTGGCTTCCCTAGCACATGTGTCTCATGACCTCAACCCAGAGGTTCAGAGAGGGCAAGCGAGGCCACGAGGCCACACGGAGCAGCAGGGCAGAGCACAGGCATGCACCCGGCCCTGGTGGCTGTGCGTGGCCCATGGGGCTCCCCAGAGGCCGGCACTGCAGGAGCCACCTTACATTGCCCTCTGTTGTCTCGCTGCAGTCCTTGGATAGCTGGGGCACTTCCGAAGAGGCTGACGCTCCTTCTAAGCGACACTCAACCTCTGACCTCTCGGACACACCCCTCAGCGATATCAGGAGAGAAGGCTGGTTGTATTATAAGCAGGTCCTCACCAACAAGGGGAAGGTAAGATGGCTGGAGGAATGAGGTGAAGATGGATGGATGGAAGCTGGATCCAGCAGAACTCTCCGCTCCTCACCCCACAGCCTCTGGAGCCAGAGAGAACCGGCTGAGGCGGTAGCAGGAGGGGTAGAGGTTAGGTGCTGGGAATAACTTCTGGGGACCTAACGAACTCACGAAAAAGAGGTCTGTTCTGTGGGATGGATCCGGTTAAGTTGTGCTTGGGATTCTGACAAGACCAGTCACAGCGATCCTTGGTAGGCAGAGCACCCCAAAATGGCCGTTCATGTTCATGGAAGACGAGGGAGCAAGGCCAGGGCGATTCTCTTAGAGGGGCTGAGGCCCCCAAAGAAAGCAGAGGTCAGCCTTTTCAAGGCCAGCAGAAGTTTCAGCCTTTATCCTAAGGGCAACTGACAGCCCCCGGGGCCTCTTTCATGGCTGCCTGGGGAGTGAATTAGAGAGGGCCACCATGGAGGCCAAAGAAGATCAGTTCAGAGCTGCCATAGGGATCCAGGTGAGAGACGAAGGGGCTTGGGCCTGGGGGTGCAGGGTGGGGGAAGATAACCAGGGTCCGAAGAGGAGAAGGCGGGACCCCTGGCCTGTGGAGATTGAACCTCCATTCCAGGCCAGGGCCATGGCTGAGCGGCTGGGAGGAGAGGCAGCCCCACTGCTGTCCCCTCCCCCTCCCACACCAGCAGCCCAGGCAAGGCTGAGCAGAGTGGTGACCATAACCTGGGCTTGTCTCTTCACTGCAACACAAATTGCTGGGGAAGCTTAGGTGACTCACCTGCCCATGACTCAATTCCCTCGTCTGTACTCGGAGCTAATATATTCCTTAGTTCATACGCCTGTTGCTGAGGATCAAAGGAGATGGATTTACCCAGTGCCTGGCATGGGGGGGGTGGGGGTTGGGGGGGCTGTTCTGCTTATTGCTGTTACTTGAATTTTCCACCCTGCCTCCTAGGGGTCTTGTACCTGGAAAGAAGATAAGCTTTGGGTCAGGCAGACTTAAATTCCTGCCCGGCCACATATCAAGCATAAGGCTTTGGGCAGAAGGCCTCTTGCCTTCTGAGCCCCACTTTTCTGACCTGTAAGATGGAGACACCCGTGTTCTACTCCAAGGGCTGATGTGTCATCCAGGCAGGATTGGCTTATCTGTGTCCCCATCCAGCCCGTGGATAATGACTAAGGGTGTGGCCCGCCCTGATTCTCAGTTGAGGTTCTCGGGATTTCGTAGTGAGGGATCCAGGCCAGTCCTGCCCTGCTGGGGTTCATGACGAGCAGAAATAGCTCAGTTGCATAACAGTTAGGAGTGCCTGATGGTTATGATGGGGGTGTCCAGGGCAATGGCATGTAGTAGGTGGCCCGAGCCTCAGAGCGGTGGGTGAGACATGAAGGATGTGTGAGAATCCACCAAGCCGGGAGGGGGGAGAGTGGTCTGACAGGGGAGATGCCCTCCTGGATGGTCTGGAGAAAGGCGGGTGGCTGGGAGCCAGGGCAAGAGGTGGAAGCCAAGGTGGGGGAGTTGGGTGCCTGCTCGGGGGGCCTTGTCCCTCAGGGCAAGCCTTGGCAGGGATTTAGGTGGAGGGTGTATGAGGCCAGGAGGTAAGTGTTGATCCTGTGACAGGAAGAGGCCAGGCCCCTGCTGTTGTCCAGGTGAGCGAGGATGGGGGCCCTGACCATGGGGCTGAGGGGAGGGGACAATTTAGAGAGATTCAAGGGGAAGAAAGGCCGGGGCTTCTGATGGCTGGGAGGTGAGGGAGGAAGGGGGAGGTAGCACAGGCTCCCGGGGTCTCAGCTTGGGTTGTGGGGTGGTGGGTAGTGGACTTTGCCCTGAGCCATGGGCACTGGAGGCACAGGTTTGGGGAAAAGAAGCCAAGAGGTTGCTTCGGGGTCTTGTGGAGTCCCAAGGTGGAGGTGTTCTGGGGACAGAGGCTCCGAGGGTGTGGTGCTCAGGATGGAGGCCCACTTCGGAGGGCATTGGTCCATCAGGGGGTGCTCGGCACCTGCAGCCAGGTTTGGGAGCACAGAAGGGAGAGGGCAAGAGACGGGCTGCACCTTGAAAGGAAGTGGGGGGTGGGGGCCAAGGAGGAGAGTCAGCAAGTGGCTGTAGACCAGGACTGGTGACTAGGAGGGGCAGCAGGGGCCAGCTATGTGGCTGAGGAAGGGCAACCAGGTGTAGACAGCCCCTTCTAGCCCAACCTTTGAGGATGGCTACTCCTGCCTGCCAGGCAGCCTGTCCCCCGGCTCTGGGTGGCCCCTGAAGCCCACCCACGGTGTCTCCCGGGCAGGGAGAGGAGCTGGCCCCTTTCTGCTCACTGACCAGCTCTGGACAGCAGGGGCTTCCACTCCCATCTTGATCAGAACCCAGTCTCCCTCGTCACCTAGGTACCATGGCCTGGGAGTTAGGGAAGGGGCCCTCAAGGCAGTTTCAGGCCCTTGGTCCATTCAGGGTCCTGATTGCCAGCCAGATGTTGGCTTCTCCTACAACCACAGCCTCTCCTGGGTGCCCCATCCCCCCCCACCCCGCCCTCAACACCAGTCTGTTTCAGAGACATTGACTATCAGGCAGAGGGGAGAGGGTGTGACGCAGCACTTGAGCTAGATGCGACCTTGGAGACCAGCTAGTTCACCTCTCGTTTTAGCAACAGGGAACACTGATGCCAGGGGAGAGGGCTTGTCTTGTCCAAGGTCACTAGCTGGTTCAGTCTCAAAAGGGCAGCCTTATCACCACCTTACTTCGACATTAAAATGCTTCAGGAGGGCCCTGCTGTGTCCTTCCCGGAGCCCCAGGTCGGTGGTGGTGGGCAGGGCTGCTCTGAGGCAGCCACCAGCCAGAGAGAAGCTCTCAGGCTGAGATGGAAGCCCTGCCCTCAGGGTGCTCCGAGGAGGATCCATTCATTTATCCAGTAAATACTGATGAGCACTCACCTTGGGTCTGCTGAGGCTCTAGGATGCGGGATGTGGTCTGAGAGGACAGACAAGCTTGCTGCTCTCAGACTCTTACCATGAATCAGAGAATTCAGACGGGGAATCAGACAGGCTGGTGTGATTGCCTTTAAGTCGGGAGTGGTGGAGCTGCCTACAGAAAAAGTGATCAGAGAAGGTCTCCCTGAGGAGGGGATGTTGGGGACCTCCGAGCTCAGACCTGAAGGGCGAGAAGCGGGCAGCCATGTGAAGTGAGAGAAGGGGCTCCCGGCAGAAGGAACAGCAAGTGCAGCCTGGCTGCTGGAGTGGCTCAGTGGTTTTACCCGACCTGTGAACCAGGAGGTCACGGTTCGATTCCCAGTCAGGCCACATGCCCTGGTTGTGGGCTCGATCCCCAGGAGGGGGCCTGCAGGAGGCAGCTGGTCAATGATTCTTTCTCATCATTGATGTTTCTATCTCTCTCCCTCTCCCTCTTTTTTTTTTTTTTAAAGAAGAAGGGACAGTAAGTGCAAAGGCCTCGAGAAAGGTGGGCATGGCTTGTTCCCTGAAGGAGGCCCTGTGGCTTGACACAGTGAGGAAGGAGGAGGGAGGGAGAGAAGATGGGTTTAGAGGGGGAGGAACCAGATCACAAAGTCCTTAGATTTGGTTCCAAGACCGTGGGAACCCATGAGAGGGTGCTGAGCAGGGGAGACACATGACCTCGGTTACATTTTAAAACTGTGGCTGCAGCTGCTGGGCGGGGAACGGATTGTGGGAGGTGAGACTGCAGACTGGGTAGGTTTGTGCCGTTGTCCAGGCAAGAGGTGTTGATGGCGTAGACAAGGTGTTAGCAGGAATGATGGAGACAGGTGATGTTTGGGAGGCAGAAGTGACTTTCTGATGGGTTGAACGTCAGCGGCGAGGAAAAGGGAGGAGTCAAGGGCACCTTTCAGGTTCCTGGGCAGCTGCGTCGATTTACCGAGCTGGGAAAGATGAGGGTGGCGGGGTGGAGAGCAGGTTTGATGGTGAAAATCAATTGCCCCATATGGGCATGCAAGTGGAGATGCTGCACCGGGGACGGGAGGCACAGGACGGGCTGAGGGGACGCTGGGCATCACCATCGGCAGACAAGTGACGTCATTGGGAAGCACGCAGGGAGAGGGGAGCCCAGGACAAAGTCCCGGAGCTCCCACCCTTAGGGCAGGGTCCCAACCTCAGCTCATTGACCTTTGGGCCGGACGGTTCCGTGTTGTGAGGGCTCTCCTGAGCATCGGGCTGTTTAGCAGCACCCTTGGCCTCTACCCACCAGGTGCCATAGCACTTCAGGTGTGGCGACCACAGATGTCTCCAGACAGATGTCCCCTGGGGGTGAGCACCCCTGTTGAGAACCACTGGTGTAGAGGAGGCAGCCAGCGGAGGAGCCAGACGGAGCCAGTGGAATTGGGAGGAAAACCAGGGACCGTGGGGGTCCCAGATGCCAAGAGAGGGTTTGAAGAGGGTAGGCATGGCCAAGTGCTGCAGAGAGGCCAAGGAAAGGGCCGGGAAGGGCCGGGAAGCTGCTACATGGGAGACCCGAGTGGCCTTGAAAGTGGCTTCCCTGGGAAGGGAGATTGGGTGGAGTTTTGAGTGAGAGGCAGAGAAGCGGGGAGAGCAGGTGTGGTGGACACTCCTGACGGGTTTTGCTGTGAAGGGAGCACATGTGGACTAGGAAGGGCTTTATGAGGGTTTTATGTAGGCGGCTCATGCTGGGGGGCCCAGTTGCCCTCCCAGCGCCCCTACTGGTTCTCCCAGTCATGGCCACGCCAGGTGAACGTTGACCCTAGTCTTAAGGATGCTGGGCTTTAAGGATGCTGGGCTTTAAAAAGAAGGTTACAGACCCTCTGGGGAGACTGAGAGCGATGGGTAGGGGTGTCCAGGCAGGCGAGGAGCTGAGAGAGTTGGGGACTGTGAGCAGGAGGCCGCCCCAGGTTCCCGCGGAGTGAATTGAAGCAGGGGGCTCCTGGCAGGCCGTGGGGTGTCTGCAGCTCCGAGCCCCGCCCCCCGGCGCTCTGGGGCGGGAAGGCCGGCGGTCCTCTCACACCCTCCTCCTCCCCCGTATCTCCTCCCTCCTTGTGTCTCCCTGCAGAAAGCGGGCGGCGGCCTGCGCCAGTGGAAGCGGGTGTACGCCGCGCTGCGGGCGCGCTCCCTCTCGCTGAGCAAGGAGCGGCGGGAGCCCGGGCCGGCAGCAGCGGCGGGGGCGGCGGCCGTCGCAGGTGAGGACGAGGCGGCGCCCGTCTGCATCGGCTCCTGCCTGGTGGACATCTCCTACAGCGAGACCAAGAGGAGGCACGTGTTCCGGCTGACCACCGCTGACTTCTGTGAATATCTCTTTCAGGCTGAGGACCGGGATGACATGCTGGGCTGGATCAGAGCGATCCGGGAGAACAGCAGGGCCGAGGGCGAGGTGAGGGCCCGGCCCAGCCCCCACGGGGCCAGGGAGGCCAGCGCGGGCCCCAGGGCCACCGTTCACCTGCCAGGGACCTCCCTTCACCACGCTGAGCCTCGGTTCTCCCTGCCATTGAGACGGGCTGACAGCTGTGCCCACCTGGGGTTTGGTGTGACGAGGACACGCACGGTGGCTCGCAGAGCACCTGCGTCTCCAGGCTGCCATGGCGGGCAGTGACGATAGCTCTAGGAATGATCGTCATGATTAGTACTATTAATTATTGTTATGAGCGCAGGCTCTGGCACAGAGAGGTCAGCCCCAGGCCAGCCTCGGCTCCCTGCTGCAGGTCAGTGGGGGTGTGTGTGCATTTCCTACGGAATGTGGTACAGAATGAGGTGTCCTTGTGCCAGGACCGGGGCTGGCCTTTCTGACAGGACTGGCCTGTCTGCAGGGACATGAACACATTGACCTTGGGAGGAGGCCAGGAGGCTGGGCCTTTGGCAGCGGGCAGCAGGCCCTGAGCCAAGGCTTTGGCAGGGACTCTGGAGAACTGGAAAAAATGGCGCCCCTTCCTGGGCAGCTGCACACCAGGGGCCCGGGCTGGTGTTTCCGCTCCACTCCGCCCCTCCTTGGCCAAGTGCCCGCACACAAGTATCTGGACGCACCTGCATAAGATTGCGTGGGGCCTGGGCATGGGGCTCTGCCTGGCCATGAGTGCCCAGCCTCTGGGCCACATACCCTCTTGTTGGGGACATAGCCCCCCACTGACCCAGGCTCTGCCCGCCCCCCACCCCCACCCCTGGCCCCCAGGACATGGTCTCTTTGCTCCCGGCAAGGAGGAGAGTGCCTAGGATCTGGGCCCTGCTCTGGGAGGCGTGGCTGGGCTGTCCCCAGCAAGGCATGGTCAAGGGTCCCAAGCCGCTTTCCTGACCACGATAGCTGCCCTCCTGGGCCACCTCTCCTGGGCCTTGGCAGGACTGTGAGGAGTGCTGTGTGCGTAATTCTGCACCCAAACCCTGAGGTGGCGATATTATCCCTCCCATGTCACTGCCAAGGGGACTGAGGCTCAGAGAAGCTCAGTGGATGACCCAGGCCACACAGCCCTGGTCTTGCTCGCTCCAGGGTCTGTGCCTTCCAGCTGGCAGGTGGAGGAGAGGGGCGGCGAGGCTGAGGCAGGAGCCGGGGATGGGTTCTGGGGCGGGCTGTGCGGGCACTGACCGCATCTGCGCTCTCTTCCCCTCCTCCAGGACCCCGGCTGTGCCAACCAAGCTCTGATCAGCAAGAAGCTTAATGATTACCGAAAAGTGAGGTGAGCCCAGCCCCTCGGAGCAGGCCTGGCTATGGGGGGTGGGGAGGGGCGGGGAGGGAGGCACTCCAGGCCTAGGTCATCCTCCTGGCTCACCTCCAAGGAGGGAAGCCCCTGGGGACAGGGAGGGTGGCAGGGAACTTGGGGCCTCCAGTCCCCAGAAGGGCAAGGAGGGTTTGCCTCCGGGTAGAGGGGAGGTCCCTTGTGGTGGGAGGCCAGGGAAGGTGACATGCTGGGTCACCGGATGAAGACCCCCTCCTTTCCCCCTCTTCCTGTGCAGCCATAGCTCTGGGCCCAAAGCTGATTCCTCCCCAAAAGGCTCTCGGGGCCTGGGGGGCCTCAAGTCTGAGTTCCTCAAACAGAGTGCAGCGCGTGGCATCAGGACTCAGGACCAGCCTGCAGGGAGCAAGGGTAGGAGGCGGCTGCTAAGGGGGTGACATGCATGCAGCTGGGAGAGTGAGGTCAGCTCTGTGGGTCTGTAAGGGAGCAGAGGGCCTGTGAGAGTGTGTGTGTGTGTGTGTGTGTGTGTGTGTGTGAGTGTGTGTGAGTGTGTGAGTGTGAGTGTGTGTGTGTGAGTGAGTGTGAGTGAGAGTGTGTGCGTGTGCGCGCATGTGAGTGTGTGAGAGTGTGCGCGCGCGTGTGTGTGAGTGTGTGTGTGAGTGTGAGTGTGAGTGTGTGAGAGTGCGCGCGCGCGTGTGTGTGTGTGTGTGTGAGTGTGAGAGTGTGTGTGAGTGTGTGTGTGAGTGTGTGTGAGTGTGTGTGTGAGTGTGTGTGCATGTGTGTGCGTGTGTGTGCATGTTTGTGCCAGGGTTATCCCGCTGTGTCTGCCCATATGTGGATGCCTGTGAGGGTCTGGGGTTCTCAGAGTCTCAGGGTTGGAAGAACCTGGAGCCTGATTTCCCTCCAAGACATCCCTGCTGGACAGTCACCCAGTCTCTGCTGTGTCCCTTCAGGGGCAGGAGGCTTGTCCTCTCCGGATGTAGCCTTTTCCATCATCACACCCTCCTTTGGCTGTTAGGAAGCCCTTCCTTTGGGCATGATAGAATCAATGGCTCTGCCTCGTTGTGTTAGCCCCGGAGGCCACACAGAGGTCCTGACCTAATGCTGAGGCCTCCCTCCTCCGGGTTAGAACCCTCTTTCCTTTGGCCTTCACAGTTGATATATAGTTTCCCATCAGCCCTCAGCATCCCAGTGGCTTCTCTGGCAGAGTCCCCACATGTCCAGACACGTGTGAATGTGGTGGGTGAGTGTGGCCGCTCCCCCTCCCTGGGCCCAGCTCACCCTGGGGCTCTCTGCCTCCCCCTCCAGATGACAGTGTTGCTGCCCCCAAAAGCCCCTGGGGCATTAACATCATCAAGAAGAATAAGAAGGCAGCCCCCAGGGCATTCGGGATCCGGCTGGAGGAGTGCCAGCCAGCCACGGAGAACCAGGTGGGTCCCCACCACGGTGCAGAGCAGGCAGGGGAAGGGGGAGACAGAGCCGAAAGGGACTTGGCGGCAGCTGTCCACCTTGCCTCACAGACACAGCTGGGAAGGCAGAGAGGGAGCAGCAGAGCTGAGGCAGAGCCCGGGATCCCTCCCCGCGGCCAGTGCCCCTCCTCAGACCAGGGCGAGGCGTGGGGGTTATTTCTAGCCCCAGACTGGAGGCGGCGAGGGCCTTTGTCCCCTGTATACAGCAGTGGTTCTCAACCTTCCTAATGCCGCGACCCTTTAATACAGTTCCTTATGTTGTGGTGACCCCCAATTTCATTGTTACAAATTGAACATAATTAAAGCATAGTGATGAATCACAAAACAATATGTAATTATATTTGTGTTTTCCGATGGTCTTAGGCGACCCCTGTGAAAGGGGGTCGCGACCCACAGGTTGAGAACCGCTGCCATAGAGGGTTCCTGGCAGCAGCTGGGCCTTGCACTGCCCCCATCTTGGTCTCCCCACCTCCTCTGGTCCACTGGTGGAGAATGCTGCTCTCACCCTCCCTAACACCCCTGCCCTGCCCGTGTCCCCAGCATGTCCCCCTGATCGTGGCTGCGTGCTGTCGCATCGTGGAGGCACGAGGGCTGGAGTCCACGGGCATTTACCGAGTGCCGGGCAACAACGCAGTGGTGTCCAGCCTGCAGGAGCAGCTCAACCGCGGGCCCAGTGACATCAACCTGCAAGATGAGGTGGGCATGGCCCGGGGAGCTGTGGGAGGGGAGCCGACGTAGTGTGTGTGTGTCTTCTGTGCTTATCGTACCCTGCAAGGTGCCTAGCACTGGGCCAGGGCACCAAGACGGGTAGGACAGGACTTGCCCTTGCTGCCAAGCCCTGGGGATGGCATCGCCCCAACTGAAGTTGAACAAATAGATGCCATCAGGGCCTCGGAAGCCCTGAGACAGAGGCCGGCTGGCAGCAGGGTTTGGGGCCTTAAGGATGAGTAGAGTTCACAAAAAGCAAGAGAAAGCCAGCCCGGTAAGGGCATTCCAGGCAGAGGGATGGCCTCAGCAAAGGCATAAACTCTAAAGGCTTGTCATCAGTCTACATACCTTTTCTGTCAAGGGCCAGGCAGTAAGTATTTTAGGATTTAGTTGCTATACAGTCTCCACTGCATACCTTTCTTCTCTTCCTCCTCCTTTTTTTTGTTTTGTTCTCTCTTCCTCCCCCGCTCCCAATGATCCTTTAAAAATGTAAAATCCATTCTTAAAATACGAAAAAACAAAAATAGAAAAGAAAAATAAATAAAATTCATTCTTATCTTAAGGGCCATACGGGAACTGGCTGCTGGGTGGATTTGACAGATGGGCCATGGTTTGCAGACCCCTGGCTTAGACAACGGGAAGAATATGGTGTTTTCTGAAGTGGCCAGCAATTTGGGGGCTGCAAGAAGGGAAAGGACGCGGCTGATCACAGGAGGGGAGCTCCTGAATCTGACAGCCACACTTGAGAGTTTGCAGCAGGGCGGTGGTTCTCAGACTGTGTTTTCCAGAATCTTATGTTTCTCTAGAGGGGCTGTGGGAGGCCAGGGCCGGGTCAGGACCCCCGATCCGCGCTTGAACTAGAGCAACCCCGCCTTATGGGGTTTCCATGTACAATTGGGTTTTCACACGTGATTTTATTTAACAAAAGGGGCTCTGGCTGAAAACGAGGTTTTGGGAAACCACGGATCTGGGCATTGAAGTCTCATGAGTCACATACCATGAAACCTCATGTGACCCGTGGCAGTCTTCCTGCCCTGGGGGAGGGAAGGCGGAGACAAGACAAGTGTGTGTGAAATCGTGGGCAAGAGAAAAGGCTGGTCTCGCATCAAGGACCAGATTGTGCGATGAGGAAGGAGGATGCTGAGTGCTGGAGCAGATGGCAGGCTGGAGTGTTTGAATCTTTGAAGGAGGAATGGGAAGGGGGGCAGGCGGGCAGGAAGGCAGCCCAGGCGGGCATGATGGCATTTTCTGAAATCCCAGAGAAGGGTCCAAGCCTGGGGGCAGAGAATAGACCTCACTCCTGGGCGTGGCAGTGGGGAGGGCGAGACAGAGGGCTTTCGATGGCTTCACTGAAGCCTTTGACCTTGATCCAATGCATAATAGGAAGCCTTCGATGGGGAGGCGTAGATGAGAGTGGGGTTTGAGGAAGAGAAGAGCTTCCGTTTGTACCTAATGCAAGGCCCAGAGCAGGGCGCCTAGGAAAGAAATTGCTGATATATTGGAAGTGGGCTCAGTGGTCCTCGGAGAATAAGGAGGATGGATGGGAGCCGCTCTGAGAGTTGGCTGCATATGAGGGAGGAAGGAGGGGCAAGAAGAGCCAACAGTTTGAGCGGGGGCTGGTAGTGTCTACCCCTGGAAGAAATTGGGAAATAGGACAGAAGAGGGAGGCTGTGGCAGGGAGTGGCCCCATTGGATTTGGGGTGATGATGAGTCACCCACCTGGGGTGATGGCATCATCAGATACGAGACCAAGAGTGGACTGGTGAGTGGGCAGGGGGCCATGCTGGGGCTTGCAGGCGAGACGATGGAGGGAGCTGCTATGTGGGGAGAGGGTGGGTATCAGGAGTCCAAGGACCAGGCCCTGAAGTGGGCAGATTGAGGCTGGGGACGAGGGGTAGGTACTTGCACAGAGGAAGGGTCACGAAACAGGCAAGGCCTTGGGCTTGGCAGCTGGGCAATGAGAAGAGCCCGTGCATCGGGGCCAGCGGGTGGTGGAGCGAAGTGGGCAGGTGCTGACCGGGAAGGGGTGAGTATACACTGAAGCACATTAGCTGGGCCACAGCCCCGGAGAAGAGGGCCCAGGGGTGGGGGCGTGGCCAGCTATTGGGTGTGTGGTTGGGCCTTGGGTGTCAGTGGTGGTGTTCGTCCGTGGGGTGGTGCAGTGCTGGAAGTCAGGCTTTGTGTGTGGGTGACTCTGACTCCTGTGGACGCTGTGGGGAGGGGAGGGCATGTGGGATGGCCGGGCACTAAGCTATGGATCCACTGCTACGAGTTTGTATTTTGTGGAGCCGTGTGTCTCTGAATGTGCCTATTGTTGAGGTGTATCTCTGTTGTGTGTGTTGTTTTCTGGGCAAGAGTTTCTCAGCAGTTCCCATCAAGGGTGTTATCCTAGACTTTGTGCAGGGTGATGGTGCCCCCTGGTGGAAAGAAGGGACAATGACCCAGCTGTTCATTCTTGTCTTCAGCAACCATTGAATTAGATCAGGGTTTTCTCAACCGTGAAACTTGGGACAGAATAATTCTTTGTTGCAGAAGGCTGTCCTGTGCATTGGAGGGGGGTTAGCAGCATCCCCAGCCTCCAGCCACTAGATGCCGATGGCACCCCCACCCCCAACCCCCACCCCCTACCCCCCAGTGTGAAAAACAAAATGGTTCCAGACGGACGTTGCCAAATGTCCCTGAGGGGCAGAACCACCCTGGTTGAGAGCTGCTGACTTAGACCTTTTAAGTGCCAGGCTAGCAGAGCTGCTGGGTGACAGGAACACAGTGGGAATAGGACAGATACGATCCCTGCCCCTCGTGGATCCCTGCCCCAGGCAGACAGGCAGACAGGCAGGCAGGCAGGCAGGACAAGGAAACAAATGCACACGCTAACGACACAGGGGGGCGCGTGCCATGGAAGAAACAAAGGCAGGGCTGTGGCACAGGTGGCAGCGCGGTGGCGATGGTGCCGCTTTCGCTGTGACAGTCGGAACAGGCCTCTCTGAAGAGGTGTTAGGAGCTCGTCATCGGCGGGCGGGGGGAGGAGAGCTCTGGGAGGGGGCCAGCAAGTGCAAAGGGCCCGAGGCAGGAAGGCGCTGAGCGTGAGCATGTGCTGTGTCAGGGACAAGGAGAGAGGTGTCCAAGGATGGCTCTCCTCTGCTAAACGGGGAAGCAGGAGTTGGCACTAAGTAGGCACAATGGAGGTCCAAGGGCAGGCTTGCATGGGGATGGGTTTCCTTACCCTGTCCCTCCCAGTGCCTGTACCAAAGAAGGCACCCGGTACTTTCTGTGGGTGGGCAAACGTTGGCGCTCACTGGGCTGGCTGGAGTGGAGAGGGACTGGGGCCGGGTGGTCAGGGGGCTAGCCGGGGACTCTGTTCAGCTGCCCCCATGAGTGGCCTTTGCCCAGAGATCCCTGGTCAGGGCAGAGCTTGGGTGTAAGTGGAGCCCAGGGAGGGCCTGGGCTGGGCTGGGCTCTAGGGCTGGACTAGCATGGAGGCAGGGCACCCGGGCGGGCGGGCCCTACCTGTGCCTGACTTCTTTGCCCCCTCTGCAGCGCTGGCAAGACCTCAACGTGATCAGCAGCCTGCTTAAGTCCTTCTTCCGAAAACTACCTGAGCCTCTTTTCACTGACGGTGAGTAGGGGGTGGGAGTGGAGAAATGGGAGGAGGGGGGACACTCTGACCACTTTTTAAATTGGGTTTGTTGGTGTTATTTGGGGGTTTTGTTTTAAGACAAAAGAAACATGCGCTGTGAAAAACAGGTAGTACAGATACAAACAAGCACCGAGGTCCCTGTCCTCCTCCCACTCCCGTCTCCTGAGGTCATGCTAACATTCTCTGAGCGGTTCCTTTGTGCCGTGCACTGCTCCCTACGACGACTCCCTGAGGCAGGCACTACTGTCTCCACCTCACAGATGAGGAAACTGAGGCACACAGAGCTTAACTGACTTGCCCAAGGCCTCACAGGTTGTAGGGGTTGGAGCCAGGATTAGGCCCAGGCATCTGGCTGCAGGGTCCAGCTTTGAGCATCTGCTGAGCTGCTGCTGAACAAGGTGGTGTTTCCTTCCAGACCCTGTGGCACACAACAAGGGCACACAGGTATTCAGTGGTGTGCTGATAAATGTTTAACCTCTGGCTCCCTGGGGTGGAGGGGGAAGCCTTGGTCTGTAGCGTTTTTTCCAGTTTCCATGGAATAAATACTCCCACCAGAGCTGATTTCAAGGCACCGATAGATACCCTGTCAGCAGGAGGTGAACTCCGTCGGGCGGTGAAGGCTGTCTGGAGCCAAGGGGGCGGGGCCCAGCGCACCACTGGGTGGGTTGTTCTTAACAAAAGGAGGCTTGTAATTTTGGGATTCATTCATGTCAGCACAAAGGGCTCTTCCTCGTTCTTCTTTTAAATCAACTGCATCGAATTTCAGAGTCTGAATAGACGATAACTTGTCTAGCCACTCCCCTATCGATGGGTATTTCGGTTGCCTTCAAATTTTTGCGCAGAACATGTTGCAGTGACTTTCCTGGCGTATGTCCCCCCCCTCCCCTCCCCCCCACACCTGGATCCGTGCCCTCGGGGCAGATTTCTTGATGCGGAATTGCTAGGTCCACGTCCCCGGTAAACATTTTTTTTAAAGATATATTTTATTTTTTAATTAGAGTTGACACACAATATTATGTTACTTTCAGGTGTACATCCTAGTGATTAGACATTTATAAACCTTATGATAAGTCTAGTACCCATCTGACACCTTACATAGTTATTACGATATTATTGACTGTGTTCCCTGTGCTATAATTTACACCCCTGCGACTGTGTTTATAACTGGCAATTTGCACATCTTAATCCCTTCCCTGGTAAACATTTTGGAAGGCTGATGTCAGGTGGCACTCTGAGGAGTGGGCCCTAGCGCACCCCACTGGACATTATGCCGCCCCCCCCCCCCCCCCCAGCATTGGATGTTATTGATATTTTAAACTTTTGCTTATCGGGTAGGGGAAATGGCATCTCATTATTGTTTTCATTTTCATTTCCCTCGTTACTAAGGAGATTAACTGCCTTTTCATTAGTTTATTGGTCTTTTCTCTTTCCTTTGTATTTGCCTGTTCAGACTACGTGCCCATTTTTCTATTGGATTGTCTGTCTTTTTTCATATTGATTTATAGGAGACAAGCTCTTGTACATTATAGATATGAATCCTTTGTCAGTGTTTGCAAATATTGGGTCTGCCATTTGCCTTTGAGCTTGCAGTAGAGAAACTGGAAACAGTTGTTTCAAGTGCAGGCAAAGCTGTTAATCCTTCATGGATTTTGCATCTCATGTTTAAGAAGGCCTTATGATGATGTAACTATTTTCTTATTTTTTCCAATAGTTTAACAACTTTATATTTGGCTCTGTAATGCAGTTAAGTGTGTATTATGTGAGCTAGATCCAGGACCCCCCCCCCCCCCCCCCGCCCCATTGATATAGCTAATCGTCCCAGGGACGTTTACGGACGCCTCCCTCCTTCCACACGGATTTAAAGGGCCACCCCACCACACAGGAAAGACCCACGGGGCCTGTTTTCCTCCTTCCTGTGCCGACCCTTGTTCAGCTCCCCTCCCAGTCCCGCTGCTCTAGCTGCGCTCCCTCTATCGTTTGCTTCAGCATCCGTGGGGCAATTCCTTCCTCCTCATTCTGCCTTCGAAGAGCGAGTAAAGGCTCTCCTCATGCCTTAACTCATCCAGATGAAGTTCAGAGTAAACTTACCGCGTTCCATTTTGGAATCCTGACACCGGTGGGGTGGGGTGGGGTGGGGTGGGTGGGGTGGGGTGGGGTGGGGTGTGTGGAGACTGAAAGGCCCCTCCCTCTGTCTGAGTCACCTTCGCGTCTGACCTTATGGTGTCCTTGTCCTGGAGACCGGTGCCGGGACCCCCTTTCCAGCATGACATGCAGCTCAGGTCTGAGTTCTTCCCGATGTGCACACCCCGGCGACCCCGGGCAGGTGCACTGAGGACGGCTGTGGGGGTTGGTCCCGTGAGCGCAAGGCCACGGTGCCTTCGGACTGGAACAGAACAGGCCGCCTGACCTTCAGCCCGAAGCTGCTCCCCTTCCTCTAAAGGGTCTTTGGTGTGTTCTAGACAAATACAACGACTTCATCGAGGCCAATCGCATTGAAGACTCGAGGGAGCGATTGAAAACGCTGCGGAAACTGGTAAGGAGAGACGCTGTCGGGCCAAAGGCAGACTGGACTGGGAGAGCACCGAGGCCCCAGGAGGCCCGGAGTCCAGTGCCACCAACTCGCGCTGTGACCTTGGGAGGCCCTTCCCCACTCAAGGCCTCAGTTTCTCCATCTCTACCGGGGTGGGGGGGGGGCAGTGTTGGGTGGATTCCAGGGCTCCTGAGGTATGGCAGTGGGAGCCCCTTTGGGGCGTGAGGGACCAGGGAGGCCATGACAGTCTGGTCCCATGCCTCTTCTCTCTCCTGCCCAGATCAGGGACCTCCCAGGACACTACTATGAGACACTGAAATTCCTCGTGGGCCATCTGAAGACCATCGCTGACCACTCGGAGAAAAACAAGGTGGGGGGGCTCCAGTGTGGCGGGGGGTCGGGGGGGAAGCATGCCTGGGTCTCCTCGCATATTCTGATCCTCTCAAGCCACGCCTCCCACCAGTGCTTCTCCCTCGGAACTGTCCCCTGTGGCTGATGAAAATCCATCCTCCCTGCTGGCCCCTCGCTCTGCCCTCTGCGGGCCAGGGCTGAGAACGAAAACTAGTTTCCCTCTGCCCCTCTCTGGCCCGGCCGGCGTGGCTCAGTGGTTGAGCATCGGCCTAGGAACCAGGAGGTCACGACGGTTCGATTCCCGGTCAGGGCACCTGCCTGGGTTGCAGGCTCCATCCCCCGTGTGGGGTGAGCATGAAGCAGCTGATCAATGATCCTCTCTCATCATGGATGTTTCTATCTCTCTCTCCCTCTCCTTTCCTCTCTGAAATCAATATAAATATATTTTAAAAAAGAAAGAAGAGAAAACCCATCCTCTGATTTAGCTGGAATTCCTTGCACTGCTTTTTCCAAATCACGCCTCGTACTATCTTCTGGTTCTGCAGCGGGGAAAATGCGGGGAGCTATAGGGTTTCTCTCAGTCCTAAGACAGCCTGGGAACTCCAGGGGGTCCCCACTCCAGGATCCCCCGTTGCCAGCACAGTGTGGTGTGCAGGTTGGGTGCTGCCCCTGGCTGCTAGACCTGAGAGGGAGGGGGCTGAACCCTGGCGTGTGCTCTATGTACCAGGCACCTCCATGCCCACGCCAGGATACGTAAAGCCCCTAAGCCAGGGACAGCTCAGGGACGGGCTCGAGGGGCCCAGAGTGAGGGAGACCTGGGGGACTGGAGTCAGGCTCCTAGGGTTATTGATACTGACCTGCTCCCCCCACTGCCCAGATGGAGCCCCGGAACCTGGCCCTGGTCTTCGGGCCGACGCTGGTGAGGACGTCGGAGGACAACATGGCCGACATGGTGACGCACATGCCTGACCGATACAAGATCGTGGAGACGCTGATCCAGCATGTAAGTGGCCACGGGCCCTGGGCACCTCGCTGCTGCTCGCCGGGTGGGTGTGCACAGGGACGGTTGAGGCAGCTTAAGAAAACACTGCTGGGGTGGGGAATGCCCTTCAAGGCCAAACAGGAATGGATCCTGGAATCCCTACCGTCGGGGATTCCCCAGCAGAAGAAACAGGAGGCCCCTGAGTTTCCAAGATGTGTGTGAGGGTCAGAGGGAGGAGGAAGGTCAGGGAAGGTCAGGAAGGTTGGAGAGCAGAGGGGTGAGTGCAGGGGCACCTTCAGAAGCGCCCGCCCTGGAGAGACGGAGAGGCGTCCTTGCATAAACCTGCAGACCGGGCAGGGTGCAGGGTGCAGGGTGCAGGGTGCAGGGTGCAGAGGCGGAGGAAATGTGATGCCGCGGGTGGGGCGGAGGCGGATGGGGCAGGGAAGGCATGGTCTGAGGCGGGCCCTGCACTCCTGCTGTTTATCTTGGGCTGGTCACCTCCCTCCTCTCGGCTGGGCTGCCTGGAGGCCCCGAGGCCTGTTTCTAAGGGTTCTTGTTATTGTCCACGGAGGATGAGCGCGAGAGTGGCCAGCAGAGGGCCCAGGAGGCCTTCACCTTCCAGAGCCAGACCCAGGGCAGCAGTGCCCCCTCCTGGGCACGCAAGCATTTTTTTATGAACCCTCTCAGATCTCCATTTCCAAATGTTGGTATGGCCTGGGGTCCAGCTAGGACCCCCCCCTCCCCCCCTCCAGGAGAAATAAGATTGGCCGCTTATCAGGGGGAGGGGAGCCTTAGCCTCCCCCACCTCACACGGACTTGAGGGAAGGGAAGCCATCTCGTGTTACCCCCATTTTACAGATGAGGAAATCGGACTGGAGCTCAGAGAGGTAAAGTGACTTGCTCAGGCCGCACAGCTAATAAATGGCAGCCGGTGCTTTTCTCCGCACCTACGGGGAGGGCAGATTCCTCAGCCTGTCCCAGCGCGAGGAAGGCTGGCGAGGGTAAGGCAGCGGGGCCCACTTTGGTCTTGCTGACTGGCCTTGCCTGTTGGTTTCTTTCTCGCCTTCACTGTGTGGTCAGGGTTCTGAGCCGTGAGAGGGAGCATTGTCGCCTGTTCTCACCCTAAAATTGGGACCACTGGCCTGGAGGCCTGGCCCAGAGCTGTCAGGGAGGCAGCGCCACCAGGTAGCATCAGAGATCCTGATGAGGCCTTGGTCTGGGGAAGCTTATCTCCCTTGGAAAAGCTCAGCTCTCCAGCCCAACAGGGAGCCCCCTGGAGCCCCATGAGTCTGTGCTTGGCCGGGTTGGGGGGGCGGGCAGTAGCAAAGAGAGAGAGGCTGGTCCCATGGTTCCTGGACAAGTTCCTAGAAACTTGAGGCCTGTGATGAGCTGGGGTGTCAGGAACAACAGCCTCTGGGGAGAAAGGAGGCCCCAGATGTGTCCACTTCCTCTCCCCCAGAGCCGTGCGGGGAGTCCCCACCAAGAGCAGCCCCTCCTCTGGGCAGGGTGAGGGAGGTAAGGCTTATCGGTCTCCTTCCTAGGTGTATTCCCGGCACCAGGCCCAGTGCCGGCACAGCGTGAACACGCAGTGTTTGTTGAATGAATGAATGAATTGCTGCTGAGGTTATGCCAGTCTGGGCTTTACCACCCGGGGATTCATTCCTGGAAGCTGAGCTGGTGACCCTCCATTTTCTGCCTCCTTGGCATTTGGACATAATCAGCCCCGGATGGTTGTGAGGGAATGAGCTACCCCCTCTTCAGGCCCTTTAGCCACCCCCAGGTTTACAGGGGTCTGCCTAGCCCAGAGGCTCTATGGCGAGGGGTCAGTGTGGTCAGGAGCCCAGGCAGGGGTTGGACTTGTGGCAGAGACTCCCCTGGCCAGGCCATGGACAGTTGGAGTTAGTGGGTGACGTGACCTCCTGCTGGGAGTTCTAGCCACAGCCATGAGCTGCCCCCCCCCTAATCCCCCCCGGCAACCAGGGACTCCTGTCAGCTGTGGAATCCATGGGCAGCAATACAGACCTCGTCCAGGCATCTGTTCAGTTATCACTCAGCACACATGGCTATACCTACTATGCGTACACTGGCATCTGTTCAGTTATCACTGAGCACACACGGCTATACCTACTATGGGTACACTGGCATTTGTTCAGTTATCACTCAGCACACATGGCGATACCTACTATGGGTACACTGGCATCTGTTCAGTTATCACTCAGCACACATGGCTATACCTACTATGCGTACACTGACATCTGTTCAGTTATCACTCAGCACACATGGCGATACCTACTATGCGTCCACTGGCATCTGTTCAGTTATCACTGAGCACACATGGCTATACCTACTATGCGTACACTGGCATTCCTCAACCTGGCACTAGTGACCTTTAAGGCCAGGTCACTCATTGATCACCCCACACCAGGGATCGAGCCCGCAGCCTGGGCATGTGCCCTGACCGGGAATCACACCGTGACCTCCTGGTTCATAGGTCGACCTCAACCACTGAGCCACGCCGGCCAGGCTGCAATACAAAAGTTATTGTAACTTTTGTACTTTTAGGACTTATTTCTGTTATGCAATCTTTTTCTGTTAACCTCATTTTCATCTTATTTCCTTTTTTGGTCTGTCCTACCTTGCTTTGGCTGGGTTGATTTTTATTTTCCTGATATTAAAATCATACAATTTAGCCCTGACCGGTTTGGCTCA
Source organism: Myotis myotis (assembly GCF_014108235.1). Taxonomy (NCBI): domain Eukaryota; kingdom Metazoa; phylum Chordata; class Mammalia; order Chiroptera; family Vespertilionidae; genus Myotis; species Myotis myotis. Next base: position 9,229,036 of record NW_023416321.1, on the reverse strand, counting down.
GTGGATGGAGCGTCGGCCTGTGGACTGAAGGGTCCCGGGTTCGATTTTTATTTTCCTGATATTAAAATCATACAATTTAGCCCTGACCGGTTTGGCTCAGTGGATGGAGCGTCGGCCTGTGGACTGAAGGGTCCCGGGTTCGATTCTGGTCAAGGGCATGTATCTTGGTTGCGGGCACATCCCCGGTAGGAGGTATGCAGGAGGCAGCTGATCGATGTTTCTCTCTCATCGATGTTTCTGACTCTCTGTGAAAAATCAATAAAATATATTAAAAAAAAAACACACAACAAAAAACAAAAAAAAACAAAAAATCATACAATTTATAAAATCCACATACTTATAAAGCCCATACTTACGTTTAGTTTTCACTATCAATTTCTAAACCTCATCAGTCTTCCGTGCCTTCCTTCCACCGCATCTAAAAGCCAAGCACTAGTGTCCTTTCACCTGTCACTGGTTCCTCCCTCTGACTTTGAATTCCAGATTGTCACGAACACACTTTGTTTGTGTGTGGGCATCATTCTTGGTTTGATAACAATGGACTTTTCTATGCTACTGCTTATTTGTAAGCAATCTGGTTTTGTTTTTTAGAAAACGTTTAGAGTTTTATCATTAAGATTCTCAAATTTGCCATAACCGGTTTGGCTCAGTGGATAGAGCGTCGGCCTGCGGACTGAAGGGTCCCGGGTTCGATTCCGGTCAAGGGCATGTACCTGGGTTGCGGGCACTTCCCCAGCGGGGGATGTGCGGGAGGCAGCTGATTGATGTTTCTAACTCTCTATCTCTCTCCCTTCCTCTCTGTAGAAAATCAATAAAATATATTAAAAAAAAAAAAAAAGATTCTCAAATTTCACAAAACATATCTGAGTGGAATTTATGGCTTCAATTTTTATCGTGTTTGGCTCTTATGAGAAACCTCTTGCCTGCCTGCCCCTCAGGGGACCTCCTAACACCTGCCAGGGCTCCCCCAATTGTAAGAGCGGAGCCCAGGGCTGGTGTGGGGCGCACTCGGCTCTAGTAGTCCTGGAGGCCTCCTCCCTGCAGTGTGCCCGGCCGGCCCTACCCGGCGCCGCTGCCCCTGCTTCTGGCTTGCAGTGGGGAGCCAGCCCTCGCGATGTGCGCTGGGCAGAGTTAGTGAGAGGCAGGCAGGGAGCAGCCTCCCTCAGCAGCTCTCCCTCAGCAGGGCATCATCTCCGCTCCGACCCGCTCTCACCCCGGCTGCACGCCCCTCCCACACCGGGGTCCAGTCTTTCCTTCCCCCAAGGGTTTCTCATAGTCTGTGGAGTCGGGTTCCAGAACCTATCAACCTCTGAGGCCTCTCTGGCAACCAGGCCAGCCTGGGGTTTGTTGAGAAGAGGGGGGCCCTTGCCTCTTGGTGCCCCCTCCTGTCCCATCCCGTCCGGCGCCTGAGTGGGTGCTCTGGACAGAGCAGGTTGGGAGCCCGTGTCTGCCCGTCTCCCTTCAGCCCCTTCCCACGCTGATTTCATCACTTCCTTTTGTCTCCTCTGCAGTCAGACTGGTTCTTCAGTGATGACGAGGACAAGGGAGAGAGAGTAAGTGGTGCAGAGGGCAGGCGGGGGGTTGGGGGGGACGGGGGGGGGGGTTCGGTCTGAGGTGGGCCCTCTTCCCAGGTTGGGGGCGGGGGAAGCAAGACTCCAGCAGGAGAAGGTCCCCGCCCTGTGGCACCCCTCTCTGAGGGAGGAAACATAGACCCTCTCCCCAGGAGCACCCACGCCGAGAGGAGACACATCCTTGCCTCCGGGAGTTCTCAGTCGGGGGCGAGGGGGCGGATACAGGCCTCCTCTAAAGAAACAGTGTCCTGTAGCAAAGGCAGACGCCCAGCTTTCCGTCTTATGCAGCGGGTGTGGCCTTAGGAAGGTCCAGGCTGGTGGGGGAGACACAGCTCCTGCCTTCAGCGGAGGGAGCAGCTCAGGACTCTGGGGCGCCAAGGTGCTGGGGAGGCACAAAACGGTCCAACGGAGACCTGCCCTCAAGGGTGCCTGCATCATGAGGGAGACAGCACTGCCCTGCCTGCGGAGCCAGTCTGTGGAGGAGACGTGCGCCCTGCCTCCAGGGGACCCCCTTCTGCAGGATCCAGGCTGGCCGTCTGAGGGCCTGGTGGCTGACCTCCTTCTGTTTGCAGACCCCTGTGGATGACAAGGAGCCGCAGTCAGTGCCCAACATCGAGTATCTCCTGCCCAACATTGGCAGGACAGTGCCCCCTGGCGACCCAGGTCCGGGTGAGTGCAGGGTCCTGGGAGGGGTGGGGGTGAGGGTGGGCCCTGCATCCCTGAGGGTCCCAGATGCCCGGCCAGACGCCCAGCTTCCCTGCTCCTGCCCCGCGGGGCCCTTCCCTCCCCCACCACTGAGAAGGGGCTGTGGCAGGGCTTCTCTCTCTGGGGAGGTCCAGCTTGCCTGTGCGCCCACCTCCTCATCTGCTCAGCGGCCCCCACCCCAGGGCTGGGGAGGAGTTTTGTTCACCCTCCTTCACTGGTTTCTTTCCTGAGCTTTTTATTCCTCATGGGCTGTGTCCTTCTGGGCATGTTTCTCTTTTTAATTTTTCTTCCTTTTCTCCTTGCACCCCTCCATCCCTCCTCCCTCTTCTCCCTCTGCTCTCCTCCCACACCCTGGATCCTGTTCCTTCTCTTCTCCCCCCCCCCCCCCCCTCCAGCGGACCTGTTGGAGATTTAAAGGGTACAGTGTGACGTCGCGGCCTCGGTCACTAACAGTGGCGGGTGATTATAAGAAGGCTGGGCAGGCACGAGGGGCAGGCGGGGATATCCGGGCTGTGAGGACCTCACCCTGACATGCCAGCTCCCCATGATTGCTAACAACCCCGTGCCAGTCCCCTCCCATCTGGAAGGCCCTTCTCAGGAGGAGGGAGGCACTTGATAGAGCCAGATCCTGTCCCCCTGGCCAGGAAGTCTGGGCACCGCATGGCTGCCCTGCCCGTGATCCCCATCCCAAGGCCTTCTCTCTATGCCCAGCCCGGCTACGTCTGGTGATCTGGGCAGGGGGAGGCTTGGCTGGGAGCAGGACCCAGCCTCTCCGGACACCAGTGACACCACCTTTCAGAAGCCTCTTATGGCTGTAGCTCCTGCCTCTTCAAGGACTGACTCTCTCTGCTTCTGAAACCAGAGCCCCTGGTCGCTCAGCCCGAGTCCTATTTGCAGGCCTCCGGCCATTCTCATAGGAGAGCAGCCACTAACTCCTCCCACCCTGGGAGTGACCTCACCTCGGTCCTTTGGTCCTGTCTCTGACAGGAGGTGTGTCACAGCACCCTTAGCTGCAAGAGGCAGGCTGGGGGAGGGCCCAGACGACGTGGGTGGGGATGGCAGAGGAGCCCTCGTCTCTTCTAGTCACCCGCTGCCGCTCCCTGCCCCGTGGTGTGTCGCTGTGTGGTCAGCACATCTGCTCTTCTCACCGTGTGCGGGGTGGGCTGGGGAGGAGGCCTCTAACCTGCTTGCCAGTGAGTGTGGATTAACTGCACTGCCCACTGCCCCTCGGGCCTGGGAGGGCATGCATCCGCTGCTCCCTGCCCGTTCTGGAGGAGACGCTGCAGGGCTTGGTTGTGGTTCCTTCTCCACCCCCGTCCTATTCCGGGAGCGGGACCCAAGCCCCACGGAGGTAATCATGACCTGACTCTCCGGTTATAAACGAGGCCCTCACGTCCGGACGGGGAACCCAGCAGGGCTCTAGCCCCCAGGCCACTCTGCCTCCTGTGTCTCACCCACTTCATGTCGGCCCTGCATTCGATCATTCATTCATTCACATGGTCCTCTCATGTCCTGCAGGTGGGGGGTGAGGGTGGGTGTCGGCACCCCCTCTCTGCACTGTGTGGCCTCCATTCTCCAGAGCATCTGTGATTTGCTGTGTCTCGCTGTTGTGGCTTCGTGGGCTGCATCTGGTACCGGGTGCTTCACAGTAACCGGGAGAGGAGGGGGAGAGGAGCGAGGCCCCCCAGAAGCCCCTCTTGCCCTTAACCCTGGGCACATGAGGCGTCAGTGGCTGGCAGCCTGGTGGCCCGTCCTGCCTCACAAGGAAGCGGTGACTGACATCCTGCTCTGCTCCATCCCTATCCCACTGGAACTGGCCTCAGAGGCCCCGGATGTCCCAGGCCCAGGGGGGTCTCGGGTTTCTGGACTCGCTGGTTTCCGAAGCCTTTGAAGAGGGAATCGTGTTCACACGTCTCAGCCTGCTCCTGCCCCATCCAACGTTCCTTTCCTTTCTGTTCTCACCCACAGATCCCACCACCTGTAGTTCAGCCAAGTCCAAGGTAAGTGCCAAGGCGGTTCTGAAGGCTTTCTCCCTGGACAGGGCAGCCCCGGGACCTTTCGGCCAAGGGAACTGGGAGGATTGCCAGTAGGCCCCGAGGAAAGCTGATGGTCACTGGGAAGGAAGACAGGAAACACGGATGTCCGAGAGACACTGAGAAGCGGCTCTCCTTGACCGTGCTTGGCGAGGCATCTGGTGCAGTGAAGGCTCTGGCTGGGAGGCAGTGTTGTCCAATGGTTAGAAGTCCTGGGTTTGAATTCTGGCTCCACCACTTGGTAGCTTCGGGGCACTGGGCAAGTTACTTAACCTCTTTCAGATCCTCTAATATTTATCCCCTTTAATGGAGTTAACAATCAATATGTCCCATATAACAATGTTTAAGGTCTTTGGAGAGCCCAAAGCAAGCAGAAGGAAGGAAATAATAAAGAGAAGAGCAGAAATCGATGAAATAGAAAACTATTGAGAAAAATCAATAAAATCAAAGCTGGTTCTTTGAACCAGACCTCACCGCCAGCTACTCGCCCACTCCAGCCTGCCCTCTGAGACAGAACCCGGCAGGCAAGGCTGCTGCCCCAGGCAGACCCTGCCCTGTGGTGAGAGTAGAGCTTGCTGGCCAGGGCGTGTCCTAGTCAGCTCAGGCTGCTGCACAGAACACCACAGCGGCTTAAGCAACAGGAACTCATTTTCTCGCAGTGCTGGAGGCTAGACCCAAAACCCAGCCGTTAGCATGGTCAGTTTCTGGTGAGAGCTCCTTCCTGGCTTGTAGGTGGCTGCCCCCTCCCAGTGTCCTCAGATGGCACAGACAGAGAGCAAGAGACTTCTGTGGCGTCTCTTCTTATAGGAGCACTAATGTCACCATAAGGGCCCCACCCTCATAGCCTCTTCTAAAGCTAGTCAGTGACATCAGTTAAATACTGGCTGGTTGAGCTGGGCTCATGTCTGTCTGGGTCTCTAAGTACTGGCTGGGTCCCAGTGAGCCCACGGTGCCTGACACAGAGCAGGTACTCACTATGCGTCAGATGAATGCCCTGGAAAGAAGACGGCTCTAGTCTGCAGAGGTCCCCTGTACCTTCTCCATAAAGCCTCCACCGGCATACCTCTGGCGATGGAGAGCTCATTCCATCACAGACTTCTGTGGCAGAGAACAAGGTCATTAGAGTAGCCTGAATCCACCCATTGCACCTGCTAGCCTCCTGGTTTCCCATAGCTTCTCCTGGACTGACCCCTTGACCTTCGGGTGAGTCTGCTGACCTCTGCATTCACTGGAAGTGACCATTCTGACCTCATTACTTCTGTAACTAGTTGGCATGAGAGGGTAATTTGGTCAGATGGTCCCCCAGGCCTCTCAAGTTTCTGAGAAAATGGCCAAGACAGAACGCGGCACTGGCCACCAGGTGCCTCAGTCGGATCATCGCAGTGCTGCCATGTTGCAGAACCCCAGGGGTGCCTTCTGGAGTCGTGCAGTGTGGGCAGCCGTGGCCCAGGACCACGTGCCCGTGAGTCCCGAATCCCTGACATGCACCGGCTTCCTTAGAACTAACTGATGTGAGAGGGAATGCATAGGACGCAGTGGCCACGCCGCCATCTGTGTCTCTACTCGTTGGTACACTGTGGCCTGTGAGGAGGTGTCCCAGGGCATGTCATTGCAGCCAGCAGGGGATCACTCCCAGCATCTGCTTCTGCAGGGCTTCCTATGCTGAGGGAACGCCACTCGCCCATTTGCTCATTCACTTAACATTTATTGTTTGTTGAGCACCTACTATGGGCCAGGCATCATGGGTGCAAGCACAAACAAGCCATGGACCTAGCCTGCTCTCAGAGAACTCAGCGTTTGATATAGATGATGCGGAAACAAAGCTATTCTGATGTGAAAAGAGCTGGCATAGATGTATCTTCAAAGGGCTATGGCAGGGATGGGGAACGGCCGGCCCACGGGCTGTATAAGGCCCAAAAAATCATCTGGTCTGGCCCTGCCACGGCATTCGGGGTGCCTTAATTAAATGTATGGCCAAGGATAGGCTAATTTTTAAGTTGATAATTTTATGATGTTATAGACACCCCAATGGTCCTTGGCAGAAGAAAGGTTCCCCACCCCTGGGCTAGGGGAACAGAGAAGGGATTTACCAGCTCAAAGGAAGGGCTGGGAGGTTGCTGCACGGAGGGTGCCCTGATTGCGCTGGGCCTAGTAGGAGGAGTAAGAACTCGTCCAGCAAATAGGGCACAGCTCCTATTTGGCAGTAGGGCTGGCCTTTGGATTGATCCGGGGTTAAGGGTTGCTGGCGTTGGGCGCTGGGGACAAGGCTGAAATGCACGCCAGTGAGGTGCGGCGGGAAAGGGAAGTGACCTTGAGCAGGTTGCCCTGGAGAGGCCTGTACGCACTGAGGCGGTGGAAAGGCTGGAGGGAGGGGGCTGGAAGCTGTGGTCCGAGAAAGGTCCCTGCCAGGAGCTGGTGCTTGTAGCCCAGGCCAGTCTGTGTGCACTGGGCTCAAACTGTCCAGTATCACTGACGGCTGAGAGACTATTGTCACCAGAGCTGAGTCTGAAAGGGTTTCTCTAGCGCTGCCTGTGGAGCATGGAACGGAAGTTGGGGGCGGGGAGGTGCCAGGCCAGCACCCAGCCCACAGGAAGGAGTTGAGAGTCTGGATTAAGACCGGAAGGGGTGCCACGAAGGCTTCAAGGTCGGGGGAGGGCGGCAGGGGTCCCCAGGGCGGACAGCCGTGCAGGGGACGGTGTGGGAGGCCTGCGGGGCTGGCATCCTGGTGGGCACGCGGAGGGCGCGGAGGCCTGCCGGGGGCGGGGTGAGAGGGCGGCGCTGGCGCGAGTCTGGGCACCCCCTGAACCCCGACCCGTCTCCCCGCAGGGCTCGTGGGCCCCCAAGAAGGAGCCTTACGCCCGGGAGATGCTGGCGATCTCCTTCATCTCGGCCGTCAACCGCAAGCGGAAGAAGCGGCGGGAGGCGCGCGGGCTGGGCAGCAGCACCGACGACGACTCGGAGCAGGAGGCGCACCAGCCGGGGGCGCTGCCGCCCGCGCCCGGCGCCCCGGACCCGCCAGAGGGCCCGCCGCCGGGCGCCGCCACCCAGGAGGGCCCCGCGGCGGCGCGGGAGGAGCGGCCGGCGGCCGACACGCGCTCCATCGTCTCGGGCTACTCCACGCTGTCCACCATGGACCGCAGCGTGTGCTCGGGCGCCGGCGGCAGGCGGCCGGGCGCCGGGGACGAGGCGGACGACGAGCGCAGCGAGCTGAGCCACGTGGAGACGGACACGGAGGGCGGCGCGGGGCCCGCGGGGCGCCTGGCGCGCCGGCCCTCGTTCACCTCGCACCACCTCATGCCCTGCGACACCCTGGCGCGCCGCCGCCTGGCCCGGACCCGCGCCGACGGCGAAGCGGGGGGCGCCGGGCGCGGGGGGGCCCGCGGCGCCGCGGACGCGCCCGGCTCCGCCTCGTCCAGCAGCCAGGAGTCGCTGCGCCCCCCGGCGGCCGCGGCGGGCACGGTGCTGGGCGCGCGGCCCTCGCGCCTGGAGGCCCTGCGGCTGCGCCTCCGCGGCACCGCCGACGACATGCTGGCCGTGCGGCTGCGGCGGCCGCTGTCGCCCGAGACGCGCCGGCGCCGGAGCAGCTGGCGCCGCCACACGGTGGTGGTGCAGAGCCCGCTGACCGACCTCAACTTCAACGAGTGGAAGGAGCTGGACGCGGGGGGCTCCCCGGCGCCCGCGGGCCCGCGCGCGCACAGCGACCACAAGGACTCGGGGCTCAGCAGCCTGGAGTCCACCAAGGCGCGCGCCCCGTCGTCCGCCGCCTCGCTGCCGCCCGCGCCCGGGGACCCGGGGGCCCTGCAGAGCCAGGCCCCGCGCCGCTCGGCCGCCGCCCGCCTCCACCCGTGTCTGTGACCCGCCCCGCCTGGGACTCGGCGCCCCTGGGGGAGCGGGCGTCCCCGCCGGTGCGCACCCCCTCCCCTGTTTCCCCGGGCGCTGCGGCCGCGTCTCCGGTCCGTGCGCCGGGATCGAGAGGGCGCGGGCGGAGTGTGGATGGGGGAGAAGGAAGAGGCTGCGGGGGGGCCGAGTCCCCTGGTAAATGGCAGGGTGTGCCCGTATGGGCCTCTCTGTGCCTGCACTTAAAGACCCTGTTGGCCATGGGGTGTGGATAGGGAACCCCGAGTCTCAGACTAAAGGAAAGACACTGGGTGATGCTGGTTCTTCCCTTCCCTCCTCTGGCCCCACCCCCACCCATTAGCTCCTAGCGAAGGGGGTGCGGGCGGGGGTGTCTGGGGAGAGGGGGTAAAGGTGCTGGTGTCCGTGGGAGGGGTGTCGTGTGTGTAGTCACTGTCCAAAGGTGTTTCCAGTAGCGACTTCTGCCGCCCCTGCTTCCTCTGTCTCCCCACCCCTGCAGGGCTCCTGCCCTTGGTACCCCCGGGATCCTTCCCCCTGATGCTTTTCAGAGCCAGAGAAGGGGGGCGGGGCCCCTCCACGGAGGCAGGACTCACTCTCACCAGGTATATTCTCCCACCAACCTTTTGGCAAACTCTGAATCACCCCCCTCCCCACCCCCACCCAACAGCGCTTTGACCATGGGGAGCTGTCCATTCCCCAGTTTGGGGTGGGTCCAGGGTCCCTCCCCTACTAGACCTCCCTTGCCTCTCTCTCTGTTCTTCCAGCTGTGCCTGCTTCTTCCACAACTCAGGCACACAGACCCCCACCTTCTGCCCTTTGGGGGTTAGTAAAACATCCCGTCTCTCCTCTCTCTCTCTCTCTCTCTCTCTCTCTCTCTCTCTCTCTCTCTCTCTCACACACACACACACACACACACACACACACACACACACACACTGATTTACGGGCTCTGAGCTGGGCTGGTCCTTCAGGATGGGCGAGACCCAGCCCCCTGTCCTCCTCCCTCCCATTGTAAATAGACCCGCCATCCCCAGGCCCCCCACACACGCCCTCACTCATTCCAGGGAAGCCCGCGCGGGGCGTGAACCCTACTGCCACGTCTGTCAGTCCTCTTGGTTTATGCAAAGATTTGCTGTAAAGTAGATTTCTCTCTCCTTCCTCCCCCCTTCCTTTTATTGTAAATATTGTCTCTAAATGTGTAACATATTATAAAGAATTTATAAGGATTTTTAAAGATGTTTTGCTCATTTAAAGAAGTGCTGTAACAGTGTTGGATAAGCCTCTGGCCCCACGTCCGCATGTCTCTTTTCACTGTGTCTTTGACACACCTACCTAGGCAACAACTAAGAGTTCCTGCTTCTGGAAAGTTCTGTCTTAAAAGTATAGTCTATATCTTGGAAATAAATGGCCTTCCTTGAGGCACAAGTCAGATGTCTCACTTGTTCTGGAGGGAGGAGAGGGCCAGAGGAGGTGGGGGAAGAGTGAGGGTTAGGGGGGCTGGGCCAGGGGGTGGCAGAGTGGAGGCAAAGCTCTTCCGCCTGGTAATTTTGTGGGTGTCTTGTTCTGGGAGACTAGAGTGAGTGGTGGCAGGGGCACAGAATACAGGACGGAAGGGCAGGTGACGCTCATTGCGCGGAGGTTTCCATGCCTCTAGAAATACAGAGTGCGGGTGTATTTTCCTTCTCAGGTCTGCCTGGACCTTCAGAATGGTCCAGAGGTGCTGCTATCACCGGACAAACAATGGGCCCATGCTGCCTGTCACTACTTGAGCCAATTAAGCAGAGACAGGGTTGAATCATTATGAGCGTTTATTCCAGTATTGCCGCAATATGGGAGGGCAGCAGGTTATCCACAAAAACCTCTCTGCAGCCACCATAAGCCAGCTGCTTATAAGTACAAAGAAAAGTAGGCAAAAGGGCGGTTTACAGATATGCAAAAGGACTAGGGGTCTCCAAAAGGCTTAGTGATATGCAAGGTCTGGGGTTAAGTGGGGAAATAGCTAAAGGGAGTGCCAAAATTAACAGGTGAGCAGGCTGGAGATTTGCAAAGGCCTGCAGGTGTGCACAAAGAGCTGGGAATCCTCAAAGGGCTGGTGATTCTGGTTTCTATAACAAATCTTTGCTCATCTTTCCATGATAATAGGCAGCTCCAAATGGAGAGGAAGGACTGCCTCTCCAGGTCAGCTCCAGCCAGGGTAGAAGTGCCCTCTTTAATCAGAATAAAACAATCCTGGTTAACAGAGCATGATTAATATTTCTTACAATACTAGCTGGTTCCCCAATATTCTATTTCTGCCCGCTTTCACTGCCAAGAAGACAGGAAGGAGGCTTGGACAAGGCGCAGGCCACTGATAGGGCCCATCCCAGCCAGCTGTCATCATAGGCACTCTAGGCCCTGACACTACCCCAAGAGGACATTACGGGTTCTGCCCACTGTCTTATTCACATGTGCAAACTCACAGCATGGTATGTTTTCCTTCTATGTCTTGGCTCTATACTTTTCCTTGCCAGCTTCCAGGCTGCCTTTGATGAGCCTAGTATTCCTATGTAAGAAAATCAGGTGACAATCATCAAAGATAACCAAGGGGTATAGTGAGGATTAGGGTTAGGGAAAGGGTTGTTACTGTTGTCAAGGGTCTAGTTCAGTGATGGCGAACCTATGACACGCGTGTCAGAGGTGACACGCGAACTCATTTTTTTGGTTGATTTTTCTTTGTTAAATGGCATTTAAATGTATAAAATAAATATCAAAAATTTAAGTCTTTGTTTAACTATGGTTGCAAAGATCAAAAAATTTCTATATGTGACACGGCACCAGAGTTAAGTTAGGGTTTTTCAAAATGCTGACACGCCGAGCTCAAAAGGTTCACCATCACTGGTCTAGTTCAAGGGTCAAGCGTCAAGAGTTAGAGTAAAAGGTCATGTGTCAAAGTTTCGTGATCAAGGGTTGAAGGTCTGGGGTCAAGTGTCAAAGTTCAGGGTTCAAGGGTCAGAGGTCAAAGGTCATGGGGTCTGATATCTAGGGTTATGCTGAGGGTTAGGGTTGTTAAGGGTCTAGGTCAAGGGTTAGGGTCAGGGGTCAAATTTCAGAGATCAAAGGCCAGGGCTCAAAGTTGGGGGGTCACAGGTTAAACACTGTTGAGGTCAAAGGTCAGCTGTCAAGGGTCAGGGATCAAAGGTCAATGTTCAGGAGTCAAGGGTCTGAGGTCTAGGGTTATGGTTAGGGTTGTCAACTTTTGGGATCAAGGGTCAAAGGTCAAGAGTAAAAGTCAATGTGTCAGATACCTAAGGTCAGGTGTCAAGGTCAGGGTGGTTAAGAGTCAAAGATCAATGGTTAAGGGTCAGAAGTCAAAGTGCATGGTGTCTAGGGCTAGTGCTAGGGGTTAGGGTTGCTAGGGTAGTTAAGTCTAGGTCGAGTGTCAAGGTTTAGGGTCAAAGGTCAGGGTTCAGGGGGTCAACATTCAGAGGTCAAAGGTCAGGGGTCAAGGTTTATCATTCGGGCGTCAAGGGCCAGGGGGCAAAGGTCAGCAGTCAGGGGGTCAAGTGTCAGGGTTCTAAGGTCTAGGGCAAGCATGTCAAGCTCGCGGCAGGCAGGCCGCATGTCCTGTTTAAATAAAGGAGGCATTGTCTAGGGCTGGTCTATTGGGGGTAGAGGAGTCCCAATAATACCCCAGGCTTCAGTGAAGCAGGAGAATGCCTAAGAGGGCAGCCTGAGGACCTTTAGAATGTGCTGGAACAGTGGTGCAGCCTTCAGAATTCCAGGCAAACCTAAAAGCCCATCAGGACACCTGGCCCCCTCAGTGGTGGGGCAGGCTGGCCTCTGCTATGATAACCTGGAAGGGTTCCGGCAGCTTTCTGGCTACAGGGTCAGGGTCAGGGTCAGGGCCCCCACCCAATCAGAACCAAGAATAAACCTCCTCTCAGGGGTCTTTCCATTTCGGAGGAGAATGGGGGAAGTGGAGCCGGCAGGCCTTTGAGGAGAAGGCGGAAATGCAACATGGTGGGGGCTGAAACTCGACCAGCAGACAGTGTTTCAAACCGTGGGTTCTGACCCATTGAAAGGTCATGAAATCAATTTAGTGGGTTGTGACTGAAATGTTTAGAATTTAACAGAAAACACCAGAGTGCACTGTCTTATGTCAGTGCTGTTTCACTAACTGTATGGGTGTGTGTGTGTACATGTCTGAGTCGTTGAGATGAGAAATGGGGACTATAGAGATAATCAGACCCTACTTCATTTGGGGGAGAAAGCATTGGGTTTTGGGTCAGGCAGAGCTGGATTCTGATCCTCAGTGCACCTTACTGGCCGTATGATGCTGAGACAGACATCTAACATCTCTGGCTCTGTCGCCCACGGGTGTCAGCAACGCCAGTAGCGACCTCACCGGTGGTGGTGAAGCAGCTTAGCCAAGAGATGTCCCTCTCCAGCCTCCTGGAGTTGGTCTCAGGCCCTTGGGGGCAGCAGCAGCCCCTGTGTGTTCCTGCCCCTCCTCCCCTGAGCCTTGCTTGTGGGGCAGTTGGCTCCCAGGGACCCCCCTCCTCTGCCCCACCCATCCCCGCACCTTCCAGGGTGACGCTGAGAAATGATGAGACAGCAGCCTGTAGGAAGGAGATCCAGGAGAGGAAAAAGAAACAAGTTTTATTTAAGCCCCAAACACTCGGCTAGAAAACCGAAAAAGGAGAGCAGGGAAGTGGGGAGAAGAAAAAGGACATTAAAAAAGAGAGACAGAGAAAACACAGCAACCCTTTTCCATTTAGAAATTGTCAAGTTACACTGACAGAGGTCACAGAATATCCACAGAAGCCATCACTGCTACACCAACACGGGCCCTACGGGGTGGACCGGGCAGGGTGTGGAGCCAGGGCTCGCCCCGGGGGGCCCACCTGGGACCCCTCTCCGAGCCCGAGGCTCCTAGGGAAACAGCATATTGTGGAAGGGGCGGGAGAGAGCCCCGTGTGAGTATCACAGCACGGTGGGCGGGGGCTGGGAGGGCCGGGTACAAGGGCCCCCCAGGCGGTTCAGTTTTCTCTTGGTCAAGCACACACGATGGACAGAGCAGCGAGGCGCATGCAGCTGGAGGGTGGGGGGAGGCATTGACGTGCTGTGGGCTTTGAGAGGCCAAGGGGGTGGGGGCTTGGGAGGGCGGCCAGAGCAAGTGGTGCAGGGATGATGGAACAGTTCATCACACAGGCACTTCCGCACGCCTGGGTCTACACACATTTGCACACTCCCACACAGGTCAACATGCACCTCCGTGTACACCCCTCTGTCCACGCATGTGGCCCACATACATACAGTCTCTTGCAGCTACACACATCTGCACACACACATCACACGCGCTCTCATATGCAAAGCTCTTCCACACCGACGTGCAGGTGGGCAAGTGCTGATGCCCAAGCAGGTTCCACGCGCCTACGTGCGCATACGGGGGCGGTAACCCACCCCTGTGCACACACGCTTCCCACCGCGCACGGGGAAGTGGATTTGTGCCGGTGTACACGGACACGCAGGCTGTGCACAATTCCACGCAAATGCCTCTCAGCCCGTAATGTGCAGGAGCCGAAGTGAAAGAAAGATGCGAATCCCGCTGGGCTCCACGTGAGCAGGTGGGGCGAGCCCAGGGTTCCCTCCCTCTGCCCCCTGGGGGATGGACACTTCCCCCCTGCCCCCGCTCCCCACAAAGGGACATTCAACTCAGGACAATGACGGTGGGGCACACATTCAGGTCACCGGGCTGAGGGTGGGAGGTGAGGGCAAGTGAAAAGTAGCAAGCGAGAGTCATGGAGTGGAGGGAGGAGGGGGCACCACTCCCCCCTCCCCTCCCAAGTCAGGGGTCTCTGTACAGCCAATCAAACCACACCATGTTACTGGACCACAGAAGCCAGGCCATGTGCCCACCCTCCGGCCCCCCTCCCCCGCCAAAACAGCGGCCAGGGAGAGAGTGCCGTGGTTTTCTTTTTTTTTTCTTTTTTAAATATTTATATATATTTATATTACGTATATTATATATATAATATGTAAATATATTTTTAAAACAATATAAAATGTTAAGACACTTCACTTAAATGTAAAGAGTTGCCTGCAATTAAAAGTAATTGCATCATTTATGAGGTCCTTTTTTTTTTTTTTTTTTCTATTTTCCAGGTTTTGTTTTTTTTAGGAGGGATTTTTTTTCCTCTTCTTTTGTTCTTTTTCAAAAAGGCTTACTTGCCTTTGTACAAAAATGATCCAAAGCTAGAAAACAAGAATGAATCAACAAAAAAAACCAAAAAACAAAAAAAAAGAGAAATGAAGAAACACAACCCAGTTTTCCCTCCCTCCCCAACCCTCAACAGCTCCCCCGGGAGGGGACCTTCCCACCAGGTCCCAGGGCCCAGAGGCGCTGCCTTCAGTGGCTCCTTCTTTCTGTGCTTCACTCAGGGAGACTCATCCCAGCCCTCCCTCCCCTGCGCGTACCCCACTTTGTGCTCCAAACAGTACACCCCTGCTCCCTGGGGCTGCACTCCATCCTCCTCCCCCTTCCCCACCCACAGAGTCTCCCTGTGGGCCCCTCACTCTGCCCTCTTCGGGGCCAGGCTGAGAACCAAAACTAGTTTCCCTCCGCCCCTCTCAGCACCTGGCCAAAAGCCAGGCGGGTGTCCGCAGGTGGGGGCCTGGCCTCCGGGACCCTCAAGGATCTCCCCAGTGGTCACGGCTCCCCATTGAAAGACCACGTTGTATCCCTTCCCTGAAAGCCCTCCGATCTCAAAGAGGATGGTTGAAGGTCAAGTCCCCCTACCCCTGGGGTCAGAGCCATCCTCCCAGCTCCTATCAGCCTCCTCTGTAATTCCCCCCATTTCCCTCACAACCAGACCCTTCCCACCCTCCAGGCCTCAACATCTAATCATCTAGGCCCTCCATTCCTGCCCACCCCGCCCCCTGAAATAAGTTAATGTCATTTAAAGTGCTAAATTAGGAAACTAAAAGTACCAAACACCCCTCCTGGGCTGCCGGCTTCCAAGGCAGTGTCTCCAGGGCCAGGCTGTCTGCTCCCCGCACCGTCCACAGCCAATCGTCCAAAGGGGCCCCTTCCTCCCCTTGGCGCAGGCCAGGTGGCCCCTCATCACAGGAAGGGAGTCCCAGGAAGCCAAGTCCTCTCCAAGGACACAGATTCAACAGCCCCATGTACCCCACACCCATCCTGAGGCCCCTCAAACTCTGAGGCCCCTCCAGTCCCAAAATCTTGACTCCAGGCCCACCAGGGAGCAAAGAAACAGCCTCGTTCAGAGTTCAGTCACTGCGGAGCTGGGACAGGCGGGGTGCCTCCAGGGCCGGAGTCTGCCTGCGTCCCACTTCCCAGCCTGACACGGGTTGGTCCAATGTCCAGCTTCCGGAGGAGGGGAGAGCCGGTGTCTTGCTGCTCCAAGTCTCCGGGGCCCAGAGCTTGTTTGGAGTGCTCTTAGGAAGTTGGGGGGAGGGGGGAAGAGGGGGGGGAGGACGGGGGAGGTGCAGGAACTTCAGGATGGACTTGGACAGAGGAGTGGACAAAGAGAAAAGGGAGGGAAGATGATAGGAAGTGGGCCATTTTAGAACAGGAAGTCAAAGGAAGGTGGTGTGTTTTGGTTCTCAGTTTTACTGTTTTGCTTTTTATTTAAAAAAAAGAACGATAATTAAAAGTGAATCGTTTTAAAAAAACACAAACCAAAAACACCAACAAGGGGTGGGGAGAGAGAGACGCGAGGAGGGCCGCCCCTGTGGCAACCCTCCCCAGGGTCTGAGGATGGAGTGGGGATGGGGGGGAGATGAAGGGAAGAGCAGGGAGATCCATGTCGGGGGTCAGGGAGGGGGCAGGCTGGGGTGGAGGTGCGAGGGGGCCTCTAAAAGGAGATGGAAGAATTCCTTGCCCCAAACGAAGTCAATACGGGGATAGAGGTTCTGGAAGCCGAGGGCTTTTCTGAGACTGGGCTTGAGGTCTCATTCGACCCGCTCGTCTCTCTAGACGGTTTAGTGGCCTGGAACACAAACAGGGGTCAGGGGTCAGAGAGAGGAAGGGAGAGCCTTCGTGCTGGCCCCCAGCTGAAGCTTTAAAATAGGAAAAAACCTCCACATATCCGAGAGAAAAGTAACTGCAGAAGGAAGGAACCATCTGAAGAAAGTGGTCCCTTTGAGACAGGGCGGGGGGTGGGGGCACAGCAGGGCAGAAGGGGGCACGGAGTTGGACCAAAGGGCCTGGGAACTGGGGTGGGAACACAGGTCCAAGGTTACTGATAGGAAAGAGAGAAGGTGGAACAGAGAGACCAGAGAAGCACAAGGGAGACGGCACCAGGGCCAGCAGAGAGGGACATGGGGCGGGGAAGAGGACAGGGGAGGGAGGAAGGAGAAATGAAACGTTAGCGGCCACGGGGTGCATGCCCTGGGAGCAGGGAGGGAGGAGGTGGGCTCGTAGTCCCAAAGGGCCGCAGCCTAGCCCGGGGCCCTGCCGACCTCAGCGGGAGGCTGATTCTAAGCAGAAGGTCTTGGGGTGGCATCTGGGGAGCGTGTCCTCCCCGGGAAACACTTCGCTAAAGAGCCTCCCCACCCCCACCCACCCACAAGGCGCTGGCTGCACGGAGCCTCACTCCCACCTGCTTCCTGTACAGCTGCTTCTGGGGCTTTGGGCTGGGCCTGGCGAGGAGGGCGCTCACTCCCCGGTATCATGTCCCGCACTCACCACTCAGCTCTGATAGTTAGAAACAGCCCAGCCCCTTCCCCGCCTCCAGCAACCCCTGCAGCTGTCCTGGAGGTTTGTATGGCTCCAGAGCCGCCTGCATCACCTCCACCTCCAGGAGAGGATGTGGGGCAAATGCCAAGTCCTGGGCCGGCTCCAGAATCCGCCTCCCGCGTGGGCTCCGGGGCCTGCATATTGGGCAGGCGCCCCAACTGAACCTGCTGTTCACTGGACTGAGGTCCACGGGGTCAGGGCTACGCGGCCGGGTTTTCTCCTGTCCCTCCTGGCCTTGCTCAGCTACCAGTGTGACAGCGTATTTACTGATAAAGAAGACAGAAAGGAAGAGGACTGGAAACAGCCGTGGCCCATAGCCAGAGACCTCCTGCCGGTTAGGTCTGCGCAGGCCAGTCTGTTTCCCACGACCTGTATTAGCAGCCAGCTGCCGGGTCAGCTCTCCCAGAGGCCTTGCCCGGGAAAGCCAGGCCGAGCCCCCGGCAGCCTGGAAGGGAAATGCGATCGCAGGCAGCCCGACCGCTGACAGCGAGCCCGCATTTGCTGCTGGTGGTCATGTCTCCCCCCTGCCCCCCCAATGAGCGCGTGATTCATCTGGGGTTTGCTCACCACACTGCAGGCTGCAGTCAACATTGCCCCCCACTCAAGGCAGGTTCCCCCTTGGGGTCTCCCACCCTCTCCTCTACTGTGGCCGCACATTCCTTACTCCAAGGGTTCCAGGCACTGGACCCTTCCGTTCACTCGGGCCTTTGCCAAGAGCCAGGTGCCAGGCATAGCCCCTTGATGGCAACCGAGAGCTCTCTGACTCCCTGTCACTTCCCCTGGGCTCCTGTCTGGCCCCATCCCCGCCCCTTTCCTATTTAAAGTTCTTTCTCCCGTGTCTCCTGCATCTCTTCACATCTCACCAAGTCCCGGGCCAGCTGTTTGATTCCCTCCTGGCTGTCCCCTTTGTTCTCAATTCATCTCTAGTTAAAAGCTTTTCTCTGTGCCTCCCCTTTAGCACTTATCAAAAGCCTCCATCTATGTCTATTCTGAGCTTTGGTCTTTAAAACACCTGCCTTCCCACTTGGGCCTCTACCTGGCCCTGCATTCACCCAAGTGATGTCCCCCCACCCCCCTCTCACAGCGCTGGGCAGAGTCACATGGATGGGATGCCCCCCCCATCCCCCCCACCAACCTCTCCTTCACGGAGACCCCTTACAGTTGCTCTGTGAGCCTTTGTCTGGTCAAGCTCTCTCAGGCCCTAGTCCCTCTCGGGAGACTGACCGGCTGCAGCAACAGCCACAACCCACTTCGTGAAGCGGAGGGAGCATATCCAGCTGTGCCCGTGACCTCGCCCTGCACCCTGCGCTGCTCAGAATTCTCAGGTGACACAGCTGCTGTCTCTGAAGGTTCCTGCCACTTGCATTTCCCCAGCCAGTCCGTCCCTGTTGCTCCCAATTATGCCCAAAGGAGCAGAGCTTTGTCAGGTGTTCGGCTCTCCGCTGGGGGAGGCCGGAACCCTTAGGCTGAACCCTGCACCCTCCTCTTCCTGTGGGACGCAGGCTAGTGGCCTCTCCATGCCCTCGCACGCTGACCGGTCCCTCCACGCTATGACGCGCAGATTCCCATACGGGCGTCGATCATCCTGATGCAGCAGACCCTGCTGGCCCTTCCTCCGGGACCATCCCCAGGGCCACCTACCCGCTGCCCACAGGCCCTTCTTCCTTCCTATTTGCCTGAACCAGGCACAGGGCTGTCAGGAGAGACGGGGCTTCTCGCAGCCCAAGCGGGGAGGGTCCTGAGAAATACTAGCATATGGCAGTTTCAAGCAATCCCTTCTCCTTGCCAGTGGCGGATGTAGGCAGGGCAATGAGACGAGAGGGGAGATCTGATGGGGGCTTCTGGGAAAGGTTCTCCTGCCCCTAAGAAGATCTGTGTCCTAGGGCCCCTGGAATGAAGGCAGCCCTGGGGGCAGGGCAGAATGCTGGGCCAACAGGACCCAAATAGAAAAGAAACCTGTTTCCTGACATTCTTGAGCTGCTGAATTCCCCAGCCCTGGCTCGTCCCTGCCTCCAGACTTCTGTCTTGTTACCGAATACCTTCCTCATTGTGTAAGCCATTTAGAATTGGAGTTTCTGTGACCTGCCGCTAAAAGCATTCCAACTGATACACGAGGCCCAAAGCTGCTCCCCAGTGCTCCAGGCGACAGTACCGAGGTCACTGGTGCCATCTCGCCCACGCTCCCCGCGACCCAGAGCTCCTGCTCCCGGACAAGGCAGGAGACTCCAGCATGAAGACAGGCAAACCCGGGTCCAAGTCCCAGCTCTGCCACCGCCTCGCGTGGGACCCTAAGCAGGGTCTCCCAGGGCTTTCAGGTGCTCACCTGCATGGCAGGGGAAACAGTCCCTGCAGCATCAGAGCAGGTGAGACGATGCCACACAGAGCACCAGGCCCCGTGTCTGTACTAAGGACGCAATACGTGGGAGCTGTGATTATTACGATATTTTAACATTTCAAGTCTGCTTTGTCTATTTCCCCCTGGATTGGGCCTGATACGCGGCAAATTCATCCACCCATTCATTCATTCATTCATTCACCTACCGGACAAATATTTACTGAGTGCCTACAGCAGTGGTTCTCAACCTGTGGGTCGCGACCCCTTTGGGGGTCGAACGACCCTTTCACAGGGGTCGCCTAAGACCATCGGAAAACTCATATATAATTACATATTGTTTTTGTGATTAATCACCATACTTTAATTATGTTCAATTTGTAACAATGGAAATACATCCTGCATATTAGATATTTACATGACGATTCATAACAGTAGCAAAATTACAGTTATGAAGTAGCAACGAAAATAATTTTATGGTTGGGGGTCACCACAACATGAGGAACTGTATTAAAGGGTCGCAGCATTAGGAAGGTTGAGAACCACTGGCCTACAGGGATTAGCAGTGACAAAGCAGATTGAGCACGTGTGTTTTAAGATATAAAGTTATGAGGATTAAATATGATACATAAACTAGGTACATGGAAGGTGTACTGACTACTAGTATTTTCTATCTGCCTCTCCATCCTCCCCCCCATCCAAGTCCTGCCCTGCTCTGTGCCCTGGTTGGCTGACACCCCCCCCCCTGCCCCCCGCTTTGCTGACTAGCTTCTGGTTGGGTTATGGCAGGATGGAGAGAGAAGGGGTGATGTTTCTTCTCCACTACCTCCCTCCTTGGGGTCATGTTGCAGCCCTGCCCTCCCTAACTACAGCCCTGCTGTCCAGTCTCACTGGGCTCCCTAAATTCTATGCCTTCTGCCTCCCCTCCCCCCAGGGCGGTCCAGCTTTCTGCTTTCACTAGTCCCTGGGTACCTCAACATCCCTGTGCTTTCCCTCATCCCTCTGGGTGGCCCCTTCATTACAGTCCATCCATGTGAGCCATCTGAGAGGATACAGCGGGTGCTCACAGCGCTCCCAGCCCTCGGAGAGGAGGGGCTGTCCACAGGGGCACCAAGACCGGGGTCCTTGCACCCCTGGGAACCTGGCCGCCGTGCCATCCCTGGATCTTGAGCACAAATCCAAGGGGTTTTTCTCAGCTGTGTCTCTGATTTCTGTGCAGCCTTGGGCACTGCTGCACCACCTCAGAACCCCCATTTCCCAGCCGTGAGGTGGGACTGACATTGGGATTCCTGGGTGCCGGTCCTGGCTCTGATCCACCTTGCTCTGCACCCCTGGGAAGTCCCTTTCCATATCTGAGCTGTCCCCTCAGCTGTAAAGGAGGCGGCTGGACTCACCCATTTCTAACCTCCTGCCTCTGAGCCTAGAACCTTCTTTATGTCCCAGCATCTGGACATTTCACAACCCCAACACCCAGAACAGGCCTGGCATCCGGGACCTGCTGAGAAATAGTCACGGAACCAAACAAGTGCCCTAACAGCCTCTCAACATTCTAGGCCCAGGGGCCACCCTGCACCTCTGGGCCAGCCACCCGGGCACCCGGGACCACAGGGCAGAAACACCCACGGTGAGGTCAACTCTGTGCCCACGGCTGCGAATCAAATCTGAAAGAGGGTGAAACACCCCTGCCGCTCCTTCCCATCTGGGGGTGAAGTCTCTCTCCTTCCACCCCTCCCCATCTGACGTCCACGGGAACACACTGAACCCCAAGCACCAGACTGAGCTGCAAGTGCAAGCTGGCTTCTCCCTCAGCTGGGCAATGGCTTGGGAGCTAAGAGGGAGGCTGAAAGGAGATTTGGGAGGTGGGGTCCCACAGAGCAGGAGGGACTGAGAGTGGTGAGAAGGCAGTGGAGAAGAGGGGAGTGGCAAAGATGAAGGGGCACCTAAGTCCCCCTCCCACACCCCAGGGCAGGCCAGGTCTTAGAAGGACCCGTCATTGGGGCTGGTGGGGACAGGAGTCTACTCGCTCCCCCTCCTGCGGAAGCAGCTGCGGAGAAGGCTCTCTCTGGCCCTGTGTGAGGGCTGGTGAGGGGAGAGGCCTGGCTGCGAGCCTAACTCGTAACCCAGATCCAGAGCCCTGGGATTAGGCAGAGGAGAGAGGAGATGGCTCAAGGGGCTGCTGGGGCGGTCCTGGCAGGGGGACCTCTCTGGGCATCGGGTGGGAAGGCGGTCACGGGGACAATGGCAGGAGGTGGCCAGCACACAGCACTGCGGGGCGGGGGCGGGGGACTGGATGGGGCCGAGGTCCTGTTCCCGTGGTGCCCACCTTACCTGCTGCTGGGCCTGGATCCTCATGTACTCGGCCCTCTGCTTGCCATGCTTGCCTTTGTCGGGGCTGCCGGCCTGGCCCTGGGCTGCCTTCAGCCTAGAGGCCCCTGGAGTCACCACCTTCATGGGCGGCACGCTGCCTCCGCCACTCTGCAGGAAGAAGAGCCGGGTCAGGTGTGGGGGGGGGGGGCATACAGGAACCCCAGGCACTAGGCGGGGTCTCTGGGGCTAGGACCTCTTCAGTGGGCCCTGGAGACCCCTCCAGGCTCCACACCCCTGCCCAGGACTCAGGGCCACTCTCTGAGGCCAGGTCTAAGGCCTCCCTGAGGAGAGGTGGCAGGGGTACCCGCTCGGTTCCTGACCACTCAGCTCCCCAGTGAGAACTCGGTGGTGGTTTCCTTGGAGAGCCCAGAGGCAGCTGGCAGCCCCTGGGGGAGCCACTTCTAATATAACACCCCCACTCCCAGCAAGGGGCACCATCCTGAGCCCAGGAGAACAGGCCTGAGATGGGGGAGTGGGGGGGTCTTTATAATGGCAAACAGAGCAGGATTGGCAGCCCCAGGCCCACATCTCCTCTCAATGGGAGGTTGGGGGTGCAGTCTCCCTAAGATGGACCAGTCCAGCCCCCTGAACCACTCGAGGTACCAGACCTGCCTGGAAGGGCCCTGGGAGTCCAGAGGCGCAGGCAGAGAACGACAGAGACAGAAAGAGTCACACAGGAGGGGCAGGGAGGGAGGGGAAAGAGTGAGAAAACTTTATTTGTTGGTTTACAGATACAGAGCAGAGGAGAGGCCCTGGTCCCTGCCAGGCCTGGATGGGCTGGTCCCTGGGGAGGCCAGCTTCCCAGCCTCCTCGGGCTCAGCCTGCAAACCCTGCCCGACGCCAGGCTCCCAGGAGGGTGGCAGGAGCTGAGAGAAGGCCAGTGGGAGAAGGGGGCTGTCTGGGTGCTCCTGCAGCCCCCAACTCCCTCCAGCTCTGAAGATGGAGAGACTGGAGCATTAAGGCAGGAGGGGAGAACAGGGGAGGAGGCAGCCACCTTGGGCCTGGGGGGCAGGGGTGGGAGGCTGCCAAGGGGCCTCTCGGAGGGGGCCGTGCCCATCTGGCTCAGCGTGGCTTCCAGCTCCTGGAGCGTCTCTTCCAGGCTGTCCATCCGCTGGGGGGTGGTACCCCTCACTGTGCCGCCGAGGCCAGCACCAGGCTGGCCCTCACACTGCCCGCTGCCAGGTGAGGCGGCGTGTCCAGAGTCCTTGGGGGTCTCCTCTGGGTGGTCTTCTCTGGTCTCAGCAGTGGAGGGCTCTTGAGTTCTGTCTGGGGCTGGTCCCCGAGAGCAGGGGACCCTGGCTCCTCCCTCTTCTGGACTGTAGCCCCCTGAGCCCTGTCTCTTCAGAGATGTCCCTGGCTTCTCGGGCACCCAGCTGCTGCTGGGCCTGGAAGCCTCGGCCACCACCTCTGGCAGGGCCCTCCCACTGCCAACCAGGGTCCGGGGTCTGGGGGTGGGGGTCGTTCTGGGACCGGGCTCCTCCAGCCTGGCCTCTGGTGGGGAGGGAGGGTCGGGGGCACACTCCGTCAAGATGATCCGGGGGATGCACAAGGCCCTGGCACCCGGGGCCGCCTGGGGGGAGAAGAAAGATGAGGGAGAATATGATCCCTGCAAACTAAACCACCAGAGCTGGGACGGGGGTGGGGGGGGGTGGTTAGATGATGGGTGAGCCCAGCCCCTTTCTTCCATAGTAGGGGAAACTGAGGCAGGGGAGGGGCCTGAGTGAACTCAGCAATTAGAGGCAAAGCTGGGACTAGGAATCAGGCCTCTTCCCACCACACCCTCCAGTCTCCTGCGTTCTGGCAGAGAAGTCAGTTTACCTAGAAGCACAGACACAAGCTGACTTCTCCTTGCCCATGCTGAGTCCTGGGAGCAGCTCTCCCAGGCACCCCCCTCAGTGTGCCCACCTGTGCAATGGGATAGCAACAGGAGGGGCGGGCGGAGAGTCAGTGAGCTGGCAGCCTGCACACAGCTGTTTGCTGGATTGAACTGAGTGACGGCCCAGCAGCCTGTGAGGGTGAAGACCAGATGTTGGCCTCCGGCCTCTGAGGGTTAGGCTCTCATCCTCATCACAGGCCAGAGACTCCTGGTCCCCCCACCCTCCACTTTCAGAACTTCACAAGGCGGGGGACGTGGGGGCGGGGGGAGCGGGGAGCTCGGCTGGACCAAGTCCCTCTGTTGCACACAGGCTCGGGCAAAGCTAGAGCACCTGCTTCTTTGTGAACATCCCTCGCTTTGGCTTTGGAGCGGCCACAGAGACCCCCCAAACGGAGTGAGCCCTGGTCTAACTCTGAGCACCAGTTTGGGGCCAGGCTCTGTCACCTACGCCTTCACCTTTCATCCCTACTGTAACCCACCAGATGGCTCTCACCGTCTTCACGAGGTAGAAACCAAGGGTGGGGAGGGTCATGTGACTCGCTCAAGGTCATTTACCCACGGCTAGTTAGTGGCAGCGCCAGGACTTGAACCCAGGTAGTCTGGCTCCAAGTCCAGTGCTCTTTCCACTAAAAGGAGCCACAGGGAACATTTGGGGCGGGGGCAGCAGGTTCCCCAGCCTCCCTCCCACCAGCCCTGCCACCGGCTTACCTGAAGACGGGGGTGCAGACTAGGAAGGCAGAGAGGGTGACCCATGCCTGCCCGGCTCCACTGCCCGACGGTGCCTCGGTGAGCCAGGCCCCAAAGGCCCGCGGAGGGGCTTTGCCCACTGGGCCCCTTCCGATTGGCTCTGAGCCAGAAGGGGCAGGGGCTGGGGGCCGCAGGCACAGCCCTCTGGGGGCAGCCCTCCCATAATGCTCATCCCTAGACGGCTCCTCGGACGGCTCTGTGTCCATCCTGCACCCAGCAGACAGCACTGCCCCCCATCTGGCGCCTGTCTGCTCCCCCTGGCCAGGGAGACAAAGCACCACCAGGCCTCAAGCCAGGCCAGAAATCAGGTGGTGGCCGGCACGGGGCCACGGTGGGCCAAGGAGAACCAGAGGAGGCAGGTGAGCCTGTGTGCACGGGAGGCTGCCCGCCCAGCCCAGCGTGGAGTGACTGAGCGGAGGGAGATTCCCAGTCCACCCGCCCAGGTTGCCCTCCCGAGGCACAGTCCCCGAGGGGTGCAGACAGCAAGTCCACCCCCAAGTTCCCAAGAACGAGTACAAAGGAAATAAGTGCAGGGGACAGCAGCAAGGACTGAAGTTAGAGAGAAAGGAGAACTTCCCAAATGCTGAAAGATACGGAGCCAGCAGCCAAGGAAGGGCATGGGTTTCTTCCATTCCAAGCTCCCTGACCAAGAGGGCAAGATGGGGCCATGGGCCTGAGAGGGGCTGAAATGAGCTCCCCCTGGGGAGTCCTGGCCCCAGTGCAAGGCACAGGTTCCTGTGGGAGAAATGAACCCCCGCCTGGCACAGGCAGCAGAGTAGGGGGGCAGGAGGCAGCAGAGTAGGGGGGCAGGAGGCAGCAGAGTAGAGGGCATGGTGGAGACTTAGACAAGGGCTCAGGACAAAGTCAGATTTTGAGTTGGACTTAAAGTCACCTAGTGAACAAGGTCCAAACTCCCAAGGACAAAACCCAGGCTGCAGGCCAGACCTAAACTCGGGCCACAGATTGGAACAAAATACCCAGACCCCCATGGGCCGACCCGAATGAAGCCTGTAAGAAAAAGCAGACCCGCCCTAACCGGCTTGGCTCAGTGGACAGAGCGTCGGCCTGCGGACTCAAGGGTCCCAGGTTCAATTCCGGTCAAAGGCATGTACCTTGGTTGCGGGCACATCAGTAGGGAGTGTGCAGCAGGCAGCTGATTGATGTTTCTCTCTCATCGATGTTTCTAACTCTCTATCCCTCTCCCTTCCTCTCTGTAAAAAAATCAATAAAATATATTTTAAAAAAAGAAAAGAAAAGAAAAAGCAGACCCAAGGGGCTACTGGCTGCCAGGCTGCTGGAGTCCCAGGGATGGAAGGAAGGGTTGTGCACCTGTACTTGGGGAGGGGGGCGGGGGGTCCAGGTGGGTGAGGCTGTGGCGGTGGTGGGGACGCAGGGATGTGACTGGCATCTTAGCAGGTTAGCGTGACAGGTGAAGAGAGGAAGCTGTGGAGGCACAGGCAGAAAGAGCGCCGTGAGAGGTGGGGGCAGCCTGTTACCTTCCATGTGGGGCCTGGGGCTGAGCCCCCGGGGGGCCCTGAGTCCTGGGGGGGCAGCAAGGTAGGGATCGGCTGGCGGCAGGGCGTGGGGGGGAGGGAAGCCACTGAGCTTCTCTCAAACACCTGGGGAGCAGAAAGTGGGGGACAGTTTGGAGGGGACGCACAGGGAGGACAATGGAGGTGCTGGTCTATGGCTCAGGCACCACAGGAAGGGAGGGCCTGGGCTGGCACTGGGATCCCAGCTTCACTCCTTGGCCCTTCACAATCGTCACTGGCCACTCTGCCCTCCCATTTGTCTCGTCTCCAGAAGCCCTGGGAATCCAGGGTCTGCGGCCACTCAGAGAGGGGGCCGGGAACACTGGAGTCTGAGTGACTTGGGATGGGTTCGAGGCACTTGGGTATTAAATGTTCAAAGAACATTCAAGGGTGGGGGTCTCAGAGCACAGGGGGGGTCTCAGGGCAGTTAGGGGTGGTTCACAAAGACTGAAATCAAAAACCTCGCCTGGCCGGTGTGGCTCAGTGGTTGAGCATTGACCCATGAACCAGGAGGTCACAGTTCGATTCCTGGTCAGGGCATATGCCCAGGTTTGGGGCTCATCCCCAGAAGAGGGTGTGCAGGAGGCAGCTGATCAATGATTCTCTCTCATCATTGATGTTTCCATCTCTCTCCCTCTCTCTTAAATCAATAAAAACATATAAAAATATTTTTTAAAAACCCAAACCTGCAGGGAGGGACTTTAGACCTGCCCGCCCCCCCCCCCCCCCCCCACACACACACACTTTACAATGGAGAGAAAAATCGAGGCAAGAAGAACAGGGTCCCAAACAGGCCGGCACCCAGCGGGAAGCCCAAGGGTCCAACCCCTGTCCTAGTCCGGCCACCTCGCCCCGGGGTCAGCTTGGCAGGGAAAGGGAGCCGGGTCTGGCGGACGACCCGGGGGGCCAGCCGCAGCCCTGACCCACCTCCAGCTCCGCGATGATGCGGTCCTCGTCGTCCTCGTCCTTGATGGCAGAGGCCATGATGGGTGGGGTGGAGGCCGGGCGGGCCACCTCGGACACCGTCCGGCGCAGCTTCACTTGGGGCTTTTGCACCTCCAGCTCCTCGGACTCGGCCTTCTGCAAGGCCCAGGCCCCGTCAAGCCCAGGCTCTGCCCGCCTCCAGCATCAGCTCCCCTCCTAAGCTCCATGGGCTCTCGACCATCTCCCACCTGCCCTGGCTCCTCGTCCTCCCAGGACGGCCCCTTCCCACGGGAAAGCCCAAGCCAGACGGAGTCCCCACTGGCCAGCTTCTTTCCTGCCACTTCCTCTGGGAGGGGGCCGCCCGGAGGATCCCTGGAGGGCCCCTCAGGCATCCCCCTAACTCAGCCCCTCACCCCCTGCCCCAGGTGGGGCAGTACCTTGATGAAAGTCGAGTCCTTCTTGCTGGTGACCACAACCTCTCCGGTGCGCGTGGTGGTCAGGCCGTGGGAGGACGGGAAGCTCCGGCGGGGAGGGGGCGGCGGGGGTGACTTGGAGGGCTTCTCCGTGCGATACCGGGGCACCGTCAGCTCATCTGCAGGCAGCCAAGGGGCTGGAGGTCAGGGGACCTGTGCCACCGCTGACTCCAAGGGGCTAGACCTTGCTTCCTCCTCCAAGGAGGAGGGGACAGGACACAGCCCCCCCCCCCTTACCTCCCCCTGCAACCCAGCCCCAAGCCCCGTCACTCCTCTAACTGCGCTCTCATCCCTCCATACTCCAAGCCGCGGAGCGCCCGGGAGCTTGTTAGAAATGCAGAAGCTGAGGCCCCACCAGAGCCGCCGGATCGGAAGCCAGATTCTGGCAGATCCTCAGGCGATGTCAGGTACACGTCGGAGTCTGAGAAATGCTGTTGTCCTTCACCTCTTTCCCCCCTGACCCTCACCCTGCCCTGGTCTGGACCTCTGTCCTTTTTCCATCAAAAGAGAACAATACCTATTGCAAGAGCCTGTCCCTGCCCACCAGGCCCTCCCCCTGATTTTTCTGGTGGTGGGGACTGTTTCCAGGGCCACGTGCAGAAGAGTCACTCACACCTGACCCTCCTCTGCCTGTGATCCTCCGTGGCTCCCCATTACCCAAAACCGCATCCCACCGCCCTGTCCCAGCACCCTCTGCACGTGCCGATCTTTCAGCCTCAGCTTGCCACTCCCTGGCCCGGGCCCCGCTGGACCCTCCAGGCGTGTACACACGCCGTTCCCTCTCCCTGGCGTGCCCGCGCTCACTGGCCAGGGAAGCACCTATGTGTTTTCAAGGCTCCAATGGAAAGGGCCCTCCCACGGGAAGCCCTTGCTGCCCTCCCAGGGCTCCTCTGGGACTGCTCCACACCAGAGCTCACCTCCACCACTGCATTTAGCACCACATCCTACTTCTGCTCTACACACCAGCCTGGGACAGATGACATGACCACACTGGGCTTAGTGCCCTCGTCTGTACAACGGGAATAACCACCATAACTGCCTCCTGGGGCCATTGCAAAATTATAAGAATTAATATATAGGAAGCGTTTGGGGCGGTTCTTGTCACATAGTAAGTGCCTGATAAACATCTATGTTAGTATCAGTCCTCCACTAAATTTTAAGCTCCTTAGAAGCAAGCATGTCTTAGTCCTTATTCCCAGCACCTAGCGCACAGTAAGTGCTCGACAAATGTGTGTGGCAGGAATGAATAAGTGAATGAGTGATGATTGCCATTTCTGGTTCAGATTTGTGCCTCCCCTCTGAGCTCACAGGCTGGGGTGGGGGGCCGGGAGCACTGGAACCATGTCTATATGGATCAGCGATGCACCCTATGTCAGCACAGCCTGGCTCAGGGCACGTGCTGGGTCTGCCTGGACTTGCTCCTCCTCCCTGCGTGGTCCCCTCAGCAGCACTCAGGCCAATGGGGAAAGCTCTGGATGGGTCCAGCTCTAACCCAGACTCTGCGCTTCCCTTCAGTAGCTGAGGGTCAGGCTGCTGATGTCCCAGCCCCTCCCTTCTCCAACAGCCTGATCACAAAGATTCTCTCTCCCCCGTGCTTCCGCCATCAACCTGAGAGCTTCTCAAGATGGGGCTTCCCTTCTCTGGGCTCCTCACCCGCCCCTATGTTCCCCCGTACCTGAGCCCCTCCTTCCACTGGGCTCCGTTCGGGGGGCTGCCTTCTGGCCGTGGGGGACCTTCGGGGGCTTGTGGTCAGGGGTGGGGGCCGGGCCTGGGTGGGCCTTGCTCGCACAGTCCAGGTCAGGGATGGCCTTCAGCAGCTCCGCCTGTGTCTCCTCCAGCAGCCGATTGATGTCCTTGGCACTATACTGGGTCAGGGCCGCCCGCTTCTCCTCCCAGTCCCGCTCAGCAGCCTTAAGAGGAGGGGGCAAGAGTCAGGACTACAGTGGCCGCCCGCTCCTGGGCCTTTGGGGCCTCAGCTCCTTCCCCCAGGCACACATGCAAGGAATGGTAAAGGAAGCCCCACATTTGGCCCAGCCCCCCGGAGACCTGGGAACTTCTTGAATATTACAAGCTTTCTCCATGAGTCTGGAATGCTACCTTCTTCATAGACTACTCTCTGGACATACTTAGACCTGTTTCGGGACATTCTCTTTTGTTTCATTGATCACACAGTCTATTCTTATGCTAATGCCACACCGCTTTAGCTATTATGGCTTTATAATATGTTTTTCTGACTAGTAGGCTTCTCAGACTTCCTCCTTCACCAGGAGGAATTAATCATGCCACGTCGGTACTTCCAGCTGAGGATGGTGGGAAGAACGTGTGAGCCCAGCTGACCCCCTATCCCGGGCCCAGTACCTCCACAGACACAGCCTTGTCCACGCTTCTCTTGCCAAGAGTGTCCAGGCCTTTGGTGGGGTTGCCCCCCTTGGGGGTGGAAGGGCCCCCCTCAGCTGGCCCACTCAGCTCATGGAGGTTTAGCGGAGGGCTGGGGGGTGGCATTTCAAAGTCCAAGCTCTTGTTGAAGTCAGTCTCGGCGGTCACCTTCTTAGGGGACTGATTCAGGAGGTTGTTGGGGGGTGGCCACACACCCTCGTCCACTTGCCTGGGGTCGGAAGAGTTAGAAGCAGCTGTGAGACCAGCAGGGGGGTGGGCCCACGGAAGGGAAGCCTGGCCTGAGGGAGGCGGGTGTAAGAAGGGCTCTGGGGTCTTGCAGGACAGAGGCAAGGGCCTGGGGAGGAGTGACTGCACCCAGCATTAGGGACAGACAAGCCTCGAACAAGTCGGAGTTGGGGTATAGCTCCAGCTGCACATCAGTGACCTTTAAAAGGGGAGTCCGGATAAGGGGTCAGGCTGATCTATCAATCTGGGCCCAGGGTGTGCCCCCGTGGGAAATCGGAGGTCAGAGGTCAGAGGCCAGGGGCAGAATGACCTTCGGATCTGGGCCAGCATGTCTGTGACCCCGCGGCAGCGCTTGAGCAGCCCATCCAGGCGCTGGGGCTCCTCCTTCAGGAACTTCACGGCCTCCACCTCCACGCGCAGCACTACCCGCATCTTGCTCTGTAGGCCTGGGAAGTGAGCTGAGGGCACCGGGAGGAGTGAGCTGAGGGGGGAGCAGCTCAGAGGAGTGGGGGGATGGGCAGCAGAAAGGGCAGTGCTGGGTGGGAGGGAGGGTGTGGGGGGTGCAGCGGGGACGCCCACCTGGACCACGTGCCACATCCACCGGCCCCCAGCTCACCCTTGAGCTCGGTCAGTGTCTCCCCGAGCTGTTTCAGCACCAGCGCCTTCTCCTCCAGCTCGGGGCCCGGCACCAGCCGGTGGTTGTGGGAGACATCCCTCTGGATCTTCTCCACCGACTTCTCCAGGTCACTGCAGCCACAGAGAGACCCTCTCAGCCCCTGCTGGCCCCAGCCCCGCCCCCTGACATCGGGCAGCTGGAAAGAAATCAGGCCACCAGTCAGATCAAAATGAAAAGCCATCCACCAGGCCACGTGCCCAAGCGAAATCGGAAATGCCAGACCTCGGAGGTGAGACCTCAGAAGAGCTCCCTGACGGGCCCCTGGATCTCCTTCTGAAGCTCCGGTCTTTAGCCACATCAGCTCACACCTCCCTCCCGATAACGCGCATCCTCCCATTCGCATTCTGCCAAGGAAGCAGCAGAGAACTTGGCGGCCTTGCAAAGCGCTAGCGGCAGCGACACGCGCCCCGAGGGGGTCTCTTTTCTTGCAAGGTGGCACTGCCGTGTCCACCTACCCTTCCTCAAATGATCCAGACACTCAGCCTCTTTCTTTGAGGACAAAACCTCTTTTGATTTTCAACGGGCTTATGCTGAGCCTGTGTCGTTTTAAACCCCACATCTTTCTAAAATGTAAATCAGACTCGGCCACCACCCCCTGCGTTGAACCTTAAATGGATCCCATCGTTCTGCGGCTAAACTCCAAACTCTTCAAGGCAGTCAAGAAGGGCATGAGGGTAAGTAGTTGAAAATTTGGCTCCAGAGTCAGACAGACCCAAATCCCAATCCCAGCTCTGCCCGCCCCCGCGGAGAGATCTTGGACAAGTTACCGACTCTCTCCAGGCCTCAGCCTCCTCATCCAAAAGATGGGGGTGGTAAGAGCGCCTTCCTCCTGGGGCCGCGGTAACGATTGAATAAGCTAATGCAGCCGGGGAAGGGATGGCGAGCGGTCAGGCCCTGGGGACTGCTCATTTTCCTTCCAGCCACATCTCTTGTTCCCGTCTCTCTTGCTTCTGTTTAGAACCGTCTGGAATTCCTCTGAGGTCCTTGCATGTGCTTTCCTCTCTGAGCTTGTTTTTGGTGCACCATTCCCGGAGGTCCTGCAGTACCGGGTCGATGCGTGGAGTGGACGGGGCAAGCTCCTATTCCATCTCCCTGCTCCAAAAATCCATGTAATATGCTTTCCTTGGATAGAGGATGTATCAGATATTAAACCGATACTACACTTGATCTTAGCCAAAAGGCCGAGAAGTGATCTCTGGGCTTTTTTTAATGCCATTTCCTCTGCTTAGAATATTCCATTCAAACACACACACACACACACACACACACACACACACACTCTCAGACACGTGTGCACATACACATATACATGTGACTAATACACTTGTTCTCAGGCCTCAATGGGAATCTGTCCTCTACTCCTTACACTTGAGGTTGGGGGTCTGCTTCCTGCTCCCCACCCCCCCCACCCCCAGCCTCTGGGGCTCCTGTTTGCTGGACTGTGCAGCGCCAGGCAGGCAGAGCCGTGCCTTCCAGAGTCGTAGCCGATGCCCAGCACCTGGCAGGGTGCCTGGAGCAGAAGAGCTTTCTAATAAATAATTGTGGGCTGAATGATTAAGTGAAAGAAAGAACTGTTGATCTCAGTGGGGCCTGCGAAAAGGACTAAAAAAAAAAAAAGAAAAAGAAAAAAGGAACAAGAAAGAAAGAACCGCCGCCCGGGCAGGTCACCTCAATTCTGTCCTCGAGTCACTGACACCCCTGACTCACGTGCGGCACTTCACATGCCTCCCTGACAAATCCCAGCGGTTGGATTTCAGCTCCACCGTCCAAGTGGAGACAATTTCTGAATCCCAGTTCTCCCACCCGGCAGATTTGCTCGCCCTCAAAGCTCTGTCATCAGCAAACCTGATCAGCATGCCTTCTCCATCTTCATCCAACTGGTGGGTAAAAGACAGGCCGCGCTGGCGCCCAGGATGAATTCTTGTGACCCAGCACGGCCAGGGAAAGCGCTGGCATGTCCCTAGCCCTTCTTATATGCCAGATGCACACTCAGCCCTCCCCTTTCGTTACCCGATTTCGGTGAGTTTGAACCTTTTTCATCTCATGGCGCACATACACTAATGACGGAAGTGCTGTGGTACACCAACAAATGTATGATTCTGCCGATCTGACAAAAAAATGGATAAAATTTTGATCCATTCACACCAGGTGGCTATTTTTGTGTTGGCTATGGTCATTTTTTTATTTGACAATCTAAGGGAAAAGACGTCAGCCCTCGCACTGAAGAGTCTCACATTCCATTCCCGGTCAAGTCATGTGTGGGAGGCAACCAATCAATGTGTCTCTCTCACATCAGTATGTCTCTCTCTCTCTCCCTCCCTCCCTCTCTTCCTCGCTCCCTCCTTCCCACTCTCTCTAAAAATCAATGGAAAAAATATCCTCAGGTGAGGATTAACAACAAAACAAAAGTAAGCCCGTGCCCCTGACTAAATAGTCAGGTATTGCATGTTTTAAAAATTCTTGCAGCACACTGGTTGAAAATTGCTGCCTTATTTAATTCTCACCACAAATCCTGTGAGTGGGACCCATGATTATGTCCAATCTACACATAGATCAACAGTAGCTTAGACACCAGACGACACTTCCTAGCCTCGCTGGCAGTTAGAAGTGGCCGTAGACTGAGGTTTAGCCGATGGCATACGAGTGAAAGGGGTACATGCTGTTTCCAGGCCTGGCTCACAAGAACCTCCCATGTAAGCTCTCCCGTGCTCTTTCCCCTTCACGTTGGCTGAAAGGCAATGACCCTGTGGGTGGTCTTGGAAGGCACATATTGAAGATGGCAAAACGTCCATTAGCCCGGGTCCCTGGGTGACTACATGAAGGAGGGCCATCCCCCTAACCCACCCGATACTTTCCAGGAGAAAGAAAGACACGTCTATTACTTTTGAACCATTATATGATTTCTTACAGCAGCTACCCTAACTAATCAATTAGCCACCTCAACTGATACTACTGGCTTTGGCATTTTTATTAAAAAGAGGCTCCGGGAGATTAAGTAACGTATCATACAGCTATTTTGTGGCAAAGCAGGACCTACTCATGTCTGACTTCAGCCATTCGGTTCCACTGCATCTCACTCCCACACTGGAGGACGCATAGTATTGGCCTTAACTTCCTGCAAGAGGCCAGGGCGAGAAGAAGGGGCAGAAGGGAGCCAAGGAAGAGCAAGTGTACAGGGATAAGGAAGGGCCTGGTCCACCTGATGCCTGGGGAGGCTCTGGGAGCTGGGCAGGGAGGGCCCTCATGGCCCAGCTGGAGCCACTGCAGGCCTGGTGTGCAGCGCAGCCAGGCACCACCCCAAAAAGGCAGGAACCCCCTTCAAAGCGGGTGGAGAAACCTGCCAGAAGCAATCTATCATCCCCCAAGCTCTCACAAGAGAGCGGTGTGAGTGACAGGTTTGCTAACAGGGCAGGGGGTAGTGAGTCTATGGGTTCCTGGAGAGCTGAGGACCAGACACTCATATGACAAAGGCTTAAATCCATCCTTTCTTTTCCTCTGCCTCTGTGCTTTTTTACTTCCTTTTATTTCCCTTTAATGTCTCAATAAAGGTGTGTGTGTTTTTTAATTCCAACCCAGCTCCTATGTGGTGAGGGAAAAGGGCAAGGAGAGAACAGAAAAGTCAGATAACAGAATTCTCTGGGTTGGGCAGCCCCCCGGTCTACTTGGAGGTTGCACCTGAGTTGTCACTAAGCTTTCACACCTGGAGTGATGGGGGGGCTGCAGCCAGCTTGTTTCCAAGTGGGATGACCCCTTATTTCATCTCAGCTCCAGGGGTGTGGGCCCCAGGCTGAGGGGCAGGGGGGCTTCTCAGGAGCCCCTTGCAAGAGGTACAATCAAATAGGACTTGGTGAGGACGCTGGGCTCCTCCGAGCAGCGTCTCCCAGCTCCCTGAGTCACTGTCCAGTTGAACCCATGCCCCCTCTGGAAAGAACTGCAAACATCTTAGTACTTGGCACCGATGAGGAAGCCACAGCACAGAGAAGGGCAGAAACGGCCCCGATCACACAGCCTCTCGGTGCTGGAGCAGGACCTCAGGTCCCCTTGTGCCCGGTGCCATCAGGAGGGAGGCCAGGGCAGGGCCTCTGTCTCTGACCAGGGAAGGCTGCAGGGGGTGGGGGTGGGGGGCTCACACAGTGGACCGGCAGCGAAAGGTAGCGTCTTCCTTCCACGGTGCCAGACAATCGAATCTTGGCCAGACAGCTATTTGCTAAATTTGGTTCAAAGACTGTCTTCTGTTAACTCTTCCACATCTAAGCATTTGGGGGTGGGGTGTTCTTTATTCCTCATTCCTTCTGAAAAAGCCAGATTTTTTCCTTGGCTATCCCTGGTCTCAGAGATTAGGGAATGGGGATGCTGGCAACTGTGGCTGGTCAGCGCCAAGATGACCAAGCTAGCAACACCTGCTCCTCCACCTGGATACTCTACCGGAGGGTCAGTTTACATGTCACAGGCCAGAATGAAAGCAGACAGACGGCGCAGTGAAATCAGGCAGCTGGCCACGTGAAAGCAAGGCTGCAGGCCACGGGGTATCCAGACTGTGGGCCATTAGGAAGAAAGACCATAGCAAAAGCAGGCATCAAGCCAGAAAAAAAAAGAACTCAGGCATTGCGCCAGATGGCCCAAGGTTTGTGGGTCACCGAGAAATCAGGCCACGCAGGAGAAGGAGAGCAGACTTCAGAACAGACCAACGTCATCTGTGATTCAGAAGGAAGGGAGGTTGCGCGCCACCCCGGCCTCACCCCCCGCCCCCCTCCCTCCGCCGCCAGGCCCAGCCTCACTTCAGCTGCTGGGTGATGAGCTCCTCGTCGTTGAGGTAGCGCAGCCGCTCCTCCTCCACCAGGGTGCGCTGTCGCTGCAGCGGGTCCTCGTGCCGCCGCGCCGCCTCCGACACGCGCATGCTCAGCTCCGCCTCTGTGCCCTTCAGCAGCGCGCGCAGCGACTCGAGGTTCTGCAGCTGTCAAGGCAGATGGACCGATGGACCGGGGTGGGAGGGGATGGAGGCGCGCATCAGGGAAAGGGCCAGGAAGAGGCAGGCAGAGGACAGCCCCAGGCCGGGCGGGCTCCGCAGCATAGGCGGCTGCTCGGCTGCGGCCGTGAGCAGCAGCGAAAGGCTGGGATGGAGGGGCGCGGCGTGGGAGGTGGGGGGTGGGGGGTGGGGGCTGGGGGGTGGAGGGCAGAAGCCGAGGGCTAAGTTCTGGAGGACAGAGGCAGGAGGAGAGAGGCATGGGGGGTAGTGGGGGAGGGGTGCTGAGTGGCCCAAGCAGAAGGTGCGGCTGCATGACTGTGGACGTGAGCAGCAGCGAAGGGGTGGGATGGTGGGGGGCGGAGGACAAGGTTACTGTGCTGGGTAAATACAGAGGCAAGGAGAACAGGGTATTTGGGGGACAAGGAGTGGCCCTATGTAGGGCCCTGCCGACCATGGCTGTGGCTTCGATGGGCTCAAGCACTGGGGTTTGATAGAGAGTTTCCATGGCTGGAACGGGTAGGCTAACTTAACCCTCGAACCCAGCTCTAAGGCCTAGTTGGGGCAATGGTGGGGGGGCGGGCGAGATCTTATCTGTTGCCCAGATGGCAACTCGCTGCCCCCCTCCAGCCTGTCTCTGCTCATTATTCTCACCTGACGAGCTCTAGGGCCCTCTGGAGGAGCGGGCACCGCGATGCCAGGCTCCTGGCTGGGGGGACCATCTGCCAAGCGGGGCAGGGTGGGGGAGGGAAAAGGGGGACTGGGGCGTCCCTGAGTACTAGCTGGCGGGGGGGCAGGAGGGCGGCTCCGTGGGATGGACGGGGGTTCCAGGAGTGCGGTAAGGATTCAGGGACGGGGAAGAAGGGCTCAGTGTCGGGGACACAGCCGAGGGATGGGCTTGGTCAGGGCACAGAGATTCAGCGAGGGGGCAGAACTCAAGGAAGGGGAAGGGGAGAAGCGTTCGGAGAGGGGCCCAGTGATCGGCAGGGACTCGATAGAGGGAGTAGGGGACGGGCCTGGACTTCCGGGGGGGAAAGTTTCCGCACAAGTGGGTGGGTTCAGACGGGGCGGGGCCCCGGAGGGGGCGGTACCTGGAGCTTCCGCAACTGCTGCAGCTGGCCGCGCAGGTCGCTGGTGCTGCTCTGCAGGCCGCGCAGGTGCAGCTGCATCTGCAAACGGCTGATGGCAGCGGGCTGCCCCGCGGGGGTGCTGCTGGCTGAGGGTGGGGGAGGGCCGGACACTGGGGTGGCCCCGCTGCTCCGGCTGCCGGACCCGCAGGCTGCAGAGGGGCCGTGCGGATGGGAGAACAAACCATGAGCTTGGAGGCGTTGAGGCCAGGTCGTCCCCCCACACACACAGTAGCGACAGAGGCACGTGGCTCTGACTCCCTGCCCCAGATGGTAGTCAGCCCTCCTGTGGGGCGTCAGGGCAAAAAGACTTCTTGGGCTAAGGTGACTACTCATTTTCCTTTCAAGTATTGTTTACAGATTGGTAATCTGAGGCTCGGAACGTTTAAGGGGAGGAGAGCAGGGTCACTCACGTGCTGAGGGCGTGGCTGCTCCATTGGAGCCTTCGATCTTCTCGCTGTGGCACAGGGAAAAGAGGGCCATCAGCGGGTCCAGGCTGGTCCCAGGCAGTCAAAGCTGGGTGAGACCTAACCATACTCTCCAGGCCCCAGATCTCAGGATGGAGCCCAGAGAAAGGAAGGGACTCACACCCAGAGTCACACGGAGAGTCACTGGCAGAGCTGAGCCCGGGGGCCCTGCTGCCCACGCTCCCTCCCTCTTGCCCCAGCTGCGGGCCCTGCCTGGTGCTGGGAGCAGCCTCACCTGGGCGTCTCGGGCTCCGAGCCTCGCAGCAGGGCGCTCTGCACCAGGCCTGTGAGGCTGGCAATCTGCTTCTCCATGGCCTCCATGCGCTCCCTGGGGAGGACGGTGGCTTTGAGCAAACCCTTGTTCAGGCATGGGGTCCCTTCTGAC
This sequence comes from Myotis myotis, assembly GCF_014108235.1. Taxonomy (NCBI): domain Eukaryota; kingdom Metazoa; phylum Chordata; class Mammalia; order Chiroptera; family Vespertilionidae; genus Myotis; species Myotis myotis. The sequence goes on along the minus strand of NW_023416321.1, from coordinate 9,191,641 downwards.
CATTGCTAAGATTAATAATTAGAGGAAATACCATTCCCTCCAGCCACCAGCACACAGACAATTCCAAGGGCCCTAACAACTAAGGATCAAGCCCCCCCCCCCCCATCCCCATATAACATTGGGAAGCCCGTCTCCATCCGACAGTCACCCCCTCCCTCCGCAGTCTCATCTCTCACCACTGGCTCCCTAATGGGCCCCACCCTTGCCTCTCAGTGCCTCCACACGTTCTCCCTTTGCCTGGAATGTCCTCCTCTCTAAATCCAGCCCAGAGCCCCCAGCTGCCTTGAGGAATCCCTGAACACCCTCCCACGGGAAGTGCACGCATTTTTAATGCATCTCCCCCACTAAACAGGGCAGAACCGGGTTTGCCCAACTTGGCATTGACAGTGTCCAGTGCACTGCCTGGCACACAGGCCACAAGAGAGCTGCGTGAATGCAAATCACTTCTCACCTCCCAGCAGCACTGCCCGGGGGCAGCGGGGGACAGACAGGTCAGTGCCCGTCACCTCCTCCAGCCCTGCATCCTTAGGAAGGAGCTGAGTGATGAGCACGAGTTCCCCCCAATCGGAGGCCACCTCACTGAATGGACCTCCTCCCCACCCCTACTTCTAACCAGCACCCCCTCCCTGGTGAACTTCAGCAGGCCCCGTGCTGGACAGCTCCGGGCTGCACATTCTGTTTGGGCAAGAAAGGCTCTAAGGATTGGAGCTGATGCAGCCTCGGTTTGGGGGTTAGGAAAACCAGCTCCGGGGACGAATGCAAGCCCAGGTCTCCGGAGGCCTTAGGGCCCCGTGTGCACCCCTAAGTGCTTATGGACAGAAGGAAAGTGGCCCGTCCGTCTCTCCATTGCCTACCCTGCCACAAGGTACTCCGGCGACCCCCCTACGACCCCAGGTCTACAGAGGACTCCAGGGTCTCAGAGACCAGAGCACCACCCTCCACAGACGCTGCAGTGCCCTCTCCACCACCCCCACGGCCTGAGACCTCGCCAGCTTCCCTTACCTGGTCTCTGCGTCCTTCGCTGGCACGGGCGGCCCGAACCCAACGAGCGGGCGCTCCCCGGGCCCGGGGAAGAGCTCGGGAGGGGGGACTCCGGCCGTCGAGGAGCCCCCGGCACTGCGGGCCTTGCCTCCCGGGCTCTCCGCGAAGACCGAGGAGGAGCCCGAGTCTTTGCGGAAGGACTGGCGAACCGGCGAGCCGCGGCTGGGCGGCCCCGAGTAGGGGCTGTGAGGCGGCGGGGGGCCTCCGGGGGGCGCGGCCACGTCGCTCAGCTTCTGCGGCGACGAGGGCGGCAGGCGGAAGCCGTAGCCGTCGCCGTAGAGGGGCCCGCCCGCCGCCTTGTACAGGGAGTCCTCCAGGTCGGACTGCAGCGCGGCGGCCGAGTAGGTGCTGAGCGAGCGCACCGAGCCGCGCTTGTAGAGGCCGCCGGCCCCCGGGTAGGCGAACGGGTCGGCGGCGGCCGCGGCCAGGCTCAGGCGCCCCTCGTGGAGCAGCCCGTAGGGGTCGGCGTAGAGGCCCTCCCCCTTCACCAGCATCATGCCCCCCGCCTTGCTCGCCAGGTCCTCGTCCGGCTTCACGTCTCGCCGCTCCAGGATGGCGCTGGGGCTGGGGCTGACGCCCTGGGCGGCGGGGGCGCCTCCCAGCCGCTCCGCCGCGTGGTGCACCGGGCTGCCCGCGTAGGAGGGCGGGCGCCCCCCGGCGTACGAGAGGCGCGAGCGCGACGGGGAGCCCGACGGCAGCCCCGACGGCAGCCCGGGCGGCGGCGAGCCGGAGGCCAGGTGCGGCGCGGGCGACAGGTTGTTGAGGCGCCGCGTGGGGGACGACTCCCTGGACGCGTACACCATCTCTCTCTGTGCGGAAGACAGTCCGGGACCCCACGGGGCTGGTCACGCAGGGGGTCCTTGCTTGGGGAGCCGGTATCTCCCCCCCCCCTCCGCGACTCTTGGGAAGTCCCTTCTGTTCTCTGCCTCCCCAGCTCCCAGATGGAGGGAGAAGTGGCACCCGCAGCCCTAGGGTGAGGGGTGGGGAGGCCCAGCGGGAAGGAGTGGTTCCTGGAAGGGTCGCCTAGGATAGCTGGAGGCCTGCTGGCGAAATCCTGAGCGGATGGAGGGGGGGGGGCAGGAACCCGGGAGAGGAGAGACCCCCACATGACCCCACAACTAATGGAGGCCCCTCTGCTTCAGTCTCTATGTTCCTTTCTCCAAAACTGGCCCTGGTCCCTGATGACAAGGGATTGAGCTCCTGGACCCCATCTGCCCAGCCCCCGCCCCCCATGCCCCGGGCACCCCCAGCCGTACCCGGAGGTCCCCGTTGGTGAGGTGTGAGCCGGGGAAGGCGGCGTAGAGCGGCTCCTTCCTATAGATCTTGATAATACTGCGGTCCTGGATGTCCCTGGAGGGCGGGAGGATCACAAGTCACCATCCCCCAGCTCTGCGTGGAGGAGGGGCGGCTACTCCAGGGAGAGGGGAGGGGGCTGGCGAGAGGGGCCAGGAGCCCAACCCCTTCCTAACCCCTGGCTCAGTGGCTCATCTGCCTCGCGCTACCTGCCACCCACCCACCCACCCACCCACCCCTCACACACACACCCAGCAGCCTCCCTCCCGTCACCTCCTGGGGCTCACAGCCCGTGTCAGGTTAGCTCAAGGCTGGGGGAGCGCACAGGGGATTCGGAGGGGAGGAGGTGGGGCTGAGAGCCGGGGAGGGGGCGGGGCGCAGAGAGGAAGGGCTGGCGCTGGGTCGGTCCCGGCTTAGCCCCCTGCTGGCTAAGGAATGGCCTTCGAAGTCAAGCCCGCCACCGAGAAGTACCGGGACGCCCACTCATTCCCGCCCCCCCCCCCACCGCCCCCGCCGGGGCCACGCCCACCGGACGTCCTCCAGCTCGTAGAAGACGTTGCGGGCCTCGTCTTTGATGAGGATGGCGGTGTTGGGCGACTTGAGCATGCCCATGGTGAGCTTCTGCGGGAACATGTGCGCGATGAGCGCGTGCAGCGTGTCCAGGCTGCTGACTTCATGCGTGATGTGCACGCGCCGAGTCTCTTCCCCAAACTGCAAGAAGAGCACCCCTGCGAAGGAGACGCTGTTAGTGCGGCCGCCACCGCCTCCACGCCGCCCGCCGGGAGAGCGAGGGGGGCCTTCGGGGGCCACGCCGGTCCCGCAGAGGCAGGGCCTGAGACCCGCCCCCGCCCCCGCCCCCACCCCGGGGTGCAGGTGCACCCAGGCGCTCCTCATGCTGCGGGCCTCCCCGGGCACCTCCTTGACCCCAGGCAGCTTGCAGCCTAGAGAAGGAAATGGAATTGGGGGCGAGAGCAGGTGGGACAGAAACTGGGGAGAGTCGTTGCTGATGGGGAGAGGGGTGAGAAGGGAGGGTGTGAAGGGGGGCTGCTGAAGAGGGCGAGTGAGAGGGCTAAAGGAGAGAGGGGGGGCAGGGGATGCTGAGGGGTGGGAGAGATGATGGAGGGGTGAGGGGAGAGAGCTGGAAGAGGGCTGGGAAGAGAAACCAAGGAGGGAGAGGCTCTGAGGGGAGGAGACCGCTGGGGTGGAGAGGCGGGAAGGGAGGCAGAGGCTTCTAGGAAGGTGGTTGAAGAGAGATGGATGGTCCAGGAGAAGAAGAGGGCTACAGGGCGAGCGGAGCGGAGGGAGGAGCCACGGGGCCGGGGGAGGATGGTCGGCAGGCGTACCTGGTGAGCGCAGCTTGCTCTGGCTGGCAGATCGGGAGAGGGGCAGGCTCTGTCGGAAGCGGTTCATCCTACTGAAGCCCAGAGGCAGCTCGGCCTCCGACATGGTCTCCAGCGACTCAGCTGAGGCGTAGGACAGCTTGGCTGCCTGGTCTGCCAGCCCTGGCTGGGCTCCCTGAGTGTGGCGTGAGCTGCGGGTCTGGAGGGGCAAGGCGGGTGAGAGGAATGGAGCGAGAGCCCTTCGCTCTGCCCGCTGCCCCCACCCAGGTGCGGGCACCCCCCCCCCCCCCCCCGCCCCAGCCCCTGCCAGCGACAGACACGCACAGGAAGGTCTCCTGGATCCCAGACTTGGCTGTGTGGCTGCAGGAGAGTTCCCCGCCTCCTGGGGCCTGGGCCTCCCTGGGACACCCAGCAGGGAAGGATGGGGCCAAGGACTGGGCACCCTGGGAAGCCACACAAGGAGCGGTCGGAGCAGGAGCCATGGGCACGCCTGCTATTTTAAGCTTCCAGAGAACAACAACACAAATTTGTCACCGAGGTGAGTGAGCAGCAGAATCGTTGAGCAAATTGGGGCATTAGTTCCAGACATTAATTAAGCTAAGCGGCGGGTTGGTGAGCGGCGAATTTATCCTTTGTGGAGTTCAGGGAGTTGGGTTGGGGCAGGAGGCAGGGCCCAAGGAGAAAGCAAAGAGAGCTAGGGACCCCAGGATCCCAGCTCAGGGGGGGCTGGGGTATGGGCCCTCACTGAGCTGCGCACAATGTCCACGGGTTTACTGGGAAAACCATCCCAACCCCCCAGGGCCAGTCGGACCCCAGTTTCAAACAGATGACCTGCCTATTACATGCAGTGTACATGCTAAGCCTTGTGTGATCCACGCACATACATGGCATAAGTGCTAGGCCTTAGCCCCTCCCTGCAAGGCACATGCTGCTGCACAGCCAACCAGCTAGCCTTCCCCAAACACCTCCCCTGGAACCCAGCATAGCAGCCTCTTGCCCCAAAGCTACAGCTGAAGGTAAGGTCTGGCCGGGGCTAGGGAAGGGTGTCACCCAGTGCCCATTCCCTTCCCACACCAGTTTGATTACTCTCTGTGGGGAACAAGTCACCCTGATTTCTATCGCACCTAAAGAACCTGCTTTTAGGGCTGTCACTCAACCACAGCTCCTGCCATTCTGCCTCAGCCCCTCCCCTCAAGCCTGGTCGTTGTCAGAAACTCATTTATTTAAGGGAGAAAGGTAATGAGTCAGATCTACACCATCCCATGTTATGTTGCATGATATATATATATGTGCTATATATACATATATTCTCAGGAAAAAATCATTTTGCCCAATTCTATTTTTCTATAAAATCAATTGCCCATTTTAAACAAAAACCACTCAAAACGATTAACACTGGTTATCTCGGGGTTGAGACAGCTTTCCCTGTGACGAGTTTTCGTGTCATCCTTGTGCTAACCTTCTCCGTGCCATTCACAATTTGAGTACCTGTGCTGCTGAAGTGAGCAGTCGCTTTTTACTTTGTACCTTTTCTGCTGGGTGAATTTTGCACAATCAGAATAATCATTTTTATAATTAAAAAAAAACACACACAGTGAAAGTACCTCTAAAAAGGAATCATTTATTCTCCTCCCCAACCCTCTTCTTCCCCAAATCCTGATTAACCCCTAATTAATCTCCATCTTCATATTAACTCAATTTAATGTTCCAATTGGATTAGCACTCTTGAAATGAGAGAGCATCTTCCTCTGATGGGCAATGTGCCCAGCTGTCCCCAAAGTGGCCTCAAGGGCTCCGGGGATGTGGAAGGACAAATATGGAGGCCTCAGGGGGCCTCAAGTACAATGCCTTACCCAGTGAGTGGGCATGGGTCTGGGGAGGAGGAAGGCAGTGTAGGAACTAGGGGGGAGGGGGATGCCTGTGCCAAGACTGTTCTGGGCTGACCACCAATGCCAGCCTGTGCCCTTCTCTCTCACCTCAGCCCTGAGGCAGTGTGGAGAACCATGTCTGGTCTGGTGGTCATGAGGTTGCCAGGCAACTGCAAGTTCAGTGTTTGCCAGGCTGGTGTGGATGAGGGGCTACAGAGTTCAGGCGGAATGAGCAGCTAGCAGGGATGAAGAACAAGGGATGGCCACGGTGGCTTGAGGCGGGGGGGGGGGGGGGGTGGGGCGCGCACTAGTGAGGTGCCAGTAAGAAGATGGAACAGGAGCTAGAATGAAGGGGATCCTAGAGACTGCTGGCTCCTGAAAAGGCAGGACCCTGCCCAGGAGAGCCTGGGAAAGAGATGCCCACATTCCCTGCCCCACCAGTTCCTCTCTCCATCCCGGCCCCAGGGGCACCTTTCTAGTCTCACAGCCCTTGTAGAAAACCCTCTTGAGAAGAGAGAAAGCCTGTTTGCACTTCTCTCCATCCCTAGGGTGAGAATAGGGCAGAGAAAAGAGGGAGATGGCAAGAAAACCAAGCAGGAATTCAAGAGAGCCTCCCAAAGGCAGGAAAGGGGCTCGGTGGGAAGCAGTGAGCACCTGTCACCGGAGATGTTCCGGGGAGCCCATGGCTCCTGGTCTGAGATCAGGTGGAGGGAACCCTGAGTGAGGCCGTCAGACTAGGATCTGAGGTTCCCGAACACTCTCCAGACTGGGGCAGAGTCATTTGGGAACTTTTTTTTCTTACTAATTTTTAAAATATATATATTTTTATTGGTTTCAGAGAGAAGGGAGAGGGAGAGAGATAGAAACATCAATAATGAGAGAGAGTCATTGATCAGCTGCCCCCTGTACCCCCCCCCCCACACACACACACACACACTGAGGATCGAGCCCACACTCTGGGTATATGCCCTGACCTCCTGGTTCATAGGTAGACGCTCAACCATGCTCAACCACTGAGCCACGCCAACTGGGCTGCTTATTGACTTGAGTGAGAGAGAGAGAGAGAGAGAGAGATCCACTTATTTATGCATTCATTGGTGGATTCTTGTATGCACCTTGGCATATTGAGACGACGCTCTAACCAACTGAGCTATCCGGCCAGGGCCCCATTTGGGAACTTTTTAAAAACACTTTTGAGGTCCCCGCATTCACTGAATCAGAATCTCTGAGGGTTGGGGCCTGGGGTTCAAGATTTTTTTTACAAGTTCCCAATGTGATTCTGATTTGGGAATCAAGCAGCGTCCATGCTTCTAATAGAGAATGAGGTGAGCGACCATGTAGGGCTCCCTCTGAGCCAGGCACTGTGCCTGTGACATGTAGTAACTCATTTCTTCTCTCTGCACAACAGCTCTATGATGCAGATGTTGTTGTGCCATTTTACAGAGGAGAAACCGAGGCCCAGGGGATTAGGTAACTTGCCTCAGGTCACCTGGCTAGGTAGTAGCAAACTGGAATTCACCACCAGGTGGTCTGGCTCTCGGATTAAACCACTACACGCTACTGTCCCCTCCAGAAAGGCCATGACTGACGCCATGGTTCTATTCCACGATTCTCTAATTCAAGGACGTCTTCTCTCTGGGAGAATGCATGCCAACAAGATGCTTGGAGCAAGACGACACTGGGGAGTCTGGGATGGATACTTCCCACCCCCTGTCATGATGCTTAGGACTTGAGGGGCTGGAGACTAGGACACAAGCATCAGTCTAACTGGGTTCAGCTCTGGGCCTGGGTGCCAGGAAAGATGGCGGAGGCACCCAAAGGGGCTCTCCCAGGGCCGCAGGATGCCCTTGGAGGGGCAGACAGCTCCTCGGCTTTTGACAGCCCAGTCTCTCCTGAGGAGGCAGGAAGGCACCCAGCCCTGAGCTCTGCCCTCCACATGGGCAACAGGTTTGGGGGTGTAGGACTGTGAGTCTCTTGCCTGGCACTGACCAGCTCCCCATCGTGGGAAGAAAGAACAGGATGAGGGGCCCATCGTAGTCACAGGCCTCCCTGGAAGATGGAGTTTCAGGATCTGAGTTCAGAGAACAGGCCCCTCCACAAGATGACGGGATCCAGGCCCAGCCTCAGAACCAGCAGGCCTGGCCTGGGAATCCCCACTCAGATCCCCCCCAGGGGTGGCCCAAATTCCAGCACTGGATCCACCAGCCCCTGGCAGGTGAACCCAGAGTCCCTCAAAGCAGCAGCCACAGCCTGCACCCCAAAGCCCTCCGCCCGCACCAGAAGGTCCCGTGCAGTCGCACACCCCTGCGCAAAGCGTGTGCAGGGAAGGGGAGGGTGGGAGGGCACATGCAGTTGTCATGGAAGCGGAAGCACCACACACTGACCTTGAAACTCCAGTAGTTTGGCTGCTGATGGAAATAAGAGAAGAGATGGTTATGATGGGATTGGGAGGACAGAGGGGCGCAGGGGTGGGTTAGAGACCTTTGGAACTCAGCACTCAGCCCTGGGACAGGGGCCCTCAACCCTCCCAGGAGCAGGGAGGAAGCTATGCCTGGGTACATCCCATTCTCTACTGAGACCCAGGCCGGCTCAGGGCCTGCCAGTGGGGAGGGGAGAACCCCTCCGACTGTTTACAAGCCGCGCACTCTCATCACAGTAACTGTCCTCAGAGAGGTACAGATGGGAAAAGGCGCCGATGGCCGTGGTGCAGGGAACCCAGGAGACCCTGACAGAGACGAACTGCAGCTGCAGGATCAACGAAGCGGCAGCTGCTTGTGGCAGGCCAGGGAAAACTTCCCAGAGGAGGTGGCATTTAAACTGGGTCTTGAAAAATGAGTAGCTCAGATTGGACAAAGGCATGCTGAGCAGAGGGGACAGCGTGGGCAAGTGCCCTGGGCCAGGCAAGAGAAGGGTGTGTTGAGGGAATAGTCCACTGCCCAGGCTGGCTGAGGCGCAGGGTCTGGGCAAGTAGCAGATTAGGATACAAAGAGGGGGCTGGGGCCAGATGAGTGGGCTTAAATGCTGAGCCAAATTATGTAGATGTAGCAGGTTGGATGCACGAAGGCATCTGAGTGAAGCACAGTGAGGTCAGAAGTGGACCCCAGGAGGGCTGATGGGGCAGGTAGTGGAGGGAGGCCTGGGACCAAGGCCAGGGCAGGGAGGCCTGTCAACATGATAGACCTGGATTCTAGAGGAAGGTGGACAGATGCCAGTCACCATACAGCCCTGGGCAATGGGTGGGAGCCACGGGCAACAGAGGGAGTTGGGGTCAGTGGGAGCAGGGGCAATCCCTGTGGCCGGATAGATGAAAGAGGAGGCTCCTTGAGCCTCTAAAAGGGATGGAGGCTCAGATTCCTCCTCATTCACAATAACCTGGGGTCGCCCTGCCTTCCCCGGAGGCCAGAAGGCCCCTTCAGATTGCTGAGGACAGGAAGGCGTGGCCGGGGGCCTGGCTGGTTCTTGGCAAAGCTGAAGGCACCCTGCTGGCCGGTGCCAGCCTCAGCAGGAAGACAAGAGGCAGCAGATGGCCTGGCCTTGGGGTGCCTGGCACCAGCAAACAAGATTCCCCAAGCCTCAGAGCCCCTGGCAGAGAGGAGGGACACTGCGGGCCCCCAGTGGGAGAAGAAAACAACATTAGGGCATCCTGGGCCATCTGAACGCTTTTAAGACAAAGAGGAGTTGGTCAGGGGCTGCGTGGAGGGGCCTTGCTGGAATGGAGGCTTGCCCTGAGTTAGACCTTTAGGGTGTGGGTGGGATAATGAGGTTCACTCTCCAGGGCCACCCCCATCTACCCCCATCTGAACCACAATCCCCAGCTCTCCTTTTGGCATTGGCTCCCAGAGATGCAAAAAATAGTAACATGGCAGGCAGGGGAGGGGGACAATGAAGTCTGTGCCCTAGCCAGTGCCTGGAACAATCTATGGACACATGCCACCCCCATCGGTGCCAGGGGATGCCCACAGGTGCTGAGGGGAGGCGCGGGGCTGGCGTGACAGGCTCTTGCCACAGCCGCCTGTGGCCTTGGGGAGGGGAGGGGTAGCAGAGAGAGTGGACACGTGGGGGCCAGCAGAGCCAGGCAGAGGGCATAGGAAGGTTTATGATGAGAGTCATGTCTGCAGCCCCAGGGATGATGGACGGCTCTGCAGAGAAGGCTGCTGTCCCTCGTCCACCACCACCATTACCCTGAGCACACAGGGCCCCCCACAGCGCCCGGCAACACGCAGGCCCCACGCTGAGCCCTTGCACAGACTCGAGAAGGACATCACCGCAAGCACATCCAGAGCAACAAAACACACCCCAAAAAGACACAAGCATCCCCCCATGGTCAGAAACAACCCCGGAAACAAGCAAACTCAGAGGCAGAGCTATTTGTTCGTACACCACCCCCACTCATTCACAAACGGGTACACTCCCACAGGACCCTGACTTGCTCACACACACTCCAGTCACAAACAGAGGCACCGGCACCATTCACACCCCCCACCCCCACCCCAATGTCCCCGACAGGGTCACAGAGCCCACTCACGTATGAATACAGACACACGCCAGATGCAGAAACACAGGAAGCAGTACCCACACATACAGAGGGAGTCTCATCCCTCCTCCCACCACCCCCCAATAGCGAGGTCAGGGGCCTCTGGCCACCTCAGCCACTGTCCCATGCCCATGATCCCAAACGTCATGTGTCAGGTGGGTGCACTCCTGATTCAAAAGAGGCAGAAGATGGGTCCCTCCATCCAGCCCCCAATGTCAGCACAGCCAATTCCGCGTGTGCCGATGGCTGGGGCCCACCTCGTGCCTCTCGGGGGTGACAGGGATGGGGCCTGTCCACAGCCACACTGGCTGTGCCCTCAACATGGGCCTACCTCGGGGTCCCAAGGCTAGGCACATCCATGGGGCAGGCAGACCTGCAAGAGAGGGGTTACAAGCTGGGGCCGGGGAAAGGACTGAGGGCATCGGGGTGCCGCAGGAAAAGTCCCACTAGAGGGTAGAGATGGGAGGGTTGCTTTGCTGGTGCTTAGTGAACTTGCAGTGAGGCTACCACCACCGTTCCGGGACTGTGGGCTCTGCCTGTAGAGCACGCTGAGTGGATCCTGCCCATCCTCCTCTGCAAAGTGGGAGGAATGAGCCTCTTCCACGTTGGCCCCATCAGGAATGAGACGGTCTCCTGGCAACTCAGGGTCCTCGGAGGGGGAACTTAGGGGAGGTCCTTGGGGATGCTCTGTCTCTTCCCAGGGTGTGAAACCCGTGGGACAGCCCTGGGTGACGGGGCAGAGGGCTCCTCCCCTGTTCACTAAAGCGGGGCTCCCCATCCAGCCTCCAGCACCCTTCACCTCCTCACCCTCTTCCTGGTTGTCTGTTGCTCCTGCTATGCCCATCACAGTGCCTGGTATATAGCAGACCCTCAACAGATATTTGACTATGAATTAATGCCGGGAGAATGGGACCAGCCCGCGGAAGGGGGGTGTGTCTCTGATCACTCTCATCCGGCACCACTCCCTCCATCTCCTGGGACCCGGCACCGCTCAGCCTCTGTGCCTTTCCCTAGGGCAGCGGTTCTCAACCTGTGGGTCACGACCTCTTTGGGGGTCGAACGACCCTTTCACAGGGGTCGCCTAAGACCATCGGAAAACACATATATAATTACATATTGTTTTTGTGATTCATCACTATGCTTTAATGGTGTTCAATTTGTAACAATGAAATTGGGGGTCACCACAACATGAGGAACTGTATTAAAGGGTCGAGGCATGAGGAAGGTTGAGAACCACTGATCTAGGGATTTCCCAGCACAAACCCCCTGGAAGGAGGGCAGAGGACAGGGAGGGCCCAGGAGAGGTGGGACTCCCCAGCCCAAGCCAAAACCTCCAATACCTCTAGTCAGGGAGGGGTCTCCCTCCCAGCAGACAGTGAGAAGGCAAAATAACAGGCTGAGTAGGGAGACCCTACCATGGCTAACAGAGTAGCAAAGACTCTTCCAGGCGCCAGGACGCTGTCAGCTGTTATCAGAGGGTAATGCAGAAGCCCTCCATCTCTCTCTAGGGACAAGGCTTTCAGAAACGGGGGAGGGGAGCTGCTCCAGGACCCAAGGGAGCAAGGCCAGGGAGTCCTCAAACTCCCCCGAGAGAAGAGAAAACAGCTTCTTCCCTCTGGGGGAGGGGGAGTTAACTCCCTCCCTCCCCCGCCCTGGGGTCCTTAGTGGGGTTCTTCCTGTTCCTGGCAGCTGCTCCCCTCTCCCCGGGGAGCCTGAGCCCAGCCAGAGGCTGAGGTCTTGCCCCTCCCCTGGGCAGATGCCCCCTGTCTGCTAGGTGAGTGCCTGACCCCTCCTTGACCTCGAGCCCCTACAACGCATCCTCAAGGGAGGGCAGGGCGGACAACCAGTAGGTCTCACCCCGGCTCCTCACTCCCTGGCCCGCTGCCCCGGCGCACACACCCACCTCTCAACTCCTTCCCGGGAGCACCGTCCGCGTCAACACCGACCCCTCGGCTGGGCCACAGAACGCGCCCTGCGGGCACCACCTCCCAACGCCGCGCACATGCACGACCCTCCCCTCGGTGCGCCCCCGACACTCATTTCCCAGTTCTTCCCCGCAGAGTGTGTGTGTGTGTGTGTGTGTGTGTGTGTGTGTGTGTGTGTGTGCAGGGGGGCGGGGAGGGAGGCTGCTGCGGGACCTGCGCCGGGGGCGAGGTGCACCCCCGGAAGGTCATGACTTTCCGAGGTTGGGGGAGGGGGCGCCCACGGCATTTCGGGGTGGGGGCCCGGCCCACGCCGAAGGCTGTAAACCCGGTGGGGGAGGGAAGGGGGCGTTTCTCAGGGAGCTGGAACCGCAACGGCCTCCGCAACCCCACCCCCGACGGCGCCTCGCCGCCGCGGAGCGCCCCCCCCCCATCTCCGTGTCCCCGCTCCCCGCATTGCCCGAGGCGGCGACCCCGACACCCGCAGCCGCTCCGCTCCCCTTACCTGCGGCCACAGGTGCCTGCGCCGGGGCCCCCGGCCCCAGGTTCCGCGTCGGGCGGGGGAGGGAGGGCGGCCCCTGCTCCCACCCGCCCGGGCTCTCCCCTCCCCCGGCCACCTCCGCAGCCGCCGCCGCCGCCGCCGGTGCCCTTTGCTGCAATGCGAGAGCCGCCGCCGCGGAGCGGGCCCGGGCCCCGGTCGCCTCGGTAACCACGACTCCACCTGGCGCGGCGCGGCGCGGGGCCGCGCACATCCTCTCCGGCCCCCTCCCCGCGCGGCCCCGCGGGCGCAGCCCCGCCAGGAGCCGCGGAGCCGCGGAGGGTAGTGGCTGCGCTGCGGTCACCCGATACTCCGGCCCGCCGCCCGGGACTCGGGTTGCAGGAGGGGGAGGGAGGTCGGCCAGCCCGGTGGAAGCGGGGGGAGGGGCTGTGGTTTGAATCTCGCCTCGGCCCGGGCCCCAGGGTCCTCGCCAGGCCCCCACCCCACCCCCACAGGTCTGGGCCGGTGGGGGAGGAGAATGTCCTGACCCCCTGACCCGCCACCAGTGAGCTCACAGCCTCTCCCCCCAGTGCGCTTGCACCGCGGCCTTTGGTTCCACCAGGACTCAATTCCCAGCCAAGTCTGGGAGGCCTAGGATGCCTGCTGCCTTGATGGTTTCTGACCCTGCTCGGCTGTGGGACTGGCATTTGCTGAACTCTGGTCCTGCGCTTCACAAAAGGAGCCTCCGACTCCGCCATGGGGACTGCAGCCTCTGATATGCACTAAATATCAATGATGACAACATCCTGGGCACAGCTACTTCTCTCAGCGACTCCAAGGTTCTGGGGCGAGGTCCCTTCAAGCTCTCCTGCCTCCGTCAGAGGCAGAGGCTGGCAGGCCTAGAACCCCTCATCTTGGGACAGCTGAGCTCACCAAGTCCAACCTCACTCCTCGCCATCACCCCACCCCCATCTAACCCAAGACACACCATCTAGGGAGGCCTCTGCATACCCCAGGCACAGCCTGTGTCCCCTGCCTCATCACCATCCCTGTTCCAGCCCCATTTTGGCCTACACGTGCACTTGGCCACACAGGACAAGCCCGTCCCACTTGCCATTCAGTCTTGGGGGCAGTCACATCTTTGTTCCCCGAAGTTCAGTCAAGATGGGGCAGGATGCCAGGAAGGGAAGTGGGCTGAATGCCCTGTGAGTGATGCCAAGACATGCCAACCTGTTGCTAGACTTGAGTTCACTCGGCTAAACCGTCGGTGCTCCGGAGCCTCCTCCTTCCCTAGGCTGTCACATTTTTTCTTCTAATTCTTACCAAAGTCCAGGCTTGCCGCCCCTCCCCCAGAGGAGCCAGGTATGTGAGCGACCCGTTGGCTCCCCTGCCTCTACACCTCCTCTGCCGCCTAAAGCTGAACACCAAGTTGAAGCCCCTCTTGGCAACTCGGACTCCCTGACGCCCTCCTCCCCGTTTGGCCCTCAGATGCCTAGCTTTCTCCCATAGCCGTGTTCTGGCCTGAGCTGAGAGCCCACGCCTGCCTACGTGTGCCCCTGTCTAAGGTAAGATCCATCTTCTCATCAGGGAGACAGGCCTGATGGAGAAGCAGAAAACCACTTCAGGACAAATGCCCAGATGCCAACATCCTCTTCAAATTTTGAAACTAAGCCTTGAATGTAGCAAGAAGGGTGGGAGAGAGACATCAGGAAGAACTCCCTGATGATAAGACATCAGGGAAGGGTGGGTCTGCTCAGAGATGGAAGGGGGGGGGGGAGGGGAAGGAGATGACCTGCAGTCGGTGGGAATTATATTCAGGGCATAAGACTCCTGGGGAAGGGACTCCTGTTTGAAGAAGAAAAGAACACAAAAATGTTTCCAAAACCTGAGTATTCCCCCTCAAAAAATTCCTTCCCCAAAGCCAAACCTTGGCACAGGTCTGGAGAGGGAGTGATAGGAATTAGGCAACCATCCGGGAGAGAACAGGGCATAAGAATCTCCTGAAAACGGGAGAGTCCTGCCTAAGAGAAAAGGATGCAAAATAAAACTCCTGGGTAGCCCCCCTCCAAAAAAAAATCCTCCCCAAAGCCAAACTCCGCCATGGGTTTGGGGTTGGGGTGGAGGCGGGTGACTCACCTGGGCCGGCTGGCCAGCCCCGGAGGGGGCGGAGTCGCCATGGAGGTGGGAGCAGAGGGAGCTGAGAAGGCACACGGGGTCCACGGTCCAGCCGCCAACCTGTGTGTGCGAAGGGGGGGACACCCCATTAGGGGGAGCGGGCAGGAGCCGCTGGGGGGCTGTGACGGGGCAGGAAGGGGCGTTCTCTCCCCGGCAGAGGGCCCCTGCAGCATGACTAGTCCCTTCCGGAGGGGAGGCGGGTCTCTAAGAGCCCTTGGTCTGTTTCTGCACGTCTCCCTCCTGTCAGAGGAGGGGCTCCCTAGGCCAGGGGAGAAGCTTCCCCATCAGCTACTCCTGAGGTCTTTCTCTTCACTTCTCGACGGCCTCCTCGCACACTCTGCCAGGGAGCTGCTCCCCACTTCGCCCCTCCTCCAGCTCTCATTCCCTCCTCACTGAGGGTGTCACTTCCTACCTCACAGAGATGAGAACCATGGGCAGGGGGCCTCACCCAGCGCCCAGCGCCCACTGTGCCTCCTTCCCCGCCCCGGCTTTCTCCCTGGTCTTCTCAGAGGGATCGACTCTCTTCCCACCTCAAGGCCACACCACATCTAAGGCTCAAAGCCCATCCCCTTCTGATTCCCATGGCCCTCTCCCCCTCCGCATCTTCAAATTCTCCCATCTTCATTCATTCCACAAATATTTACTGAGCCAGCACGCCTCGGAGGCACTGAGCACTCCATGGCCAGCGAACCGGCGGCAGGTCCCACCCACTTACACTCGGGGAGGGAATGAATGAGTTGATGAATACAGGAATGAATCTGAGAGTGAATGGCTGGGCTTTGATTCATTTCCTACGTGTTTACTGGATGCCTCCTCACTGCCAAAGAACATGCCAGACAGGGACGAGGCCCTCAAACTCACCCACATCTTCTCTCACAGGCCTGCTGCCCCTTGTGGCCACCACCTTGGCTGTCAGGTCGGCAGCCAAGGATCCTGTCCCTTCACCACCTCCCATCTGCTCTGAAACTGGCCATGAGCTCACCACACCTCAAGACATGAGCTCTCAGTCCCCACTGGACCCAAGTATCCTGGCCGGTCCCAATGGCCATTTCTCTCCCCATCCCTCCTGACCTCCGAAGTGCAGGGGGCCCTCCTGCTGGGCCTGTCTCCTCTCCCTCAGGTGCAGAACTATTCCTGGCCGCCCTTCCCCAACTGCCATGGCCTCTTCACTCTCAGGCTCCATCCTGCCTTGGTGGCCAGGCTATGCGCCAGGTCCCACTTCCATTCTGACTCGGTCGTGCTCAGCCTGCTCCTGAAGCTGTGGGCCCTTCAGAGCCTTGGCCTGTGCACAGTGTTTAACAGACATCCTGTGAACACCCCACCCGCTCTTCAAACTCTTCTCTCTGTTCCTGCCCCCCCAAATTCCCCTCCCAATTCTCTCAATTCTCTCAAGGCACCAACCTCTTCTCCCTGTCACCCAGGTTTTTCCGTCTTTGCCTTCTAGACCAAGCCAGCAAACAAGCCTTGTTCAGTCTTCTTTCCAACCCCCCTCACCATCTTTTCCCTTTGTCTTCCATGATACTCTTCTTCCTCTCCTGCCTCCAGCCATCCTTTTGTCCCCTCCTATTCACCCTGAAAAACAACCACAGCCCTTCTAGCGACCACCATCGGGCCCCACTTTGCCAGTCAGACCCCGTCCCCGCCCCGCAGCCTCCTGCACCAGCCAGGTGGAGCTCTGTGCCAGTCCCCAATCCAGCTCTGCTCAAGTCTATGCTCCCCTCTGCTCCCCAACACCTTATAAAACACCTTTCTCCTTCTGGATGCCTCCTCAGTCCTTTTCATCCGTCTACACCTAGTTTAGGTACCTCCTCCTCCAGGAAGCTTCCCCTGACCAGGGCTGCCCAGCTGACCCCCCTCCTCCAAACCCTCTCCCAATGACTGTGCTCCTCATATTTAGGTTTAACCATCCCTCCACCCCACCTAGATCACAGATGCCCCTGCTTCCTCTTCCCAAGCCAGAGCAAACAGAGGGGACCCACAAAGGGGACCCACAGAGGGGGACCCCTGAGAGTGGGGACCACATTCCCTCATTTGTGACTCCCCCTATTCCAATCACAACTCTGCTCCCAGGACAGCTCTGGAGCTGGTAAAAGCAAAAGCCGGACAGAACTAGAGCTGACATCAGGAGATCCAATGCAACCAGAAAATCCCCTGCAGTGAGGATGGGTAGGGCCACTCCCCCCCTTCCCCAGCCACACCCAGCAGTGCCTGGGAACGGGGGACAGAGCAAGACAGGCAAGGGAGTGGGGACTGACACCCCCAGGCTGGACGGAGAGGATGCTGATGGCAGGGAGCACCCTCCCGCGGTCCCTTCCTCCACAGTGGACAGTGCCTGAGTGTCAGCAGCCACCAGGCCTCACCCACGTGGGGCTGTAAGCAGAAGGCTGGTCCCCAGAGAGAACTTTCCTACAGACAAGACGGCCAGGTCTGGAAGGAGAGATGCATCCAGGAACCCAAGGATCTGGGGGAGGCTGACAAGGGAAGCACCCCTCACCCCAAAATCGAAAGGAGAGCAGACAGGCCCTGGACAAGGCAGGAGCCCCAACCCCTCTCTAAGCCTTACTAATGGCAGGAGGGAAACCAAGGCACAGAGAGAGGGGGCCTCTAGCTCAAGGTCACACGGAGTCCTGGGGAAAGGATGGGGGTGCGGTGGGAGGGAAAAGACCCCAGGAGTTCAGGGCTCTGTCCCTGCCAGGCCTCTGGGCACACCAGATCCAGCCTCCTGAGGTTCCCACGGGGCCACATCACAGAGGTGCGGACCCCAGGCCTCTACTCCGCCGCTGATGGACCCTCGGGTTCAGAACAGTCAGTCCCCAAGGTGTTCCCTCCTCCTTCCCCACCGCGCGTGCCCTTGGCCTCCAAGGCGTGCCTTCCTGCCCTCTGGGCAGCCCATCAGCCTGAGTTAGGTGCCCAGTCCGGTGCAGGCAGAGGTCTGGAGGCGGAGCCCCATCCCCACCCTCCCCAGGCTCCAGAAAAGGCCAACCGGGCCACTGCCCAACTCTCCCGCCCCAAACGCCCCTCAGCTCTCAGAATCGGAATGAGCCTGGGGGCAGGGGAGCACAGGGCCAGGCCCTCCCCCGCCAGCTGGCCCGCCCCCACCCCGCCCCGGCCAGCAGCCAGCCCCAGCCCCCACTCACCTGCTCCCGAATCCGGTCCTGCTGGCCGCGCAGGGCCAGGGCGTGCTGGGGGTACTTGCTCTTCAGGTGGTCCATGAAGGCATCGCGCTTGCGCTCGGCGTCCGCCTTCTGGAGCCCGCTGAGCGCCTCCAGGCTCTGGGCGGCGATCACCGTGTGCCTGCGCTCGGACGTGTGCACCAGCCCCACGTTGGAGAAGCGCCGGCCCCCGCTGCCCGCACCGCCCCCGCCCCCCAGGGTCCGGTACTCCCGTGGGTACTCGGCATCGTCCGCAGACAGCATGGGGGGGCTGCTCCGCTCCGGATCTGCGGGAGGGGAGAGGGGACACGGCGGGGTCACGGCGCGCCGGGCCTGGGGCTGCCCAGCCCCAACCGGAATCACTATGGGGAGGGGCGGGGCGGGGCGGGGCCAGGCCTGGGGTGGCCGAGAGGCACCAGGGGTGAGGCAGGTGCTGCCCCCAGCCCCAACTAGAGGACAGAAGGGGGGGGGGGGGGCTGGAGGGATGACTGCAGGTGAGGTGCTGTCCTTTAAGGCCAAAGAGGGTGGAAGCCGGGGGTCTGGACACCTTTCTAGCCACACGCCCCTTTCTCCTTCTTAAGGCTGCACAGGTGGGGGAAGGGGGTTCCTTTGAGGCCTTCCTGAAAGGTGTAGCAAGGAACCTGCACTGTCTTCCTTTCCTGCGCCTCCTGGACAGGTGGGGGTGGCAGCCTCCTCCCTCAGACTAGCATGTCCCGGACATTCTTGTCCTAGAGGCTGGGGGTTGGCCTGGAAAGGGGCCAGAAGTAGGACACGTGGGGGTGGGGCATGAAGGCAAAGGTCACACTCCGGGCTTCCCAAGGAGATGGAGGCCCAGGGACTGGAGACATGGGACCCTCTTTCCCATCCCTTCCCAGAGACAGACAGGTGGACAGACAGGAGAGGCTGGGCACAGAGAGGACAGGGAGCAGTGGGTTTGGGGTAAACTCAAAGGAAAAAGAAAGCAGACAGAACAGCTCAAGCCCTCCTCCTGGGGCCCTCCCCACCCTTTCTTCCCAACACACACACACACACACACACACACACACACAAGTTCAACACCTACAGGGGACAGAGGACAGCACAGAAACGAGGTAAATGAGGAGGCCGGGGGTTGAGGTCCCAGAGAGAGCTCTGAATCCCTTCCCCACATGTTCACCAGCCCTGAGCCCCTGGTGAAGTATGGTCCCTATTTGCTTTGTTTAACAATGGACAGGTTATTTTGATTTTCTGAATTATATAAATCATCCCATTCGATTGAATACCCTATTGATTGTAATGTGAAATCCCATTTGTAGTGGTCATACTGGTCTTAGAAAGCGCATTTTTCCTCCACCTGGGAAGGACAGCACAGTTATCCCAAGGTCAGAGGGCTCCAGTTAACGTGTCCTTGACGACTCAGTGTTCCAGAGACCCAAACTGTAATTTAGATAACATGCCTAAGTTTAACCCAGGTTCCTCATTCCAGACCCGAGGGCTCTAGATAATGTGTTTCTGTCAATTCAGTGACCCCGGGACCCAAAACTATAATTAACATGCTGCTTCTGCTTCTGTAAACTGCTTTTTTGCAAACCAGGTTCCTCATTCCAAACCTAGAGATGTAATCAATGCCTTTGTGATTTTTTGCCTATATAAGCCTGGAGCTGCGACCATCTTGTTACTATGAGATTTGGGGAATGGCCCCTCATAGTCCCGGATTGCAATAAATGTGACTCTTTAATTCGACTTCTTGAGGCGTCCTTCTGTGATTCGCGGGTACGTTACAACACTGGCCTCCCCAGGCCTAGCCCTGCAGACTCCCACCCTGAGGTCTCAATGTTGGCCTTCCCATAGCCCAGCAGGGGGCAGTGGTTCCAGAGGGCTCCAGGGGTGGCAGGAGTTGCTGGGGCTTACCTCGGCCATATTCCTGGGCATAAAATACATTGCCCTCCCCACCCCCAGAAGTCAACCGCACTGGGAGACCAGCACAGTCTTCCCGGCACACCCTCAACCCCACAACCAACCAGCCTCAAAACAGTACCCCCCAAATATAGCCTTGGTCTGGGGGTGTAGGGCACTGCAGCAGACACATGCACCCCCTCAAGGGGCCGACTTGAAGGGGACCCAGCCAGATTCCATCCAGGCCAGCCCCTCAGCCCCCTCCCTAGACACACCACAGTTCAACAGACCTATGGCCAGGCCTCCGTCACCTCCTGTGCACCAAAGGGGGAAAGAAGAGATTCAGACAACTTTCAGGAAAAGCCACCCCTCACCCAACACACACACCCACTTCTCCCTGGGCTACGCCTGAGGCATGTAGATCTGAGGGACAGAGCCCAAGAGGACCCGGCACCTCACACCAAAACCAAGGGAACACCGGCTTCTATGGACACAGATTCCCACAGCTTCCAAGGGTCTGCTGTCATCACAGCCCAGGAGTCTCCCAGGACCCCTGTCAGGAGGTGTTACTGTGGTCCCATTTCAGAGATGGGGCTACCGAGGTCAGAGAAGTCAGTGACATGACCAGAGGCCAGATTTGACTCCAACCCCTATTAGTTCTCCCCTCCCCCTCCCACCACACTTTCCTGACATGTGACAATTGCTTATTGATGGAACACCACACACACACACACACACACACACACACGCACCGCCTCCCCCGCCAGGGGCTCTTTCTTGTTTACCTGAAGTCTCCCCTGGCGCTGGGTCTGGGGTCTTTCCCTCCTTCTTCCCCTGGGCATCTGTCCCTCTCACCACAGTCACCCTGCTGTGCTCCCCACAGTGAGGTTCAGATACACAGAGATGGCTTTGGGAGGAGCACCATTTTATACTTTAATCGTTTTGCCTTTATTTGCATAAGGATTAGGAAAACCCCAACTAGAAGGCCCGACCACTGATTTCATGACTAGCATTGTCTGGGGTGGCAGAGAGAGAAGGTTTCCTTTCAAGTAAATGTATTTAAGTTCCAAGTGAGCTAACGAAAACCATATTGAGTTAATACAGCGCAAAGGTTCCCTGACAGGGAGGAGATTCATGGAGATGGCTCCTGACTGAGTGAGGCTGGAGCCCTGACCCAGTACCTACCCTGGAGGAGCTGGTGGCCACCAAGGATGGCCAGTGGCTGTGGATGATGATTATCACCCTAATAATCACCTGGGAGAAGGAGGGGCCCTGAAGAAATAGCCCAGACTCAGGGGGCTGAACCTCCTGTGGCCCCAAACCCCCTCTTCCGCTCACCCTCAGCACCTGCTGGCGGTTTGCAACCTCACCGGGTACAACAGAGCAGGAGACGGCCTCTGTGGCCAAGGACCCTGGACACCCGTAGCCCGCTCTTTGCCCAGGCGGGAGCAGACCCTGCCAGGGCCTTGCTGCTGGAGCCGGGTCCAGAGTCCTGCCCAGCTCTGCCTGAGCCGCAGGGACCTCTCCCGATGCACGACAGCCAGGCCTGCCGTGCCCTCCCAGCACTCTGGACACACACAGGGGCACTGGGACGGGTTTCCAACTCTCGTGTGCCCTCCGGGGCCCAGGAGAGCTGCTCCTCCGGATCCAAAGACAGAAACTAGCTGGGGAAAGAGGCGAGGCCCCTGCATAGCCCAGCGTCCTAGCCCCCTGCCCTGTGCGTGTCCCCTGCTTTCTGCAGGGCCCCAGTGGACTGGGAGGACTGGCCTGCGCTTCTGGGCTGAGGGGCCTTCCTGTTCCTCTTAGGACAAGGCCCCTGGGAGCGCGGGCCCAGGCACTAGAAGTGAGAGCACCGCTAGGAAAAACCGGGGCCAGGGCCACCCCGTATAGAGTCAGCCCCTCCCCTGAGGGACCCTGGGTTAGGGTTAGCCATTCATTTACTTATGGGTCTGTCCACACGCCTCCTCCCTCGGGGAGCCTGGGCCCCTAATCTGTAAAATGGGGTGTTAACCTCTAAACCCTGCCCACGGTGCTGAGTGAGGAGCTGGAGAGACAACGGAGGAGAAAGTACTTTGTTTTGAATTAAAGACATTCCTGGCGCAGAGCTGCTGGGCCCTAGCAGGACAGCCTTCCCATTTCATTACCCCTGACCTGCTTCAGCCAACACCAAGTCCTCACAGCCTCCCTGACCCTCCCCGGACTCAGCAGCCCAGCGAAGAGCCCGGGAGATCGATTCCCATCTAGCAAGCAGCAGGCTCTGGGAACCACAGCCCTGAGCAGGTTGATGTTTCCTGTTCAGAGACCGGGAAGGGGGAGGTGGGAAGGGGTCTGTCCAGGCAGGGGTCTTGGGGGGCCAAGGAGGCCTTGAGGGAGTAAGCAGGGCCGGGTTCTACTGGGGCAGGGACACAGGAATTGGAGGACTCAGGTGGAAAGGCAGAGAGCTCTGAGGGAAGGGGAAGGTTTGGAAGGAGGGGAGCCGAGCTGGGGTACCTGGGGAAGGGGCGTACTCTTGGGACTGAAGGTCTCTGAGGGATGGAGGCTGGGGGAGCCTGAGAGATAAGCTGGGGCTGGAGGGTTCGCCATCTCTCCAAGGACCCTCAGTGTCCAAGGCCGACCATCATTTTGGAGTCAGAGATTCAAGCTACAGGGAAGATGCCCGGGACTGGTGAAATCCAGGTCAGAATAAGGGGGAGGGGGGGGTGGGGCAAGGGGGCTCTGGTCACCCTCAGCTCAGCCCTCCCAGCCTGGGCAAGCGAGGAGGGAACAGCCAAGCCTGGGGTGATCAGGAAGGGTGGGCGCCCCCCAGTGGCGGCTGCAGGAAAAGGCGCAGGGAAGAGGGCTACATTGTTATTTGTTCCACCGATTCCAAATTTCATGTTTATTTATGAGCCCGATTTATTTTTATTCTCCACTGCATTCTATTACATGAGATCACTGTAACTCACGAAGAGAATTAAGAGTCCCTAAGTCTTAGTGACACTGTCTGGTAAGCCCTCAAGCCCAGCCCCACCTGCATCTTGACCCCATGTCACCATTTCCTCTGGTTGCCCAGGGGCAATGTTCACACATGACATCATCTTCAGAGGAAGAGAATGTGGAGAAGAGAGGAGGGGGAGGGAGAGGGAGAAGAGAGAGGAAGGGGGGACAGTAGAGAGAAGAGCAGAGCTACATGCTACCGGAGAGAGAAAAGGACTCTAGGGTCCCCGTTTCGAGGACCCCAAGCTCAAGACCTGGGGTTCAGATCCCCGTCTCCCTCTCCCTGGAGGTGGGGAGCTGAGAGGCCTACAGGTGTGTCCCCGCCCATTGCCTGGGCCGAGGTGGGGGTGAAGCACCAGTTCAGGCAGCCCCCTGGGCCTGGCTAGATCCAGTGAGGCCCGCAGGCAGGGCAAAGGGAGGGTGCGAGGCGATTGCCGGGAGGGCGGAGGGCCTGGCGCAGACCCCACAGTGCCTCGCCCAAACACACGTGCTCGCAGCTCGAGGCTCCCCCTGCCCCACGTCTGCAGCCAAAGCAAGGGGAGCCCAAGCCACCCAGGAGGAGCCCCGAGGCGACTGCCGCCATCGATTGAGCCTGACAACTTCATCCCGCGGGGTGCCTGCTGCAGTCAGGAAGCACAGTGCGCTGGGAGGTCAGAGGCCAGAGGCCAAAGGTCACGCTTGGCAGAGGCTCTGGGCGGCACCTGGACCAGGTGAGGGGCTCATCCCTTGCCCCACCCGCTGAGTGCCCAGGCCCCTCCGTCCCTGCTGTCTGTCTGTGGGTCCTCGGAGCAGAAGCCCATCTGTGTCTGTTTGCTAAAACCATCTTTTCCACCCCATGCCACAGCGACCAAAGTCATTTTCCGGGCAATTGCCTTTCTGTAAACATTCCTGTGTAATATCCCCCCAAACTGCTAATGCCCAACGCCCTGTTGAGTCTCCCTGTCACTCCAACCGGAGCCCCAGAGGTGGGGGCGGGCAGGAGGGGAAGGGTAGTCCGGGAGGACGAGGCAGCTGGACTGAGAATTAGGGACAGGGCTTCATGGCCAGCGCCTGGCACAGAGGGGGTGCAGAAACCCCACGCCTGCCCCCCATGTTTCCACATTCCCCACAAGCCAGCACCACCTCCCTGCACGTCAGCCACCTCAGGAGAGCCTGTGTGGGCCGGGAGGGGAGGCAGAGAGGATGGGGAAGGGGAACCCCTGGGAGGGAGGCTGGGAGGAAAGGCAGCTGACTTAAAAGCATGGAGGAGATGGTTAGACGATAAAGGTGACTTCCTGGCGACTGAGAGCGATCTGTCATCACTGGGTCCCCAGGGAAGGCCAGCTCCCCTCCCCCTGAAGTGTGAGAGGGAGGACAGAGAAATGGGAAGAGGCCAGATGGGACCCATCTCCCCAAGAGGGACCACTAACTGTCTGGGCACCGCAGGCGTGGGGGAGGCACGCAAGGCACAAGGGCATCAGAGTCCGGGTGATCCTTGGCTGGTGACACACGTGACGCCCCTCCCCAGCACCCGGCACTAATCCGCAGGGCCACTGGGAATGGCAAGGGAAACTGAGGCCCAGGGAGGCTGAGTGATTTAATGAGAGTCACCCTGTGGACTCCCTTCCTCAGAGCTGGGGGCGGCGGGGAGGAGATAAGGGCTGTGGCCTGTGACCCTCTGGCCTCTCCCACCCCATGCCCAGGAAGCCCCGCTACCCCCCAGCCCCCGGGGAAGCTGGGTCTCTACTAGTAGACCCAGTGGGAGAGTGCAGGGCCCTGCCAGTCACAGCTTCATGCAGGCAGAAAAATACAAACCAATTTGTGCAGATTTAAAACCCACGGAAGGCCACTTAGCTGGTAAACGAGTTGGAATCTAATTAAAGGACCTTGCAGGGCTGGGGAGGGAGCGCTCACCTGCCCGGGAGGAGCTGTTGCATGGAAAGCAGGGGGTATGGGGGGGGGGGGCTCCCAGCAGAGCCTCTGGGGCTTTCCCTAGGGAGAGAACAGGAGGGGGTGCTGCTGCCCTGGGGGTGTGGGCCTGGCCCTGCCAGAGGCCTCCTCGCCAGCATTTCCCCCTCTCCCACCCCCAGGTGGGCTCTGTCCACTTGCTCAGAGCGAGCACCCCAGGCAGGGCCTCTTCACCCAAATGGGCACATCCATCTCCCCGCGAGGGACCACCCACGACCCGGGCACCGCAGTGGTGGGGACGGCAGGCAAGGCACAAGGGCAAGAGGAGGGTGGTCCTTGGCTGGTGACGCACGTTCTGCCCATCAGACTGGGGACCAAGAGGAGGGTGATCCTTGGCTGGTGACGCACGTTTCACCCATCAGACTGGGGACCAAGAGGAGGGTGGTCCTTGGCTGGTGACGCACGTTCCGCCCATCAGACTGGGGACCGAGCCTTGCCTCCTCCCCAGACTGGACCGTCCCTGAGAACAGGGCCTGTGCCCCTCTCTGGGGGCGATAGGGTAAGGCCCCCGTTTACCTCTTTAGACAGGGGGCTCCCTCCAACTGGGGCCTCCTTGACGGCAGAGGTCCCACTCCGAGCGGAGGGGGTGGCCTTGGAGGTGAGCGGACCCACAAGCAGGTCAGGGGCAGGCTGGACCTCGGCACCGCCCCCGCCAGCAGCCAGCTCTGCAGGGCTGTGGGGCTCCGGCTTCTGCTCCCTGGGCCTCTGCCCCCCGCTCCCCACGTGCACAGGCCACAGACACAGGCGCCCTCTGACCCTCCGCGCTTGTCTCTGAGGCGGGGAAGCCTGATGTCTGGAGACTGCTCTGCTCACCTCTCTCTCTGTGTCTTCAAAACCAAGCTCTGCTCTCCCTCCAGCCAAACGCCCTTCGCAGGAAGGAAACCGAGGCGCAGAGGGCACACCTGGCCAGTCACACGGGAGCTGTCGGCAGAGCAGCAACGGGATCCAGGCGTCCGGTCCCCAGGGACAAGGATTTTTCCGTCCACGATGTCACTTCCCAGAAAGCAACTGCCAAAGGCGCCCCTCCCCTGGCGGCAGCCCCCGGAGGGCACAGACAACACCCTCCTCGGGAGGAATCAGCAGCCAGGCGGAAATGGCCACAGAACCCTGGGCCCAAAAGAGGGAGCTGGTTGGGGGTCACAGCCCAACCACACCCCGGTGTGGCATCTCCAGCCAGGCCACTCAGAATCCGGTCCCCGCCTGGTGTCCTGATCACCACACTCCAGAAACGACGCTTCTCCTTACAAAAGAGCCAACACACCAGCCCCTGGACCAGAATTTCAGAAACACAACCTCCCTCTCTCCCCGCACACCTGCCCACGCGGACCAGGCCATGGCATCACCGAAAACCCCAGAAAGGGGGGCGAGAAAGCTCTGTTCAAGCCCAGCTCTGCCACCGACTAGATGTGCGACCTTGAGCAGGTCAGCAGCCGTCTGAGCTTCAGTCCTCGCATCTGTTTTGGTTTTGGTTTTAAAGCCGGGAGCACGGACAGGAACATCGGCTGCGCACGGCACAGGGGCACCGGCCGAGGGAGCATGCGAGGGGGACAACTGCCTGATCTCCCCAATTGCCTGCGTTCCTCTCCCTCCTGTCAGAAAGTGATCGGACCCAGGACTGCGGGGGTTTTGATTTTTAGCTACTGATGAAGAAGATCTGGCTAATTGGCTTCCTGGGCAGGGAGGGGGCGGAGCTGCAGAGGGGAGCATGTCACCCCCTGTCTGAAGCCTTTGCTGGAAAAGCTGGGGACAGCGCTGGCGGGTGCCAACATGGCACCGCGCTCACAAGCAGCTCCCGCGTGGCATCTCTACCATCACGCGCCCGGGAAGGTGTCCTGTCAGCTGCGCATCTCCTCGGAGAGGCAGCAGAGAGGAACACAGGCCGCAGGAAGGGAAGGAGTGAACCCCGGATCGTGGGAAGAGGGGTGGGAGCTGGTCCTCCCGGCTCTGCCACCTCTCCCAGGGGCTAAGGCCAGGGCAGTGGGAGTGGGCAAGGGACCTTTCCTGTGTCCCTTAACCTGCCCAGAGGGAGGGATCCCGTTCCCATGGGAGAGACCCCAGCCTGTTGGAAGTGAGGGCAGAAGGCCCATCCACCACTGCACCTCCTCCAGGGAAGTGTTGTCAATACCCAGTGATCACCCGGCACCTCACATGCTGGGCAGGAGCCTCCTCAGCGACACCACCCGTCACAGGATCAGGCTCCCTCTAGGAGGCCAGTTCTCTGCCAGCACCCAGACAGCTCCCTCCGTCACCAGAATGGCCAGGGTCCTGCTGCCTCCAGATTCCCGCACATGCCCGGTGGCTCACACACGCAGGCACACACGTCCGCTCACCCACACGTCTATCGTCACACTTGGGCACGGTGGCACCTGCCCACCTGCCCAGCACATGCTCATCTCTATACGCGCAGTCACCCTCCACAGGCATCTACGTGCAGAGGGGCACCCCCAGGCCTGGGAGGGCTGGGGTTACGGCACAGACGCCCCCCCTGACTCACCACTCTGCCATCTCGTCTCAGATGCCACCAGGACAGACGAGGCGCTGGGCCCAGGCCCACATGTCACGTATATTTAAGACGCCCCGAGAGATCGCAGCACATCTGGGAGCCCCATCCAGCGCCAGGTCAATGCCTCTGCAGCTTGCGTGCCAGACTGTGGCGACCCCACTGACCCTCGGAAGGCAGCTTCCTGGGCCCCTCTCCTACCATGTCAAGTTCAGAGTTTCTTTCCTGAAGTGTTTACATTCTGTCTCGAAATAGACGGATGGGCCTGCTGACCTCAAGGCCACTCCACTCTGACCAATGTTTAACCAGCAAGGCAATGCCAGGGCCTGAGATGCTCCTCTCGGCCCGGCACCCAGCCCACGTCCGGCCTCTACAGAGCTCAGCTCCTCCCCCAGAGCGAGGGCCGGAGTGCCCGTGGCCTGCTCCCACCTGCTGCTGCAGGGTGAGGGCAGGGCTCAGCCCTCAGCTCATGGGTTAATTACTCCACTGCCCAGCACGCCAGCCAAGAATGTAGGATGTCAAGGTCAGTGCTACCACGAGAGACCGCAGGAAGCAGGAGGAAGACAGCCCCGAGATCGGAGAAGGCAGGAGGAGACTCAGCGGACTTCCTGCCAGGTCCAGGCTGACCTGGGAAGCCTGATCCGATAGCAAGGGCAGCTTTCAGCAGGTCTCCCTGTTGTCCAACCAGAACCTTCCCAGGATCCGGGAAGGTGGAACACAAGCTGGAAGGCAGGGGAGAAATAAACAGTCTCCCCTTCCAACTATCTGCAAAAGACCCGAAACCCCCCCCCCCCCCCCCCCCCCAGTCATGAGAGTCTACAGGGCTCTTAAGCCACTATCGTTCCATTTCAGTCCCCTGGGGAGCTGCTCTCCCCACCCTACAGGTGAGGAAGCACAGGTTCAGGAAGGGGTGACTTGTCCAGCGTCAGAGTGGAACCTCATCTCAGCTGTGGGGGTTCTCAGCACAGATCCCCCTACTTTCCCTGCACCCTGCTGCCCCCGGGGAAGATGCTGATTCCGCCACCACGGCATCCCTGAGCCTTCGTCCCAGCCATTGAGCCAGAGCCCCTGGCGTCTCCTCCTTCCATCCAACTCCCTGAGAAGGGGGCACGCAGACAACTCTCTTCCCTGAAAGCAGAGGCCCTCAGCCCCCTCCTCTCCAAGGAGGCCTTCACTGGGAGAGCCAAAGGGACCCTTCCCCAGGACACGGGGGTGGGGGGTTCCCCAGGGCCGCGGAAGCCCAGGTGCATTTGGTTGCCCAGGCCTGAGAGAACCTCTGGGGAGCCTACCCTTCCCCGGCCTTCTTCTCACCCCTCAGCTGGGTACAGTCTTCCCAGGCTGTGCCGAGACAGGAGAACTGCAAGTCCTCCCTGTTTCAGGAACACCATGCAGCCAGGGCTTGGATACCTCCAGGAACAGAGACCTCATTACATCCAAGGCACCGATCATCTGGTGGGGCTCCCGCTTCCTTAGAATGAGGCAGCATTGTGTCCATGGCCCTCACAGGGCCCCGGGGACACCACCTCTCCCTTCGGAGGAAGACGGAGCGTCCTGAACCCACAGGTTCTCTGCGGAGCCCAACACCTCGGGTCCTTCTTTGCATGGCCTCGCTCCTGTCCCCGTGCCCGGCCATCTGCACTGCCCTCTGTTGGGTGAGCCCCCTGTTGTCACCATCCCTCTTAGCTGGTGGCCTCAAAACGACTCCAATGATCCAGATGATGTCCGAGCCGCCCAGATGACCCCTTTCTAGGTCTGTCCTCGCCAGCCCTTCCCTGCCCCCAGCGTGTGTGCCAGGGATGAGAAATGCCCAGGGCGTGCACAGCCCTGCTCTGGGACCAGACTGTTCCTTCCTTGCCTCCTGCGCCTCACTCTCGGGCCTCCCCTGACCTCAGGCTTCAGGGGCCAACTGGACTCCTGCTGCCTGGAATGGGTGGCTCTCCCGGCAAGGTCACCTGACCCTGCCTGCTCCTTCCAGGCACTTCCATCGGCCCCCAGTGCCTGGCTTTGCTAGTGTGAGTCAAGGAGTCTGCTCTGGGTTGTAGCCGCTTCCTAACAGCTATGCCCCTCACAGCCCCAGCAACGCAGATCCAAGCTCGAGGCACCCAAGAGCGTGCCCAGGTCTGAGTGGGGCAGGCTGCGCTGCCCATCATTCTCTGGTTCGTGGCCTGAGGCCCTGGATGCCCTGTCCAGCTGCCAGCCATCTCAGGGCTATAGCCCAGCCACACAGCAAGCACTGGGAACCGCAGCCCACAGGAGAGTGTCTGAGGCACGTTAACCACACAGTGCTTCCTCCCGGCAACCTACTTCCTCCTCCCCAGTGCCAGCCCTGCCCTGCTGCCAGAGGGCCCAGGCTGGGACCGAGAGGCTCCCCACACCCACCCCTTGCTGCTTCCCTCACGGTGCCCTGTGTCTGTATCCCATGCTCACACGGTGGCTAATTCTGGCGTCTCATCAGACAGTAATTATGGGGGAATCAGCAGCGCTGTCATCGCTGCCGCTCGGCACCTGTCACCACGCCGCCATCCCCAGGCTGCTGGGATGAGACCGGAAGCTGAGGGAGGAGGGGTGCACTGGAGTGAGGGGTGTCTACTCCCTCCTTGCATCTGCAGCCCCCACCTCCTTCAACCCTACCTACCCACAGGCGTGCAATGCATGCCAGCCTGTAGGCTACTAGCCTCCCTGTTACCCAGGGCGGGCACTGAATGCATGTGTCATGTGTCACATGTACACACACCCATGACCGAACAGAGTGGGAAGGACACAGCAAGCCACGGCTCGAGTCTTGCCTCGGCCACGTCCCCCACACATGACCCCGCACAAGTCATCGTACTTCTCGCTGTCAGGCTCCTCAACAGCAAAATGGGGGAAATCGCGTCTGCCTTGGGGAGACGGGAAGAAATACATATGTAAAGTTTCTAGCGCAGCACCTGGCACATGTACGGTCACGCATTCACTCAGCAAACGATTAGTACACATCCACTGTGTGCTGGGCCGTGTGCGAGGAGGATGCCAAGATAAATCAATCACAGTTCAGCAAGGACCACACTCGGGCCGCGCGGAGACGCGGGCATGTTGTTTGGCGCGTGCTGGTTTGCTCTGTTTTCTTTGAATTTTAATGCCGTGAAGAGGCACATGTGGTCTTGTCCTCGCCACAGTCCCCACCGTTCCCTATTGTCCTCACCCACTGCTTCACCGTGTCTTGCCCCCAAGAGTGAACCTGGACTAGTAGGCTGTGGTACCCAGAGCCAATGGCCACGAGAGATGGGACACGGTGCTGGAGAAGCTCACGGGGCAGCCGAGGTGGTGCAGGAGGGGCACTTCAGGGAGGTGCTGGCTACAGGAGGAGCAGGAATGGGAGGTGGCGATGGGAGGGGGCGAAGAGGATTCACAGAAGTAATGGCTTCTGGAGACAAAGCTGTCCCAGGAGGTCCCTCCTGCTCTTAGGTCTCCAGGCCCCAGGCTTGGGCACCTCCCACTTCTCCAGAACCCTCCAGAATGCTCTCCTGGGTGGTCTTATTGGTGGAGCTATGATGTAAGACCACCTCCCCGTCTCACAACCAAGCAGCTGTCGCAACCGAGCCAGCCACTGAGTCACTCCCCGCCTCTGTGGGTCTGTTCCCCTGGTGGAACGGAGCTCTGCTAGCACCAAAAGCAGCTCTGCACGTGGGAACTCTCTAACGTCCAATCCCCCTCCCCCTGCCACCCCTACTCCTGAGTCCCCCCAGGGACAGAACCAGGAATGGGGTTGGGGAGGAAGATGAGGTGAACCTGAGTTAATTTTCAGTGGCACGAACCCTGCTTGTGAAAGCGCAGAGGTGAGGGGAAGGTGCACCGCTCTACATACAGCACGAGGGAGTGAGGCTAGATCTGAGAAAGGTGGGAGGAAGGAGGAGGAGGAGGGCTGAGGCTGCTGTGAGGGCTTATCTGTGTGACCTTGGGCATGTTACTTAACCCCTGGGGTCTGTCCCCTCCCCTGTTAATGCGACAAGAGCGTAGCGCTCACAGGATGGCTGTAAGGATGAAGTGAACTAACGCGTGGACAGAGCTTAATGTAGCATCTCTGGCTCATATATTATGGGTCGTTAGTATCTGCATTATGACTAGGGATGACTTTTCCCCCCAAACTCAGCAACACCACATGAGCCCCGACCCCTTGCCAACCCTCCCCGCTCCACTCCCTTCTCTTTCGGAGCCCACAGAGGGAGCTCAAAGGTCTCTCCTAGCGGAAACCAGCGTCCACATTGAGGGGCGGACCCAGTGTGTCCACCTCCACGGCTGCCTCCCCACCCCACCCCAGGCGTCACTCTAACAGTCCTCCACAGCCCTTGTCCAAAACCCACCGACGTCTCATTCCACTCCGGGAGGAAAAGCAGGACAGGTTGCCACCCCTCTTTACAGATGTAGAAAGGAAGTCTTGAAAGGGACGGAGCCCCTGCCTGTGGAAAGATTCCAAAGAGGGGGGTGCAGGAGGGGAGCATTCAGGCCTCAGGGCCGAGGTGGCTCGTCGCCCCGGCCTCCTCCTGGCAACAGCGAGGATGGGGAGGGAAGGGAGCGGCACTGTTGCTCTTTTAGGAAAACGGCAATTTTAATTAAGAGGCAGACGAACGAGCGCTCTGCATTTTGTCTCCGAGCAAAGTTATTAAAAAGCCATCAAGGCGAGGGCAGCCCCAGTGGCAAGGAGGGCTGCCTCCCCAGGCTGCCTGCCCGGATCGGGGCCAGAGCATCCTGCAGGGAGCCGACAAGACCTGGAGGACACGGAGTCAGAAACCGCCAAGGCGGGGTTCTGCAGCCCCTCTCCCAACGTGGGGGCAGGGCAGCGCCCGCACAGTACCCAGGGCACCGCCTGCCCAGCCCCAGGACAGGCCAGGGCCAGGGAGGAGGGACAGAAAGGGAACCAGCCATTGGGCAGGCCCTGCCGCGGGCCAGGCTCTGGACTAGCTACTGCTTTTCCTTTCCTCTGAGCAATGAGCCTGGTAGGTGTTCTTGCACCATTTACAGCAAGAACATGGAGGCTCAGAAAGGGACAGCGGTCTGCCCCAGGCCACACAGCGAGGAAAGGGCTTTAATGAGGTTTGGAGCCCAGGTCAGGCTGACTCCCAAGTCCAGGACTCCAGGTGGCTGGTCCTGGCACAGAAGTGGGGGGTGGGCTCCCTGCCCATTCTCCCTCCCCCAGCCTGGGCTCTCAGAGGCCCTCTGAAATGGCCTCAGTCCTGGACCAGCAATGCTGCCCATAGTCCCCAGGGTCACCATGGACTTGAGGGGAACTTGGTCTTCTTGCTTGGGGGTGGGCACACTACGAGAGGGGTGTCATTGGGTCATGGACACTCTACGAGGACACAAGGTACAGAGCATCCGCCAGCAGAGGGAGCAGGGGCGGGTGGGGCATCAGGGGACATAGAGTCATAGCCCTGGGATGGGGCGGACACACTACAGTCAGCTGGCCAGGCCACGGGCCCAGGCCCCACAGCTGGTGAATGCAGACAACCTCTTAAACTCTATTGGCCACTGTTGGGCTCTGAGCCCAGCCCAGTGCCTGCCACAGAGAAGGCATTCAGTAATTCTTTTTTGAATGAATGAGTGGATGAATAAATGAAGGAATGAACGAAGGACTGAAGAAATGAAATGAGATCTCAGGTTCACAAGTATCTATACACTAAACAAAGACGTACAGAGGTCAGACGAGGTCCCAGCTCCTCCCATCCCCTGCCTTCTGGCCATGGCTGGACCATGGGCTTCCTTCCCCTCCGGAGAAGGGCCCCTTGCTCCTGACGCCCTCCCCCAAGGCCACCAGTCCCCTCGGCAGAGGGATCCTGTCTCCTCTGCCCTCCTCCATTACGGGGAAGCTTTGCCACACACACTAACTCACCTGCGCACACATGCACACGGACATATTCTCTACCAGGCCAGGTGCCCTCCCCAGGGGCAGGTCTCTGCTGTCCCCTCCCCTGGTGAAGGTCTGGCCCACCAGGGATGGCCCCCTCCCCCACTTCGGCCCTCTAGGCTGGGGAGGGGCACCTGGCTGAGGGGCAGTGGGGGTGGAAGGGTGGGGGAGGCCTCCCTCCTGGCTTACGCACCTGGAGACTTTAAACAGAGGGAGCAGAGTCCTGGAGACTTCCCTCCCGCTGCACGCTGGAGCCCTGGGTGAGGGACAGGAAAGGAGGAAAGTCGTGAATGAATGCCCAGAGCTGGGGGAGAGGCATTGGAGAGAGGAAGGGGCTGGGCAGGGCTCCCAAAGTGGGCTGGGCAGGGGCCTTGGGCCATGGGGGCCATGGGGGTCATGGGGACTGGGAGAGCCAGGCTGAGCCTTAGGGGCGGTCCCTTTGGCGTCCCTGGGGGCTGAGGGGAAAGGCAGACTAGAAATTGGGTGTTGGAGGAAGAACAGGGGCTGAGGGGGCAGACACTGGTGGGAGACAGACAGGAGGACAGACAGCAGGGCAACACAGAAAACACAGGGCCCCCAGAATGAGGTCCCCAGGACAGACAGCCTACACGCTGGTTCTCCTCCCAGAAATGGGACAGACGCTCTCCTGGGATGCCCACACTAGACCCTAAATGACAGCACCTTGGAGGGCTCGTCTGCCTCCCCCGCCAACGTCACCCTGTTCTGGAAGGTGGGTGGGTGCAGGGTCAGGGAGGCCTGCTGTCATTGCTCTGCTCACAAGCCTCTCCCAGCCCGGGACCCCAGTCTGCCCCACTTAGCCCACAGCCCTGGGGATGGTCCCCCCCCCCCACTGTAACAAAAAAGGCCTTTATTTCACACCCAACACGCAGTCACACACTGTGAGGGGCCGTGCAGGAAAACGGCACCCCTGCCCCCAACTGCCCGGGCCCCTGTATCTCACTTCGGCTCTACACCCGCCTGACCCTCAAACTGCCTCTTCTCGCCCTCCAGGGCGGTCCTTTCTAACTGTCCTCTCCCTCCCTCCTGCTGCAAGAGTCACCCCTGATTCCCGGCTTCACTTTCTGCAGTTTCAGTTACGGGTGGTCAACTGCAGTCTGAAAATACTCCATGGAAAATTCCAGAAATAAACAATGCACGTGTTTCCAACTGCGCGCCTTCCCAAGCCGCACGATGAGACCGCGAACCCTCCTGTCTGTCTCACCTAAGACGTGAATCATCCCTTTGTCCAGTGTTGCCACTGTGTACGCTCCCTCCGGTCAGCGGCAGTCTCGCTATCAGATCCACCGTCCCCGTATCGCAGAGCTTGCGCGCAAGTAACCCTTATTTTACTTCATAAAGGCCCCAGAGTCATTCCCACGATGACTTTTTCAGGGTGTCATTATGTTTTATTATTAGTTATTATGGTTCATTTCTCACTGTGCCTAATTTATAAATTGAACTTTATCATAGGTATGGATAAGAAGCAAAAAAACATAATATATATAGGGTTTGGTACTATCCATAGTCTCAGGCATCCACGGGGAGAACTCCTATATCTGTCTATTGCCTCTGATCCTGGGGCACGAAGCATTAAGACCAATCCTGCCTGGAGATACTGTAGCCCGGGCATCCTTTTGGGTTACACTTGGCTGACCCAGACCCATCCATACCCACATCACGTCTGGCTGCCAGCATTTGCAGAGCCCCCTGCCAATCTCATGGTTCCAATTTTCCCACCGATTACCCAAGACGCAGGCGTCCCAGGGAGAAACAACTGTCGTATCCAGATGTTGAGACATTGACTAGGGGAAGAAATCAAGAATGCGCGCTAACACGTCTAGCCCCAGAGGGCTTCCTGGGTGCGGCAGTGGGGGTTGCGAGTGGGGCATGGGCAGAGGGCCACCGGATAAGGGAGAGTGAAGACTCAAGGGGGAGCGGGGCTAGCTTCCTTCTCACCTCCAGCAGTAATTGGCAGCCCCAGGGGCCTAGCCCCAGACAGGCTGAGATCTAAAACCCAAATCTGGTTTTCTCACATAAGCCCATTCCTCCAGGAAGAATGGTCTCCCATTCAATTGGATAGAGAGGAGGAAGATGAAGACAGAGAAATTACTACTTATTGAAGTTTACCATGAGCCAGGAACTGGGCCTGTGGCACCTCATTTAATCCTGGTTCCCGCCCAGCGAGGAAACCGCTGTGATCAGCCCCAATGTAGAGATGAGGACACAGAGCTTCAGAGAGGTGGAGTGAGTCAGGGCTTCCCAGCCCGGACCTGTCTGGCTCCAGAACCTGAGCTCTTGACCATTGAGCTAAACTGCCTCCCATCCATTCTCCCCAGTCTTGGCTGTCTCCCATTCAGTGCCCTCTGGGAAGTTCTGCTTAAAGTCTAACTTCTTTCCGTCTCATGCTTCCCTATAAACTGTTTCTTAAGGACAATAAGTGGCAGTGAAGGCTTTGCTTCGGCATCTTTCTGCTTCGTCGTAGGGGCAGGAGGCAGAGGATTCTAACCCTGAGCTGCTGATGGGCCAGAGACCAGGGGAAGGAGGCGAGCCGTTGGGTTCGGGAGAAGTGGGTCCCGGATTTCCTGAGCTCCATCGTCCAGTGACTTCTGGCTCTCCAGGAGCCCCTCTCCTCCTCCCCCTCCTCCAACATGGAAGCGGCTCAGGAAGCCCCTCAAAGGCCTTCTTGTTTTGACATCCAGAAACCCCCTGAGCATCTTGGTGAGGGAGAGCTTAACAAGTCGGGGGCTGGCAAGTCCTAAGATCCCTCACCTTTCCTCAGAGCCCTAACTTTCAACTTAAGAGGCTGGGACAAGAATGGGGGAATCCATCAAGCCAGCCTGCCACTGGGCGGGACCGAGTAGGCAGGGAACCGCCAGGACAGCAGGCAGAGAGGCTGGGCGTGTCTGCAAGGGCCTCAGGACGCCTGCCCAAGGAGCAGGGATCCTTAATTCTTCCCCAACGAGGAGGCAGATGTGGGTGCCTGGGGTGATGCTACCAAGGCCCCATGTGTCTGCGATGATCTCACACCCTGGGGTGGGTGGAACAGCCCCTCCACCGCCTATGCTCTGTACAAGCCTCTCCGTGGGGTCTCTGTGTCTGGGGGCTCCCCTGGGGGCCCCTGGGTCTGGGCCTCTAGCATGCTCTGTGGCCGGGGAGAAAAAGAAGCCGGTGTCCAGGCATGGGGATGTTTGTAGAGGCGAAGAAGGCAGGCATGTGAAACCCCAACTCCTTCCCGGTCTTCCGGGACTCCACACCGGGACATGCAGGCCACTGGGCCAGGTGGCTGAGGCTCCCAGGAACCAGGGAGAGGTTGTCGGGGAGATGAGCCACCGGCTGGAGGTGCCTCCGTGGAATAAAATGCGGACTGGATCATAGCTGCTGGCTGGAATGGAGTGTGACAAGGTAGTTCTGCAGGGCTGGGAGGAAAACAGCTAGTTTATGTTCAGGTGATAGCTGAATCCTATAGCCACTCCCTTCTCTTTCCTCCAGGCTGAGAGGACAGATTTAGGCAAGGTATGCCTTTGGAGCAGGAGGGACTGTTTGTAAGGGGTGTGTGTGTGTGTGTGTGTGTGTGTGTGTGTGTGCACGTGCATCAATATTCTCTGGGGCCAAATTTCCATTTTTCCTGCTTCAGCTGGAGCTGGGAAATATTATTCCCACCCTCTGTGTGGACAGGCATGTATTATCTCAGGGGAGAGGAGGTGGGTACGACCTGTGACAGCTGGAAGGGGCTTTCGAGACTCTCCAGTTCCACCTTCTCCTCTCACACCAAGGACACTGAAGACGAGGGCCCAACTAACTTCCCCTGTGTGACAGCAGGAGGGGAGGCGGGCACGCTGACGCCAGTCCGATGCTTTCTCTTTACGTGCCCTTCACCTCTCCGCCCTTGGGGATCAAAGAGTGACTTCCCTGTCCCCATCTTTCCCCCCGTAGCTCCAAACCCCTCTCCGTCATGACCCCTTGCACTCTGCCAACAGCAACAGCCACGAGAGGTTCAGCCGAGCTCCTCGGGTCATCTCAAAGGTCATGCCAACCAGTCCCCTGCCCCTAGCCTACTCAGGTCAAAGGTCATGCCAACCAACCACCTGCCCCTAGCCTACTCATGCTCATACACACCCAACACCGAGGGAAAAGATGCAAAAATACCACCAGAGCTCCCCACCCCGGAGCAGCCACCCTTCGCACGGCCACCCTTCACACACCACAGCCACCAGGAGATGTTCCTTCCTATCTAACCTCCATGCCTCCGACTGCAGCGTGGGCCTGCTTCCTCTCAAGCTGTCCTGTGCACAGATGGGGGAGGGGGAGAAGAACAGGTTTCCTCAGCCTCCAAACCCTTCTGTTTGCCCAGCAGCAGCACAGGGGACGAGGGCAGGGTGTCCCAGGGTGGCTGGGCCCTGAGCCCAGTGCACGTGTGGGGCATGAGGGGTGCAGTGAGGAGCCGAAGACGGAGTGTGGGAGAAACCGCTCTTCTGGGAATGGTCCCTCCGACTCCTCACCCCCCGGAGAATCCTAAATCTCAGACTCAGGGGAGGGTCTTCTCTGAGTTTAGAGACATCTGTTCCCACAGCCACACAATTATTGAGTGTTTATTATGTGTCAGGCACTGTGCCGGACATTTTCACCTATTATTTCATTTAACTTTCACAACAATTCCATGGCATGAAACTAATCTTCCCCTGGGACAGTCCCTCCCTGAGACTAAATCTAACCTGATCCCTCTGGCTGCATTTCCTCAGGCCCAGTTCTCCTTGGCGGTGAAGGGCATTTTGGCTCCTGTCTTTAGAAATTCCCACCATTACTCAGTGGCCCCACATTATCTCCTCCAGGCATCAGCCTTTACCCCAGTGTTTCCCCCATGTGATGGGCATTATAGGGGTGAAGGGCACTGAGGCAGGACTAGAGGCTGGGATCAGGGCACTGGCCTATGCCAGACACAGATAGAGCACATGCCAGGTGGCTGGGAGGAGGCCCAGAGGACAGGCCCCATGAGATCAGGGTGGGCCAATGGAGGTGGGGGAAGAACTAAGAGCAGCAGGTACTCCCCTCCCTCCTTCCCTGATGACATCTGTGACCTTTGCAGTGTGGTAACTAGGCAGGACCCAGAGATGCAAAGATCTAGTTCTCTCTCAGTGACCGTCTCTTAGGTCCAAGCTCCAACCCACACCTGCCCAGAGCCCAGGGGGCTGAGCAGAAGTGGGCAGGGGCACAAGGCCGCAGGACTGGCCCTGGGCTGTGGGTGGGAGCTGAAGCCAGAGGATGAACTCTCACACCTAGCTCAGCTCCTGGCATCCAGAGGGTACTCAGGCCTCCTGGTATAGAAGGGAGACTCCCAAGCC
This sequence comes from Myotis myotis, assembly GCF_014108235.1. Taxonomy (NCBI): domain Eukaryota; kingdom Metazoa; phylum Chordata; class Mammalia; order Chiroptera; family Vespertilionidae; genus Myotis; species Myotis myotis. Next base: position 9,153,320 of record NW_023416321.1, on the reverse strand, counting down.
CACCTGCCAGCCTCATGGGTTTCTACACACCCTATGGTAGCCATGGGCACCTTGAGTGAATTTACACACCACTTGGCTTTCCTGTTTGGACCCTTTAGGGCAAAAAGGACGAGGGCAGGGGTCCCCTCCACTAGGGTTTTCCCCGATCCAGCCTCCAGCACGGCTGGAACACAGGGGCCAGACCCACCTCCCCAGGGAATGCTCAGGCCTCAGCTTCTGACCATTCCCAGAAGAACGGTTTCTCCCACACTCAGTCTCCCATTGGGAGAGTCAAGCAGGGAAAGCATGGGCCAATGGGCAAGGGGAATGGGAATGGTGGGTGGGACTCTGGTCCCTGTGGGTGGCACCCTCTCCCTTCAAGCAGGCATCATTAAGATATGCAAAGCATATGCAAATCATCCAGAAGAGAGACACGACTCCGGTGGAATGTCAGAAGAGACCTTGAAGATGATCCAGCCCATACCTCCTCCTCCGTTCACAGGTGAGGAACAGAGGTCCCACCAGGAAGGGACTTGCTCAAGGTCATTCAGACATTTGGGCAATGAGGAAGGAGCCTAATGAGGGCTTTACTCAGTCCAGTGCTCTTTCCATGGCCGCCTTATCTTTCCTGTGGGGGGTTTACAAGGTGGCAAAGGGAGCACAGGGTCTCGATGGGGCTCCAAGAAGGCCTATCAAAACCCCACCTTCCTGCCTCTGAGCCTGGAGATGGGGTAGTGAGTGTGAGGGGAACAGAGGGCAGAGATGCCCGGGAGAGTGGATGACCAGACGGGTGGAGGGGCCAGAGCCGGAGGCACTGTTTTCCTGCAGCCAAGCAGCAGAAGGCGGCCGGACTGGAGGTCTGCAGCCCAATGTCAGGGCAAGGTGCCTGCTGTGGTGTGGGGAGGGGATGACGCCCTTACTACACACGCATGCCTAAGTGCCCAGCAACCCCTTCCGCCTGGACTCTGAAGACCATGGCACCTGACAGACCACAATGAACCCAGGCCCTTCCTTGGCTGCTGCCGCCTTCCCACCCCCCACCCCCCGGCTTGGTTTCTCAACCTTCCAGACAGTCCTAGAAAGCAGGACCCAGGCTGGGGAAAGGAACACAGACAGATGGGAGGAGCCAGACTGAAAGAAAAAGGGGAGACTGAGGAGCAGAGGGGGAGACAGGGGGGAGAAAGCATGAAGGGCAGAGCAGGAGAAACGGGGCAGGGGGAGGGGAGGTCACGAGGAAGGAAGTCGGGGAGACTGAGGGGCATGGAGGGGACTGTGGGAGCAGCGGAGCAGCGAGGGGAGGGCTCCCAGCCTCCGAACCAAAGGACAAAGCTGGAGCCTGGATATGGGGCACAGGAACCCCATGGAGGCCTGGGGCTTTCTGGCAGGAGTTGGGGACCATGCCCCTGCCCCTCTGCCCACCTCCCCAGCAACTCTCCAGGCTGCCAGGAAATCAGTCCTCCCTCCTCTGCCTTCTTCCCTCCCTCTTGCTATCCCTCCCTTTCTCCTCCCTCCCCCCCTCCCAGGGCTGGGAGGGGGGGAGGAGGAGGACAGGCAAGCCTGCTTCCTCGCCAAATCCAAAGCCTTCATCTCTGCTTTTCAGAGCTGGGCATGAAAGAAGGGAAGCGAGCGCAGCCCTCAAACCGCTGACGGCCAGATTTTTATTATCTTTGCTCCAATAGGCCCTAGGAAGTCAACAAGGGAATCTTCAAAGAGCATCTCCGCGGCTCACTGGAGCCGGCACCTGCACTGGCCCACTCACGGCAGGCAGCCAGAGCCTGGGGGACACAATCTGTCCCCCAACTCCCACTAAGCCCAGAGCCCAGATCCGAAGCTGCCAGGAGCCTCACCCTCAGCCTCGTGCCTAGGCAAGGGCCACTTGGCCGGGAGGCGGGCTCCAAGGCCAAGCCCAGGGCCGCTCGGCCTCAGAGACAGTCTCTGCCCCTCTCTGGACCTCGAGGACACAAGGAGGAGGAAATCAGATCTGCTTGCCAGGGCTCGGAGGAGATAAGTGCTTGGGATTCCTAGAAAGAGAAGCTTTGGTGGCAAGCCCTAGATTCCTCCCCAGATCCTTCCCCTGAACTGTCTGCCTGCCCCACCCCCACAGACCCCTCCGTCGCCTCCTGACTCCCCCTCCTAGAAGCCCTCCCAACCACAGCTGCCCCTCCTGAGCTCCAGGCCCACTACTCAGGATGATCCTGGAACCCCAGATAGCTCCCTCCAGACAAATCCTCAACTCCACCTGCCTTCTTTCCCCAAGACCTAACCTGGGGTGGGGGAGGGGCTAAATTAAACCTGCTACTTCAAAAAACCCTCCCCTCCTAAGCTTGGATTTGTCAGAGAAAGCCAAGGTTGGCATTGGGCAGATAGCCAGTGGCACCCCAATCCCTGCCACCCCCCCCCCCAACTCTAACCACACCATTGAGATCAATGCCTGAAGCCAAAGAAGGAATCAATGGTTCTAATGCAGCAGTTCTCAACCTGTGGGTCGCGACCCCTTTGGGAGTCGAACGACCCTTTCACAGGGGTCGCCTAAGACCATCGGAAAACACATATATAATTACATATTGTTTTTGTGATTAATCACTATGTTTTAATTATGTTCAATTTGTAACAATGCAAATACATCCTGCATATCAGATATTTACATGACGATTTATAACAGTAGCAACATTACAGTTATGAAGTAGCAATGAAAATAATTTTATGGTTGGGGGTCACCACAACATGAGGAACTGTATTAAAGGGTCGCAGCATTAGGAAGGTTGAGAACCACTGTTCCAATTAAACCCTTTTTCCAGGATGGATTCCTGGCCAGAGAGAGAGAGAGAGAGAGAGCGCATCCGAGCTCTGCATCCCAGCACCCAGCCCCGTTTCCTGTGAACCTTTAAGAAACCTGGAGTCAGGTCTTGAAGACCCCAGAACCCCCACATTAGGCTACGAGGCAAGCAGCAAGCCTGGAGCTGGGGCATCTCAATCCCAGGGACCCTTCCCCTAGGGGAGCTCCCCCTAACACTCAGCACAGCCTGAGGCCCACAGTTGCTTCTTCCAGACCCCAGAGCACATGGGGGACCCGAGTCCCCATCCCAGCCCCCGGGTCATCATGATAATGGACCATCATGGTGAGGATGGAAGCAGCAGGGCTGTGGGGGCACTAGACAAAGACCCTCTTGTCCCCAAGGAGGGGTGGCAGGAAGCCAGGGCAAAGCCTTTGCACTCGCTGCCAGCAGTGCTTGGGTGCCAGGCAGTCTGGGGTGTGTGTGGGGGGTCTTATTCTTGGAAGCCCCTTCCTCCCGGGAGGCCCACAGCCCTCACCCCCATCCCTGGCGTTGACACCAGGCCATCAGCTAAGTCTCTGCCCCCCAACAGCTCTCAGCTTGCCTGGAGCCCTCCTTCCTAGGTGAATGCCGGTCCAGACACTTGCCCACAGGAGCCCCAACACCAACCAGAAAACAGCCAAAACCCTCGCACCTAAACCATAACCGCCCTCCGCGTACCTACAAACGCACACCCTCGCCAGAAACCACCACCGGCACAGCCGCCGCCAATCATGACAGAGCCTTATGTTTTCACGGTGTCAGTCTCCATCGAATGCATCATCAGTTCTTTAAGATCACCGACAGAGATGCAGAAGGGAAGGAGGGAAACTGAGGCACGGGGTTAGGCAGCAAAGCCGCTGGCTCAAGGTCACCCAGACCAAAATATCCACAGTTGCACACACAGTCCCAAGTGCTCGAACCCCACGCCAAAAACACATTCAGACTCGCAGCCTGAAAGTCCGTCTGGTCAGCTACTCCCCACCCCCAGCCCTCCTCTGGTTCCCAAACATCTTCTGAAAGGCTTCAGCCAGGAACCCTCAGCTCAGGGAACCCTCTTCCCTTCAAGCTGGGGGCTGCCAGACCTTCTGGTTTCACAGTCTTGGGGGAGAGCGAGAGGCAGTCCGGGACCCCCTCCTTGCACCATCGCTGCTCCTGCTCACCTGGCTCCCTTCGGCCCCCGGGGTCCTTCGGTCCGGCCTCCTCCCTGGGAGATCGGGAGCTGCCCTCAGCTGTCCGCTCCCACCAGGCCAGGGCAAAGCGCCGCAGGCACTGCCAGGGCTGCATGGGGAGGGTTGGGGCGGGGGTGCTCGCACCGGCAGCCGCACACACCGCGCTGGGCCCTGCCAGCCGAGCTGCGGAGGCACCCGGCCGGCCCCCTCGGCTTCCACCAGCATCCTGCTGCCCCCACCGACAGGACTCGGAGCTGGTCCGGGAGCTTCTGACGTAGCAGGGGGGTGCGTGGGAGGGGAGGGGGAGCCACGGCGCGTCCCTCCCAGCCCCGCCCTCTGCCCCTCCGCCTCCAGCGGTTCCTAACTCCACACTAACCCTAGATGCTCTGCCCAGCTGGGGGCGCCCTCCCCTGCCCTCTTCAGGGGAAGGGCTTAAGAGCAAATAGCCCCTCCCCGGCCCCTCCCTCTCACGGCCCCTCCCCACCGGCCAGCTCAGCTGGGAGCCGGTCCCCAGTTTCTGCTACTGCTGCCTTGGCCCGGAGGTCTCCAGGGCTGGGGCCTCGAGGTGAGGGGGGTGGGGGTGGGGAATGCAGGCTTGTATCCTGGCAACACAGCCAACACCAGAACGCACTCGTCCCCTTCCTTCCCTGGGGGACGGGCTCAAAGCGCTACCACCACCCAGTGCACCCACCCCGTTCTGGGACCGGAGGAAGAGGCCTTTGCTGCTCCCCGACTTCTCCAGTGCCTTCGCCTCCCTTTCACCCTCCCCTTCCTCCATCTAGGATGGTCCACTCCCCTCCCCCACTGTCCTCAGCATCCATCCCCCCTCCTCCCCTCCCCTCCCCTGCCCCCTCCACCCATACCCCTCCAAATTTTAACCCCTCGGGCCCCCTCCCCCGGCTTTACGAGACCCCCCCGCCCCCCCTCCCCCCCGGTCTCCGGCCTCGCCAATTCCTGAACCCCTCTCTGGTCCCAGCACTCCGCTCGTCCGGGTCCTTTTCCCAAGCCGGGCGCGCCGCGGTCCCCTGCCCGCTCCCCCTCTGCCCCCCCTCCCCCCCCACACACACCTGCGCCCGGAGCATCCCTCGCCCCGCCGGCCGCCGCCTCCCGGACCCGGCCGCCGCCCCCGCCCCCGGCCGAGGGGAAAACACACAAAGAAAACAGAAATACCTTCCACTTAAGCATGGAGGCACATTAGGGAGGAGAGAGACAGGGACATGCCTTGGGACGGAGCGTTCCCCATCGGGCGGGGCGCGGGGGGCGGGGGCCCCGGGCCGGCCTGCCTGGCGCTCGCCCTCTCGCCGCCTCGCGGGCTCCGTGCTCTGCCCCAGCCTCGGGGCGCGGTGCCAGGCGGGCAGGCCGGGGGCGCGGGCCCCGCCGGGGTGGACCAGCTGGGAGGGCGCCGGCGGCCGGGCGTGTGGGTGCGCGCGCGCGCGGGCGTGTCACCGAGTGTGCGAGAGCGAGTGTGTGTGCGTGTGCGTGTGTGTGTGTGTGTGTGTGTGTGAGTGTGTGTGTGCGCGAGAGAGCCGGCGCGGGTGTGTCACTGCGGGCGGGAGCGCGCGCGGCGCGGGCACGAGCGTGTGGCCGGAACGTACAAAGGGCCGCCCGGGTGGCAGGGAGCGGGGAGGGGAGGGGGCGCCGCGCCTCGTGCCCTCGAGCGGTACCCGCGGCGCGCGGCGGGGCCGGGGTGCAGGGCGCGCTCACGGTCCGCTCCCCTTTCCACCTGCCTCGCCCACCCCAGGCTTCCCTCGCGCCACCAGAGAGGCCAAGCCCTCAGGCCTGGAGCCGGCCCCGGGGAAGGGGCGCACCCCGAGGACTGGAGACTTCTCGCCCTCCAAGCCCCCGCGCGCCTCGGGATGGAGACGCTTTCGGGGAGGCGAGGCAGGGCGGCGGGAATGGGGGCCACTCTTTAGCCAAGGTGACCTCCGAAAGCCACAGCCGCGCTGTGCATGGAGAGCCTGGACCCCCGGCCGCCTCTGCCCGATGCTCCCCTCCCCCCTTCCTTCGCCGCCGCTTAGACGCGGGAACCTAGTCCCCCCGGCGCCCCCTGCTGGACTGTCTCCTTGCCCCCCAACTCGGGTTGCGGCCCCTCCTGCAGGCATCTGCTGGAACTGCAGCGGCCTCTGCTAGTCGTAAGGTGTGTAGGACCATCGGTCAAGTAGGACCCCAAAGGAGGGCGCTTCAGCTCCTGTCCCTCTCACACTTCGCTTGGCCTCGCCATTGCCACCTCCACCTTAGCCTGCAGAAGCCAGCACTGTCCCAGCCCCAGCCTCTCTGCCACCCCCTCCGTTCTCCCACCCCCTCCTTCCTCCTACCTTGGCCTACCTGTGAGGTCCACAGACTTTTCCCACTGGGACCAGCACCGGCCCCTCCTCCTGTCTTGGTTGCTGGCTCCCTCTCTCCCTCCGGTTTTCTGTCCTGTTTCTTCTCTCCGAGCTTCTCTTGGGGAGGGGAAGGGAGGCTAAGTTCCCTGCCCCTTATCAGCATCCCCACAGCAGGTTAGCTGATCAGTACACCTCTTACCTCTTCGCTGCAGGCCTCCAGGCAGAGTGGCAGGCAGGCAGGGAGTTGAGAGAGGAGACCCCACCCCACCCAAAGAGGCCCAAATGACAAACCGGTTTCCCCACTTCCTGTTCTACCCAGTTGCAGCCTTACTCTGGGCTCTCCCACTCTCCTGCCCGCCCCCAGACCTGCCCCTGAACCAGCCACATGCCTGGCTAAGGGCAAGTCCCTGATGCCCCTTTGAGATTAATCTCCAGTTGCAGTAACTCAGATGGCAGGGCCAGTGCGGGAGGAGGAAGGGGGCCCTTCCCAGCTCCAGGCGAACAGCTCAGGAGGGCAGCCAATCTTGGACACACCGTTTGGGCACACGACCCCAGCAGTCGGCACCCTGACGTCTCCCCTCCTGAGCCAGCTGCCTCTCCCTCTGCCAACTGGACGGTGCCCATCTTTTGGCCTCTGAGTGCACAGTGGGCACTTGTCCAGCTCCCTGCCTGGCCGCCTGCCCAGGATGGGCATGGGAGGCAGCAGGCCCTGTGTAAGGGAGGGGTTGACAAGTGGAGGGGTAGCTTCCCCCTCAGCTGCATGGACACCACCTCTCAAGCCTCTCCCAACCCCAAAGTTGGGGACTCACACTGCTGGCTCCTCCACATTCAGTCCTCCACTCAGTCCCTACACAGGACGCTGTCCTTTGCCCCTCCGGGTGCTCCCATGAGACAAGGTCTCTTCCCTCCCCTACTTTGTGTCCACCTAAGAGGCAGGGAATCAGCAGGTGCTTTACCCATATTCCCTAACCCTCTCACAACCCTTCGGAAGTGGGCGTTTTCAGCCCCATTTCAGAGAGAAGAGTTGAGGCTTAGAGAGGTGTAGCCACTTGTCCAATCTAAGAGTAGCAAAGCTGAAACTCAAGCCCAGATCTGCCTGACTCCACAGCTCCCAGCTTCTTTTCTATCAACATCACCATCTCCTAACCCTGTGGGCTGCCAGACGCAGGGACCAACCTCCGGCACAGGGCTCATGACCGACTGTATGGCGGGTGGGAGAGAGTGGGCTCTAGGGTGTGGCTGAGGGTTGACCTTCATTCATGTCAAGGTGAAGGAACTGGCCCTTACTCCCTGGAGGACCATTGGAAAGACACTTGTCCTGCCACCTGGAGGTTTTGCTGTCCTTGTGCCGAATGACAAGAAGCCACTGCCTCGGGGACTGACGGGGAGAGGCTCCGTGAATCAGGCCTTGGACATTAGAGACAGTTCCAAAGGGGCCAGCAGGACAGGGTACCCATCATTCCCCCTCTAAGTTGCCCTCCTGCATCTTGAGGGCCCCCTCCATAGCGAGGCACTTACGTCTGGCTCAGGTAATTTTTGTATGCATATACCTTACTTTGTAAAGACAATCCTTAACATTCCTGATCCTCTGCAGAGCTGTGAGCTCATCTGACTCCCTTCCCTCCTCAACTACTTCGTCCACACCCACCCAACCCAGGACAGTGGCCTCCCAGTGTCCCAAGGAGGGGCGAGAAGGAAGACAGCTCCTGAACAGGAGCACAGACCCCGGGGCTCCAAGTGGAGCCACCAGGGCAGATGGCCTGGCATTATCTACCCCTCATTGACCCCACCCGATCCTCTGCCCCCACCCCCAGGGAAGATAGATGCCCCCTCCCTGTCCCATCAGCTCTCAGAAGCAGAGGCTCCTGGGGGAGGGAGAAGACTGATCAGGGCAAGAGCAACACAGGTATGATTTTTCCAGATGAGAGATGAGACTTGCTCCTATAAGCTTGGCAGGGTGCCTGGCACAACCAAGGTGCCAGCTGCCTCCACCTGAGATGCCTCAGGTGCCACCCGCCCCCACTCTCATTCTGCAACAGGTAACTTCCCCCTGGCCCTCCTCGCCTGCGTCTCTGGCTTTGCTCTCAGTTGGGAGGGTGCAGCTGGCACTGCCCACCTTGCCCTTCTTAGTCATCCCACCCAGCCTCCTCACCCGCTCCTGGGAGCCTGTGGAGGGAAGGTTATGCAGGAGCACCCACACTCAGGCCCGCCTCTCCTTCCCCCAGGGTGCGGTTGGAACAGGGGCTGCACCTGGGCACACATCTGGACAGGAAGAGGGAGATGGGCCTGGAGTGGACAGAGAGGGGCGCATGGACCTCTGGGGAAAGGCACAGAGAAAGGGGTGATGTAGAAATTATGTTTGGATCCCGGCACTACTCCCTCTGCCACCTCTGGAGCCTCCCACCCAGATCCTCGAGAAAGCCCCCTGCCCGAGCAGCTATCGTCAGGGCAGTGCATTGCATGAGCCCCCTTCGGACCATCAAACTCCAGCATGAGTAGCCTGAGGCAGTGAGGGGCTGGGGTTTGGCCCTGTTCTGGGGAGACAGTGACTAGGGTAGACGCTGGTGTGGGTGGGGCACTGAGGAGGAGGCGGGTGCTTGCCTTTGCCCAAGGCCTGCACTCTAGACCACAGCTCCTCCCCTGCCTCTCCCCCACCTAGGGGAGATGAGTGAGTGGCCGTAAGTTTTAAAAGACCCTCCTGCATTCACAGGGGCTCCTCTGCTCCCCTGCTTGTTATTGTAATGAATGCTAATAAAACTCAATAATTGATGCCCTCATTAGCACATCAAACTGACTTTCTGTGGCGAGAACGTGGACCGTGGTTCTCTGGGGTCCTGAGTGCTGCCAGCCCCTCCAGAGAAACTCATCTGGTGCCTCCCGCTGGGAAGGGCCTGTAGAGGCGCTGGCTGGCGGGGAGAAGCGTAGGAGCCACCCTCGGACTGGGAATTTTCTGGGCACGGGCTCTGTCTCCCCTGTCACCGGGCAAGCAAGGTCCTATCTCTCCATAAGACAGTAGCCAGGTTAACCAGGGCCCCCCTCATGGCAGGGCAGTGGCTCTTACACTAAAGTGAGAATCAGAATCACCTAGAGGGCCTCTTAAAGCAGGGTTTGCTGGTCCTACCCCCAAAATTTCTGATTCTCTAAGTTTGAGGAGGGGCCCGAGATTTGCATTTCTAACAAGTTCCCAAGTGCCGTTGCTGCTGCTGTTGGTCGGAAACCACACTTGCAGAACCCATGGGGCAGGGGCTGGCTTCCCCCCCCGCCCCCGCTGCTGTCCCAGCTTAGGGCTTTGCCTGCTAACGTGGCTCAGCTGGCCTGTCCCTGCTGGGCCTGGCACACAGGGAGTGGCCTCCCCTTTCCTCAAACTCCCACCGAGGCCACGTCCTGCGTAAAGGCCCTTGACAACTCCTTTCTCCCCGACCTTGACCATTGATCCTGACAGACAGAGATGACTAGAGCTGGATCTTTTCTTTTTTCTTTTTTAATTTTTTTTTATTGATTTCAGAGAGGAAGGGAGAGGGAGAGAGAGACAGACACATCAATGATGAGAGAGAATCATGGATGGGCTGCCTCCTGTATGCCCCAACTGGGGATGGAGCCCAAAACCCCGGGCATGTGCCCCTGACCAGATTCGGACCTGGGACCCTTGAGTCCACAGGCCAATGCTCTATCCACTGAGCCAAACCGGCCAGGGCTGGGTCTCCTTTTCCCCAGCTGCTTGGCACGAAGCAGGGGCGCTGCAGACACAGGTGGGTCTCCTCTCCTGGGAGGAGGGAGGAATAAAGGTGAGGGAGAGACTTACCCACACTCCTTCACTTTGGGGTGGCCTACCAGGGCCTAAATGGGGAGAGGAACTCATGGAAACAGCCCATGAACATGCAAAAAGCTCCCTACCTCCTTCCTTCCCACTCAGTCCCCTAGGATAAGAATTGTCTTTAGGGAGTAAACTGCAGCCTTAGTGCTCTTGGTGGGGGGTGAATAAGGCTGAGACAAGAATGTAGAGCCCGAGCCAGTGTGGCTCAGTGGATAGAGCGTCTGCCTCCGGACTGAAGGGCCCCAGGTTTGATTCCAGTCAAGGGCACATGCCCAGGCTGCTGCGGGCTCAATCCCCAGTAGGGGGCATGCAGGAGGCAGCCGATCAATGATTCTCTCTCATCATTGATGTTTCTATCTCTCTCTCCCTCTCCCTTCCTCTCTGAAATCAATAAAAATATATTTGTAAAAAAAAGAATATAGAGATGGAAGGGGAGGGGAGAAGAGTACAGGCAGGAGTGGGAAGAAGAGAAAATGAGGGATGGACAAAAACACAGGAGAAAAGGAGAGAAGAGGTGAAAAAGAGGGTGGTGAGAAGAAGGTAGGGAGAGAGGGGGGAAAGGAAGAGAGAGAATAAGGGTGTTGGAAGCCCAGGAAAGGGAAAAGAAGGAGAAGGAAGATGAGGAGAGGGAACTGCAGCAGGGAGGAGTAGGGGGAAGGCGTCTGTATCTATCCTTGAGAGAATATATTGTGAGCTACTGGGGTCCAGGTGGACACAGCCCAGCTCCTGCAAGACTACATCAGGCTTGGCTTTGAGGCTCTAGATTTCACCCTCTGATCCACATGCCTGGTGAAAAGGAGACACACACACACACACACACTGCCACTCAGGCTAGCAGGTGGGGGGACAACGCAGGCCTCGTCCTGACCCATTTTACCCGCCCCAGCACCTGGTAACCATCTCCTTGCCTTCCAAGGCCACAACAATCACCCGTTTAATAATGAACGTAGGTGGAACCCTCATATACTGCTGGTAGGAATAGGAAATGGTTCAGCCACTATGGGAAACCGTTTGGCAGTTCCTCACAAGGTTAAACATAGAATTACCGTATGACCCAACAGCCATCATGTCCTTCAGTGGGTGATGGATAAATGATCTGTGACATAGCTTTACAACTGAATGTTGTTCATCCATGTGAAGAAATGAAGTACTGCCTGGTGGGTGTGGCACAGTGGTTGAGCTTCGACCTATGAACCAAGAGGTCACGGTTCAATTCCGGTCAGGGCACACATCTGGGCTGCGGCCTCAATCCCCAGTTGGGGGCGTGCAGGAGGCAGTCGATCAATGATCCTCTCCCTCACTCTTCCTCTCTGAAATCAATAAAAATATATTATTTAAAAAAAGAAGAAATGAAGTACTAATACATGTTTAACATGGATGAACCTCAAAAACATGACGTAAGTGAAAGAAGCAAGACAGACACCAAGGGTCACATATTGTGTGATTCCATTTCTATGAAATGTTCTGAATAGGCAAACCCATGAAGAATTGTCGGGGGGAGAGGGAACTGGGGAACAACTACTTCATGCATAAGAGTTTCCTTCTGGGGTGATGAGCATGTTTTGGAACCAGATAGATTTGGTGGCTGCACAGCACGGCGAACGCCCTAAATGCCACCGAGTTGTTCACTTTAATTCTATGTGATGTAAATTTCACCTCAATTTTTAAAAGTAATAATGAAAATCGGCGTTTTCCAGGGAGTTCATCAAGCCAACTGCAGTTTCAGAGTCTACCTCCTTTGGAAACGGGAGCTCGTGCCCGCACGAGACATGGACTTCCCGGATGCCCGGGGCACCAGGCCTCTGCCCTGAAGACTGGAAGATGCTCACAGAACCCCAGGGTGCAGTGTTCCGGACCCGCCCTGCAGCTCTGCAGCCTCCTCCTCTGCCTGGCTCCACCCCCAAGGGAGGCTCCCCTTCAGGTTCCTGCTTCCCTAGCAGAGCAGGTGGCAGATGTGTGAGCTGGCGCTGAGGCGCTCAGCTCCCCATCTTCGCTGACATCCTGCAGTCGGCCCCAGGGGCAGCCCCCCTCTCCGATCTCGCTCCAGTTTTCAGAAGCCCTCTGGCTTTCCTTCCCACAGAATTTTTCCTATCACCCGCTAAATGGACTCCCTGCTCTCCGGACTCTCTTACTCCCCACAGCCCCCTCTCCATGTGCTAGGCCCTGGGCTGGCTCCCAGGATGAAGCAGACACATTTGCTTCTCCCCACTGCACTGAAGCCCCACTAGATCCTCCACCCAAAGACCTTTTTTTAAAAAAAATATATATATATGTTATTGATTTTTTACAGAGAGGAAGGGAGAGGGATAGAGAGTCAGAAACATCGATGAGAGAGAAACATCGACCAGCTGCCTCCTGCACACCCCCCACTGGGGATGTGCCCGCAACCAAGGTACATGCCCTTGACCAGAATTGAACTTGGAACCCTTGAGTCTGCAGGCCGACGCTCTATCCGCTGAGCCAAACCGGTTAGGGCTCAAAGACCTTTTTTTATTTCTATTTTTTAATATATATATATATATTTCTTTATTGATTTCAGAGAGGAAGGAAGAGGGAGAGAGAGATAGAAGCATCAATGATGAGAGAGAATCATTGATCAGCTGCCTTCTGCACACCCGCCTACTGGGAATCGAGCCTGCATCCCAGGCATGTCCCCTTCGTCAGAATCAAACCTGGAACCCTTCAGTCCACTGCACTAAAGCCCCACTAGATCCTCCATTCAAAGACCTTTTTTTATTTCTATTTTTCAGGGATATATATATATATATATATATATATATATATATATATGTATGTATTTCTTTATTGATTTCAGAGAGGAAGGGAGAGGGAGAGATAGATGGAAATATCAATGATGAGAGAGGACCACTGATTGGCTGCCTCCTGCACACCCCCTACTGGGGACTGAGCCCACAACCTGAACATGTGCCCTGACTGGGAATCAAACAATGACCTCCTGGTTCACAGTTCAATGCTAAACCACTGAGCCACACCAGCTGGGCTCAAAGACCTTTAATGACCACTCCTTACAACAGGGAATGTGGACCCTGAACCCTTTGTGTCCTGATAAAAATTTTGCACCCTCTCCCTAGACAAATGAATACACATGCCAGTCCACAAGGAATTGTGGGTCCCCTGACCTCCACAGCCTATCCAAGGACCCCTAAGGTGGGGCTGTTCAAAGCGTGCAAAGTCAGTTTCCCCACCACTGCCTCTGCCCCCGGCCACCCAGGTCCAGTCCCGGAAGCAAACACCATTCCCAGGTTCTTGGGCCTTTCAGACTTGCTCCTGTGTTCATGAGCACTTTTTTAAAAATATATATATATTTTTATTGATTTCAGAGAGGAAGGGAGAGGGAGAGAGAGAAACATCAACGATAAGAGAGAATCATTGATCGGCTGCCTTTTGCATGCCCCACACTGGAGATCAAACCCACAACCAGGGCATGTGCCCTGACCGGGAATAGAACTGTGACTTCCTGGTTTACAGGTCGAAGCTCAACCACTGGGCCTCGCCGGCCGGCCGGGCACAGACACTTTCTTTGTGTGCTCGACCCGGACAGCAGCGCACAACACACACCTCACAGTGTGAACTGGACATTGTTCCACCTCAGCACCTAGGAAGGTACCCGTTGGCGGGTATTTCGGTTGTTTCCAGGGCAAGAGATAGCCTGGGGGTTACTTTGTTTCACACAATGTGAGCATGTCCGTAGAATTAATTCCTAGAAGGGGAATAGCTGGATAAAAGGTATGTGCATAAGTGTTTGAAATATGAACCATCATGTCAGTTTTGGCCCCGATTAGCAAATGCATAACAAACACGACCCTTGTGCCGTGCCAGCTGAGGAAACTGAGGCAGAGACTGCCCATCTCCTCCCTGGAAAAATAAAAATAAAATTGGATGAGGAACCTGACAGCAGGAATAAGCCCAGCTTCATCTGTTAGAAAAATGCCCCAAAGATCCTTTCCAGCTTTGGAAACAGAGGGAAGGAGGAGACGGCTAGCCTGAAAAGGGAGAAACTAAATAACGATCACCTTGTGTGTGAACAAGGAGACAACTCAGAGGACACCCACGGTCCCATGGCAGCAAGAGAGACCGGAGTCAGCTGAGTGTGAACCGCCTGCTAGTGCAGGCGGGATGCTGAGGGCCTGGCTCCAAGGAAGGACTGTGGGCGACTCCCTGCTCAGAGATCATTAAACCAGGATTAAGGGTGGAGCGCCTGCCCGGCCTGCTGGGAGCAGAGGGCTGGAGCAGGTGACCCCGCAGCCGAGTGAGTGCACACCCTAGCCTAGGTGAAAAGGCAGAAAACGGGATTAATAAGGCAGGGCCCAGAGCTTTACAGTCTTCAAAGTAATCCCCTAAATCAAGCCTTCGAGGAGGGCAAGCGAGGATTAGAAACAGCCCATTTTGCTGATGAGAAAACTGAGGCCCAGAGAAGTTAAGAAACTTGGCCAAGGCTTCACAGCTGAACCAAGACTAGAACCCAAGCCTGCAGCCCCCAAGTCCAAGGCCCTGCCTCCTTGGGACGACTGGAACGCCCCAAGATAGGATGGAGGCCTCCGTCCTTGGTTCCTCCACCAACTTCCCCAGGCCCTCTGCACACCACTCCTCTCCACCAACACCCCAACCACAGCGCCAGCAGGGTGGAGTCCTGCTGGGAGAGGCTGCAAGTCCCTCTCCTGTCTGACAACTGAGCTGCAGGAGGAAGGAGGAGGTGGGAACAGGTCCCAAACTCCCATCTCACTTGTCCTCGCCCGTCTCCGTCTCAGACTCTCTCGTGATAGGAAAGTAGGCCAGTTTGGAATATGTCACGGATATTTTCGACATCCCCATCTGTACTAGAGCTTCGCACACAGCCAAGTGGGGTGGGGCTGGAGCCTTCCTGCCGGATGAGGGGCACACCTGCTACCTCTCGGGCTCAGAGCCCAGATGGGGGCTGGAGACACACAGGAGACCCTGAAGAGCACTGGGCAAGCGCCCAGAAGCCTGGGCAAGGTGGACCGGAGATCAGCAGTATCTGCCCTCTTACAGAGGAGCAGGAGCAGACAGCTATGACCTGTGGATCACTCCCCCCCCCCCCCCCCGCGCCAACCTGGGGATGGAAGGAAGGAGCAATTAGTCCTGTGGGGAAAGGGGTCTGGAAAAGCTTTTATGGAAGAGGTGACTCACGTGTGAGTTGGGCTTGAGTGGGAAGGAAGCAGGACTTTGCCAGGTGAAGAAGATGGGGAGGGGGCTCTCGGCCAAGGGATGTGCTTGGGGTACACTGCAACCCGTGTGCCCCGCTGGGGAGAGGGCTGACCAGGAAAGGGCAGCGAGAGAGACGGAAGGGGCAGGCTAGCATTGGCGAAGGAGCTGTTCATGGTGAATGCCCAGCTGTGAAGCTTGGGGTGCAGGTGCCTATGGAGGCTAAGGGCCATGATTCAAAAAGAACAGGTAGCCGTGGGCAGGCAGGAGTTACCCAGGGTGAGTGAGAGCCCTCTTGGGGCCACCAGCCACCCTGACCACAGCCTTGCCCAGTTTGCTGGAGGGGCACCTCTCGTGGTTGGGGGAGGGGAGGCCAATATGAGAAACGAACTCCTTGCAGAGGCGTTAGAGACTTTCCAGCTTGAAGGGGCCAAGGTCGGGTGGGGGTTGCACATGGAGACACCTGGACGCTGTGCTGATTCAGCACCTACTGCGGGTATTTGTGCCATGGCCTCATTAATCCTTACAACAAGCCGCAGAGGTAGACATGCTTTCCCCTTCTTATCGACGTGGAAAGTGACGTTCAAGTGCCAGGAGTAACGGGAAGCGTAGGGCCTGGCTGGTGTAGCTCAGTAGTTGAGCATCAACCTATGAACCAGGACGTCATGGTTTGATTCCCCGGAGTGCAGGAGGCAGCAGGTCAATGATTCTCTCTCATCATTGATGTTTCTCTCTCTCCCTCTCCTTCCTCTCTGAAATCAATAAAAATACATTTAAAAATAATAATAAAGGGAAGTGTAGGTCTTTTCCCCAAGGTCCCTCCGCTTGTAAGTTGTTTAAAAATTCTTGCCCAAGCCGGTTTGGCTCAGTGGATAGAGCGTTGGTCTGCGGACTCAAGGGTCCCGGGTTCGATTCCGGTCGAGGGCATGTACCTTGGTTGCGGGCACATCCCCAGCGTGGAGTGTGCAGGAGGCAGCTGATCGATGTTTCTCTCTCATCGATGTTTCTGGCTCTCTGTCCCTCTCCCTTCCTCTCTGTAAAAAATCAATAAAATATATTTTAAAAAAAAATTCTGGTCTGTCCGTCCCAGAGCCCATCCCCTTCATCTCTCACCACCTCCCAGATAAGAGCCAACCTTCACCCCTCGCTCACAGACTCCACTCTGACCTGCTCCAGGGCCCCAGGGCCCCACACCAACCGGTCACAGCCACATCAGGTGAGAAAACGGGAGGGAGGCTCGGAGAAGTTAAGGGACTTGCCCAGGGCACAATGCTAACTAGTGGTGGAAGCAGGATTCAGATCCAGAAGATCCCTTTTCACGCCTAATCACTCTGCCTTATTCCTCCCTAAGCCTCTTTATTCCCCAGTTTCCTCTTCTGTGACATGGGGCTGGGTTCGAGGGAGTGCACAGGGAGCTGTAAGCCACTCGGCACAGTGCCTGACATTCACGCCACAGTTCACAGGTGTTTACTGAGCCCCTCCTAGGGGCGGGACGCTCTCCTGCATGTTGGGAGCTAACAGGAGAGAGAAACCAGCCCCTGCTCTCCTGAAGTGGCGACTAAGACAAGGGCTGAGAGGAGGAAGGGCCACAGGCACAGAGAAAGCACTCAGTAATTGCTCCCTCTAAGTCCTACCTCCTGGTGGTGGGAGCTTGGGAGTGTCACTCTGGTGTTCCCTCCTTCCTGTTCTAGAAGACAGGAGGAGCACAGAGCAGAGGCGCTTTGCCCGGGGAAGGCTGGACATGCATTGCTTCACTGCCAGCCTCCCAGGTGAGCAGCCCTGCTCCAGCCCCTGTGAGATCAGCAAGGCCCCTTCCTCCCCCGCCATGCCTGGCCCAGGCTGCGCCCGACCGTATTCATATTTACACGAAATGTCAGTAGCCCGGCCAGAGTGGCTCAGTGGTCGGGCATCGACCTATGAACCAGGAGGCCCCTAGAATATTCTGATTTTTTTTTTTTCTTAGTTAAGGGGTTTTATTCCCTCCCTAACTTCAGGGGGAAAATCCCTACCTGGGGAAACAACCTTTCTCAGAGAGGTGACCTTGGTTAAAACACATAGTGCCAAGAAGGTGAGCAAACATATTAAGAACAGTATGCCATATATGCCAGGTCCCTTGAAACAGCAAGGATGGACCGGCTCCCGGAAAATTCCCCCTTTTTTATTTTTTAAAAGCAGGCATTAAAAAGAAAAACCCCAAATGCTCTCTTGTATCCATTTTAAGAGTAGGATTGGCGCTTTCCGCTATTACCTGAGTCTTGATCTATCACCCCAGGGAGAGCTTGCTAATCCTGCACTTTCCCGGGGTGGAAAGGCTGCAGTGGAGTTAAGGATAAGGCTCCTTGGGCCTACCTCCTCCCATGCCTTTACATTTACCTTTCCTTCCTCAGAAAAGCATGGACATACTTTTTGTATAAAACGTTCTGTCTGACTGGGAGTAACCTTAATTCCTCTGCTAGCAAGCATATGTGTTAAAAGATCAATACAGAGTCGTATTTCTTTAGACTCAGTATGGCACATCTTTTTAATCTAAAGATCAATACAGAGTCTTCTTTCTTTGGACTCAGTATGGCACATCTTCTCAATCTAAGAATCAATACAGAGTCTTCTTTCTTTGGACTCAGTATGGCACATCTTCTCAATCTAAGAATCAATACAGAGTCTTCTTTCTTTGGACTCAGTGTGGCACATCTTCTCAATCTAAGTTCTGTACTATCCACCTTCTTACCCTACTTATCCTCTGTAGGGGGGTCTGCAGTACCCTGGTGGAGTCCTATCTGTCCCGAGTGTGGGGTTCTCAATGGGGGGGAGGGGGATTACCTAGGGGAATCCTGTTCCAGGGCTTCCCAAAGGTGTGGACGGAGTCGGCAAAGACTATCCACCCTCTTCCTACGGTGGAGTCCTATCCGTCCCGAGTGCGGGGTGCTTACCTAGGGGTCCCTGTTCGGGCACCAGATGCTGGGGTCCAACCCGAGCAGGTCCAGGGGTTCCCAAAGGTGTGGACGGAGTCAGCGAAGAAGGATTGACACAGAGACAGCGTTCAGTTGATCAGCAGCCTAGCCAGGATCTCTAGCCAGGATGACCAGCGAAGTTCTGCCCGAATATTCTGATTTTTGAGATCACAACAGGTAAGCCTATATCTGTTAAGGAAAATGAAGCCTTGATTTAAAATCTTCCCACAACCCAGGCATGTGCCCTGACCAGAATTGAACCGTGGCCTTCTGGTTCATGGGTTGACGCTCAGCCACTGAGACACATCAGCCAGGCTTGCATCTTTATTTTTTATTTATTTATTTTTTGGGTGCATCTTTATTTTTAAAGTGGGCTTCTTATGTGATTTAAGCCAGGGGTCCTCTCTGAGGTAAAGGCCCAGCCCTGAGGGTCTGGGCTCTGTGAAAGGGGCAATTGGTGCATCCTAGGACATTCTGGGCAGCCCTTCCTTGGGGGGAACTGGCACAGGACTGATGCTGCAGAAAACATTTTTGGTGATGTGACCAAAATTCAAGTTGGCAAGCATTTTAAGAATGCCTGAGACGGCCAGTATTTGGCCTTGTTTTCTTTTTCCTGCAGATCATGTGAGAATCCTTTCAGGCAGCAGTTCTTGCCCCCAGGGGTCAGGATTTGGGGAGCAGGGGGCGGGAATCTTGGCGGGAATCTGGGGACATGTTTGGTTGTTAGGACCAGGAGAGGGTGCCGTTGGGATCTAGGGGGTGGAAGCCAGAGCTGCTGTTGAACACCCTACAACGCACAGAACAGTCCCACAGGGAACGATCTAGCCCGAATGTCAACAGGCCCACGTACAGAAACCGCCCTCAGGCCTGGTCCAGCAAAAGGCGACTGTATTGGTTCATGAGAACTTTAGATTTTAAATGGGCTTACATTTGTTGTATTTTTTTATTTAAAGGGAAGTTAAATAGCTGATTTTTAAAGAGAAATAAATAGCCCC
Source organism: Myotis myotis (assembly GCF_014108235.1). Classification (NCBI taxonomy): domain Eukaryota; kingdom Metazoa; phylum Chordata; class Mammalia; order Chiroptera; family Vespertilionidae; genus Myotis; species Myotis myotis. The sequence continues at coordinate 9,134,091 of NW_023416321.1, read as the reverse complement.
AGCCAGTTTGGCTCAGTGGATAGAGCCCTAGCCTGTGGTCTGAAGGGTCCCAGGTTCAATTCTGGTCAAGGGCACATGCCCAGGTTGCAGGCTTGATCCCCAGTAGGGGACGTGCAAGAGGCAGCTGATCAATGATTCTCATCATTGATGTTTCTAGCTCTCTCTTCCTCTCTGAAATCAATAAAAAATACATTTAAAAAAATGAATAAAGATAAATAAACACATAAAATGAAGTGAGCTGCTTGTAGACAGCATATAGTTGGGTCTTTCTTTTTATCTGCCTTTTAATTGGATTGTCTAGACCAGCGGTTGGCAAACTCATTAGTCAACAGAGCCAAATATCAACCGTACAATGATTGAAATTTCTTTTGAGAGCCAAATTTTTTAAACTTAAACTATATCGGTAGGTACATTCTTATTAACTTCATTAGGGTACTCCTAAGCTGGCCTTTGCTAAAGACGTCCTCAATCTGATTGAGGTACGTTCGCTGAGGTCGACCCCTTCCAACTCTCCCATCCACACGCGCCTCTTATACTTATTTCGTCTATCTCCTTTCCGAAAACCGACTTCTGCGCGTGGGCCACGAAGTTTCAATCGCACTGTACGTGCGCGCCCGCACGTGGTATTTTGTGGAAGAGCCACACTCAAGGGGTCAAAAAGCCGCATGTGGCTCGCGAGCTGCGGTTTGCCGACCACTGGTCTAGACCATGGTTATTGATTGTGATTATTCATATGGTTGAGTTTAAATCTACCATCTTGGTTGCAAAACTGTATAAATTTACTAAAACTCAGGTAGACCACGGGCTCTGAGTCACCCCTCCTGTGCTGTGGCCTGGAAACTCACTGCAGTCTGTAGGCTGGGACAGCTGTAGGGCCTGTGGCTTTGCTCTCCTCTCTCAGGGGCACTGTCCTGTGCTGCCTGATTTCTAATATCTAAGTGCTATCATTTCATACGTTTTTGTCTATTTTTTTTTATTGTTTAAAGTATTACATATGTCTCCTTTTCCCCCATTGACTTCTCCCCGGCCACTCCACCCCCCAGCACATCCCCTCACCCCCTACTGTCTGTCTGCGGGGTGATCCTCAGGACAATGGTGCCTCCCCTCACACCTGCCTTGGCCTGGCGCCGCCCACTCACCTGCTCCACCATCCTGCCGCAGTCCCGCTCTCCTTGGGGCCCACTGTGGCTGGCAGCGCCTCCACTGCCACCCGTTGCCAGTGCCGCATCACCCATGCCCACAGCGCACGTCATAGCAGGCAGTCGATCTCCTGATCTAGGGGACAATTTGCATATTAGGCTTTTATTATATAGGATGATTGATTTTAGAGAGAGGAAGGGCGAGAGAAACATCGATTTGTTGTTCCACTTCTCCATGCATTCACTGGTTGATTCTTGTCTGTGCCCTGGCTGGGGACAGAACCTGCAATGATGCCCCAACCCACTGAGCTACCCCACCAGGGCCAATTCTTTCTTTTAATAACTACTAGAGAATGTTCATTATCAGCAATGAGGAGTGTGTTTAAGTTGGTTGGGTTTTGTTTTGTGTGTTTTTCTGTTTTCTTAGCTTTCCTTTTTCCTTTTTTCTTTTATTGATCTCGTTCATGCCGGGAGCGTAGCAGCCATGGAAATACACCACCCAGATGACACTTCAAGAGAGAATTTGCCATGAGGAGTGCTGTCAGCTGACAAACTTCAGCTGCAACCCTGTCTCGATCTACTGCAGCATTTGAGCTGAGGGACACGCGTTCCCCAGGCAACTCCAGTCAATCACTGAGCATGGTGAGGTGAAGGGGGTCCCACGGGGGCGGGGGGGGGGGGCGCATTTCAGCCCAGCAGGCTCCTCTAGTGGTCAACCTTTGTTCTGAAGCTGGCTGAGACTCTCTCGGGGCTGCACCACAGTCGAACTCTTCCTACTTGACCATCCTTCCTTCCCCCCTTCTTCTTCTTTTTTTAAAAAATATATATTTTATTGATTTCAGAGAGGAAGGGAAAGGGAGAGAAAAAGAGAAACAACAATGAGAGAATCATTGATCGGCTGCCTCCTGCAAGCCCCCCACTGGGGGATCGAGCCTGCAACCCGGGCATGTGCCCTGACCTCCTGGTTCCTACTCAACCACTGAGCCACCGTGGCCAGGCATTCCTGCCCCCTCTCCTTTCTCACTTACCAGTCCTGCACCTCAGTCTGCAGACTTTCCCTGCCAACTCCTGTTCCCTCTTCTCTTTACTCGTCACAAGCATCACCCCCAATGAATCTCATGCGCTCCTCACTGTCGCTGGTGTCTGTTTCCCGGAGGACAGGCACTGACAGGGGAGTTTTCTACATTTGTCAGGTGACTCTTGCTCGGCCATTTGTACGTAAGGGGGAAGCATTAAACACCAGACTGCAAGTTCCATAGGCACGAGGGAGGCTTTTCTTACCGGTGGATTTTGCTTTTCAGTCATTGGGCCAAGAGCCAGCGGTTTCACTGGAAATCCTCCAAATGTTAGTATATGGGATTTTTCTGTGGAGACGTTCTGTTTCTGCAGATAAGAACCTTCTGGTGTTCTGACTGGAGGGAGCAAGCTTGTTTCTGCCCTTGCTGCGCAGGGCAATGGTGGAGGGGTCAACGGTCCTTTCACGCCACGCCTCACCGCTGCCCCTCTGCCCCTCTGAATCCCTTTCTCCTTACCGTCTGTCTTCCTCTGTCCTGGTAGCTAAGTCTATGATTCTTCCCTGATCCACATCCAATCTTCCAAAACATCGCTGAAATCCTCTATCTGCTGAGATACCATTTTCTCTGTCCTTGTGGATTTATGCCTTCCTTCTCTCTTTACTACCATTTCAGCGGCTCTTAAAAGAAAGAGAAGATGCAATTCATCACCATGAACAAGAAGCTCCCACATCTGCCTGACACTGACCCGCGGCCATCCTGGCCACTTCGTGGAGAGTGGGTTGTAGAAGGGCAAGAGTAAAAGCTAGACGGTCCGTCCAGAGGCCACTGCCATGGCAGAGGTGAGTGATGCGGTGACCAGGACTGGATGGTGGCAGTGGAGAGGAAAAGAAGTAGATAATGCGAGCCGTATTCAGGCGATGGTTTTTAACATGACCACAACTTCTTTGAGATTCTTCCCTTCAAAACATGGAACTTAATTTTCCTCCCCCTGAAGGCAGGCCAGACTTAGTGACTCATTTCTAACGAATAGAATACAGCAGAAGTAACAGTGTGTGACTTTCAACACAAAATCAGAAAAGGCATTGCAGCTTCCTCCTGGCGCGCTCTCTCTCTCTCTCTCTCTCTCTCTCTCTCTCTCTCTCGCTCTCTCTCTCTCTCTCTCTCTCTCTCATCACTCGCTCCAGGGGAAACCAGCTGCCACATTATGAGGATACTCAAGAGCTCTATGATGTCCACGTGGCAGGGAACGTAGGCTTCCTGCCAACCACCAGCACTAACCGAACAGGCATGGGAATGAGGCCCCGTGGAAGCAGGTTCGCCAGCCCAGGCCCGGCTTTTGAATGACTGCACCCTCACTGGACATCTTGACTGCAACCTAGTGAGAGACCCTGGGCCTGGTCAAATCGCTGCTGGATTCCCGACCCAAAGAAGCCCGTGTTAGCGAGATAACCAATGCTTAGCCTTTTAAGACACTAAGTTTTGGAAGTAACACGTTATGCAGCAATAGATAACTAACACAAGGGGTGAGGGAGAGAGGGGAATCCAAGACTGACTCCGGAATGTTGGACTTACAGCAACTGCGCAAGTGACTGTGTCACTTACTGAGCTGGGAAGCCGGGGAGAGGGAAGGCATGTGAAACCCCAAGGTGGTTTTGAGAAGCCCGTAGACATCCAAGCGGAGCTATCGGGCAGGTGTCGTTATAAGCCTGCAAGCTGGAGAAGTAAGGGCAGGGGGCTGGTGGTGAAAGCCGTGGACACCCAAGGGAAGAAGCTGAGGGGTCCTGGTACCAAGCCCTGGGGTCCTGCAAACTCGAGAGGTCGGACAGACTAAGAAGAAGTAGCCAGCAAGGTGGGAGGAAAACCAGAAGACGGTGGCAACCCGAAGGCGAGAAAAGAGAGTTTCAGGAAGGCAACAGGGATCCGCTAAGCGCAGTGGTCGGCAAACCGCGGCTCGCGAGCCACATGCGGCTCTTTGGCCCCTAGAGTGTGGCTCTTCCACAAAATACCGACTTCTGCGTGTGGGCCACGAAGTTTCAATCGCACTGTACGTGCGCGCCCGCACGTGGTATTTTGTGGAAGAGCCACACTCCAGGGGCCAAAGAGCCGCATGTGGCTCGCGAGCCGCGGTTTGCCGACCACTGCGCTAAGGGACTGACAGCAGAGCAAGAAGCCCAGAGGAGCAGTTCTGCCCCAGTGACAGCTACTTCAAAGGAACCCTGCGCAATAGCAAGCACACTGTTACCGGTTCCTGAGTGCCTGCCCATCTCCTGGCACTTGAATCGACTTTCTTGTTAAATCGTCACAGTCATTCAACGAGGTAAATATCATGACCCCCATTTCACAGATGAGGGGGCTGAGGGACGGGGAGATTAAATCACTTGCTCAGGTTCGTATTGTTTGTGGAGCGGCAGAGGCCATGTTGAAACTCAAGTATGAGAGACACCAAAGGCCTGGATTTTGACCACAAGGGATGGGCAGGATGCGAGGGGCCTGGGTGTGTTTGTTTGTTTGTTTGTTTGTTTGTTTGTTTTGACATCTCACTATGAACAGGTTTCCTAAGTGATTTGTAGGCCCTGAGGAACCTAAGCAAATGTGGGCCCAACAGGTGGGCGTTCCCCCAAAGAGTCAGAAAAGAGAGAGAAAAGGGGCAGAGGTGGAAAAGGCAGGGGAGGGGGAATCTGTGCCTTTGACTTTAAAGGAGCAACATGCAAATTATAGTCAAAGAAGCATGCAAATGATATGCAAATTGCTTCGTGGATGAGCATCTGTTCTTTTTGAGTCAACAGCTCAGGCACTTTTGGGTGAGGCCTCCTCAGCTTCCCCCAGGGCTGCCCAGCGTCAGGATCCCCTGCGGGGTCTGGGAACTCCCCAAGGCAAACCGGGCTCCGGACAGGGAGGAGAGTGGGGCCTCACGTCCAGGTGAGTCCCTGAATCACCCATTTGTCTGACAAATACTTGTAAAGGACCTAGAGCCGCGGTTCTCAACCTGTGGGTCGCGACCCCTTTGGCGGTCGAACGACCCTTTCACAGGGGTCGCCTAAGACCATCCTGCATGTCAGATATTTACATGACGATTCATAACAGTAGCAACATGACCGTTATGAAGTAGCAACGAAAATAATTGTATGGTTGGGTCACCACATGAGGAACTGTATTGAAAGGGCCAGAAGGTTGAGAACCACTGCCCTAGAGGCAGATGAAGTAGACAGGTAGAAGACTCATTATTTCTAATTTCTGGGAACATAGTCTAGCCGGGGAAATAATAGATACAGTGAAGCCTCCGGTATTCTCTAGAGTCTAGCCAAGTTTTCTCAGCCTCTGCACTGTGGGCATTTTGTGCGGGGCAATGTGGAGGGGGACTGTCCTGTGCATGGTGGGATGTTTAGTGGCGCCCCTGCTCTTTATCCATTAGATGCCAGTAACACCCCCTCCCTAGTGGTAGCAACCACAGATGTCCCCAGACATTGCCAGATGTCCCCTAGGGTGGGGGTGAGGGAACCAAAATCACCCCAGCTGAGAACCAGGGCTCAAGACCCTACGGCTCTAAGCTCCTCGAGTGAGTCAACGCTCAGCGAGCTCCGGGCTCGCCTTCGAGAACCCACGTTGTTCCATATTTTTGTACCTTAACCTTTGTGGAGGGCAGTCTTTCGGAAATCTCTCGCCTAATTCCTTCCCACCCAACATGACCGTCCCTGGGCGCCCCAGGCCTCCGCTCTGAGCACGAGCTGTTACTCACTTTGGCCCCCAGAGATGCTGAGGAGCAATCAAGGTCACCCCCAAACTCAATGGCCCCAGCCTTGAGCCTTCGGGCTTACATGTCTCTGCTCCGCATCATTCTACTTCTTCTTCCCTTGTCATCGAGCTGCCGCCCATGGGACTGTCACTCACGCTCCTCTCCCTGCCTGCGCCCATGCCCTTTGATTGGCAGCTTCCAGGAGTTAAGAAACTAGATTTTGCAGATCAGTGTTTTTCTCACTGTGCGGGGGCCTTCAGAAGCCCCTGGGGGCCGCGGGAGGGGCAGGGGGGCTTCGGAGAGGCAGGAGGAGGAACGCAGGCCTGTCCTCTGGCCCCCACCCTGGCTGCCGCCACAGAAGCTGGACTTTTCTCAGGGTTGTGCCCCTCTGCTTCTGCACGATGTCCTTTGGACAAACAGTCCCCAGGGTAAAAGGTGTTTGCAAGCCGCTGGCCTCGATGAGGGGCATTGAGAAGAGCAGGGGGCTGGCCCGGCCAGCCAGCGTGGCTCAGTGGATGAGCATCGACCTATGAACGAGAAGGTCACAGTTCGATTCCCGGTCAGGGCGCACGCCCAGGCTGTGGGCTCGATCCCCATTGTGGGGCATGCGGGAGGCAGCTGATCAATGATTCTCTCTCATTGATGTTTCTCTCTCTCTCTCCCTCTCCCTTCCTTTCTGACATCAATAAAAATATGTTTTAAAACAAGAGCAGAGGGCTGGCTCCCCAGCACCTAAAATGGCTGTGCTTTGGTGCACAGCTTGGCGGTCGATCATGGCTGTCTGGAGGCCCTTTAAGCTTCCTCCCAGTTCCTAACTACTGGGTGGGTGATGGGGGTGCCCCCAGGAGGGTGTCACTTTACATAGAGACCAAGCCCTTTATGTCCATGGGCAGGGGACGAATGGCCCCCAGAGGCAGACCAGGCCTCGAGGCTTCTGAATCAGACCACAGCGCCTCTTCCTGGGAAGAAAAGGCAGGAAACCCCAGGCCCGAGGGCCTCACCCACCCAGAGAGCAGAACTGAGAGTGATCGCACTGCAGTGGCCACAGCGGCAGGAAGGAGTGAGGCAGGACCCCAGGAAGACCTTCCCAGCGTGGCACCAGGGGAGGAGCCGTTGGGAGCTGCTGTGGACCAGGCAGGAGCGTTTTCCAGTTCCAGGCTGAGGGATAATCACACCACCCTTCCCCCCACACCCCTTCCTGGCCTCTGCCCCTAACCAGGGCTCCGTCCTGAACAGATAAACCTCCAGGCGCTGAAACTTGGCAAGGGGTGGGGAGCAGGGCCTGGGGCCATGCCCTGTCCTGCCATCTCTAAGAAGCCCTTTCTGTCCGAGTCTTGCCAGGCAACAGCACAATGTGTGGGGACCTTGTTCCCAAGGGGATGGAGCAGGCTCTCCCTTCTCCCCGCAACCTCCAGGCCCCACTGAACCCTCTGGACACGGGCACAATCAAGCATTTCATGCCTCCCAAGGGTCAGAATGAAAGGCCTGTGTCTGTCTGCGCTCTCCTCCCCCACTTCCATCTTCCGATGTTTCCATCTGCCCTTGAGCCAGAGCCTCTTCTTTCTCCCTCCTTTCCCCCTCCTGCCTGTTAAATTCTTTACAAATATCTGGGAACAGAAGAGATTGCCTTTAATACTCAGTACGCTAACTCAGGTCTCTAACCAGCCAGGGTGGGAGGGAAGATGCTAATGATCCTCTCCTGTCACTCACAAAAACCTGGAGAGCTCAATGACACTCCAAGGTCATACAGCACCAGCCAGACCGGCTGTTCTGCCCACCTCCTCCCTCCCACTCTGTCCTCCTCCGTGGTTTGCCTGGATCTGGGGTGACTTCCCACTGGAAAATCCCCAGGCACTGAAATGACCAAGACCTGGAGGAGCCACTGAACCTAAAACCCAAGTTCAAATTAGAGTTCACCCTCCTAATGGCTGTGTCCCAAGGAAGGGCGGCTCTCGGTGCAGGCTGGGGGTGCTGATCGCTGACACGTCCCCCCACTCCCACCCCCATGCCGAAGCCAGACAGGCAGCCAGGAGCTGGCGTCACTATTCTCCAGTCCCCACCGCCACCACCCGCCATCTCCCGTGAGCAACCATTCCGGGGCCTGACATTCTGTCGGCTTCACACCACCTCCCAGAGCCCCAGCCAGGAGCGCTTCCTGGATAAAATATTAAACATGCAAATCGGAGACAGTGCCTTAACGAGCGACAGACTGCACGACCATAGCCTGGCAAAGGAGACACACGCCGTCCGGGGGTGGGGAGGAGGGTGAGAAGTATATATAGATATAGACTTCGGCTCTATCAGTGCAACGTGTGTATCAGGCAGAGAACAGCAGGGATGGAAAACTACCGCAGCAGCCTCCCAGCTGGGGTGGCCTGAGGTCGGCAGCAGGCTGGGGGGAGGCGGGCCAAGAGGATCCCCAAAGCAGAGAGCTCAGAATGAGGGATGACAAAAGCCTTTTGTGCTTGGGTTCTGGGTGGAGGGAGACTGGGCATTTGGATTTGGAGAAGGAAGTTGGTTAGAAGCAAGGCCTCGGGGCGGGCGGAAGAAGAGAAAGATGAGCGAGGAGGAGGCAGAGGCCTGGGGAGGCACCGGGGCAATGCCTCACGCCCATGGGGTGCTGGAGGCTCCTCACAGGTGCCCACATGGGCCTGGGCGGCATTGGCTCAGTGTGGTTCCACCTTGGTCCAGGTGGACAAGGGTGCTGTTCACACTTTAGTGTGCACGTGAATTACGAAGATCTCGCCACAACGCAGGCAGCTCTGATTCAGGTCTGAGGCCTGGGATCCTGCATTCCTAGCAAGTCCCAGGTAATGCCAGTGCTGATGTCCACCAGCCCCAACCAAGCCACGTGATCTAGAAGGAATTAGAGCAACACGGAGCTCACCGTGGCTCAGACAGAAAAGAAGTCACCGGAGGCCCGAGGGGCCCACAGGGTGCCGATGAAGATGGCGTCTGTTGATGCTACCCAGCAGGTCAGGGAATTAGAACCATATGGTACCTCCCTGGGCCCGAGCCGACCGGGAACTCCCAGCCCAGAGTGTCAGGGCTCCACACCAGCGTCCACAGGGCTCCAGACCGCCTGGAGCTCACAGGGCCTGAAATGACACGGAGGCCAGGGGGGCTTGAACCAACTAGTATGGAGCCCACAGGAGTTAGATGGAAATAGAGCCCACAGTGGCCACGGGGTCTGGCTGACTTGGAACCCACAAAGGACTCAGGTGATGGCCACTTTGGCCCAGGGAAACAGGAGCTCACGGGGCTGGGTGATGTGGCGCCCAGTACAAAGCCCTGCCCTAGAGAAGGCCCGCAGGTGGGCCCCAGACCCAGCAGGAGCTGTCCACGGACTCCCCAGGATTTGGAAGACAGAAAGGGAGGGGCCGAGGAGGCTGAAGGTTGGTGTGTGTGTGTAGGGGGGGTAGGAGCCAAGATGCTGCCAGCGCTGGGACTGTGCGTGGGCTGAGCGGGACTTGGCTGGGCCCTGGGTTGGGAGGTGTTGAGAGAGAAGCTGCTGCTGCTGCAACAGCTCAGATGGAGGAGGAAGTGGAAGCTGGAGGCAGGCCTGGCAGAGGGAGGGTCCACTGCCCTACCCAGGCCCGGGCATTCAGACTCCTGCTCCCATTGCCTAAGGGAGACTTGGGGAGTGGTGGGGTGAGTGGTTAGGGACCCCAGATGGAGGGGTATCCAGCACGAGGGGGCGGGACAGACAAAGAAGCATCTCCTTGGTCGGGAGACTTGGGCCCCAGAGGAGTAGGGGTCCTCACTCCCTGGCCTGGGACAGGAGGCCCTTCCCCTGCAGCCAGGTCCCTGGGCAGTGCCCTGACCCTATTGTGACATTTCTCAGGGTACAGGACAAAGCAATGCTGGGTCCCCTCCCCAGGGAAAGACCCATCAGTGTCTGGAGATAGATGCTCTCCATCCTTTTCTTAACTAAATCGAGCCCTCAGTCCCAGGCCCCGCCCAGGGCCGAGGCGAGAGGCTGCTTAGGGTCTGCCTGCAGCTTGTCTTTACTGCCCAGTTAAGGTGACCGGGGTGGGGGGGGGTGGACGGAGGGAGGGGTGTTGCTATGGGAACTGGCTACAGCAGATCTGGCAGTATCAGGCAGGAGGGACACCAGACTTTTTAACGAGGGAAAAAGAGACATTTCTCTTGACCAAAGCCCCAGAGGGCTGTTCCGTGCAACCTCTGGCCCCCAGCCCCACTTCACCAGGCCAGGACCGCCACCCCAACATCTCCACCGCTCTGCTTGCCTCCGCCGGCCCACCGGCCCATGCCCGCCCACTCTTTTTTGAGCTTGCTCCTCCCAGAGCAGGTGTCAGGAAGAATGGAGGGGATGAAGCAGGAGGAATCTCCAGGGCCAAGGGTACCTTTCCCTGCTCCCTCCCCTTCCTCCACCCTGCCCCTCTCCCCGTTCAGCCTATTACTGCTGGCAATCGATCCCCAACTCTGCCGCCTCCTGCATGCTGACCTAATTCCTGGCACAGTGAGGAGGGGACACATCCTTACACAGTCCCAGACAGACACAGAGCCGCGCACAGCCAAGGGGGGCACGTTCAATGCACGTGGGATAGCCTGACCCAGGAAGTACCGCTGCTACCCTGAACACACTCGTGCACACTCAGAGACACCCCCCCCCCCTCAGGAACACGCTAGGGACTGCCCCCCACACATGCACACACAGGGCTCCATTACTCATAGGACCCGTGGACACTTGTAGACAGACAGACAGGTCTTCATGAGCCACAGACAGCTCCCCACTGGGCCCCCCCACTCCAGCTCCAGCTCCAAGATCTCCATCCTCCAGAGCAGGGCCCTGGCCACACTGCCCTGGCCATGGGGCCTGCGCCCTCTCCAAACCCAGGAACAGACCCAGCCTCCCCTCCCCGCTCCATCTACGGAAGCTGCAGGTGACTTACTTCCTGGAGTCAGGGGGAAGTAGGTACCTCCTGGAAGGGACCTAGGGGAGGGAACACTTCCCTTCTGTTTTCCTGGCAACAAACTTAAGATTCAGGTGACCTTGGTCTATGGCGATGACTGGAGGTGGGGAAAGCAACCCCACCTGTGAGGCCTTGAGCATTTTACTTCATTCCTCTCAGCTGTTCCTCTGCGCAAACAAACACCTGATTGCACAGGTAGGGAATACGAAAGCCTTTGTCACGGTCAAGCTCAAGGCCATAAATGTAAGACCGTTGTTTATTCTGCCTGTTCATGTCCATATGGTGGGCAGAGGGGACTGTCCCCTCCCCGCCCAACAGCCCATCCTGTCCTGCAAGGAGCCACTCAGGGAAGGCTCATGTCACCAGCTGCCCTGCCCACACCCCTCATGTTTCAAAGACTCTGGCTCTTGACTCCCAGAATGTCTCTCCAACCCAAGTCCTGCTGTCATCCTGGGGAGCCTTGGGGTCCCAGCAAAACAGGAAAGGTGGGCATCCTCCATTGACCAACCTTCATCTTTACAGGACGTGCCTCCCTCCGTCTGTCTGTCCATCCGTCCATCGCAACCGCTCTGTGCCTTCCCCAACACCCCACACCCTCCCTCACCCTTCTCAATTCTCTACTGAGTTCTTGCCCTCCCCCTGCCCCCCGCCATGCCTTCAACTTCCTCCCCTGGCCAACCCCAGGACCCACACTTCATGCCCTCACTCTCACAGTCCTTGACTTCCGCTGCCTGCAAGGTCCTGGGCCCACCTACCTGCCCGCTTGGCTCCTAGATCCCAGCGGCTAAGCTCAGCTGGAAAAGGCCCCCACCCATTCCCGGCTTCCAAGGGCCTCTGTATGGTTAGCAGATTCCTTCTCCTGGCCTCTGTTTCTCCGAGCTCCTCCGTCCTCTACCCACCTCTCTCCGCTCCCCCACCGCGCCCTCAGCTGGTCTCCCACTTCTCAGAGCGAGGGAGCTCTCCAGGAAGTGCTCCCACCCCTCCCACAGCTGCCAGCACACCTGTCTCCGCTCCTCTGCGGAGTCTCTGCCTGGGTGTGAGGCAGAGTGAGGCACACATGTTCCTCCCTGTCCACCTGGGCCCAGCCCCTGCCCCTCCATACAGGCCTCCCGCCCTCCCTCATCCTTCCCACAGGGTCTCCCTTAGCCCCTCCCCCCAAACTCCACTGCAGTCACGCTTGATCCTGAGTCCCCTCTAGATGCGTCCCCATTTCTTTCCTTCACACCCCAGTTCCTCAAAAGAGAGGCCTGCATTGGCTGCACCTGCTTCTCCACCTCCTGCCTCACCCCCACGCCCCTGAGAGGGGGCCGTTCGAGTCTCCAGTGACCTCCTGGTGCCAAGGCCAGTGGGCCTCTTCGCCCCTTATTTTAGCTGATCTTTGTGCGACATTCAACACTGTCCCCCACTTTATCTTCCTTTTCTTTCTTCTTTTATTAATGCTCACCCGAGGATATTTTTCCGTTGATTTTTAGAGAGGATGAAAGGGAAGGGCGGAGAGAGAGAGAGAGATATCTATGTGAGAGAGACACATCGATTGGCTGCCTCCCACGTGCGCGCCAGGCCAGGCTGGGATAGAGCCTGCAATCCAGGTACAAACCCTCCGGTCCCCAGGCCTGTGCTCTAACCACTGAGCAACCAGCTAGGGCCACTTCATCTTTCCTGATGCAGTCTCCTCCCTTGGTTCTCCTATTGGTTAGGGTAACTTACATTAGTTGGGCTAATTTGTTATGATATTGTATTTTAATTTTATACTGTACTGGTTAGGCTAACAATTTTTATTGTATTAGTTGGGTTATGTGGCTAAGCTGTGTTAGATAAGCTAAACTTCTGAAACAAAGAGATCCAACTAAGAACTTGGCTTAAAGAATATAAGGTCTTGCCCTAGCTGGTTTGGCTCAGCGAATAGTGTCGGCCTGTGGACTGAAGGGTTCCAGGTTCGATTCTGGTCAAAGGTACATGCCGGGGGGTTGCAGGCTTGATCCCCAGTGGGAGGCAGCCAATCAATGTTTCTCTCTCATCATTGATGTTTCTATCTCTCCCTCTCCCTTCCTCTCTGAAATCAATAAAAATATATTTTTTAGAAAAGGAAGAATGTAAGATCCTGTTCTCATGTCCCCAGTGAACAATCCAGGTCAGTGGGAACTCTGCTGGCACAGACATTCCAAGACCCAGGTTCCCTCCTGGTGTGGCTGCACTGGCCCCCAGGCATTGTGGGTGATCTTAGGCTGCGGCTGGTGACAGCGCAGGAAGCGGGGAGGGTGGGTGTGCCTACGGCCTTACAGCCCTTCTCCTGGGCCTCCCCTGCTGGGAATGAAACCCCATGGCCACACCTGGCCACGAGGGAAGCTGGGAAGCGAGTTTGGGGGGCACAGACTTGGGTGGAGGACCAGCAGGGGTCACCAGAGGCCCCAGCGGCCCTCCTGCCTCCGGACAGACCTCTCAGCTTGGTTCCTGTCGCTCAGGGTTCTATTCTTGGACCTCTTCTCACTCTGACACGCATCCCTTGGTCATTCTTGCCCGGTCATATGATGCTGACGACGCCAAACATTGCTGCCTCCAGCCTAGATCGCCCTCAAGCAGCAGCGCCAGGGCCAAGAGCTGGGATTCAAGCCAGACTCCTCCTCTCCCTGACCCCCACCCTCAACCCCTCACCCAGGCGGGCAGTGGTCCCTCCTAAAGGCCTCCTTCTCCTCCCAGCGGACGGACTCCCTGTCCTTTCTCCCAGCCTCCACCCACCCCCCACACTCCACCCCATCCTCCAGCGAAATGCAGGCATTCAGGCCCCATCCTGAGCCCTGTTCCCTCCTCACCTTTTCATCTTTCCCTGACCTCCCGGCACCTAGCCTCCCACCCCCATCCCCGCGGACACCCAGGCGGCTCCCACGAGTGTCCCTCTGCCCCTCCCTCTCCTCTGAGCATCGGACCCAGACATCCACTTGGATGCCTCAGAGGCACCTTGGACTCTCCATGTCCAAGTCTGAACGCAGGATGCTCCCCACGTCCCGACCCCAGCACAGCGTGTCCTGTCTCATCATCACCCGGTGTCTAAAGCCAGAGTCCCAAGGCTGACTCCTGTCACCTCCCTCCCCCTCCCCCCCCCCATCTAACCCTCAGGCAGCTGGCCAATTGTACCTGCGTCCACTTCACTCCACGACTGCATCCCCACCCCTGCACCCGCCCTCCCCGCGCAGGCCACCATCCTCTCTTGCCTGGACTACGACAGTAGCCCCCTCACCAACTCCCCTCGTCCGCCTTTGTCCCCATTGTCCACACTGATGCCACGTTGACCCTCTCCAAATGAATCTGATTGTCACAGCCCCTGCTCAAAACCCGCGGCTGGCTTCCCAGTGCTGTCAGAACAAGCCCACATCCTTGCCTTGCCTGCAAGGCCCTGCAAGATCGGCCCTCCCCCTGCCCCTGCCCAGGCTCCGGCCACACTCAGCTCTTTGGTGCACCTTCCTCCAGCGCCAGGACCCTTAGCCGCACTGTCCTCTCCGCCTCGGACAGCCTTCCCTCCCCTCTCCTTATCCCAATTCCTAGTCATTATTCCAAACTCCTCTCAAGCATCACTTCCCCAGAGAAGCCTCGTCTGCTCTCCCTGCCCAGGTCAGGTGCTCTGGCACCGCCCCCAGGCCTGGCACTCCTCTGCCTCCCAGCGCGGCTTCAGCTGCAGGATTCTCCATTCCCATCCCCCCCACACACTGCAAGCTCCAGAGGGCCAGCACCCTACCTGTTCTGCTCACCATTCTCTCTCAGTGCCTGCCGCAAGGCCCAGCACAGAGTAGGGGCTCAATGAATATTTATTGAACAAATAATAAGTAAAGTTTATGGCCACCATGGTCCGGCTGGGTCATGCCTCAGGGGCTCAGAATGAACTCCTCACGCTGATCTTCAAGGCCTTTTGTAATCTGGCCTTTCTCTGCCTCATTCCTCGTGGCCTGCCCCCCGTGCTTCAGGCAATATGACCGTTTGAGTCCCGCTCACTCAGGCTTCCCTGCCTTGCTCTGCCCTCTCTGTCCTCAGCACCGCCTGGGCCTTCGTCCCTTCATGAACTCCTGCGTACCCTTACCCTTCGAGACTCAACTCAGATATCCCCTCCTCCGGGAAGCCCTCCCTCCCCCTCCCCGTGCTCCTCCCACCTGCTCCACTGTTCCCTCAGCCTCACTGATCTCCACCTCCACCTGGACGGTCCTGCTGTCCGGTCACTGTTTACTCCTTTGTCTCTCTCCCCTACTCAGCTGTGAGCTCCGGGGAGAGAAATAGCGGTTTTTGGTCATTTCTTACCTCCAGCCCTTAGCCCATTGTCCAGGACAGTTAATGCTTGAGTGAATGTTAACGCGCTCCCCTCTCTTCACTGCCCCTCCCCGTCCCTTTAAAACGGTGTCACATGGCCCTCGCCAGTGGCTCAGTGGTTAGAGCGCCGGCCTGCATACTGAGGTAGGTCATGGGTTCGATTCAGGTCAAGGGCACGTACCTCAATTGCAGGAGGCAACCAGTCAACGTGTCTCTCTCACATAGATGTTTCTCTCTGTCCCTCCTCCTCCCTTCAACTCTCTTTAAAAATCAATGGAAAAAATATCCTCAGGTGAGGATTAGCAAAAAAATTAAAATGTAACACGCAGCTTTATGCATAAAGCTGACAGCGAGGCTTACCTAGACCTGGGTGGTGATCACACAGGTATGTGCCAGTGTCAACATTAATCAAGCTGGACTTTTTGTGCTCTTTAAAAAAAGTCACCTCTATTTTTTTAATGCTGTAATTTTTGCAATAAATCATCAAGGATAACAAATGTCTGTGTCTGAGAGTCACTTCCTGCTACAGAGTCCCCTGATTCTAGGTGGTAATACCGAAGCCCAGAGAGGGTAAACCACTCCGCTGGGGTCACCCAGCACCTCTGTGGAGAGTCCATACCCTCAGGAGACGACTGCGTGTCCTGCTTTTCCCATGCGACTAAAGGTCTCTCGGGGCAGGCTCTGTGTCTGTGCCTCTGGCACAGGGCTCTGTGACGTCCACGTATTGGGGGCTGCCTCCGGTGGGTAACTGGCTACGGCTGGGTTGGTGCACGTGGCCGCTGTGTGGTCATTAAGAGCACAGACTCCAACGGCACTATTCCGCAGCTGTGTCAGCTTACCCTCTGTGCCTCGGTTTCCTCAGCTACAAAATGCCTTTCTCACAAAGTTGCTCTAAGGCAGTGGTTCTCAAGCTTGGCTGCACATTAGAATCACCTGGGAATCTTTTTTTTTTAATCCTGATTTCTGGGCCTCATCCTCCGGAAATTCTGTTTCTTTGTTACTAATATTGTGGCCTCACCCCATAACAAAGAAACAGAATTTCTGGAGGATGAGGCCCAGAAATCAGGATTTTAAAAAGATTCCCAGCCGAAACCGGTTTGGCTCAGTGGATAGAGCGTCAGCCTGCGGACTGAAAGGTCCCAGGTTCGATTCCGGTCAAGGGCATGTACCTGGGTTGCGGGCACATCCCCAGCAGGAGATGTGCAGGAGGCGGCTGATCGATGTTTCTCTCTCATCGATGTTTCTAACTCTCTCTCTCTCTCCCTTCCTCTCTGTAAAAAATCAATAAAATATATTTTTAAAAAAATAAAAAAATAAAAAAAAAGATTCCCAGGCGATTCTAATGTGCAGCCAAGGTTGAGAACCACTGTCCTAAGGATTAGATGAGTGACTAAGCATAAGGCACTCAGAACAGTGCCTGGCTCCAAGGAAGTGCCCTGTAAGCGAATGCTATGATAAATGCTGTCAAAGGGAAACTCACGCAGACAGACCAGTTACTCTGCTCCTACGCTGGCTGTGTGACCCCAGGCCAATCAACTAACCTCTCTGAACCTGCATTTCCTCATCTATTAAACAGAGATCATAAGAGCTCTCTGTCGTTATCAAGGCAAATTAATGTATGCAAAGCACCTAAGTCCTCGTGTGCAAGGAGCATTTCTTCTCTTCTCCTTCTTCTTCTTCTTCTTCTTCTTCTTCTTCTTCTTCTTCTTCTTCTTCTTCTTCTTCTTCCTTCTTCTTCTTCTTCTTCTTCTTCTTCTTCTTCTTCTTCTTCTTCTTCTTCTTCTTCTTCTTCTCTTCTTCTTCTTCTTTCTCTCTCTCTCTCTCTCTCTCTCTCTCTCTCTCTCTCCCCTCTCTCTCTCCTCCCCCCCCCCACGCATCCTCCATCTAGTGCTGGCAGACAGCATCATCTAGTGGACAGCTCCGGAACTGCATTTAGCTAGTCCACTGGCCAAGCTGCTGTGCAGTCCCTGAAGCCTTTTTAAATGCGCCCTCTGCATCCGACAGGTATTCGTTAGGGGCCTGCTGTGACAGAACACGGATCCCGAACTTATAGAAAGTCAGGATAAGTCAAGATGGCTTTGAGGAGTGCAAAAAAATTACAATTATCATCAACACCCTATTTTTTTTTTTATATCTTAAAGAAAATATAAACACCATGTAGAAGGACTTGGAACACGGGACAGTGTCTTCTCGGGAAGTTTTTACAATTTCAGGAGTGATTTTGAAATGGCCATTTTAGTGTCAGCGTTTCCAAAGCAATGACATGAAAGCTTCGGTCAGAAAGACGATTCCCGAGGGGAGGGGATCAATGGGGGGAAAGGGGGCACATCTGTAATACTTTCAACAATAAAGATACATTTTTTTAAATGCAAAAAAAAGAAAGGTAATTACCCAGGCTAGACTGACTTCGTTTGCCAGGCTCTCCATGGAGAGGGGAAGGGAAGTGTTTGGCTGAGTCCATATTTTTCCACCACACCCCACCCCCCACCCCCCCCAGCGTGAAGAGGTCTGGAGTTCTTCATAAAAAAGTAAGAGGGTCTGGAGGTGGCATGCTCACATCTAACTGTGGACACCAAAGAAGACTTCATGGAAGAGTTGGCCTTTCAAGGGCTTTGGGGAATGAAGTGGAGAAGGGGTGGGTGGCTGGGGGAGGAAGGGCATTCCAGGGTGATGGATCACATGGTGTATCAAGTGAAATCACAGGGATAGGAGGAGAGTTAGGGCCAAAGCACAGAGGCCCAAATGACAGGCTAAGGAGGAGGCCTGTAATAAAGTCAGGATCCCCACTGAGTAAGGAGGCAATCTGATCTGAGATCAAGAAAAACCAGAGACACAGAAACTAGTTAGGTGGCGACTGCAATAGTCCAGACTCGACTCACTGGGAGCTGCACTGTGTGGAGAGGAGACAGGAGACACCGGCAAGAAATGTGGTGACATCACGAAGGTGGTGAAACCGGTGTCAGAGGGCCCCTCGGGGGCATCTGGGCGACACTGAGGACCAAGCTGCCTTCCGCAACGCTAACAGTGGCACCCACTCTTCCACCTTCGATGCTGGGGCTGGCATCGCCCTCAATGACCACTTTGTCAAGCCATTTCCTGGTACAACAATGAATTTGGCTATAGCAACAGGAATATCCCTAATAGCCTCCAAGGACCACCGGCCCCAGCAAGAGGAAGAGAGGCCCTCAGATACTGGGGAGTCCTTGCCCCAAATGGATCCCCCAACACACTGAGAACCTCCTGACCTCCAGTTTCCAACTCTGACACCGCGATGAAGGGGAGGGACTTAGGGAGCCCTACCTTGTCACGCACCATTAATCAAGTACGCCAGAGAGAGAGAGAGAGAGAGAGAGAGAGAGAGAGAGAGAGAGGCAAAAAGCAGGGAGATGTTCAGAAATAGATAGCAGTGGGTCAAATGAGAAACAGGGTGAGAATTCAGGGTGCTGAGTCTTGGGGAGGGAATGGGAAGAAAGACAAAACTGTGACCAGGACGGAGACATGACTAGGGAGGTTGATGTGGGCAGGGGATGGAGACAACCAGCTTGGTCTTTAATCGGGGGAAAAATGAGTTGCTGGTATCCACAGGGAGATATGAGACCTTAGCTCAGGAGTGGGGCTGGCTGGGGGAGGAGGAGGAGGCAGGGACAGTCTTTTGGGAGTCACTTACCCCTGCACATGGGAGCTGAAGATCTGGGAGAGGAAGACAAAGGGAATCATGGGGGCGGGGGGAGGGGGTGTAAACCCACTGGCCATCATTGGGCTCCCCTTTTTTAAAGCTTCTGAGGACAGAGGAGGAAGAGGGGCACAGAAGACAAGAAAGGGACCATAGAGAGAGATCGGGGGACCTTGGCGAGTAGCCAGCAATGCCATACCTCATGGAGAGATCCGGGGGCCAGAGCAGCCAGGAGGCAGCCATCGGATCTGTGGTTGGGGCTGTCAGGAGTGACGCTGGGAAGAGTGGTTTCGGCAGGTAGAAGTCAAACGGGAAAGATTTAAGAGGAGAGAGGCAGAAGGTGGGGGCGGTGGCTGGGCCTCCCAAGAGAAGGGAGGTGATGGTGAGCAGGGATGGCTTAGGGTGAGGTCGGCCCCAAGGCCTGGGGGACAAAATTTAAGGAGCCACTCACTCTGGGGACTGTGCTGGTGCCCCTGATACAGGGGGCAGACCAAGGCCCCGCAGCTGTCGAGAGATAGAGGCCTCTGAGCCGAAAGGGAAAGAGAGAACCCTGGAAGAGAACTTAGAGACCCAGACAGAAGCCAAGGACCCCCCCCCCCCATCTCCATACCCCACAGGACACACCGATCTCCATACCCCACAGGACACACGGATCTCCATACCCCACAGGACACACCGTGGCCAGTGGCAGAGCCTGGAACCTCGGAGATCATGAAGGATGGGGGAGGGGCAAGTGAAGGGCTTCCCCTGGACAACCTGGGAACAGGGGTTAGGGACACCCGACCTGGAGCAGCCAGGAAACCGGGGAGGGAGGGGGGAGCGGGGAGAGGGAGCTTCCTTGGACCTTCCTGGGGAGATTAGATTGAGCTTCCTTTCCCCGTGAGTGTGGGGGGAGGGGAGTCCCAGCATCTTTGGGGTCAGCCGGGGAAAAGCCAGTTGTCCAGCTCGACCCTCCCCCAGGCTGCTCCACTTCAGGGAGACCTGCGGCCCCAGCCCAGAGGGGCAGCACCCCACACCAACCCCAAACACCTTTTCTTCTTCCAAAAGTGACAGGCAAGTTTCTTCCTCTCCGAGTTCAGTCTGTAGCCGCTGAATGGATGGTGGCACCCAGAAAGGGATGTCCGTGTCCTCACTCCCTTCCCTCCCGACCTGTGTGACCTTCTTAAACAAGGGCCTCTGCGGACGGACATCATTCCATTCGGTGCCAAAATGACCTCAAGCTGGACTATCGGGAGGGGCCCTGAACCCAGTGACAAGTATCCTTG
The DNA here is from genome assembly GCF_014108235.1 of Myotis myotis. Classification (NCBI taxonomy): domain Eukaryota; kingdom Metazoa; phylum Chordata; class Mammalia; order Chiroptera; family Vespertilionidae; genus Myotis; species Myotis myotis. The sequence continues at coordinate 9,114,035 of NW_023416321.1, read as the reverse complement.
TAAGAGACAGGAGAGGGGACGGCCTGTGAGGATGGAGCCAGAGGGATGCAGCCATAACCCAAGACGCGCCTGGGCCCTCCGGGAGCTGGAAGAGGCGGGAAGGGACCCCCCTGGAGCCGTCACAGAGCCCGTGGCCCTGCCAACAGCTTCGTTTCAGACTCCCGGCCTCCAGAGCCTCCAGAACCGAGAGAGGAAACATTTCTACTGCTGGGAGGCCGCCCTAGGAAACTCATACAGCTCCCTAATCTGTAAAACGACTGGAACGTTCTCAGGGGGCTTCCAGCCCTGAGATTCTCCCAATTAAACCTTTCAGCAAGGAGGGGAGTGCCAGGTCTGGTCAAAAGGAGTGCTCACAGCCCTGCCCCCCTGCCCGCTGCCCCATTGAGATTTCATGCATTCACTTGAGGAGGAGGAAGGCCAAATTACGGGCCCACCTCCCACTCGTCCTCGCCCGAAAGACTATTTCATGACCCACCACCCCTTCCTCCTTCGCCCAGAGCTCAGGCCATCCTCCCAGGCTGCTCAAAGGGCCCAAGCTGACCCGGCCCACACAACTGAAAGCAAGCAGCTTTTTCAAAACAGGACCCGGCCTTTCTGGATTTGTCCTTGCAAACATCACCCCTTCTTCACAGCGACTCTCTCCCCCTACCCCTCACGTCTGCCTTCTGCCTCCGCCTCCCTTAGTCTTGGGGAACAAGATAAGAGGGATACCCCCGAAGCGCAAGGGAATGGAAGGCACTCCCCGGCCCTCCTCCCTCTTCCCACGACACAGCTGGAGGGGGAGGGGAGGTCAGCAGGGTTCATAAAGGCCAGATGTTGAGGAGAAAGAGAGCAGGGCCCACCCCACGCCCACCACCCCACCCCCACCCTCACCCCCAGCAAAAAATAACCGAAAGACACGGTTTGAATAACGAACAGAAGTTTTGTGGTCCAACACAGTATTTACCGAGGATCTGCTCTATGCAAACAATAACTTTTTACAAAGCATTTTCACAGAAAAGGAGACAAGTCCTTCCCCAGGATCATATGTGGGAACTGTTCCTCCCTCACCCTGTTTTGCGGGAATGGGGGGCATCACTCGCTGGTGCGGAAAGGTCACTGGGTCCCCATGGGGTTGGGCAGATCCTCAACCCCCAGCTTCCCCTCACACCCACGCTTGGAACTTCCCTGAGCTGACCTCCCCTGACCTCACCTGGGTGGGGAAAGCCGCTCCATCCCTCCCGGCTCTAAGGGATCCTCCGGGCCTGAGGGCGTGGTCCAGGCCTAGCTCTCCCCTCCCCCCCAGAAAACAGAACCTCTGACCTCAAAGCTAATCCCCTGGCCCTGCCCCCTTCGGATCCATCAGGTCCCTGACAACTCCCAAAATGCCAGAAGGAAAGGGGCGAGCTGAAGGCACCGCCGCCCAGCTCCCATCCAAACCCAAGCTTTGCCCCTTCAAACCCCACTGACCCTCGTGTCCAGGCCCAGAGCCCCTCCATTTACCCCTCCGCCAAAGCCGCGGTCTGTGTCTCTCTCTCAGGGGGGCTGAGTTTCGTGTCCAAAGCAGGACCCAGGCCTCCCCTCTACCTCCACCCCCTCCCATCCATAAATCGGTGGAGAGGACCTCAAAAGGCAACTTGTTTGGTCTGACTTTATTGATTTCTTCCACCTTCCATTACTTTCCCTGGGAAAACCTCTGGCCCCTTCCCCGGGCGGGCGCAGGCTGCACTTTGGAGGGGAGGAGGTCCCTGGCCCTGCCCCTCCGAAGATCTCATCTGAGGAGTGAACTGGGGGAGGGGTTTGGTTGACCAAGGGGCATCCTTTTACCCATCAGACCCCTAAACTGCAAGCAAACGGGAAAACCGAAGAAGGAAATGCCAAAACTGAACAAAAGGGGAAAGTTGGTGGCTGAGACTGAGGACCCCCCAACAATCCGGGGTCTCCTGACTTGGGGGCTCCTAGGAAAGGGGGTGATAGTCCCCTTGCTCAAGCTGCCCCTTCCCCCAAGAAGGCTTCGTGGTGCTCTGAGCGCTGGGGAAGGCCTGAGGGGAGTGAAGGGTTAAAGGCCTGGATGGCGGGGGTGGGGGATGCCCCCAGGGAGCTGCCAATCACCTCCCCACCCCCATCGCAGCCCCCTCATCCCTGAGCTCGCCCACAACAACCGGTGTGTCCATCACCAAGGTCTCTCCATCCTTTTTCTGCCTGGTCTCCGAGGAGCAGCCTCCTTGGCTGCCTCTGGGGTGAAGGCACTGCCCCCAGAGATCCGAGATGGAAGAGCGGGGGGGACTGGCATCCAGGTCATCCAGCCTCCCTTGCAGCCTGAGATCACCTCGGATGGAGGAGGGGGTGGGGGTGTCGCCCCACCAGTGAGGCGCTTGAAGATCATTGTCACTTGAGGTCCCTCTGACCACAGCCCATAAAACATCAAGGGGTGAGGAAGTGTGAGATGCCAGCCAGCAGCTCGGCTGTGGCCCCAACTTCTCCCCTCTTGGCAGCAGAGGTCTCACGTTCAGAGGTCCTCCAGGTTGATCCCCCAGAATTTGACGCCGGGGGGCTCCGGGACAGCGGGGCCCCCCACCTGCCACCTCCACAGCGGGTGGGCAGGCGGCGGCTTGGAGTCCCCCTGCAGGCGGAGCGAGGACGCCGGCCCCAAGTCCCCGTCCTCGCCCACGACCAGGGCCGGGGGGCAGGGGAAGCAGTCGAGGAGGCTGAAGGTGCTGCCGGTGGGGAGCGTCGGTGCCGGGCGGCGGGGCTGCGCGGGGCGCTGGGGGGGCGCGGGCCGGCGGCGCTTCTTGGCGGCTCCCCGGGCGGGCCCCTTGGCGGGAGGCCGGTCGGGGCCGCGGCGCAAGCTCGGCGTGTCGAGGGCGAAGCCCTTCGCGTAGCACCAGAGTTTCGACCGGCGGATCAGGCGATCGAAGTGCTCCTGGCGCAGGTTGCCGGGCGCGGCCGCAGCTCCGCGGGCCGTCGAGGGGCTGGCGGCGGGCGCCTCGGGGGCGGCCGGCGGCGGGGCTCCGTGGACGGCGGCCGCTGGGGCGGACCGGGGCGGCTCCGGCGCGGCTCCCGGCGCCGCGGGCTCGAGGGACAGGCCCGCAGGTGGCGGCGGCGGCGAAGGCGGGGAGCCGGGCTCCGGGTGCGGGCTGGCGGCGGCGGGGCCGGGCGGAGGGTCCAGACCCGGGGCCGGCCGAGGCGGGGCCGAGGCGGGGCTGGTCGCCGAGTCCCGCGGGCTCCGGGGCGCCGGGCAGCGGCCCGCAGGGAGGCCGGAACGAGCGCCCGAGTGCGGGAAGCTGCCTCCGCCCTCTTCCTCCTCGCGGCGGGCCCGGCTCGCGGCGGCGGCGGCGGCATCCTGGCCGGCAGGGGGGCTCGGGGCGCCGCACCGCCCGGCCGGTCCCGCCAGGGGTCTCAGGCCCTCCGGGGCCCGGCTGCCGGGGTGCGGGGGGGCGCGCGGGCCCAGCAGCAACGGAGCCCGCGGCGCCGGCTCCCCAGGCCCGAGGCCCAGCGGGGACGCCCGGGGCTTGGCGAGGGCGCAGAAGGCGAGGGCGCGCAGGCAGAGCGGGGAGAACTCCCGGGTCCCCCGGCGCGGCTTCCTGGGTGTCGGGGAGCAGGGCGACCCTCGCGGGGCCGCCGGCACTGCCAGGCGGGGCGGGGGGCACAGAGTCTCCATGGGGCCGCCCGGGGGGGTGCCCGCGGCGGGGGCCCGGGTCCTAGCGGCGGGATGCCCCGGCTGCCCGAAGAGCCCACGGGCGAGGGGAACATCGCCCCCCCTCGACGGGGAGGTCTCTGCTCACGGCCGCCCCCGGCCCGCACCCCTGGGCCGCCGAGCTCAGCTCCCTCCTGGATCTCTCACGCGGGCCTCCCGGCGGCCGGACTCCTGGGTCCCCGCGAGTCCCCGCGCGGTCGGCCGCCCTTCCTGCCGCCGCGATCCCCGCGCAGCCCCCGCGGGAGCCCCTCTCGAGGAGCCCGGAGCGCAGAGGCGGGGGAAACAAAGCGACCGGCGGCCGCAGGCGGCGGGAAGGACCCCGGGCCCGGCACCCGGTGCCCGGGCCCAGGCGGCGGAGAGGGCGCCTTCCGCCCGCTCGGCTCCTTTCTTCCCCGCTGGCTCCCGGAGACCGCGTTCTCGAGAACTGCCCCCTCGCTGCCCCAATACCAGCGCCGGGGCCGCGAGGCCGCCGCTGATTGGGCCGCAGCGCCCGTGACGTCGCCCGGACCCCACCCCTCCGGCGGCACCGCCCCCGTCCCCATTCCGCACACAGACACACACACGTGGACCCGGCGAGGCCGGGACGGGGAGGGAGCGTGCGCGGGTGGGTGTCGGCGGCCGCGAAATGCCTCGCCGCACGTGGCCGGGTGCCGGCCCGGCCTGGAGTCGTCGCAGTGCAACTCATCCTGTCCCTTGGCCGCCGCGGTGTTCGCGTCCGTAGAATGGGGATGTTCCTGTCGGCCCGCGGGGGCTACTGGAACGAAAATAGAGGAATCGCAAGAACAATGTTGAAGGGAAAGACGGGATGAGGCGAGGGTGGCTTACAAGCTTTAGAGAATGTTCCCTACTCTCTGTTCCGCTCCCCTAGAACAGCACCTGGTACACAGCGGGTTCGAAAATGTTGAAGTTAAGTTAGGAATTGAGTGTGCCAGGTGAACACAGGAAAACATAAATTCGGAGGGGGGGGGGTATTATTACATCACGGAAGGCTTTCTGTACCCGGTTCCATTTGTCTAATGCGGTTTCTAAACGGCCTCTCGACCAAATTCCGAGGGGCTATCTCTGCAGTCCCCCTCAGATCCCAAGACTCTGCCCTCTGAGTCTTGAATTTCAAAAATTGGTGGAGGAGGCTAGAGGAGGGGATGCACAGACCCCCAAAACAGTAAAGCAAAGAAAAAGTGAATCCCCAATAAAAATCCCCATAACGGAGGACCACCTCTCCACAGCGTGGTCTATTTCTTACCCTTCTTGAGTTTCTGTATAGCCTCCTGTGAAATGAAAGTCTGGACATACTTATTCTTTATTGTCTGTCTCCCATTCGTGTGGAATTGGAGATTCGATTCGTATGAGCACTTGGTCTTAAGCACTACTGCACCCTCACTGCCTAGAGCCGTGCCCAGACGTAATAGGTGCTCAATAAATACTTGTAAGTGGATGAATGACTCCCCAGAGTATTTTTCTCTTGATAAAAATTAGGATATTGGAATATGGCTGCCTCCCATCCCCAGAAATATAAAGAGAGCTTGGAGTAAGGGTGTAGAAGGGGGTGAGGGTGCCACAAAAATACCTCATTCTGGGGCTGGGGTAAGGGTATGAGTGATGTGACTTCCATCCATCCCTCCTGGCCATGACGACAGAAGCAATGTTTTCCTACACGTCAGCAAATAACATTCATTGGATGGAACGGAATTAGGAAGGCTGGCCTCCCCACTGCCCTTTGCAGAGGCCAGAGGTAATGGCCCCAAGGTGGGGCTGGAGTTTAACGAATGGGGGAGGAGGCAGTTCTGTTGCTCAAAACTCTCACCCCCTAACAGGTTTCCAGTTCCCATGAGAGGAGAGCCCAGGGTCCTGCTGGTCTAGACTTCAGGTTCCTAAATGCCCCAAAGGTCCCCTGCCCCCCCCCCCCCCAGAGAAAAATTCTAGAAGGATGATGATCTTCACCGCTGCTCTTCTGGGTGGCTGTGCTGAGAGCTCTTACCCCAAGACAGCAGTGCCTGCTTTCTTCTGCTTGTGGGGCAGGAGGGGACCTGCTTCCACCCAACGCGACTCCAGCCTCTTTGCAGCTGCGATGCCTGGAGAGAAGGCTTGGGCCCCACCTGCAGGAACCTGGACAACACAGATCAATGACCTCCTCCTTCTCCCACTCCGAAAGCCACCAGTCCCCCCAATTCTGAATTTAGGGGCTTTATCAGCGCCCCTTGCTATTGAGAGTCCTTCCCCGGAGAAGGAATTCCCTCCACCCCTGCTTCCCCTCCTTTCCCTTCCTGGAGGCAGGTCCCCCGGGGATATAGCCCAGGTGGCATGGAAGCACTTTGCAAACAGCAGGAATCCGTGCACCTGCCCAGCTGAAAGGACCTAGAATAACCCCGCCTCCGTTTTCAGAGCCCTTGAACTGGGGGAGCCAGCTGTCCATCCTGGTCCGGTCACCTGGACACTTGGAGTCTCCATGTCCCTATCAGAGAAAAGGGGACAACAGTAGCTGCCTCACCTCACCGCACTGTCAGGAGGGTGGGAGGGAACATGATGGGAGAAGACTGGCCCCCCTCTTGCAATTCCCGTTACCTACAGTAGAGGTCACTCGACCCCGTCCTCAGCCAGTGGGATGAGAGGCAACAACACCCTTCTCAGAACCCCTGTTTCCCCATAGAAAAAGGGGACAAGGCTAGATGCGGGGTTCCAACCGACACCTCCGAAATAAGGCGTATTCTATGCCCCCTAAGGGACCTGGAAACCAGCCCTTCCGGGACCGTGGCCCAGAGGCCTGTGTTCAAGAATTTGGGAGGGAGGCAGCTGCCTAGGGCAGGGAACTGGCCCCAGAGATCCAGCCCAATAATAACTCCTATAGCACTCACTATATTCCGGTCTCAGGTCTAAGAATTGTATGTTACTTTATCCCCACAACAATTTTATAAGATTCTATGTATATTGTATATACATATATTTTTTGTTAATCCTCACCTGAGGACATTTTCCCATCAGGGGAGAAAGAGAGAGAGAGAGAGAGAGAAACTTTGATCGATGTGAGAGGGACACATCGATTGGTTGCCTCCCGAAGGCGCTCCAACCAGGGCCAGGGATCGAGCCTGCCACCAGGTCCCTGCCCTTGGCTGGAATCGAACCCCAACCCTTCACTCCGCAGGCAGACGCTCTATCCATTGAGCCAAGCTGGCTATGGTGATGCTATATTTTTTAAATTTTACATACCATACATAACCCAATTTCAATGCCCAATTCAATGATTTTTATTAAATTTGTAATTCTATGACAATCACCCCCATCCAATTTTAGAATATTTCCTCATTCCTTCCCTTCCCCCCCTTAAACTAACTCCTCATTCCTACCCTCAGCCCCAGTGACCAATCTACTTTCTTTCTCTCTAGAGCTACCTTTTCTGGACATGTCATAGAAGCAGAATCACACTATGTGTGGCCTTTTACATCCAACTTCTTTCACAAAAGCATAATGTGGGGTTTTTTAATCCTCACCCAAGGAGGATATGGTTTTTATTGATGAGAGAGAAAGAGAGAGACAGAGACAGAGAGAGAGAGAGAGAGACATCGATCAGTTGCCTCCCAAACAGACCCTGTCTAGGGATTGGAACTGCAGCCTAGGTATGTACGCTGACAGGGAATCAAACCCGCAACCTTTTTGGTGTGCGGGACAACACTCCAACCCACTGAGCCACCTGGCCAGGGCAAAAGCATACTGTTTTGGGGTTCATTCCTGCTGTAGTATGTATTAGAGCCCCTTTTACTGCTGAGTAGTGTCCCATGGTGTGGAGATACCAGTTTGTTTATCCATTCACATTCGGGTTGTTCCCACTTTTCAGTTACTGTAGATAATAGTTATGAACATTTGCATACAAGTCTTTGTGTGGACATAAGTGTTCATGTGAAAAGTAGAATTTCCAGGTCACATGGTAAATCCGTGTTTGACTTTTGAAGAAACAGCAGAACTGTTTTCTAAGCTGGCCATCCTGTGCCATTTTACATTTCCATTAATGCCCATGTTATACATGAGGAAAGTGAGAGGCAGAGACTTTAAGTGAGATTTGCCCAAGGTCACATTGCTAGCAAGTGTCAGAGCCGGGACTCAACCCAGGTCCCAAGTCCATGCTCATAACCAAGAGTCTGTCTACCCCATGACAATGAATCCTAGAGGGAAGCCATTTCTTGCCCTGCCACACCGTACCCACCACCATTTTGCCTATCTTGCTTCTAGAACAGGGGTGGGCAAACTTTTTGACTCAAGGGCCATAATGGGTTCTTAAACTGGACCGGAGGGCCGGAACAAAAGCATGGATGGAGTGTTTGTGTGAACTAATATAAATTCAAAGTAAACATCATTACATAAAAGGGTACGGTCTTTTTTTTTTTTTTTTAGTTTTATTCATTTCAAAGGGGCCGGATCCGGCCCGCGGGCCGTAGTTTGCCCACGGCTGGTCTAGAATCTCCTAAGGCAGGATCTGGGTTCCAAACCAGCAGGGATGCATCGCCCCTTACCCATGCCCACACTGTGCTCTACTCCCAGAAATGTGCACCTGGAGTTAATAGCTGAAGGTCTGGACTCAGGTGGGTCTATGCATATGCCAGCCTCATCATTTTACCAGCTGTGTGATTTGGGGGCCAGTTACCTAACCTCTGCTTTCGTTTCTTCATCTGTAAAACAGAAATAGCATCTTCCTTCATACAATTAAAAATGTTTGGCCGAAACCGGTTTGGCTCAGTGGATAGAGCGTCGGCCTGCGGACTGAGGGGTCCCGGGTTCGGTTCCGGTCAGGGGCATGTGCCTGGGTTGCGGGCACATCCCCAGTGGGGGATGTGCTGGAGGCAGCTGATCGGTGTTTCTCTCTCGTCGATGTTTCTAACTCTCTATCCCTCTACCTTCCTCTCTGTAAAAAATCAATAAAATATATTTTTAAAAAAATGTTTGATTATGTAGAGTCAATAATATTGCAATAGCTACTCATGGTGCCAGGTGGCTACTGGAAATATCAGGGGAAACACTATGTGGTTTTGTTTTGTTGGGTTTTTTTACATATAGTTTTAGTGATTTCAGAGAGGAAGGAAGAGAAAGAAACATCAATGATGAGAGAGAATCATCAATCGGCTGCCTCCTGTACCCCCCCACTGGGGACAAACTGGGATCCAGCCCAAAACCTGGGCATGTGCCCTGACCAGGAATCCAATGGTGACCCCTTGGTACATGGAAGGACGCTCAACCAACTGAGCTGCACCGGCGGGCTTAACTCCCTTTGATGTGTACATTCCTCCTTTATCTCTTCTTGTTTTCTCCTCGCAACCTATTCGCTGAAGATACCAGACCAGCCGGTAAAACTAAAAAAAAAAAAGACCGTACCCTTTTATGTAATGATGTTTACTTTGAATTTATATTAGTTCACACAAACACTCCACCCATGCTTTTGTTCCGGCCCTCCGGTCCAGTTTAAGAACCCATTGTGGCCCTCGAGTCAAAAAGTTTGCCCACCCCTGTACCAGACTATCATCTAGGTTTCCCACAGTCTGGAATTGACTGATCGTATCCCCCGGGTGTCCTGTAATTAAGTAATGTTTATTCAATAACATTTATTAAACATCTACTATGCACGGGATTGCCAAATTTAGCACAAGAAATACAGAACATATTTATGCTAAAAAGTATTTATTGTTTCTCTGTAATTCAAATTTAACTGGGCATCCTGCATTTCACCTGGCAGCCCTATATATCTACGTGCCTAGCTAGTGTTGGAGGCACAGTGGTGAGCAAGACAAACAAATCCCACCCACCCAGAAGCTTACATTCTAGTAAACTAGGGGGAGCCAGGTTATATTCAAGCAGTCAGTGTTCCTCCCGGGGATACAGTGAGGAGTAAATGAGAACCCCGTGTTTACCTCCTGGTCCATGACGCCCTTGATAAATGCAAGTGCTCTTGGGAGAGGCTTAACCTTTTCCCGTTCTCCTGTTTCTTCCCTTTGCCCATCCCTACTCCACATCCCCAGCAATTGCTCCAGGCTTGCCCTCCTGCTGTACCTTCTTCACATGCTTAGAATGAGCCCATTCATCTATGTATCCACAATCACTGAGCATCCACCTTGTAGCCAGGCCCTGGAGACTCGGAAATGACGGAGACACAGTCTGGTGGGAGAGATGGGTGTTCCGGCTCATTTGAAAAATAGCAACAGAGGAATGACCGTCGTCCAGACAGGGTGGCCTTGAGGAGGGAAGTCTTCTCAGAGAAGATAACCTTCCACGTAGGTTCTAAAGATCAGCAGGGCCACAGAAAGGAGGCATGGGAGACGAGTTCCAGAGCCAAGCAGCGCCTGTCCTGTTGCTGCCACCTGCAGCCATCAGCAGCCACCTACTCCTGTTAAGTGGAGAGGATGCCCTGGCAGCGGTCCTGTCCCTCTGCCCTCTCAGAGTCATCCTGTATCTCTCTTGTATGTCTCTCCCCTTAAAAAGCCAAATCTTCCCTGGACCCTGCAGGCTCTAGCCCCCATCTCTCCTCCCCTTCATAGCCACACTTCCCACAACAGCTGTCTAGACACTGTCTTCCTTTTCTCACTTCCCACTAACTCCTCAACCCACTTCCATCTGCTTCTACCTCCACTGCCACCGAAATAGCTCTTGCTGAGGCCCCAGTGGCCTCCATCTCTTTAAAACTGGCCGGCTCTTGTCAGCCCTTCGGTCCTGACCTCTCAACAGGGTCCCACGTGATTGGCCACTTCCTCCTTCCAGGAACTTTCTAGTCCCCTGCCTTCCAGGCACCTGGCTCTCCTGGTGTCTCCCTGCCTCGCTCTGCTTCCCCTGGGTCTTCAGCACAGGCTCATTCTCCCTCCCTCAGCCCGAAGGTTCAGTGCAGAACTTCTCCCTTCTCTCTCTGGACAGTCTCCCGTGCCCACTCCGCAATTACCATCCAGCCACCGGGGAGCTCGGCCCTCGCCGCTCCTCTCAGCTCCGACCATGACACCTGGCTGCCCACTCGGCTCCTATCTCGGGCATCTCAAAAGCCCAGCAAGCCATTAGGGACCCTCTCCCCTGCCACACTGTCCATTTCCAAGGAAAACCTTCCCAGTGTCTGGCTCCTGCATCGACCCACTTCCACAGCCAGGGGTCATCCTGGCACCTCCCAGACAACGCCTCGGCCAGTCCTGTGCTCATGACACCCCACGTCTGTCTCCCCAGCTCCATTCCAGCCCACTCCAGCAGCCCCCCCACATCCTGCCATGCCCTCTGCATAGCCACCTGTTATCTTTCTAAGCCACGAATTGGGATGTGTTACACCCCCACCCACCCACCCACCCACTCCCATTTAAACCCGTTTCATGTCTTCCCCTTGCTTCAGAATGAAGAGTGCAATCACTCGCTTGACTCACAGGTGAATCTGGGAACGGGTCCCCTCCCCTCCACCTCCTCTCTCCCTTCAGCTGCCCAGACCACCTTGAGTGCCTAAAGCAACAAGATCCCTCCTCGCCTACCTTAGCACATACTGTTCCTTCTGACTGTGCACTTCGCCCACTGCCCTTCTCCTGTGCCTGGCCCACACCTGCTCCTATTCTGAGCTCCCCTGAATCATTCCTGCCTCAGAGAAAACCTCTCCCCCCGCTGTGGGCTGTGACCAGGTCAGCTTCCACCATTATCCCCCCTGGAGATCTGTGTTCCTTCCTTCATGCGTGTTCATTCACTTGTCACTGTTCATAGATCATTGTGATGAATTGATTACTCACCTCACCCCTGACACACTCCATGTTTCAGGGAGATAAGGACCACATTAGATTTTTGCCTTAGCTCAGTCATGAGTACATAGTTGACACTCAAATCCATATTTTAAACTTTTTCATTATACACACTTCAAACTGAAGGGGGAAAAAAGTAGAGAATCGTGAAATGAACTCCATATGCCCATTACCTAAATAGGTAGTCATGGTAATCGTTATTAACATTTTAGCATATTTATCATTTTTACTGTAATCTTTTCAAGTTATTTAGAGTTTTCACGACTGTTCGCTCTTAAATACTTCAGGAAGTTTTCTTACTACAATATTATAACCACACCTTACAAAATTAACAAGAACCCCTTAAAATCATCTAAGAACCAGCCCATATTCAAATTCCCCTAATGGTGCCCCCCAAAATGCTTCTTTCACACTTGGTTTGTTTCCACCAGGATCTAGATAAGATCTGCGTGTTGCATGTGGTTATATCTCTTAAGCCTCATTTAAATCTAGAGTAGCGCTTCTCCCCTATGCACTGAGTTGTTGAATTGCTAAATAAAGTATTTTAAGTAAATTACACACGCCATGTCCCACCTTCTAGATTTGTCTGGTTGCTTTCTGGTTGTGTTGTGTACCCTCTGCTTCCTGTCAACTGGGAATTAGATCTCCAGGCTTGATTACATTCAGGCTTCCTCCCGCGCCTGAGCCCACTGCCAGCTCCACTCGGATGCTGATGGGCTGATTGGCGGGCTCCGCTGATGACCGCTGATTCCTTGGCTGAGAAGTTTCTTCTTTAGGACCAGCACGTAATCTGTGAGACAATACTTTGAAATGACTATGTTTTTATTTGTTTTTACTGTTTTGTTAAAGAGTGTTTTGTTGATATGTAGAGAGGATGGGAGAGTAAGAGAGAGAAACATCAATCCGCTGTTCCCCCCACCGCCCCCACTGGGGGCTCAGGCCTGCAACCCTGGCATGCGCCCCAACCTGAATCTAACCAGCAACCCTTCCGTGCACAGGACGACGCACACCTGCCAGGGCAAACTATGCTTTTAGTCGATGAATGGAGGAGGTCAGTGTGGCTGAGCAGTGATGAGGGCAGTGGGTGAGCGAAAGGGTCATAGGCCTTGGTAAGAAATTTGGACTTTATCCGGTAGGACGGGCAATTAATTACAAACCACTCTTAAGCAAAGGAAGTCATGTGATCACACTTGGCCAGGGGAAAGGGTGAGGAAGCATGAAGCGAACAAGGAAGCAGCATTTCCTGAACGCTCAGCCCGAGCCCAGCTCTCTGCGAGGTGTTTGGCACACTTGGTCTCAGTGAAATGTTCACTGTGTTTAAAAGAAAAACCCTACTCTACCGATGAGGAAACTGGAGGCTTAGACTCAGCCACTCACCCAGTGTCGCCGCAAAGGATGGTGACGACCTCAGGAAAGCAGTGACCACAAGTGTGGACAGGTATTCGAGGCGGAATCAGCAGCATTTGTAGGCAACTGGCCACAGGGAGGCGGGGAACGGAGGCCCGGCTGATGCTGACTCGCGGGTGGGATGCAGGAAGAGACAAGCAGGTTGGAGGGGAAGATAATGAGCTCAGGCTCCCAGCTGCCCAGATGCCTCCAAGCCGCTCTGCTAAGAAATGATGTTTGTAACATGACAATGTCTATAAATTGGCTTCCGGCATGACTCAATAATTAGCTTAAGTTATCCCTCATTGGCATTTCCTTCAAAGCAAGGACACTCTTCCATTCATCCTGATGAGGCCTGTTTTCTGTGTTTCAGGGTGAGTGTGAACCTGGAGCTGTGTGATCTGTCACTTGGCTCGAGGGGGCCAGAGACTGAAGCCATAGGGTGGGTGGGCTGTCTGTTCTCTCAGCTTAGAGTCTGTCTGTCTCTGGGGTGTGGGCTCCCCTTCAGATAGAGAGCTGCCTGAGGGTGGATCCTGGAACCCGCCCAGTCAATGCCCAGGACACAGAGTGTGGTCCAGAGATTGGTTCAGGAGCCACACGGAGGATAGAGTGACAAGGAAGATGGTCAGTTGGGTGGCAGCTGTCAGGGTCAGCTGCAAGGATGCTTAGGGCTGAAAGGACTGTGTTTAGAGAAATTAGAGAAACTTAAGAATGTTGATGTGGTAGGTTTTTTTTTTAAAAAAATATATATGTTTTTATTGATTTCAGAGAGGAAGGGAAAGGGAGAGAGGAAAAAAAACCATCAACGATGAGAGAATCATTGATCAGCCACCTCCTGCATGCCTCCTACTGGGGATCGAGCCCACAACCTGGGCATGCGCCCTGACCTGGAATCAAACCATGACCTCCTGGTTCATAGTTTAACGCTCAACCCCTGAGCCACACCTGCCAGGCGACAGGTAGATTTTAGAAAACTTGGCAGCTGATCCAGAGGAATGAGGAGATAAAGAGCTGAGAAGGACCCTTAAGTTTGATCTCAGAAGAGAGTGAAGTGAGATGGGACCTACAAGAGGAAGGTGGGTCCAGGGACAGGGAGATGCTGAGTACAGTGTGGGTCTCCATGACCAAATCTAAGTAGGCGTGGTCTGAGAAGACCTGGGAAAGGAGGTCTAGGACTAGAGAGCAGTCAGGACTAAGTCATGGGCACACAAGTCAAGGTAGAAACTGCAGGTGCGCATAAGCTTTTCCTGGGAAAGTCATGTGGGTCCAGGTGGGATGGGCAGGGGAACAGGACCCCAGGAAAGGCGGCTGAGGAATGTGAGGTGAGATGTGCAGGCAGGTCATGGGGATCAAATGCCATGGAGAGATTAAGTAGGACAATGACCAAAAAGCTACTGGCCTTAGTGATTCTGAATGAACCAGTCAGGGGCCTAGGAAACGGGCTCTGACCTATTAGCAAAAAAAAAAGAAAAGTAATGGGGGGTGGGGACCACATGGAGGTGGAGCCAAGAAGCAAAAAGCAGGGCTGTCTCTCAGCAGGGCCTGGCACAGGGCACCACACCACTGGCATGACTAACAAAGCCAGAGGGATCCCACCTGCCTCTGCTCTGGTTACTTGCCCCGCAGAGCAGAGCATGAAGGCATCAGATTGGCAGGGCTGAGGTCACATGCCCACATCTCCGAGGCTCAGAATTCCTTCTTTCAGTAAATATTGATTGAGCACCTCCTCTGTACCAGGCACAGTCTAGGCCCTTGAAAACAGCAACAAAACCCACAAAGATCCTTGTCTTTGTGGCCCTGACATTAGAGGGGAGAGACTGACAAACAACAGACATAAACCGGTGAGTGCTGTCGAAGGCTAAGAACAAAGAGAAAGCATAAAGAAGGTTGGAAAAGTGCAGGTAAGGAGTGAGCAGGAAGGGCACAGGGTGCAGTGCTACGTGGCGTGGTCCAGGAGAGCCTGATGGAGCAGGCAGGAGTGTGCCCGGGTGCCCAGGAAACAGCACGGGGGCGAGGGGGAGAGCTAAGGCAGCGGACTGGATTGGACCTCGTAGGCCCCTGTAAGGACTTGGGCTTCCCACTGAGGACAGTGGGAACTCCAGGAGGACCTGGACGCCAGACCTGACCGTCCTACAGTTTAATAGGACCCCATGCACACAGAGGTCACTGGTTTGATCCCCTGACTCCATGCCCGGGTTGTGGGCTCCATCCCCAGCAGGGGGCAGCCGATGGATGATTCTCTCTCATCACTGATGTTTCTAGCTCTCTCTCCCTTCCTCTTTGAAATCAATACTTTTTTATTTTAAATAAATAATACATGCTATCAAGTAGAGAACATCTTACACACACATTCATCCGTCCCCAACGTTCCCTTCTTCCCTTCTCTCTGGGGGAAGCAAAACGGCCCCCGCTGGTCCACCCAAGCCCTTGTGCTGGAGACTGTCCCAAAGAACCGGGGCCAGGCCTCACGGACTCCGTATCCTCCACTGCCGTCCCGTCTCCCTCTAGCTTACAACCCAGCCCCGAGGAAGGTTGTCAAAACCCACATCGTCTTCCTCTCCTCCACATCACCTCCCTCCACCATGCAGGACCAGTCACCCCTCTCTGAGACACCTGCCCTGTGGCTGCCTCCTCCCTCCTTCCTCTCTCCTCCCTGGTTTCCACGGCACCACTTTTTCTGGGGTTCCATCTCTGGACACTCCTTCTCATGCCCCTTCCTGGCTTCCCTCCCCTGCCCCCTCATAAATGCAGGTGTTGCCTGGGCCTTGGCCTTCTGCTCTGCGCACCTGCAAGCCGCTCAGCGTGACCTCACTCGTGCCAGGGCTTCGGTTACCACCTATTGCTGACCGTGCTCAAAGATATTTGTCCAGCGCATCAAGAATATGACAGAAGAGGCAGACAGAATATTACACGTGCTTCGAAAGCATTATCCAACCCTCATCTGGGACAGTCCACTGAACCTCAAAGTCAGCAAGCCCTGACCCATCAACTCTCTCCTCCTCCTGCTCCTCCTCCCTTCTCCGGGAGTCAGAAACCTGGGAGTCACCCTCCCACCCCATGACACCCAACTGCCAATCGCCCCTTGTTTAGATTTCAGCCCCTGCACCGCCCCTCTCTCCACCCCCATTGATACTCCAGTCTAGGTCCCCTACCTCACGCCCAGAGACACTCAAACATTCACCCACTCACTTGTTCATTCGTTCACTGAGTATTAACTGAGCATCTACTATGTGCCAGAAGCTGGTGTGAATGCTTGAGATACACCAGTGAACACAACGCATAGAAAGCCCTGCCCTGTGAAACTTACATTCTGGCACTTGCCATCATTTCAGAAGTTGTTCCGTATTCCATCTTAACCCCTCTGACTGCCAACTCTACCCCCGCCACAGGGAACTTTGCAACATGTGTATCTACTCAGCATCTTCCACAGGAGCTCCCGATCCTGGGGTCAGGTCTGGGCCACATGAGAGGTGCCCTGATCCCTTTCCTTCTGTCTGCTCTCATCTTCTCCAGGGCTCCCTCTGTATGTGGTCCATCCTCCATCATAACACATATCACACTAGATGGTGCAGTTTGCCTGCCCACCAGCCAGCCTTTCCTCTCCACCCCGAGTGCCTGCAGGGCTGTAGCCGCTTTGATCCATTCTGCATCACCAGTGTCTGGCCCATTATCTGGCACACAGTAGAGGTCAACAAATAGTGGTGGCCTAAATAAGTGACAGTGGATTTGCAGTACTGTCACACAGGGAGAGGACTGGGGAGAAGGAGAGAGTGAGTTCTGAAGTAGCCTCAGACCAGCCCCCTTCATTCAGACTGACCCTGTGGTTAAAGTCAAGGTTTAGATCCCGCTTCTGCACCTACTGGCTGTGTTCTCTGAGCTTGTTTTCTTTCCTGTATAAATGGGAACAAGCCCTCACTGGTTTGGCTCAGTGGATAGAGTGTTGGCCTGTGGACTGAAGGGTCCCAGGTTCAATTCTGGTCAAGGGCACATGCCCGGGTTGTGAGCTGGATCCCCAGTAGAGGGTGGGCAGGAGGCAGCCAATCCATGATTCTCTCTCATCATTGATGTTTCTATCTCTCTCTCTCCCTCTCCCTTCCTCTCTATTAAGAATATATATAATGGGAACAAGAACAGAACCCATCTCAGTGTGGCAAGGAGCATGCTCGGTGCGTAGCACAGTGCCTGGCATATTGGTTCTCCTAAAAAGCGAGCTGTTGTCATCCCTATTGTCATCATCATCATCATCCCCAACACTGGTGGCCGTCCTTGCCTGCTGACCCTCCCACTTCCCTAGCACTGTGCTCTACTGTTTCCCCCCTTCTCGTCGCCTTGTCCCAGTGCGGCCCCCGCCACCCCCACCAGTGCCTGGAACTTTCCAGCTGAGGTCACCAGGGACCTCCTCCTTGCAGAACCTTTCCTCCCTCGACCTCTCAATAGCATGTGACTCTGGCATTGCTTCCTCCTCTTTAAAAAGATATGTTTTTATTGACTTCCGAGAGAGGAAGGGGGTGGGAGATGGACACAAACTCCTTGGCAAAATAGCCAAGTTCCCCTTAATCTGGCTCTTGCCTCACAGTCATCCTCTAGCCACCCTCCTCCTGCTCTCCTACTACACATACTTCACAGACCTCTCTGAAGGCTGCTTCTGGTCTCGTTTCCCTTCATCACAGATACAGGTGAAAGGCGCCACAATGTTACAGCAGTAAAAGTCGTAGTGTCCCTGCCGCCGGGTGTAACGAGTTTGACCACATGGCTCACCTATGCACTCATGAAGTGAAGCTTAGGATATGCCTTTGTTCTTATTTAACTTCAATGCACACTTTGCTGTTTCCTACCTCTGTGCCTATTTTTTAATTGATTGATTTGAGAGGGAAGGAGGGAGAGAAACATCCATTTGTTGTCCCACTCGTTTTTGCATTTATTGGTTGACTCTTGTATGTGCCCTGACTGGGGATCGAACTCGCAACCTTGGCATCCCGGGATGATGCTCTAACCAACTGAGCTACCTGGCCAGAGCCCTACCTCTGTACCTTTGAGCATGCTGTCTCCTCACCCCCACCCCTCAAGAATGCTCTCCTGCTCCTTATCTGCCTGCAGACCCTCCTGCACCTACTTGGTCCCAGCTCAGGCCTTCCCTGAATCCATAAACAGTTACTTCCTTCTTGCCCGTGTCAGCATCGTTCTTAGAACTATCGCCCTGAATTGAAGTTATTTCTCTATACAGTATGTCTGTCGCTCCCACCATCCCAGGTGCTTCTATGGAGCTCCTACGGCCCGTTGATGATGACTCAATGAAGTGTTTGCTGAAAGACTAAATAAAACAACTTTTTTTAAAACAGATGTTTTTATTGATTTTAGAGAGAGGGGAAGGGAGAGGAAGAGAGATAGAAACATCAATGATGACAGAGAATCATTGATCGGCTGCCTCCTGCACGCCCCCTCTTGGGAATTGAGCCTGCAACCCAAGCATGTGCCCTAACCAGGAATTGAATCAGTGACCTCTTGGTTCATGGGTCAACATTCAACCACGGAGCCACACCGGCCAGGCAAATAATACAACTTTTTCCATTTAAAAGATTAGACTTCAAGAGGAACTGGTGGGAAAGAGGAACGCAGCAGGCAAATTTGCTGTTCTTCTGTCATCCACCAGCTGGGAAACTTCCCCACCAGCAGAGTCATCCACCACAGAATGTGAGCCCCAAGGGAATTTCACGATCCAGTCCCCTGGCCAAATGCCAGAGAGGGCAACTGCTTTGCCTAAGGTCACACGGCTGGCTGGGTGCAGGGCTAGAATCAGATTCCAGATAACTGTGGGAAAAGTTTGGGTAGATGGCTACCTCACACCAGGAACCTCTTCCCTTTCTATCCATCTTAACTCCCTACAGGGCTGACTCACAACTCTTAAAGCACTTGCGGGGACCTTGGCTGGCTAGAGCTGCCAAAGCCCCGTAGATTGGAGGATGGGATCCAGTTATCCCCATTTTACGGATTGACAAACCAAGGCAGCAAAGACTGTGTGTCACACGGCTAGCTAACGGCAGAGGCATTGTACTCTTCTTTTTTAAAAAATGTATTTTATTGATTTTTTACAGAGAGGAAGGGAGAGGGATAGAGAGCTAGAAACATAGATGAAAGAGAAACACTGATCAGCTGCCTCCTGCACACCCCCCACGGGGGATGTGCCTGCAACCAAGGTACATGCCCTTGACTGGAATCGAGCCTAGGACTCCTCAGTCCACAGGCCGACGCTCTATCCACTGAGCCAAACCAGTCAGGGCACTGTGCTCTTCTTGAGAAAAACACACACACACACAAAAAAACCCACCCCTGCAGAGTCACTATTTACAATAATCTTGAGGACTGGCCCCCTGATGCCTGGGGAATCCCCTCACTCCCACCAGTTCCTCTTTGAGTATCCATCCCGCTCGCACAGGAAAGAACCAGTACACCCACCCTCACACCCAACTAGGCCTAGGAGAGACCTCCTCGGAGTCATAACCTTTGACGGGGAAAGCACCCTCACCCTCACCCTGCCCGGCACTTAACAGTGTCATTGCTCACTTGCTATCACCTTCCGCATTCTGAGATGGGGAAACCGAGGGTCAGAGATGAGACATCAGTGCTCTAGCCCGTTTGGCTCAGTGGATAGAGCGTCTGCCTGTGGACTGAAGGGCACAAGCCCGGGTTGCAGGCTCGATCCCCAGTAGAGGGTGGGCAGGAGGCAGCCAATCAATGATTCTCTCTCATCATTGATGTTTCTCTTTCTCTCCCCCTTCCTTTCTGAAATCAATAAAAAAATATTTTTAAAAAGAAGACATGAGTAACCCATGGTCAAAGGCAGTAAGTATCGAGGATGGGTCTCGAACCCAGGTCTCTCTGGCTCTAGCGCCACCTCTTTCTTTCTATTAGACCACGCCAGGCTCTCCTGCACGGCCAGGTAAACCACCTGGAGCCTCTTCCTGGCTGGGCTACTTCGGGAAAGTAGCTTCACCTCTCTGGACACCCCCAAGGTCAGAAGCTGTGCTTTCGGGGAAGAAATCGGTATGCAAAAGAGACGCAAACGAAACGCCAGTCCGCGGGCGCCAGCGCAGTCCTTCCCGGAGCTCGGGGCTTTCTAAGGAGAGGGTGTGTCGCCGGCCGCCGGGACCTGCGCAGCAAGCCCCCGGCCGCTAGCAGAAGCGAAACCTCCACACCCTCCAGCCTCCTCCGCTTGCTTCTGGGAACCGGCGGGCCAGGCTTCGTGGAAACGCGCGCCGCGGCAGCCGGCTGGAGCCCAAGGACCTCCGGGACCACAGCCCGCAGTCCCGGGCCGGGGAGCTGCGGGGGCCGGCGCGGTCGGGCCCGAGAAGCAGCGTGACGCGCGCTTCCGCCCCGCTCAGCTCCGGCGGCGGCCGCGGCGGCCCCACAATCCCCTTCTGGCTCCGGGGACGGGCGGGGCGGGGCGGGGCGGGGCGGGCCGAGCGGGCGGAAATAATTTTCTGTTTGGTCCTCTCGGCCCCAGTCCCTGGGCCGCGGGTCGGGCGGGGATGCGGGAGGCGGGAAGAGGGAGCGGGAACGCGCTGCCCTGGCAAGCTCAGAGGTGAGGACGGGGGGCGAGCAGGACTGAGCGCCTACTGTGCGCTTTAGCGCTTTACAGAAGGATTTTCGTTCAGTCTCCCCGCTGCTCTTGCCAGAAGCAGCTAACGCCCGCCTTTAAGAGGGACAAGCTGAGCCTCTGAAAAGTGAAGTCACTCACTGGCCAAAAACTGCACACCCAGGACCAGCGTGACACCTCCCATCAGCGCTCAGTTACACCACAGAGAGCACGAGGAATCTGAACCATTTGTTGGCTGTGTCCTGCTCTTCCTTCTCTAAAATTAATTAATTAGTTAATTAATTTTTAAAAATGTGGATAGGCGCATAGCAAGTGCGCAGAAAAATACTGGAAACTGAGGAATGAGTTTGACAGCTCAGCCTTGGGAGTACTCGCCGCGAATCCAGCTCAGCCCGAGGGCCCCCGGGCCCCCCGGACCTCCGAAGGGAACCTCTGCGATGGACGGGCGGACGTCCGATTTCGACACAGGCTTTCGGCGAACAAGTGGTGGCGGAGCCGCAGCCCTGGCGGAGGACGGGCTGGGTTCAAACCCCCGCACTGCCTCTTTCAGGCTGTGACTCCGGGCAGGTCATTTCATCCGCTGGGACCTGTTACTCCACCCATGAAATGGGGGTATTAATTCCCACCCACAAGGGTCGTGGGAAGGAGTAAACGAAACAATGTTCCCAATACACTTACTAAACGCGCAAGTGTCGTCGCGCGTTCATCCCACAAGTTCCCGGCGGCGCCTACGCACCGGGTGCGGACCCGAGACAAAGGCTCGTCGGTCCCCGTCTCCAGGTCGCCCACTCCTGGTCGCAGGGACCGACGGGCCTTCGAGCGACCCTCATCCCGCGAAACCCCGACGCTGCGGCCACCTCCACCGGCCGCGGTCGGTCCCGAAAGCAAATATTCAAATATTCCGAACCTGGCGAATGGCTAGGGCTGACATGTTTGCGCTTAATGTTCTCGGCGTGTTATTCTTGTCAGTAAAGGTAATTTCCTGAGACTTCCCGTCTGGGTCTGGTTGAACTTTTCGTCTGAGCGAAGTTCACAGGGCAGACCAAGATGCCCGCGCGTGGCCGTCCTCGCAGCGACCCCAAACTGCAGACCCCCCTCCCTCCCTCTCGACAGTCCCCGGGCTGGAGGCCCCCTCCCCGGGCTCGGAAGCCGCAGAGCCCGGCCTCCCCCCGCCCCGCCCGTCCAGACAACCTCTTCGTCCCGGCAGCCCTCCGGAACTCCGCGTCCCTGCAGGAGAAAGGGAAGGTGGTGGCCGCAGCCCAGAACTCGGCCTCCCCAACCTCCTCAAACTCTAGCTTTGCCGGGATTAAGGGAGTAAATCCCTGACGCCACAGACCAGGTCAAGGACAAGTTCTCCCCCGCCCTCCATCCCCCTCCAGGGCGGGGATTCACCCCCTCCCTTCCCGGATGAAAGGTACTAAATAGACGCGAAGGGCGGGGAGACGGCGGGCCCCGGCCCCTTGATGTTCCGGTTGAACAGGTGCTGGTGAAAAGGAGGCGGTCCCGGCGGAAGAGTCGGCCGGGGGGGGGGGGGGGGCCCCGCAGTGCGCGGAGGGGGGGCAGTCTCCTCCAGCCTCAATCCCCTGCGGGTCTCCCCTCCACTGCCCGGCCGCCCATCCCCCGCAGGAAGCATTCCCGGCCGAGAGGTCTTTGAAGTGTCGCTGATGCCCCCCAGAGCTGCCTCCTCTCCACCGCCACCCCACCGCCCAGAGAGGGCGTGTGACCTTTGGTCTCTGCGGGCGTCAACACCCCTTTAGGAAGTTGGGGGGGGGCGGTCAGATTTCGTCCCCTTTGCCCACACGGGTCTTGGGGATGAAGCCTTCAAGCTGACACCCCCTCTCTTCTTTCCAGATCCAATTTCAGGGGCTTTAATTCCTGGGGGGCGGGGGGGGGGCTGTGTGTGTTTGTTGTGTGTTTGTGTGCGTGCCTAGAGGTCAAGGGTAGCTGGTCTGTGACCGCTTCCGTAGGCGTGAGTCTCTAACTTGCGTGGGTCTCTAAGCGCTCCTGTGGGACTGGAGCTGGGGTTTGTCTCTCCCTGGGAGGGGCGGGCGGTGTGGCTGGAGGAGGCTGGGAGTGAGGGTGTGTGTCTGGGTGCCTCGGGGTATCTGCAAGGGTGACGAGTCCCGGTGCGTGTGTGTCTGAGCTGGACCGGAAGCTCCCCGAGGGCAGGAATACCTGTTTTATTCGCGGCGCTACCCAGCGGCTGCACATAGTAAGCACTCAATAAATACTTGTTAAATGAACAAATGTCTGCGTGTTGGAGCGTTTATCCTACAGAATGGCCTCCGAGGAAAGGGCGCACGAGCGGCCATCCGAAGAGCCCCAGACCCGGAGGGGCGAACGACTCCCGGCGCCCCTGCTCCTCCCAGCGCCCCTTCCCCTGCTCTCCACCCCAATGTCCTTGGGGTTGAGGAACGGCCGCAGAAACGAAGAGCTGGGCGGGGGGAGTCCGGAGACTCGGACCCGGAGCCGAGACCGAAAGACAGGCAGAGGGAGGGCCCGGGAGCGCCAAGTGGGAACTACAGGAAGGAAAAGAAAGAGGGAAGAGGAGCGAGGAGCCAGCGAGCGAAAAGCTCCCTACCAAGCCAGGCTTTGTTCCCTGAACCTAAGACTTTACCCGGCGGCGGGCGGCGGGCGGGCCGGGAGCGAGCAGGCGGAGGCGCGCGGCCATGGCTGCCGCGGCCGGGCAGGGGGGCCGGGAGGGCGGCGCGTGAGCGGGCGGCGCGGGGCGGGCGCCCGCGATGTGCCACTCGGCGCCTCCCCCGCCGGGCCCGGGCTGCTCGGCGGCTGGGCGGCCCTCGTAGCTGGGCGCGCGGCGCGGAGGGGGCGAACCCGGCGCGCGACTCTCATTGTTGGGGGGCGGGGGGGCCCGTCGGGGCATGAGGGCGAGAGCACGGCGGGGGGGGCGGCCAGACCGAGCGAGCCAGGAGGAGGAGGAGGAGGAGGAGGACGCCGAGGAGGAGGAAGGAGGAGGCAAAGAAAAGAAGCGGCGGCGGCGGCGGCGGCGGAGGAGGAGGAGGGAGCGAGGAGGCGCGCGGCCCCCCGCTCCCTCCCTCCCCCCCTGACCCCCGACCCCCGCCGGCCGGCCCCCCGCCCCAGCCCCGGAGGGAGCTCATGGGAGTATGAAGGAGATGGTAGGAGGCTGCTGCGTATGTTCGGACGAGAGGGGCTGGGCCGAGAACCCGCTGGTCTACTGTGATGGGCACGCGTGCAGCGTGGCTGTCCACCAAGGTACAGGGGTGGCCCGCAGGGGGCGGCGGGACCCCGGGGGCGGCGCGCGCAGGGCGCCCTCGGCCGCGCCCTCCGGAGACCTCCCGGGGCTCGGGCGCCCCTCCCCCACCCCACCTGAAGGGAAGGGAGGCGTCGGGGGGCTCCCCCCGCCCTGTCCTGGAGGACCGGGTCAGGCATTGTTTTCTCGCCTATTGTTCCAGTCCCGCGCCCCCCACCCCAAGTTGAGGGAGTTTGGAGACAGTCGGGGGCAGTGAGCACACTCCCCGCGCCCGGAACCGCCGCTGTCCGGGCTGTTGCGGGAATGTTTACCTACGAGGTGTCCCCTCCTGCCGGGTTATTTTGGTCCCGGCTCCCGGAGGGAGAGGTCAAGGGGGAGTCACCCCCCCTCCCGCTTCCGGATGCTGGGAGGAGCGTATGGGGAAGGGAGGAGAAGGGTCCCAGGGGAGAGGGGACTCCTAAAATCCTCCCGGGAAGCGCTTCGGAAGGGAGAGAGGTTGTGCAAGGGGCCGGGATCGACAGGAGGGAGGTTTGGAGTTTCCCCCGGCAGCACATGGTTCGGGAGTTAACTCCTTGAGGAATCTTGCCGAGGGCGCAGGCTGGCATCTCCCGCCCGCCTGGCACAGCGGCGGCCCCCCTCCTTCCCGGGGCAGCCCTTAAGGCAGGCGCTGTCGGCTCTTGCCGCCGCTCTCCTATAGGTTACCTGTACTGCACCTACCCCCAGCCTTGACTTTTGACCTGCCCTATTATAGTGAGAGGCAGAAGATGAGGTCCCTGGACCCCCAACTTTTCGCCTCTTCCTTTACTGGCCCTTTAAGACACCCCCCCCCCCTTAACAACACAAACGTGTTCGCCTATGGTAATGTTGTCCCTCTAGTTTTCTCTATTCCGGGTGATCTCCAGCAGAAACTGGGAAACAGGTCCAGAAAGGAGGGTCTTCTAGACTAGAGTTTAAGGTCAAGGGCTCAGACTTCCTGCCCCTACTTGGAGTGCTCGGTTCTGTGGCTGAAGGCTGTCCTGTGCCCTGTTGGGCATTCTTTGTGGTCCTGCTGGCCAGTTAGTGACCCCCAGACAGAGGAGCAGCCCCCCCTACTGGAACTGGCTGTAGTCCTTTAGAGTCACCCCCTCCCCCGCCCCCTTACTCTGGGAAAAGCCACTGATGACAAATTTGCTCTGTGACTCTCCTCCCCCTCCCCCAGCTTGCTATGGCATCGTCCAGGTGCCCACAGGACCCTGGTTCTGCCGGAAATGCGAATCTCAGGAGCGAGCAGCCAGGGTGGTGAGTTGGAGACTCCCCTCCCCCCTCCCACCCATACACCTGAGCATCTCCCCTGATTGCGCTGAGACTGGGGTGGGACTGTCACACCGGACTTCCTGTTTCCTGCACACCTATCGCCTACCCCATCTCGCCCTCAGCTCATTACTCACTCTGCCCCGCCTCAGGCAGGGGGCCTTTTATTTTTGTTTGCTGGCTTGTCTGAACTTTTTATTATGGAAAGTTTCCAACCTGTACCAAAGCAGCGGGAATAGTCTAAGGAACCCTATGCTCCCAACACCCACCGTCAACAGTTACCAGCTCGTGGCCAATCCTGTTTGCTCTAGACCCCAACTCATTTCCCCCTAGACAGCTGATCGTTTCCTCCCGGGGCCCTCTGCGCTTGGAGGCAGGTCAGCAGGTCCCCACCCCTTTTGAAAAGGCCCTCTCCTCAATCCCTGTGCCTCCTTGCATTGGCAGAGGTGTGAGCTGTGCCCACACAAAGACGGGGCATTGAAGAGGACTGACAATGGAGGTGAGGGGGGGGCCCTGAGCTCCAGGGCTCATCTGCTGAGGTCAGCAAGGCCCCCTGAGCAGGGTCTGGGAAGGCAGGGGGACAGACATGTGTGTCTGTGTATGGGGGGTGCTGGATTTCCCTTTCCTGGCTGGCACTGGAATCTGATGGGAAAGCCATGGAGGAGGGGACTGCCTGCAGTGTGGGGCTGTGAGGGGTCCGGTCTCGGGCTTGCCTGAGGCCTGCTCCCCACTGCCCCAGGTTGGGCCCACGTGGTGTGTGCCCTCTACATCCCTGAGGTGCAGTTTGCCAACGTGCTCACCATGGAGCCCATCGTGCTGCAGTATGTGCCTCATGATCGCTTCAACAAGGTCAGCGGCCCCTGCCCTGCCCTCCTGCTCATCCCCTCCCTAGCGGGTCCCTCCACCTCTCTCTTCATCCCCTGTAACTTGATTCTGTCCAACAGACACTTTCAGGGAACTCAGGAAGTGAGTAGGCACCTTTCAGTCATACTCTGGAATTCAAGCCCTGCCAGGGGGTAGACCTTAGCAAGGAGTCACTGAGCGCTGACTGGGTGTCAGATCCGGGGCAAGG
This sequence comes from Myotis myotis, assembly GCF_014108235.1. Lineage (NCBI taxonomy): Eukaryota > Metazoa > Chordata > Mammalia > Chiroptera > Vespertilionidae > Myotis > Myotis myotis. Next base: position 9,088,055 of record NW_023416321.1, on the reverse strand, counting down.
TACCACCAGGCACGCAGTGTTCAGTACCGATCAAAACAGAGGCGCTCCCTCCCCCACGAAACCCACACTTATGTGGGAAGACTGTAAACATCAATAAACAGGCAAATAACGTAAATGCAGTTAGTGATAAGTGCTGTGAAGAAAACAAGGTACTGAAATAAAGAATACCTCATTGGGGGCTTTCTTTAATAAAGTGGTAAAGGAAAGAGACATTGAGGCTAAGACCAGGAGGCAGCCTGGGGGAGGGTGGGGGGTATCCCAGGTTCAAGTCAGAGGCGAGAATAAGCTCACCAGTGAGCAAGGCAGACGCAGGCCCCAAGGACTGTGCTCAGCCACATGGCTATGCACATTAAATTAAGTCCTATTTGAAGTTCAGGTCCTCGGCCACTTTTCAAGTGCCCATGTGGTTCATGGCTACTGTATCGGACAGTGCAGCATAGAACATTTCCATCATCACAGAAAGTTCTGCCGGATAGCACTAACCTAGGGTACCGGGGAAAGGATGGAATTGAGGGGTCCCGTAGGTGGGAGGGAGAGGGGACGAGTGCGCTGTGTCCTGCAGACATGTTACATCTGCGAGGAGCAGGGCCGCGAGAGCAAGGCGGCCTCGGGAGCCTGCATGACCTGTAACCGCCATGGATGTCGACAAGCTTTCCATGTCACCTGGTGAGACCCCTCCCTGCCCCTCGCCTCCCACTCCGGGGTTCTCTGGGATCCCCAGCCAGCTGTAGCAACCCCCTCCGAGGTTTGCCATGGATGGCCACCCAATGGGCTGGTCCTAGCTGCTGTCTCTTTGGTGATCATGGCAGTGCTTCCCTTGGATGGACTTGGCTTTGCCCCAGTGGGGGTCCAGGAGGGTAGACGGTCAGAGGCTGGTCTGGTTTGTGGCCACACCCTTCTCAGGCTGACCTCTCTCGGTTAGCGCCCAAATGGCAGGCCTGCTGTGTGAGGAAGAGGTGCTGGAGGTTGACAATGTCAAGTACTGCGGCTACTGCAAATACCACTTCAGCAAGATGGTGAGTCTCGTCTGCCAGGGCATGAATGGGTCAATCAGCCACGGTTTAGAGGGTGTGGGCTCTGGGCCAAGCTGGTGCCTGCTGCTGAGAAGACAGAGATGGAAGGAACCCATCCCTGCCCTTGAGGAACTCTTCATTGAAGGAAGAGTAAATTAAAGTAGAGCCTGAGGGGAGTGAATCAGAGTTAAAACCTAGCAGTCTGTCTGGAAGACAGAGCTCTCCTGTTAGTCTGGGAGGCTTCAAAGAAGAGGTAGCACAGAAGCTAACGGAGGCGGGAACAATAAGAGCCAACATGTGGGGGTGGGGGCTTACTGCGCCCCGGCCTCTGTACTAAGTTCTTTACATGTATTATTATTATTAATTCTTTAAAATATATTTTATTGATTTTTACAGAGAGGAAGGGAGAGGGATAGAGAGTTAGAAACATCGATGAGAGAGAAACATCGATCAGCTGCCTCCTGCACACTCCCCACCGGGGATGTGCCCGAAACCCAGGTACATACCCTTGACCGGAATTGAACCTGGGACCCTTGAGTCCGCAGGCCGACGCTCTATCCGCTGAGCCAAACCGGTTAGGGCTACATGTATTATTTTGTATGATCCTTACAACGACCCTAAGAACTAGATGTACTGTATTTTCCCATTTTACAGATGAGTAAACTAAGGCCCACTGAGGTTATGTGACTTACCTTACAGCATGTATGGGGGCAAACAGACAGTCTGATTTGAAACTGGCATGGGCCACGTCCTGAGAGGAGAAAGAAGTTTGTGAGCAGCAGAACGGGGAGTTTGGTGGGGACAGAGCAGGAGATGAGGCAAAAAAAAAAAATCTCAGGCAGGGCCAGAGCTGGGCTTCAGGGAGCCACGGAGAGGCTAGAGAAGGGGTACTATCTCATGTTTGTTGGAAAGACCTGTGTGTTCCAGAAGCTGTGGGTGTCCTGGAGAGGTAGGCTGTGGCCAGACTAGAATTGCAGCTTGGACCTCACCCCCAGGCCACAGGCTTGTAAGGCTGCTTGTAAGCGGGAGGGTAACATGATCAGATTTGTTTGTTAGGGAAGATTACTCTGGCAGGCACCAGGAAGCTGGATCCAAAGGGCTGAGGCTGGTGGCTAGGAGACAGCTGCACAAGGGGGGGATGGAGGGATGAGGCTGGACTCCAGAACATTTCTAGGTAGACTTGCCTCTGTGTGGGGGCAGCTGAGGAGGAGTGGAGGGTGGCAGTTAAGATCCAGGCTCTCAGTGCTGGGTGGATGGGCTTGAGCACCTGGGGATGTTATGAACAGGCTTGTGTAGGGTTAGCATCTGCCCTGGTCTACCCCAGACAGTCCCAGTTTGTGCCTATTGCCCTGGTGTAATCATTAATAGTTCCCACTTTAAATTTCAACCGTGTCCTGATTTGGATCATAAGTTACATGGTCACCTTGGTTTCAGAGTTTGATGATGACTTAGGACAAGGTAGGGAGGGTCAAGGTATGAAGGGAACCATGAATGGGAGAGTCTTAAGAGCTTGGCATGGTAGTAAGATCGGTGCCCGGGGGAGCGATTGGGTCAGACGAGGTCTGAATTAGTCCTTGGGTTTGGCAATTGGGAGGCAGTGGGTGACCTTAGAGGGAGCAGCTGCAAGTCAGGGACAGGCGAAGCCATCACACTGAGCCTGGGGCATCTGTTAGCAGTGAAGGAAGGAAGGAGCAGGCCCTGGCTGGGGGAGAGGCAGCATGAGGGTTATTTGGGCTTTTGCTGTGGATGCTGACTTCCCCCTTCTTCAGGGTAGCAGTTCTGGGACAGAAGGAACCACTGTGTTTGGTGGAGGGGGAAGGGCTAGGAAGAAGGGAGAAGGGCTGATGGCCGGGGTGAAGTGTCTGGAGGGAAGGATGGGGTGTGGAGTGTAGAGGAGCAGGGTTCCCACAAGGGTCCCCCATACATCCTCTACTCCAGGAAAGGAAGCTGAGATGGGCCAAGAGGACAGTGGAAAGAGGTGGGTGGAGAGCAAGCACCTGGGCCCCAGTCCTACCTCCAGCATGCCTTGCTGTAGCCTGGCCTCTTCTGGGCCTCCGTTGTTAGATCTGTGCACTGGACACCCTGGGGAAGCTCTAAGGCAGCGGTTCTCAACCTGTGGGTCGCGACCCCTTTGGGGGTCAAACAACCCTTTCACAGGGGTCACCTAAGACTATAGGAAAACACATATATAATTACATATTGTTTTTGTGATTAATCACTATGCTTTAATTATGTTCAACTTGTAACAATGAAATTGGGGGTCACCACAACATGACGAGCTGTATTAAAGGGTCGCGGCATCAGGAAGGTTGAGAACCACTGCTCTACGGAGTGCCCTTCGTTGAGCAGAGCATCATCGAGAACACAAGGTCCTCTTAGGGACAGGCAGGCCAGGGGAAGGGGCCCCCAGAGTCACTTGACCTTCAGGAACCGTTTTCTAAGCTAAGGAGAGGAGAGTTTGGCAACTCCTCTCCATTCTCTCCCCAGAAGACTTCCCGGCACACCAGCGGGGGAGGCGGAGGCGCAGCGGCAACAGGAGGCAGCGGCACAGGGGGCGGTGGCAGTGGCTTCATCGCTGGCCGGAGAAGCCGGTCAGCCTCCCCGTCCACCCAGCAGGAGAAGCACCCTTCCCACCACGAAAGGGCACAGAAGAAGGTAAAAGTCTTCTCCCTCTACCTGTCCTGCCACATTCACAAACTCAGACCTCTTTCACGAAGCCCCTACAAGGTGCCCCACGGCCAAGGAGCCTGCCCCCTTCCCTCCTCTGAGGCCACTGAGGGCAGGGAGGGGGCTGCGGAAGTGACCCGTGTGGATCACAGAGGGCGAGGTGAGGGCCGGCTTCCCTGGGGCCCTCGTATTTGTGTGGTTCTTCCAGTGGCCTCCCCATGACACGACAGTGTCCCGACAGCCCCCAGTACATGGCCCTGCACACATCTCCACAGTCTAGCCTGGTGTCAGCCCAGTTTGTAAGGGTACATGCCTGCGTCCCCTTGTGCCTCCTGTCACAGTGTGCCTGGCTCCCATCCCTCTGCACAGCTCCGTGTCCCTGGTGGACACCCTTGCAGGTGCGTGCTCACGTGTGTGGTGCTCTGTGTCACGCGTGATCATGGGACAGGCTATTTTTAGCAGGCAGAATGGACGAGGGGCTGTTGGCTCTCAGAGGAACCTGCCTGAGCCACTCCTGTCCAGCCAAAGTCCCCCAGTCCCACCAGAGGGGGAGGTGACACCCACAAAGCCCATCCCGGGGAGGGGTCCACTGTCCACATGCACATGTCATCTTCACCCCAAATGCCCCCCAGCACCAATATCTGCTCACCTGTCCTTCCCCAGAGTCGAAAGGACAAGGAACGCCTTAAACAGAAGCACAAGAAGAGGCCTGACTCACCCTCCAGCATCCTCACCCCACCCGTGGTCCCCGCTGCTGACAAGGTACTGCTGCCCACAGCCCAGAGGGATGGCCACAGCAGCGGGAGGGAGGCAGGGTGTGAGGGGTCAGGGTGAGCCAGGGACCTGGGCACCCCCACAGCTTCAGGTTAATGTGCCTCTGCTCCCCACCTCAACCCCCTCTACTCCTCAGCCCCACCAATCATTTACCATCAGGAGGGTAGGGGTGGGTGGGGAGCACCACCCCTACCTGCTGGCTGCCAGATGTTCACATCTGCCTCTGTCCAGACACTGAGCCTCAGCACTGGGCTCTTGTCTGTGGATACACACTCGGTTTTCCAATTCTCCAAGCTCTGGAGCCTGTTCTCCAGAGATAGGTAGAGAGGACCCCATGTCTCTCAGCCCCCTCCCCCTGCACCTCTTCTCCCTGTCAGGGAGAAGGCCACAGCCTGTGACCTGTGCATGCTGGAGGGACTGAAAGTGTAGCCCCTGGCAGGTCCCTGACAACACCCCGAAACCCCACCCCCCTCATCTCACCTTCCAAGGCGGGGCATGGTATGTCAGGCCTGTCTCCAGAAACGGGCAACATCAGGATAAGCAAATAGCAGGCCCTTCCCCGAGGCCAGGGCGTCCCTAATCCAAGCCAGAGCAGCCCTCTCTGCCCCTCCTGCCAGCCTGCCCTCCCCAGGGAAGGTGAAAGGGGCCTGGAGAAACTGCTTCCTCCTGTGGCCAGTATTGCTCCATCCACTCCCACTGCCGAGGGAGGTTGGCAGAGCTCTGGGCATCTTATTAGCAGGAGGCTCAGGTATCAGGTTTCTAGGGGGATGTTGCTGTGGCAACTACCCCAGTAACCCTCTCCCTGCCCTGCTTTCCAGGACTCACCTGGAACAGCTTGTCGGTCTCTGCCCTGTGCCCTTTTCCCTGGGGCCTGCAGACAGGTAGAAAGAGAGGGCAGAGATCTGGGAGTAGCCCCCAGTGGCTGGGTAGTCCCTTGGACATGCTGGAGCACTCTGCTCATTCCTTCCACCAGCCCCAGCATTGCCGCTGCCCCTCCCCCCACCCCCTCGCCTCCCTTGCTCTCAGAACCACATCTGGCTCCCTTCAGAACTCCAGCTGTTGAAAAGAACAAAGAAGAAGAGACAAGGCCTCCCCCCAGGGAGGGCAGCACAGGGTGGCTCTCATTCCCCCATCCATCCTCCCTCTGGCATTTGTGGGTTTAGCCGAGGTTCACGAATATCTGGTCTCCACCGGGAGGAGAAGCGCCATCCCTGGGGATGGCGGTAACATGATGCTCTAACTCAGCCCCCACATGCCAGCCTCTCTCCTAGAACGGGGATCTGCAGGGTGTACAGGGATTCGCTTGTTTAATCCTCAAAATAGTCCAATTTTATTAACCCCATTTCATAAATGGAGAAACTGAGGTACAGAGAGGTTAAGCAATTTGCCTCAAAGTGCACAGCTAGGTAGTGATGGAGTCGAGATTTGAACGCATGCAGTCTGACTTGAAGGCCTGTACTCTTACCCACCACAGTCAGTCTCTGCAGTATATTCCTAGCAGCCACAGCCATCAGAATCATCATTATTGACCCGCGGTATGTACTAGTATCTGGCATTATGTTCCTCATAACTCTCCAAACAGGCGTAATTAGCCCCATAAGGACACTGAAGCTCAGAGAGGTGGCGAGACCATGCAACATAAACACGGCAGTAAATGCAGAGCCCATCCTCCTCCAACCCCTGCCCTGCCAACCTCAGAGAGGTTACGGGGGGCTGGGGGGGACAGAAATGGGGACTGTATATTTCAGTATAGGGTGGCAACTGTTGGCGTGGCTGCCGTGGTACACAGTGTCCTGGAAATAGGAGGACGGCGTGGCTTATTCCACCCCAGGAGTCCAGGATGGCTTCATGGAAGAGTGGACTTCCAAGCTGGATTTTGAGGGAGGAGAAGTTTTCCAGGAGGAGTAACAGGCTCTCCTGGCAGAGGGCTCCGCACTGTAAGCTCAGGTTGTCTAGGAAAGGCACAGAGTGGCCAGGGAGTAGGGTGTCAGCCAGGTGGCGGCAGCTTGGGGAGACCAAGGAGGGAATGGTGGTGACTGGAGGGCCCACAGATGTGGCCGGGCCCTCACCGCTTCCCAACACAAGTCCAGCAAGTATTTCTTGAATGAATGAATGAATGAATGAATGAATGAATGAACGAACGAACGAACAAATGAGTATATTAGTACAGACTTTGAGACCATTTTCATCTCCTACCTGAGGTGAAGGACAGACAGCTTCTTGGGTTCAGAACGCTCAGCTCTCCTCACACCCAGAAGTTCCACTGCTGCTTCCCCATCTTCCTGGTCTAGGGACTCCCGGCACCATCTCTCTACCCGGAATCCTGCGTGCTCCTGCTCCACTCCCAAGTCAGGGTGAACCCAGGCCCAGGCGGTTGGTCTCAAGCCTTCCTCTCTCCTCCCCTCTCTAGGCCTCCTCCTCCCACCATGAGGCCAGCACTCAGGAGACCTCTGAGAGCAACAGGGACTCAAAGGGGAAAAAGTCTTCCAGCCATAGCCTGAGTCACAAGGGGAAGAAGCTGAGCAGTGGGAAAGGTGTGAGCAGTTTCACCTCCGCCTCCTCCTCCTCTTCCTCCTCCTCTTCTTCCTCCTCTGGGGGGCCCTTCCAGCCTGCAGGTGAGTGTGGGCAGGTGAGCCTCCTGGAGGAGGCTGGGAATGGGACAGCCTTTGGCCCTGAGCTTCTCTAGCAAGGGCCTTTGCATATTAGTTTGCATCTCATTTTTTTGTGTTTTTTTTTTTAATCCTCACCCGAGGACATTTTTCCCATTGATTTTTAGAGAGAGTGGAAGGGAGGGGGAGAGACAGAGAGAGAGAAACATCAATGTGAGAGAGACACATGGATTGGTTGCCTCCCGCACGGACCCCCCACCACCGGCGCTGGGGATCAAGCCTGCAGCTGAGGCACATGCCTGGAATCAAACCCGGACCCTTTAGTCCATACTCCAACACTCTATCCACTGACCCAAACCGGCTAGGGCTCTCTTTTGCTTCTTAAATTGGTTCAGGTTAAAGATGGGGGATCCCCACCAAATTATACTTCTCCAAACCCTTCCCTTTTGAGCTGGAACTCTCCTCTCCTCCCACTTTATGGTAAGTGGGGGAGGGAGGGCACTCATCCTGGACACAGAGATAGTGGCAGAGCTGGGACAGGACACCAGGCTTCCCCATCCCCTGACCAGAGCTCGCCCACTAGTGCATCTTGGGAGTGGGAGGGAGTGAGGGATCTGGGATGCAGCTGTAATTCTGTTTTCCTTCTGTGCAGTTTCGTCCCTGCAGAGCTCCCCTGACTTCTCCGCCTTCCCCAAGCTGGAGCAGCCAGAGGAGGACAAGTACTCCAAGCCCGCAGCCTCCACCCCTTCAGCTCCCCCCTCTCCCTCAGCTCCTGAGCCCCCCAAGACTGACCTCTTTGAGCAGAAGGTGGTCTTCTCTAGCTTTGGGCCCATCATGCGCTTCTCCACCACCACCCCCAGCTCAGGCCGGGCCCGGGCCCCATCCCCTGGAGACTATAAGTCTCCTCACCTCTCAGGGTCTGGGACCTCAGCAGGCACCCACAAGCGGATGCCCACACTGAGTGCTGCCCCTGCGCCCGCTGAAGAGACCCCTGAGACAGGCGTGAAGGAGAAGAAGCACAAAGCCAGCAAGAGGAGCCGACATGGGCCAGGCCGTCCCAAGGGCAGCCGGAATGAGGAGGGTGTCGGGGCCCCAGCTGCTCCCTCCCTGCCTGGCGCCCAACTGGCTGGCTTTACCGCCACTGCTGCCTCACCCTTCTCAGGAGGTTCCCTGGTCAGCTCCGGCCTGGGTGGCCTGGCCTCCCGCACCTTTGGGCCTTCCGGAAGCCTGCCCAGCCTGAGCCTGGAGTCCCCCCTGCTAGGGGCAGGTCAGTGACCCTGTGGGATGGTGGGCATTGGGGGCCCAGCCCGTCTAGCGATGGAACAGAGGGATAAGCACGTAGTTAGGAGGGAATGTGATAAAACTGCTCCGAAGGACGGAGATACAGGATGGAAGTGATAGTCACCTCTGAGACACTCCTCCATACCCACCTTCTGCATGGTTGTGGCAGGAGAGATTGTGTTGGCTTGTCAGTAGGACATAAAAAGTTTGGTTGGGATATTAGAATAGCTGGGAATTCCCCAGGCCCGGGCAGGGCAGTCCAATAAGTAGTCATGGCGAGCAGATACCACCCAGGCGACAAGGGACATCTGTGCACGGAGGAGGTTAGACTGGTGCCAGGTCCAGGGAATGTTCTCCTTGGGGAGGGGCTTGGTGACTCTCTGCTTCCCTCTGTGTCCTTGTGCCCACAGGCATCTACACCAGTAATAAGGACCCCATCTCCCACGGTGGTGGAATGCTGCGGGCTGTCTGCAGCACCCCCCTCTCTTCCAGCCTGCTGGGGCCCCCTGGGACCTCTGCCTTGCCCCGCCTCAGCCGCTCCCCATTCACCAGCACCCTCCCCTCTTCTTCTGCTTCTATCTCCACCACTCAGGTGAGGACTACCCCTGGGCTCCTCCATCCCTGGGCAAGGGGGTGGGTGCAGGGCAGGGGAAGGGAGGGCGGGGGGGGGGAGGGGGGGGACAGGTTGCTAAAGACCCCAGCCCTCCGTGGGAACTTGAGATATTGGGCTTGATCCCCAGAACGTCTCCCTGTCTCTGGCCCTCTCTCCTCCCCAGCACACCCCGTCCCCTCCACCCCGTAAGCACAGTCCTGCCCTAGATCTGAGAATAACCACCAGGCTGGACTCTACCTCCTTTCCCTCAGGTGTTTTCTCTGGCTGGCTCTACCTTCAGCCTCCCTTCTACCCACATCTTTGGAACCCCCATGGGTGTCGTTAACCCCCTCCTTACCCAAGCCGAGAGCAGCCACACAGGTATGTGAGTCTCCGACCCCATCCCCCTTCTTCCCAAAGGCCTGAGGGGCACCCATCACCTGCATGTCTCTCCCCCCAAAAAAGATGGGAGGGCTTCCTGGCTGCACCCTCCCTCTGGCCATTGCCCACTTTGCTAAAAATATTTTCACACACAACAAACCAGGGTACGCTTTCAGGTTAAAACCTGCCGAGGGGTTGGGACAGGACAGGAAAGAATAACTGCTCCATCTTACGGGAGAAGGGCAGAGAGATTAACGCTCAAGGCAGTGGAAGTCGGGAAATTCTGGGCCCCTGACTCTGACCCCAGTTCTCATAGCGCCGAGGCGTAGCTCCCAGCTGGCCTCATAGGGAGCCTTTGGGATCAGCTGGCCTCATAGGGAGCCTTTGGGATCAGCTGGCCTCATAGGGAGCCTTTGGGATCAGCTGGCCTCATAGGGAGCCTTTGGGATCAGCTGGCCTCATAGGGAGCCTTTGGGATCAGCAGTTACTGCGATCCCACCAGCTGGGCAACCTGCCCTCCGGGTGTGTAGGAGTTAAAGGGCGGGTCACAGGCGCCCCACCCTCTCCCTTGAGAGTCAACCCAGCCCCGGAGAGCTGATTGGTGCAGACACACCACCTGGCCAGCCAGGGGGCGGGGCCTACCACCCCGCCACCAGTTCAGGTAGGCCTTCTTAAAGAGACCGGACCCAGAATTAAAGACACGGTGGGGTGGCACACCCCTTCCCCCAACCAATAGGAATTCTGTGTCCCAACCAAGGGTTTTGCCACCTAATTTGTGAGTTTATGAACAAAAAGTCCTACAAAACCTAACAGCTACAATTACTAAGGGCTTCCTGCATGCAGCTTAACACTTCACATTTATTTGCCTTGTTTGTAAACCTCATGACAATCACTTCGGAGGTTAGTTGCAAGCCCAAGTTCACAGAGCAAATATCAGGTCCAAGTTCGACCTAGGACTTAGACCCAAAATCTCTACAGCATTAAGCTTCCAGGGAAGAGGTGTGAAAGCAGCCGGGCAGAGGGAGCCTTTCTGCCTGGAGAAGGGAAGAGACGGGTCCATGGCTTTACCTCCCAGGGGCCGCTTCCAGGCCAGGGCTCCCAGCGCCTTCGGAGCTGGCACTAGGGTGGGGCGGTCCCGGGGAGGGGGTCTGCCGTCAGGTGCCAGATCCCATGCCCCTTCCCCGCGGGGACCGAGCGGCCTGCGGCACTTTTTCCCCCGCTGACCCCCGCCTCCCTCCTCCTTCCCAGAGCCAGACCTGGAGGACTGCAGCTTCCGGTGTCGGGGGACCTCCCCTCAGGAGAGTCTGTCTTCCATGTGAGGGAGAGGGCGGGGCTGGAGGGGCACCCCGGGAGGAGGGGCGGGGGAGCGGGCACCAGAAGAGGGGGGTTCAGACGCGGATGACGGGAACCCCTGGGGAGGGAAGGCCGGAGCGGGAGGTAAGCCTGAGCCCGGTGTCCCCTTCTGACCCAGGTCCCCCATCAGCAGCCTCCCCGCACTCTTCGACCAGACGGCGTCCGCACCCTGCGGGGGCGGCCAGTTAGACCCAGCGGCCCCCGGGACGACGAACATGGAGCAGCTGCTGGAAAAGCAGGGCGACGGCGAGGCCGGCGTCAACAGTGAGGAGGGGGCGCAGGGCTGGGACACCTGCCCCGGGATCCCTAGATCCGGTCACCCCTCTCCCCGAAGTTCCCAAACGCCTTTCAGGTTCTGCCCCAGACCCTGCCCCAGCCCTAACTCTTGCCAACCTCAGCCTCACCTTCAGCCCCTTCTCGGCCCTGCACCTGGCACCGCAGCCTCTGCACCCGCCTCCGGCCCTCCCGGGCTCCTGGCCACTCCCTGTGAGCCCCGAGTTCCCGCCCGCCCCTCGCCTCCCAACCACCGGGCCTCGAACCCAGCCTCAGGCCCCGCCTGCGCTCCTCACACCTGCGGTTCCCCAGTCCCGCCTCTCCGAGCTCACCTGAGCCCCTCTCTAGCCCACGCCTTCCTTTCTAGGTCCGGTTCCGAGTCCCTCCGCCAGGCCCTGCCCCCGGTCCTCTGGCCCCGCCCCCGGGCCTCTGGCCACGCCCCCGGGCCTCTGGCCACGCCCCGGACCTCGCCCCGCCCTCTCAGACCTCGGTCCTCTCTCCGCAGTCGTGGAGATGCTGAAGGCGCTGCACGCGCTGCAGAAGGAGAACCAGCGGCTCCAGGAGCAGATCCTGAGCCTGACGGCCAAGAAGGAGCGGCTGCAGGTTCTCAACGTGCAGCTCTCTGTGCCCTTCCCCGCCCTGCCTGCCGTCCTGCCCGCCGCCAACGGCCCTGTCGCTGGGCCCTATGGCCTGCCTCCCCAAGGTAAGGGGCCAGCCCGCGAGTGGGGGCCTATGCCGGGCGGCGGGCACTAGCTCCGATTTCAGGCCTGACCGCCCTCCCTGATCCCCCCCACCCCTCAGCCGGCAGCAGCGATTCCTTGAGCACCAGCAAGAGCCCTCCCGGGAAGAGCAGTCTGGGCCTGGACAACTCGCTGTCCACGTCTTCGGAGGTGGGCACCGGTGGACACCGGGAAGGGCCGGAGCTGGGAGGCGCAAGGGCCTCCTGGTCCCACCTCCACCCTGCAGCTATTGGAGGTTGAACGATGAAGTGATTGAGTTGATTGATCCTTTCATTCCTTCATTAGATAAGTCATAATTACGAGGTTTCTACTTAATGCCACGCACTGGCAAAGCAATTAGTGAGCAAAACGGACACGGTCCTGCTCCTGAAGACAGGCTAAATCCAAGAAAACAGCCCATAATTACAAGCCGGGGAAAGATGCTGAAATGGAAATGATTTGAGGGCTGTGAGGAAGAATGGGGCTTGGGGTTCTTCTGTAGATCTACGGTGGGCAGGGAGGCCTCTGTGAGAAGGGTTTGTGACGGGTTCGTTACAGCGCCTCCCGCAAAGAATTCCTGTGTGATTGGCGGTGGTTGGGGAAGCAGTGACTCCTTATGTTGTGGTGATTATTGAAATCAAGCAAACTAGTTTCTTGTTCTCTCTGCCACTTACTGTGTGACTTGGGCAGTAATAATCACCATAATCACTAACATTAACTGCATATATGCCCTTTGTCATGTCCGGTGCTGAGATTTTTAAAGCATCGGTTTGTTTCGTCTTCTCTGTGGGATAGGTACTCATGGAATAGGTACTGTGTTACCCCATGTAACGAATGAGTAAACTGAGGCAGAGAAGCCACCCGAGCCATTGAATTGGGGACATAGGGTTTGAACCTGAGCCTGTCACCCTAGCTGTCTACAAACTTACTTAGTCTAAGACTGTAGAGGGAAGAACGAGATAGTGCAGGTTATACACTGAACCCCGAGTCTGGCTTACTAGATTCTCACCACCATCCTTGATGTTTAGTATTAAACAAGGATGGTGGGTGCTGGAGCCCAGGCAGTGGTCTGTAAACATGATTTGTGAAGACATTTAGGATTCTTAGCCTTCACCCCTGGGCCTTGCTTCTTCCTCCTGGGTGGCTCTGCCTGGGGGTGAGGTGGGGGTGGCTGTGCTCTCTCAGAACGTTGGTGGGTGCTGGGCTGGGGGCCAGAAATGTCACGCTGGCCCCCTGCCCCTCTGACCCCTCCCTTCCCCCTCCCTCCCCAGGACCCACACTCAGGCTGCCCCAGCCGCAGCAGCTCGTCGCTGTCCTTCCACAGCACGCCCCCACCGCTGCCCCTGCTCCAGCAGAGCCCTGCTACCCTGCCCCTGGCCCTGCCTGGGGCCCCTGCCCCGCTCCCAGCCCAGCCACAGAATGGGCTGGGCCGAGCACCTGGGGCAGCGGGGCTGGGGGCTATGCCCATGGCTGAGGGGCTGTTGGGGGGGCTGGCGGGCAGCGGGGCCCTGCCCCTCAATGGGCTCCTGGGGGGGTTGAATGGGGCTGCTGCCCCCAACCCTGCAGGCTTGAGCCAGGCTGGTGGGGCCCCCGCGCTGCAGCTGCCAGGTTGTCTCAACAGGTGAGGGAAAGCTTAGCCTGGGGAAGGGAATGGGGAGGCTGGCTATGGGAGGGACTCCCCCCAAATACCCAAGGTCCCCCAAAGGGGAAAGTGTCCTCCAACCATACAGAATTTAGTCACCTCTTGGCCCCAGGGACTCCCTAGATGTTAGTTGTGAGCGCCCTTTGGATGGCAACTTTCTAGGACAAAGCTGTCTCTTTCTTGTACCCCAGTCTAGGTTTTCCTTCTGGGGAAGTTCCATCTAACTTACCTCCCGCTGCACTCTCTGAGCTCAGTCTGTCTCTCTCTAGTCTAAAGTCGCACATCCCTGCCTCTCTCCACCTGGGTCTGAGGGCGTCTGGGAACTCCTGGGAGGGGGTATTTCCCTGTCCCTCCCCATGGTCTGTATCTTGTCCCCCTGCCTCAGCCTAACGGAGCAGCAGAGACACCTGCAGCAGCAAGAGCAGCAGCTCCAGCAGCTCCAGCAGCTCCTCGCCTCCCCACAGCTGACCCCGGTAAGGCCCTCCTTTCCCAGGCCCTTCCCCCACCCCCCTACCCCAGCTCTGCTAGAGGGGCCCATGGCAGAGGGTCTGGGGAGGGAGAACAGCTCCAGGCTGGGCTGAGAGTGCACCTGTGGGACGGGAGCACCCTCGATGAGAGCAGGTCCTCAGTTATTGAGCATTTCCAATCCCGGCCCCAAGGATCTTCCGGGGGAACCTCAGAGTGCATGTGGAGAGGTGGCTGAGGAGGAGGCACCCTCAACCAGAGCAGCCCCTTTTGGGTCTGCCTTGTATGTTGGGCTCTGCCAAGGTTTCCTTTCAAAAAGGGGGGAGCTGGAACTATATAAACAATAGTCATTTTCACATAAAGAAACATTAGAGACACAAGAAACCAATTCAACTGGCTATAAGGGCCAGATGGGAACGGGTAGGAGCAAGATTTCCTAAGGTAAACCATGATATACAGTGGGGCCTTGACTTACGAGTGTCCCGACTAACGAGTTTTTCGAGATACGAGCCGTCTCTCGGCCGATTTTTTGCTTTGAGTTGCGAGCTAAAATTCGGGTTACGAGCCAGCTTCGGATACCCCACCGCTAGTGGGCGCAGCGAACGTCACAGTGAACGCCACAACATCAGCCCAGCATCACGTGTCTCACTCGTTCACTTTAAGATTTGACATACGAGTAGTTTGAGTTACGAGCTCCGTCACGGAACGAATTAAACTCGTAAGTCAAGGCCCCACTTGGGGTATTGTTTTGGTTTTCCGAATACTTGAAAATGCTTTGCATTCTCAAAGCAAAAATAAATGAGTCTTACATTTAAAAAAGCAAACAAAAAAGAACACTGTTGACCTAGTTTAACGTTTCTCAGGTTGGGGTCGTACCACCCCTGGGAGCACTTGTCCTGGTGACGGAGGAACTGACTTGAGCGGGGCGGGGCCAGGGATGTTGAGCACCCTGTGCTTGGCCAGTATTGCCCCACGTGACCAACACTGACGGTGTGCAACCACTTTCTTGTCCAGATGGGGAGGCTGAGGCCCAGAGTGGGGAGTTAGAGACGAGAGAACCTTGACCATCTCCTGCCTCCACTGTGAGGGGATGGGGCCTGGCCTAGCAGGGCACGTTGGCCTCGGGAACCACTGGCCAATGAGCGGTCTGGCCTGCTTGCAGGAACACCAGACCGTTGTCTACCAGATGATCCAGCAGATCCAGCAGAAGCGGGAGCTGCAGCGGCTGCAGATGGCCGGGGGCTCTCAGCTGCCCATGGCCAGCCTGCTGGCAGGAAGCTCTGCCCCCCTGCTGTCTGCGGGCACTCCTGGCCTGCTGCCCGCAGCATCTGCCCCACCCCTGCTGCCCGCAGGAGCCCTGGTGGCTCCCTCCCTCGGCAACAACACAAGTCTCATGGCCGCAGCAGCTGCTGCCGCAGCAGCAGTAGCAGCAGCAGGCGGCCCTCCGGTCCTGACGGCTCAGACCAACCCCTTCCTCAGCCTGTCGGGGGCGGACAGCAGCGGCAGTGGCCCCAAAGGAGGGGTGAGTAAGGGCTGTGGGGCGGTCCTGTCTTCCTGCTCTGGGATAGGCAGCGTCAGAAGGTCCATCATCAGGAGGAAGTGACCCCTAGGTCAGCAAAGCACTCTGCTCCAGACCCCAGGGCCTCTGCAGGCACATGGGTTCCCCCCTGCAGATCCAAGAAAGATGCGCTCTGAGCATGCGCTAATACTAAAAGGACCAATTAGGAAGCAGCATTCCTCTGGGAAGACCAATTAGAAAAGGCCATTTCCTCTCTCAGTAGAAAGAGATGATGCTCTGGGTGGACCTTTCTGGAAATGCCCACTTATGCCACTCTGAGGGCATAAAGACGGCATGGGTGCTGGCTTTGGCTGGAGCATGCCCGCCTAGCCAGGCACCCTTGTGCAGAGCACACTTCCCTTCTCTCCCCGCCCCCCCCCCCCCCGCCCCCCACACACACAACACGTTGTTGACTTTGATGTATACCCATCAGAGCCCAGGTCAGGAACTTGAGCTGGGCTCCCTCACTGCACCTTTCAAAAGCTTTCTTAACCCCAAAGAGCTGTTCTCAGCTGGGTGTTAGGACCAGACACCTCCCAAACCCCCAGCCTCCCTTCCTCTCTTTCCAGACCGCTGACAAAGGAGCCTCAGCCAACCAGGAAAAAGGCTAAATCCATCCACACCCCTCCTGACCCCCAAAGTGGAGGGGGCAATCCTGGCTTGAGGGGGTCCTAGCCTGGAGCAGGCGCCTGCGCCCAGATCCTGGAGAGTCCCAGCCCAGAGCACGTGCTAAGACCTGGGGAGTGTGGGGTGCGCCTGGTGCTGAGGACTGAGACGGGAGGGGAGCTCCTTCTCTCTGGCCCCTTTCCCCTCTGCAGAGACCCTTTGTGAGGGGCTCAGAGGGAGGATGGGCTCCAAGCTGACCTAGGAGCCCCTCTCAGCAAACGTGTTGAGGTCCTCCAGGGAGCACAGTGGGCCACGGCATAAGTGGGGGGTTGGTCGGACCCACCACATAAAATGGATCAGCACTTGATGGGACAGGTCCTGGGCCTGCCCCTGCGCAGAAATCTGTTAAGGAAGAAGGAGTGGCCCTACTGTAGTTCTTCCCAACGTGGGCAGATGGCAGGAGGGACCCCTTAGACTGTTTCTCACCTGTCTTCTTCCCCTGCCCACCCCCCCCCCCAAGGGTCACAAGCTGAGCTTGTAAAAGCCCACAGACTAGGAGGCTGAGGAAGGGGCAGGGTGGCCTCAAACTCAGCCCAAGCCTCCCCACCTCTGGGGGAGCCCAATGATGGGTTGGGGGGCGGAAACCCAGCCCCCTGGGTGCCCTGCCCCTTTTTGCACTATTGGATATTGGATTTAGGAGTGCCGAGGGTGGGGAGATGGAGTTAGCTGTGTGTGCGTGTGTGTGCGTGTGTGTGTGTGTACACACGTGTGTACGTCTGTCTCCCCCGACCTGGGGCAGCCGAGGACAGGGATAGAAGCAGTGCTCAGAAGGGGGGCTCCCAGCTCTTGTTTGCACCCTCACCAACTTTGGTCCCTTTCTGGGGCATGCGTGGTTAACAAAAATCAGAGCAGTACTCCAATATTGGAGAGTAACTGGGGGCTGAGGGCTTTGAATCAGGGTACATCCTGCCTTCCCTTCCCCAGATCCCTCATGGTCTTCGTGCTCCCTCAGAGCTCCCCGCCCTCCACTAGAGTTGGTCCTGCTTCCCTGGCACAAGGGGAGCCCCAGGGATTGGGGGACAGAGCAAGGGAGGGTCAAGTGCCACTTCCTTTTGTGAAGACCTCCCTGCCAGAACTAGCCAGCTACTTCCTGCACCAGACCAGACCGCCACCTCCACCAACCAGGGGAGACTCACGCTTAAGCTGACCTGCAACTGTCCCTTCACCCACCAGCTGTTTCCCTCGGGGCATAGTGGGCAATGCTTAGATTCTCACCTGACGGAGTCCCCACCTGCCCAGAGCCTCTGGTGGCAAAGGCCTAGGAGCCAGGGGGACAGCCAGGAGAGGGGCAAGGTTGAAGCCTGTGTCTGTTTCAGTTGCACTGGGGTTGGAGCCAGGAGAAGGCATTTCCAGCTTTCCCTGATGCTCATGTCTCGTCAGTCTCTTTGCATGTGTGGATGTGTGTGTGTGTGTGTGTGTGTGTGTGTGTGTGTGTATGTTCCTGTTTGGGTTTTTGTTGTTGGTTTTTTTTTTTTAATAAAGAAAAGAAGATGTGTATATTTTTGGCAATGACAGAAACGTAGTGCAGATATATTTTTGCCTGTGCTGCTCAACTGGTTTTTTTCTGATACTGAAAATAATATTAATATTCCTGTTGATAAGACTTTGTAATATGTTAGGGAGCTGATAATGGAGGGGGTGGGTGGGAATCCTTCCAAGGCAATTTCTTAGGCCCTTGCAAGGGCTTGGGGGGAGGGGTGGCAGTCGTGATGACCTCAGAAATACTCACTTTTTATTAATGCTAAATATCAGGAAGAAATGATAGAATTCAGCATTGTGTTAATCTTCATCTGTTAAGCTATCTAACTCCCTGCCCCCAAATCACTGAGAAGAAAAACAACTTTTTCAGAGATTCTTAGAAGAGTTGTTCATTCACACCCACGCCCTTGCGGAAGGCCAGCCCACTGAGAGCTGAAGTCCACTTCTGTTCTGGGTGGCGAGGGACAAATCCACCCAAGGCTGCTGTGGGGGAGAGGTCCCCATGATTTAGTGCACTGGAACCAAGACCTCCTCCCCCATCCCGCACCCGGGAGTCTGGGGTTCTCACCTCCCAGAGTCTGTGTTTTCCAGCTTTCCCCAGGCAGGCACAGCAGTGGGTAGTCAGGTTAGGTTTGAAGATGGGACCTGGGCTGGTATGGACCGGTGCTGTCCCCCCCGATTGGGAATGGGAAGGGGCCGGAGAGAGGTGGTACCTTTTCATCGTTTAGGGAGCTTTATCATAAGAAAGGCCTAGAGATCTTCAGGAAGGAGCAGGGTCCCAATGTGTGTGTGGTGGTGGGGGGGGATGGTTATACTGACCTAACCTCAGTCCTCTTTCCAGGGAATTTGGATGGGGAGTGGGAAGGGATGCAGATTTGTAGAGCACTCTGTCTTGGGGGGGGGGGGGGGCGGGAAGGATGTGGTTTGCAGGGCGGAAGTGGAGTTTGAAAATGCAGGCAGGAGTTTGTGTGTCATCACCCTCAGCGTGGAGATGCGAGTGGGGTGTGCATGCAGGGCCGCTGTCTGGCTTTGGGGTCACAGCTGGCGCATGAGTGTCAGGACTGGAAGGGACCTGTCTTTAGGGGTCATTTGAGCCAGATCCTCACTTCAAAGGTGATACCTCCAAGCCCAGGAGGGGCTGGGGCTCTGGCAGAGCCAGGACCAGCCCTCAGGACACTGGCCTCCTGGTCCTCCCATCTCCCCCTCCACTGCACCACCTCCACGAGGTTTCCTGGCTGTCCTTGTGTATGTGATGTACGGTGTGAGTGCAGGGCTGTGCCGGGGGTGGGGTGGGGGCGGTTATCTATGTAGCACTGACTGTCTTAGCTCAGAGCTGATGGATCCTCTCCACGGACAATGACACTTTAAATGTTGCTTTTAAAAAGCTTTTCCTGTGTGCGAGTTTTTTCCCTCGGGCTCACGGTCTACTGCTCCCTCCAGGTGGCCTTACCTTGAGGCTGATGAGAGCGCCCCAGCATTCCTGTTCTGAGTTCCTGGGGAGTACTCCTAGGAAGAACCCAGACACGAGGGGCCAGCTCTGAGGAAGGGCGATCTTCTCCACCTCTTTTTCCCGAGCTAGAAATGCAGACACGTTTTCAAAGGCACAGCCTCTTCCCGCCAGCTTCCAGCATCTTCCTTGGTGTGCGGTAGGCCAGTTAGGGCTAGGCAGCTTCCTCCCATTCTCCTTTACCCCAGCGTACTTTCCTGGGGAGAAGTGTCCGGTGGGATTTAAGTCACTTCAGCTGGGAAGCTGGGACCCAGCACCCTGACCCCCTACAGTCACACCCACCAGGCTACACGTGTCTAGCTCCTGGCCACTCTGACGTATCTACTGAGAAGTTGGGGACTGAAGGGCGCCTTCATTGCCCTTTGTTTGCTTCCTCCAGCCCAACGTGGGACTTAGGTGGCAGGACCCGAGACGCCAACCTTGACCTGCCCACCCCCATTCCATCCCAGCCTGTCTCAGCGTAGCAGCCCCTTCCTAGGGGAGCGGGAAGGGGACGCCATGGTTTGCAAACCCAGGGCTCCTTTTTCATTCTTTCTAAAACCTCCTTTATATTCTCACCCCAAAAGGCAATGCCCCCTCCCCCCAACACCCGCCACCTCCAAGCCTGGAATTGTGCATAACCTGGATCTTGTATCTTTGTATAACGGATGTTATTTGTACGAAGGGCAGTTCGTAAACAGCACTTGTTCTTTTAATAAAAGAATGTTTTACAAAAAAAAAAAAAAAAACCCTCCAAAGAGACCCTGCTTTGTCTGGCTTTACTGAAGGGAAAGGGAGGTGCCTGCCAACTGTGGGAGCCTGGGGAGGGGGGCATGTCTAGTACAGTCTTCAAGCACTAGGGTAACAGTTCCCCGGAATGCACACCAGGACTGCACCCTGAACATTCACGTACCTGCGCCCACCCACGAGGATGTGATGCGTAGGCCGGGCTGGTGGAATCTTAAAAACACGCTCCCTAGGTGTGCCCGCCCCGCGCTCCTAGAAACACTGCCAGACTCTGCAGGAGAAACGGCCCCCGGGAGGGTACGGCCCCCCGCCCGCGGGGGGGGGTGGGGGTGGGGGTGGGGGGGGCTGGGAGCGCACGCGGGGAAACGAAAGGCGATGCTCCGCGGGTCACTCCGCAGACCTGCGGGTACCAAAGAGGGCGCGGGGACGGGGCCCGCGGAGGCTGCCGGACGGGCCTCGGCTTGGCCTCCCGCGGTTGGGGCGGTACCGGACCGCGCGGACCTCCGGCCCCCACCCGCGCGGAATCCCGCGGCGTCTTCCGGCCGAGGCGGGGCCGGGCGGGCCGGAGGCGGGAGTGAGCGGAAAGGTGACCCGGAGCGGGGCGGAGCCCGAGCGGCGTGGCTGCGAGGCCCAGCATGGGTGGCGTGGGCGCGCTCCTGCGACCAGTGGCCTGGGTGAGCATCCCCGGCGCCGCCCGCCCCTCCTCTCCGCGCCCGATGCCCCCCCAAGCCCCGCCCGCCCCCGATGCGCCCCCCCAAGCCCCGCCCGCCTGCCCCTCGGCTGCTCGGCCCCCGAAGTCCCCGCGTCGCCGCGCCGTGCAGCCCTCCCGAGCGCCTGCCGCGGGCCAGCACCGCCCCAGCGGCTCTCCTTCCTGTCCTGTGATCCCATTCTCTTACCCTCGCATTTCTCCTCCGCCCAGAAGCGGTCATCTCTTCCTTCCCAGATGACTCCTCTCCGGACGCCCTCCGCTTCCCATTGACTTTTTTTTTCTGTTTCCAAATCACGGTATTGTGATGACTGCGCGCCTTGCAGAAGCTGAACCAGAGGCGTGACATCTCATCCTGGCTGGTAAGTCGTCCCCCCGCCCCCCCCCCCCCCCCCGTTTCCCCTTCTCTCTGCCCAAGTTCCCCAGGCCCCCCAGGTAGGGACCAGCGAAGGGAACCAGGAAGGGTCAGCCCTTCTTTCTAGGCTTCAGCCTGCAGTTGCCTTGCCTGTAGCCACCTCCTGATGACTCAGGGGAGGCAGGCTGGACCAGAGGGCACAGGGCAGGGAGCCAGCGATGCCTGATAAACCAAGCCCCAGGTGCCGTTGGCCGGCTTAGGCTGGCAGGATCCCCGCCCTCCCCTCCCTAGCACCAGGTGGAGCCAGGGTTTTGAGAGAAAGCAGCTGGGTCTCCAAACCTGCATGCCTATCTGGAGCTCGGGGTACTTAGTGTGTCTTGGGGGGGGGGGGAGGTAGGCGGGGTTGGGGGGGGCAGGAATATCCTTGCTGGGTGTCATCCCAGAGGAAGCCTGCCACAAGCCAGGCCAGTGGACACCGGCCGCCATAGGACCAAAGTGCTTCCAGGACCTGGGCTGACCCCAAGCCCCTCATCTTCCCTGCCACAGGCCAAATGGTTCCCCAAAGCCCCAGCCAAGTCCGTGGTGGCCCTGAAAACACCCATCAAGGTGGAGCTAGTGGCAGGGAAAACCTACAGGTGGTGCGTGTGTGGCCGCAGCAAGAAGCAGGTGAGAGACCCTACCCCCTCCCATTGACATCCGACACCCCTGGCTGGGAAAGCAGGGTGTGTCTGAGAGCTCCCTCTCAAGAAAAAAAATACTCAGGCTGGCGCACCCATAGCCTGAGCTCTGTCTGTATCAACCCTTAGAGACGAGTCCGGAGATACAGAAACTCAGTCACACAGCCAGGCGGGTGGAACCCAGGGTTCTGGTTTCTGTGGTTTTAAATCTCATTTATTTTTATTTTAGATTTTAAAAATCTTTATTGTTGAAAGTATTGCATGTTCCATCCCCCCCCCCCCCCACACACACATTGACCTCTTCTAGCCCGCCCCTCCCCTCCCCAGGGTTCTGGACTTTGCTTCTGGTGCTCCCGTCTCAGAGGCTCATGCCAGGCTCTGTTCTAAGCAGAGGGGCTTGCCTGTCTCTCTCTTCCTCTCTCCTTGCTCCTAAGAAGCATCTGGGCCAAAGGTTCCCAGCCTGGGACCCCATCGTTGGGAAGACTGCCCAGTTTCGCTGCCCCCCCAGTGCCCCTTCCCAGTCTTCTGAAAACCCTTCCCTTTCTGTTTATCTGACTTTCCTGGTTGCCGGCGGGCCGCAGCCTGGCTGCCTGCTCCCTTCGGCCCCAGGAGCCTTTCATCCGGCGGGAACCTGCTCCATATTCTCAGCCTCCAGGGCCCCTTTCCTCCCGGTGCTGAGCTCTGAGCTGTGTTTCTCCAAGCCCTGCTCGGCCACTGTTCGATTTGGAGCAGGTCCTCATGAGGGGGGACAGGGCTAAGGGAACTTCAGCTGGAGAGTGGCTGGCTTCCTCCGACCCCACCCTGGCCCCAAAGCCAAGAGGCCCACTAACAGCAAGTCGCAGCACCTCCATGGGCCTCGGTTTCCGTTACCGGTTCTGCTCGAGCCCCTGCTGGGATGGACGAGGAGTATATGCTGGCACCAGGCAGCCAGTTCACTACAGGACACCCCTTCCTCCCTGGTACACCCACTCCCTGCCAAAATACTGATACCCCAGTCTGCCTTAAAGCCCTGTGATGCATGCAGCCTCTCCAACCCCGTTTTTACCGGATGGGGAAAGAAATGAATTTCATGAGGCAGTGGAGACTGGGCCATTAAAAAAAAAAAAACTATTGGTGTAAAACCTAAGGCCCATTTCACCTTGGAAATTCTGTCCTTGTGCCCTGGAGACTAATGCTGTAATGACTCAAACTTACTGAACACTTACTGTATGCAAAGTGCATAATAAATGATTATGATTTCCTTAGGACAACTCAACTCTTATCCTCACACTACAAATGAGAGGTAAACTAGTGTCACTCAGGAGCGGGAGCCCTAACCACGGTGCCCTGCTCCTCCCAGACCTGCCCACCCCACAGGTGGGGCCAGCGCTCTTAACTTCTCTTTCCCTCCCCAGCCCTTCTGTGACGGCTCCCACTTCTTCCAGCGCACTGGCCTCTCCCCACTCAAGTTCAAAGCCCAGGAGACCCGAATGGTGGCCCTGTGTACCTGCAAGGCCACTCAGAAGCCCCCGTACTGCGATGGCACCCACAGGAGCGAGAGGGTGCAGAAGGCAGAAGTGGGCTCCCCACTCTGAGGGGGGCTGCTCATCAGCCCCAGCCTCTCTGACAGGCACCCCCTTTGTGGGGAAGGGCAGGGTGTGCCGAGCCAAGAAGGGATCATCCAGGGACCCCAGTACCCAGCTGGTTTATAAAGGACTTACTCCCATAGCCTGAAGTCTCTAACCTGGGGCAGCCAGGAACAGGCCCCTGGATTAGTACCTGCTGGTGGAGAAGGTGGCATTAAACAAGCCTGCCCATCCAGAATGGTATTCTTGTGGTCACTGGGGGGGCACAGGGCATACCCCCGCTCTGGCTCCTAACCCTGGTCTGGGGGTACCAGACGGGCCACAGGAGAGAGGCCATTCTGGTTTATTCCATATGGTTTATTCCAAGGCATGCTGAGCCTAGAGACGAGAGGTATGAGGAGGCCAGGGGACCCACCCATCCTCTCCCTGTCCCCTCTGCCCCAAAGAACTAGAGGCTCTGGAGAATATGCAGCATTTATTACAAAGCCAGGAGATGCAAATGTCCCAGGGTAGGAGGAGGGTACAGTCATAGCACCTCAGACAGCGGACCAGGTGCAAACACAGACAAACCCACTGGGGGGACCCGACCCAGACACCTAGGTTGTGACAGAGTCTTGCCTCCTCCCCGATCTGACCTATGTACATTGGAAGAAAACGGGTAGGCAGGGAGCTCCCGGGGCCTGCCCCTCAGGGGTGGTCCACTGACCTCTCAGGATGGAGCTGAGGACAGAGCTTACACGTGTCTGTCTTGTGCTTTCAGGTGCCCCCGAGGCTCTTTCCTGACTGGGCCTCAGCTGGGGGTGGGGAGAGGACTGGAGGGCTGTTCGCCTTTAGCGAAATCTGGGGTCTGTGCTTGTCTGAGGTTCACCCCACTCCACCTCTCCACTCCAGGTCCCCAAGTGAGATTCTACCACCAGGCTGGCTGGTGTGGGTGCCTGGGTGGGGGTAGGGGGACCCGGGGCTGAAGTGGTTCACAATGCTAGAGCCACAGAGGGATTTCAAGGGCGGAGGCCTCCCATGGCCCGAAATCTTCTCTTCCACAAGGAAAACGGTGCAAAGGCCACACACACACACACACACAGGGGAAAAAACAAAAAAGGGCAGAACTAGCTACGCTTTGCACAAAGTTTCCACTGCATGAGGAGGAGGTAAGGGAGATACCATCTCCACCACCCACTCGTTCCCCAAAACCAGGGGATAAACTGCATTTGTAAAAGGCACTGTCTTAGCAAGTCTCTGGACATTCAACATGAGGGGGTGGGGGGCCGGTTGGGTCGGGGCACAACAGCAGCCAAGATGGAGAGAGAAAGAGAGGGTGGACCCATACACAGCCAGTTAAGAGTTGTGCCTAAAGCTTTGGGGGCTGGTGGGCCCTGCAACACCCCATCTGCCTTGGGAAACAGAAGGAGGATGGGGCAAAGCTTTACTGAGCTTCAAGTGGCCCCTCCAGTCCACTTTCAGGTACCCCCAAAAATAGAGTAGAGCAAATTACACAAGACCCCTTCAAAATGAACACCCATCCCCTACACATACACACACACACAAAGTTTGTTTCCTGTGGCATTTAAATTAATCTGGTTGGTCCATAGAAAATAAGTATGTATATTTGGTTTTTCCTATGTACATATATATAGAGAGAGATTTATTTATAAAACCCACCCCCCACCCCTAAGGTGGGAGGAGCTGGGGAAAGTAGAAGAGGTGGAAACAGGAGCCCAGAAAAAGTGGAGGGGTGGAGAGGCATGGCTGGAAAAGGAGGGAAAGGTCCCTTTCCTCAAGTTAAGGGGGGCACAGGAGCTCCATTGACAGTCATCTTGCGCCCCCTGCTGGTGGAGGATGGTGTCTGCAGGCAGTTCGAGGCGCCCCCGTTGGTAGCTGTGCTGACCCCACTGGCTGCTGAAGGGGGAGTGGGGGAGGTAGGATGGGTGGCTGGGGGCCCATGGGAGCTGGGAGAGCCATGGGAGGGGGTGGCTGGGCTAGGCAGGGAGGAGGAGGTGGCCGGCAGGGTGGCAGGGCTGGGAGCCTTGTCGCTGACTGACTCACACTCTGATGCCCCACTGGTGTTGGTGCCCTCGGAGGGGGTGGGTGCTGTAGGCAAGGTGAGCCGCTTGCAGGCTGGCTGGACCCGGTACTTGAGGGGGAGAGGGCCGTTCTGCAGGGAGAGTGGGGGGAGAGAGGCTAACCAGGCAGCCACCCACCTTCACCCCCTCCTGCCCAACGAGGAAGAAAGGAAAAGCTCAAGCCCTAGAAAGACCCAGCAGTGTAGGAGGACCGAGGGAAAGCGAGACCTCGCGACTGAGAGAGCCAGGCCGGAGAGCCGGGCTCCAGACCCAGAGAGAACGTGTGAGACCAGAGACTGGAGAGAAGAGAGGAGGCCGAGCAGAAAGCAACATTTACTCCTCCGCAGCCACCAGACCCTCTTTCCCGACCCCAAATTGGGGCACGTCATCTGCCCAGAGGTCTTCTCTCCGGAGGGTGGGAGCTCCGTGCGAGAGAGCCCGAGGCGGGCTACCCCGGGCACGGCCAGCTCCTGGGACGAGAGAGGAGCTGTCTGTCTGTGGTTACAGCAGGGTGGCTCATGCGGTCCCTGTGGGCACAGACCAATGCCCGACCTGCAGGGGTCCCCTCCCAGCCCTGCTCACCCGCCGCCAGGGGTAGATGTAGGCGATGTCCATGAGGGTGTAGTATTCCTTCAGCGGCTCGTCCTCGTAAAGAACCTCCACCTGGAGGAGGGCGAACACCACGGGCAGAGAAAAGGCCCAGGTGAGCGGGATCTGGCGGAGCACGGGCCGCACCCAGGGAGCTTTAAAAAATGCCAATGCTTCCATCTAGAGCAGTGGTTCTCAACCTTGGCTGCACATTGGAATCACCTGGGAATCTTTTTTTAAAATCCTGATTTCTGGGCCTCATCCTCCGGAAATCCTGTTTCTTTGTTACTAATGTTGTGGCCTCACCCCATAACAAAGAAACAGAATTTCCGGAGGATGAGGCCCAGAAATCAGGATTTTGAAAAGATTCCCAGGTGATTCTCATGTGCAGCCAAGGTTGAGAACCACTGATCTAGAGCTTGTTTAGCTGTGAAGATAGGAGTTGAGTCTTAAAGCTCCCCACGTGATTCTGACATAAAGTTTGGGGTCCACTGTCCTAGACCCTGGAAACTCAACGTGTGCTCCGTAGACCAGTGGCATTGGCAGCACCTGGGAGCTTGCAGGAGATGCAGAATCTACTGAATCAATCTGCATTTTAACAAGACCGCTAGTCTAAGGGCTCACCGGCACATTCAAGTTTAAGAAGCAATGCCCTGGAGTTCTGTTAGAATTTCAGACTGGCCTTCCTTCAGCCAGCTGGCCCCAGACAAGTAAGTCCCTGTGCTTTTACACACACACACACACACACACACCACCTGGTTCCCATGTAGTCTGCACACTGGTTTCAACAGATGCAGACTGCCCCACCCTAATCTTGGTTTCAATTACCTGTCTACTCGGGCTCAATTACACAACCAGGTAGGCCCTTGGTGACACCCAGCCCGCCCTGAACAATGGCTGGGATGCACAGACTGTCAGACACACCCGCCCACAGACACTCACTTTCTTTAAAGGGCCCAGGGACTCACCTTGTACTTGCTGGGCACATCCATCTTGTTGCGGAGAAACTTGGCGAGATGCATGACGGTCATGGCTGCTGGACATCGCAGGAAGCGCACCCCTGTCTGCCAGGGGAGAGGCACCCAAGGGCTATGGGCCACCCAGGCACTCTCTCCCAGCCCACATCCCACTCCTGGGCAGGCCCCAGCACTCACCTTCTCCTTGTCCCCGTCTCCATTCTCCAAGGGGCCCTTCTTCTCCTCCCGGTCCCTGGGGGAGGAGGTACAACGAAGCTAGGGAGACCCTGGTTCAGGCAGGATTCCCCAGTACACACATCCAGAAGACCCTCCCTTCCAGGGGAGTGGGGCTGGGTGGGAGAAGGGGCGACCCAGCCTAGGACCCCAAAAGGACCAGGCATAGGACAGACTTGCCTGACTGTTTCATAGAACTCGATAGAGAGGCTGACAATCTCATCATCACTCAGAGCCCCCTTCTCCTGCTCCAGCACCTCACCACGGTCCTCATTGGAGCCGTTGGGGACTGCAAAAGGAGAAAACCGGGGGGCTGCCTAGGGTGGGGGAAAGGAGCCCCACCAAGGGCCCAGAATCTCAGAGCCCAGTGGGGTGAGCCCAGCCACCCTCTGAGCCAAGGAGATGGCGTGGTCATGCATGAAGGATGGACAGCCCAGTGCACCCAGCCCTCAGGCCTGGGCAGAGCCACACTCACACTCACACGGTCCCAGGCCTGGGAGCAGACACATGAACTCACCTTCCGTCAGGGGGTACGCTGCATAGAAATCTCGCCGCCGTTTCATCTCATCTGAAGGAGGGAAGGAAACAGGGTGAGGAGGGAGCAACAGGCTGGGAAAGGGGGGGCAGGGCAGGAGGAGGGAGGGTGTGTGGATACCTTTAAAAAGCCCAGGGACCAATTTGTAGACTATGTCTTGGAGGGTCTTGTCAGCTCTGGAAGAAAACATACAGGACCCTGTCAACAACCCTCTCCCCGATCTCCCCGGCCAGGAACCCCACTTCGCACCTCCCTTCCTTAGATTCAGAGCCTGGTCGCTACCCTCCACTACTTCTCAGCTGGAGACAACCCAGAGGGAGGGAACAGGCCCAGGGCTTCCCCGCACCCGCCACCTGGGGTACAGGAACAAGGAGGGAGGGACAGAGGGGAGCAGACC
Source organism: Myotis myotis (assembly GCF_014108235.1). Taxonomy (NCBI): domain Eukaryota; kingdom Metazoa; phylum Chordata; class Mammalia; order Chiroptera; family Vespertilionidae; genus Myotis; species Myotis myotis. The sequence goes on along the minus strand of NW_023416321.1, from coordinate 9,060,277 downwards.
CGGAGGCTCGCAGGGGCTGGAGGGGCAGCGCCAGGCCCACCTGATGCTCAGCAGCGGCCGGGTTTTATGCACCTGCACGTCACACATGGGGCAGTACTTGTTGGTCTCCAGGTAGCGCACGATGCAGGTTTTGCAGACTTGGGGGATATGGAGAGAGGGAGGAGTCAGAGCCCCCTTGGTAACCAGGCCCAGCCCCCAGCCCCTCCGTTCAGGTTCAGGTCTCCCTTCTCCACCTTGTCCAGCAGTTCAGGCCCGTTCAGAGGGCCAACGTGGTCGTGTTCTCAGAGAGGGCAGACGCCCCGTACCCGTCCTTGGCAGAGGACAATCTTATGTGTCTATGTGTGTGGATTAGGCCGGTGTCATGTGTCGTGTATATGGTGAGCCCCAAGTCCCAAGCTCCCCTCATGGAGTACAAAACAACAGCCGGCCGGCTACACATCTCCCGGGGCCCTTGACCTTTACCCCTGAGGCCACAGTGCACACCAGGGGGCACCTGCGTCTTCAGGGGGTGACATTTCAGCCACGGAGATTTCAGATGAAGTCCCTGGAAGAACTCTGGGTTGCAACCTCCAGTCTCCCCTCCCAGGCAGCCTCCCTGTGACCTGGGGACCCCCCCACCCCACCAGTCAGAGACATGTTCACTTTTCAGGGCAGGGTCTGTGCTCCGCCTTCCCTGGGCAGTGCCGCCCTCCCTCCCCCCCAACCTAGGCAGAAGCTGCCCATCCTGAGAGGCAGCCCCTCCACCCAACTCACAGGAATGCAAGCACTCCACGATGGTAGTGGCATCGATGAAGTACCCCCCACAGAGGGCGCACATGAGGTGAGGGTTCAGCTCCGTGATTTTGATCCGTGTGGTCCGATGCATGATGCCGGGGAGGGGGCTGGGGGGCTGGGGACCGTCACCCTGGGAAGTAAAAGTGGAATTAGCAACCCAGAGATCCAACAAACTCTCTGCAGCCAAGGCCCTTCCTCTCGACCTTGGATTGGGTGCACGTCAGGGCCCGGTTCTTTTTGGCCCCCTCTGGGTGTTTACTGGGTGCCGGCGGCTCTGGAGGGTCACCCCACCTCGAGCAACAAGATCAGCTCCACCTCAGGAGCAGCAGGAAAGACTGAGGTTAGACCACAGGAAGTACTGCCCAACTTTCCAAAGGACGGGGGGGGGGGTGGGGGGGGGAGGCAGGAAGATGGAAGAGAACAGACTTTTAAAATATCCCCGTAATCCCAATTCATATTCACTCAAGTGAGTGCTAGGAGCTAGGAGGAAACTCAAATAAGCTAGACCTCCAGAAAATAAAAGAAGAGAAAGAATAAATTGTCCCTGCCCCTTCCGCCCCCTCCAGAGGCAAGGCCCCTGACTTGGTCTTTCTACTCCATCCTACCCTCCTTGCATCCCGTCCGCTCCTCCTCCAGGCAGCTGGAAGTTTGAAGGGGCCCCCCAACACTTGCCCTCTGGCTCTGCATCCAGCCCCGGCCCCAGAGCAGCAACCTGGAAGTCTACTGACCACGAAGGTTCCAGGCCTGAAACACTGAGGAACACGCAGCTCCACCTGCGCCCACAAGCACACACATCCAGGGCCCCGCCCCATGCACACGCAGTGATGTCCCCACGTGGGCACTGCCACCCACCACCTCCCACCTGGTGACACCTCCTCTGCCACCTGCCACAGACTCGGAGATGCCTGCCAAGCCTGGGCACAGAGTTCCCTGTCCCCAGCCCACCTGAGCACCCAGCCAGGCTCTGGCAGGGTCCCGGGAGGTCAGGCAAAGCCCAGCTCTGGCTTGGCTGATGTTCTTCTTGACATAAAAACATCAAAGCTGCACAGAGGAGGGGTGGCCCCTCCCTTCTTCCTCTTTCCCAGAGTGAAAGCCCCAGGGGTGGGGCCTGAGAGGGTGGCCAAGTCCGGACGCTCCTTTACAACACACACCCTTCTCTCCTTTCCAGAAACGTTTCTAAAGACACCGCATTGGGTTTTCTAGGACCAGAAATTCACAGCCGGGATCAGCAGTTTCTATAGAGACCCCAGGATGAGTTTGGCCAGGACCCAAACAGCCCACAGAGGCTGGCCAGGCCCCGAAAGAGATGGAGAGACACAAAGGCCACACACGGGAGAAACACCAACAAGCAGGGCAGACAGAGCGGAACAAGCAAGCGAACCAGCCCAGAGAGCCAGACAGCAGGGAGGCAGCGGCTGAGACCCGCAGGCCCGGCAGCGGAAGGCGGCTCTGGCCACACACAGGGTGGACGCCTTCTGCCTTCCCTGCACGGGTTCCCCCTTCACAATTATGCAGCAGGCTTGCTGGTGACTCCACTGTTTGGTTGTTTCCATGGTAACTTCGTTCCTGGCAAGATGCCCAAATATTATTACAACCATCCAGAGGAAAGAACAAACTCTGAGTGGCCGTCTCACTGGGTGTGTGTAAGTTCAGATGCATACGTGCCGTCTGGGCCTCCAAAGGTACTTCGCATGACTACGTGTCTGTGTCTGCGTCCAAATGCACCCGTGTGCGTGCACAGCCAGGAACAAAGCGTTTGGGGCTCTGATAATGCTGGGGGGTCCAGGTTGCCATCAGTGAATGGCACACCCCCTTCTCCTTCTCTCACATACACACGTGCATGCACACAAACACGTAGCGCTTCACACTGCCTGGCCGCCTCATTCACACGCTTGTGTTTTCAGACACTTGCTGTTAAGAATTCCCATCTAGTTGCTGCCAAGCAGACTATGGGCTCAACACACAGGAGCTCCTGGGCACATGGCCTTAACCCTCACCCTCTCCCTCCCATGAGCATTTGTGAGCCTTCAGACTGAGTATCCCCCATGGTCCTTTCTAGATGTGCAGGTGAAGGAGAGAGCTGTGGTGTCTATAGAGGAATGAAATGTTCCCGTGTCTCCCGTTTAAGACATGAGCCCCGCTGTGACTCTCCTTGCTCCACCCACCCCATCCCCAGACTCTCAGATTGTTACCTCTGGGGCTGGGGAGAAGCCAGGATTGGTTCCTCACCTGATTGCCATGGTTACCTGTTCCCCCAAGGACCTCCTCCCCATCTCATCCCCCCACCAGGAAGCCTCAGGGCCCTACAACGGACACCCAATTCCTCCCCAGCTGCAACTGGCTGGTGTGTTGTGAGAAGCAGAAGGAAGTGGGGTGATAGGTGGCTGGACCGTCAGCATCACCACTTTAAAAAAGAGGCGGGGAGCCCTGGCCGGTTTGGCTCAGTGGATAGAGCATCGGCCTGCAGACTGAAGGGTCCCAGGTTTGATTCCGGTCAAGGTGTCGGGTTGTGGGCTCGATCCCCAGTGCGGGGCTTGCAGGAGGCAGCCGATCAGTGATTCTCTCTCATCATTGGTGTTTCTATCTCCCTCTCCCTTCCTCTCTGAAATCAATAAAAATATATCAAAAAAAAAAAAAAAAGGAAAAAAGAAAGAGGCTGGGAGATGGGAATAGCCCAAGGGAACAGAGAAGGAGAGACAAATCCAAGAAGCAGAAAAGAGAAACCAAGGGCCACTAGGAAGTGGCCTGTGTGGAGTTCTGGGGGCTCTACCAGGTCAGCCCCAACCATATCCCCACAGTGGGCCTGAGTACCATCACCCACCTCCAATGCCTTCCCCCAACCGGGGCCAAGTCCCTCAGTGTCTCCTGTCCCCAAACCACTGGCTTTACAAGGGCACAACCGTTGGGCGGCCCATGCTTCTGGCCTGGGAGCCCCTGGAGCCCCTGGTCTCGGCTACAGAGACAGGAAAGGAGATTGACCAGCACCCAATTCCCACTCCTCCTTGCCTCTCAAGCCTGGCATCTGTCTTTCCTCGTCCTCAAAGTCCCCTACTAATAAAGACCACCCTGCATCTCTTTGTTTTAACCAAGCTCTTTCCGGAAGCTCCCCCAAGATTTAGGCCTCTCTTGCCATCAGTTCCTTTCACGCTCCCCTGCAGAAACAGCCGATCCCTGACAACCCAGAGCCCCTCTGCGCCTTTGGGTGCACAGGTGCAGCGTTCTTCGCTCTGCTTTTCCTCCAAATGAAAGGGGCCCGACTCCCTCACCGGAAAACCCCCAGGTCTTGGGAAAAGTCACTCAAGGTCACACATCCAGACGTCTAGAATCGCAGAGGGAGAGGGAGTCTTAGAAAGCATCTTGTCCATCATTTCATTTTACAGACGGAGAAACTCAGAAAGCAGTGGCTTGTCTAAGGTTACACAGCAACACAGTGGCAGTCCTAGGACTAGACCGGCTCCCAGTGCAGTGCTCCTTACACACTGGCACCTCGGCCAATAAGCCTGGCCTTCCTCCACCCAGGAAGGGGATGTAGGACGCCACGTTCCCTGGAAGACAGACCACTCGGTGAGCCTCCTGGGACGGGTCACAGTCTGGCCAAAGATGACAATCAGCACACATTCTCACCTTGAAGCACGAAGAGGCAGCAGAGCCCTCATCCCCCTTCCATGGTGCAGATGGGGAAACTGAGGCTGTCCAGAAGCACAGCGAGCCAGAGTGCACTGTCAAGACTCAGACCCCAGGATCTAGGAGTCCTTTCCTCTCCCAACAGTGTAGGTGCAACTGTGTGAGCCCCATGGATGTGGGAGGCACGTGGGCATCCACCTGGGAGCACGGTCAACCCCTCAATCTTCCTGGATGAGGATCTGCTCTCCACCAAGAGCACTAAAAAAAAGGCTTCTAGCCTCCTGGTGCTGGGCTCACTCCATCCTCCCTCCCTTCCCCACCTCCTAGCTTCCGAAGATCAAACAAAGACAAAAACCCAAAATATACACACAGAGCCAGACACACCTCCTCCATCTCTCTCACACTCACTACACACAAGGCCAGAGACACAGCACGTGCGCGCGCGCGCGCACACACACACACACACACACAGCCAGACAGATACTTGGCCAGACACACGCACAGACACACCCCATCACACAGGGCCAGACCAGAGCCCGGCCCACATTTGCCAGATGCATATAGCCACCTCCATCCCCATCCAGGAGCACACAGTCTGACAGCCATCCCCGGCTGAAACCAGAGCTGCAAACACACACTAGCCTTTTGTGCATCCCTGGCCCACCCAGTGTAAATTATAACACAGGTCTCCTGGCAACAAAGACAGTGCGGCTCCTCACCTCCACTCTGGGGGCCAGAGCCTGGAAGAGTGGGGTGGGCACCTGACCTGCACCAAGATATAACCTCTTCCTGTTCAGATTGTCTCCATTTCCATGGCAACAGCTCCATCCACCAAGATCTCTCTGGCAGGGCCAGGGCAGCAGAGAGCCTCCTTCCTTCCTGACCGCCCCCCCCCCCCCCCCCCAGGACTTCAACTTGAACCCCACCCAGCTACACAGTGTCTGGACGCTAAGTCCCAGGTCTGTTCCCTGCCTCATTCCAAAGACGGCTCTAAGAACGAACGCAACCCCCAACTCCAAAGGAGGGAACCCCTGGGAAAACCTCACCAACAGAGCCGGCTTTATGCTTCTTTTCCAAGTGCTAACACCTTGGAACAGAGTGGAAGGGGGAGGAAGGCGAGAAAGAGTTTCAGGAACAGATGCAAACTGCAAGAGGCCCAGAGAGGAAGGCATCAGAATGAAGTGGGAGGCGACCAAGGGACGCCCCCTCCCCTCCCCCCTACAGGAAGCCCTGGAGAGACTGAGGCAACAGGGGTGAGGGTAGGGGATTAAGGGGAAACTCTTGAGAGACAAAGACCGGGGGCACTTCCACAATATTTACAGGCAAATTCACCACCCCGGCCTCTTCCAGCCATCCGGAGCGATTCTGGGCAGATGGGGGCTTGGGGGAGGGGGGAGGCATGCCTGGGCCCAACGCGAAGACAGGAAGGGCAGGGGTGTCTACTCGCCCAGGCCTCCCCGCACCCCCCCCCCCCCCCCAGCTAGCAGCAGGAGGACCTGGGGAAGGAAGGGGCAGTCGGTCAGACCCCTCCCGCCTCCGCTGGCGATAGGAAAGGCCGCGATCAACCTTCCCCCGCATTTCCATTCTACCCCCTCCGCCCCCGGAGCTGGGTCAGAGGACCAGAGACCCCAGTGGCCCGGGGGCCGCTCCCGTCCTCCCTGGAGCCAAACTTTCCGCGGGGCCCAGCTTAGGGGGCTGGGCGGGGGCGGGGCGCCCAGTCCAGGGACTGGGGGGAAAGGGACCGGCTGGGGGAGGTGCCCGAGAGCACCGGGCCCCGGGCAGGAAAGAGCGCCCTCCCCCGGCCCCGCAGCCATAAAAAAGCATGTCCCCTTCTTCCTCCCGGTCTCCGGTCTTTGCGCGTCCACGACGCCCGGGGGGTCCCCCAAGAAAAAACAGAGAGCGACCCCTCCCCAGGCCGAGGGGGGCCGTGGGGCAGAGCCGGGGCAGCTCCGGGTCTGGGGGGGCAGCCGGGCAGAAACCCACCCCACACGGAGCCCCAGAGCCTTTGTGGCTGCCTCGGACCCTCCCCCTCGCCACCTCGGGGGCAGGTTGAGGACGCAGCGGCGGCACAAAGAGGTGGTGGTCCAGGGAGACGCCAAATCGCGAAAAGGGGAGTCGGCTTCGGCCATCTTGGAAGGGAAAGAAGGGAAAGGGGAGAGAAAAACGGGAGAAAGGAAGGCGGGCCGCGCGAGCCGGACCAGGGCCGGCGGGGGTGGGACGCAGACCGAGCAGCAGGCCCGGCCCGCGGCGCCCTCCTCCCGCGGGGATGGGGAGAGGATGCGCCGGCCCCGGCCCGGCCCCAGGCGGTTACGGGGTCGGAGGCGGAAAGGGAAGGGCAGTCCGTGTCCGCTTACCTGGGTGCGGGGTCTGTGGGTCTCGGGGAGGGGGGATGGGAGGGAGGGAAGGGAGGGGAGGGGGACCCCAGCCGTGCCGCTCGCTCGGGCGGCGGGAGGGGAGAAACCTTCGGTAAGAAAGGAGTTTGCGAAAGCGGCTCGGGGTGGGAGGAAGAGAGGGGAGGGGAGGAGAGGGGGAGGGGAGGGGAAGGGGGAGGGGAGGGACCGGGGCTGGGGGGGGGGACAAAATGGCTTTTTTCCTCCAGACAAGAGTAGGTCCCGCCCACTACGCACCACGTGACCTCATTCCTTTAGGGTGTTTGCGGAGAGGGGCCGAGGAGGAGGGGGTAGGGGCTCTCGCGGCTGCACCCCCCCACCCCCGGGACCAGGCCCCCTAAAGTAGGACAGCCCTTTACCCTTCCCAGACAGCCCGACCCTGGAGGAAGGAGCCTCGTCTCTGCAGCTCACTCCTCCCCCCGGGAAACGCATGTGCGCCCCCCACCCCCTGACCCTGCGATCCCCACCCCTAGTTGGGGCGCCTAGAAAATGGTGACATCAAGACGGGGCTCCACGCGCTGTGGCTCGCTTTGCCGGCCTCCAGCCTCGGCTAAGGGGCGCTGGGCTCGGGCGAGGGACGCGACGCCTCCGCGTCCACGCGTCTGGGCCCTTTCCATTCACTCGAATAAGATCCCCTTAAAAATAACAACTGCATCTGCAGGCGCGGTCCTCCCCGCCCTCCTCGCCCCTCTCGGCGGCCCGGTCGCCGGCTCTGAAACGCAGCACCCGGGCCCCAGCCGGGGCGCCTCGAGGGAGCAACCCGCCTGGGGACGGAGGGAGAGGCGCGGGGGGGGGTCTCGTGGCGAGGGGCTGGGGCGCCGTGGTGGAGACTGGCGCCCCGGGTGTGGGGGAAAGTGGGACGCCACCTGGGCGGGGAGACTCGGGCCCCGGGCCCGGGACTCAACCACCGGGCCGAGTGCGAGCGGCCCGAATAAGCGAGAAATCCCGGCGCCGGGCTGGAAGGTGGGCCCGCGCGTTTCCCCGCCTCGCGCCGGTGCCCGCAGTGTGCGCCGCGGCGGGGACCGTGCTGCGCGCTCGGCGCGGTGGGTGCGCCTCCCTCCCGGCGGCCGCGACCTCGCTCCCGCCGAGGGTGCGGGCTCCGGTCCCCGGGGGATCCGCCGGGGGGGCGGGGGAGAGGGAGGAGGAGCAAGGCTTGGACCAGCCGGGAGGGGGGGCGGCGGTGGCGCCGGGGGAGCTAATCGATACTACGTTTCGGCGACGCCCGCGGGCCTGCCTCATGAAGACGGTCGATTCGCTTATTCGTTCGTCGAGATTTGTTGGGGATGGTCACTGTGTCTGTCCCTCCAAAGAGCGCGATCCTCCGGCCAGAAACGCCATTAAGTGCGCTGGCGGTGGCTCGCTCGAGTTAGCAAATTGGGGGACGACTCTTCGGCCAGCCTCGGAGCGCCTGCCTCCTCCTCCCCTTCTCGCTCGCAGGCCAGGTCGCCCCGAAGCTGGCGTCCGCGGGCTGCATGCTTTCACTCGCTGGCCAGAGACCAGGGTCACCCTTTGGCCGCCAAGTGACCCCAGCTTCAGCCTTCAGCCCACCCTGGCCGAGTGGGGGCGGGGAGAGGAGGGCGAGGGGGGCGGGCCTGGTCACCTGCTCCATACTATTTGCATGCAAAGACCAGGAGTTTGCCGCCCCTCTGGGAAAGGGGGTTCTGGGGATGGATGCACCCCCTGTCCCTAGGGCAAGTGTGTCGCGTGAACCTTGGACTCTGCCAGGGAAGACCCACGCATCCTCTTCTGTCCCGGAGTCGCCCTTTGGGGAGGGGAGCGCAGCAAGGACGCTTGGTCTGCCACTCCTTTGGGGCTAGAAGATCCGGAGCAAGAGCAACCTGTAGGGGCTTCGATTTCTCAGTCCCACCCTCAGTGCACACGAGCATCCAGGGGCTGCCCTTGGTTGCGTGTGTATGGGGGGGGGCGGTTCTTTGATCCTGGGTGCGGCTAGAAGGGATACCGGGCTCGGTGCTCACCTGGGATCCATTCACTTATTCCTCAATTATCAAGCACCAGCCAGGAGCAAACCACAAGACAGAAGGAGCATGCTGAAGACCCCATTACTCACGAAAACTTGCATCATTTCTGTCCTAGGCAGCAGGTCCCCATACCCCTGGCCTTTCTGGTTTAGCAGGAGAATCTTCCGACTCAACCTTCCCCACATCTGAATGTGTCTAGTGTTCGGACAAAGAAGCACCTGTCCTGTGTCAATGCAAGTACTGCGCTGGGCACAGGGCACAGAACGCTGATGAGCCGGGCTCTCCTGGGCAGGGCACTCACAGACTCATGGGGGCAAATCCGGAGGGTCACACAGCCCGTCTGGTGAGCTCCCATGGCACTGTGTTCCCTTCCGTGTCCCCCACCAGCGTGTGAGAGCGGGGCAGGGAGGGTGCTCACTGGCAAGGGCCTTCAGAAGAGGCCTCCTGTGAGCCCAATCTTGAAAAGAGACCAGACATGGAATAGAATGGCTTGAGAGTCCTTTGCTTAGCTCTTTCATAAAAGTGGGGGCTCCAAAAAAAGTGGGGGCTCCTACCCCATGCCCTTGAACGTGCTTCTGGGAGAGGTCAGGTGCTGATTCTTTATCCCAATCGTAGTTGTAGTATCGCAGGTGATTCTCTACCTGACAAGTACTCATCAGAAGAATCCGCTTCCAGTGGGCAGGGACCCCGGAAATCCGGGTGATTATTTCTGGCACATTCCAAGAGCTATTGCCAGGTCAGATCCCCTCGAAGATGAGGACAGTGGCAGGAGAGAGTGGCTCCTCTCGGGATTTTATGACTGCCTTTCCTTCTGTCCCTTTCCTCCTTTTACCCATGTCTCCCCAGAACAGTGTCCTTTGTCAATTTCTGCTTCTACTTCCCAATCCTCCTCACTTATGTGGATGTATTTCTAGGGGAAAAAAACCCGTTTTGTTGTTTTCCCTTTCCTAATGCTTCTCATATTAACTGCTCTTTTCCTTCTCTCCATGTCCTCTGGGTCTTCCTTCCTCTGACCTCGCCTATTTCCTCGGTCATATCCCCTCTCCCTGTGTCCGCATACCACAGCGATGCTCTCCCTTTCTCACCTTTCTCTTCATCCCTCGGTTTGTCTCTGCCTTTCTCTCACACGCTTTCTCCCCTTCCAAATGTAACAGTTTGAGATTGTAACAGCGACTGAGGCCGACAATGGAAAACTATCCCACCTCCACTGGAAATTCGTTCTTAATCCTACGAAAAATGCAACCTGGAACGTATTGGTATTGCCCCGTAAGACAAAAATCTGTCTGTTATTCCTGCCGTCCAGTTTTGGGGCAGAGTGGTAGAAGAAAGCGCAGAAAAATCATCCCATCACTGAGTAAACAACAAATTTCCAATCACAATGACCCTCTGAGGTGCTATAGAAAAAGTGTATCTCTGCCATTTCCACACCAAACTTGGGGACTCTAGCAGTTGGGATAATTGCGCTTAGGAGGGAGGAAAACAGAGCGTCCCTGGGTGGGCTCGAACCACCAACCTTTCGGTTAACAGCCGAACGCGCTAACCGATTGCGCCACAGAGACTGTCGTGGCTGTTGAGGTGGCGGTGAGTCGAGTCAATAGGAGTGAGCTTGCGACGAAGCAGAAGTCAGAACAGAAACCCTCGCAGACGCGCAAAAACGAACCCGCGGGAGAAAGGGAAGGGCCTTGATGCGTGGAAGAAAGCTGGCAGGACAGGCACGCCTTCCTCCACTGGCTCTGGAGGGGTGGGCGCCGGCTGCCTCCGGATCTTAGATAAGGGAAAGCTCGGAACGTCCCTTTTTAGAGTGAGCTGAGATTTGGGATACTTGAAATCGACCCCAGAGAACAATGTTCGGCCTCCAAACCTCCCCTTTGCGGCTGAACCCCTGCAGCTGAATACTCGCGACGCCCACCTACAGCCCTCCCTCCTCGCATTATTAAATGTGCACTTGATGGCGCCTCTTAAACACCAGGCACCGGTAATATCCAGAGCCTAGTGCTTGGCACACAACAGATGTAAGGGTTTCTGGAATAAATAAATGAAACCAGCTCAGATGAGTGATAAGCTCGACAAGCAACACTGCAGCCCTTCAGCTGCGGCTGCAGCCGCGTATCTACGGCTTCAGCAGCCCAAGCGCACGCAGGTCCCGTCTCCAGTCTGTCGGGTCCCGAGACCGGGTCCGCCGCGATCCCAGCCTGCACCGCGACGCCAGGTCCTTCCGCACTCGCGGTGACTTTTCACTTTCCGCTTTACGGTCCCTGGTTTGACTTCTCAATCAAACTTCCCGTGCCGGTGACTGACAGGGACGTTCAGCCAATAGAAAGCCAAAATGTCCCGGAAAGACCGGCCTTTCAGCCAATAGAGCGCGAACAGCGAGGGTGGTTGCGCAGTGAGGGCCCCGGCCGGTTTGCTGGAATTGTGGCGGTCGGAGGTCCTACTACACCGCAGTCATGGTGAGATGGGAGCGAGGAGTAGGGACTCGGGGTGGCGATTGAGAAACGGGGGTCATGGGAGGTTTGGGTGGCGAAGAGGGCCTGGTGGTCGACTGAAGGAAGCGGCTCCAGTTTGAAGGGGAGCGCACCGCGGTGAGGACCACGGTGGGTGAGGCGAATGCGGCTCCTCGCAGCCCCGTAGGGCTGATCTCAGATCTGGAGTTCGAGGCCGCCAGGCGCCTCCAGAGTGGAGGACGGTGTGGACGGGAGCCTCCGGATCAGGGGCTGGGCCGGGGTCTATGGCCACCTTTGACCTCGCGCGCTGAGCCCTTCCCCCCTGTCTGCCCCAGTCTATTATGTCCTACAATGGAGGGGCCGTCATGGCCATGAAGGGGAAGGACTGCGTGGCCATCGCTGCCGACAGGCGCTTCGGGATCCAGGCCCAGATGGTGACCACGGACTTCCAGAAGATCTTCCCCATGGGCGACCGGCTGTACATCGGCCTGGCCGGGCTAGCCACCGACGTCCAGACCGTGTAAGTGTTGGGGACCCCCGCCCACATCCCGGCCTCTCCATGGACCAGCCTGGCCTGGCGTCGTGAGTGGCCCGGGTGTCAGCCATCTCCCCAAAGCTCCAGTGAGTTCGATCCTTTGCGGGACACCATGCATGACAGAGCTGTGTGCTGGTGCCTCACACCGGCATTGACTCTGGGCCAGGCTGTGGGAAGCACCTGACCTGCGTGGGTTGGTTTAATGACATCACCGCGGTGCGGTCCGTCCTATGTTGCAGATCAGGGAGCCCAGGGTTTCAGAGAGCATCTTGCCCAAGATGCAAGCTGATGAAGTTCAACCAAGATCCCACACACCCCTCGGAAGCAAAGCCTGCACGCTCCGTCTTTGAAAAACTTCAGGTCTAGTTGGGGACAAGGCAGGCATACAGAAAGAGAACTGACCCGGGTGCCGATGGGCTGCTAGGTTAGCTCTCTGGTTGGCAGTGGTTCTGTGTTTGAGACAAGGGAGGGTCTAGGTAGCTGTTGGGATAGTCCAGGTGTGCTCCTTGTGGTCCTGATGGGGTGGGGGTGATGGGAAAGGAAAGGAAAGCATTTCTGAGAGTTGTTGCTGGCCAGCCGTGGCGGCTGCTTGGATATTGTGAGGCCAAAGAGTCCTTCGTTGCGGTTGTGGTTCCTCCCTTTTGTCCTTACTAGCGTCTAAGCTAGTACCCGGCATGTAGGCCGTCCAGAAATGTTTTCAAGATGATTTCTGTGTTGAGCCTGTTGACTGAAACATGGGAATTGGGGAGGACTTGCAGTGGTTCTCAACCTTCTTAATGCTGCGACCCTTTAATACAGTTTCTCATGTTGTGGTGACCCCCAACCAGAAAATTATTTTCGTTGCTACTTCATAACTGTAATTTTGCTACTGTTATGAATCGTAATGTAAACATCTGATATGCAGGATGTATTCTCGGGGGTCGCGACCCACAGGTTGAGAACCGCTGTTTTAGAGGGCGGTGACGGCTTTGATTTTGACACTAATTTTGAGGGGACAAGGCATGCCAAGTGGAAACATCTTGTGAGCATTTGGGGTATGAAACGATCTCTCGGGGCTGGAGAGGTGTTGGTGAGCTGTTAAATCTATGGGAACAGACTTCGGAGAGACAAGGGGGACAAATAAGCTGAACTGCATAATGTTAGCAGCGGGGTTAGACGAGAAGCCAGAGGAACAGAATCAAGATTGGGTTCCAGAGGGAAGGTGTGGTCACAGGTGCCGGGTCCTGCAAGAAGCTGGTGGCCTAAGAAGCAGCGGTTCCTGGACTTTGTTTCTGGAAGACCCAGGGACCAGTTCGCTAATGTGGGTGGACGCTTGGCAGAAAACGTTCTCTGCCGTGTCCCTGAAAGTCCCCTAAGTCTCAAGAACATAGAGCTTGGAAATTCCTCCTGAGATCTGACTGAACCAGCCGACCTTTTCCCGGTTCTGTGGAGTCTGGGATGATAGCTGAGAGTTCCAGTGGGTGTGACGGCCCCGCCAGCCGTCCTCCCTCCAGCCACTGCCGTTCTCCTCACACCCTTTCCTCTTCCTCGGGAGGTGTTCTCACCGAGTTTGCTTGTTTGTGGGCGGCAATGGCTCACCTTGCTAGGCCTTTGCTTCCTCGCCTGTCGGATGAACTACGGTCGTGTCCGAGGCTCCTTGTCCTGGGGGCCTGTGTGGCTCTTTGCTTTGCTTCCGGTAGGGATGGCATTAGTCTGTCCCCGCAGGGCCCGTTCCTGGGCTCGCAGATGGCACTGGAGGATTTGTGGCCTTTTTTTCTTAGTCACTTTCCGGTCCCTTAGTGTGGCTGCTGCTTAAGACATATCAGACTTTGCAGTTTTCCAAGCACCTTGGCATATATATATGCCTATACATTGTCTCACCACCGGGTGATTGACTTTTTCCTCATCTTGAGGATGGAAAAATTAAGGTGGAGGATGAAGGCTTAGCCCGGGTCAGCTCTCTCAGTCCACTGCTCCTTCTGCTGTGCATTTTATTGGGTTTGATTCCAGTCAAGGGCACATGCCTGGGTTGCGGGCTCCATCTCCAGTAGCGGGCGTGCAGGAAGCAGCCAGTCAGTGATTCTCATCATTGATGTTTCTGTCTCCCTCTTTGAAATCAATAAAATAAAAATATATATATGGAAATCTCCCCTCTAAAAAGTATTGGGGGGGGAAGGTTATTAGAGTGGTGTGTCCAGGTGTTGTGTTGGGCAAGTCCTGAAACATGGACATGAGGTTGGACTTCTGGTGAGAAAATCCCTGGGAGGGGAGGGAGGAGTCATGGCAGGGCCCAGGTGGTGTCTTCCTATGTCCCTCCTGACCCCCACAGGTTGGACACCGGGGGACAGTGGCTTACTAATCCTTCTGCTCCTGCCACAGTGCCCAGCGCCTTAAGTTCCGGCTGAACCTGTATGAGCTGAAGGAAGGCCGGCAGATCAAGCCTTACACCCTCATGAGCATGGTGGCCAACCTCTTGTACGAGAAACGGTGAGTGGAAATACAGCAGGTCCTGGGGTGGCATTTTGCTCAACGTCGCTTTGTCATAACGATGGGATGCCATAGGAACTTGTTTGTATCAATTGATCTATGGTACAGTTGGTTTTGTTCTATATCATTTCACTGAAAGTCACAGGATCTATCAATGATGAACCACCATGGTGCATATGATAGGCCTGCCTGGTGTCCCTCACCAAGGCCTCCTGAGCACAAGTTCATTTCCGCCATATTGGCATTCCTAGCAGTTTGGTAAAACATTAACCCAGAAACTAAGTCACATAAAACTTATTTAAAATTAAAAAAAAAAAAAAAAGAAACATCAGTGATGAGAGAGAATCATTGATTGTCTGCCTCCTGTACTGCACACCCCACACTGTGCATATGCCCTGAATGCGAATCGAACCATGACCTCCTGATTCATAGGTCGACGCTCAACTATTGAGCCACGCTAGCCAGGCAGGACTACCATTTTGTTTTTAGGCATAAGTTCATTTCCTCAGCTGTGAATTGTCTGGTATATATGGTAACCACATTTATCAAAATCCCACATTGAGAAAGGCTTAACAAAAGATTTTTTAAACTGATTCATATGAGGGGGGATTTATAAAATTTAACTCACATTAAGGTATATATTTAATGGCTCGTGTTTATTGAAAATAATAAAAAGGCATCGAGGTCCAGCCAGTATTGCTCAATGGTTGAGCATCAACCTATGAACCAGGAGGTCGCGGTTCGATTCCCGGTCAGGGCACAGGCCTGGGTTGTGGGCTCGATCCCCGTGTGGGGCGTGCAGGAGACAGCCGATCAATGACACTCTGTCATCATTGATGTTTTGCTCTCTCTCTCCCTCTCCCTTCCTCTCTGAAGTCATTAAAAATATAAGTAAATTTTTAAAAAGCTGGCCACAGGAAAAGGTGATTTCCCCAAACTGGCCCTCTGTTTTCCTCCCTGGGTCTGGGCCAGGGCCTTCTGACTAGACCTGAACAGGAAGGTACTTGTTCTTCAGCTCTGGTTTCTCTCTGCTCCTGGCCCTACAGCTTTGGCCCCTACTACACCGAGCCAGTCATTGCTGGGTTGGACCCGAAGACCTTCCAGCCCTTCATTTGCTCTCTAGACCTCATTGGCTGCCCCATGGTGACTGACGACTTTGTGGTCAGCGGCACCTGTGCCGAACAGATGTATGGGATGTGCGAGTCCCTCTGGGAGCCCGACATGGTGAGTTGGTGGCGTGAAGTGGGGCTGGGATCGGAGGTGGCCTCCTCTCCTTGACCATCAGGGGAACATGTGTTTGCCTTGCAGATACTGGGGGAAATGGTGTGGGTAGGGGAGAAAGCCACAGCTGCTGAGCCAGAAACTCCATCCGCCAGGGCCTTGGTGTGGGCGGGCTGGCTCCAGGGACCCCAATTAGATATTTGCTACAACAAATAATTCCTCACACTGGCTTTTCAGGGTTCTCACATTCATTCAATTAACAAACATTTAACAAAATGTAAAGTGTAGTTTTAGAGGCAGCTCAACAGAATGGGTTCTGGGTTGGAATTCCAGCTGCACCAACCGCTTAATGAGTTCTACTCTTGGGTAAGTCGATGTACTTCTCTGCCTCCGTCTCCTCAGCTGTAAAATGGGGTAATAATAGAACCTACCTTATACATGGAGGTGTGAGGAAACACGAGAAGATGGAACAGTGCCTGGCCGGGAGGGTTGTCTGCTGTGCCGGCTTGGTCAGACTCTGGGGAAACCAGGAAGTCTGTCTGAAAGGGCTCACTGCAGTCTAATGAAGCAAGGCAGACACCCAAATACTTGTTAAAATGCATTTGCTAGGAAGAGGGGGAGAGAAAGGGCCTGGTTGGCAGAAGAACAGCTTGTGCAAAGGTGCGGGAGGGCCCCGTGGTCAGAGACAGAGAGCTCGCTGTGGCTGCTGGAGTGTGAGCGGGATGTGGGGCGAGGTGATGAAGGAGAGTGAGGTTGGGATGAGACTGAAATACCTTGAATGCCATGCCCAGGAGTTTGAACTTTTTCTTCTGGTGCGGTGTCAAGGGCAGGAAGGAACCTTCGGGAACCAGAGGCCTGCAGGTAGAAGGGACAAGCTGTTGTGGTCACCGGCAGGAGGCTCTAAGGTCCTGAGCAAAAACTGTGGCAGTGGGAAGGTGAGGCAGCCATGGTCTAGAGCAGTGGCCGGCAAACTGCGGCTCGCGAGCCACATGCGGCTCTTTGGCCCCTTGAGTGTGACTTTTTCACAAAATACCATGTGTGGGTGCGCACGTACAGTGCGATTGAAACTTCGTGGCCCATGCGCAGAAGTCGGTATTTTGTGGAAGAGCCACACTCAAGGGGCCAAAGAGCCTCATGTGGCTTGTGAGCCACAGTTTGCCGACCACTGGTTTAGAGGACTTAGTCATTTAAAACAAATGAGGGAGGTGGAGATATTAAGGACTCCTGAGTTTTCTAACTAAAACATCAAAGATAGAGAATGAAGAACAGGTTTGGGTGGAAATGTGATGCCATGGCTGGACAGGTTGAGTTTTGAGTACGAATGGGACACCCAGGCGGAGAGTCCATCAGACAGCTGACAGAGCACATGGGAGCCAGATGGGGAGTCTTCTCCCCACTTTACAGGCGAGGAATTGAGGCTTAGTGAAGGGAGGTATGACTTGCCCAAGGTCACACTGCTGATCAGTGGAGGAAGTGCCGGGCTTGAACTTCCCCTTATATAACCTGCTCCCTTCTGGGAAGGAACTGAGGGGGCCTTTCACTTCAGGCAGAGGAGGGCCACAGCTGGGGTCCTTGAGCCTAGAAAAATAGAGTGTTAAGGAGCCAGACCACGTTGGTGTCCGAGGTTCTGGGGATTGAAAGGCTTCTGCTCTGTTGGCAGGATCCAGAACACCTATTTGAAACCATCTCACAAGCCATGCTGAATGCTGTGGACCGTGATGCCGTGTCAGGCATGGGAGTCGTCGTCCACGTCATGTGAGTATGAGCTGCAAGTCCAGAGCTTTGCAGACACTTCCCTCTCCCCTCCCACACAAACACCCCCATCTTCCCAGCGCCCTGGCAGATGCGGGAGAGCAGAAATCCCTAAGGGTGGCAGCTGGGAGCCTACCCAGGTTCCCCTGGGCTCAGTCAGGTGAGGCTCCATGACCGGAGTCTCCCCTTGTTCACAATAGGCATTTCTTTCTCCCTTTAAGTGCCCCCAAAATCTCAGGGACCTGTGTGGTGATGAGCCACAGCAGAGCTGCTGCAGACAGACTGAAATACTGGGTGGCCCCCTCATCTCTCCCAGTTCCCACCAGTGTGGGACTCAGTGTGTGAAGTACGACGCCCTGGGAACTGTTTTCCTGCCCTCTGCCTGCCATCCCCTTTTCCCTCTTAATTGTTTGGGGCTGTCACCAGGAACCTAGCTGGATAGTCATCCCAACAGCTTCCCTTAGGTACAACCAGAACAAGTATTTGGACCCATTTGTTATGGGAAAGCCTGCTAATCACCATGAGAAACAGACGGGACTGACAGTGTTATGTCCATCCGTGAAACCGTCGCACGTCCTTCCTAGTTACTTGTTGTCTAGGCCTTGGGAGAGCGCCTTCCTTTCTTTGGATGGCGTCTCAGTCCAGCCCTGAATCATCTCACCTCCTGATGGTCCCACCTATGGGAGCTTTCACCAGTTTCCCCACTTCTCCATGCTCCCCTTCCTCAGCTCAGGCTACACTAACGTGCGTGAGCAAAACACTTAAACCCAGGTAGGACGCCACTTGTTCTGCAGTCTTATGATTCTCTCCCCCCGCAGTGAGAAGGACAAAATCACCACCAGGACCCTCAAGGCCCGAATGGACTAACGCCCGTTCCAGAGCCCACTGTTGTGTTTGTTTTTGTTTTGTTTTTTAAGTAAAAGTTTTTCTTTCCCTCCTGTTTCTTTGATCTCTATCCCCAGCTGGGAAGTTACAAATAGGTTCTCAGGGTCTAGCTCAGCCCGCAGGTGGCCTTGACTTACAGCATCTCCACCGACCAGAGGGGATAATGTCTACCCATCATTTGAGTGCCTGTTATAGGCCCTGCACAAAGTGCTTTACACATGTTGGAACTTAATCATCACAATGACTTAAGGGAGTTAAATAACCTGCGCAGGGCCACTTTAGCAAGTGGTGGTGCAAAGGTGTAAAAACCCACATTCCATTTGACTTCAAAGACTAGACTCCTTTTCACTCAACTCAACTAGAAACCCCTTAAATCTTCTTTCATTGTTTCAGGTAGACATTTGGCCAAGTACCCACAAGTACTCTCCTGTAGATCCGTGTTTCCTAACCTTGGCTGCACATTAGTCACCTGGGGAGCTTCTAAAACAGATACTTTGATCCCATCCCTCAAGATTCTTAATTGGTCTTTTAAAGGGGCACCTGTCTTTTCTGAGTTCCCCAAATGAAAGAGTCTAGACCAGCCGTGGGCAAACTACGGCCCGTTTGAAATGAATAAAACTAAAAAAAAAAAAAAGACCGTACCCTTTTATGTAATGATGTTTACTTTGAATTTATATTAGTTCACACAAACACTCCATCCATGCTTTTGTTCCGGCCCTCCGGTCCAGTTTAAGAACCCATTGTGGCCCTCGAGTCAAAAAGTTTGCCCACCCCTGGTCTAGACTGAACCTCGGTACAACATGGAGGTGACTGGTTCAAAGCCAGCCTTCGAGCTGGTGTGTCAGGTGTGTGGTTCTGCACAGCCGGAGAAGGGGGGGCGGGGTCTGTCCATTTCCCAGTGTGCGCGGGAACGACAGCTGACAGACCAGCTCCCGTGCCTGCTCCTCATACCCACGTCTGCAAGTGGGAGACCAGAATCGAGTCTTTCTCCAAACCAAGCCATGCACTAATTTAGCCCAAGCAGCCTCTGACACTGGGACCACAACCTTTCAATTTTGAAAAAAAAAAAGGAATGAAAGGCTCATTTCCGAAGGACTCACACGTAACAGGTGTGTACACAAAGCTTTTTAAGTTTTATTTTCCTCGGGTTGAAGATTCATCGTAACACGCATGCATTTTAAAACAGCAACAGGGTCTCGAACTGTTCCGAGCAGACATTAGACAAGCACGGGGGGCTGAAAATTCCTATTTAAAAAATGGAAATTGCAGTGGGGAATGGAGGTCACACACATATGGTGGGGTGATAGTTTGTCCTGCTCCCCCCGAAATTGAATCTATACTTAATTCACATTTTTTATTACAATGACCTGACCTGGTGCTTGGGTGTGCTGAGCAGCACCAGGCCTTCCCCCGAAGGTGGTTGGTTCCTACTTCCTCTGAGCAGGAGGAAGGGGCTCCTTCGGAAGATTCCTCTCCAGCCTCCGAGGATCTCAGCACAACCCGCTGGGAGCCAGCCTCTTACCTTTGGAGGCACCCTCGTGAGTGGCGCATCTCAGGGAGGGGAGGGCCATGTCCCTGCCCGCTCCAGACCGTGCAGATGGCTGGTACCTTGAGGGGCAGTTACTTGAATGTTTTCCCTTTGATTCCTGTGCTTAGAGTGGACTCCCCCTCCACACATTTCTGACAGAAAGAGGTGAGGTCCTTTGACTTGGAGGGACCTGTGCTGAGGGAGGCCAGAGCTCTAAGGGTTGTTTCAACACTCCCAGCCCCTAACCTTTTAGTAGCTCGAATGCTGGGGAGTGCTGAAGTCTTTCTCCCAACTTGAACTGGTAAAAAGACAACTGGGGGGTGGAACTGGCTACTGAGAAAAGTCCTGGGTCTTTGGTTCACCTCCCCAGGGCAGATCCTGGCAGCCTGTGAAGAAGGGAAAGCACTAGGGCAGGAGTCTGCAGTCCCCAGTCCTGAGTACTACCAGGGGGCCTGCTTGAGGCCTAACGCACAGGCAAGAGGAACAAGGGAAGTAGGAAGAGCTGCCTGTGATGGGAACGTAGGGAGTGCCTCTGAGAATAGCCACAGGGGCGACTGTGGCACCTGCCACAGACCAGTAGCTCCTGAGCAAGATGAGGAACGATGGAGCACTGCTTCAGCTGTGCTCCTGGACCTGCGGGCTTCCCAGCCCTCCCGTTACTCCCTCTGCGGGGCCTGGGGAGGAGCGCCCACCGGGAGGGTAAGACTCAGTGGTTCATGAACAGGAACAAGGGCCAGAGGCCTTCATCTAGTAGTCTCAGTGGAGCTTTCAGACAACCCCTCGCTTTGGCTGGGAAACCTGGAGACTAGTCTCTTAGCTGTAGACGTTCAGAACAGGTGCAGGATGGGAGAGACTGGGATACAAGTCCTTCCCTCCAGGCCTCACCCAGTCAGCCATGTCCTATTCTTACACCTTTGCTCTTGGGAGACCCAAAACTACTCTAGGATGCCTGCCATAAGGCAGGTGAGTTTCATAGCTCCAAAGAGCGAGGTTGAGGGTAGTTACATCCCCCTCAGATGCCTTCTGCTCAGAAGGGGAATGGTGGGATTTGGGGGGAAAAAGTGGGGACAGACAAAAGCGTGGGGATCAGTTCACTTTCTCTACATTCAGACTGCAAACCAAATATAATATCTTCATCATTATAAAAAGAAGAGAAAGAAAACTTGCATAAACCAAGATAAATAGCTTTTAAACATTTGAATGCCGAAAGAATTAGAGGGCCAAACCCAAGGTTTTGAAAATAGCACAGAATGACCTTTTAAAAAAAAATCTACAATTCACCAAACCACACCTTAATGTTCCGACCCAATCAACAACACTGTCAGAAACACAAAAGAGCATTTGCAATAGGATGCTACCTCTCAAAATGTAAACAATATACAAAAAATAAACCGCACAAAATCACAAAAACTCAATGTTAAACAAGTCATACTTGGTAGCTCATCTTTCACTGATAGGATTATTACATGATTCATACACATCATGGCAACATGATCAGACCAGATGCAGGGAGCCAGTGGGAGCCCGAGGCTACGGAGGCTGCTGGGAGACAGCCTGCCAACCTTTGGAGATGCTGGGCCTATGAGCAGATCCAAATTTCTATTCTTGATTAGAAGGTGGGGAAGTCAAGTCCAAACATTATTCCTATAATCCCTTCCTAAGTCAGTTTTGTTTTCTCCACGTGCCGTTTGGTTTCAAGTCCTTCCTCGAGTCCCTTCATGGTCTCACTGCTGATGTTCAGAGCTACCTATGGCCCTGTCCTGGGCCAGGGCAGTTGTCTGACCATCTGCTGCTTCCAGAAGGGTCCCCGGCCCCAGAGGAGTCCAGAGTGCTGTCTCCATTCCCTCCTGACCCAAATGCTGCAGGCAGGGCAGAGACGGGGATGGTTCCTGTCCCAGAGGCTGAGCTTGGCCAAGTTTGGAAGGAACCATAGGAAACCAATCCATTCATTCAAAATGCTTCCACAAACTTCCTTCGAATCCGTGGGGTTGCCTACATGTTTAACATCTCTCATCCTAAATCCCGTTCCTGACGAGGGGTTGAGAAGGTGTGGGAATGTACCTCCTCCAGCACAGGGCTGCTTTCTCCCCTGGCCAGACCAGACGCCTCTGACGTCACCACCGGATGACACAGCTCAATTCTGAGGCCTGGATAGCAAGGCTCAGAAGGTGGGTGGAGATCCTGAAGGAAGCCGCAGGATGCCACTCCTCAGGACGCCTGTAGGTGGCAGATCTGTTAAAATCTAGATGGTGCACCGAGGAAGGATCCGAATCCAACCCCACCTCCAGCCTCCGCACTGGGTTCCACGGTCACATCCTCAAGCGATCCAGAAACGACCTCAGGCTTGGGCACCACAGCCAAGGTGGGAGGCATCACTCCCCGCTGGCTGTACCATCCAGGGACGAACACAGGCACGGGGAGTCAGGTTACCTGCATGGCAGCCCTGGGACCCAAGGAGGAATCTCAGCCAGAAGCACCCCAGGCACCTGGAGATGTGCCCCCAGCTGAAAGCTCACCTACAAGTGAGGGTGCCTGGGAAAGGTCAAAAGGAAGGAAGTGGATGGAGGGCACAGGCCCTCATTTGATACTCATCAGCTTCTGGGGTTTCTCCAAGGGGAAGAAACCATTTAAGCGCAAAGGTCCTTTCTTGTTCCTCTTGACCAAGTGGGAGGCAGGCTTTATCGAGAAGACATCTGAACTCCAGGGGCCCAGAGAGCCCAGCAACTGAGCGACGAGCCTGGGTTCTCTGAGAACCAGCAGTCAGAGCCCAGCAGCAACCCCCGCCCTCGCCAGCCCAGGAGGACGAACTCACTCCCCTCCGAGGTCTTTGATTCTGATCCAAAATGACCGGTGTTGGTCTGGAGTGTTCCTTCAGGAGGACAGCGTTTAGGTGGAGGCATCACTTGGATCCGAGGAGGAAAGGTGAAGGAGGCTGTGCACAATACTTCATAAAATTAAAAGTTAATCCAAGAGGGATGAGGCGTCTGACCTCTCCTCTGGTGTCAGAGCACTTGGCTCTGAGAGGACCCTTGGCGGGGTCTACAGGGTGCCTCTGTCATTGAAGGGACTAGGGCAGGGATGGGAGGGTGGATAGGGTGATGACATACATCATTATAAATAGCAAACCTAGGGCAATGACATTTCAGAAAAACCCAAATAAACCCACAGTCACCTCTAGCCCCAAGGCATTTTAAAAGGCTACAAGGTAACAAAAAGGAACCCCTTTTTTAACCTGGGTCAAATGGGGTGGGGGCGTCAAAGGTAAGAAGGAGGTGAGGCTACATCCTGTGCGCATGAGCACACAGCACATCCCCCTCCTGAGAACCTTTCAGTGTCACAGGCTGCAGTCTCACTGCTGAAGCCCTCCCGGCCCCCCACTCTGCTCCCACCCCTCCATCTAACCCAAATACACCCTCTCCCCCTTCCGATCCCCAACCCCACATCTCATTCTCTGGCTGTGGCTGACGGCAGAAGGTCACTACGTCAGGATGTTGGACATGAACTCGTTGAAGCGCTTGGAGTACTGCTCAGGGTTCACAGTCGAGATCTCGGCCCCCGCCTGTAATACAGAGACTGATTCAGGTCCAGCTCCGTGGCCCTCATCAGCAGGCTGCACCTGGGACAGGCCTGGGTGTTCAGGAGCCTCTGGATCAGCACTAGAGCTGAATACAACCCCTTGGACTGGAGAGGTGGCAGCTATGTCTCAGAATTGCCCTGGCCCCCTCCTCTGATTCCCAACCCAGGGACGCACCCACTAAAGTCGGGGCAAGTGGTGGGGAGGTAGCAGAGAGACTCCTGATCTCTGTGGGAGCCGTTGTTTGGAGAAGAGTAGCTTGAAGTCCATGGGGAAATGGGCCTCTGGGGCGAAGTGTGGACATGTAAACAGAGCTATTACTGGCAGTCAGCAAGGTGCACCACATGCCCAGAGCCCTCGGAAGAGGCACCAGTGGGCTCAGAGTCCCGAGGGCAGAGAACAAAGGGAAAAACAAGTTGGCATATTACCCAGGGGTGGATGTAGACGGCAGAGGGTGAACACCAGGCAACCAGGCAGGCTGCCCTTCCTGTTCCCTGGCCTGGGAGGGGGGCGGGGGAGTGTCTCCTAAAGCAGGAGGCCTGAGAGTCAGAGGGCCCACCCACTGGGCCTGGCTGGAGACGGAGAACTCACCCCGTGTTTCACTGTTTTGGCTGCATGTGCAGCTTTCTTCTTAGCATCGTATGGGGTGAGGATATCAATGATGGCCATGAAATAGACCTCCTTCTTGGGGGAACCTGGAGGGGAAACAAGCAAGGAGGAAGAGGTGGGTCCATACACCTTCAGACGGGAGATCCAGATCGATCCCTACCATTTTGGATCTGAGAGAAAAAATGGTTACTGGGATCCTCAGAAGCTTTCATCGCTTTTTAAAATTATTATTATTGATTCCAGAGAGAGTTCAGGAGAGAGACAAACATCAATGTGAGAGAGAAACACCGATCAGCTGCCTGACTGGGAATCAAACCCTCCACCTTCTGGTGTATGAGACCACCCTCCAGCCAACTGAGCCACACTGGCCAGGACCTCATAGCTCTTATCTTATTTGGTCTTCACAGCTCCCTGTGGGGTTGACATGAGAGTATTTATGAAGTTCTGTCCATCCCACGAGTCAGAGAACTATGCCTCAGATATCCAGGACAAGCAGAGGATAAGAAAGGCCTAATGGAGAAAAACCCCAGAGCCCAGAAGACAAAGTTACTCGTGATGACTCAGTGTGGGAGCCTGGAGGCAGAAAGAGGCCCAAGTCAGCAATTAATTAATGAGGTGGAAACCCAGAGACCCACAGGGCCAGCTACACAATGGGCCCGGGTGGGAAGGATGAGAGCCAGCCGTGGGCAGGACAGACACAGGCTCCGACTTACTTTCATGGCTTTTCATGGCATAAACATCAACAGAGGGATCGAATTCCCCAGGACCGAAGAACCGAGGAAAGCTGAGGAGGTTGCCGGGGCTGTCCGGAGGTGTGCCGTAGGAGCAGAGCAGGTTGCCGCTCACCCCGTCATTCTCACACTCCTCGTCCTCTGCCCGCTCCTCCACCTCCATCTCCTCCTGCTCTGCCCGGTCCACATCGTGGATGCCCACCAGCAGACTGTAGTCCATGATCTTCAGCTGGGCCAGGAACTAGGGGAAGGAAGACAGAAGAAGTTATACAGGGCATCTCAGGGGCATCTGGAAAGGGGAGACAAGGTGTTCCTTTCAACTCAACTCTCCAATTTGAAAACACAATAGAGAATGAGACATCAGAGTCTGTGCTCAGTGGGGAAGACAGTCATTCCACAAGGGCACGGAGCTGCAGGGTCCACAGCAGTGGAGAGAAGGCCTCCCTGGGAAAGGGCTGAGGCTGAGCCTGGTGGATGAAGGAGTCAGGCAGGCAGATGCTGTGGAAGGAAAGGTAGAACGGGCACTGCAGGAAGAGGGAACAAGGGAACATGTGTTCTGGGACCAAGAGGCCATGGCCAGTGTGCGGGAAGACATCACGGATGCTGCACATCATGGCATCTGCACTGTGGAAGAGGCTATGGATGCAACATAGCAGTGTCTTTCAAATCATCAATCTCAATCCATCGAGTCCTAAATCCAATTTAGTGGGCTGACTCTAGGACTTTTAAAATTATTATTAAATATTATAAAGTATGCCGAAACCGGTTTGGCTCAGTGGATAGAGCATCGGCTTGCGGACTGAAAGGTCCCAGGTTCGATTCCGGTCAAGGGCATGTACCTGGGTTGCGGGCACATCCCCAGTAGGAGATGTGCAGGAGGCAGCTGATCGATGTTTCTCTCTCATCGATGTTTCTAACTCTCTATCTCTCTCCCTTCCTCTCTGTAAAAAATCAATAAAATATATTTTAAAAAAATATATATTATAAAGTATAAAAAAAGGCTCTGGCCAGGTATCTTAGTTGGTTAGAGCAGGGGTCCTCAACCTACGGCCCGTGGACCACATGCAAATACAAATATTGTATTTGTTCCTGTTTTGTTTTTTTACTTCAAAATAAGATATGTGCAGTGTGCATAGGAATTTGTTCATAGTTTTTTTTTAAACTATAGTCCGGCCCTCCAATGGTCTGAGGGACAGTGAACTGGCCCTGTTTAAAAAGTTTGAGGACCCCTGGGTTAGAGGATCATCCTGATACGTCAAGGTTGTGGGCTTGCTCCTCAGGCAGAGTACAATACAAGAAACAACTAATGAATGCACGAATAAGTGGAACACAAATCAATGCTGCTCACTCTCGCTCTCTCTCCCTCCCCTCTACCTCCATTCTGCTATCTATAAAATGGATTAAAAAAAAATTAAAATATAGTGAAAAATAGAGTATATAACATGAAGTAAAGGTAGATAGTATTTCATTGTGTGTATGTATGTGTGTATGTGTGTGCATGTGTATGTGTGTGTGTGTGTGTGTGTGTGTGTGTGTGTGTGTGTGTGTTTTGAGTTGCAAGGTAAAATGTACTTCCAACGGGGTAATAGGCAAAGTTTGAAAAAAATATGCAACTCAGCTTCTTTCTACTCAGGGTAAAAATGGGGAGAAAAATAAAAGGAAACACGATATAAGAATGACAGAGTCAACCAACATTCTGAACTCTCCCCTCAAGGTCAGAAGGGCTGTGTGGTGCAGGGGGAGGATGCCGGAGCCCTCCCCTTGCACTGTGGCTTCCCCTTGCCGATTCTCAGTCTCCCATCTACATAATGAGTGCTGTGAGCAGAACCGTGTCTCAGGACTGCTGATGTAGGACTCCAGTTCTTGGAGAAGAACAAAGTGTGGGAATAATACAGGATGGAAATGGTCAGCCAGGATTCCAGTCTGGCTAATAGTGAGACCAGAGTCGCTGGTCCAAATCCTCCATGAACCAGCCAGCAGCCACCAGCAGCCACGTGCCAGGCACTCTACCACGGTCACAAACTGAGCCCGGAGCACCTGGAAACTGTCGGACTGACCACTGTGGCTGTGGAACGAGGAGGAGAACGAGAATAGGACCAGGGAGGCTCTGCACCGGCCCAGACAACAGCTGAAAGCACAGGAAGCCCTGACGACAGAGACCAGCAAACTCTCCTCGATGGAGAAAGGTGGGGCACCACTCCAGGCACCCGGACAAAGCCTTCCCCAGGCCAGGACCCCGGGAGAGAGAGTCCCTGAACCACACCCCCTCCCATCCACTTGAGAACATTTATCAAGCAACATGTACGTGAAAACAAATGAATTCGGTAAACTGCCTTTAAAAATTCTTAGAAGCAGAGTAAGGAGAAAAGCAGAAAAGGGAGGAGAAAGACTGAACCAACTGAACATCAGAATAAAGGCACAAACAGAGCAGGGAACGATTAAGGAAAAGCTTCCCAGCAAAAGAAGTCTATTAAACTCACGTTCACAGCAGCATTAGTCATAATGAAGCAACCCAAGTGTGATGGGTAATATTATGTGCCAACCTGACTGGGCCACGAGGTGCCCAGACAATGATCAGATGTTATTCTGAGTGTGTCTGTGAGGAGCTTATGGATGAACTGACATTTGAGTGGGTAAAGTGAGTAAAGGAGATTGCCTTCCCTAAGGGGGGTGGGTCTGAGGCCTGAACAGAACTAAACGACGGATCCTCCAGCGAGTAAAAGGGAACTTCCTCTACCTGCCTCTCAGCTGGGACACCGTTTCTCCTCTCTTCAGACGTGGACTGAAACATCCACTCCTCTGGGCCCGGGCCTGCCGGCCTCCAGGCTAAACCAATACCCGCAGCTCTCCTGGGGCCCGACCTGCCAACTGTGGGTGCTGGGACTTGTCGGGCTCTGTAATCATGTGAGCCAATTCCTTACAATAAACATCTTTCATCCATCAATCAATCTGTCTATCTACTTACACTCTACTGGTTCTGTTTCTCTGGAGAATCTAATGTACCGAATGGCCACTGGTGGATAAATGGGTACAGAGTGCACCAGTGCAGTCAGGACACACACAGTGGAGATCCTCAGCCTTCAGAAGGCCGTTCTGACACATGAATAGAGAGCAAGTACTGCATGCGTCCACATTTACATGAGCTTCTGGAGGAGTCCGTTTCATAGAGCCAGGAAGAACGGTGACTGGGATTAGGGAGAAAGGGAAATGGGAAATAATGTTTAACGGGTATAGAGTTTTCGTTTGGGAAGAAAAAAAAGTTCTGGAGATGGATGGTGACGGCTGAACAACAATCTAAATGCACTTAATGGCACTGAAATGTACACTTAAAAATGGTTAAGCCCTAACCGGTTTGGCTCAGTGGATAGAGCATCGGCCTGCGGACTGAAGGGCCCCAGGTTCGATTCTGGTCAAGGGGCATGTACCTTGGTTGTGGGCACATCCCTAGCAGGGAGTGTGCAGGAGGCAGCTGATCGATGTTTCTCTCTCATCAATGTTTCTAACTCTCTATCCCTCTCCCACTCCTTTCCTCTCTGTAAAAAATAAAATATATATTTTTAAAAAGGTTAAGATGATAAATTTTATGTTATGCATATTTTACCATAATAAAAAAGTCAAACTAAACAACTTTTTAAAAGTTTATAGGGTTTGGTTTTAATGAGCAGGCTCCCAATTTATTTAAGTAGAAGGAGACTGGGTTATCAGGTGGTCCAGATAGCACAGTCACTATTGAGCACATGTCCTCGGAGCTTCGCCACGAGTGCCATCCTAATCAGGTTACTGGGTAAGTGGAGAGTCAGAGCCAGTAACAGGCGTGGCTGGTGGATCTCATGGGCTGGCTTCCTGTTGCTCTGATGGCTGGTTGCGCCCTCCACTATGGGAACCACCAAAAAGGAATTCTGAAGGAGTTTGAAGAAGGTGTTTGAGCAGATGAGGGAAAGCATTCCACACTAAGTCACCATGGTTCTACTGGCACAAATTGTGTCCCCAAATGGAATGTTCATTTGCACTGGCTTTAGGTGCAAGTAACTACCCACCTGCTCAAATCCCCACTCCTTCTTCTGTCTACACTCTTGGAAAGCAGTGAATTCAATTTTTCTTAAAGAGGCACCTGCTCTGGGGACCAGAGGAGACCTGCTCAACCCGGGTGGGAACGAGTCGCTCAGTACCTCCACGTCCCGTTTCAGCTTTTCCAGGAAGTTCTTCTTACTCTCCTCGCCCACCCGCAGCTTCTGCCCTTCGTTGAGGAAGTCGTTGTCTTTAAATGTCGGCAAGTCCTTGGCCTGGGGGGACAGCCGCAGTGTTAGCTGAGCAGCCGATTCATTCACCCCAGGACCCCTGCTGGGGGCCATGGCACAGAAAGGGGAAGGGTCTACACCGCACAGACGGACAACCTGCCCAATCAACAGCTCAGCACAGGAGGCTGCAGTCCCAGGCTTCGGGCAGACAGGGATGGCAACTGCGTGGCACCTGCCCAACAACGAGGACCGACCACAGCATGCCTTCCTGCCGGGCCCGGCCTGCCGCAGGGGTCAGGCAGCCACCCACTGATTCAGGATGGACCATGACGTGGACACCGCCAGCCCTCCAGGACGATGACGAGCCCAGCAAGGGCCGAGCTAAAAGGCTGGAGACCAAGGCGAGGCTGAGCGGAGGCTGAGGCTGAGGCTAGGCAGGTGCTTAGAGCTCTGGCAGACTGCACGTCTGGGAAGTGGACTAGGGGCTGTGATGGAGGAAGGGACAGGATGGCCAATAGGTGTTTCGCATTCCAAGCCAACCCATTCTACGTTTGATCAGCACCGGCCCCAGCATACCTTCTCCTTGTCACTCGCTTCTCTGGCAACAGTAGAACCCTGAAAGGATAAGAGGCATCAGAAGTCCAGCTGAGGCAAATTCCATTGAGCGAGAAAACATGCCCCAGTCTTTGGGGAGAGGCAGCAGGTGAACAGAAGCAGTCTGGTTAGAACCCTAGAGGGGCCAGGAGGCAGCAACTGGTTCACTTCCTCTGTCACAGACGGTTCACAGAGCTCTGACTACACCCACGTCCTGCTCAGGAAACAGGACTGTGCCAGGAGTCTCAGTGCCTGCCCTTGACGAACTTCCCTTCCAACAGGGGAGGCAGGCATTAAGCAGTAGCTACACATGAATTAATCCATTAACCACAATGGTGCTGAGTGGTCCAGGAGAGGACACAGGATACTCTGAGAGCCCGAAGCACAGGGAGGGGCCTGGATTGGAGAGGGAAGGTGGCCAAGGCCTGCTTCGGGAAACAAGTGATACCTGCGCTGAGCTCAGAAGGGTGTGTAGGAAGTAATGAGATGGGGGAAGGTGGAGGTAGACAAAGGGCAGGGAGGTAAATAATTCAGGCAGCCTGCGTGGCATCTCAGGGAGGAGGGAGCACAAACTCTGCAGGGATGGACCAGAAGCCAGTGCCGCTGCAGCAGGGGGACAATGGTGCAAGGCAACTGGTGAAGTCAGGAAGTGAGGTGTCAGCACAGCGAGCACGGGTTCACAGGCAAAGTGTGCTCTCTTCAGTGCCTAGAAAAGCACTTGTGCTGTCAGTCGACGGGGTCTGGGCAGATGCCAGTGTGTGTGCATCTAGAACAGCCTGTCCCATCCCACTGCCAGGAGTCACAGAGCATCAATCTATATATATAAAAGCCTAAGCAACCAGCCGACTGGCCAACCGGCCAGTAGCTATGACGTGCACTGACCACCAGGGGGCAGGAGCTCAATACAGGAGCTGCAGTCACTTGGCAGCTGCGGTTCTTGGGTGATGCACCCAGAACCAGAGAGGAGGGAGCCCGATTCCGGGGTGCATCACCCGAGAACCACCCTCTCACAATCTGGGACTCCTCGGGGGATGTCGGAGGGCCGATTTTGGCCGGATCCCTGCCGACCAGGCCAAGGGACCCCACCTCTAGTTGTTACATAAATGTGGTACAGTGGGGGCTTAAGTAACCTCCTGTCACTGTCACCTGGACGTCACACAGCCTTTGGCCCACAAGAACTAGACATCATCAACTCCAGAGCTGCCTGTCCATGTCACATATGTTCTGGCTTTCCCATTACGTGGCAGTTGGAATCACGGCCCTTCCGAGCCCCAGGGGGGAGAGCAGCCACAGAGCTGGGAAACGCAGACCCCTTTACCTTGAGGTCATACTTGCGGTGTACAGTGAGCCGATGGCTAAACACGTTCCTGGTGACCACCATGTAGGTTTCCACACCATCCACGGTCAGGCGGTACATGCCCAGGAACTGTGGCAAAAGGGTGTTGCCGTGGCACTCCACTATGAACTAGAAAGGAAGGCAGGAAGGCTAAGGAGCGTAGGAAGGTGCCAGGATAGACGGGGCTCTCCCCAGGCTAAAACGCTCCCTGTCTGGGACTCTAAACTGGGTTATGTGAAGTCACGGGGTTCCTCAGACTTACAACAGGCAGCAGCCACCCCCACCCTCAACTGGCATAACAGAGCGGGAGGCTGAGCAGGCAGTGCAGAGCCTGCGGTTTCATATTGCTGGGGTTCCTCTGTAGGAAAATCACTAGTCTAGGTGGCATCTCCTCCGCGGCCTGAAACGGGGAAGCCACAGGGCAGAGAGGGGCTGCAGAGGCCGGCTGTGCCTGGCTGTCTGGGAAAACAGAATGCTCCCTAACACAAGCTCTCACCCCGGTCCGGCCCCAGGGTTTCCGGCTGTAATTCCCCAGAGACTAGACGTCCCTGTCACCACTTCTCAGGTGCCCCAGAGAGCAGCCAGCTTTCCCCGAAGACGCCGGCAGGCCTGGGGCAGGCACTCGGATCAGCATGGGACAGAGTCAGGAATATGCCTTCTCTCACGGGCCCGCCCCAGATGGGTGGGGAGGAGGAATGGGAAGAAAAGCAACCCTGCTGGGCCGACGGGACCACTTTCAGAAGAAATGAGTGTGAAAACTTCCCAACTCTGGCAAGAAGCAGCAGAGCCGAAACCGGTTTGGCTCAGTGGATAGAGCGTCAGCCTGCGGACTGAAGGGTCCCAGGTTCGATTCCGGTCAAGGGCATGTACCTGGGTTGTGGGCACATCCCCAGTAGGAGATGTGCAGGAGGCAGCTGATTGATGTTTCTCTCTCATTGATGTTTCTAACTCTCTATCTCTCTCCCTTCCTCTCTGTAAAAAATAAATAAAATATATTAAAAAAAGAAAAAAAAGAAGCAGCAGCAGAGATCGACCCAAGGACTTGAATGCATGCATATAAGCATAACCAATGGACACAGACACCAGGGGGGTGAGGGCATGAGCGGGGGTGGGGGTGGGGCAAAAGGGGGATGAGGACACATACGTAATACCTTAATCAATAAAGAAAACAAACAAACAAAAAAAGCAGCAGCTGTTCAGCTGGGACAGAGTCAGGAATATGCCTTCGTCCTTCCCTTTAAATTTCTCCTCACAGACACGGGTCCAGGAGGGCCACGTGCCTGGCTGTCAGGAAGCATCTCCATCACCAGAGGACCCGTCTCTCCAAGAAGCTCCCCAGGGCTCGCTCCCTCTCCCAACCCACCCTGCGGTCCAGGCTCGGGACTCACCGTACCTGGTGGTACTTCTTTAAGATGTTGTGCATCTCCGCCACATCCTCACTGGAAACGGTCTTGATGACGAAGCGCCGGTCGTAGGTGGTGAGGAAGCGTGTGCCGCACCGGCCCTGGCTGTCGCTGTTGATGGGGGCGCTGCGCGTCACTGAGTTCTGAGGGGCCGAGACAAAAGCGAGCCGGTCTTGGGAGGGGAGCAGGACTCTGACTCCGAGTCTCCTGTTATGGGCCGTTGCTCTAAGGCCAATGACACGGAGACAGATGGGACCTTACCGCCCTTTTACTCATGGGAAGGTCATATCTCTCCCAAAAGTCTTCCTCAAGAGTGACGAGAGCTGGTCCCCATCTTTGACTGGGATGGGAAGAGGATTTACTGTGAAATACTTCCTTTCTTTCTGATCCCAGACAGCTACCCCCGACGGTAGGGACCTGGGTTCTAATCCTGCCACTCGCATGTGATGTGACCCACGTAACTTCCCTACGCCTGCGTTTCCTCACCTGGAACACCAGGAGGCAGAGCGAAGGGATTTTCCGGGTCTCTTAGGATGACAAAAACAAAGCTCAGGAAATGATGGAGAGGCCTCGCATAAATAAACGATAGGCAGTGGTCTCTCTTCCCTGTGTGTGCCCTGCAGCTCGGAAACCCTTCCCTACGCAGAACGCTGGTCCCACCTCTGCCCAACACCTCTCCCTTCGCCTCACACTCCTGCTTATCTGCGCAGGGCGGGGGCGTTTCTGGTCTGTACCTGCTCCTCCTCGAGGCCCCATCCCATTAGGCTCAGAGAGCTGTGGGAGCCTCAAGAGGAGTCGGGGAAGGTGAGGCAACCCAAGGGGATGTGTTCACCAAGCAGACACTGGGAAAGACCTTTGGGAGGCAAGGCAGGGAGGGAAATGCCAGGAAAACACAGAGATCTGCTCACAGAAACGCCTCCTCTCTCAGCCCTTTTCTCGTCTCTTACCTGGGACCCAACTCTTTACCTTCACCTCAAGCCTCCTCGTGAGAAGGGAGCACCACTAAAGTCTGAAGTGGTGAGCGGCTCTCTAAACTAGAGGGGCACACCCCAAAACAGGGTGTCCCCAGCCCTACGTGACTGAGGGCCTCGCTCTCCCAGCCTGGTCCTCCACCAGGAAGATGGAGAGGCCTCAAGCCCGGTGGGAAGACGAGCTGTATCCCTGCCTCTTTCTCAGGCAGCATTTCTGACTCTAAATCACTGGCAGTCCCAGAGGACAGAGTCCCTCATTGAACACCATCCTCCCTGCCCTATTTCACTTGTGAGCACAATCATTTGCCCACGAGGCTATTAGAGGAAAAATGCAGACACGGAGAGGATGCGGTTAGATGGCCGGGGGGGGGAGGAGCCGCAGTGGGAGGAAGAGGTCCGAGCAGGTTGCCTGGGTTGCAACTATGGCAAGAAGTTTTCAGAAAGCCTCAGGCTCCAGTCGGCCACGATTTCCTTTCAGATTTGCTCCTAACCGAGGGGCTGGAGGGACCTCCCAGTACCTCTTAGACCTTCCTGCTCGCCCAAGCCCCTGGCATCTCCTCCTCTCACATGCTCTCACCCTCCCCTTCAGGACACATCTTTGCAGGAGGCCTTGCAGCGTGAGGAGAGAGGGGAGGGAGACTCACGCATCTGCTTGTCCTGAGCTACGCTGGGGAAGGCGGACTGGGCGTGGGGTGGAGGACTT
Source organism: Myotis myotis (assembly GCF_014108235.1). Lineage (NCBI taxonomy): Eukaryota > Metazoa > Chordata > Mammalia > Chiroptera > Vespertilionidae > Myotis > Myotis myotis. The sequence goes on along the minus strand of NW_023416321.1, from coordinate 9,026,520 downwards.
ACAGTGTTTTAAAAGACTGGGGCATCGGTTTTAGATTTCCCCAGGCTGGCCACTCCTTTTCCCCCAGACAATGGAAAGTCAGCTGGATGTCTTACTGCTACAAAAGTGAAGGGGAAGATTCTCCACCAAAGGCTGTCTACCGAGGGAGGAAGGTGCAGGGAAGGTGCTAGGTGGGGAAGTGACAGAAACCACAGACTGTCAGTTACACTCAGATGTCCCTGGTATTGGGATTCATTCCTCCCAATAGGACCAAGTCCTCCGTGACATGACCACCCCCTGAAGAGGGCAGTTTCCTGCCATGCCTTACCCCCTCCCAACATCGGGACAGGGGACAAGTTTAGGAGGTGGCACTCCGATCTGGCAAGAGATTACACTACCCTTAAAGTCTCCCTTTTCTAATCTGTCTTATGTGCTTTAAGAGGCCTCATCTCCCGCTGGCAACAATTCTCTCTCTGTAAGTCCAGTTATGAAGGAGAAGGCTGCTTCTGTCTCCACTGGGAATGTCAGGCCAACATGAAGCAGCTCTGCAATCCCTCTCCTCCAAGAAGAGGGTCCTGAGCCTGTGAGACATCATAGGAAGCACTTCTAAGGCCCTCCCCTCCAAGAGCCACCAGCACGGAAAGAAGGCAGCCTGGGCTGGGGCGAAGCATGGCCGGGAGGCACAGCCCAGGAACAGCAGACACTTTTGCTCGACTTGTCCTGTGGCTTCCTGGCCCCACTCCACTCTCTAATCCTTCCGATCTTGCAAAGACACCTGTACCTGGTAATCCTGATCGTCAATCCCAAATCTTTCCCGAAGATTTCGAAACACCATGGGGCAGTACTCCTTAAACTTGAAGCGGCTGGGGAGGTTCTCCCTGGGGAAAAGCAGAGGCAGGTCTTTGTGAACATCTTGCTTATCTTAATTCTCACATCAGAACTCTCAGCGTGTGGTCCATGGAGCACCAGGACCTGAACAATCTGCAGTGCTTACCATGTAAGGTTCTAGCCTCCAGAAATTCAGGAGCTGAGCCTGGAAAGCTTCTTTTTATTTTAATTTATTTTTTAAAATACATTTTTATTAATTTCAGAGAGGAAGGGAGAGGGAGAGATAGAAACATCAATAATAAGAGAGAATCAGCCGAAACCGGTTTGGCTCAGTGGATAGAGCGTCGGCCTGCGGACTAAAGGGTCCCAGGTTCGATTCCGGTCAAGGGCGTGTACCTGGGTTGCGGGCGCATCCCCAGTGGGAGATGTGCAGGAGGCAGCTGATCGATGTTTCTCTCTCATTGATGTTTCTGACTCTCTGTCTCTCTCCCTTCCTCTCTGTGAAAAATCAATAAAATATATTTTAAAAAAAATAAGAGAGAATCATTGATCAGCGGTCTCCTGCACGCCCCCCCATTGGAAATTGAGCCTGCAACCCAGGCATGTGCCCTTGACTGGACTCAAACCTGGGACCCTTCAGTCTGCAGGCTGATGTTCTATCCACTGAGCCAAACCAGGTAGGGCATTTTTAAAAATTTAAACATTTAATCCTCAGCCAAGGATATGTCCTCACTAATTTTACAGATAAAGGGAAAGGGGGAGAGAGAGAGAGACATCGATGTGAGGGGAACCTTAACTGGTTACCTCCTGTTTGCACCCCAACTGGGAATCAAACCCACAACCTAGTTATGTGCCCTGACCTTTCGGTGTACAGGACAATGCTGCAACTAACTGAGCCACAACGGCCAGGGCCAGAAAGCTTCATTTTTAACAAAAACTCTAGGTGATTTTGTGCATGCGAGTTTATTTATTTATTTATTTATTTTTAAATATATTTTTATCATGTGTTTTTGTTTTTTTTGAGAGAGAGAGGAAGGGAGAGCAAGAGAGAGACAGAAACATCGATGAGAGAAAAACATCAACATCCATCGGCTGCCTCCTGTACGCCCCCAGCTTCTAGAATAAGATGATGTCATTACTACGGCAGAAAGAGGTCACTAAGGGACATTTTCAAATCAAGCTTCTCCTCCCAGCTCACAGTCTGAGACTGGTGGGGTGACAGAGCCCCGCTGGTGAGGCGGTGAGGACTGTGGAACAATGGAGAGTGAAACCAGGATTCAAATGCAGAAAGGAAGAGAGTGTGAGCGGAAAACAGTTTCTGAGATGACCCATCTATCTATATATAAAAGCCCGATATGCAAATTGTCCCCTCAGGAGACCAGAAATTCGACTGCTTGCTATGACATGTGCTGACCACCAGGGGGCAGTGCGGAATGAAGGAAGGCCCCTGATAGCTGGCCAGGCCTAGGGACCCTACCAGTGTATGAATTTCATGCACCAGACCTCTAGTAGTAGGATAAAAAGCAAGGTCTCCAAAGGGCTTAGAGCAGTGGTCAGCAAACTCATTAGTCAACAAAGCCAAATATCAACAGTACAACGATTGAAATTTCTTTTAGAGAAATTTGAAATTTCTTTTGAGAGCCAAATTTTTAAACTTAAACTATCTAGGTAGGTACATTGTTATTAACTTAATTAGGGTACTCCTAAGGCTTAGGAAGAGCCACACTCAAGGGGCCAAAGAGTCGCATGTGGCTCGTGAGCCGCAGTTTGCCGACCACTGGCTTAGAGCAGACCCCAATCTGTGCCAGGTGAGATGGCTGCTTCAACATGGCCTGAGACAACTTTCAGGCCCTAATGTTAACCCAAGAAGCCACAAGGAACAAAAATGGGAAGAATTACTTTGGATGGCGCCCTCGGGCACCATGCTCAGCCTGTTGATCACACACAGTTGGAGAGAAAAGAGCTTGGGTGCATCCCAGGCCAGAATCGTGGCAGGCAGCTTCTTGCCTCAGACTAAGATCAAGATAGGGCCACTACTGTCAGCCTCATACGGGATACCTCAGCTCCTGAGCAGCTCACTTCTCAAACTGGCCCTGGATGAATCACGCTGGGCAGAGCCACATGCCCTGAGGGACCCTGGAGATAGCTGATAAAGGATGAGATGACAAGACAACTGGGAGAGAGGTCCATAATGAATGCGTTTTTCCAGCCAGTTTTTCAGCTCTGTCATTACACCCTGCCAGGTGCTGGCTTGCCCCGCCTTACACAAGGTTTCAGAAGCTCTTTGCTTTAAGGGAAAGGATTGCCCACAAAACTTGAGTCCACTCAACAGGCAACTTACTTATTGAAGAGATGATTATCCACCTTGATCTTGCTGTACGCTTTGAAGTCATCTGGCATCAGCATGACAGGAACAGGGACATTGCTCAACTCATTGATCTGCAAAGCAAAGGAAAAGTGAGGTCCGCAGCTCGGAGGCCTCCTGCCTCAGACAGATAATATGCTACAATGTGGATGCCACCATCTCACCAAAAAAACATGTCCAAGGATTCCCTCCTTGTCTTTATTTCTGCTCTTCTCTTCCCAACATCATCTCCATCTACTAAAATTCTCCCCACCTGATAGGGTCCAGCTCAAAAGGCACCTCTTCCATAAATCTTTCCATGATTCTATCTAGACCGTAAATGTTCTTTCCCATGTTAGAGTTCCTGGTGTGTCCACCTTTTGGCCATCTCCCAGCCTCCCTCATTTGTAGTTAATGCTTATAAACCTCATAAGTCTGCTAGACTATAACCTAGGCAAGACCGTAGTATTGATCTTTGTAAGCAAATACCATCTAACTGATCTTTAGGGGCTCTGTAGTACTTGGTCCCAGGATGTGCATATAGCAGGTACTATGTAAATATTTGTCAGATGCAATAATGGATCAATGAATAAATGTCACCCAACCTATGTGAGTATTGAGGCCTTTGAACACCTTCATACAAATTGTGGGTCACTCAAGAAATCAGCTTAGGCCCTGGCCAGGTAGCTCAGTAGTTTAGAGCATTATCCTGATATGCCAAGGTTTGGGGTTCAATCCCCAGTCAGGGCACATACAGGAATCAACCAATGAATGCATAAATAAGCGGAAAATGTCTTCCCATCTCCACCACCCCCCCACCCCCCCACCCCCCCGTGCACACACACTCTCTCTCTTTCTCTGAGAGAGAAAGAGAGAGAGAGAGAGAGAGAGAGAGAGAGAGAGAGAGAGAGAGAGAGAGAGAGAGAGAGAGAGAGAAATCAGCTAGGGCAGGAAAAGAACTGGGTATATAACTCATCTCCAAAGTAAAGGATTCAATTTACAGTGAGCAGAAGAGGTAGAGATAGCTGGCCACTGTCTCACTTTACTCTCTGATTAAAGTAGGGCCAGTTCTTAAAGCTGTGTCCTGCCTTATGATAACAGGGGGGGAGATGGGGCGGGGTATTTTGCCCCCACTGCAAACATACCTTCTCATCGTCTTTCATCCCCCTTGAGGGAGCTGCAGCCAGGACAGGGAGCTGGCTTCCCATTGGTGCAGAACTGAGGGCAAATCCTTCACTTCCCCATTCCCAGTTTGCCAATTAGTGGGCTAATTAGCCACAGATGTCCTCTCCCATCACAGCAGAGTATTTGACATTTGACCTCAACTCAGTTGCCACTAATGCATTCAGGATTTACAGCGGAAACCTCAGTCCTGACTTAATGGATAGGGGGGGAGGGAGAGCATAGCCGGGGTCTCCCAGATACTTCCCTGGCAAATCCCATTATGTCAATGAGGCCCCATGTGGCAACCAGGGAATAACCTAGAGTCATTAGGGCACCTCCAGAACCATAAATGGGGGGAAATGGCATTTAATTTGCTGCCCCTTTTATGTTCCAAACCATTTTTATTTAGAAATATCTGAAGAGAGAGGAAGTTCAAGTTAATGCAGTAACCGGGCTGGTGAATACCTTCCTGGAGTTGGTGAAATATCCAATTGACATGTGGGGAAATTAAGAAAGGCAGAGGGTGTGTGGGGAGGAGGAGGGACCGTAGGGTGGTGGGAACCTGTAGTGGGGCAGAGAAACAATGAACTGCTGGGGAAAACAGACTAGCACAGATACAGGAGTATAGGCTGTATGATTCCATCGATATGACATTCTAGAACAGGAATCCACGTGGGAGAAATCCACTAAGAGGTGGCCTGGGTTGGCCTGAGAGGGAGCTAACTGTAAAGGAAGCTGAGAGGTGTGATTCTGAGGTGACAGCAACGTTCTCTATGTCGTTTGGAGTGATGATTACATGGGTAGATGTACGTCTGTGGAAACTCATCAAACTTTACTTAAAATTTCCAGCATCCAGCTCTGCGATGCCTGCCATCGGCTAAAGGGCCGGGCGCGCACACACACACACACACACACACACACACAGCCTCACCAGCTGCCACTCCCAGGGTGCGCACGGGGACCCCGCCTGCTAAGTGTGTGCCACGGAGGAAGCCGTTCCACTTCCTTGCTTTTCTGCCAACAGAGACAGTCCATGGTGGCTGTCCGCTTCCGTTTTCCTGGCATGGTAAGCTTGGCTCTGAGAGTTGAAGAAGTTCATGGCTCTCAGCAATTCTGCCTTTTCTAGCTCGTATCCTCATGCTCGAAAGAACGTACCATTGGCTCAAAGAGGACGGTTTTACACCAGAATGTTCTAGCACGTGCTACGAATTGGTTCTGGGTTGATCGCATGTCCAAGCTCGGTGCCGAGGCCAGGGCTTGGTACTGGAGAACTAGAAAAGACTCAAACCTTTGCTCGCGAGGGGCCAATGGCCCCTCAGCCAGGAGGAACTGTTCTAACAGGCGCTAGCTACTCAGGAATGCTCTATCCACCAATCCTCTCGGTGACTCTCAGTGCAGCGTCGTGTGAATGGTGGTGAAGCTGGTTAGTTTTTGGCTCTCATTCCTTCTCGATTCTTGACCACACAACCGAAGAGTGGGAGATTTCTGCGATAGTATATGGGTCAACAATCCATACATCTGAACTATGTAGACGCCCCGCTCATTCCCCCTGGACCACATGTGGATGATTCACTCTGGGGATTAGCTGTGCCTCTTTATTTTAGTTGTGCTAAATTTTTTATCCCCAGAGTCCTATTCAATTTCAACTCAACAAGCACTTACTGAAATACCTACTACATGCTTCATGTATGTTAGGGAAGAGGGGCCACGCAGTGGGGGGAAACACTGTGACACCAAAGTAGGCGGCTGAGCCTCTTATCAGGGAGACGAGACAAACCCACGCTACAGTGGAAGTGGAAGTCAAGTAGTGTACAAGCTAGTGAGAACAAAGGGCGGGCACCAGGAGCAGCTGATGTTCAGAGAAGGGCGAGGTTGGTAGGGGCAGAGAGTCAGACTCCTGGCCTCACACATCAGGCTGGAAACAGGGCACCTCATGCCCCTTCTGCTATTGCCAAGAGCACTTGACACTGGAGGCATCTACAAGATCATGTTACACCCCAGCTTAAAAATCTCCCCTGGCTCATCAACCTCAGGGCCGTTTTAACTCCTTCCCCTCTGGGTCTTTCCTGATCTGGCACAGACTGCCAAACTTCAGTTTACTTTTCCACTCAATGTATTGAGGGCCTTACTACAGGCCAGTGCTGTGCCAGAAGCTGGGGACACAAACAGTGGTAAGACGTGTCTCTGTTTAGCTGGGAAGACAGACAAGTAACTAATACAATGTGAGGATGCTGTAGTTCTAAAGGGAGATGGAAAAACAGATTAAGAAATGATTGATTCGTCCGGCTGACGTAGCTCAGAGGTTGAGCATCGACCTATGAACCAAGAGGTCACGGTTCCATTCCCAGTCAGGGCACTTGCCCAGGTTGCAGGTTTGATCGCCAGGGTGGGGTGTGCAGAAGGCAGCCAGCCGATCAATGATTCTCTCTCATCATTGATGTTTCTATCTCTCTCTCTCCCTCTCCCATCCTCACTGAAATCAATAAAAATATATTTTAAAAAAGAAAAGATTGATTCTGCCCTAGTCCAGTTTCTCAGTGGTTAGAGCATCGGCCTGAGAACCAGAGTCTCGGGTTTGATTCCCAGTCAAGGGCACGTACCTGGGTTGCAGGTTCAACCCCTGGCCCCTGTTGGGAGGTGTGTGGGAGGCAACTAATTGATGTGTCTCTCTGCAACTGATGTCTCTCTGTCTCTTTCCCTTCCTCCCTCCTTCCCACTCTCTCTAAAAATCAATGGAAAAAATATTCACAGGTGAGGATTAAAAAAAAAAAAGTGATTGATTCTGACTGAAGAGAGAGTTGGTTGCTAGAGGAAGCCACAGAGAAATATACATAAGAAAGGTCTAGAATGGTAGATCTCAAAAAAAATGAGAGGAAGGGAATTCCAGGCTGTGAGAACAGTCGGAACCAAGGCTCAGAGTTGTGCCCAGCCAAGGTGGCTCAGTGGTTGACCTATGAACCAGGTCAAGATTCGATCCCCAGTCAGGGCACACGCCTGGGTGCTGGACTTGACCCCCAGTAGTGGGTGTGCAAGAGGCAGCCAATCAGTGATTCTCTCTCATCACTGACGTTTCTTTCTCCCCCTCTCCCTTCCTCTCTGAAATCAATAAAAATATTTTTAAAAATATATTATTTTTTTAAAAAGTAGAGAGATAATACAGGAAAGATAGGTGAATGGTCTAGCATATTATCAATTAAATAACATCTGCTTCTATTTATTGAATGCCTGTAAGTGCTTTATATTATTGTATATGTCATAATGTCATTCATATTCTGTCTCTGCTATTACTCCTATCCTTAATAGTTACATAAGGTATTAATTTGATTTTGCAAAAGAGGCTGAAGGTACCTTGCTCAAGGTCACACAGACAGATGTGTAGACTCAGGATGTGCTCCCAGGCCTGCCTGGGGCCAACACCTGGGTTCTTCATACTGTGTTGTACAATCTTCTCATGGGCAGCTACTCGACTAAGGTAGAGTTTTCCTTTCCTAATAATCTTCAGGAAAAGTGGTGTGCTCATTTTAGGGAAAATGAAACGCAAGAGAGAAAAATTACTACTCAAAAGCTATACCAACAATCAGGGGGAGAGCCTGGATTTGAACTTAGGCTTGTCCACTAGATGATAAATTTGGACTCAACTACGCAGGCAATGGGGAGTCCTCTCAGGTTCAAGTCTGGCAATTCACATGATCAGATGGGTGATACACAAAGGTAATTCTGGAATCAAAGCCAAGTAAGGACTGGAAAGGGCAAAAACAATAAGCAGTAAGATCATTTATGGGGCCATTACAATAGTTTAGGTGATAGACTGTGGCAGCAAGAGTAGAAGAAGGACTAAAGCTAGAGAGCCATCTAAGATCTGGCTAAATGACACTTTCTCTGCAAGCGCTTCCTTGCTCCCCCAGGTGGATTTAGTTGCTCATTCCTCTGTGCATCTTTATATTCTAAGTGTCACATTCACTTTGGTAATTATTTGTTTACATGTTTGATTTCTCCACTAGGCTGTGAGCCCCTACAAAAGAAGAGACTATCTTAGCCATTATTCTGACTGGCACATAGTGGTTGCACAGCAGACGCTGGGTGGAGGGCTGGATGGCTAGAAAAAGGGGATTGAAGGATGGCTAACATTAGGATAAAGACAAAAAGATACAGCAAAGCTAGTGTGGCCATGCCAGGGGGTCATGGTCTGGAGGATGGGAAGGAAGATTAACATTAGTTATTGAGGCTATGACCAGACTGTAAAGAATCTTAAATGCCAGGGAGGGAATCAACTTTATTTGGTCGGCAAAGGGGAGTGACTGAATGTCTTGAAGCATGAAAGGTCATGACCAAAGCAACGTTACAGGAAGATGCGCCCTTCCTTCACTATGTGCACATATCTGGACCAACCTCTTGCACCTTCAGCAGAAGTGCACTGTGGAAGGCTCACTCATTCGAACGTCACACTAAATATAACATGTAAGGATGGTAAGTTTGTTGTGTCTCTTTTCATAGAAGTGGTTTTGGATTATCCACATGATTAACTCCATGAGCCATTAGCATAAATAAAGAGGAGGTTAACCAAGCTGAATGAGGAACAACTTAAAAGCAGAGTTCACTCTATGCTGATCCTACTGGAGATGAAAATTCAGCCACCAGTTCCAGTCTGATGAACTGCTGATCCCAGAAGCCTCCACTTCCCTGTGTGACCTTCATTGGAACTGCTACCCAGGAGGTGTGGGCTGGGCATACAGGATTCCTGACACGTCCCAGGGTTCCGAGGGTGACTCAGCTATGGGCTGGCTACCACTGACAAACATTTGTTACCTGCCACCATCCGAAAACATGACGTATTGGGAACCACACTCTCAGACCAAGAGCCCCAGCAAGACCTGAAACTCCAGAGAGGGAAAGGCAAGAACTCCAGAGAGCCACAGGGGCCAACAAATTCACCCCTGAGTTTATTCCTTGTTTATATACCCTGGCTTTTCTTCTCCTGTTGAATCCCACTGTTCTCTATGAGGTCGGAAAGCCTGCTAAAGGACAAATTCATCCGAAGGCCTCACTAGAGCAGAAGTATTTCCTAAGATTTTTAAAGAAACAGGTCAAGAGAAAAAGGCAGGAAAAGTAGGTTCTGGGTCTGCACTGAGCAAATAAAACGCATGGACAGAATGGGGGTGAAATGTGGGAGAGGAATGAGCAAACTTAAGAATGAATCTGGCCCTGGCTGGTTTGGCTCAGTGGATAGAGTGTCAGCTTGCGGACTGAAGAGTCTCAGGTTCAATTCCGGCCAAGGGCACATGCCTGGGTTACCGGCTCGATTCCCCCCGAGTAGGGGGCATTCGGGAGGCAGCCAATCAATGATTCTTCTCTCATTGATGTTTCAATCTCTCTATCCCTCTCCCTTCCTCTCTGAAATCAATAAAAAATAAATAAATAAGCCTAAAAAAAAAAAGAAAAGAAAAGAATGAATCTGTTCCTCACACCATACATAAAAACTAATGCAAAGTGGATTACAAACCTAAATATAAGAGCTAAAACTATAAGAGTTTTTTGTTTTGTTTTTAAGAGTTTTTTGCCAAAACCGGTTTGGCTCAGTGAATAGAGTGTCGACCTGCGGACTGAAAGGTCCTGGGTTCGATTCTGGTCAAGGGCATGTACCTAGGTTGCGGGCACATCCCCAGTGGGAGATGTGCAGGAGGCAGCTCATTGATGTTTCTAACTCTCTATCTCTCTCCCTTCCTCTCCGTAAAGGATCAATAAAATATATTTTTTTAAAAAAACAGTTTTTCTTAGGAGAAAATGTAGGGGAAAAAATCTTCATGACCTTGGGTTAGGCAAAGTCTTCTTAGATATGGCACCAAAAGCACAATAAAAAAAAAAAAGATAAGTCTGAGTTTATTAAAATTAAGAACTTGAGCTTCAAAAGAAAACACCAAAAAAGTGAAAAAGATAACCCAAAGAATGGGATAAAATATTTGCAAATCACATATCTAATAAGTAACTTGTATCCAGAATATATCAAGGACTCTTACAACTCAGTAATAAAAAGACAAATAAACCAATTAAAAGATGCAAAAACTTTTTTTTCAATGGGCAAAGGGACTTTTTTTTGCAAAGCATCTTAATAGACATTTCTCCAATGAAAATAAAATATGACCAATAAGCACGTGAAAAGATGTTCAACTTCACTAGTTACAAAAGAAACAAACTGAAATCACAATGAGATAACATTTCACATCCACTAGGATGGCTACAATAAAAAAAAGACAGACAGTAGCAAGTGTTGGCAAGGACCCCCCCCCCACACCCACACACTGCTAGTGGAAATGTAAAATGGTGCAGCCACTTTGAAGACCAAGGCTGATGGTTAAACAGAGTTACTTCTAAGTGGGAACACAGAGTTACCATCAATTGCTCCTATTCCTTCTGATCACCTGGGTGAGGCTTCACCAACGCCTGGTTCCTAACATGGGCAACATGTTATCAAGTCAGGTCTGTCTCTTCTGGTCTCCACACCCCTCTCAAAAGCTACCTCTTCCATAATTCCAGACCCTTTGAACTGTGTTTCATCCATTAAAACTTCAGTTCTCCCTGACAAACCCAAAGTCTCTTGATTTTTCTCCCTGTTTCCTATACAATCTTCCTCCACCAAATTCATGGGCTTCATCCTAGTCCAGTGGTTCTCAACCTTGCCTGCACATGAGAATCACCTGGGAATCTCTTTAAATTCCTGATTTCTGGGTCTCGTCCTCCAGAAATTCTGTTTCTTTGTTATGGGGTGAGGCCACAACATGAATAACAAAGAAACAGAATTTCCGGAGGATGAGGCCCAGAAATCAGGATTTTAAAGATTCCCAGGTGAGTCTCATGTGCAGCCAAGGTTGAGAACCACTGCATTACAGGCTGAGTTGAAGCAACAAAACTTGGGACTAAGTGACCTCTGAAGCTCACTCAGCCAGTCCGGGGCTGTGGTGCCTCCAGCATTTCCCTGAGGTGCCTGCTCATTATGCCCAGAGGCATGGCTCTTGCTTACAGTCAACGCCTTCCCAGCTGGCCCTCAAACAAACTGAGTTAGCAAAGCAAGAGGGTGACCGCTGCGCCCACCTGAGTAGGAATCACAGATACACCCGTCCCCCTGCCAGGCCGAGGCTTCCACCTGATGCCCCCACTTGAGCCGATCACCTGCCTATCAGAAAACCAAGCACCACGCACACGCCCCTGCACAGGTGCACACAGTGGAGCAGACATTCGGGTTCTCTAACAAGACTATAATTCCCAGCTGTCCCTGGCACTCGGCTGAGAGACAGGACAAGGAACAGGAGGCAAAGGAGACACGCCACGCAAGCAGCACCACTGGCCAGCACAGCCCACAGCGCCGGACACAGCTGCGTCCACAGCACTCCTGGCTCAGATCTCGACCAGCTCTCTGCACAGAAAGGATGCCTTCTAGTGAGAGGCGGGCAGCAGGACAAAATCAAGGACTGACTTCCAGGCAGTGACACGGGGTTCCCATTTTGATGTCAAATGACCCCTGAGGTAGCACGAAGCAGGAGGAACTGCTGGACTGTCAGCCAGAAGCAGTTCCCAGAGGCCTGGCCATTAAATCCGCCGTACTCCCTGCCGTGGCCAGGACCCTCACCTCAGTGCTGAAAACAGCATCCTGCCCAAGAACCAAGAAAGACCTCGCCTTACACAGGTGCTTCTCTATGTTAGAGGTAAAGGTCTAAAACAGCCGTGGGCAAACTACGGTCCGCGGCTGGATCCGGCCATTTGAAATGAATAAAACTATTGAAAAAAAAGACCGTACCCTTTTATGTAATGATGTTTACTTTGAATTTATATTAGTTCACACAAACACTCCATCCATGCTTTTGTTCCAGCCCTCCGGTCCAGTTTAAGAACCCATTGTGGCCCTCGAGTCAAAAAGTTTGCCCACCCCTGGTCTAAAATCATGGCTCAGGCTATGGGTTATCCATCTACCAAACCAAAGCAAAGTCCTGCCGGCCCTGGGGCCCTCCATCACCATGTGGTCTATTGGCCATCTCAGGTGTTCAGAAAAGCCAGGGGGACTAAAGAACGGAAATGCAAGCCATTAGCTTCCTCCTCCTCACTGCAAACTTTTACTTGGTGGAGCTGGTTGTTTCGGTCCTTTGACTTCTTTTGCTCATTCCTGGCCTAGGGACTCACAATGAAATGGTCAGAGTGCAGGGGGGCAAGTGATTGGAAGAGGAAGAAAGATAGACCCTGAACGCACAGGACATAAACAAAGCCCTCCAGCTAAACTCTGGACTGGGCCCCAGCTTCCTCACAGGGAGCGTTGGACCATCTCAAAGCACCCCAAGGATCCAGGGGACCCCTCTCCATCCCAATCACCACCCATTACCACACCCTGCATGGCCATACAATAGAAGGCGAAATAAATGAGAAGTCAAAGGCTTGGACATGAACAGCATCGGTCCTATGCCATCGGAGAAAGCAGGAAAGCATTATGTCTACCATGAACGGTCCTTAAAACCCGGCCTCACCTTTTCTCTTCCCCCTAACCCGGGAACACCCTGGTCAAGTGTCTGTGGTTCAAGGAAGCCTGTGCTTCTCCAGTGGCACATCTTGTTCAAGTAGGAAAAAAGGAAACCCAGGAAGGATTCCCCGTAGCCAGGAGGACGGGAAACTTTGAGGAGCCACACCAACCAAGCGACCAGAAATAGAGGCACAGGCGGGCAGGCCAATGCCACCTGCCCTGTCACCTAGACAGTGAGCTGGCAGCGGGGTATAAGGAGCCGGGGTGAGACACATGCAACCCACCGGGCCAGGCGCAAAGAGAGGGAGCGGGGATGCGGGCGATGCCCCCGCACCCAGGCCTTCCCTCGGCGCTCCAGGGGCGGCCCGAAGCGAGCACAGCCGACGCAGGAAGCCAGAGGGGCTGGAGGGAAGGGGAGGCGGCCACGGCGTTCCACGGAGACACCAGGCCTCGCGTGGCGCACGGGGAGCGCACACCCGGCCGGGACGGCGTGCAAGGGCGGGGTGGGCGTGCAAGTGGCTGGGCGAGGGGTTGCAGGCGTCGCCGGCAGGGCCCGCGGGGCGAAGGCCGGGGGCGGCGGGGGGCGTGGGAGCGCGCTGGGGAGCTGGTTACCGTGTGGTTCACCCCCCACATCAGGACGCTGAGAATCGGCTCGCTGGCCCGGAATAGCTTCACTTTCTGGCACACAAAATGCTTCTTCTTGGTCTTGGTCTTGCTGGCGCTCAGCGGCGCCACCGCCACCGCCGTGGTGCTGGTGCAGTTGGACGACATGCCCGGGGCGGCGGCGGCGGCGGCGAAAGGGGGGGCGGCCGAGACAGCGCACACGCCAGCGGCCCCAGGCCTCCCCCGGACCGATCCCCACCCCCGCTCCCTCACCGCTCCATGGTCGCGCCCGTCCCGTTACCTCCCCACCCCGCCCTGGTGGTTCCGTCCGCCCCAGGCCCCGCCCTCCCCGCCCCGCCCCCAGGGAGCCGGCCAGCCCGCTCGGCACCCCGCCCCCGGGCGGTGGGACCGTCCGGCCGGCCCTCGAGCTCCCGGCTGGGGTGGTACCGCCCGTCCCCCGGAGGCTGCGGCCGCCCCGCCCGCCCCTCCTCCCCGGGCCTGACGGGAACCCGGCCGAAGCCCCGCACCGGAGCGAGGAGGGGAGAAGGGCTGGGGGGAGGGGTCCCTGTTCGGGCCCCCAAAGCCAGGGTTTGGCTGTTTCCTGCAACCTGACGTGCCAAGATGGCGGCGCAGGGAGGGAGGAGGGTGGGACGTACCATCCCCACCCCGGGGGGAGGAGGAGCGGCGGAGGGAAAAGGAAGTCCTGCAGGGACAGCCAAGGAACGCCCCCTCGCCCCACCCCAGCGTGGGTCTTTCCACTCCCCCGGGCCTAGGCAGCGTCCCACCCACAGGACACGCCCCTCCGCCCCAGGGCCAATGAGAAGAGCCGGCCGGGAGCCCAGGGTTTTATGAATGGGCTCCCCGCTCACCCACCTGCTGCCCGGGCCTCCTCCCGCCAAAGGGTCAAGTGAAGAGATTGCTGGCACCTTAAGACACCTGTCCTACAGCAGTCATAACCATCTTATTCTCTGGCTCACTTCATGAAATCTTTGTTACATAATTCCTCTCGGACCAAGGATCTCCAGGTATTTGACCTAAATGGTGGGTCATAGTGCTCTGAATGGAAGGAAATACGCAAATTTGCTTCTCAGCACATGGTAGCTCTTTAAGCAGTTACAAAAATAAATGTAGCCTTTATTACCAAGTAACATAAGATACATTATTAACCCTATCATAGGGGAAGAGGATGAAGTGATTAAATAAGTAACAAGTTTGTTACTTTCTCTCTGAAGACTAGGTTTTAAATATTACAGTGCCTTGTGTTGTAAGTGCTCAAAAATATAAATCCAAGTTTGTTTTAAGCAGAATTAGGAATTAGTAGAAAAGGAAGAGCTCAGCTAATGTGTGGGTCAAGAGTGCCTATGAAAGAGTTATGGGTCAAATGAGGGCTTGTGGTGAAAGAATAGAGAAGGGAAAGAAGACAGGAGATTGGAACCATAACTTTTTGGGTTTTTTAATAACTGACTAAAAAATAGTAGCAAACAGCTTCAGGAAATCTAGAATTATTGTGATAGGATTACTACATGATAAAAGGAAGCCATAAAATATAAACAGCTTCCATTTATTTTTTATTTTTTAAGAGCCAGGGGGCATACTGCCAATTTGGTCCTGACTCATAAAATCATTTGACTTCATCATTGCACTTCTCACATCAAAGACTCTAAGCACCCAGCCCCTCCTAAACTAGCTCAATTTGCAAAGGGGGGGAAAAAAGCTGAGCTGCTTTACTGTATTACTCAATATCAAGATACAATGTGGTTCCATTACATAGTAAAGTCACTTACCAAACAAGATATTCTCACAAAGCTAACATTTTTTAAAAAGCATGTTAAAAATTACCATTTGTGTGTGCATACACACACACACACACACACACACACACACACACAATACTTTTACAGTTAGTTTGAAAGATAGTCCAATGGTTCCAACAGTTCATTTAGGGATTTTAAAAATATTTTCCCCTTCCAGATTCTTTGTCACTCCCTTGGCTCTGCCCTAACCTGGTCTCACCCTGTCACCTACCTACTAAATCAAGTAAATGTCCATTTACCCCAGTGAGCACAATCTATCTCAGCGCCTGGAGAGTGAGGCTCCTAAAAGGACTGGTATATGCTGAGGTGGTAGAATAGGTGTTCACAAGTGGGAGGAAAGAGGCATAATATGAACCGCAACCACAGGAAGCAGCCCTCCAGAGTGGCAGGAGTGCTCACACCTAGATGGTCCAGTGCCCACCATTAAAAACAGTCAAAACCCACTCTGCACCCAGCAAAAGTTGCTGAGGGTCCCATACAGCAAGTTCGCAAAGGAAGTAGCTGTTTTAGGAGTCAACGGAGGAGAGTCACTTTGAACAGTGGTGGTTTGACGTCTGTGGAAGAAGTCACTTGAACTCTTATAAAGAGAATTTTTAAGGGTCAGCAGCCTCCCTGGAACATTCAGGAAAACCAGCAAGAGAGGATGGTTTCATCTTTTCATAAAGTTCTTCTCCAGGGCTACCGAGGTTCTCTGTAAAGAGTGGATATTCCGCTTCACCCGGTCCTCCAGGGAGGAGGTGGACGCACTCTCCAGCTTCATGCGGCTGGGGAGAGAAGACAGACGAATGTAAGTGACAAACATGTCAACTGGTCATCTAGCAAAATTAGAAGAAACAGGTTGCTAGCCACAAAACAGCTGTAAAAACACACCCTCTTTTAAGCCTCCATCTGGAACTCAGTTATTTAAACCAGATTCAAAGGGAAAATTTATGTTTTGGAAAATAGTCAAAGCCTCATTGGAAAAAGACTTCCTCAGCCATGAATTCTTATTTAAAAGGCAGGCCAAGGAGATTCAGTGAAAATACCAATTCCCTTCTCCTCCCCTCAAATTAAAAACATCCTGCTCTCTGGCCAGCTCTGGCCAGAAGCTAGGAGTGGTAACAAAGATGGTCTGGAGCCTGAGCTCCATGATCTCTCGACACAGACACAGGCACAGACACACTGGGAACACAAGGAATGAACCAGCTGCCCAACTGCCTTCTTGGGACCATCGCTACGAAAGCCACTGGGCAGGAAGAAGATGCACTCACTGGATGAACTTCCCGTCCCGAGAGTCCAGCTTCTCCAGCCTCTGCTCCCTCTCCTCATCCTTCGCGTGCTTCTTAAGGATGTTCAGCCTCTCTTCCTCCCGCCACTTGGCATTTTCCATCATTTCTTGCCGTTTTCGCTCAAGTTCCTCTGATGAGAGCTTTCTGTTGAACACAAACACCATCCCAACATGTCTACTTCTCTACTAACAAAAAAACCGGAACCACCTCGGGGAGAAGAGAAATCAGGTAGGACCTCAGGTTCTACACCTCCTGCTCTTTCCATAGACATGCCTAACCTACTGTCAAACTCAGGATGAGTTTCTTTCCTTCCAAATACCTTGCTTGGTCAGGCAGGAAGTTGCCAGTCAAAAATAAATCTTTTTAGCCCTAGATGGTTTTGCTCAGTGGATAAAACATCGGCCTGCAGACTGAAGGGTCCCGGGTTCCATTCCAGTCAAGGGCACATGCCAGGGTTGTGGGCTTGATCCCCAATAGGGTGAGCGCAGGAGGCAGCCAATCAATGATTCTCTCTCATCATTGATGTTTCTACCTCCCTTCTCCCTATCCCTTCCTCTCTGAAATCAATAAAAATATTTTTAAAAAGAAATAAACTTTTAAAAAAAGTTTCTGTTCCCTGGAAACTTAGAGAATCAGGCAATTAATAGTTAAAAGGGACCTAGGACCCACCTCTCTTCTAACAACACAGTGAATACAAGATGCTGTAGACTCTCGGTGGTTCTCAACGTTGGCTGCACATCAGAATCACCAGGGAGCTTTAAAAAAATGCTGATGTCTGGCCCTAGCTGGTTTGGCTCATGGATAAAGCATTGGCCCATAGATTAAAGGATCCCCGGTTCGATTCCGCTCAAGGACACATACCATAACTCAGTTGCAGGCTCGATCCCTGGCCCTGGTCAGGGCGTGTGCAGGAGGCAACCAATCGATGTCTCTCTCCCACACTGATTTTTTTTCTGTCTCTCTCCCCCTCCATTCCATTCTCTCTAAAAGTCAATGAAAAAATATCCTCTAGTGAGGATTAACAACAACAACAACAAAATACTAGTGTCTGGGCCCACACCCAGGGATTATGATGGGGTGTAGCTAGGTAATGGGAATTTTTTTTTAAGCTTCCCAAGTGATTTTAATGTGCAGCCAATTTGTAGGGGCAGTAAAAGGCAGTTAATAAAAGTTGCTCATTCATCTAAACTTCTACTAAGAGCAACTGCAACCCCTCGGGAGAGCCTTTCATGGGCACAGCCTCAGATCCCAGGGCTGCACGCCTATATTCTGTCTGACCCACTCCACACCCAACTCAAACACAGAGTCCTGTCTGCCCTCAGGAGAGTCCCCTGCTTCCCTTTCAGCTGATGCTCAAGTAAGGGACACGCTCTCAAGAAAAGCTTTTCTATGGAAATCTCTAATTTACAGATGTTGAGAGACAATTAGTTTGTCCCTTCAATGTGCCTCCCACTGTGAGGGGCAAACGTTTAAAAGCTGACAAGAAGAATGAAAAAAGCTGGTTGGGCAAAAAGGTGATAGAGATGGTCCGCTTTGCCCAGGTTTGGACCGCTCCTAGGCTCGGGCGTGCGGGGCTGGGGTTTATCTGCTGGGCTCCTGACTCACCGGGTGTATCCAGGGGCGTGCCGCCTTTGGTAGGCCTCTTTTTTAGGTGATGGGCTCCTAGTTCGGCCCCTCTCTCTCCTGTTTACCTTAGAGTTGTGCCTGTAACAGACACAGAGGGCAGAGAGGAGAAAAGTTTTTCAACACAAGGGCTTTTATCATGTTCCTAAACGATGGAAGAAAAGCTAACTGTGTTAGAATTATAATCCAAATAGAAGAGAACAGAGGGCAGAAGTGGAAGGAAAACAAAGGCATAAAGGTACCTAAGATTTGATATTAAACTTGCTCTAGAGATTCCAAATATATAAATACGTAGTTCTAGCCTGGCCAGCATGGCTCAGTGGTTGAGCATCGACCTATGAACCAAGAGGTTCACAATTCGATTCCCGGTCAGGGCACATGCCCAGGTTGTGGGCTCAATCCCCAGTGGGGGCATGCAGGAGGCAACCAATCAATGATTCTCTATCATCATTGATGGTTCTCTCTCTCTCTCTCTCTTTTTTCCTCTCTGAAATCAGTAAGAAATATATATATATATACTTAAAAAGTGGACTGCAACCACTTTAAAACATTTAAAAAAATATGTCATTCTAGGGGCCTGAGCTTTACATTGAGGTGAGGGGCAAATGATGTAAAGGGAGTAACAAAGCAAAGACATTTAGAAAAATTAATAAACAGATATCACCAAGAGCAAATCACCTGTTGTGACCAGCCCCCGGCACGCACAGGTTATTTCACAGCGAATTCCAAGACTCACGTTTTGCTTGGCCTTGGGGACCGTGACCTTCTGTCCGGGGATCGAGACCTCCGGTCCCGGGACCCTCCTTCTCTGGTGCTCTTCTTGCTGGCATGTCTGGGAGGTGACGGGGAGGAGCTCCTGGACCTGGAGTGATTCTTCCACCCATGCACTCCTTTTGGCTCAGCCATCAAAGGGCCCTGCAGACGCTGGCTATGGTCGGAGTCCCTGATCTGTATCATCAAGGAAAGGAAGAAAGGCTATTCCTAGGAAAATGCAGCACTCAGGAGAAAATGCAGTGAGACACGAAAATGGATGAGCACTGAGGTTCTGTAAGGAGACAACTGGGTAAACCAATCCCTTCACAGCGAAACTTAGGAAAGTTATCTTCAGAATTATTTAAAAGAGTGTACCCACCCAACCACCTAAACTCGCTTGGCTTTTCACGGCAGCCTAAGGAGGAGCAAGAGGCAGAGCACGGAGCACAGGGCCTAAAGTTAAACATACTGAGGGAAAAGAAGGAATCCAGAGGGATGTGCATTTGCTGAACATTACCAACCTGTACACTTAAAATATATGCATTTCATGTTTATTATTTGCAGAGGGATGGACAGCATGCCTAAACACTCCCCTGTGGTTTAGCCTCTCTGCTCAGAGGGCCCTCAGCTCAGGGCTAAGGCATGGGCCTGTTCCCCAGCAGCCCCAGTCTTGGCTGCTCAAACTCGCTCCTTCCCACGTTTGATTGGCTGCTAAAATGCTCTGTATCTAAAAGGCTGTCAAGTTGGCACATTCAACAGTCCCACTCCCTTTGCAAAGCCCACGTCCTTACCTGTAAACCATACCCAGGAACTTTGGGTAAAACAGAGGAAGAATTCACCATCTTCTTTTGAGACCTAAAAGATTAAAACACACACTCATTGAAAAAAAAAATGCAAAAAGGTCCAGTTTACATCTCTTGTGCTGAAATGTGCTTCCTGCTTCAATGGTGACCTTTCCCACCTCCCAGCTATGACTTGGGAGTGTGTCTCTCTATTTGGACTGTCTGTGCTGGAAGATGCATCAGCACAGTCATGTTTTTCCTGTAGAGAAAAAAGCAAAAACATGGACCAGCTTTTCAGCTCTGATGCCTGAACACATTCTCCTCTCACCTCGTGCTGCTATTCCAGGGACTAAGAGTGAGTCAGCAGTGACAATGCTGACTGCTCCCACAGAGAAGATATACAGAATGGGCCCAGATGGGTCCATTAAAGCATTAAAAAAAAAAGCCTACATAAAACTCGCTTCAGTCTCAGAGAAATCACCAGCTGAGATGAAAGTCATACCCAGGCTGTCTGACCGAAGACCCAAAGGGCTATGGGGTCACGCCAAGATCTCCAAGGAACTCTAGTGCTAGATGGCCAGCTCTGTGGGCACAGGGCCCGTGTATGAGTTCACCACTGAAACCTCAGGCCCTGGCAGTTCCCGGCATGGAGTAGGCGTTCAGTGTCTGTGGAATGAATGAGTGAATGAATCCATGAGGGAGGCCCGCCTCCACATGCTCACCTCCCCCAGTTGCGCTCATCCTCACTGCTGCAACGATCACTACTTGAGCTTCTGTGCTTATGTTTCTTGTGCTTCTTTTTCTTCTCCTTCTTTTTCTTCTTCTCCTTTTTTTCCAGACTCATTTGCAACTAGAAAATGCCCAGAACATATAACCACACAAGATGACTGAGACCCCTGTCAATCCTTCTGAGTGAACTGGGTTATGCACAAACTACCTAACTCCAAGCCTCTGGATCTACAGGGGGCCAGGACATTATCAGAGCAGCCCTGTCAACAGCGGGAGGGGCTTACCCCTGGTTGTACACAAATGCCCCCAGACTAGTGAACAGAATCTCTGGTGGGTGGGCTAGGAATCTGAGTTTTTAACCAGTCCCTGGAACCACTGCCTAGCACATCCATCTGTCAAAAGAATTCCAACTTCACTGAAAGCATGTGGGAACGGAAAGATCAATCTTTACATTTTCCCTGCCAACTGATCCAAGAAATAATCACATATGTCATGTGAATGCTGCATGGACCCTAGAAAGTCTGCCACCTGCTCTCCTGAACACACTGGATGATCATGCTTTCCACAGGCATAACCCAGACCCCTCTTTTTCTGGAACCATGCCATCACACGGTACTTTCCCAACCAAAAGACATAAAACAGAAAATCAAGCTTAATTAAGCTTGATAAATTGAGATTGCATAAAATCACCAGCAAAAGGTCTCTAAAAGACAAAAATTTTTAAAGCCAGTTTTCCTTCTCGTAAGGTAAGAGTAAATGGAGTGAAGTTCTCATGTTAATGTAGCTGAAAGATACTCCTGGTGCTCATTTGATGCACTACTTACCAATTCTTTGATTTTCTTCATTTTTACAGGATTATTCAATACCTCTCTTTTTTTCTCTTCTTCCTTCTTCCTAAAGAGAGAAAATTATAAAAATCATAACAACTTATTTTAGGAAGGAGATTAAGTCACTCATTCTACTCTCCACAATTCTATGTAGCAATCTTTTTTCGAAAGGCATGTAGGCAGGTCCTATGTTGAAATCTACATGATGGGGTGAAAGCCAGAAACCTCCCCAAACCTGCGTAAGGGGCTGAATATTGTGAGGAAAGTCCACGCTGGTTCCCTGTGGTGCAAGAGAGCTGGTGTGTTTCTTGTTGGGCTTCACACTCAAGGCTTCCCAAATAGTCTGGTAAACGGGGTCAGCCTGTGTGTCAATTGATGGCCGCGGATCTCCAAATTCCCAAGAAGCTACCCGTCTTCCTCACCTTGCTTCTCTCGCATTTTTTATTAAGGGACAACAGTAAATGAATAAATCTGTTCATCTGGTTTAGTCTGGTCTGGTCCACTTGCCAATCTCTTCCCATATGGCCTATACCAGGCACCCATAATGGAGCCTCCTTCCCAACATCAAGCAGCACAAATGGAGACAAATTCTTTTACATGATATATAAAAGCTAAGAGGAAACCAGCTGTGAAGCGAGAAGCTAAGTAACACTCTACTAAGCATCTCTGTAACAAAACCCCTTCCCAGCCCCTCCTCAGTACCTGATGATGAAGAGTGGGTCCTCGCGGATCTTGCTGGCCATGTCAAGGAGGGAGTTGGCACCCGAAGGGGCAAAGATAGAGCCTGGGAGGAGTCCTGTCTCAGAAGAACAGCCTGCCTCCTTCTCCTCCATCTTCTCAAAAACGTATTTGTCAATGGGGCGCCCCAGCAAGTACTCATCACGGTTCACCATCCCACCAGGACCCTGGTACATCCAGTCCAATTTTTCTTCTTTCTTCCTAGATCAAGAAAAAAGAAAAGAAAAGAAAATGTAGATACCTATACACAAAACCTGAACACAAAGGATAGATAACCATAGCTGGTCAGAGCAGGACTCATTCTACAGGCACCTAAGATGGGCTAAGCACAGTACTCCCCATGGCACACAGGGAGAAATGGTGCCTGCCAGCATGAAGCTTACCACTTAGCGAAGCTCACTTTCACCACCTAAAGCAATTTATGAGGAAACAATTTATGTTCCTCAGCCTGGGGCACAGATCTTTTGCCCAGGGCTTCTACATAAGCTTCTATATTGTCCTTTCATTTCTAGAATAATCTGAAACAATAAGCATATTCTGACAATCTCGTTACCAAGACCAATTTCAGTGACCACATATGCAGTTGTGTTCACTGTGTGTTTTGGTGCTCATTGGCACATTGGCACAAGCAGTGACACTACAGTTATGGAGACGGTGAAAAAAGACCAGAGATAACCTGATCACAAAATTATGCTTTCACGCCAAAAGAGGGGGGCAATTATGTCACAGTATCATGCCAAATAAATATTTCCCTATAGTCGGTGGTGAGAAAACTGAACCCTCATACAACAGACAATAAAGGCACGCTGAATTCATAAAAGCTTATGTTGAAGCAGCTAATACCCCACTCACACTGCAAGCAGCAACGTTTTTTCATCAAAACAGCATTATCTATAACATTAAATTGTTTTTTAAATATGATTATTTTGTGTGTTTGTTTTTGTTTAAGATTATATAACAACTATGAGCATAAAGAACGTCTTCTTGGTTACATCCTTGGACATTTTAAAAAATATTATTTTTACTGATTTCTGAGAGAGAGAAAGGGAGAGGGAGAGAGAGAAACATCAATGCAAGAGTGAAGCATTGATAGGTTGCCTCCCGCTTGCTCCCTACTGGGGATGGAGCCCACAACCTAGGCATGTGCCCTGACGAGAATCAAACCAGTAACCTTTTGGTGCATGGACAACACTCAACCAACTGAACCACACCGGCCAGGGCTTTTGGACATTTAATTTTTTATTTTAAATATATTTTTATTGATTTCAGAGAGGGAGAGAGAGAGAGAGAAAAAACATCAATGATGAGAGAGAATCATTGATTGGCTGTCTCCTGCACGCCCCACACTGGGATCAAGCCCGGAACCCAGGCATATGCCCTTGACTGGAATCGAACCCAGTACTCTTCAGTCCACAGACCAATGCTCTATCCACTGAGCTAAACCAGGTAGGGCCGGACATTTTTTTAAAATATACTTTTTTAAAAAAAATATATATATTTTATTGATTTTTTACAGAGAGGAAGGGAGAGAGATAGAGAGTCAGAAACATCGATGAGAGAGAAACATCGACCAGCCGCCTCCTGCACATACCCCACCGGGGATGTGCCCGCAACCCAGGTACATGCCCTTGACCGGAATCGAACCTGGGACCTTTCAGTCCGCAGGCTGACGCTCTATCCACTGAGCCAAACTGGTTTCAGCTAAAATATACTTTTTTAATATACTAGAACTGAACTATGGACCTCCTAGTTCATAGGTCAACGCTCAACCACTGAGCCACTCCAGCCGGGCTAATAAGAATAATTAATGCCCAACCAGTTTCATAATTCCATTTCCATGAACTGAAACTAGGTCTCACATGCACACAATCTTGAATGTCACAAATCCTCCTGTCATGAAATTATTAAGGAAAAGCCCTGTGTATCCAATGGGGGCGCATGCTACACACTACCCAGGAGACGTGCCCACGAGGACATAAACAAGAAAAATGATAGATGGCCCTAGCCGGTTAGGCTCAGTGGATAGAGCGCCAGCCTGTGGACGGAAGGGTCCTGGGTTCAATTCCGGTCAGGGGCACATGCCCTGGTTGCAGGCTCGATCTCCAGTAGGGGGTGTGCAGTAGGCAGCCAATCAATGATTCTCTCTCATCATTGATGTTTCTCTCTCTCTCCCTCTCCCTTCCTCTCTGAAATCAATAAAAATATATTTAAAAAAAAGAAAGAAAAGTGATAGATTACTCAATTTTAGTCTCCTGTGGCTTTTATTCAATTCTGATTTAGAAATGCCCCGCATATTTCATGATTTTAATTTTCCTCAGAACACATTTACTCCCACCTCCTTTCACAAGACGGGTAATTATTACCTGCTACTCCTATCCTCTTTACACAAGAGGAAACAAGCAGGGTAACATCGAGTGGGACTGTCCACAGTCACACAGCTTTTACTGACAGACACACTATCCACCTCCTTCCATGAGGCCTCACTGCCCCCCTAAAACGAGCCTTTCATACATAAACAAACAAAAAAACCAGGAGCGAGGCCTTGACACATACCAGAGGCAGGCAGCAGCCATCACCCTCAGCTGTGGGTACTTGCCAATCATCCACCATGAGTTTGGCCTGCACCAAGCCCTCCACATGTTATCTCAGTCCATCGTCCACAAACCTTGGAAACTGGGAACTCTCTCTCCTGGGTCTAGTGAGGTAACCAAGGCTCCCAAACTTGCCCCCAGTTACATGGTGAGGCTCGTCCATGCAAAGCCAGCCTCAGAACCCAGGTCAGTCTGACTCCAAAACCCCTTTTAATCAGCTATTGTGCAACAGCTGGATGCTGCACCTGTGGGCCAGTCCTGCCGTTCCCTACACACCAGGACACCCTCAGCCCCCCATGCCCACCCTCAGCCCCTGGCTTACTTGACAGCGCCAACATCCTCCGCGTAGCGCTGCATCTCCTCCCTGGCCCTCTCCTCCCGCAACTCCCGCTGAAGCTCCTCGATCTTCTTCCGCTCAGCCTCATGCTTCTGCTCAGCCTTCCACACTTTCTCCACATTTCGGAGTGTCTGCGGGTGCCAGCTCTTCTTCAGGTTCTGTGGTAATTGAAAGGAGGGAGAAACAATTCAGGGAGTGTATGGGTGGTAAACACAACTGGCCCTGCCTCACCCACCCCTCTGTACCCTAATCACACCAAGGCAGGCGTATGGAAGGTCAAGACTGTCTTTAACAATGACAAGGTTGGCACCCACAACCTCTCACACACCAGGGGGTTTTTGGTCAAGTGCATAAAGCTTCAGGATACAAAAGGCCCTTCCTGAATTCCCTTCTAATACTTTTAGCCTGAACTGCATATAAGTCTGACTTCCATTGGCTATGTCTGAAGTGAGGGTTGGTGATGACAATACAGGGGGAATGGGGCAAGGAGATGGAAAGGTATAGACTCTGTAAAGCAACATTCATTGTTATGAACACAGCCTTCTTTTTTCCTTCAGCTCATTTAACCTGCCTTACACTTGCATGGTTTACAACCCCATCTAGTACCTCTTCCAACCTTCCTTCCTAGGAATCTCCCCTTGGCTCTCACCTCCCCCCACCCTTCACCCTTCTCCTCTCCATCCTCCCCAAGAGCCACTGCTCTGGCCCAGCTTTCCCAATCAGGGAGAGTTTCCTGGAAGAAATGACATCTCAGAACAATTATAAATTAACCTGATAATGTAGAAATAGGGGAGGCAGGGGTAGGATTTCCAAACAGAACAGCACACACAGGTGAAGGCACAGTGGTGAGAAAGAATATAGCACAAACAGTTCACTGTGGCTGGAGATGGAGTGTAAGCTGATGGGGAGGCAATGTCTAGAGACATTTTTGGTTGCACAAGTGGGGGAGAAGGGTGGTACTAGTGGCTAGAAGCCAGGGATGCTGGTAAACATACTACAATGCACAGGAACACACACACACACACACACACACACACACACACACACAACAAAGAACTATCCAGCCTTGCATGTCAATAGCACTGAGGCTGGGAAACCCTGGATTAGAGCTTTCCTGTTCCACATGCAATTAGGTGGTGAGAGCCTGGGGCGGTGGGGGCTGAAGGGAGTTAATGGGGGGGAGGGGGAGGAGGACATATGTAATAGTTTCAACAATTTTTTTAAAATTTGCATTTTCCATTAAAAAGAAAAAGAGCTTTCCTGTCTCTAAATGCAGTTTTCCAAAGAACACACCAAATTCGAGGAACCTTGATGGAGTACTGGAACTCAGTAACATCTGACAAACTCTAACAGCTACTGGACAGGTGACTTAATTGATGTGCTGATTCGATCAGCTAAACTTCCAAGAGGTTAGCGTTTCCCTGATGTTGCACCATGCTCTGTGGGTCACTGCCCAATTTAAGGCCTCAGCCCTCTACAAATGAACTATTCTGCTTAAGAGCAATGGCCACTTAACGTATATTAAGTGCTAAAAATTCAGGAGAAAACTCTGACACTATAAATAAGAATGCAGCACTGAAGGAGAAACGGAAAAGGTGGGCATGAACATCCTTTCAGGCTTAAAATGGACCCCAGGACATGGCTCAAGAGAAAGAATGGGGCATAAGCCACGCCTACTACAGCCCAGGACGTCGCTCTGAACTCCTAGCTGAGAAAGACAGATCTGTGTCCCCAGACAAGACATACAAAATAATGCCTGCGGGACCCGTCCTCGAGACCTGCCTCCTTTCCTACCCATGATTTCAACCCTGGCCCCCGGGCCTTCCCCTGGACTCAGTTTCCAGCCGAGGGCCCCCCTAACACACACACAAACACCTGCCACCATTGGGGACACACCTGGCCCACCTCCCCAGGTCTCCGCTCAGTCCTTCCGTAGCCTTAGTGATCCGTCCCCTCTCCAGGGCTACAGCACGCCCCCCCCCCCCCCAACTTCACCCCGGTGAAAGCGAGGCTGCGTTGCCACGGTTACCCACTCCCACCAATTCCGTCCCGAGCCCAACCCTGTCTCCAGCCTCAGTCCTCCCGGCCGAGGCCTCCCTCACTTACCAGGTCTCCGCCCCCCATGATGGCGGAGACGTGTCCTCACTCCGTGGACCTGGAAGACTCAGGAAGGAGCGAGAGGAAACGCAGAGAAATAGTTCAGGTGCGACTGCCCCCGGTCTGTTCTCGGGGGCCACCGGCGGCCGCTTTCACAGCCGGATCTACATTCTACTTCCGGGAGGGCGTTCCAATACGGCGACGGCGTCGCGGGGTGATGACGTTGTTTACTCTGTGACGCTACGTAGCAGGAGCGTCACGTGGGCTGTTGCGGTTCGAGGCCCTCAGGTTGCGGCGTCCGCGGCCTCGTTTTGGGCCCTCGGGTTGGCACCACGTCTGCCATCGCGATGGGTGTGTTCAGACGCCGCTGCGGTAATCAGTTACGTGGCTAGTAGGCCTCGCCCAGCAGTTCGGTTGTCATGGCAGCGCGCCGCGGCGTCCCTCTCGGGGCTTCCATCGGTGTCTCGCGGGGTGGCCCCAGCGTGGACCAGGTCCGGTCGCCTCGCCCGGCACCTCCCCCACACACCCCGGTTTTCCAGACGGCTTTTCAAACCCGCACTCTCGGGCGGCGAGGTGGGGGATAGTCAATTGGGGGAAAAGGAGACATATGTAATACTTTAAAAAAATTAAATAAGGATTTTAAAAAAAACACACGCATTCTCCTCAAACCTGGACACAGCGCTGACTGCCTTAAATCAGATCTACTTTATGGAGGTTAAGTAGAAACAATCAAACCGAAATTCCATCGGCCGCCCTGCACCAAACCCTCGGAATGTACCAGCTTCCCCATTTCCTTTCCCTTAGTTTGTGTGGCCACCCTGCTTGCTCCATTCGTGGTGGAAACGGTAGCCAGCTCTGACCTAGCCCTGCAGATGTCTGGGGGAGAATTGTTGAGGGCTGGGTCGTGTGGTTCCTCCGTATCACACTGGCAAGGGAGGCCTGAGGGAGGCCTCGCAAGCCTGGCACTGGTTGGCATGGAGTGTAAAGGCACAAGCCTGAGATGCACTTTCTCCTCTCACCTCCTCTCCACTGGGGAGAAGAGCTGAGACTAGAGAAACTAGTCCCCCTCCCCCTGAAACTCGGGGAAGAAACAGCACACTTGGAGGCACAGATTTAAAACAATGTTTATGTAAAATGGTATTGGGAGTTCATCTAAGCATCTGTCATAGAAACTCAGTTCAAGGGGTATGAAAGGAAGAGCTGCTGTTAGGAGAGAGGGAGTCGGGTGACCTCTCCGAAAACAGATGGGCACTGGCGGAGGGCTGGGGTGTTCCTGCGGTAGCCAAACAGACCGTTGTACCCCCTGATCGTTTTCAGATCAGCATTGTAGTAGTCATGGCCGATCACCTGCTGGAAGGAATGCCCTGGCGGATGGAGAGAGAGGCCTGAGCCTGCAGGCAGCCCCCTCTTGCTTTCTCCACTTCCACTGGGATTTCCTAATACCAACCCAGCTACAGCTGCTGTGCTCCCCGTGTCTGGCGGAACCCTCCAACCTCAAATGTCTCAAGCCTCTTTACCGAAAAGCCAAGGGTTGGTGAAGTCAAGGAAACAGATGGCTACCTAGAAACCCAACCTCATACCAGGAGGAGTATGAGTAGCGTGCAGGAGGAGTCTGAATGGTACATGAGGGTCAGACATTTCTGGGCTTGGCCAAACTTGCCTTGCTCCTAGAACTGAGAAAATTCCATCCTTGCCCCTAACCCATCTGGAGAACACTGATGTGCTCAGTGTGGCCAAATGTTACAGAGGGTCACGTGACTATAGAGTGTGGCTACAGGGTGGTGGGATTGGGGCGGGAGGAGTGTCAGAAAAGTATCTGTCAACTCTCCCATTCCTGTAGCTGCTCAACTGTGCCTGTAAGATAAGCAGGAGACAGCCTGCCCAGGAGCAATGAGAGGGATAAAGGCTTTAGAGTTAGAAAAGTAGAATCCCAATCCTTGCTCAGCTCTTCTGAGCAAATCACTTTAACTCCCTCAGTCCTAGTTTCCCAGGTTGTAACATGGGGGTAGTGTGAGGGGGAAAAGCACCCGACATGCAGTAGGTGCTCAGTAACTACCTATGGGGAGTACTGTTTCAGCTTCTGCTCTTATCTAAGAAGAAAAGCTGGAGGATGCAGTCCTTGGCCCTCTTCTCCCCAAACAGGTCTCTCTACACCCACTTTCTCTCTCTGAACTGTGGGATGCACACCACTCTTCCTAGGTGGGACCACTTGCCTGCCCCTGCCCAGTTTCTCCTGTTGATGTATTTCTGTTCTTCCCCGAAGATGTGGAAATAATCCACTACCCAGCCGTCCCTTCCTGTACCTCCATGATCCTGAGAGTGAGGGAGAGAATACAGAAGACGGTTAGGGGAAAAAAAGGACTGTCAGCCCCCGTGCTGAGACATGCACAATGCGGCCCCTGTGGCTTGTGGGAAGGGGGTAGAGGTCACAGCCAGGGGTAAGAGGGCCAGAAAGATTAAAGATACTTATGATCTCTATTGCCTCTCAGGGAGAGGCTGTGCAGCTTGACCCTTAGGGGCCCAGTGTCTGCTGCCAGACAGTTTCCAATCCCAGCTCCGCCACTAACAAGCTGCGTGGCCGAGGCCGATGACACAGCTTTTCTGGACCCCAGTGTCCTCATCAGTAAAAGGAGGGTTGCTGTGAGATTTAAGTGAGATGTTTCAAATAAAGGGCCTGGCATAGTAAAGGTTCAATAAACCTTATCTTTTTTAAAAAAAACCTTTTCATTTAAATGAAAATAATACCTACCACAAATGGTGGTTGTGACAATTAAGCTACTTACAAAACGGAACAGAAAATTTCAAAAGTGTGTAAGCCATATTCTTTTCAAAGGCCTCCCCATATGACAGCTCCTTCTGTCATAAAAGCTATATGAGTAAACAGCAAGTACACACTCAAACATGGCATGCGCAGATGTGTGTCCGTATATACTTGTACTGAACATGCACGTGCACACACAAACACTTGGGATTCAAAAAAAAACCAAAAAAACCCTAGATTTGTTATGGAATAACCCCCATTAAGTCGTATTCATACCACTGTGACATATAGGCACCAATATTGGAGGCAAAAGGGGTGAAAACAATGGAACCAGCCCAATTAGTGTGGCTCAGTAGTTGGGTGTGGGCACATCAACCAGGAAGTCACAGTTCAATTCCCGGTCGGGGCATATGTCGGAATTGCGGGCTCGACCCCAAGTAGGGCGATCAATGTTTCTCTCTCAGCGATGTTTCTACCTCTCTATGCCTCTCCCGTCCTCTCTCTAAAATCAAGAAAAATATATGAACCATTAGCAAATAGCCTCAGAATCTTTGACCCCAGGGAAATAGTCTGCTGGGGAGGGGCAAACCCCGCCCTTTCCCCCCTTCGCCCCCCCCACCCCCCCCACCCCCCCACCCCGCCCACCAGGGAAAGGCCTGGGGAGAAGGGAGATCCAAGGAGGGTTGGGAGGTTTCAGCTCAAGGTTCCTTGGAGTGAGCCCCACTATAACTATGACGTCACCGAACAGAGGGTGTGGCACTTGGTGGGTCTTTGTCTTGTTCACTGAGGTCACAGAATTTCGAGCTTTTAGAGAATTTGCAGTGTGAGGTCACCCCAAAGGGCGGGTCCATGACGTCAAAAAGGACAATGAAATCGGTTTGGGAGAAGCGGACTTTGAGTCAGGTTTCCTAGGCTTGCAGAAACCCAAAATGAGATCCTTCTCAAGTACAGGGATAGAAGGTGATTCTGTGAGCCCAGGGAGCTCACGCTCAATACCTGTCATCACCTGGGCCAGGTCCGTGTGTGCATGAAGAAAACTGAGGTGTGTGTTGGCGGCGGGAGGAGGGGGTGCAGGGGGGGGAAGAGGGGGGAACCTCCCTGGTGGGCGGGCGCTGGAGTGAGCTGCCAGGATGTGGGAAATCAGTCCGCCACCAGGGACAACCCCTGCAGGCAAACAGTGGGGTGCTTTGGGGAGTTCCTATACCTGACCGGTTTTCTGCAAAATGGGCGGAATCACACGGCTCTTGAAGTACCGACGGGCGTGGTAGTCCTGCTGCGCATTGTAAGGCGGAATCGCAGACCAGACCTTGGGCTTCAAGTGCTCATAGTTGCGGGCCATGGTGCTCAGGGCTACCCCATCCAAGATAAAGCCCTTCTGCAACCGCAGAGGATACTCACCCAAGTGCACCATCCCGACCACCGCCCTCCAAGGACCCCTCTGGTGGGAGTGGGAGGGCCCAGGCAGAGGGCTCCCCCGCGCATTGTTACGTGGTCTCAGGACAGGACGCCTGCGACACAAACCCTATTGTCCCATCCAACCGGGTGGGCGCTTAGAGCTGCGGGGGAAGTTGCTTGCTTGGCCCAGCGGGATGAGCCGGAGGCGGCCATGCCCGAGACTGAAGGGGAAAAGGGATTACTGAATGCGTGCCTTGTGAGTGCGGTCGGGCCCAGCTTCCCGCTTTCCTTTAAGAACAAGGTTCTGTTCCCACCTTATACGCATTTTCCCAACTCAGTTCTGTTGAAAATCATGTGCCCAGATGGATCAGAAAGAGTTCAAATAGCATCTACTTCCAACTCTTACAGAATTGAAAGTTGAAGCTAAATTCATTTACTGGTGGACCCAGAACCAGAATTCAGTCTCCTGACTTCTAGTTAAGTGCACTTAAAGCACTTCCTCCCTCCCCACCCAATTCTTCCCATCAGTATTTCTCTTCCTGTCAGCGCTCCCCCCCCCCCCCCCGCAAAAAAAACAGGTTGACATATTGCCATACTTTTTCCTCTGGCTAACTTAATGTATATGATAGGATACAGCAAAACCTAAACAATGATTTTCTTTAGTTATGGCTTCAGGTACTTACTTCCCAAATTTTCCCCTTAAATCCATATAGGTGCTTATATATCAAAGCACCCTATACGGACTGCTCACACCAGCTCTGAGGTGCTATTCATCCTTTCACGGGCTGAAGGAGGGATTATTTTACTATTAACATTTTTTAATAAATATATTTTTATTGTTTCAGAGAGGGAGAGAGATGGAAGCATCAATGATGAAAATCATTGATCGGCTACCTCCTGCACACCCACACTGGGGATCAAGCCCACAATCTGGGCATGTGCCCTGATCAGGATTCAAACCGTGACCTCCTGGTTCATAGGTCCACACTCAACCACCGAGCCATGCCTGCAGTAGGATTCCTTTTCAATAAAGGACCTGGTGGCTTGTCACAGATTTGAAGTTCACCAGGCTGGAGAATGCAGTAGCAGAAAGTCTATTTTAGAGACTTCAATATTCCTGAAACCAAGGCTCAGTTTAAACAGAGCAGTGGTTCTTAGTCTTGGCTACACCTTGGGAATCTGGGCAGCTTTTAAAAGTACTGATGCTACCTCCAGTCTGGCTTAATTGGTCTGGGATATGGCCTGGCCACATTAAAAAAAATTCCTCCCGTTGAAAACCACTGCTCTCTAGTCCTGGTACATTCCATCCCTCATCTTGGACGAAAGGTAGTCATCTCAAGTGACTGAGCTAGGCAGGGTCTTCATGTACTCTAAGCTTCAGCCTTACATTATACCCAACTTAAAGGTAACATTTAAGGCAGAGTATTTTCATATACTAGATATATATGAGGCTGCATTATTAATCCAAACCAGCAAAGTGTTCTTTCTCCGTACCCTAAATATGTCACCTAATTCAGTTTGGAAAGAAAAGCTACAATAGAAGTCAATACCTTCAGGCACAACTTGCCAGGATTTATGCCTATTGTGCTGACACAATTATATCCTCTCCTTTTATTCTCAAAACAGAGGTTGGCATATATATGGCCATCCTGTCAAAACATGGCAGCCCTAGCTGGTGTGGCTCAGTGGATAGAGCATTAGCCTGCAGACTGAAAGGTCCCAGGTTTGATTCCACTCAAGGGTACATGCTGGGTTGTGGGCTTGACCCCCAGTAGAGGGTGTGCAGGAGGCAGCTGATCAGTTTCTCTCCCTTCCTCTCTGATATCAATAATGATGTTAAAAAAAGATGTTATGGCAAAAACTGCTGCAGATATGAATCATCTACAAGAGGCATGGCATTTACCATGTGTTAGGCTTTACAAATATCCTGGTTTACATGCAAATCTCCAAGAAAACCTGTCAATGCAAGTGTGCATACAAGTGTGTACATGGTTCCTACTGACATCACCCCTTGGGCTCCATAAGCATGTCTAGGATCTGAGCAGTCACTCTACCTATCTATAATAATCGAAGCATAATATGCTAATTAGATGAGACATCCGGAAGGACAAAGCCAACTTCCCCACTGGTCCCAGAGGGAAGCCGGTGCTGGCAGCCAGGGGAAGGAAAGCTTATTCTTGCTCGAATTTCAGGCATCAGGCCTCTAGTCTTGAATATCTTTCTCACTGCACAGTAGTTTTCTGGGGTATCCTATCATCAAGCAGTACCTGCCACTTATTTATGGACTCCAAACCCAAATATCTAGTGTGTTTTTTAATAGCAGAAATTGGGATGTTGCAAAAGTTCTGTACACTCACCACAGTGCAAAGACTATCTTTTTTTTTTTTTTTTTTTAACATACATCCATGGAAAGTTTGCGGAGTAGTTTGTTTTACAAAAGAGGGGAGAGTTACATGGTGTCAAGAAGAGTGCCATGTAGAAAGGAAGAGAAGGCAAGCATTTCATGTCATCAATTTTTAATGGGTTTTTCCTTTACAAATACACCAGAGAATCATGCAATGCTGCCAGCATTGGATGCAATCCTGGGCCACAAGTCTGCACACTCTTTTGCAACTGGTCCTGTGATGGCAGAACCTGCATAAAAGAAGAAAGGTGTCAGGTAAGATCAGAGGGTCCCTCCTTTGCCTGTGCTCCTAGACCCAAGAATGAAATCACCCAATCTCAAAGATCTAAGGAACAATGTGGGTCCTTTCTTACCTTTCATTTCCCCTTTATTGTTTACTATAACCCCTGCATTATCCTCAAAATAAAGAAACACGCCATCTTTTCTCCGGTATGACTTTCGTTGTCGAATTACCACCGCTGGATGTACTGAGGAGGAAAAAGGACAGCAGCCATTAATCTCTCAGGTCAGGTCTCAATGCCACCATAAGAAAGCAGTTTACACATCGTCTAGTTCCCCAACATTCCCCACTTGGACAGATGTATGAGGAAGCTTGCTAAACACTTCCTATACTTTTTCCCATTTCACCCAATGGGTGGATACTGTCA
This sequence comes from Myotis myotis, assembly GCF_014108235.1. NCBI lineage: Eukaryota > Metazoa > Chordata > Mammalia > Chiroptera > Vespertilionidae > Myotis > Myotis myotis. Next base: position 8,992,336 of record NW_023416321.1, on the reverse strand, counting down.
AGATCCTAGTATCATAGAAGAGGGAATAGCCTGTCCGCCCCCCACACTCCAGACTGAACACGTGGAGAGGCCAAACTGTTAATTCATTAGGCAATATTCCAACCAGTACATACCTTGATCTAAAAATTACTGCATCCAAGAATTTGTTGGAATTAAGTACGTTCCATACCTTAGGTTTTCCAAATACAAACTCGTATGTTTATTGTACAAAAATGAGGCCTTCATATTTCATAGTTCCTCAAGGCTAGACATAGTCTAGGTAATTTTTTTTAAAAACCTGCACAAAAAGTTCATTATCACTACCCACCCAACTATTAAATGGCCTGACCACATGGTATATTACACCAAATCCTTTAAAGACAACTATTCCAAATGTTTTTTCTCAGCACAGGCGCTCTTCATGGCAGGACAGCATGATCTTAATGAAATCCTTGTAAAGCATCCTTGGAAGCACCAGCCTGTCGTTTCCAAATTCAACAAATGCAATGCCATGCCTCTCAGGCACCAAACATACTTCCTTGAAACCAAGTAACCAATTAAACAGCATAGATAACATCTCATTAGTCTCTTTGGCTAAATTATTAAGGAATAAAATATAGTTTGGAGGGTAATCAGGGACCCGAGTGAGAGCTTGATGTTGCATTTCCTTGGGTATTAGCTGAATTTGGTTTTCCCTGACCAGGCCTTTTCTTTGCAGTCACTGCTATCTGTTTCAGTTTGGGCTTTTTTCTTCTTTGTCAGCAAAAGTACCATGCATTTTTGGTATTTTATCAGAATCTGTTTTTGCATGCTGGATTCGATTTGCATTGGCATTCCTGTAACTCTCAAGATATTCCAGTTATTTAAACATAGTAAGGTGCCCTAGCCAGTTTGGTTCAACGGATAGAGCGGCAGCCAGCAGGCGGAAAAGTCTCAGGTTCGATTCCAGTCAAGGGCCCAGGTTGTATGCTGGATCCCCAGTAGGCAGCATGCAGGAGGCAACCGATCAATGATTATCACTCGTCATTGATGTTTGTATCTCTCCCTTCCTCTCTGAAATCAATAAAGACACACACACACACATACACACCACACACGGTCAGGGAACCTGACAATCCTTGAGTCAAGTTCTATGGACATAGACAGCCTCTTGTCCTTAACAAGAATACACAGAGCGACAGGCAAATAGTATTTACTGAGTACCACCTGTTGGACCCTGATCTACTTATAACCCATTTACATTATCACAGGTGAACCTACAGATCTAACCTAGGATCCTGGACTTCCAGTCTTGCCCCTTTCCACACTTCTGCATTACATGCTAAGTCTAAGGTGAGACATATTTGATTAGCAGAAATAAGGACCAAAGAGGACATTAACAGAGTGGAAAACGCACAACTATTTTTGGAACCATGCAGTGTTCTGTTCTCTGGTCTGTCCCAATACTGAGTGAGACCCACAGCACATCCTGCTGCCATCTCACCCACAGCCATGGCCAATTGCTCTGCCCTTCCCTGACAGCCCCCCAGGCCACACATCAGACCCAGCAAGTGTTCTAAAAGGGAAGCCTGTCCACCCCAATCCACACATTGATTAATTCATATACCTCACAGGAAAACTTCTGGGAAAGGCAGCTCCCTGTTTTAGTTTCTATCAGAAGAAATTCAGAAGCAACCACAAACGTTACATCTCATCTAAAAAAAGAACCTGTCTTAAAGAATGAGAAATACCATGTGATACTCCTACCTACAAAGTGCTAGGGAACAGGCCCAATGCTCTATACAACAGGGGTCTTCAAACTACGGCCCGCGGGCCACATGCAAATACAAATATTGTATTTGTTCCCGTTTTGTTTTTTTACTTCAAATTAAGATATGTGCAGTGTGCATAGGAATTTGTTCATAGTTTTTTTAAACTATAGTTCGGCCCTCCAACGGTCTGAGGGACAGTGAACTGGCCCCCTGTTTAAAAAGTTTGAGGACCCTTGCTCTACACGCTCAGCACCTTGCCTGACTGTGCCCACTTGAGGAAGTACCACCATCCCCTTTGAAATCAGCAGTTCCAGAAAAGGGAACCTGCCTGAGGACAGGCCAGGTCCTAAGGCTGTGATCTCACCTGGGTGAACTCCAAACCAGCATCAAAAACAAGTATTTACTCAGTACCTCCATACCCACCTGTAGCCCAGGGAGTCAGCAATGAACTCAAGACCTTAAGAGACAACCACATGTCACACACTTAGGGGCTTTTGTTTCCATGTGTGTAGGTAGGCGAGGTGGCCTATAATTACCAGCTGAACTTGCTGGGGGAAATGGCAGAGTAAATATTTGGGGGATGGAGCCCCTAGTGTACATGGGAAGTCAATGAAGAACTTAGAATATTGACCTCACATTGCCTCTCTAAGGAAATCAAGCTTTAAGAGGCCTGGAGAACGGTAAAATTACTCGGTCAAGGGAGAAGTCTCCGGCTGTCCAACAAGCAATGAGGGCTCTCACTCACCCTTCTTTCTGAGCTCCGGTTTGCCTTTTTTGACTGTGGCCATCACCATGTCACCCACACCGGCGGCAGGAAGTCTGTTCAGTCGTCCCTTGATCCCCTTCACGGAGATTATATACAGATTTTTGGCTCCTAGAAAGGAGTGTAAGCAGAAGTGATGTTTTTCTGAGGGTCTATTAGGCAGCTCGGCCGTGGTAACGTTTCCCCCAACCCTTCCAAAGCCTCCCCCGCCCGCCACACTCACCCCCACCCCAAGGCGGACACCTTGTCACACCACCGATTGAAGCAAAGCAACACAACACGCTGCCGCTTCACCCAAAAGCGGTGTCTTTTCTTTGCCCTTTCTTGACGGCTCAGTGGGTCATCAGCAAGAGGCCCAACGAGTGCTTTTAAAAGGGGCAGGTGCGCAGGCGCAGCCGCAGGTCTCACCGGTGTTGTCAGCACAGTTGATCACGGCTCCTACCGGAAGACCCAGGGAAATCCGGAACTTCGCCCCGGAGGACCCGCCGCGTCCTGTGGGTGAAACAGCAGAGCGCTCGCCGTCCGGCCATGGCTCGGAGTCCCCTTCATTCTCAGGCTTTCAATTCATGCGCATATGCACGGACTCGCTCCCTTCCCATGTGCCAACCAGTCCTCGGGGCAAATAGCCAACTCCTCCCTACAACCACCTTTACGTTCAGATTAAGGGGCCTGTACGACTCAAGTCTCGCTCCGACTTTTGCACCACGGCGTTCTCCCTGCAAAGCGGGGGAGCGCGCAAGTCCCCCCCTCTCGGGCCTAAGTCAACCGGGATTCAACCCCATTCCCGCAGCGCTGGGCGCGCAGCGAGCACGCGGGGTGCGGTCCGGCATCATGTCCGAATCCCGCAGCTCAACTCTCCGGGCCCCCCGACCGCCACTTTCGGGGGCCCAGCCAGTACTCTCGCGGGGCCCCTCCTCACCCTCTCCGGCTCGGACGAGAGCAAAGCGCCCCAGCTGCCCATGGCCGCCGCTCCCGGCGAGGCCAGCAGCCACCACGCAGCAGATGGAGAGGGATCACCCAGGGCCAAAACCTCACCTCTCTTCGACATCTTGGACGCCGGAAAGGGATGGAAAGGAAGTGCTCACAAAGGATGCTGGGATATGAGCCTTTGCGCCCCGCCCACGATCGTCACGTGGTCCGGAGTTTGCTCAGCCCGCCCCTTCCCCCAGCGCGACGTGTATGACGTAATAAACCCTGGAAGTGGGCGGTTACGGGGTTGAGGGCTGCGGAAGCGAATGAAACCTAGAGTCTCCCCTCCACGAGTTCGGAAGTAGTTGAGAACACGGAAACGTTGGTTTGTTAATTTACCCAACCACCTGTTTTTGAGCACTTAGTGCCAGGGACCTGGCTGGATACTACGTTCTGAAATGGTTAAAACATCTGTGCTGTGCAGGGGCCCCCAAAGATCAGGGTGTGGGAGGGCTAGGGGAAAACGCTGAATGGGTTCATTAGGCTGTGATATAATTGAGAAGTGCCATTCTAGCACCACAGATCATTACAACTATAGGTGTGCCTGGCCCCATGCCCATCTTGCTTTATTAATTACCCCTTTCACAGCTTCAGCCTCCTCCATTCTCCTGGTTTCTTTCTGTCAATACTACATTCCTTTAAATATTGAGTGCCCACTTTATGCCAGATACTGTCCTGGGCATACACTAGACTACATCAGAGGACAAAACAGATCAACATTCTTGCCCTTACGGAGCTCACTGCTGGGTGGTGGTGAAGATGGATATTAGACACTGAACAATCTATCTATATATAGAAATCTCTATATATAAAAGGCTAATATGCAAAGTGTCCTCTTGGGAGTTCCACGGGGAGACGGAAGTTTGATTGCTCACTATGATGTGTATTGACCACCAGGGGGCGGCACAGAACGAAGGAAGGCCACAGCGGGCAGCCAGATCACCCTCCAGGCCTAGGGACCCTACCCATGCATGAATTTTGTGCACCGGCCTCTAGTAGATATAATAATTGCAATATGTAGTTAGATGATGTTAAGTAGTATGAAAAAGAGAAAAGCAGAACAAGGTAAGCGACATCAGGAAGTGGGAGGAGGGGTAGCTTGCAATTTAAAATAGAATGGTTAGCCGAAACCGGCTTGGCTCAGTGGATAGAGCGTCGGCCTGCGGACTGAGGGGTCCCAGGTTCGATTCCGGTCGGGGGCATGTACCTGGGTTGTGGGCACCTCCCCAGTAGGAGATGTGCAGGAGGCGGCTGATGGATGTTTCTCTCTCATCGATGTTTCTAACTCTCTGTCTCTCTCCCTTCCTCTCTGTAAAAAATCAATAAAATATATTTTTAAAAAAATAATAATAAAAAAATAAAATAAAATAAAATAGAATGGTTAGTGTGGGCTTCATGGAAGGAGTTGACATTTAGAGCAAAGACTTTAAGATAAGTGAGTTAGTAATACCAATGTCCAGGGAGGAGCAGTCCAGAGCAGCGGTCGCCAACCTTTCGGACCTCACGGACCACCAATGGTCCTCGGACCACTGGTTGGCGACTACTGGTCTAGACCAGGGGTGGGCAAACTTTTTGACTCGAGGGCCACAATGGGTTCTTAAACTGGACCGGAGGGCCGGAACAAAAGCATGGATGGAGTGTTTGTGTGAACTAATATAAATTCAAAGTAAACATCATTACATAAAAGGGTACAGTCTTTTTTTAAATTTTTTTAGTTTTATTCATTTGAAACGGGCCGTAGTTTGCCCACAGCTGGTCTAGAGTCATCAGCTAATAAAAAGCCCTAAGGCAGGAGTGTGCCTGAACTATAGGAACGGCAGGGAAACCGGGTGTGTCTGGGCAGAGTAAGTGAAGGGAAAAAGAGTAGGACACAAGGTCAGAAGCTAAGACGTAATGGAATCCTATCATGTCGGGCTTTGTATACCACATGGATTGAGAAGAGGAACCATTTCCCTGTTTAAACAGGATCTGACTACTATGTCAGAAGGATCTCTCTAGTTGAGACTAGACTGTGGGAGAGGACACAAAGATACAAGTAAAGAGATCTGTTAGGAAGCTCTGGCAGTAACCCAGGAGAGAGAGGATAGTGGTTTGGGCTCAAGTGGTAGCAGTAGAGGTAATGTGATGCTGTCAGATTCTGGATGTGTTTGTGGGGTGTGGAAGAAAAAGAAGAGTCAAAATGTTTCCAAGGTGGCCACTGGTGTGGTCAGTGGTTGAGCATCTACTCAGACACCAAGAAATCACTGGTTCAATTCCTGATCCGGCAGGGCACATGCCCAGGTTGCAGGCTTGATCCCCAGTGGTGCGTATGCAGGCGCCAGATGATGTTTGTCTCTCTCTCTCTGTCTCTACTTCTTCACTTCCTGCATTAGCACATTACTTAAAGACCTGTAATCTAGTTTTTATACTCACTGTATGACTAAAGTTATACTAGAGATTATATATACACTGAAATTGTACTAGAAAAGTCACCATGACCTACTTGTTTTCAAAACCCAAGGACACTCCTCTGTCTTTACCTTACTTGACCCACAGCATTTCACACTGAGAATATTCCCATCTTTTTAACACTCTTCACTCATGGTTTCCATGATACTAATAATAGAAACATACTATTTGTGGAGTGTTAATAAGTGCCTGTCATTGAGTTTAGCCTTTTATAGGAATGTGCCTTCCTGGATCCTCCCAACAGCCCTGTTATGAAGGTAGCATTCTCATTTTACAGAGGAGAAAAATGAGCTCTACGTCAAGCCATGAGTACAAGATCACACAGATCATGAAAGGCAGAGCTGAAATGCCACCCAATCTGGTTGGTTCCAAAGCACAGGCACTAAGTCACTACGCTATACTGCTCTCTCCTCCTGACTCATGGTCCCCTCTCATTGTATTTCTCTGGGTGATAATACCCACCCAATAGCTTCAATTACTGTCTATATGCTGATCACTTTCCAGTCTATATCTCCAGCCCAGACATTTCTGCTTAGCTGTGGCCAATAAGGATTGTCCCAGATTTACAATGGTTCAACTTAAGTTTGTTTGTTTTTACTTTACAATGGTGCAAAAAGTGATACATATTCAGCAGAAATCGTAGTTTGAATTTTGAATGTTGATCTTTTCCTGGGCTAGCGATATGCAGTATGAGGCTCTAGGGATGCTGGGCAGTGGCAGCAAGCCATAGCTTCCAGTAAGCCATGTGACCATGAGGGTAAACAACCATACTCACCAATTGTAGTATTAAATGCATTTTTGACTTACAATATTTTCAGCTTATGATGGGTTTATCAGGAGGTAATCCCATTGTAAGTTGAGGAACATCTGCATATGAACTGATGATTGGGACACCTTCACCCTACGGGCACTTGAAACCCAAACTGTCCAAAACAGAAACCACAATTTTCTCAGAAAACATGCTCTTCTGCCTGCCCGTATTAGTTTTCTGGGCTGGCGCTACCACCAGTGTCTAAACCGGAAAACAGGGGCACAATGCATTCTCTTCTCCCAAGTTCACGGACCTAATCAGCAAGGTCTACTGACTTAACTCTACTTCCTAAGTTTTTCTATCCAAACGTCTGCCTTTTAGAGGCCATTGCAACAGCATCTAAATGGCCTGACCATAATCTCTCATTGCTTAAAACCCTGTGTTGGCCTTCTAGTGCTTACACAGTCCAAGCTCCTTAGCACAGCGCGAGAGACTTTCCTGAAATTACTTCTCTTCTTCCTGGCCTCATCTCTTGTCACCTTCCCTCTTACACTTCACACTTTGACAATACCAAACTGCTTGGATTTATGGACTCTTGGTTTAACCACTATTTATTCTTTATAACTCTGTTCAAATGTTATCTTTTCCTGGGTCATCTCACAACCCCAACATTCTCCGCCCTGAGCCACCTCTTTACTGAGAGCAGTGCTTCTCAGATATTTTCATCTGAAGACTATTTTACATTCTCAAATTATTGAAGATTCCCCCCACCCCCAAATTTTTGTTTTATATAGGTTCTATCTATTGACAGTTACCAGTTTAGAAATTAAAATTGTGAATGTTTAATTATTTGTTAATTCATTTAAAATAATAAGCCTGGAATATAACTACAATTTCCCAAACAATAAAATTTAATGAGAAGAATGGCTTCGGGGGGCGGGGGGGTTGTTAATGGGGGGATGAGGACACATTTGTAATACCTTAACCAATAAAGAAATTAAAGATTAAAAAAAAAAGAATGGCTTCGCACTACATGCTTTTGGAAATCCCTCTAATATCTGGCTTAAGGAAAGACAGCTGGATCTTCATATTTTTACATTTCATCTGTTGTGATATCAAATGTCTCGTAGCCTCTTTAAATAAAGCTCCATGTATAAGAACCATTGCCCTAAAGTTGTAGATATCACATTGTACAGTACTCCTGTTGTTTGCAAATTGACCCTGATACTGACTGTGAAATCTGTAAGAATTGGTTAATGTTACCTTTATTTTTTACCATCTTAATGGTTGGTAAGGCTTAAAAGTGACACAGTGAGGGGGCACCTGGATTTGAACCAGGGACCTCTTGATCTGCAGTCAAATGCTCTACCCCTGAGCTATACCCCCTCTGCTGGGAAGGGTGAGATTTACAGCTTAATTGTAGTGCTTACTGACTAGACGTGTCTCAGCTGATTAACAGTAGTCTGGCATTTATGATCAACTGCTTTGGTTTTCCCAGAAAGATACTAAAGAACTAAGAAAAGATCACAGAGGCAAGCAGGACTCAAGTGCTAGGGGAAAAGAGCGAAGTCCACTTTGACCTGTGCTTGAAGGTGCTGGGGGTGGGGGTGGGGGGCGTGTGGTGGGATTCCTCTCCTACATTAACTACGGCCTTCTCTACCTCTGGCATCTGGGAATTCTTGAAGATTCATTTCCATCCTGTGCAGCCCAGTACGCTGTGCCCAAGCGGAAGTGCTTCCCTTGTCTTTCTCAAGACCCTCTCTGCTCTGGTGCCAGAGGTGCCCCTATTGTTTCTATTCTCTCCAGTCACTTCCTCTGCTTCCTTGGCGCCTTCAACTTTCAACGGGCTTCCCTTAAATTAAAAAATAAAAATCCTTCCTAAAAAACAAAAACAAACTCTCCCTTTAGCTGTGATTGCCTGTCCATTTCTTCTTTCTCACCACCGATTTTAAAGGAAGTCTATACTTCATTTTTCTCACTATCAACTACCTGTCTTGCAGTTCTGCTGCTCTCTGTATTAGCGTTGATGGCCAGTCATCTTTCTCCCCTTGCTGGATATGTATTGTTTCTCCAACTAGACTGTAAGTTCCTTGACGGTAGGGCCATGTTGCATTCTTTTCCGTATTCCCTGCAGAAGTTGGCACAGTGCCTCGTTCACTATACTAGTCAGCCTTGGGTTGTGCTTGCCGGCCAAACCACAATCCGAATTAAACTCAGCTATCTGATTACACCCAGCCCGCACCCAAAGCAGCTGAATGTTGTTGGAAGAAAGCTTACAAGTTTGTGTCCCTCCAGGCCAGGGGTCCTCAAACTCCGGCCCGCGGGCCACATGCGGCCCGCCGAAAACATTTATCCGGCCCGCTGGGTGTTTTTGCCGCCGCTGCCTGTCCTGCTTAGCAGCCGACTGGTCCCGGGCCCACAGTGCGCATGTGTGGAATGTCTGAGGGACAGTGAACTGGCCCCCTGTTTAAAAAGTTTGAGGACCTCTTGCTCCAGGCTCTCTGTCTAGTACTCCAACGGCTGATTAGGTTCCCTTTCCCAGTCTCCAAAATGACTAATTCACATACTTTCTCCTGTCTCAAATCTTCCACACCTTATCTCTCCTCCTCACTCTCTTAGCTAAAGAGCTGACTTCCTTTTTAGAGAAAATGAGAACCAGTGAGAAGCAGTGGTATAGTGGTCAATGGCTAAGAACCAGTCTTGGGGGCCCTGATGTCCCAAGGTGCAGATACTCCCACCTGCCAGGTTTAAGTTACCAAAAAGAAGTCAACTGGCGCCCGGTTGGCATGGCTCAGTGGTTGGTTATCATGCCTATGAACCAGGAGGGTCACTGTTTGATTTCTGGTCAGGGTACATGCCCAGGTTTTGGGCTGCATCCCTGGTAGGGGGGCATGTAGGAGGCAGCTGACCCATGTTTTGCTCTCACATGGATGCTTCTTTCTCTCCCTTTTACTCTCTCTAAAAATCAATATTAAAATCTTAAAAAAAATAAAGAAATGGGAAAAAAAGCTTGATTCTTTTTCTAATCATACAAGGCCTTCTCCAGCTCTCTTGAATCGACCTCTGCTTGTCCACCTTCCTCCAGCCCCTCTAGGCCTAAGGCCTTTGTAGTAGCCATTTTCTTTGCCTGGAATATGCCCTCATTCAGGTCTGAACTCCAAATTCACCTGCACACAAAGGCCTTCCATGATTCTCCAACCTGAAATAGCACCCCTCACAGCTTCCTAATGCAGACTCGTAATTTTTAAAATTTTATTTTAGCCCCAGCTGGTTTGGCTCAGTGGATAGAGTGCGAGCCTGCAGATTGAAGAGGACCCAGTTTCCATTCTGGTCAAGGACATATGCTCGCACTGTGGCTTGATCCCCAGTAGGGGGCGTGCAGAAGGCAGACGATCTATGATTCTCTCTCATCATTGATGTTTCCATCTCTCCCTCTCCCTTCCTCTCTGAAACCAATAAAAATACATTTTAAAAATAAATAAAAAGTTATCTTAGCACTGGCTGGTTTGGATCAGTGGTTAGAAGTCGGCCCACGCAAAAAAAAAAAAAAAAAAAAGTCGGCCCACGCACCAAAGTGTTGCAGGTTGGACCCCTGTCCTAGACTAGGGGTGCCAGTGGGAGGCAACCAATCCTTGTCTCTCCCTCCCTCTCCCCCTATCCCTTCCTTCCACTCCCTCTCCCTCTTTAAAAAATCAATGGAAAAAAATATCCTCAGGTAGGATTAAAAATTAAGTTTTAATATTTCCCTTATCACTACTGTGCATTTTCTTGTTTATTCACTTGTGCATTTATTTCTAGTCTGTCAGCGAAGCGTCAGGACCTTTGTGGCTTTCTTTCGAAAGCATGTTCCGTACCTAGGAAAGGTGGTTTGGTACCTAAGTTAATGTTTTCAAAGGGCCATATTTTCAGGTGGTCTTTTAATTTTGTTCCCCATCATACGTGAATTTGATATAATTTAGGAAGAAGTACCTAATGTTGAACAAGTAAACATTCCAGTACAAAAAATTAGGATTGGCATAAGAAGAATGTGTCAAACACTTACCAACAAAAGAAGGCGGGGCTTTAGAACACAAAGCTTGCCAGCACTCTGGTGTGGGTGGAACCTAATTATATTGAGTCACCACAAGTGGACAGGGAGGACAAACAAAACACGTCCTGGGGGTATAGCTCAGTGGTAGAGCATTTGACTGCAGATCAAGAGGTCCCCGGTTCAAATCCGGGTGCCCCCTCACATGACCTTGATGTTTTTCTCTCCTCACTCAAGCGTAACCCATAGTAACACGAATGCAATCTCACTAACACAGGCACTTCCAAGCTGTCCCCCACGCAGCAGGAAGAAGCTTACTCTCAATAGGTGGAAAGAAAAAAAAAAAAAAAAGGTGGGAAGGAAGCAACCAACTCTTACCTCCTTACCCTCTTTGAGACTGGAGGTGGCCAGGGCAGTGTTATTTTGCCTAGTTTATACTCTGACAGGGAAGACTAGGAGAATGAATCCAAAGTTCAATAGGTTTACATAACTGCAAAGTTTAACAAGACATATACAGATAGCCCAGCCGGCGTGGCTCAGTGGTTGAGCATCGACCTATGAACCAAGGTTCGATTCCCGGTCAGAGAATATGCTTGGGTCTCGGGCTCCATCCCCAGTGGGGAGCGTGCAGAAGGCAGCTGATGGATGATTCTCTCATTGATGTTTCTCTTTCCCCCTCTCCCTTCCCCTCTGTGTGTGTGTGTGTGTGTGGGGGGGGGGGGAGATACACAGATAAAAGGTGAAAAGTGGACAGCTTTCTCCTCCATATTAGCTCAAAGAAAAGCCTTAGGCCTGGGGTAAGTTTGAGGCCTGGTGTCCAGGAGGGTCTAGGTTTTGCACCAGGAGGACAGCTTTGCCCATGTCCAGCCTCAGACGCACCAAACAGTAATGGGAGCCATGGGGAAAATGCACTGTTGTATTCCCCAGGGCCCCGGAGGGATGACACAACCAAATTCCGAGTTTAAAATATCGCAGGTGCCCTCTGACCCCAGCAGCATGCCTTTTCCTTTCTCCTTTATTTTTTCCTTTTTTGGGGCAAAGCCTAGTCGAAAGGGCTGCCCTTACTCCCTTCCCATTTACTGTTTTCCTCTGGCTTAGCAACCATACTGTCAGTGATGCAACCAACAAATATCTGCCCCTACCTTTAGGCTATGGAACTCCATGGCCTTGAATTACTGGTTTAGTGGTTCTCAAAGTGTGGTCCCTTGACCAGCAGCCTCAGCATCTTCTGGAAACTTGTCAGAAATGCAAATTCTCTCGGGAGCCCACTCCAGGCCTATGGAATGAGAAACTGGGGGTGTTTTAACAAGCCCTCCAGGTAATTCTGATGCACACTCAAGTTTGAGAACCACTGCATTAGTTTATGTCAGTTTGTTTTAGGAGGTAACTTTATTTTTGTAAATTAAAATGAGCTTATGGAAGTGCATGGGGCTTTTAACCTTCTCAAAAGAGCTGTGACTCTCTACCTGTGTTATGAGCAATAGCACCTTCATGTCACCAGTAATTAAAAAAAAAAGTTGAAGTTTGGAGAAAGGCTGTGGGTTTCTTCCCCTTGACCCACCCACATCCCCATCCGAAACGGAACGCCAACTGGGGGTAGTCATTTTGTCCGCGGAACCCGTGGCCGCGGAAATCCCGACACCTCCGGCGCCAGTAATCACGCCAGATTTGCCCACAGGTCCACCCTTCCTCCTCCTGCTAGGTGCAAAGCAAAACCGAAAGCTCTCCGCTGAGGTTGGAAAACGAGAAATGCATTTTTGAAAAAATCGTTTCTGTTTTCTTTTAATCCAGGACTCAATGTTAAAATAAAAAAGTCAAGAAAGACGGTGCTATATTAGTCACAGGGAAGAAAAGCCACCAAGGGGGCACCCGGATTTGAACCAGGGACCTCTTGATCTGCAGTCAAATGCTCTACCACTGAGCTATACCCCCGCGCCGTTCTGGCTCCTGGAGATGGTTCTTTGGATGCACCGAGGGTGGGAGAACGGAATAAAGGAGAAAAGGAGGCCAAGCGGAAAGCGGAAGGTGCCCGAATCAGGGAACTCCGGGAAGGCTGTGCGGAGAGGGGAGAACTAGCCCGGGCTGCGAGGCGCTGAGAACCGGCGGGAGGGACAGGTTCCGCCCCGCAAAAGTGGGAGCAGACGTGAGGGGGCAGGGAGGCTAATGTAGGTGCGGGGCAAGGGGCTCCCATTCCGTCCGTGGGTTCATGCCAGGTAGCGACGGGTACAAAGGAAAGGCCCCGAACGCGGTGAATCAGTTCGGGCCTTCAGGAGTGTTCCAACCCCACCCTGGACGGGAGGCGAGAGGTTTGCCCGCCTCCCGGCTGCCCCAGATGTCTCGCCACACCGGCCCCGAGGCGCCTGCAGCGCGGGAAGGGCTCCGGGCATCGCCGGCGTCTCTCCAGGGCGCCTCCAGCTTGGGAGCACCAGGGCACCAGGAGCCCTCGGGACTCACCTAGGCACGCACCCCGCGCCCCACACCCCGGGCCGGAACCCGCCTCCGCGCAGCACCCCGGCTCCCGGGGAGCGCGCCTGGCCGCGCGCGCCCCCGCCCGCGCCCGCGGCGCGTCCCCGCCCCGGTGCAGCCCCTCCTCCCCGCTGTGTTTATTAGGGGAAGGAGGGCGGAGGCGGAGGCCAGTTCCCTTGCTCCAGCCGCCGCCGCCGCCGCCGCCGGTGTAGTTGCATCCGCGGCCGCCTCCCGCCAGCTCGCTCCGGGCAGAGAGTGCGCGCGCGAGCCCGGGGGTCCCCGCCCCAGCCTTTCCCGGAGCCATGAATCCCAACTGCGCTCGGTGCGGCAAGATCGTGTACCCCACGGAGAAGGTGAACTGCCTGGATAAGGTGAGCCCGGGACCGGGAGACGCGTGTTTGCCGTTCCCGACCAGTGCTCCGGATCGGGGGAAGCGAGAGGGGCCGGGTCCACGCCGCCTCGGCCCCGCGATCCCGGGAGGAGGAGGGAGGGCGGTGTCATGGGGTGTTGGGGGACAGACCCCAGTCTGGAAACCCGGAGATCCGAGGCGAGGCAAGGAGTCCACGCGTGCCGGGCAGCCAGTATTGAAGAGTGGGCTCTGTGCCCCGGGGTTGGGAGAAGGAAGAGGGGTAGGGAAGCCAGGCCACGGGGTGGGGGCTGGGGGAAGGTTAGGGGTGCAGTCCCGCCCCCTAGGCCCGGGAGAGTGAGAGAGACGGCCGCTCCCTCTCCCGGCCGCCCGGAACGCCAAGTAGGCGGAAGCTCGGGGCTCTGGGGGAGGGGGCGGCGGTGCGGGGGGCGGGGCAGAGGCTGGGGGGAGCCCGCGCAACTGTCCGCTGTGACCGCGAATGGCTGGGCTTCCTGGCCTGGAGACTGGGTTTGGGGGCTCCGGCGGGCGAGTGTGGCATCTGGTGAACTGGGCTGCGGACAAGGACGTGAGCCCCACTGCGAGACCCCCTGTTCTGGACGATCTGTAGTCCCCTTGGCGGCTCGGCGGCTCCTAGACCGCGGGCTAATGGTCGCTTCCCAGCCCCCACCTCAAATGAGAGGCCGACTCGCGGCGCTGGGCTGCTCCGCACGAGCGGGGCGGGGTCGGGTGCTGGAGTAGGGTGGGTGGCGGGTGCTCCGCGGAGATCCCCTGAAATTGTGCTCAGAGCTTGAGACCGGCTTGTAGAACAAAGAGCTAACTTTTCAAAGCAGGTTTCCCCAATGGAGGGTGCGGTTGGCTGAATTCAGGGGAAGGCAAGAAAAGAGGGGGAGGTGTTTGGGGGGAGGGGAGGGTGGCCTTCTGGAAATTCACTGTCCCCTGGGGCCCTGACGATTGCGTCCCCCCCACCCATGCTGGACTTGTTCATCTGGTTGCCATTAGGCTTTTGGAGGGGGTGGGGGTGGAGAGGAGGACTGGGTGTTTCCAGCAACTTGCGGAAGGACCTGGTCCTCTTTTTAGCTTCCTTAGATCCCGAGGCAAAATGTGTCTCCTCTGCACCCCTCTTCAGGCTGGAGGAGGGGGGCTTTGTGATTTTGTCCCCTTCCTCATCCGGGCCACTTCCCAAAGCTGGCTCCAAGTCCACATACTCCCTCTTTCTTTTCTGAAATGGCAGGAATGGGGGGCATGGGATGGAAGAGGGGTGCAGAGCCCTAGGGCCATGTTGGTTTGGGAAAGGACAGTTCATTGGATACTTAACTCTCCCCTTCCCCTTGGGGTTGGAGCTTCCTCAGTGACCTTTGGCCTCTGAGTGAGGGTGAAAGGGTGTGGGGTTCCAAGGTTCTGAAATACTTTTGAACCTGTTCTTGCAGGAAGGGGCATGCGGGGCTGTTGCAGTTCCACTGTCTCTCTTGGGGGCTTGGCCAGGCAGGAGGAAAGGAGGGCCATGTTGTGGACACAAAGGATGTGGGCCCTGACCTTCTCGATGACTGTGCCAACCTCTGGGGGGTAGGACTTGAGCTTGGAGGCACTAACTGAGGGACTATTTGTCCTTGCACACGGGTGTTTTGCCCTACACTGGTGGTGGGGATTTTGGCCTCTGTAACTTGAGTTCCCTGTGCTCTCCTTCTCCATAGTCATGAATTGGCAAGAGGCTGTGGGCACTTTAGCCCATATAAGGCAGAAGCAATATAGATGAGGAGATTGCTAGCCCATCCTGATTCCAGGTGTTCTCCCACCAGCTTTATGAATGGCTCTAGGCCTCAGTGTTCCTTATCTGTCAGATGGGTATGATGTCATTTCCTTGGAGGAGGGGCAGTGCACTACAGCACGGGGATGTGGTAGAGGCTGTGCATTCCCTGTCTTTCTGGGATACTCTATCTGGCCCCACACCAAGGTACCCTTTCCCAGTAGCTGTTCTCTCGTCCCAGCTGAAGAGGACAGTCAGGTGGGGGTTGCCTTGGGAAGTGGGGATTTAAATACGTTTTTATTGATTTTTAGAGGGAGAGGAATAGAGAGAGAGAAAAACATCGATGAGAGAGAAACATCCACCGGCTGCCTCCTGCATATCCCTCCTGGGGATCGAGCCTGCAGCCTGGGCATGTGCCCTGTCCTCGAATCGAACACCGAGATCTCCAGGTTCCTGGGTCGACACTCAGCCAACCACTGAGCCATACCTGCCAGGCATCCTCCCTCTCTGTTAGAGCTTTCCCTATAGGAGGTGGTCCTGGGGAATCCTCACCCCCTGCACCCAGCTGGAGGCCTGGGATATCCAGGTATCAGACCTCTTCCTCCCACCTCTCTCCTGGCAGTAAGGATTGGCACTTCCTACTGGGAAACTGGTGCCCCAAGGGCTGAGACCTGCAGAACATTCAGTCCCATAGGCAAGGTTGCTAACCAACTTCCCCAGGCTTTCAGTTTACAATAGGAGAGAGTCAAATTAGACCCACCCAGCTCACTATAATTTCCCTACAGCACTCAGCCCACAACCTGACCCAAAGCACAAGGTATATCCTTGGTGTTAACCTTTTCTCCTCCCTGAGCCTTATCTCCCAAAGGCTTAGGTGAGTGAAGGCCATGTTACCCCTGATGGCCACCCTGCCCCCAACTGGCAGTACCCAGTGTGTTCTGCACGCTGGATAAATATGTGTGGCTGATGACGGCGTTTGAGCAAGGAGACCGAGGCTTCCTTCCCCAGAGGACTTCTGGGATTAAAGCTGGGGGGGAAACGGGGTGACCTCATTGGCTCATTCACTGGACAAATATTTATCGAATACCTACTTTGTACCAGGCACTCTGAAGGGTTGCCCTTGCAAGGCCTTTGGGGAGGGCGAGAGGGGCTGTGCCTCAGAATGTCCTCTGGATTTGGAAAGGTGGATTTGTATCCCAGACCCTGTTAGGAGGTATTTGTAGGTGGGAACCTGTGTTGTCAAGAATCTTGCCCTGCCCCTGTCCCTGGGCTTGCTTTCCTGGGCTCCTGAAAGCAGGGGGAGACAGCCTTTCTGGAAGGGTAGAGGACTGGTGGGTGCCAGTTTCCCTGGAATCCCCCAGTAGGAGGGCTCTCTGCCTCCGGTTGTCTAAATTGCCCCCTACCCTGCCCTCTCGCTTCCATAGGGGGCAGCAAGATAGAAGGAGACTGGGCTGGACACACTAAAAAGACAAGTCCTTGTAGCTGTGGTGCCCCATTTTACCAGCTAAAGCTGAGTGCCCCACGATCCCCTTGTGGCCACCCAGTCACAGTAGCTACTACTTACGGCGAGGGGCCCGGCTCAGCCTTCGCAGCAGCTTCACACAACAGGTGTGGTTGCTTCTGTAAACGAGGAGCCCGAACATGGCGGCTCAGGCTGTGTGTGCGGCTCATTTCCCTCTCAGCCAGAGGTGGGATTCGAACCTGAAGTCTCTGTGCTCCGCTCTTTTGCCTGCTATGTTGGCAAAAAGGTACTTATTGCCCAGCCAGCTTGGCTTAGTGGTTGAGTGTCGACCTCTGAACCGGGAAGTCATGGTTTGATTGCCGGGCAGGGCACATGCCTGGGTTGTGGGCTTGATACCCAGAGTGGGGCATGCAGGAGGCAGCTGATCAATGATTCTCTCGCATCATTGATGTTTCTATCTCTCTCCTCCTCTCCTTTCCTCTCTGAAGTAAAAAAATATATATTTAAAAAGAATATATATATATATATATGTATATAGTTTTAAGTACCTTTATTTGCCCTATCTCGTTAGTGTCCCTGACCCTGGCCTGAGGAATGCCCTTGGCCTGGGCCTTTCCAGGATATGGGATACTAGGAGTAATCATCTCCCCTGGGAATATTTGGAGATGCAGCCGAAGTCTATGACTTTAAACCAGCGCTCAGGTGACCAACTGAACTAGGTTGGTGACCCAACCCGGGTGGAGCTGGTGTTACCCCTAGAGAAGGGAAAACCGTAACCCTGGGGGACAGGAAAGGAGAGGAAGGTCACATCCTCCAACCCTGAGTCGGGTCGCCTGGGTGCAGAGGGCAGGATGCCAGGCTGCGGGCACAGTGACCCGAAGCTGGCCGCGTTTCCCTCACCCAGGGCTGTGAGCAGCGCTGCCCCGCCTCCACAGTGATTACAGGGAGATAGGAGCTGGTCCAGGCCGCGCCCACGTGCGGGAGATCTTACTTCTGACCCATTAGCCTCTGTTTGTCTTTCTGTGGAGTGGGTTTTCTGTGGACCTGGCTTCAGCTTTGGAGCTGCAGGCAAGGAAGACTTGAGGGCCGGGCTGGAGCCTTGGGGGAAGGGCTGACAAGCTTCAAACAGAGGCCTGATTTTTGCGGAAGGCAAACAGTGGCCTTCAGGGCAGTGGGAAGGATTAGAGTTGCCTGCCCCGAGGTGTACTTTGCTCCAGAGTCTCAGGAATGCTTCCCTGACATCTTCTTCCTGGGGCCTTTAAGAAAGGGGGACAGGAGGGAGAGGCAGACAGAGAGGGTCATTGTGGGGTTTTATTGACTTATTTCCCTGACTGAGCGGCTCACCGACCTGATTGAGAGGGGGGAGGGGGTTTCCTGGGGCTGCCCGGTCCAGGCTTGGCCCCTGGGCTGTTGCGTGACTCGCCATATTCTGTCCCCCTGCCCTCCACTTTCCCGCCATAAGGAGGACACAGTGGCAGGCGCTGCTGATTGTCCTGAGCCTGGAGCCCTTCTCCAGTGAGGGAAGTGACCTGACGCGGCAGCTAGCTCCCAGTGCAGCCAGCTCGCAGCGTGAGTCATCTCGTCACTCCTCCCCGCACCTCTGTGGGACCCTGGTTTTAGTTCTACTTTACAGCTGCAGAGTTTACTCATGACCCTGAAGGCACTCGGACCACCTGTGCTTTTATTATTCTGCTCTCCGAGCCCCCGTAAGGGAACAGAGAGCATCACCCCAGACTCTAGTATATCTAGCTGAAAGCAAGGGGTGTCTGGGGGTGAGGTGGGGAAGAGCTACGGATGGAAATGGGTACCATCCCTTCATATCGGGGCTCCCCTTCAAATGGCAGCCGGGAGGGGTCTTATGGAACCCCTGGATTGGGTGTTGGCCCTGAACCCCCCGTCCAGTCAGTATACCCTGCCCCTTCCCAAGGGGCTTGACACCAGCATGAGATCCTAGCCATCTGCTAGGGGAGGGGTATCTATCTCCTTCCCTTTGTCTTCCCCAAATCAATCAGGAGGCAGCTTTGGAGGCCCCCAGTCGTAGGACAGTGTCTATTCCTACAGATGTGTGTGTGTGTGTGTGTGTGTGTGTGTGTGTGTGTGAAAGTGGGTCATGGTCTGGATTCCAGAGAATATTTTTCCTGGCAGGCCCTGTGGGGGTGGGGGGAGGCAGGGGCCTGGGCAGCTGAGCAGGCAGAGGCCAGCAGGCTGGGCGGTGACAGGGTTGTGGCGCTCTGCCAATGCCTCCCAGGTATTGGGGGAGGGAGAGGGGCTGCCACTGTGGGCACTGACCAGGCAGGGACTACCCTCTTTTATTTAATTTATTTAAACATATATTTTTATTGATTTCAGATAGGAAGGGAGAGAGAGAGATAGAAACATCAGTGATGAGAGGGGATCATCGATTGGCGGCCTCCTGCACGCCCCCTACTGGGGATCGAGCCCGCAACCCATGCATGTGCCCTTGACCAGAATGGAACCTGGGACCCTTCAGTCCACAGGCTGATGCTCTATCCACTGAGCCAAACCAGCTAGAGCAAGGACCACCCTCTTTTAGTTTTTCTGGTGGGTTATGTGTTGGCGTTTTGCACCTGGGGTCTGGGCTGGGCTGTTCGATAGGCCTCGGTTGGGGTGGGGGCTAAGCTGAGATCAGCCAACCCTTTGCTTCCAGACTTCCCGCTGGCCTTCTTCCCACAACAGTGGTTCTCCTATCACTTCATTTACTGTTGTGCCCCTGTGGATTCCTTGCTGGGGATTCCGCGGGTCCCCCTGGCAGGGGAGCACCCTATTAGAAGGTGATTACCTCCCAATTTACCCCTGGGCCTCTGGTATCCCAACCTCCCAGCTTTTTTTTTTTTTTTTGTCCCCTCCTCCAAGGTGGCAGGAAAACATTTTGAAAGGCACTGCCTTGGGGGAAATTCCTTGGCAGATGGCCAAGAACCAGCCCTTGCTGGTCACCTTAAACATCTCCCTGGGCCCTCCCCTGACTTCTGGCCTTCCCTGCTCCCTGCGGGCTGAGGAGTGTCTCCCTTGACTTCTGGGAAATGGGGCAGAACCAGGCCAGTTGGGTCACCCAGGCAGCCTGGATTCTGGGGTCCTGGAAGCTGGACTCCTGGTCAGTGCAGATCCCAGGGCCAGACTTAGATCGCATGTGTGTGGGTTTGGCCCAGCGTCAACATTGCTCAGGGTGAGGTCCCTTCT
Source organism: Myotis myotis (assembly GCF_014108235.1). Classification (NCBI taxonomy): domain Eukaryota; kingdom Metazoa; phylum Chordata; class Mammalia; order Chiroptera; family Vespertilionidae; genus Myotis; species Myotis myotis. Next base: position 8,972,411 of record NW_023416321.1, on the reverse strand, counting down.
GTTGCATCCTTTCCCCTCCCTCCTGTTCCCCTCCATTGGCCATGCTGGATTGGCCCTGGTGGCTCTTTGCTGGGTCTCTTGGCTTTGCTGGAGTCTTACCTGTCACTCACCCTCTCCCACATTGTGGCTGTGGCTGGGCACAGTGAAGCCCCGCCTGCACCCGACACACAGAAAGTTCCCGTGTGAGTCTCCGAGCCCTCTTGGTCGAGGTTCATGTCTGCTGTGCCCCGCATCTAACATTCGGGTATTAGAGGTGCCAGGTGCTGCGCTGAGGGCTTTGCAGGTGATTTCTCATTGAATCCCCAGCAGTCCCAGGAGGAACAGATCTGGAAACGGCTCAGCGGTGTGGTCCCTGGCCAAGGCCACGTAGCCGGTCAGGGGGGCGCTTCGATGTCCACTATGAGGGTTCCCCTTCCGAGGCTTTTAGGCTGAGCCCTTCAGTGCCTCACAGAGAGCTGCTGGGTGCTCTCCTGAGTGAGGGCCTGGGAGAAGGCTGAGGGAGGGAGAAAGGGTGCAGGAGTGGTGGTTAGAGCTAGGGCACCCACTCCTACCCTCTGGTGGGGGGGTCCCACAGGAAGTGGCAGGTGTCAGAGCTGGACCCCCTGGTGTGGGAGTTAGGAATGCCTGGGTTCTGGGCCTCGGGGCTCCGGGCCAGGCCCTCCTCCTCTGCCCGTCATGTTCAGCAGCGGCCTCTTAGCAACCCTGGTCCAGCTTTGCTCAAGCAATGAGGCTACTCCAGCTTGGGGGCAGCGGGAGTGGTCTGGGAGGTGGAGCTGACCTTTGGGTACAGCTCAGCACTACTATTACTGGCCTCTCCCCCACTCACCCTACACATCTGCTCTTCTCCCCATCCTTACAGCTCAAATGACTGATTAGGGGGGAGGGTAAAAAGGGGGAGAGTGTCATTAGCTGCCAGAGCTGTGACCTGCGATGTCCCCAGCTCACCCGGTGGAGCTGGAGTGCTCCTTCCTAGGGCCTGAGCCCCCTTCCTGAAGCCCTGTGTCTGACGGGTGTCCTCCCTCTGCCTCTGTCTGTCCGCAGTTCTGGCATAAAGCATGCTTCCATTGCGAGACCTGCAAGATGACACTCAACATGAAGAACTACAAGGGCTACGAGAAGAAGCCCTACTGCAACGCGTGAGTCCTGCCTGGGGCAGGAGGCTGGGTGGGTCCCTGGGTGGATCCCCGGGCGGGTCCCTGGGCCCCCTTCCTCATTCTTCCTTCTGTTCTAATGACCACAAGGGGACATCGCCGAGCACGTCCACACTCTGCTTGATCAGTGTCAGTCCCATGTCATCTTCACAGCTGGATGAAGTCAGGGCTCTTATTCCCATTTCACAGAGAAGGAAACTGAGGCTTGGGGAAGGGAAGGGACTTTCTCAAGATTACATGTCTAGTGAGAGGCTAGTTCAAACCCAGTAAAATAAGTACGTTCCTCCCTCTGCACCCGCGGGGGAGGGCGGGATCCAGAGGAAAAAGCGAGCCGCCGTGTTTCTGCCTATTTTTGTTCTCTGCTTCTCCTTTCCTCCTTTCTCTCCTCAGAATAGCCCTGGAGTGTCTCCATCTCTCTATCGGCCCCCTGCCAGAGCCTGGGCACTAATTCTTTGGGGGCTCCTGGCTGAGCCCTTCCTGGTAGGGCAGCAGGAAGGGGTGGCCTGGCTCCGGGCAGAGCTCTTCCCTGTCTGGTGAGGGAGGCTGTGGAGACCTCCAGTCTTTTCCGATGGTGTTGGCTTGGACTCCCTTCCCTCTGCACTGGGACCTGCAGCCTGGCCTGCTGCGGGGAGGTGGGCAGGGTAGGGTCCCTCATCCCATGCTGTTCCAGAGAGTGCAGCACCTTCCACCTTCAGGGTGACCTTGTGGGTGTAACAAGTGCAAACTCATGCCGGGTCGGTCGGGTCGGTTGAGGGCACATGCAGCACCTCACAGCCACCCTGCCAGGTAGGGGTTTTCGAAGGTCAAGTCCCTTCAGGTAGGTGTGGCAAGACCAGTATTCAAAACAGTTCAGCAAAACTCTGACTTGAGTCCAGTTTTTCTTTAAAATTCCTAGTCAGGAGGCTCTTTGCAGCTGAAGGAGGGGAACCTTGGGACTTGTCTAGGTGGGGTTGGGGGTCTTAAACCCCTTTGAAAGGCTGCCCCCCCCTTTTTGCACCCCCAGTGCCCTGCTGATCCCACAGCCTCCTCTCCTTGGTGTTTTTTTTTCACCCATTAGGTAAGGATTGCCTGCCCGCTGCTGCGTGCTACCTGTGCCAGGTGCTGGGAAAACAGATTTCTGATAAAATCTTACACACAAGAAACAACATGTGTGCTGTCCCTTCTGGGAGGGCTGGGCCACTGGGAAGGCTGCCTGGGTCCCCCTCTCTTCCCTCAGCTGCTCCTTCTCGTCTATTAACTTACCCTGGTCCTCTCCCCCTCACCCCCCCCACCCCACCCCAAGGGAAATGGGACATTCCTTGAATTCTTAAGGACTCACACAAGCCCTGATTCTCTGCCACTTCCTCCCTCTGTTGGGGAGTGGGGTGGGGTTCAGCGAAGCCAGAGGCTGGGGCAGTTTTAACCCCTTGATTGCTGGACCACTTCAGGCTGGATTCTGGGCACTGAGGCTCCTCTGGGGGCAGCTTCTGACCCTCAGCCTCTCCAGGCAGCAGCCTGGCTGAGCCTCCAGCCCCGTGGGTGGCAGGGACCCGGGCTTCTCTGCGGCTCTTCCCTAAGACTGCAGTAGCCTAGAACTCAGGGAGCACTGGGAGTTGGAGACAGGAATCAGAGGCGTGTCCTTGTTTTCTCTGTATTGCCTCAGCCTCGAGCCACAGTCCCAGCTCACTCTTCTCACTCTCTTCTGGGGAGGCTGCAGGAAGTGGGGTGGGGGGCTCCTTGCATCGGTGCGGGCTCCGGGGGAGGCGGAAGACAAGCGCCCCTCCTTGCTTGGATGCTGCTTCCAACCTGCCTAGGCAGGTCTGTCTCCTGGCCTCCAGCCGGAGCAGCGGGTTGACCCCTATCCGTTCCCCCAGCCTTGACGGGCCTTGGCCTATGCCCCGCCCAGTTGGCCTTTGGCCCAGCTGGGATGTTACCTGGGGAGGAGAAGACGGGGGCTTTGTCGTCCAGCTGTGTTTCACTCCAGTGTGGTAGCACCTTGCCCGCGGCATTCACACTCCTCAGCCAGCTTCCGTGGAGCAGCTGTCTGCGCCAGCGATCCAGACAGGGAAATTCCGGGATACACCCGATGCAGGCCTGGCCTGCAGGAGCTCCCTGTAGACCTGCCCGAGCCTCGGTTTCCCCAGGGTTCAAGCTTCCTACCCTGGGACGCTGGACCGGACACCAAAGGAGACTGAGTACCTGCTCTGTGCCAGGCACCGTGCTGGGGGTTCACTCTCCTTCCTGCCTCTGGCCCCCTCCTCCAGGGACATTCAGGGTCCGAGTCCTGGGGTGTCCAGGGTGTAGCTCTGCCCTTTGCTTTGTGGACCAGGCCTAGCTTCCTTCTCGGCAGCACCTCCCGCTCAGAACCCAGAGAGGCAGGTGGTTCCTCCTGGCACTTTGCCAGGGAGTTGGGCCCACCCAGTGAGTGTGAGGCGCCCCTCTTCTGCCCGTCTCTGGCTCCTCCCTCGGCCAGGATCTTGCAGGAGGATGATCAAGGGAGAAGAAGCCTGTCTGTCTTTTCCCGGCGGCATCTCAAGACTAATTTAAGTTCGGGAAAGTGACTGTAAGCAGCAAAAAGGCCTCTTCTCTTCCTCCCCTTGCGCCAGACTTGCTGCAGAATGAGGCACGGGGGAGGACACGGGCCAGAGCCCACAGCTGGCCTGCTGGGCGGTGGCGCACCCCTATGGACACGCACTTACACATGTGCCTGGTATGTATCCAGACACGCGCTGCCGGACGTGGGGCTGGGGAGAAAAGCCAGGGAGGTCCACTGGATAGGGTGTGCTTGTGTTCACACTTCCCAGGCCACAGCCACCCAAGCGTTGCTGTGCTGTGGGCAAGGGAGAGGCGTGCATGCCTGTTTTTGCACCATAGCCAGCAGTAGGAAGACCCATTAATTGAATTCTTTCTTGAAGTTTCTAGGTGGGTGGGGTGAGTCTGCTCCATTTTGGTTAGAGGGATAGTTATACCCTTGGTTATTTGTTTTCTAAGCTACATTTTATGAAAGTGGGGCAGCTCTGTCCCCACTGCAAACCAGCTGCTTTGTTTTCAGGCAAATAGTCTAGGAGTCTGGAGGGCAGGGGCAGGGGCAGGGTGGGGGGTGGGGCTTGGGGAGAAATATACTGTTCTCTCCTCCTTGGGGGCATGACTCATGGAGGCTTCAGATCGGGGGGTGAAGTTGCAGGCCGAGAGGGGAACCGGCTTTTGGGGTGTCAAGTGGGGGAGTAGACATGGGCCGGGGAAGAAGGAGGGGTGCTCCATCGTATCCTTCCCCTCTTCACTGACTGCAGATATCGGGGCCCATCCTTCAGGTTCCTTGAGCTGTGGGGTGAAGGGCTGAGCAGGATGGAGATGTGCCTGGTTTTGGGGAACAAGGGACTGTGGTCCTGCGCCTTCCGCCAGGCCTCAGGGAGTGGGGTGGGCCTGTGCGGGGACTCGAAGTGTCTCTGGATTCTAGCAGACTCTCAAACCCCAGCTGCTCTTAGGGGATGGTGGGGCAGTAGCGGGCAAATCCCGGTCTGTGGCGAGGGGCTTTTCCATCTCCCCAGAATTTTCTGCCTCTGACTGAGCAAAATGGGGTCAGATGTCTTAGGGAGCCAGGTTGGCGCCAGGAGTGGGAAGGGTTTGTGTGGTGTGTGTTTGGGACAGGGAGACATCCTCAAAGGGACAGCCTCCAGGCAGCCCCTGCCCCTCACTCTCACTCTCACCCCCAGATCCTTGTACTCAGAGATGCCAGGGCCTCCAGGAAACTCAGGGTTCCTCATGCTCCCATTTCATAGATGAGGAAACTAAGGCCCCGTGTTTCCAACCCTTGGCCAACTTGGCAGAACCATTCCTTTTTATGTATTGCCATCAGGGGCAGTAGCTGGCTTTGATTTTACAGTTTGTCTCCAACCCCTGAGGGCTGGTAAGTTCTTCTTCATGTCTAGCCTTGATCTTCTTGGCTGCTGGTTTTTCTTCCTCTGGTCAGACAATGCCTCCTTGTTGCTTCCTATCCCCACCACTTCAGCCTTGAGGCCTGGGGGACTGGTGAGAAACTGGGTTAGACGGGAGCCCTCCCTGCGCCCCTGGGCAGTGTTCCCAGCTGGGGATCAGCGGCTCCTTCCAGAGGCAGGATGTCGGGACTGGTGTTTCTCAACCCCCCTCCTTTTGGTAAAACCAAAGGCTCCTTGTTGCTTTTGTTGATGTATTTTTGTTCCTCTTTGAACAAAAAGCTGTGGTTTTTGAATGAGTCTGAGTCTGGAAGAGGCGAGGCTTCGTGCAGAATGGGGCGCGGGTCTGTGTTTGCTCTGCCTCTGGAACAGCTCATGGCAGGACTGGGAGTGGGGCTCTGCCCTGCAAGCGGTCCCTGTCCCAGGAAGCCCGAGGCCGAGCCCAGCAGCTTCTCAGCATCCTCCCTGCCCATCCTTACAGGTGGCTCAGAGGCCCTCTCCTGGGGCAGGCCCCTTGTCCTGCATCCCTGAAGGTCATTGTTTGCACTCCAGACACCCTCTTTAGAAAAGTTATAAGGAGCAGGTGGCTTCTGACTGGTGGTGACTGAGACCCCAGAGGGTCTCTCATCATGGCCACACTTGGAAACAGGTTGGGTTTGAAAGATGAATTCCTTTGTTCTCCACCTACCCTGCCAAGCACATCTTTCCCCAGAGGCCTGAGAGCTGGGGCTGAACTGGGGTCCCCCTGAGAGAGAGATGTCAGCTTGGCCTCAGCTGGAGGGGTAGCGATGGTGGAGGGGAGAAGGCACTGGGCAGTGCTCCTGGACATGGAGCCTCCATTTCTTTCTCTGTAAAATGGGCACATTGATCACACTGACTTTTCTAGTCCGTGGCCTTGTGGCAGATTTCAAGAGGGAATGTGCACGGGACACAGTCCCTGTTCTTGCCCCCATGGATGCAAGATCCCGTCCCCTGTCCTCCAGACCCCCTGTCCTGTGCTGTGCTCTCTCTCAGCCTCTCTGCCTCCGAGCAGCTGATCCTGCTACTGAGGGTGGGGAGGGACGCTGCGGAGGGCCCACCGCTTGGAATGATCAGCATGGAGGCTGGCCACGAAGGGACAAAGAGCAGCTGTGCTCTGGGCCCAGCTCCGGGCCAGGGTGAGGACGCCTGGTTCTCCCCATGCTGGCCCCTTGTTCCCTCACCAGGGCCCCATCTGTTGGTGGGGCCGGGGTGCCAGTGGGGTCACTCGCTGGGGGCGGGTGGCCCCTCTTTCAGCCTCAGTGCCCACAATGGCATACACACACATCCATTCATCCCTGGGTGAGGGTAGTGGGTGGGCAGAGCTTCAACCTGAGGACGGAGAGGGAGGGAAAAGGTAAAATTCCCAGCAATTGTTTCTGGAAGGAGGTCAAAGGAGCCCTTTCCAGGGCAGTTGTGCTGGCGGGGGAGGGGCGCAGCTCTGCTGTTGCTGTGTCCACCCCTCAGAAAGGCAAATTTCTGGCACCTGTCCTCCTCGCCTAACTGTCTGCAAGCATCCTGCAGACACAGTCTCCTGGCGTTGTCCTCAGGGGTCCTCCGCAGTTGAGGACACCCTTGCTGCCTGTGTCCTCCCCACCCCCACAGACCCTCTCTCTCTGTCTGCGCTCCCCGCTCTCCTGCCTGGAGCTGAGGATGAGGTTGCCATGGGAACCGGAAGCGCAGTGAGCAGGGGAAGGGAAAGGCAGGGTTGTCAAGCCAGGGCTGGGGGCTGTGGGGAGGGGATAGGGTTGACCCAGCAGAGGGAGGACAGCCCGAACTGCATGTCTGCCTGCCTTCCTCTGGCCTGGGGTTGGGTTTTAGGAGGCGGGGGTAAGAGGTGGGAGGCTCTGCACCCCTCTTAAATCTGGTTCATCTGATGCAGGATTAAAGTCCCTTCCCTCTCCTGCCACATGAAGCGAGCCCACATCGAGGCTGGTTACCCCTTCCCTTCCGAGGGGTTAGCGTTCTGGCTTTGGGAGGACTGATATCTGGGCGTCATATGACTCCATAGAGGGAATGAAATACCTGCCAACCCCACCCACAGGTTCTTGCTGCATGTGGCGGGGGGGGGGGGGGGGGGGGCTCCTGAGACCCTTGTGGGGGAGTGTGTGAGTGTGGCCTGTAATGTGCCCTGTCCTGGGTGGACTGCTGGCCTCCGTGTCTAGGAGACGCGCGTCACCGCGTCAGGCTCATCCATACGTTTATGGCGTGTGAGGAATGCGGTGCATGGAGGAGCCTGGGAACGGCGGGTGGGGTGCGTGTCAGGTACATGTGTCTGGCCGTCCTTGGGCCACCGGAACCGGCACTGTTTTAACCGTGCACACTCAGGCAGATGGGAAACCCCGGGTGTGCAGACTGGCTCCCGTGCACATGGGTTTGCCTTTTGCCGAGGCTGCTGGCTCCCCTTCCCCACCAAATGCTGACCAGTACCATCTTCTCAGGGTTAACCCTTCAAGTTGCGGGCCGGAGCCCCCCGGAGTCTCCCTGGACCCCCTGCTTTAGGACCCCCTCCTCCCCGCCACAGGAGTCTGTCCTTACAGATGCTCTCCTCACCGCCACCCCACCCCACCCCACGATGCCTTCACCATGGCTCTTCCTTGGTGGGAGGGTCGTCTCTGAAACTCTCCCTCTGAGGACCTCAGGGCCAGCCAGTTCTGCTAGAGAGCTGACTTGGATCCCTCTTGCTGTTCTCGTCCTAGCCTCTGGGAGCAGAGTCCCAGTGGATCCTCCCTTTCCCTGGGACAGCTCAGGAGCTTTGAATGGCGCTCCTCAGCTGTGGGTGGCCCTGGTTTCGTGGAACTGGGCCAAGCCCGGGGACTGGACCCACAGCCGTGGCCCCACATTCATCCGCAGGCCATGCCAGCTGCAGGCACCTGTGTTTACTCTTCAGTCTCCTCTCTTTCCTCCCTCTGCTGGGGCAGCTGCGGGCCTGGGCTGCCCTGGGAGGCAGGAGCCAGGCTGGGCCGGGGAGGCTAGGGGTTGGGACACAGCTAGACTCACGTAGGTCCAAGATGGTGAAACGAGCCCAGAGGGAACAGGGACTTGCCAGTCCACCCAGTGAGCCCGTGGCAGGGCCAGAGTCCAGCACCGTGCCCCATCCCCTTGGTCCCCCTCCAGACTCCAAGCCCTGCTCTTCACGGAGGGAAGTCACGTGCTCACCAGTAGCTCTGGTTCAGGGTGGGGCGCGTTTGGTGAGGACACAGAGACCGGAGGGCTGCTCACGTCCAGCCCTAGGGTGTGTCAGCCTGCAAGGGGGCAATCCTGACCCGGGACCTGCCAGGAGTCACAGCTGTGGTGGGGTGTGGTCACCCAGGGCTGAAAATGGCCGGATCTCAGCCTCTGCTGAGAGAAGCCACCCGCCATTCCCTGAAATAGTTGGGGCCCATGCCGATCCCAACGGCTTCACATTCCAGCACATGTACACGCCCCACAGCGACTCAGGACCGCCTCCCCTTCGGCTGGTGTGCTGGGGACTGGGTGATGCCCTCGTGGGATATAGGAGACCCGAGTTCTAGTCCCGGCCCAGCTTCAGTGCTTGGTGTGACGTTTGTTTATTCAACAAATATTTGTTGGATACCAGGTACTATTCTAGGAGCCTGGGTACGTCAATGACCAAAAGAGGTAAAAACCACCCCCTCACCTCATAGAGCAGCAGTGGAGGGGAGACAATGAACGGACGGGAGAAATAAGTCAGTTATAATGTCACCTAAGTGCTGAGTACTTGGTGCCAGTGCGCTGTATCCAGATGGGTGCGTGTGGGAAATGAGGGGTTGGGCCAGATGGTCTGAGAGGCCCCTGCAGATTGGCTGCAAGGCTTCCCTGGCTCCTGCTCCTTCCACGCCAGCCCTCTTTCTGGGGGACAGGACTCTGGTCTGTCAGGTGCCTGGAGACCGAAGGGTTTGGTTCAGGGTGCTGGGCCCGGGGGAGATTGTCTGGGTGCCAGGAGACCAGCCTTGTGCCTGGTGCCTTGGCCACATTCTCTAACCTTTCTCAGTTCAGTCATCTGTCAGAGGGGGACAGTAGGGTGCGTGTGAGAATTTGATCAACGAAGGCATGCATGCCTTTAGCACAGGGCAGACATGGGCCATGGTGGCAGTGTTGTCTGTCGCCCAAGGTGGGGCGGAGGGGTGGCCTCTTTTCTGGCATCAGGCTGATCTCTCACCTGTACTCCGTTAGGTTGGACCTTGTTGGCCCTTTGAAATACCACTCTGGATGTGTGCACTTTCTCTCACTGCCTCTTCCTCCTCCTTTTTCTCCTCCTCCTCCAGGAAGCCCCCTGGATACGCATGTCCCTTTCCCCTTCATTTCTGGCTCCGTATCCCTCCTGACCTTCCTCTCCTTGGTTGGCCTCCATTTCTGGTTTTAGCTGAAAGCTTTGTCCTGACCCCATCCTCATCTCTGCCCCCCCTTCTGGCCCAACGCCCTTGACCTCCCTGGTCGGTAGACTCCTAAGGCATGGCTTATCCCCAAACAAGGATGATCTGCCACCCTCAGGGTGTCCCTATGGCCTCCCTTTGGCTCAGGTTAGCTCTCCATGGCCCGCCAGCCACTCAAGCCATTTGTGTCTCCCAGTTCAGCTCAGGCTGAGTCTGAGCGACCCTTGCCTCCCTCTCTGTGGCTGGTGGACACTGGTCCTGCTCCGGGGGCAGGGGCAGGACCTGCCCACGGGTCAGAGGTAGTTGCCAGGAGAGCGTCAGGGGTCTGTGAGAAGCCCAGAGCTTCCTGCCCTTTCCCCAGAGTGACCTCCGCGTGTTCTTTTCTGTCCTGCAGACACTACCCCAAGCAGTCCTTCACTATGGTGGCTGACACCCCTGAAAACCTCCGCCTCAAGCAACAGAGCGAGCTCCAGAGTCAGGTGAGGGGCGGGCTGGTGCGGGGCCTGGCGGGGAGGGAGGGCTGTCGTAACCCCTGCATTTGGCAAGGGCTCCTTCCCCCTGGGGTTACTCAGCAAGGCCCAGCTGCTGAAATCCTGGCACTTGCCGGGTCTCCCTGCCCCCAACCCTGTACCCAGTTACTTCATATTTCCTGACTTGATCAAAGGAGGGGAGAGCATGCCCCCCCTTCTTCCCTAAACTGGGTTGGAGAGGTGTCGGTGTCTGACTCTTTCTGCTCTGGGGAATTTCACGTGGGGCCCCCAAAGCTCCTCCCCACTCACCCCCAAACTTAAAGGAGGAACTCACCTCTCTAGGCTCATGCCGTCTGAGGTTACCAGCCCAGCCTCTGTAGCCATGTTCCGAGGATCCTCTCTCATCATTCATGTTTCTGTCTCTCTCCCTCTCCCTTCCTCTCTGAAATCAGTAACAATATATTAAAAAGAAAAAAAAGGAGAGAGGCCGTCAGAGCCCTGAGGAACCTGGAGGAAGAGGTGTGGGCGGGGAGCGGGGAAAGGTGCCTGTCCAGAGGTGAGGGTGTGTGTGCACACCCTCAGGTGGAGGCAGGGGAGACACACACGGCCAGACTCTCAGGAGGAGAAATTCAAACCGCACTAATTCCCCAGCCTTTGTTGGTCTCACAAAAAGCTTGGCTTCAGGTCTTATTTTGTCCCTGGAATCCAATCCCTGAGGGGAACCCCCTGCTCCCCAGAGGCCCTCCTGAGTCATCTGGGTTCCAGGCCTCCTGACTCTCGGGCAGGCTGGGGCAGTCATGAGAACGGCCATCACTCTGCGGTAGGTCCAGGCCTTGACCTCCTCTAATCCTCACAACCAGCTGATGGAGGGACTCTTGCTGTCCCCATTGTACAGATGGGAACACTGAGGTTTGGAGAGGCCATGCTACTTGCCCAGATGCAGGTTTCAAGCCCTTTGCTCAGAGCAGCCTGCTGTGGCCCCCAGCCCCATGCTCTCAACCCGCAGGATGCACCAGAAGGGACCTGGGCCTTGTTAGAATGCACCCAAGGGGCTGGATGGGGCCCAGGAATCTGTGTTTTGACCTCCCTGGTGATTCAAGTGAAAGCTGTTAGTCTCACAGACATAGTTTGAGAGGCTTAGAGCTGGGCTGGGGATCAGGTGGAGCTGAGGGACCTGAGCTCACCCTCTTTCTGCTGTGACGGGCGGGTGGGAGCCCTGGGCGTTGGGGCTTGGCCTTGGGGGCATAGCTCTAACCTCCTGTAGCTGGGCTCCTGAGGGGCTGTGGCTGGGGTAGCAGAGGGTGGAGGCAGGACCTGCCCTCTTTGCAGGCCCCTCCCATGCCCCCAGCTGTGTGGTGGGAGCTGGCTGCTTGCCTCCCCTGGTAAAATGGGGACAGCAAACCCCAGTTGCCTCCAGGTGGGGGCTGGGCCTGCTGCTCTGAGGCTTGGAAGGGCTGAGCTGGCCTGGCTGGGGGTGGTGACAGGTCTGTTCCTGTGGCCGCTGTGGGGGCAGGGCCTGCTCTAGCTTCTAGCTGCCTGTGGCTGGCGGGAAGGGAAGTGGGAGCCTCCTCTGCCTACCCTGCCCCACCCCCCAGGGCATCAGCTGGGCTCTCTCCAGGGCCCCTTCCTGGGCTGGCATCCGTGCGGCTCAGCCCTTCTCAGTCTCCGGGAAGCTGCCTGTGCTATTTCAACTTTGTTTTCCCGTCTCCAGATGGGTTCCCCAAATGGTTCTTCGGGTGTCTGGGGCACCTGGAGCCTTCCCGCGGGGTGGTCCAGACCCGGCTGGGCTGAGGCAGGGAACTGGCAGCTCTCCCAACCCCCACCCCAGGCTGAAGGGAGGCAACAGCTTTGGGGTGGGGCTGAGCCGGGGATGTCTGTGTCGCCCCCTGAGCCCAGGCAGAAGTGCCAAGAGAATGTCTCTCATTTTCCCTCTCATTGTCATACCTCCAGGACTTGCCCAGGGGGACAGGAGAGCCCCAGGCCTGCCCTGGAGCAGGGTCCCTACTCCCTTCTGTTGGATCCAGTGACCTCAGATGGCATATCTGTGTCCTGAGCCGATGGCCAGAGGTGACATCCTGGATGTCCCACTATTAGCTACTGTGACCCTGGGCAAGTTATTTCAAGTCTCCGAGGCTGAGTGCCTTACCTGTAAAATGGGGATTCCCTATAGGTAGTCTCTCTCCAAAGGTTGCTGTGAGGATGTTAGTATACAGCAGGCATTGGGAACAGTTCTGGTATACAGTCAGCACTCAATAGCTGTTTGCATTCCTATCGTCCTGGGAAGGAGAGGAAAGGGAACTTGAGCATGTTGCATCCGAGGCACAGACAGGGACCTGCTGCCCTCGTCCAGCACCAACCTTTCTCATCAGGTCTCCCCTTCTGTGTGTGTCGAATTTCAAACCTGACTTCTTTTTTTGTTAGAGGGCAGTGGGCTACATAGTACATGGGCCCAGCAGGTAGTAGGCACAAAATCAGTGGTAAAATTGTTGGTATTATATTCTTTTCAATGAATTGTTAAAAAATATATTTTATTGATTTTTTTACAGAGAGGAAGGGAGAGGGATAGAGAGTTAGAAACATTGATCAGCTGCCTCCTGCACACTCGGTACTGGGGATGTGCCCACAACCAAGGTACATGCCTTTGACCGGAATCGAACCTGGGACCCTTGAGTCCGCAGGCTGACGCTCTATCCACGGAGCCAAACCGGTCAGGGCTTCCATGAATTTTTTAAAGTCCCGATCTTTCCTCTTACGTTGGGTCAGTAAGGCAGTAATTTTCCAAACTGTGCTGCATGTTTGGAAAGTTTGTGTCTCCATGCAATTCATTCATCATTTAGTCAACAGATCTTCCTTGGTACCTGCTGTTTGCGGGGATAGGGATGAACAGGAGAGATCCTGGGAGAAGGCTGAACACATCCTCATATAAAAAGCAGAGGTGCAGGGGTGGTGGTTGTCTGGGCTTGAGGAGCCTCCAGCATCAGTCCTGGCCCTGCCTCGGGGGTTTCCAGGACGAGGCCCTGGCGCCTCCCAGGCCGAGAGTCGTTCGGTCACAGCACTTAGTCTCCTGACCAACAGCTGGGCTGCGTGAACTCGGGCAGGTCCTTTCCTCCTCAGAGACCCTCGTCGCATCCTGGTGAGCCGTCCCAGATGCGGGGACCACTCCTGAGTGGGTGACGAGGAGCCCTGACGAGGGACTCCAGGCAGGACCCCCCACACTCCTGGCTCCTCGCTTTTTACCTCTCACCCACTCCAACACCTAACAGCCTTTCAGAGAACCTTCCCCACCTCCATTCTCTGTAGTTAAGGCCACAGGTACTTAAAAATGGTCACAAATTCCAGAGTGTGGAGGGCTTTTAGGAATCAGCTAACTCAGCCGTGGGCCGGACCCGGCCCGTTTGAAATGAATAAAACTAAAAAAAAAAAAAAAGACCGTACCCTTTTATGTAATGATGTTTACTTTGAATTTATATTAGTTCACACAAACACCATCCATGCTTTTGTTCCGGCCCTCCGGTCCAGTTTAAGAACCCATTGTGGCCCTCGAGTCAAAAAGTTTGCCCACCCCTGAGCTAACTAGTCTCTTGAGAGGGGGGCTGACTTGTCTAGGGACACGCAGCTCTGAGCCCAGGCCTCTGCCTTTTCTCAGCGCGGACTCCATCCCAGCCCTGCCCTCTCGGGACCCCCTGGGCCAGGAGTGAATGAATTACCTTCCCCAGCAGGGAAACTCGCTGGGAACCCACTGATGTCACCACCGTGTCGCCATGGCAGTTATTCCCCTGGATTAGGGGCCTGGTCCTTGCCAGGCCAGGAAGTAGAGGAAGGGGTGGGGAACTGGCATTTGTTCAGCACTTCGGCGTTGACAAAGCACTTTCACAACTGCCCTTATCAGAGTGTGGTGAGCCGGCCGCGTGCTCCACAATGTGTTGGCTGCTGTAGAGCAACTGTCTATCATCTGCCCCGTTGATCGGGACGGGTGGTATGATTGTCCCCTTTCACAGATTTGTAAACCGAGGCCCAAAAGGTCACATCATTTGTCCAAGGTCACTTGGCAGATGGAGACTGAGCCTGTGCTGGTACCAGCTCCCTCTGGCACTTTGCCTTGGGGATAGGAAGCCCCCCTCCCCATGATTCCTGTGACAACCCTTTTACAGGTGAGGAAAGCGAAGTCAGCGGCCTTGCATTTGGGGCTTCTGTATCCAGAGCTACATTTTTCTGGCTCTAAGTGCCTTACCTGCCCTGCTGCCCCCTTCTCACAGGGTTTCCGCTCCCCACCCCAACTAAGAGGCACCACGCTGGCCCAGGTCTTCCCGGATGGGCTGAGGCCGGGCAGTTCTGGGCCCATGGGTGGGTTGGTAGCTTTATCATTGTTAAGTTTTCTGTCCAGGCCTTTGTTTTCAGTCTGAGCAAAACAAAGGAATGTCTGGAACCTTTTAGGAAGAAGCCCGTGGATGGATGAGCTGGGGCGCTCGGGGACAAACGAGGACGCCTGACCTGGGCTGGGGGGACGGGGGGAGGGGGCAGGGAGCAGAGGAACTGACAGGTGTGGCCGTGGCTGCAGACAGGTGTGGCTGGTTGTGTTGTAGTGCAGCTCGGCACCGTGGCCAGATGATTCCATGCTGGAAGCTGCCTGGTCTCGTCATCCTGGAAACGGCCAGGGTCCTGGGCCTCATGTCCTGGGCTGACCTTCCAGGACAGGGCAGACCCCGTGGAGGAAATCCAGGCAGCTGGTGGGGTTTGGGACAGCTGGCTGCCGAGGTGCACAGGGAAGTCCCTGGAAGCCAGGGAGCAGTTCTCTGCCTCATGGGCATTTTCAGCCTCCATTCTGCTCTTTCAACCCCAGGGGAGGACAGGAGTCATTGTTTCTATCCCTTGAGTGTCTGGGAAGTCCTTTCTGCTGTCTGACTTGAGTCCCTCTCTAGGAGGATCCATGGGATTCCCAAGAGAGGAGGGCAGTGGTGGGGTGGCGTGGCGCCCTGTTGTGAAGTGCTGTCTGTCCCCCAACAACTTCATCCTTTCCTGTGGCGCTGACCTCAGAAGCCGGCTCCAGGAAGTCGCCAGAGCCCGTCAAAGGCTCATTGATCAAGTCTTCCGAGTGGCTGTCTCCCTGCCCTCCTCTCTGGGCACCAACTTTGTCCCTTGGCACAGCCCTCACTTAACTGGTCACTCAGAAACTCCCCTGGGCTCTCGACCTCGACGGGCAGGGCCACATCCTGGCGAGGGTGAGGGCTGGGGCAGGCGGTGGAGCTCTGGGAAGAGCCTTCTTCCGATAGCTTTGTGGGAGGATGGGTGGGCGGGGAAGGGTCAGGGGTCAGGCATATGAGGCTTTGCATTTTGGTGGCTCTGGACTTCTGCTGCTAAGCTCTGTGACCTTGGGCATGGACTCTGTGTCTCTGGCTCGGTTTCCTTACTTAAAATGGAGTTAAAAGCCCTGGCCAGTGTTTCTCAGTGGTTAGAGCATGCACTGAAGGGTCGTGGTTCGAATCCTGGTCAAGGGCATGTACCTGGGTTGCAGGTTCGATCCCCAGCCCCCGTTGGGGCGTGTGCGGTAGGCAACCAATTGATGTGTGTCTCTCACATCAGTGTTTCTCTCTCTCTCTCCTTCCCTCCCTCCCATTCCTTCTCTCCCTTTGCTCTCTAAAAGTCAATGGAAAAAATATCCTCGGGTGAGGATTAACAACAACAAAAATGGAGCTAATAATAGTGTATGGTAAGACTTAAATGAGGCACTTGGCACTCAGAACGCACCGAATACGTGTTGATGGATGATCATCCTTATTTTAATATTTTTTGGTGAGGACTTCTGCTTTGAGTTGGGGGGGGCAGTGGATGTCGCTACAGGGGGAGTTCTGGTCAGATCTTCTTCCTAGCCGGTTGCTACCTCAGGTGGCCACGGGCTGGGGCCCTTTCTGTCCCCCGGCTTGACCCCGGCCCCTCTCCCGTCTGGTCCTCCAGGTGCGCTACAAGGAGGAGTTCGAGAAGAACAAGGGCAAGGGCTTCAGCGTGGTGGCCGACACACCCGAACTCCAGAGGATCAAGAAGACCCAGGACCAGATCAGTAACGTAAGCTGCCCTGCCCCTGTGCGGCCACACCGCCCGCCACCCTTCCTCGCCGGCTCCCCCCTGCCAGGCTGGCAGACACGCGTGGGGCCCGTGGGCGGGCCTGCTGACGGCTGCTTGAGCAGAGGGAAAGGAAGGGAAGGGTTTGGGGTACAGATACCTTTTCTTTGTACCCCAGACTCTCCCTCTGCCCACAGAGCAGAAATGGACTGTACGTTGGGGAGGGTGCGGGGGGCCTATGTTTAGCTCAGTCATGCCCCTCTCTGTGAGGTTCCGTGGGTTTTTTCCTGGCTGGTGGGTGTAAGGGTCCAGAGTGGCTGTTTTGTCTGAGCACAAAGGTCAAAACTTCAGAACTGGGTGGCAGGGAGGGGCGGGCCAGCCTCCCGGTCTGCCTTTGGGTGCTGACACTGCATTCATTTCCGCCCTCCCTCAGCTTCCTCCCCCACCACGGCTCACTCTTCCTTCCTGTGTAAAAACCCCAGCCAGCCCGGCCTGCTGGCCCTGCACCCCTGGGCGCAGGACGGTCAGCAGTACGTGCTGTGGCCGGGGAGCAGGCCCCCGTTTCCTGCTTGGCTGAGCCATAGGCCTGCAGCCTGTGCGGCTTTGGGCTTGTGGGGAGGCTGTCCGGGGGGCTGTGGGCAGGTGGGGGTGGGACGCCGCTGCGAGCCTCAGCACGGAATCTGGGCTGCAGCCCTGTGCGTGGGGTGTTGGGCACGGAGCTGCAGGAAGTGCCCCATCCGATGGGCCAGGAGATCCTACAAATGAAGGACTGGGCAAGCGGCCGTCTTCATGTCTGGAACGGGAAGGGGTCGGCGGGTTGCCCAGTGTCACTCTGGGCCGAGGGACTGGAGATGGAGGCTGTGGAGGGCCTGGTTTCAGGTGGCCCAGCCGGCACCCACCCCTGGGCTCCCCATCCCTCTCCCCGGCCCCGTTGTGGGACGCCCGTAGAGCTTGGCTGGGCTCCAGCAGTGGCTCAGGTGGCTGTCAGGAGCCAGGGCCCACGCCTCGAGGAACAGCCGTGCCCAAGACCATGGCTTTCAAACGTTGACTGCAGACTACCCTCTGGAATACATTCCACGCCGGGACCGGACCCCTACCCCAAACTGGCCTGCTTATTTATGTAGAGGGAAAACAGAATCGGAACTTTCATGAAAGAGTCCTTACTACCGGAGGGCATTCGGATATTGTCTGTTGTATTTCGTAAAGAACTGAATGGGTTTCGCAACTCGGTTGTTGACCTGCAGTTTGAAATTCGAGGCTTGGGGAAAAGGGGGGCTGCCCTTGGGCTGGGAAGGCGTGCCTCACGGGGCTTGAATCCCACGCCCTCCCCCCAAAAAGTCTGTCTCAGTTGCTGCTCTACAAGTCAGGGCCTGGCCAGAGGGAAAGAAGAGGGATAGAGGGTGTAGCTTAGAGCTCACCAGGGGGAAGCTGGAGGGAGGTGTGTGTGTGTGGGGGGGGGGGGGGGGGACAGGAATAATGGGGAAGAGCGGAATGGCTCACAAAGCTAGAATCTTTTTTTTTTTTTTTATGGTAAATTTTATCTTATGTTCTTTTCTTTTTAAATATATTTTTATTGATTTTAGAGAGGAAGTTAGAAGGTGAGAGAAACATCAGTGATGAGAGCGAATCATTGATTGGCTGCCTCCTGCGCGCCCCGCACTGGGGATGGAGACCAAAACCCGGGCATGTGCCTGGAATGGGAGTCGAACCGTGAACTCCTGGTTCATAGGTCAACACGCTCGACTACTGAGCCATGCTGGCCGGGCAAAGCTGGAATCTTAACTCTTTTTTTTTTTTTTTTTAAATATATCTTTATTGATTTCAGAGAGGGAGGGAGAGGGAAAGAGTTAGAAACATCAGTGATGAGAGGTGGAATCATTGGTTGGCTGCCTCCTGCATGTCTCCTACTGGGGATCAAGCCCACAACCCAAGCAGGTGCCCTTGGCAGGAATTGAACCTGGCACTCTTCAGTCTGCAGGCCAATTCTCTGTCCACTGAGCCAAACCAGCTCGGGCTGGAATCTTGACTCTAAAGCCTCTTTGACTTTTCATTGTGAAGACTCTTGCCTGTTATCATTGATCCTTGTCCCCTGTCTATAACCTTAATCTCCGAATACCTTCACTCATTGCTTCTAGCCCAGCGGTTCTCAACCTGTGGGTCGCGACCCCTTTGGCGGTCGAACGATCCTTTCACAGGGGTCGCCTAAGACCGTCCTGCATATCAGGTATTTACGTTACGATTCATAACAGTAGCAACATTACAGTTAGGAAGTAGCAACAAATAATGTTATGGTTGGGTCACAACATGAGGAACTGTATTTATAGGGCCAGAAGGTTGTTCTAGCCTGTGGGTTTGAGCCAGATGTGTGTGTGTGTGTGTGTGGGGGGGTGATGACAAGCAAGCCCAATCATTTCTGCCTCCCTTTCTGGAAGGCTTCCAGAATATTCCACATCCAGACTATGGTACCTGCTCTTCTTCCCTCCCCCACTCACCAGTTATTGGAGGTTTTACTGTCCCAGGAGTCCTGGTAATAGAACTCACTGTGGCCAAGACATTCACACCTAAGCAGATAACTATCTTATCATTAACCACAGGACTGCAATTAGCTGATTGCCCTCTGCTCTGAGGTGGGGAGATGAATTGAACCTGACCTGGTTCTGCGTTTGCAGCTTTAGCTGGGACGTGTGAGTTGTGACCACAAAGATGGAAGACTTGGTCTTAGTGAATGCAGTTAGAGCCTGTCAGATGTGGGCCTCCCACCGACTGTACTAGAATCGCTGGGGAGGGCTTATTGAAAATGCAGGCTCGAAGCCCTGCTCCCCAGGCTGCCCGAATCAGTGTCTCTAGGGGTGGGACTCAGGGACCAGCATTTAAAAAAATCCTTATGGAGGATATTTTTTCCATTGATTTTTTGAGAGGGAGAGAGAGAAAAAAAACACATTGAAAGAGACACATCGATTGGTTGTCTCCCAAACATACCCCAACAGGGGCCGGGAATCAAACCTGCAACCCAGGTATTTGCCCTTGACCAGGAATCAAACCCGGGACACCCTTTGGTTCGAGGGCCGATGCTCTAATCACTGAGCATGCTGGCCAGGCCTCGGAAACCAGCATTTTCTGTTTACCTACTAACGTGCGCGGGCACCAGCATTCTAAGCACAGTCCTTGGGTTACTTTGGTGCTCACTGAAGTTTGAGAACCATCACCTAAGAGTCTGGAAAAAGCTTCAGGCCTAAATCAGAGGGTGCCGAGCCTGGCTGAGTCCCACACCCAGAAGTGTTTTGGGAATGATGGTGTTTAGAGCCACACCTTTTGTTTTGAATCCATGGATATAGCCTGTCGCTCAGTTGCCAGGTCAGCACCCAGTGACTCCCAGCTGTTTCCAGAGGTCAGACCATCTTGCAAAGAGATGATTTGCCTCCCTGGAGGAATAGACTAGGTTTACCAGTGAGAGCATTTTATTTTATTATTATTTTTTAAATATATTTTTATTGATTTCAGAGAGGAAGTGAGAGGGAGAGAGCGATAGAAACATCAATGATGAGAGAGAATCGCTGATCGTCTGCCTCCTGCATGCACCCCACTGGGGATCGAGCCTGCAACCCAGGCATGTGCCCTTGACTAGAATTGAACCCAGGACCTTTCAGTCTGCAGGCTGACGCTCTATCCACTGAGCCAAACTGGCCAGGGCCAGTGAGAGCATTTTAAAAATGTGTCTGCTTTCCCCAGGTGATGTTAATGCTTTGATATGTGTGGCCTGTCACCCGGCCTGCCGAGAGGCAAGATGGTGAGGTGGAAAGAGCCAGTGAGAGCAGAAACCAGCTTTTATCATGCAAGGGCTGGGCAGGCCTCCGTTTCCTCATCTGTAAAAACGGGAGCATGGACACCAGGAAACCGTCGAGTGCTTGGCATTCGATAAATAGTGTCCATTATTGTTACTTCAAAGGCAGGCCTGTTTGCTTTCTATATTGTGGCTAAGGAACACGGAGTAAAGTTTGGCTGAAAAGTTAGACCTTTGCCACCCTGGCTGGGTAGCTCAGTTGGATGGCCCATTGATGGATACGCCGAGGTTTTGGGTACATACAAGTGAAACAACAAGTTGATGTTTCTCTCTCTCTCTCAAATAAATAAATAACCTTTTTTTAAAAAAAAAGTTGGGCCATTGTTTCGTATGGAGAATGTGTGGGAAAATTTGAGGCAAGATACTGGGAAGTTGTACATCTGGTGAGTGATTGTGTCATCATTAAAGGCACCTAAAGGGATGAGAGGCAGGGCCACATGCTATGGGATGGAATTTGTCCTTTCAGAATCCTGGCCTTTGGCCATGAGCTCTAATGGCAAATGGATGGGGAACTCTCATAGCTGAGGCCCCTTTGTGGGAGCCACTGCCTTCAAGCAGAGGAGCTGTGCGTTCATTTACCTACATATTTACGTGGGTAGTGATTTTGTGTATACAGTGTTGTCTTTCACTGTATATTTTTTGTCTGTGAAATATAACACCCAGTCACCCCCTCTGTGTGTACTCAAGATGCAAGTCAAGAAACCGAACATTCCTGCACCCCTGTAAAATAGAGTTTTCAAAGTTAAAAAACATCTCTCATGCAGTGAGCATCGACCATACATTTAACTTATTTATGAGGAACCAGCTGGAGGACATGACAGGCAGAGGTGATGCCTTGTCAGTGAAGGAAAGTGCTGGGTACAATTAGATACAGACCTGGCCAACGTCCTACAGGACCATAAAGCCATAAACCTCAGAGATACCCTTGTTCCAGGCAGAAATCCTTCACATTCCACAAAACAGAAATAATTAGCTGCTTATCTTCCTTAGGTTAGCTGCAGTCTTTAGAGCCTGGGCCTAAGCAGTAGTAAACAGTGAAGTCAATTAAAATTCCAGCCCCAGAGTCAAATGGCCTGGAGGCAGGCTCGTTGGACAACTCCGTAGTTTAATTTTTGAAAGTGTGTGCTATCCTTTATAATGTTAATATGTAACCGTGTATTTTTAGACATGGCAGTTTTGTTTCGAACTGATTTTTATCTACAGCATGTACACTTTTATATCTTGCTGGGCAAAGTTGGGTTTAAAGATAAATCTACATGGTTGTGTCCATCCCTTTTCATTGCTGTATAGTACTCCATTTTAGGGTTATGCCAGATTTTGTTGATTCTGGTGTTGATGGGCATGTGGATCATTTCCATAGGCTATGAACATCTTCATGCAAGATGCTCCCCAGCCTTCTCCCAGCATGCCCCCTTGCCCTCTCCCAGCATGCTCCCCAGCCTCTTGCCCTTCATGCTCCCTGGTTCCTATCCCAGCATGCTCCTGGCCCTCTCCCAAAATAGAATAAATAAATAAATAATTAATAAATAAAGACACCCGCATTCTTTTTCCTGGTGTGAGTGGGGAGTGGAATTGCCTGGTCTTAGATGTGTTCCATCAACCTTATCGGCTAATTTGAGCTGTTTTCCAAGCAGCTGTGCTGATTTACTCTCAACAGTGATGAGCGTTCCCCTCGATCTACATCCTTAGACTTGTTCACCTTAACCATTTTGCTGGTGTGGAGTGGTATCTCATTGTGGTGTTAACTTGCACTTCTCTGATTACTAATGGGATTGAGCACAGGTTTCCATTGGTTTTAAGAACAAAATATTGTTAGCCTCTAATAGGGAGCTGTATTCGTGGAGAATCAAGGATCTGATGTTCGAACTGGATTCTGACTTACCTACCGTTTAACCATCTCTTGAGCCCTGGTTTCCTCATCCGTAAAACGGGGATGATAATAAACATTTTTCTTGGACTGGCTGAGAAAAGAAGGTGAATAAAGCATCTAAGGACACAAAATAGGCCCTCAACAAATGGGAGATGTTGTAGAAATAGACCCTGGCTGGTGAGTTGATTGTTCCATTCACAGCCTGATGTTCCCTAGTTAGCCATGATGTGGAGTCATGTGAGAGCAACATGTGGAGTCAGACCTTTGGTTTTCACCGCAATCGGCCTCCCTCTTCTCACCCATCACCCCCTCTGTGCCGCCTCTCCTGAGTTTGCCTGCCTGGCGCTCTCTTCTCTCAAAGTTTGGGTGACCTTATGATTATCATTCCTGTTGAGAGCGAGTGGGGTGCTATTCATATTTATTCCAGACCAGGGGATATGAACCAGGGCTAGGGGCAGACATGGACATGTGGTCACCAGCCTCCACGCTTACTGAGTAATGAAAGCTCTGCCTCACAAAGTCATTTAACTGCTGAGCCTCATCTTCTTCTTCCGTAAAATGGGAATTGAGGTGTACCTCTCCGACTTATTCTTTAGGGCGATTGCCATGAGGGCAAGGGAGATAATGTGCAAAGAGCATTTATGAACTTAATGTGAAGATTATTAACAGCTAGAGGCCTGGTGCACGAAAAATGTGCACGGGTAGGGTTCGTAGGCCTGGCCGACGATCAGGGCCGATCTGTGGGGTGACTGGCGGGGCGATCAGGGCCCCCGCTCACACCTGCCTTGGCTGGCCTGGTACCATCCACTCACTGGCCCCGCACCCCTGCCACCTTGGGTCGGGGCCTGTGGGCTGGGGGCAGCTTCTGCATTGAGCATCTGCCCCTGGTGGTCAAAGCGTGTCATAGCGACTGGTCGTTCTGCCAGTCGTTCTGCCATTCGGTCGATTTGCATATTAGGGTTTTATATAGATAGATAATAATAAGAGGTGGTACCCGCGGGGGGGGGGGGGTTCCTCCATGGTCAGGCTGTTACTATGCCATCCACGTGGGTCAGCTGGCCCTAATGTTAGAAGCATTTGTCCACATGTAGTGGCTTTTTAAGGATCAAGATCAAGCCCACTAGCTACTTGGGAGGCGTACACATCCGTATCTGCTTTCAGCTCTAGTTTCATTCGGTTCCTGGAGATGCTCAAGAGCCTTAGGGCCACCTGGGAGCAGATGGTATCATGGTGTTTACCGATGAGGAAACTGAGGCCCAGAGGGGAAGGGATTCTCCCAAGGTCACACAGCAAAGGTCACAGGGATGAAGCATGAGAGGAACGCCCCGGCTTTCGATGAGTCTGTAGGGTACAGATTGGGGATGGAACCAGGCCGCGGCTCAGAGGAGCTGGGACCAGACCTATACTCTTTCTCAGGGCTCTCTGTCACATCTCCGCTAATGCAGATAGAGAACGGGCCCCCAGCATGAGGGGTCCTGTCCCCCCAGCCCACCTCCTGGCACCCTCAGGGCCCATGCAGGCCTCTCCGCCTCCACACATGCACTCTCCCTCCCCTGGTCACCGGCTCCTGGTTAGGCCTGTTTTCATGAACAGAAAGTAAACATGGGAAGCTGCCCTTTCCCACTCCCAGGACAGAAGTCGGAAGGGCAGCTGTCTGTGAGCCCAGAGGCCTCAGAAGGGGTGTCACCCCCCTTCTTGTCCCCTCCACCCTACCCATCCCTGGATGGGGGACAACTGAGGGAATGGGGCTCGGGGAGACTCGCCTTCTGTCCTCCCTTTGTTTTAGGAACCTGAGAACATGGCACAGACCCTGTGTCTGAGAACTTCACCCCTGGGTGCCCTCCTCAGAGGGAATTGGGAGATCTGACGGGTTTTCTAGTCAAGGCTGGCTCCTCCCCTTCAGGGATAGACTCGGCCTATTCTTTTCCCATTTGGGTGTGGGTCCCTGCTTGGGCCGGAAGGGGAAGGGCAGGAAGAGGAGGGGCTGGTTCTGACGCAAACCCCTAAGAGAGGCTCTCTGCCTTCAGAGTGGACCCATTCTGAGCTTTGATGGTGCCAGCTGGTCCTTCTAGCCCAGGCTGCAGTGAGGAGCCATCATGGGAGCCAGCAAGAGGATGTAGGTGTGCCCAGTGGGCCACCCCCTCGGACCTTTAGCCCATACTTTCCATATTTGTAAAATGATTAGCCCAGTTACTAATGTGTTAGCCCTGCCCAGCCTAGTGTTAACTCTTGTCCTGTGGGAGGGGATGGGCAGAGGGGACTCCGGGGGCCGGACAGCTCGTCAGGCCTTGGCCAGGGGTTCCAGGGCGCAGGATCGCAGGTTCCTTCTGCTCCAGGACTCGGCAGGCTCTGCCCCCCTCCTTGCCCATCCCTCCTCCGGCACCCCATTTTCTTTTCTTTTAAAAAAAAAATTTTTTTATTGATTTCAGAGAGGAAGGGCGAGGGAGAGAGAGAGAGAAACATTAATGATGAGAGAGAATCTTTGATTGGCTGCCTCCTGCACGCCCCTCACTGGGGGTCAAGCCCCCAACCCAGGCAAGTGCCCTGACTGGGAATCGAACCCGCGATCTCTTGGTTATTCGGTCGACGCTCAATCACTGAGCCATGCTGGCGGGGCTGTCACCCCGTTTTCCACTGGGAGAATCACAGGGCAGGACCCTGGTGGACAGGAAGTGAGAACCAGCTCCTAGGCAAGTGGTCTGAGGCCTGGAGAGAATTCAGGGCCTGGGCCTGCCTGGAATAGGACCTGCTTTTCTCAGTGTCCTGCTTTCTGACTTTCCTCTGAGGGTGAGGGGGGCTGGTCTGTGTCTCTCTGTCCCACTTCCTCCCCCACACCCAGGCCAGCCCAGCACTCCTGGAACACTCAAACCATGGGCCTTAGCACCCGCAAGTCTCCTCTCTGACGAGCTAACACACCCAGGGGCCTGCAAGGTGGGGTGTGGGCAGCGTGCCACTGAGAGTGCAGGGAGGCAACCTTACCGGTAGAACTCCTGGCCCTGGCTCTTTCTCATCTCATACCTTTTTTTATTCGTATTTTTTGTGTACGTTTTATATTCTACTTTCCATATTTGTAAAATGATACTTGTATTTAATTTATAAACCAGACGTCATTTGGGAGGGTTGTGCTAACACCTTTTACATGTTGCAGTCCAAGTATTGGGGCGAGCAGGGGTCAGCAGACTTCTCCCGTGAAGGGCCAGAGAGCAAAGACGTTAGGCTTTGTGGGCCATTTGCTTCTACCGCAGCTACTCAGCTCTGCAGTGATAGCGCGAAAGCCGCCACAGATAATAGGGAAACGAATGGGTGTGGCTGTTTCAATAAAACTTTATTTCTGGGCACTGAAATTTGCATGTCATAGGAAGTTCATGTGTCACAACATATTATTCCTCTTGGACCCTCCCCATCCCCCAACACTAAAAAAAAAATGAAGTAAATTATTCTTAGCTCACGGACTCTGAGCAAACAGGCCGCGGCCCCTGTACTGACCAGTTTGCCGACTTACTAGTGAGCCTGCTTCAGGCTCACCTGGGGAGCTTTCAAAAATGCATAGTCCAGCCCTGGCCTGTTCGGCTCAGTGCACAGAGCATCAGCCTGTGGACTGAACGGTCCTGGGTTCGATTCCGGTCAAGGGGATATGCCAGTGTTGCGGGCTCGATCCCCAGTAGGGGGCGTGCAGGAGGCAGCCAATCAGTGATTCCCTCGCATCCTTGATGTTTCTGTCTCTCCCTCTCCCTTCCTCTCTGAAATCAATAAAAATAGGTTTCTTTAAAAAAAGGCACAGCCCAGAACCCCAGCCCTGGTTTTGCAGACGCTGTGGGAGGCCCTGGAGCCTGCGTTCTGACCAGCGGCACAGGTGGGCTGGGAGCAGCTCACCGGAAGCGCCGACTCTGCGGTCTCCAGGGCCTTGGCGTGTTCTTGCTGAGTGGTGGGGCCCGTGACTTCTCCAGGCCTCCTTTTGCCCATTTTTGGAATTCAACCAGCGGAGGAATGCATCGCCAGGAAAACGTCGGCCTGGCGTCTCATCTCCCCCGGGGCCGGGGTCCTCAGCAGAGCTTTCCTCGGCTCTGGCCTCCGCTGCTCATGCCTGTGACAGGCAGCATCCCCTAGTGATGAAGGACACAGGCTCTGGATTTGTGCGCTCTTGGGCAGTTCTCTTTGCTGGTCAGTTTCCTTGTCTGTTGCAGGGGGACGGTAATACACCCCCCGGAGGCGCTGACAGGTCACATGAGCCGCGATGGGGAACCCGTGGCACAGTGCCTGGCGCCTAGCAGGTGCTCAGCCAGCGGAGTGGCTGTTGTTGCTGCTCCTGACCAGGTGGAAGCAGGGGAGCCCAGCCCCTGCCATGGCACCATCCAATTTGCCTGGTGCCGTAGTGCACATGGCCCTTCCCATCATCTCATGGCATCCTCCCGCTACCCCTGGGGGAGGCACCCGTGTCCCGTTGGAAACTGAGGCCTGACAAGGTTATGTAGCTCGCGCACCCCCATGAGAGCCTGGCGCTCTCTGCCTGCAGCCCTCGAGTCTCTCTCATCCGGGATCTCGGGTGACCATGGGAGGAGCTTAGGTTGGTTTTCTGTGGGTCCTTTACCCGGTGCTTCCTGCCCTTGCAGATAAAATACCACGAGGAGTTTGAGAAGAGCCGCATGGGCCCCAGTGGGGGTGAGGGCATGGAGCCCGAGCGCCGAGATTCCCAGGACAGCACCAGCTACCGGAGACCCCAGGAGCAGCAGCCTCACCACATCCCGACCGGCGCCCCCGGTGAGCATGGAGCCTGTGGGGCAGAGGACCTGAGGCCGGGCCAGCTACCGGGTGGGGAGAAGCCTCACTTACACACACACATGTGCGCGCGCACACACACACACACACGCACACACGCACACACACATGTGCACACACACACACTGTCAGGTCTCATCCCCCCGAGGGCATGAGCGCTGGGGGCAGGGCCCCTGCTGGGCCCCCGGGTGGTGAGGGGGAGGTACCACCCTTGCTGTAGAACAGTGGTTCTCAACCTTCCTAATGCCGCGACCCTTTAATACAGCTCCTCATGCTGTGGTGACCCCCGATTTCATTGTTACAAATTGAACATAATGAAACCATAGTGATGAATCACAAAAACAATATGTAATTACATATATGTTTTCCGATGGTCTTAGGCGATACCTGTGAAAGGGTTGTTCGACCCCCAAAGGAGTCGCGACCCACAGGTTGAGAACCGCTGCAGTAGACTATGCGACACCTGCACATGTGCACACTGAGACTGGGCCTTTGAGAGGTGGGCCTTGAGCAGGCCTGTGGGCTTCTGGGAGGCCCTGGGAGGGGCTGGTTTTGTCAAGACAGTTTCTGAGCCCTGCCTCCTCCCATCTTGCAGTTTACCAGCAGCCCCAGCAGCAGCAGGTGGCCCCCTCCTATGGTGGCTACAAGGAGCCTGCAGCCCCAGTCTCCACGCAGCGCAGCGCCCCAAGCGGGGGCGGGGTGAGTAGCCCCGGCCCAATGGAGAGGAGGGAGGTGGAAGGTGGACGGTTGTGAGGCCTGGGGCCGCCAGAGATGGGTGGGCCTAGGGAAGAACCTAGGCCATAGATCCTTCTTAGGAACCCTGCCCAGCAGGTCTGGCTTTTCCTGGCTTTTGACCCCCGTTTCTACATCACCTGCAGGTGACAGGGATCTCAGCCTCTAGAGCAGAGGGTCAGTGTGGGGTGGTGGGCAGAACCCTGGGCTGGGACAGGGGCCCTGGGCCCCAGCTAGACCCGTCGCCCCGGGTATCGTACTCCGGCTGCCTGGGAGCACGTGAAGCACCTTCTGCATGGGGCCACCCGGACCTGGTGCTTGGTCCCCACTCTTCATGAGTGTGACCCCCCTCTCCCCTCATGTTCTTTAGCTCTCAGCCTGCTCCTTCCTCCGAGGGGCCCTCCCAGACCATCTCATGTCAAGTGGGTCTCCCCTGACATTTCTGTGGAAGGTGGACGGTTGTGAGGCCTGGGGCAGCCACTCTTTCCAACTTAAAACGATTCTCTGTTGATTAGCTTCTGTCGGTGTCCTCCGCTGGACTTGAAGCGCTGTGCAGGCTGCACACTGTCCCTTTGGGTCACTTGCTCTGAGCTGGGCACAAAGCGGCACTTGTCAGCTTTGCTGAATACGGGATGAGTAGGAAGTGAGGCGTTCTTACCGGTCCCTTAGAGTTGAGGTTCCTGGGCTGTAAGTCCTGCCACTCACAGGTGTGGCTGAGCCGCCCTTACTCAGCTCCTGGCTGAGCTCAGCTCTACTCTGGGTGCCTGGACATTTGAGTAGCTCCTGTAGGAGCAGGAGGGACGATACTTAGAGAAATGAAGTAGCCAGTCCTGCACATACTAAGCATGTCCTGGACAGGAGAGATATAGCTCTGAATAAAAGACCACCTTTAGCCCTAACCCGGTTTGGCTCAGTGGATAGAGCGTCGGCCTGCGGACTGAAAGGTCCCAGGTTCGATTCTGGCCAGGGGCACATGCCCAGGCTGCGGGCTCGATCCCCAGTAGAGGGCATGCAGGAGGCAGCCAATCAATGATTCTCTCATCGTTGATGTTTCTATCTTTCTCTCCCTCTCCTTTCCTCTCTGAAATCAATAAAAAAAGACCTCCAGTCTGAGATATAAGCAATGAAAGACATGAAGACAAAGACAGCAGGGTAAGGGGAGAGAGCAGCAAAGTCCTCAATAAAGTGAAGGAGCGAGTAGTGAGCGAGTGGTACAAAGGCCCTGGGGCAGGAATGTGCTCGGAAAGTTCAAGGACCAGCAGGAAGGCTCAGGGGACTAGAGAGGGCAAGCGGGTAGGAGATGAGGTCAGATTATGCAGAGACCTGGGACTGGACGGCCTTCGGGACTGGTGAGTTATACAGGGTGACGGGTTTGACCTGTGTTTTTCAAAGGTTGCTCTAACCCCTGTGTTGAGAAGAGGCAGTAGAAAGTTGAGGGTAGGAACAGGGAGATGGGGTAGGAGGCTGTTGCCGAATATGGACATAGATGGTGGCTACTCAGCCCAGAAGATACAGGCAGATTGGTAATAAGAGAGACCAAGGCCACCATGTGAGGGCTGGGATGCTCATCCCGTAGACGTGGGGGCTAGTGGAGTAGGTTTCTGTTGCTTGGGGGGGAAAGTTTGAAATTTGGTGCTAAAAAGGATGGGGACTTTTGAAGGACTTAAAGCCAGGGAGTAACACGGTCAAGTTTGCGTTTTGGAAAGTTCCCCTGAAATGACAATGGATGAACAGTTGGAGGGGGCAGACCAGACCAGAGACTGGAAAGAGGTCTGAGCAGGGTCCTGGGAGTGGGGTGGAGCAGTGGACACGGGAGGTCCCCCAGGGGCACCTAGCCCTTGACCAATTGGCAATGGGGCCCCGCTGCTGGCCCCATGCAGTTCCCAGGGCCTGGCCTGGGGGGCCACAATGGCTGAGCTGACTTCCAGAGATCAGTCAACATCAAGGGCAGTAAGGTCAGAGTATGTTAGAATCTTATCCACCTCCAAGACCACAGTTGGGTTTCACGTGCTTTTACTGGACATTTCCTAGAGCTTACGGAGAAGAACTTGGCTGAAGTTGCAAGGTGGAAATCTCTTGTGTCACCTGGAGACTTTTCTCCCAAGAATAGGTCTTTGTCCTGAGCTTGGGAGTGAAGCCAGACTTATCACAACTTCGAAAAAAGAAGACTGGTGCACATGATAATGCAGATAATAGCGTACAGGGCACAGCCTATTTTGCAACACTAACTGGCAACGTGTCCGTGGGACCTCCCTGCATTCCTGTTTTGAGAGGTGGAGCAGGGCTATTGTAAACTCAGTTCCTGTCTTGTGCCTGCCTTTCATTTTATTTATTATTATTTTTTTAATTCTCACCTGAGGATATGATGTTATTGATTTTAGAGAGAGAGGAAGGGAGAGGGAGCGAGAAACACTTTTGTGAGAGAGAAGCATAAGTTGGCCGCCTCCTGCAACCTGGGT
Organism: Myotis myotis; assembly: GCF_014108235.1. Lineage (NCBI taxonomy): Eukaryota > Metazoa > Chordata > Mammalia > Chiroptera > Vespertilionidae > Myotis > Myotis myotis. Next base: position 8,942,750 of record NW_023416321.1, on the reverse strand, counting down.
ATGTGCCTTGACCGGGAATCGAACCTGTGACCTTCCGGTGTTTAGGGCAACGCTGTAACCAACTGAGGTACACCGGCCAGGGCGTGCCTGCCTGCCTTTTAGCAGATGCCAAATAGATTGGACACGCTCAGAAAGTGACAGTGAGAAACCCAAGGCAGGGCCCAGCCCTTCCCTGTCTCTGGCTCCCGGGTCCCTGCTCCCCCGGGCTCTGCTCCTGGGTCCCGGGCAGTTAGGAAGGAAGGCTGGGCCTGGGGCTGACGGTGCGCCCCCACCCCCGCCCCCACCCCCTGCAGAAGCGGTACCGTGCTGTGTACGACTACAGCGCCGCGGACGAGGACGAGGTCTCCTTCCAGGATGGGGACACCATCGTCAACGTGCAGCAGATCGACGACGGCTGGATGTACGGGACCGTGGAGCGCACCGGTGACACGGGGATGCTGCCGGCCAACTACGTGGAGGCCATCTGAGCCCGCTGGGCCCCGGCCCGCCCCGCCCCATCCTTCAGCGCATTCCACGGCATCGCATCTGTCCTGGGCGTGACCTGTCCACCCGTCAGTGTCTCTGTGTGTTTAAATCTGCGACAGCTTGTTTTTCCCAACCTCCTCCAGCTTCTTTTGCCAACCGGAGCCTCGTTCTGCCACTTCCTTGGGCTCCTTCCTCTGGCAGGTTTCCCCCCGGACCGACTTCTTGGTTTTCTCTCTGGGCGGAACAGGTGTGGGCCTTCTGGGGGTGGCCGCGGCCCCTGGGCTGGTCTGGAATGGGAAGTCCATCGGCTCCCAGGCCTCCGCCTTCTCTCTTTCTCGGCCCCCTCAGACCCTCCTGCCCACCTCCTCACACACCCGACATTCCAGGTCTGGGGTGAGCCCCAGACCCCCAGGACTCCAGGGAGGAGCTCCATGCATTCCCAGGAGTGGAGCCCACCGCCCTGGCCCCTGGATGGGCACAGGCCGGGGACTGCCACTGTGTGGGCACCAGTAAGCGGGCTTTGCTTCTCAAAGATGGGGCTGCTGACCCTCTGGGGGTCCCCTCACCACCCTCTCTTTTCTTAGAGACATCGAAGGAGGGTAAAGTGCCCGCCCTGGGGTTCATTCATGCTCCCCACTCGTGTTCTCCTCACACTGTGATTTTGCTCTCCTGCCCACGGAGACCCGGTGTGGGCTGGGAGCTCCCTAGGAAGCTCGGCGGGGTCACGTTCTGGCCTTTCTTACTTTCGGGACAGCTGCAGGAGGGAAGGGGACAGGCTGCTCTCTCCGGAGCCCCTTTTTCTCCGCACTCCCACCCCAGCCCCCAGGAGCCCTGGCTCGCCTCCTTGGCTGGAAGCCGAGATCCCTGACAGGTGGGGCAGGAAGCCCTGAGATCTGGGCTGGGCGGGCCACTCCTCCTGGGAAGATACCCCCTCCCTTCCCGCCCCCAAGTGCATAGGAACTGCAAAGCCACAGGACCCTCTGCGACTCCAGGACTAGCGTGTGGGGGAAGGAGCGTGTGTGTCTGCAGGAGTGTCAGCGAGTGTGAGTGTGAGCGTGAGTGTGAGCGTGAGCGAAGGGGCAGGGTGTGGCCTGCAGGAGTCTCTGGGCTTAAGTGAGGGTGCACAGAACTGTTTCCCCCTGATATTTTCCTCAAAACCCACAGTGAGGGGACAAGGGAGGCCCTAGGGGACAGGAGTTCCTTATACTTTGGAATGAAAATTCCTCCTGTCCCCCAAGTGGAGGAAGCCCACCTGCCTGCACTGCAGTGTGCTGGGCGAAGTAAGGGAGGGACTGGAGGTGGTGGTGGGCGGGGGGGCTGATGCAGCCTTCTGGGTGGGGTAGGGAGAAGGCTCTGTGCCTCCAGCATATTCTCTCCCCATCTCTGCCCTTCGCTGCAGACCAGGGGCCAGAGGACCCTGTGTTACCCACACTGTGGGTGCCTTACTCTGGGGTCCCCCCAGGCCTCTCCCTTACTTACCTAAAGCCCCCTGGAGGTGTTAGGAGAGGGTCCCAGGGCTACAAAACTGGAAGCACAGGCCCCGGGATGCGGAAGGGGAAGATGGTGCTATCTCCAACCCCTTCTGTCCCTCGCTGGTGGCTGTGACAACCCCTGCCTGGCTTTATTCATCTCTGGGAGTCCACTCAGGCCCCGGCATTAACATCGTTGCTTCCTTGTTCCCTGCGGCGGCGGTGGCTGCAGGCATGATCGCGTCCTCTCTGCTTGTGGGTTCAGTTGGGAACAGTTAGCCCAGATCAGAGAGCTCAGGAAATGACTGTGGGGGAACAGGTGTGGACCTTTCTGGGGGAGGCCGAGGCTCGTCCCCAGCCAGGTGAGGGTGGATGGAGGGTCTCCTACTGGGCGATTTGGGGGTGAGGGAGCAATATTGGAAACCTGGGGAGCGGCGCCGGTCCATTCCATTTCCTCTTGATCTCAAAGCACAACATGGATTCTGGGACCAAAAGGTCAGAGACACATCCTGTTGGAGGAGCTGCGGTTGGGAGGGGAGTGAGAGGTGGGAGGGGGCCCGGAGGAGCGAGGAATAGCCTTTTCATTCCGCTTAATTTTCCTTCCAAAACAAGGCGAGCCAGCCACTGGAATCTTGCTGCCCGGCACGCTGCTCCTCCCGTCCTAAAAATAGGGGACCTTTTTTTATACAACCCACAGAGAGGAGGGGCTGTCACACTGGTGCTGAGGGACCCAGGGGCTGCTGGGAGTCCTTGTTCCTTTCCAGAACCATCCATCCCTAGAAGCGCACAGAACCCGAGGGCTGGGCGGAGGCCCCGGTCTTCTCTTACAGTTCATAGAGGTCTTTTAGCCAATATCCCAGGAAAGAACATCCATCAAAGCTAGAATGTGAATATGACGTTAGTGGACCAATAATTGCAAGAAGCCCAATGGTGAGAAAAGTGAATTCTCTCAACACTGCTTCCTGTTTTCTTCCTCATGTCCCTCCAGGGAAAACTACTTTATTGCTTAATTTCTGCATTTGTTTTCCCCTTCACGTATGCACTTTTGGGCCTTTTTTTTTTTAATAGCTGGAAAAAAATATACCACCTCACAAACCTGTATTTAAAAAGAAACAGAAATGACCATGTGAGATTTGCCTCTGTCCGAACATTTCATCCGTGTGTGTGAAGCCGTCATTCATCTTTTTATACGGGGTGGTTGTCTCTCCTCGGTTTGTGTGGTCCCCTCCCTCGTGGGCTTGTGCTTGGGATCAGATCCTCTGGCCTGTTATGATTCTGAACGTTTGACTTGGACCACAAGTGAATCTTTCTGGTGACTCAAATAAAAATATAATTTTTACCTGCGGACTTCGTTCTCTCTCTGGCTCTGACGGCTGTTGTGTGTGTGTGTATGTCCCTCTGTTTGGGGGCGTTGGCCTGAACCCCTCCCGGGAGCCCTGCCCTCCTTGGAGAGAGACCAGTTTGGAAGCGGTCAGCCTGGAGTGGCAATTTGCCTTGGCACCTACTCCCTGTCGAGAACGCCCCACCCGTCTGCCCCTGGCTACATCCCTCTGCCCCATTTGGTGACACGCCCAGGAACTTCCGAGTTCCCATATTCTCTTACCATCTGACTTGCTTCAGGATGCACCTGTCTCCCCACTAGCCAGTGCGCTCACAGGGCAGGTAATGGGTCTAACTCATCTTTAAACCCCCAGTGTTTGCCCAAGGCCAGGCACAGAGCAGCTCAACAGACATTTTTGAATTAATGGATGAGCTCAGCTGGTGGGCCGTTTTAGCTCTCTGCCTGCACCTCGTAGGCGTACACTTGAGGAATGAAATGACAGAGAGACTGGGACAGTCTGCGGTGGGATAAGCCAGGGATGAAGCCATCTGTTCGGTGGTCTGACAACCCAGAGCACTATTCATGATGCCTTACAACTGCGATCTGTAACACACATGTTTAAATTTGATCTCATTAGCCATGTGAGAGAGAACTGCCATGGTGGCCATCTTACAGATGGGGTTCACTGAAACCCAGAAAGGCAGCGGTTTGGAGGAAGTCACAGCTGAGCTGGAGGTCTTAGGACCCCCGATGTGATGCTCACAGTCTCCTGCTACTTTGCTAGGGTGGGCTGTCTACCCAAGCCCTTTGCATGTCTCATTTTAGTATCTCCTGTGCTCTGTTCTTTGCTCCAGGGGCCCTGGGTCTAACGCCTGACCAAAGGCCTCCTCTCCTCTGTCGGGCTGAGGAGGGGGCAGTGGTAGAGAAGGAATCCAGACCCTCCCGCCCTGGCTCAGTGCCACCAGTAGCCTCCTGTCCAGCTGTTTGGTGGTGGTGGGTGGGTCGGGGGCTCAGAGTGAAGGCATTCTCTCGCTTCAGGGTAACGGTAGGGTGGAGAGGAAAAGGGTCTTCGAGGACTGAGCCTGAACTGAGCTTCCTGCTAGGGTCCAACCCCAGCAGGTCCAGGGGTCCCCAAACGTGTGGATGGAGTCAGCGAAGAAGGAATGACACGGAGACAGCGTTCAGTTGATCAGCAGCCTAGCCAGGATCTCTAGCCGAGTTCTGGTCAGGATCTCCAGCAAAGCTCTGGTTAGGATCTCCAGCCAGGTTCTGTGTCCATGTTCTCTTGCTAGGTTCTCCAGCCAGGTTCTGTCACCAGGTTCTAGTCAGGTTCTCTTGCCATGTTCTATCCAGGTTCTGTAGCCAGGTTCTGTCTCTAGGTTCTTCATCCAGGTTCTCTCGCTAGGTTCTGTCTCTAGGTTCTGTGGCCAGTTTCTGTCCAGGATCTTTTGCCATGTTCTCTCCAGCGAAGTTCTTCTGTCTCTAGGTTCTGTGTAGGTTCTGTGTCTAGGTTCTGTGTGTAGGTTCTGTGTCTAGGTTCTGTGTAGGTTCTGTGTGTAGGTTCTGTGTGTAGGTTCTGTGTCTTGGTTCTGTGTCTTGGTTCTGTGTCTAGGTTCTGTATCCTGTTGTCTTGTTACATCTGTATTTATACCAGTTGACTCCAATCCTATCAATCTCTATTCCAAAGGTTAGGGCGTTTCTTATCTCCATTCCAGGGAGTAAAGATTATGTAGCTTAAGCATGATTGTTCGTAGTTAAAGTGATTACTTACCCGCCTGGCACTAAGTTAAGGGGTTTTATTCCCTCCCTAACTTCAGGGGAAAATCCCTACCTGGGGAAACAACCTTTCTCGGAGAGGTGACCTTGGTTAAAACACATAGCGCTAAGGGGAGCAAACATATTAAGAACAGTACGCCATATATGCCAGGTCCCTTGAAACAGCAAGGATGGACCGGCTCCCGGCAGCTTCCTAATGAAGGGAATGGTGACAGTCAGGGGAAGGACAGGCCGGTCAGCAGGGCTGAGCAGTGTGGGCAGTGTCAGGCGGCAGCGGTGGGATAATTAAAGATAATACCGACAGCTGCTCCTCTGAAGGAGCCGCTGCCTCGCGGGTTCCCACTAGCAGGGAATGAGTCGGCAGATCTTGCCTCCTGTGGGCCTGGCCCCTTTTGTCAGAGAGCGGAGCCCCCTCTCCCCAGGAGGCTGGTTCCCCTGAGCAATTAGAGGGGGCAGTCCTTCCGCTTGGGAGGGGACCAGCGTGCGGCCTCCTGGGCACAGGCCAACGGGAGGAGTTTCTAGACCCCCTTCTAGAAGTGGCCTAGCATGAGGAGGGGGGGTATTAATGCTTCACCCCCAGACCCTCCCAAAGAATTACTTGGGGGTGGAGCCATGGACACTAGGGCCTCAGAGATGTCACAGGAAATTTTTTTTTAATTTAATGGGAAATAAGACATAAAAAGGCATAAGAGCAACATAATACATAACTGAGCACCCACTACCCAGCTTAACGAAATAAAACATCAATTTTTTCCCCCTTTCCCTTCAGAAGAAGCCACTTGAACGTGCATTTCTAGGCACAGGGGTGGCCTGAGGATTCTTTGGTGTCTCTCTGGGGTAACAGCACGGGGGACTCTCGGAAGAGGATACAAAAGAGGACAAGAACGTGGGCGGTGGCCACAGAGAGACGGGCATGGAGGAGGGGAGGGGCCTCTGGCGCTCACCCTGTAAATGGAGTGACTTGAGCAAGGTGCCTCACAAGCCGAGCCGAGGGGCAGTTCAGACTGAGACGGCGGGCCGGTCTCGGGCGGGCACACGGTGGACTCGGGAGTGTGCAAGCCGAGTTTTGAGTCCTGGTCTCTGCCATTTCCAGCGAAACACTGGGCAATTCCTGGCCATCTCTGAGCCTCATCTATAGAAGACCTGTAGGGAGGTTGAAATGACACCATCCGTGCAGTATCCGGCATAGTCTAGAAATCCCACGTGTTAGCCCCATCCCAGAGGTGCCGGCTGAGACTCACATGAGACCTTTTCCCACGTCCCTCCATAACGGGACCTTTACACCTTGCGAATGGCCCACCCAGCTCCCAACCATGATTCTTCTGAGATAATTTGCTGGGGGCGTGTGAGGAGAAAGGGGAGAAGAAAGGCAGGACGATTCATTCCTAAGGGATCTGGCTAGAGATCAGATCTCCTCCCCCGTCCATACCATGCAGACTCCACTTAGATACAAAGGGGTGGGATTGGGTTCCTGGGGAGAAATTGAGCCTCTTAGGTTCTGCTTGGTCTCAACCCAGCAGTTCCTTGGTTACCCGCTCCCGGGCTTTCTGATTGGCTGGCTGTGGTGTATGGAGGGGTGGGGTAAAGTAAGCTGCTGATGGAATTGCAGCATCCCTTAGTCTCCGGCCCTGGAAGGGGGAGGGGGGAAACGAGGGCTGAGCAGTGGAGGGAGGAGGGAGCCATTTCTCTCCACTGACGGCAACCTCCGTGCTCACAGCTCACATTTCCCTGCAATCCAGAGGCCTCCTCGGCCAAGGACTCCATCATGCTGGATGTTTTCATCCTGATGCTCTTTGCCATCATAGGCCTGGTCATTCTCTCCTACATCATCTACCTGCTCTAGTGCCTGCAGCTGCGGAGCCACAGGAGCACAGCGCGGGAGGAGGATGAAGCTGACCGGCCGAGCATCCTGCTTGCTGACGCACCGCTGGATTTTTGCTTCTGGTCATTATTTCGGGTATTGATTCAAAAACAGAATTAAAAGGGATCTTGTTTTTGTATCTTCCCCCCTCGGATGCATTGAGGTAGCATTTCTCAGACCACTCTGAGAAGAATAGGAAATGCCAACTTCTTTCTTTGCGACCTCATTTAAAATAGGATGTAAAAAAAAAAAAAAAATGAAACCCACTCGGTGAAGGATTTTTAGGTAGAATGAGTTGGGAGAGGTGTGCCTGGTGGGAGGGACTATAATTTTGTAGTTTTTTTCTTCAAGTTGCTCAGACTCCAAGTTGTCCGTTCTCTTCCGGTAATTAAAGGTTAAAAACACAGCATTATACGCCAGCAGAGCGGTTTACAGTTATGCGTGCACAATTGCATTAATGAGTGACTCATTCTCACTTGAGGATGAGATAGGAAATGAAATGCACTGAGGAGTGGGGTTTGGAGGGAAAGGAGAGAGGAACTCCTATTTCTTTTCTCAGTCCCCAAAGACTAAGTACTAGGAACTGAGACCTTTGCTGCCATTCCCATCTGAACCGTGTTGTTTCTGGGTTTCCCACAGTTCCTGGTCTCCAGTCCAACAAGAGGCCTCTTATCGACAGCAGCTGTCCTGCCGCCCAACAGGCCTCCTCCCGAGCCTTCCGGATACGGCGAACCCGTCAAGCAAGGGACTTCTTGAGTTCAGAGTCTGAGGCACTCGGCTGGGACAGTAGGAATTCACGGCATGGCTGGCAGGTGTGCGTGCTTTTGAGCTATAAACTGAAAAGGACACAGTTGGCTGAAATGTAGACTTACTAAAATGCTCATGGAGAACTTCTCAAAATCCATTTTGATAGGATAGCCTTTCCTTCGGCCTTTTCTTTCCCTCACAGGAAAGGTGTTCCTTTGTTAAGTCCAAGACCACATTGTCTCTGGTGACCCAGTCACTTTATCACTGTCTATAGACGGCACAATCTGGGGTTGTGCGGTTTCCTTTGACTTCGTCTCTAGCCAGAAGGAACTTGTCATTTGAGCTTTTAAGATTTACTTTCCCCACTCCCTGCCCTACCACTTGTGCTCCAGCTTCCCATTTAAAGAGAGAAACAGTTGGTTCTATAGTTCTCATTCTTTGTGCTTGGCTGAGTCATAAATTATTGAAACAAGATGGCTATGCTTGGTATTTGGGAGAAATCTCTCTCTTACTGCAAAGTAAATGCTTTTTTAAGTTGTCAAATGTTCCTTTTCTGGAAAAAAACCTTTCAATGTATTTTCTGTCCAATTAAGGTTGAAGAAACCATATATTTTGGGGTCCAGAAAAGACTTTGAAAAATCCATCATAATTGTTTTACATTTGATTTTTTAGCTTAAAAATAAACAAGAAAGATGAACTTGATAGTTTTACCCATGACATGGTGTTCCATTTCCATGTTTTAAAAAGAAAAAAAATTGAGGCAGTACCCTATAATGTCAATTAAAACGAAAAACTTGCATTTTAGAGTTCTGGCCAAGAAAAAACACTGTTCTAGAAGCTTTTTGTCTTGGCAACAAATTATGTGACTTTCAATAAGTCATTGAACCTTTCAGGGTTTCATTTTATTCCTACAAATGGAGGCAATGGACTAGAAAATTGTTAATATCCACTTTAAAGTTCTACAATTCTAGGATGCATTATCTTTGAAAACTACATCTTCGAGAACAGAAATCCCATGAAAAAAACTCTTAATAGTTACCAGTAGTCCACTTTACTGCTCTCACCAAATGACATTTTATGATGAAAACTCAACTACAAGACTTTTTTGGCACACTGTGAGGGAAAAAATGACTATTTTTTACCCCAAACATGTATCAGTGATACTTTGCCTAAGGAGTTTACATACTACATGGTGGTATGTAACAAAAATAGGTAATCTGACAGACACACCAATGCAAAAGCCTGGCTCTGAACATTAATATATTCAGGGATGATCTTTAGTTATCTGTGGAGTCCTTGACATGACATTTCCCAGTAAAACATTCCTCTGACTCTTTGGCATAGCTTTTCTTCTTCAAGTCAAGATAGCAGCTCTATGTCCTTACCTAGGTAATTGGGGAAGTGTCAGTATTTTGGAGGGCTCCAAGTAACACAGTTAATTATTGTGGCCTAATCTTCATGGTATAGTCTCTAACCAAGCTCGCTCTGAAGTTTATGAGGTCAAGGCTCTTCAGTCTGTATCCATACAAAGTTGAAGTGACTAATCAATTCAGTGAAAACAATCAGCCAATTTTCAGTTATACACCAGTGATATATACCACTGGCACTGGGCACAATATAAGGACAGAAAGATTATCCATATTTTCAGTTATTTTTGAAATAATTGCATTTTGGAAGAAATTTTATGACTTTGTGCTTATATCCATCCTATAATAATGCCAGTTTATAACAGTGTTTTATAGTGTTCATCATTTTGATAATTTTTTTAAATTTCATATTTAAACTTTTTGTATATAGAACACTGGAAAACATTACTTCTGTAATATAAGGTTTTGTTTTAATCCTCATCCGAGGATATTCTTCCATTGGATTTTTAGAATGAGTGGAAGAGAGAGGGAAAGACAGAGAGAAATACTGATATTAGAGAAACACACTGATTGGTTGCCTCCTGCTTGAGGCCCTACCAGGGCCCTGGTTGGGGAGAAGCCTGCAACCAAAGTACATGCCCTTGACCAGAATCAAACCTGGGACCCTTTGGTCCACAGGCTGATGCTCTATCCACTGAGCCAAACCAGCTAGAGCTGTAATATAAGGTTTTGGATAAATTTACAAATCTGTGTCATAGGGCAATCAAGTCCTATGAAATGGGGATTATACTTGGCCCACACCAATGCAATAAAAACATCTCTAAATAATTGTAGATTACTTAGAAAAAAATTAATGTGGCATAATGCTAAGAATTATTATACTAATACCTGCTTTCTTGATTAAAAATAAGGGGTTTGTATGGACAAGGGATGTATTTTATTTCAGGAGAAAGAGGATATATTTTGGGAAACAAATAATGGAAAGATAGATGTTACTAAGCTAGAATCACCTAAGACTCACTGCTCTGGGTATATGGAATCAAACCCAAACTTTCAGAGTTTGAAGCTTAGCATGACATTAATTTATTAACTTTCAGAAAATGTTTGCTTTTAAGAGGCTTAATATTAGCATTATTCAAACTTCAAAATCCCTTGAGTATCATTTTAATTTAAATTATTTAAAAATAATGGGAATTTCCCTTAATAGAATACTAAAGAATAGTTGAAAGGAAAAATTATCTTTGTAAATTACATACTTTGCCTTTATCAACCTCTAAATGTTTGTTACAATGGCCTCTTCTAAGTTAGTTTTGCTCTCATCTATTTTAAACAAAAATAAAAGCAAAGTCATATATAAAGGGGGAAACTGAAAAAGTCATTGACACAACTTCCATTAGTAACTCAAACATACTAAGGAAGACATTTAGAAATAGTTAACAACTTTTTGTTCTTAGAAAAACACTGCAAGATCTTGTAGTCATGGGAAATAACAGGTAATACATATTTTGTTACATATTTTGTTTTTTGAAATTAGTATTAAACTGATAATTGTAGCATATCTATTTTAGCAGCAATTGAAATATTAATTGGTTGGTAATTTGGTATCTGAATTAGATAACAGAATAGTATAGAATACTGTTGTAGTTACAGATTATTATGAATTTATGAATTATTATGAATTATTATGAATTATGAATTATTATGAATTTATGAATTGCTACTAGCAAATGAAATTATTTAATTTATATACTATAATATTAAGCATAAATATACATATACATAAATATATATAGCTAATTAAACATTATTTTATGTTAAGACATTTATATTTTGATCATGGTAGAGCTTTAACAGCTTCAATAAAAACAAGTTCCTCCACAAGAAATAATTTAAAGGAATTTATACATTCAATGACTTGCATAATGACAAACTCTGGACAACTTAGAAATGTTTCTAATTTTCTTTTTATTTTATTAATATAAATAAATAACAAATTAAATAAAAATGAACAAATATTAAATATTTACGTATCAAAGACATTTTACCATAAACACAATTCTTTAAAAATAACAATCATACTTTTTAGTTTGTGCACCTTGAAGCAATGATCTTAGAATACCTATAAGCATTTGTTTTGTTTTGTTTTTAAAGGGCTTTCAAGGGTTAAACTAAGTTTGTTTTTTTAAAGTCTCTAATTACTTAAAGAGTTTTCTGAAGTTATATTTGCTTTCTTGATTAAAAAAAAAGTATTCTTAGTCAGTCCTTTGGCACTTTTTTTTTAACCTAGAGAAGACTGTCCAAAACAACTATATTTGAGATCATCTTTCCTATTCTAGTAATGTTTCAATAAACCAAGGAGCCTATGTCCACAGCCTGATTTCTTACAGGGTTCACAGCTGCCTGCTAATGGAATTGGTAAAGAAGTTACATTGCTAGTAAAGTATCCAATGACATATGAGGCTTTTATAGCAGCTTTGTGTTTTAATCCTTCACAATATTTATTGACATAAATATTTGTAATCATAGAATTCAGTACTATTCACTTAAAGAGGTTAACTCACATAATAACCACACAAAGGGATTCATGTTTATTTTTTGCTGACATAAGATGGTTCCTCCACTTGTACCTTCTGCTGGGCACATCACACTTGCTCTAATTTCCAAAGGTGAATAATTATCATGGCAATAAAATCTTTGTTATTAACAAAACAACTGGAAGCATGAACTAAGTTTTCAGAGGATGGGAAAGGTGTGAAATAGGTGCCTATTGTTCATGCTATGGAGAGCAGCCTTGAACTCTTAAATGCCTGAAAGGCTTCCCAGGTACTGTAATTTACTGCTGGGATTGTGAAAACAATAAAGTTGAGGAGTCAGAAGGGCATGAGAAAGAATTCTCCAAAAAAGTGTTAAGAACAGATGTTTTAGCCAGCCTGGTATGGCTCAGGGGTTGAGCATCAACCCAGGAACCAAGTAGTCACCGGTCACATGCCTGGGTTGCTGGACTTGATCCCCAGTGGGGTGCATGCAGGAGGCAGCTGATTGATGATGTTCCTCGCTCATCTATGTTTCTATCTCTCTATCCTTCTCCCTTCCTCTCTCTCTCTCTCTCTCTCTCAAAACAAAATCAATAAAGACATATTAAAATAAAAGAATAGATGTTTTATGGTTTCATAAGGTACAGAGTATTTATCACAAGAAATAAACTTTAAATTAGTGTCTAAGAAATGTGGCATCATTAGTTTGTTATTAGTACTATTATGGTGTCCTCTGTGTGTGTGTGTTTAGAAACAATAGTAAAGTTAAATGTAATGCTGTCATTGAGCTTTTTGGGCTTGCCTTCTAGTGGAAGTAAAAATCATCTTACAAATAGAAGTCAAAGAATTCTGAGGAAATCACTACCAAAAGGAAAAAAAGAGCTAGAAGCCCAGGTTAATCTTCTAATTCAGAAAAAGGTACAGGATAAATGAAAGATTTGAATTGCTAGTATTGTTATGTTATTATGACTGTTCTAGAGTCAGCTAGAAGTGAACAATCTCCTAACACCTTTAGGCTATTCATTTTGCACATGCTCCTTTTTTGTGGCAATATGATTGCATATACCATCACTTAAACATCAATGTTAATGATAATACATACATATATGCTTTCACAATTTAGCCTCCCACTTCAAAATTTGGTATCACACTTTATTCCTAATGACAAATATATTCAGCAAAACACTGGATTGCTGTCCAGCTGGGCTCGGGCTTCATCCACCCTCTGGAAAGATAACCACCATCTACCTTCATCGTGTAGACTTGCTGCAGCCTGGCTTCTCTGTTACAATAAAATTACTGTTGACCCAAAAAGTGAAAAAACAAAACAAAACACAATAAAAAAAAAAAAAACTGGATTGAATTGAGGAAACTGCAAATTTTGTCTCAAAAGTTATTTTTATCCATTGATAATTGAATGAAGAATTTTTTTATTTACTTTTTATTGGTAGCAAGATGATATCATTTATCTACTGTACCCAAAGAATGAATCAGATTTTTTATGTCCCAAATTTCTGGGGACGGTGAGATAATGATCTCACAATTATTGAGAATAATGCAATAATGTGTTTTTCAAATTTTACAGCAGCAGTCATGTCAAGTGTGTAATGAGATTCAAAATCCAGGTCAAAATCTTTTAAATTAAGCCATTCTTCTTTTGTAAACTTCTGAAAATAACTGCTGTAGAGACTTAGGTAATTCAAGGAACACAAGGGAACTTCACAATGCAAAATTGCTTCTCTAAGAGAATGAAACAACATCTATGTAGTAAACTATTTAAAATATTCACTATTTATATTAAAATTTTTACTTTCTTTCCTTCATTTTTCTTCTCCCCCCCCACCCCCCAAATAATCTAATGGAGTATATTCTCAACTTGGAATTACTAATATGTTGATAAATAAATGGGTTAGGTTTTCCAAAGCATGTAAGAGAAAAAGAGTGAGAGAGAAACAAAAAGCTAATTAAAATGTTTTGTACTCTGGTATCTGCCAACTTTTAATCTTCATAATTTGGTGGTGAACTGGAAGGAAGAAAACGAAATTAGAGGAAGAAAATGAAACTAGGATAAAAGCAAGGACTTGTTTTTTTGCAAAAATATGTAAATGCTAAACTCTGGAGAAATAATTCCTGCAACCGATGGAATTGCAGTCGAACAATCCATCAAAGAAAGGCAGTTAGTTTCTGACCATCCATAAAAGAAGGTCAAGTGCTTATGCTACTGAAATATAGTAAAATCTTGTTATCAAAATTTATATTTTCTCCACAAATTTCACTCTTCCTCAATCTTATTAAATCTCTTATTGAACCCCACTTGCCAAATACTTGAGAATTTTCCACAATTTCTATTCTACTTCTGCAGGTAATTTCTATATCGTCTAGTTTTTTCTCCCCTTTATCAGCTCAAGAGGTGAGTTAAATCAAGGGCTTAGAAAAAGAAAGCCAGTGTCTGAAAAGTCGAGTGGGAAAAGTCGTGTGTTCAACAGAAGTAAAATGATCAAACCCAAGGAGAAGAAAATGGAAAATCCAGGAGAGTTCCAGCATTATTTCAGCCTCAGTAGGCGCTACTGTTTTCTACTTTAATAGTAAAAGTGATGCTAGTCAGACTGAAATAGTCCTGGAGCTTCTTAGGATTCATTTACTTGAGTGAAGAACAACCCCACTCCTGGGCTGCTTTAACATCCATGCTTCCAGTTTCTTCAAGTTCTACTTTTCAAGATAGGGAGAAAAGCTTTAGGAAGAAGTGCAAATCATTTGTGCGTATTGTGCTGGCATTAGAATAGGTACTTTTCTTTCATTTTATATTTTCCCTTATTTGCAACATTTTACTCTAATCCCCAGGAAATAAAATATGATTTGTATTAAAATACTATATACCCCTCTCTCTTTATAGACTTTTTGTATGATTTGTCTTAAAGAAACATATATATTTGTGTATATGTACATATATACATATTTGTGGATATGTATATACATATACACACATACTTCCTTTGGGTTTTGATCTGTTAGTTCATACAAAACATGAACAAAATATAATGTTCTTTGTAACTATATGCCAACAAGGTGGTTTAAAATGTGATTTATATCTGCACATTCCAAAACATCATATTGCAAACCTTCACAAAACACTCTAGGCTAGGTCTACACAGTCTAAGCACAGTGTACAGATACATACAGTTGAGCTGGGTCTGCTCAACTATAAAACAAAATTTTCTCTTGCTTCAAAGACCCATACATACAGGCTGGCCGGCCCAGACTCTTGGAGACTAAATTTTGGTGTGAGGTTATAAATTCTGGAGAGGCACAGCTTGTTTTCCAGAGAAATCTCAATATATTCTTGGGTTTGCCTATAATTTTTATATTAATAATGATATAAGCAGTTGCCACTAAAATTCTGTGCAACTTTAGAATTACTCGGGTGAAAAAAAGTTCTTTGGGTGCTATTTTTTGATTGTGGAAAGTAGCATTCTTCTCATTGTTAGTTCAGTGAGGTAGTCTCTAAATGCACAGCTTTCTGAGTATTTAGGTAGAGATAGAATTGATGGTCAAATACAGGACCTCCTTATGGAAGTTAGCTTGAGCATGCACAAGATGGAACAAATTCAAAAAGATTCTGTCCTCTTCATCTCGGTCTCCTATATGCCATACACAGGAATGGACAGTGGGGGGAAAAATGACAGTTAAGTTTTAAAATATATGATCTATTTAAAACATAAGATGTCCCAATTTTTTCTAGCAATATGTAACAGAAGACTAGTTATTGATCTTTATTTAATCAGATGTTAACCATTGAGATCAGGGAATTCTGTAACAGCACTGAATTAGCAGTCAGAAGAAAAGGATGCTGGTCCATGTTACTTTTAACTTTATGACCGAGGGTAAGTCAGATATTCTCTAAGCTTTAGTTTTTTCATCTGTAAAATAGGGTTAATTATCATGTTGGCTACCTAATAAAACTGTATAAAATATACATTAAAACTATATAAATACAGGATATTATGATGAGTATGATAGTTGATTAGTGAGCAAGTTAAAATTTTTTGTTGTGTAGAATAGAAATTGGATCCTTTCAGAGCACTCTTTGACTTTGTTTTCCATTAAAACTAATATCAGATTTAAAAAGTGACAAAACCAGAAACTAAACATATCTCACGGAAAAACAAACAAAATTATCTACTCCTTCTATTCTTGGTTTAGAACAGCGGTTCTCAACCTGTGGGTCGCGACCCCTTTGGCGGTCAAACAACCCTTTCACAGGGGTCGCCTAAGACCATCCTGCATATCAGATATTTACATTACGATTCATAACAGTAGCAACATTACAGTTATGAAGTAGCAACGAAAATAAATTTATAGTTGGGTCACAACATGAGGAACTGTATTTAAATGGCCAGAAGGTTGAGAACCACTGGTTTTGAAATAAAAGTCTATACAGAATTATCCCTGTCTCAAGTGGAGACTAGAATGCATTTTATTCACACCTGTGCACCATCTACATGCATACTCACCAGACATAATTGACTGCAGCATTTCCATTATAATACATGCAAATGCATTTGCCACATTCTGCAGGAAGTTGTTTTTTTCAACTGAGGTACTAAAGACTTTACAGACTTTTTGCATCATTTTAACTGCCCAGTCCATGCAGTATAGTTCTTTCTCGCACACCTGATTTAGACATACAAAGCATTATGGAATATCTTCATTTAAAGAAAGCTATACACACCCTAACCGGTTTGGCTCAGTGGATAGAGTGTCGGCCTGCGAACTGAAAGGTTCCAGGTTCGATTCCGGTCAAGGGCATGTACCTTGGTTGCAGGCACATCCCCAGTGGAGGGTGTGCAGGAGGCAACTGATTGATGTTTCTGACTCTCTATCTCTCTCCCTTCCTCTCTGTAAAAACTCAATAAAATATATTAAAAAAAAATAAAGCTATACAATTTGAAAATTGTATTAACTATGATGGTATGATGGTTTATGATTTTATATAATTTATTACACATGGCATTATATTGATTCTATAAGTGAGAAATGTTTCTATATCTAACATTCCTTTGCTTTCAAATGAAAACTCTGGTTCAAGATTATCATAGAATATATTTAAAAATTTATATATATATAGTTAGTCCTCATCCAAGGATATTTTTCCATTGATTTTTAGGGAGACTGGAAGAGAGAGAGAAAGGCAGAGAGAACCATCGATGTGATCAATGTGAGAGGAACACATTAATTGGTTGCCTCCTGCATGCCTGATCAGGGCCTGGGTCAGGGAGGAGCCTGCAACAAAGGTACATGGCCTTGATCAGAACCAAACCCAGGACCCTTTGGTCCACAGGCCAATGTCTATCCACTGAGCCAAAATGGCTAGGGCAATTTACTTTTCAATTACAGTTTACATTTAATATTATTCGGTATTAGTTTCATATGTACAGAATAGTAGTTAGAAAATCATGTACTCACTGGTCCCATACATAGTTATATTATTAATAGACTATATGCTCTATGTTGTAGTCTACATATCTGTGACTATTCTGTAACTACCAATTTGTACTTATTAATCCCTTCAATCATTTTTACACAGACCAACTGTCAGTCTGTTCTCTGTATCTTATCATAGAATATTATTAATGTAAGAATATTGAAAACAATTATTATTATTATTATTATTATTAATATTTTTCTCGTGCATCAGAGATCTGGGTGGTTCGGACGTCCTCACCATTGCTCAGATAGCAAAACAATTATTATTTTTATGGAATATAAGACTTCTGCCCATTCACTCATGCAATAGATATTGATTGAGCACATGCTAAGAGGTGGAAATACTATGATAAGCCATAAAGACAGGGCTTCTATTTTGAAGGAGTTTAATCAGGGTGACAAACAAGAAATTTCAATAGGCAAGAGAACTTTATAGTATTATCAACTTTCCATCTTGAAAGTTATAGGAACTATTTATCTCTCTATTGTTTAAAAGATAAATATTTAAAGAAAAGACTACATGTTAATAGTTAAAACTGAAAAGAAAAAGGTTTACTTACTAACATTCTAAATGGCCATATTAACACATAGCCAAATAATATACAGCATGAAAATAAACTTTATAGTAGTGTCACTAAATAATATTAATCTGACAGGAAAGATGTATTGCTTACTTATGTATAAGGAATGGTACAAAGCACTATGAAAAGCACGTGACATAATCCTGGATTTCAAAGAACTTGCGATCTGTTTTGGGAGCTAACTTACTACTCACATAAAAAGGCTTAAGAACACTAGGTAAATGAAGATAAAGAGAAGACAAATCTGAGGCAATTTAGGGAAAATGAATGATCAGAGTTGAGATGGTAATCAGGAAGGCTTTCTGGAGAAGGCTTCTTCACCCAGTGACTTCCTCTCCATTCTGTTTGCTATGGTGCTGTCAAAGTGACCTTTTAAAAACTTGAAGCTGATCAGATCACTCTCCTTCCTAAAACTTTTCAGCAGCTCCCTGTGAGAGGAGGTGTTCAAGCTCCACAGAAAGTCTGCCAGGCCCTTCATTGCCTAGCCTTTCCCTTTCTGTCTAATCACGCTTCCTCCTCTTCCTCTTCTTTACATTGTACCCTTCAGAAATACTACTGAGCTACACACAGTCCTGTGAATATAGCCATGCAATTCTCTTTCTCGTCCTCTCTCTTTTGGAGAGAATCTGTTTAATTATTAAAATAAATATTTATATTGAAATTACAATTAATTTAGTAGCTTTATTCACATTTTTAAAAGAGCCACAGAGGTTTCATACATGTTTTAAGCAGTTGAATTGGTAATGATCCTGTCTCCATTTCCTAGGAAATGAATTATATTCAATTATTCCTCACAACAGCCAACTTGAGATTACTCCATTGCTTTTGAAGCATTGGTTCAGCTGGCATCTGCGATGGTAGCCAAATAAGTGATTTGCCCTCTCTATCTGCCTTGTGAACTTCTATTCATTTTTTAAAATAAATTTGGCTTGAGAAAGCCCTCACTATGCTCTACTTTCATCCATATCGGCTCCTCTTTGCTACCTCTGATTGTATCTTTCTGCATATATAGTTTTGCACTTATCTCACTGAATTTATTTACATATACCTTAATATCACTTAAAACACTAAAAGCAGTTTTCTGTCAGATAACTGTTTTATGAATTTCCATAGTCCTAGAATCTCACATAATGTATGGTCTATAGTAAAAACTCAATTTTTGTTAAATGAATATTAAATATATTTTTAAATGTTCTGAAAAACATTTTAACTATAGAAAGTAGAGAGAATAGTATAATGAACCCCGTGTATCCACTTTCCAGCTTGCCAATCTTGTTTCACCTTTACCTCCATTCACTACCACATCCTCTCCCTGCTGCTCATTGATTATTCTGAAGCAAATAAAATAGAGTACTTTACTTTTTATTTATTTAATTTTATTGATTTCAGAGAGGAAGCGAGAGGGAGAGGAAGAGAGAGAGAGAGAGGGAGAGGGAGAGGGAGAGAGAGGGAGACATCAATGAGGAGAGAGAATAATGGATCGGCTGCCTCCTGCATGCCACCCACCGGGGATCGAGCCACAACCTAGGCATGTGCCCTGACCAGGAATTGAACTCACGACCCCTCAGTCCGCAAGCCAATGCTCTATCCACTGAACCACATCGGCCAGGGCAAGTACTTTATTTTTTAACAGAATTTTTGAAAAAAGAATATGACTTTCAGAGCGGTATGATGACAATGTGGACATAAAGTGGGGAGAGGTTAATACAGAGAGTAATTCCAAATACGATAGTTTATGACTATTTATTTATTTTTTGTTAATCCTCACCCAAGGATATTTTTCCATTGATTTTTTTTTTTTTTTTTAGAGAGAGTGGAAAGGAGGGAGGGAGAGGAGGTAGAGAGATGAGAGAGAGAGAGAGAGAGAGAGAGAGAGAGAGAGAGAGAGAGAGAGAGAGAGAGAGAATGAGAATGAGAATGAGATATATGAGAGAGATACATCGATCCGATCGGTTGCCTCTAGCCCTCACCCCGACTGGGGCCTGGGATCAACCTGCAATCCAGGTACTTGCCCTTGATGAGGAGAATGGAACCTGAGACCCTTTGGTACATGGGACGATGCTCTACCACTGAGCCACACTGGCCAGGACTATTACATATATTTTACAATTTTATAAGTATATATTATAAGATATATATTTATATACTTATTCTTTCAAAATATTTTGTACACATTTCAGTTCCTTCAGGGCAGCTTCCTGGCAGGTCAACTATGATGTTAAACAACTTGTTAGAGAAAACTTCTTTTTTACTTACCAAAGCCAAAAAGACTATCAGTCTTGCCAGTTCAGCGGTCCGTCCATTCACAGCTTTACTAGCCATGAAAGTGAAACAGATGTCGTTCCCACTTAGGATTAGGAGACGTGCATTATTTTCTAGAAGCCACTCACGAGGAACCACTTTCATTAGAGGAAGAACAGTTACTTAATGAGAAATTGCACAATAGCTATAGTAAACATCATTAATTACATGCAATATTACATCACTTCATTGGAAATATGATTATTGCCAAGGGAAAAGCTCAGAAAAAAATGCTTTAGTTTTTTAATTACAGCATTTAACTGGAGACAGAGATTACTGCCATGTCATGGCAGCTCTTATACATGTACTAGTAATACAGTCAAAGCATTTTTCCTACAGATAGATCAACAAGCAAGGTGGTCTAATCCTGTGAAAGGAAAGAAATCTTGAAAACTTCAGAATCTAAAGAATTTTGCATAAATGGGAAGAATTGTTTCACCTCTGCCATACCATTAAGAGAGGGTTTCTTCTTATACAACCAAGGAAGGTGTTTTTGAGAACTTGCAAAAGCTTTCAAATAATAATGGTAATAAAAATATATGAAGCTTTCAAATAATAATTATGAAGCTTTCAAATAATAATGGTAATAAAAATATACCTATAACATTCACAATTAAAGAAAAGTAAGTTGATTATATCCAGTCTCTTCAAACAATGCCTAATTCTTTAAATATTTTAAAGCATTTAATGGTAGGCAAGTCATTTGTAGAATTACTATTATAATATTTAAAAAAAATAAATTTTATTGATTTTTACAGAGAGGAAGGGAGAGGGATAGAGAGTTAGAAACATTGATGAGAGAGAAACATCGATCAGCTGCCTCCTACACACTCCCCATCAGGGATGTGCCCGCAACCAAGGTACATGCCCTTGACCGGAATCGAACCTGGGACCCTTGAGTCCGCAGGCCGATGCTCTATCTGCTGAGCCAAACCAGTCAGGGCTACTATTATAATTTTATAACTGTATTCTAATAATAAATTATGTTACTCTGTGTGATAAATATGTTATTTTACCTGATAGTTCATCTATAAGACTGATAACATCATCTGCTGTCCACTCTTTGATGCCTGTGTCATATAGTAATTTAATGGCATCAGCCAGACCTTTCAGACTAGATTCATCTGTAGGTTCTTCTATCATTTTCTGCCAAACCACTTGTCCTGAATGATAATTGAAACAAAAATTAGGTTATGACAGAATAGTTGACTTTGTGATAAAGACTTCATGGATTATTTAAAAAGCAAATTGGATTGCATAATGGAATTTATTACTTATATGTGCTACTTTCATAATGAAAGTCAATTCTGATAACAGTATAAATTTGAATGTCTCTGACTGATGTGATGAAGCACAGCCATAATAGCTAAATGAAGTAAAGAAAAGGTAGTTTCACCATGCAGAATAGTACTTTTAGTTAGAAGATAATGCTACTCTGGTAACAAAAATTGGAATAAACAATTAATGTAATTTTACTGAAATAAAATAAAATCTGAAAAAGAGAACATGCTATATTTGAGGATCTCCTAAACACTTATATCAAAACAGAGTAATCCAGTTGATTTTATTATTTACCTACTAGAGGCCCGGTGCACAAAAATTTGTGCACTCGGGGGGGAAGGGGGGTCCCTCAGCCCGGCCTGTGCCCTCTCGCAGTCTGGGACCCCTCGGGAGATAACGACCTGCTGGCTTAGGCCTGCTCCCAGGTGGCAGAGGGCAGGCCCAATCCCTAGGTGCAGCCCCTGGTCGGGCTCAGAGCAGGGCCGATTGGGGAGTTGGGGCGCTGCCCCCTGTCATACACAGAGCAGGGCGATCGGGAGGTTGTGATTCCACCCTCAGTCACGCTCAGGGTAGGGCCGATTGGGGGGTTGGGGCACCATCCCCTATCACACTCAAGGCAGGGTCGATGGGGAGGTTGCGGCACCACCCCCTGTCACGCACAGAGCAGGGCCCATCAGGGGGTTGGGGCACAGCCCCCTGTCACGCACAGAGCAGGGCCCATCAGGGGTTGGGGTGCCACCCTCTATCACCCACAGAGCAGGGCCAATTAGGGGGTTGGGGTGCCGCCACTCTCACACTCAGGGCAGGGCCGATGGGGAGGTTATGGCTCTACCCCGTCACACACAGAGCAGGGCCAGTGTGGGGGGGGCGGTTGGGGTGCCGCACCCTGTCACACACAGAGCAGGGCCGATCAGGGGGTTGGGGCGCCGCACCCTGTCACACACAGAGCCGCAGGGCCATCAGGGGGTTTGGGCGCTGCCCCCGTCACGCTGATCCCGGTGCCGGGAGGCATATTACCCTTTTACTATATAGGGTAGAGGCCTGGTGCATGGGTGGGTGCCGGCTGGTTTGCCCTGAAGATTGTCCTGAATCAGGGTGGGGGTCCCCACTGGGGTGCCTGGCCAGCCTGGGTGAGGGGATGATGGCTGTTTGCAGCTGGTCACACACCCTTCAGGGTGGGGGTCCCCACTGGGGTGCCTGGCCAGCCTGGGTGAGGGGATGATGGCTGTTTGCAGCTGGTCACACACCCTTCAGGGTGGGGGTCCCCACTGGGGTGCCTGGCCAGTCTGGGTGAGGAGCTGAGGGCTGTTTTCAGGCTGGGGGTGACTGAAGCTCCCAACCACTCCTTTTTTTCTTTTCTTTTTTTTTTTTATTCTGGGCCAGCTTTAGCTTTGAGGCTTAGCTCCAGCTCTTAGGCCTCCACTGCTGAAAGTAGGTTTCTGGCCTTTGCTTACAATGTTGCGATCCTGCTGGGTTTCTGGGGTTTTGTTTAGCTTCTATGTTTGTTACATAGTTGCTTGCAGCTCAGAGGCCTGCAGGGGCAGGCGGGGAATGTTGGAGCAAGCAAGCCTCATGTTAGTTTCAAGCTGCCTGGCTGCCGGCCGCCATCTTGGCTGACAGTTAATTTGCATATTGCCCTGTTTAGCCAATGGGAAGGGTAGCGGTCGTACGCCAATTACCATGTTTCTCTTTTATTAGATAGGATGACCAATTCTCTTTGTGAATTATGCACCAAAATTGCAGATTGGCTTCTTGCTGCTATTCAACATAATTTAAACTAGTTACCTCCTGATATAAGGCAATGTGAACTAAAGAACTGCATGCTAATTTTAATATTAATCTAAATTTAATTAGAAAGGCAAAAAAATTTTAAAAAATCATATGCACCCAAAATTAAGTAAAACATCAATATCAATATACTACTTTGATTTACTGGCACTTGGCCCCCTCCAGCAGCAAACATAATCTTGAATTAAGATAATGTTTAAAAATGAAAAGCAGCTATATCCTATCCAGAGATGATAGGAAAATATTTGGTAGTGGCCTGCAGGGAACAATTTCCATCTTGAAGCTTAAGTTATGCACAAGTTAATGTAGTATAAACTCATGAAATCATGAAACATTTTAGTCATTAGGAATGATGAAACTGAGCGGGTACAAAAAGATATGCTTCCTAAAGTAAAAGTAATTAACCAGTTTTATAACATATATTGCTAAAAAATAGATGCTCACCATCTTGAGGAGATATTGGTCCAAAGATGATATATAGTAATCTTGCCTGATTCACCATTGGCCATGGTTTTAATATACGTGTCAACCAAAAAGCAGAATCACTTCTATGTGTCCAATGATCAAACAGGACATTCCTACAGAACAGTCTGATCCTTAACTCTAGTTTTCGGGAATTTCCTATGAACACAAAAGGCTTGTAAACCATTTTTCTTAGAAAGGTTGATGTGCATAATAAATAAGTCAAATTTATTATTATACAATTGTTAATATACTAAAATCATTAATTCACTTTCCTCTGTAAAATGTTTAGATTATTAAGGGATTGTTTTTTGTTTTTTAAATATATTTTATTGATTTTTTTACAGAGAGGAAGGGAGAGGGACAGAGAGCTAGAAACATTGATGAGAGAGAAACATCAATCAGCTGCCTCCTGCACACCCTCCGCTGGGGATGTGCCCACCACCAAGGTACATGCCCTTGACCGGAATTGAACCTGGGACCCTTCAGTCTGCAGGCCGACACTCCATCCACTGAGCCAAACCAGTCAGGGCTAAGGGATTGTTTTAAAAAAGCTTTATTGAGATATGATTTACATAGCATACAATTTGCCCATTTAAAGTGTACAATTCAATGGTTTTTAGTATATTCCCAGATATGTGCAGCTATCATCAAGTGAATTTTAGAATATTTGAGCATCTCAAAAAAGAAATTCTGCTCTTTCAGTTACCACTCCCAGCCCTAAGCAACCAATAATTTATTATTTGTCTCTATAAATTTTCCTCTTCTGGGATTTCATATGAATGAAGTCATACAGTATGTGGTCTTTTGTGACTAGATCCTTTCACTTAGCATAATGATTTGAAGGTTCATTCATATTATGGCATGTACCCAGCTTAAGTTGAAGCCCTCTGAGTACTTCTCTTTCTCTACTCACATGCCACTTGAGACTCACTATCCAATTCAGTGTTTATCATTCTCTTATATTTCTTTGTTGTTTTACTATAAACAGATACCACAATTTATTTTTAAATATCCTTTTGAACTGTGCTTTTTTTCTATTTTAACTTCCATATGTTATTTCTGAATTTTGGCTCTTTACCTGGTTTGCTGAAGACAATGGTCTGCATTTTGCGGGAGAGATCAGTCAGCTCACATAAAAAGTTAAAAACACGATGGCACTCAAGTTCATCCCAACCTGCTGTTAAGGTCTGAGGATAATAAAATAAATGAAACACTGCAGATGTTTAGACCTCAAATCATAACATAAGTCACTATTGCCTTATGAGCACATAACTGTCATAGCACGTGATCCAGGTGATTTGTAATTTTTATCCACTATGGAACTATTGACATTAATAAGATATTTTACATAAAATATAGGAATGCTCCAAATCCAGTTTCTTTTTCATTGTAAAGGGAGTATGTTTTCAGAGAACTTCTAAATGATACTGAATCTTGAACTCTGTCAGTATGAGGAAAATAACAAAGGCCCAAACCCTCAAACACAGCTTTAGACGTCTGACTCATAAGCATACTGTGGCTTAGTTTTAGACTACAGTAGAACCCCTTTAACCCCCTCTAGCTATCATTATGATATTGCTTACAAAGGATAATGATTTCATTTTAATGTGACAATTATGAGCATTTATGACATTTGGATGTGAACAAGCAAAAAAATGTTC
This sequence comes from Myotis myotis, assembly GCF_014108235.1. Taxonomy (NCBI): domain Eukaryota; kingdom Metazoa; phylum Chordata; class Mammalia; order Chiroptera; family Vespertilionidae; genus Myotis; species Myotis myotis. The sequence continues at coordinate 8,917,649 of NW_023416321.1, read as the reverse complement.
TTAGAGCAAAATTTAATAATTATTTTTGAGCAAATCCAAATGTATAAACATCTATGGAAAAGAAATTCAAATGGTATATCACTATACAGTTGACCCTTGAACAACACAGGCTTATAATGCGCAGGTCTTTTATGCAGATTTTTTTCAGCAAATACCTGTAGTGTTTTCAATGTGAGGTTGGGAGCACACAGATATGGAGCGCTGACTGAATGCGCTGATCTATGTCATTTTATATAGGGGACTTGAGCATCCATGGCTTTTGGTATCTGTGTGGAGTCCTGGAACCAATCTCCCTAGAATGCCAAGAGACAACTTACATTTTGGGGGAGTCAAAAGTTATACACAGATTTTCAACTGTGTGTAGGTTGGTGCCCCTAATGCCCGTGTTGTTCAAGGGTCAACTGTAATTAGATTTTGAAGATTTCTTAAAATAGTTGACCTGGATTTCAGAAGTGTATAAATTAATCTATTATCTCTGGAAGGACATACAAGAAACTGCTAACATTGGTTAATTCTACTGAAGGGCACTCAGCGGACAAGGGACAGGTCTTGGAGGGAGACTTACTTTTCACTTTACACCTTTTTTATTTTATATAAATACACGTGCTTACATTACCTGCCCTCTAAAAGAAGAAAGAAAGAAAGGAAAAAAATCTATCTTGAAAGAATGCTGGTAGAAGGGCCTACCCTGGGATCAGAAGGTGGCTACCAGGCTGGGACATAAGCAAGATTGTTGTAAGACTGTTGTAAACCTCATAAGGTTGTTGTAAGTTTTAAAAGTTAGTACATGTAAATTACTTAGGATCGTATAATATATTATCAATATTGAATAACATTACATTATGTTATTATCTTCTTTGTTTATAATAAAAGTTTAATTAAGCCCGGGGAGTGTGGCTCAAGCAATTGAGTGTCGACAAAATATTCTTAAAATCATACAACTGATTTTTTTCTTTTTTCCTAGCTCTACTGAGATATTACTGACATGTAAATTAAAGACATACAATGTAGTAATTTTATATATGTTCATATTGCAAAATGGTTACCACATGGGGGTTAGTTACATCTATCACCTTAGTTACAATTTTTTCATACAGTTTATTTCTAAAATCACATCTCAAATAACTAGCCCAAGACTTAAAACTCATTACATACACATACACACACACCTCACCTCACACTGTTTCTAGTCTTTACAACAGTGGCTAGAAATGTTGAGAACATTGGTATAGAGCAGGTAAATGTTAAACATTTCTTACTAGTGAGAAACCCAAGAAGAAAATTTGAGGTGGCAAACATTACTAGACTAACACGTCAAATTTTTACAATTTTATTTTGTTCTTAATATTTTTAGAAATATACTTTTATTGATTTCAGAGAGGAAGAGAGAGGGGAGAGAGAAACATCAATGATGAGAGAGAATCATTGGTCGGATGCCTACTGGGGATCCCTTGACTGGAATCAACCCCGGGACCCTTCAGTCCACAGGCTGATGCTCTCTATCCACTGAGCCAAACCAGCTAGGGCTATTTTGTTCTTTTTTTAGATTATTATTACCTTTATTTTCCCATGGAACAATGGATTACATGCTCTACTTGTCAACAATTCAAAAACATTTTCTTCTTTCATTAAAAAAATAGTACCGCCCTAGCCAGTATAGCTCAGTGGACAGAGCATCAGCCTGTGGACTCAAGGGTCTCAGGTTCAATTCCGGTCAAGGGCATGTACCTTGGTTGCGGGCACATCCCCAGTGGGGAGTGTGCAGGAGGCAGCTGATCGATGTTTCTCTCTCATCAATGTTTCTAACTCTCATTCCCTCTCCCTTCCTCTCTGTAAAAAATCAATAAAATATATTTTAAAAAAATAATAAAAAAGTACCTGTAAAAGCATGCCATAACATGATAATCCTGAACACTGCATAGGAGCTGCACAGCCATTGAATTTAAAACAGGGAACCTGTAAAGAGAACAACTATTCATTCTTTCTTTTCAGTGGAACTGTACAATGATTTGACGTTTGACATTCGAATTCAGTGGAAATGTAAACGTTTTTTCAGTATTAACTGAAAATAATGTTAATAACATTAAATAACATTGATTAGCATTGTTATATAGGTGGGGATTATGAAAGAAATATAAAGCAAAGGCTGCCTTCAAGGAGCTCACAATTTATTTAGGAGAATAAGATATACACATGTGAAGTTACTTTGATGATTTAAGGTTAGAATATGTATAAATGGCAAAATGACCAAAAAAGTACATCAGTAATTATGAAAGCAAGGAAATGATAAAAAAAAGCTTATGAAGGATGTGAAACAAGCAATGTCTAAAGTAGGATTCAGACATAACAAATGGAAAAGATTGGTGAGGGAAACAATAAGTGCAAAATTGTATGGAGGTAGGAATAAAAAAACTTCATTTGGGAATAAAAATATGATCAACTTAACTAGACTCAAAGTAATAGGAAGTACAGTTGCATGTCAGGGAGAACCTTAAATACCAACTATGGGCTTTGGACCTTATCTTGCTAAAATTGAGTAGCCACTGAAAGATTTTTAAGCAAGAAAGTTAACTTGATGAAAGTGATGCTTTAGGAAGAATAACCTTGATTCATTGTCTTGGGGACTGAAGAAATGGATGGCAGAAAGGTCATCTGGGAAGCTGCTATAATAATATAGACCTGAATTCAATGCAAATATTGACATGAAAAAAGCTAGTGCATGAGAAATAGTTTGCATACTACTGAGTATAGAACTGAACCATCAGTATTTGTATGTATGTTTGGGTTTGAATAGTAAAACTCATTTTCTTACATAGAGATTATAATACATTGATATACATTTCCAAGTCATAAATTATCATAAAAGGGTTATTTTATATATTAAAATACTTTCCTATGTTTTTTGTATATTTTAACATTCAGAAATTACTTCATTTTAATAAAATATCTAAATCACCAGTTTAAAACATCCTCATGATTCTCATGTGGCATAAAAATACTTCTATACTCATAAGCCTAATAACCTTAAGTGATGTATTTAGTTATATAAAAATTTTTTTACAATAAGTAAAAGATTACTATACTACATTTTGGTGTTTTATAATCTTTGAGTGCTTGGTAAAGTATTAGATTATCATCAATTAATTTTTCAGTACTAATTCATGAAGTTTTACTAATTAAGAATAGAACTTAAGTGAGTATAAGACAATCTTACTGGAAATCAAGATTGAGAACTAATTCAGAAGTATAATCTTACTTCTGCGAGTATCTTGTGAATGTACTTTAGTCTTTCTTTTGTGGGTAGCAACAATGTACATCTTTTAAACAGTAAACCTGAGAAAGTAAAACAAACACACGTAAAAACAGTGACAACAATTAAAAAATATCTATAAAGTGCAATCAATTAAAATATATCTATAAAGCACTGCATAATGTTTCCTGAAAGTTAAGTATAGTATACCACAGTGAACTGTGAGCTGATAGATTTTTTTAAAGAGGAATTTTGGGAGGAAGGGTATAACATTTATATGTTGAATACCAGGTGACTCTGATGTCAACCTAAGAGGCACTGATATAAAATCTTATAAAATATTATGAAATTGATACTATAGGACAGATATGGAAACGTTTAAAATTATTTAGATTTTAAAAGATACAAGACAAAAAATACACTAGGAAACTTTATATTGTCTTTATTCCATAGAAAACATATTCCAATATCTCTTGAAATCAGCCTCATGTCCACAAAGGAAAATGTTTTGAATTGCAAAACATGGAAAAATGGGAAAAGAGATTTTGTATTCCTTTTGGAAAAAAAAATTAAAGTCATAAGTCCTTGAAATTTCAGAGGTTTGAAGTCATTTTTGCTCACAGAAAATATCCAGTTTGGATGAAATATCTATTTCTTCCTTCAAAGATATCCTTTTATGGTGTTTGCATGTTAAGAATGTATAGAATTTTGTGTTCAGATATTTAAAAATGAAAAAAAGCTCTTCAATTTCCCAGAGAGATCTGTTACTTCAACTACAGTGACAGGAAGTGACTGATTTGTTTCCTCGAACTTTAAGTGGTCTGTTTTCCTAAAATGGCAATACATTGTTAACATTCCTATGAGGGCAAATATTCTCAAATTAAAAATAAGATATATGGAAGGAAAATATATGCCTGAATATCATGGCTCTTATTCAGTTTTTATTTTCTCTGCATTTACTTTTTTTAAACATAATATAATTACTACTTCATATAATTCTTTAGACTATATGAGAATCTAATTTATTTTTAGAAGTTGCTATGTTTGGATAACACATGAACAGAATTGACTTTTAAACATAAACCCTCCCTATTTTTGTACATAAAAAGACATTTTCAGTGTTTGGTTTTTAGGCTGAGTTCTTTTCCTTTCATGTTTTGGCATTCAGTCCCATGGTATATCATAGCTAGGGAATTGCAAGCTATAATTAATGTTGGTTGCCTTTTCTAATGTAAAACTCCTCTATTTTTAAGGGTTGCAATTCACCATATAAACCAATACAGGCTGACATTTTTTTTTTTTTTTTTAAACACAAGTGCTCTGTTATATCCTTTGGAGACCAACTTCTTTAATTTCTTCTCACTAAAATAGTCAGATGTAATGTTCTTTCCCCACTGGCCATCTGCTCTGTTTTGTATGGAGAAGCAAATTAAAATTTATAATATTCAAAGAGCAGGAATCTGAAAATGTTACATTAAAGTCTGAAAATAAGAACAGATCAGATAGGAATAGCAACATGAGAAAATGTAAGTACATCAAACATTTACCTAAAGAATCAGTCATAAGCCAGATATCTGCATCAAAATTAAAATAAGGTTACAATCATTACATGACTAAAACTGTTTTAAAAATGTAGCTATTAAGATCAATACACATTTGTGTTTTTTAAAAATATACTTTTATTGATTTCAAAGAGGAAGGGAGAGGGGAGAGAGAGAGAGAAACATCAATGATAAGAGCGAATCACTGATCAGCTGCCTCCTGCATGTCCTCTACTGGGGATCCAGCCCACAGCCCACACATGTGCCCTTGACTGGAATCAAACCCAGGACCCTTCAGTCCGCAGGCAGACACTCTATCCACTGAGACAAACCAGCTGGGACACACATTTGTATTTTTAACTGACTTATCCATATAATTGTCTTAATGCTTTGTTTGTTTGTTTAAGCAATTGAGCCTTGGTCAGGGGAAAAAAACTTTTTCAGATCAAAACCAAGAATAAGCTCATTACCTAACCAAGTACCACTTTCTCTGCAACTACTGATGCTTGAAAAAAGATATTTACAATAACAAGTAGCAAAAAGTAACTGCATATTCTGTTACAGACTTTATTAAGCCTAATCATAAAAGCTGAAGCCAATAACACTATAATCAAATTATATACCTTTCATTTAGTCATGTTAAATATACCTGTCAAATACAGTTTTATATATTTACACATCTATATAGTCTTATTTTATTACCTTAAAGCTAGGCATCCTTGGGCTACTAAAACATAATATTCATTAACTCACCTGTATACCTTTATTTAAATCTTAAGATCACGTTGATATTTGGTTTTATTGTCATGCTTTGGTTAATTATAAAGTGATTTCATCATTAAATTGTTGTCATTAATTAAGTAAAAATAGAATTTTATTTTAGCACTCTTAGGAAAAATAAAATCAATAAATGGAGTGAAAGACAAATGAATACAAATCAAGGGAAAAAAGATTATGTAAATTTCCTTTGGTAATATTAATTTAATCATAACATAATGACTTATTAGTAAACTGTACAATGCTTTAAAAAAGCCATTGGTTCTGATAAAAGAATAAAAGAATAAGTGATCTTCCACAATAAAGTGTTTAAATTTCTTTTCTATTTTAAGGACCAGATTATGGTTGAAAGGGAAAAGAGGTATAAAGATAAACTCAGTAGATCCACAGGAAATAAAATACAATATACATCAAGTTCCTAAACTGGTAAGCCACCTAGGAAAAAAGCATAGGTGACACTGTATCCACATGAAATCACAAGGGCTGACACTTTACATTAAAGGGCATTCTCTTGTCTTTAAAGATAAGTGTAAGAGACTGCTGTTAAGGGAAAGTCCTCACATTGAAGACAAAAGCATCATAGAAATCGGCACATATTAGGAAATATTTCATTTCCCATGAGTCTCACAGAAATGTATAATAAAATCCCATTAAGTATAGTTCTTTGCTTGTTACAATTCTTATTACACAAATTACCTAGAGATCTGTAGTGTTCCAATACAACAGAGTCTTGTCTCTTGCCAGGCAGCTCAAGGTTATGAAAGTCCTGTAGTAAAAGTCTTTTGCTTCCTGATGCGGTTGAGATATAATTAATAATGTGCTGGCTGACTGTTTTGGACACCATGCTCAGCATGCTGACATCCTTCACTACCAAAGGAAAAATATACACATATATGAACGGCTCAAAGACAAGAACGTCACTGTTAGGACAGTGTAATAATTGATGTTTGCTCATTAATAATGATACTAAATAATAGTAAAAATAAAGAGGAAAATCTTAAAATTGTTTTAAATCCAGTGCTCAATAAATTAGGAATATTTTGGGATGTAATAGTCAAGTTACCATGTCATTATAATTAGAAGCATGCTTAGAGAGTTTGAGTATTGTACTTTCTCATTGTATCTCTTACCTAACAATGATGAAACTTTGGAAAATAATCTTACGGTGAACACCATTAATTCTAGCATGGCCAAAGATGACAAACTAGTTCTTGGGAAAAACAAAAATATAGTCCCCAACCCTCACCTGATAAATATCTTAAGATTATTTGGAATATTTCCAATGGCAAGGCTCTAAAATGTCCAAGTGCTGATAAGGGCTGAGAATCTGAGTCCAGGGTGTTGGAAACATGGCTGGATCGACGACTACTACGTCTGTATTTTTGGTTGGGAATCAAAGTGAAACTGGTATTTACTCTAGATGCCATCCTTTTTTTATCTTGTGAACTTATCCTGGTTAGAAAAAACAACGTACAAGAGACAAAGAAGAAAGGAAATTATACTGATGAAGAACTGTTGTTTTTTTTAAATGAAGAGGTTGATATTTTGATGGGAAATAGTGGCCTCTCTATATATTTACAAAGCTTTTTAATATGGTGTCCAATTTATGGAGTTCCCACCAGTACAGTCATTACGGTATGATATGAAATATTTAAAAATATTTCTCTTAGCAAAATATTCTAAAGAGTTTTAGTAGAAAACGAGAATATATTTGGATGAAATCTAGTCTAATATGCAAACATTTTATTTTATTATTTTTTAAAATATATTTTACTGATTTTTTACAGAGAGGAAGGGAGAGGGACAGAGAGTTAGAAACATCGATCAGCTGCCTCCTGCAAACCCCCTCCTGGGGATGTGCCCTCAACCCAGGTACATGCCCTGGACCGGATTCGAACCCGGGACCCTTCAGTCCGCAGGCCGACGCCCCATCCACTGAGCCAAACCAGTTAGGGCTAATATGCAAACATTTTAAAAAGAAAGACTTAACACAAAAGAAAACAATATAACAAATTCAACACATCCAATTTCTGTCAGTTACTATGTTGCTTTTATAACCTTTACATGAAAAAGTCAAAATATGGATGTAGCTTTAAATTTTTGCAGTAACGTTTTTTCTCTTTCTTTAAAACTGGGCACTGACATCTTTTGCTAGAAATAATAAAAACAAAGAGATAAAAAATAGAGACAAAGTTTCGAGCTTTCAAAGTTGTGCTCGCTCTACGAGACTCAGAAGGCTGCCTGGCCAGGAGCAGCGACATGCTGTGTAAATCTACAAATAAGCAGTGAAGTGAAAGTCCTGGGACATTAATAAGACCAATCAATCAATGAGTGACAACGTCCCCTCGATTTCACTTGCGGTGGACCACAGCCACCGGCCGGTCTCAGGAAGGGCCTACACCAACCTCCTTTCAAAATGAACACTTCTTAGGGGGAACGAAAAACCACCGATATTTACTGATACGAAATAATAATTAAACAACAAACAAACCACCGCGTGACACGGCCACGCGCGCTCCCGTTCGGAGAAACACGGTCTTTCACAGGCGGACGCGCAGCCTCAGCCCCGGGCCGGAGCCGGTCTCCGGGGGACAGCCGAGGCCTCGCTCCGCCGCCGCACACTCTCTGGCCAAAGTGCCCTTCCTCCCTTTGCCAGAAAAACTGCCGAAGCCACATGGTTACTTAGGCGACCTGGAAGGCGACAGGCGGGCCTCGGAGCAGTTACACAGCCGCACGCGCGGGAAGCCCCGGGCCTCGCGCGGAGCAGAGACCGGCCGGGCCGCCGTCGGGGCCGCGCACACCGCGCGGCGGGACAACACTGGGGAGATTCAGTCTGCTCCTGAACGCGTTGGTTTACATCATCCCAGAACCTCACGTATATATTTCTTTATAAAAAAAAAAGGGGGTGGGGGGGAATCACTCTTCATACTGTTTTGTAATCTTTTTTAAATTGTAATTAAAATGGCCATTTCTTCCACAGGGAACAGATCTAAGGGCTGCCTGTGATCCACCCAGGGGAAGAGTCAGTTCCTTCACCGCGAGGGGGTGGGGGTGGTTTTCCCTCCCAGGGGGCATTTTAAAGCATTTTCGCTTATTATCCAGACAGATCGGGCCCGGGGGTCGCTTCTCTGCGGGCCTTGGGAGGAGGGTGGGCCTGTGGGCGCCTCGGAGTCACCATGTTGGAGAATAAACATCGCGCCTCCCGGGACACTGGGGCGTCGGCGGGTGGAAGCACCGTGCCCGGGGCCTTCTGAAGCCAAAGCCTCTCCTCACCACCGGGTCTCCTCTCACTCAGACCTGGACGGGGAAGACTTTTCTGGAAAAGCTACAAGGTGTCCCCCCCAGATTGCTGCTGGGTTCCTCTGGCCCCTCTGGGGAGCGAGAGCCACACCCCGAAACAAGAGCAGCACCGGTTCCCGGGCCCTCGGCCCAGCCCGACTGTGTGCCGAAGGCTTGGAGCGCCCTCTTGGCGGAACTTTTTCCTGCCTTTCAGGGAAAGTCGTCCCACGGCGATTCGCCGGGCTTTCGATTTTGTTCGACCCTCAGAAAACCTTCTGAAGAGACGCACCCCGTCTCCCCGGGGATGAGCCCCGAACACCTCCAACGCGGCCAACTAGAGGCCACGCGAGAGAAACCGGCGGCCCACGGACCGCGCCGCACCGGGTGCATCTCTCACCCCCTTCAGTCCATCAGGAGAGGGAAACTACCTCAAGAAAAGACGGGGAAACAGATCTCTTTTTACCACAGAATGTGACCGTTTTCCGGCTAAAGAATCACAGGAAGATGGGAGTTAGTCGTTGTGCCCCACCATCCTCAAATTTCTTAAAGTTTTTTAAGAAAAATCTCCTCGAGGTTTTCCGGCCGGGAAGAGAGGTCCGGCTCGGATCCGCTCCGGCGCTGCGGTCGCGCCTCCCAGGAGCCCTAGTGGCCTCGAGAAGACTTTAGAATCCTCCCAGGAGCCCCAGCGGGAGGGAGGCCCCGCCCCCTCATGAATATTAATAAGGGCGCCTCTCCTAGTGTCCTCCTCCATCTTGAATAATTAACGAGGATGAGGGCCCTGGCGCTGGAACCCGGAACACGGAACCCGTGGCACAAGCCATTCCTGGCTCCCAGCGGAAGACAGGAAGGGGTGGAGCCGTTAGAATCCGGGGGCGGGGCTGGGACAAAGGAAGTGCCCCAACCTGGGGAGCCATCCACCTGCCCTCAACCACTTCCTTCCCTTTCAAACTAGTTTTGAGTCCATTTTTTTATTTCCCCCAGCCCCACCCCAAAAGGGTAAGTTACAGGAGCTTTCATCAGAACTTCTGTGGGGAAAAACATCCAAACGTTCCTTTTGAAACCCATCTGGGGGCCTAGAATCAGAGGAAGAAGAGTGCCTCCAGCCTCCCAAGATGGAGTCCACGGCAAATCTTTCCGGCTTGGCCCTCCTCCCTCGAAGATAAAGTTCTCCTTCATTATTCACAAATTCAGCGGCTATTCATTGAGGCCTGCTCTGCACCAGTCACTAGAGTAGGTCCTAAGGATACAACAGAGAACAAGATGAAGTTTCTCGCTTCATGGAGCTTATTAGTGTCATGGGAAGATAGAATAAACGGACAAAATAAACTACAGATGGAGAGCAAGGTTATGGAGGAAAGAAGGCGACAGAACAGGTCGTTGGGGGGGCACCTGTGCCTACTTGAGATGGACAGGTCAGGGGGGTCCCTGTGAGGAGGTTACTAAGTGGAAAACGAGTAGGTGGGAAGGAGCCAGTCAGGATGAGTGTTGGTTGGCGGGAGGAGGGAACACGGGGAAAGGTTTTGGTGCAGCTTAGGAATTTGCAAGGCTGGCTGGCTGAGTTTAGCGAGCAGGTAGGAGAATGGCATCATGGAGATCATGGAGACGCAGGCACAGATGGGCACATGCAGGACCTTAAAGGCCTAAAAGGGTCATTTTAGAACCCCTGTCGGCCTCCTGTAGTCCTGTTTGGGAGGACCTCCTCCACATTATATTCCACAAAATACCATGTACCCACATCCCTCATTAAAATAAAATATACAAAGAACTACAGAAAGGTTGATTTGAAATTTAGGATTAGTTGACATATTGTTATGTAGTCACACACATTTATTAATTTTGATGTTGTAGTTTTTTGGAGTCCGTTTCCCCTCCTCCATCCCCTCCTATCTCAAATACTTGTTATAGGCCCTTGACAAGACCTCAGCCCCTAGGGCCAGCGGTTCTCAACCTGTGGGTCGCGACCATCGGAAAACACATATAGCATATCAGATATTTACATTACGATTCATAACAGTAGCAAAATTACAGTTATGAAGTAGCAACGAAAATAATTTTATGGTTTGGGGGTCACCACAACATGAGGAACTGTATGAAAGGGTCACGGCATTAGGAAGGTTGAGAACCACTGCGGGCCTCGGCAGTAGGCGATGAATGAAATGCCTAGTGGATACAAAGAGCCTGAGTGTTGAGAAGTTTAGATTTCATCCAAAGTGCCCTAGAAAGTCATAGAAAAGTGGTAGCAAAGAGTGATATGAATCAGAGTTACATCATTTAAAGATTTCATGGCTTTTATGCGGAGAATGAACGAAGCAGGTAGGAGAGGAGATGAGATCTGCTAGGATGTTTTTGCAGGACTAGGGTGTTGGTCCTGGAGACATAGGTTTGAAATGTTTTGGGCACAGAAGTAACGGAATTTGCTGATGAGTTAGATGGGGTGGGGGAGGGAATGGAAGGAGCTAGGGATACATTTAAGAGGTTGTTTGGTTTTCTTTTTTGCATTTGAGGGATATTGACATTCAGAAATTGGGAAAGGGAGGACAAGGTCTCAAAGCGATTGAAAAGGAGTGTTTAGTGGAGTAGCCTGGAGAAAAACAGGAGAGTAGGGAGTCACATAAGCCCGAAATGAAGTGCTTCCAGCGTGAGTTGTCAGCTGTGACCAACGCTGCTGAGTTCAGCAATGGGTCCATTAGAAGTACGGCGGGTCCACTGTGTCATTTCCCATCTCAGGAACCTGTGGTGATTTTGCCTTGTCAGCTACATCAAACTCAAACCCCTCTGACATTTCTTCAATGTCCTCTATTCTCTGTTCCTCCCCTATGTGTTCACTCATTTGTTACATTTGTCTGATGCCTATTTTCTGCCAAACTCAGTGTTAGCTGCAGGACATGTATAGTTTCTGCCTCGTAGTGGCTCGTGGTCACAAGCACCGTCACCCCTGGACTAGCAGGTATTCCGTTTCTTCTTAAGGAAACAAACCTGCTACTTCAGCGGGAACGAGGGGAAGAAAGGGAGGAGGTGGGGAAGTGTCTCCTTCTTAGCAGATTTACCCCTACCTCTTTGGGCTGAAGCGTCCATCAGAAATGACTTTCCTCCTTTACAAATCGTGCACCAGGTCCTTAACGGTTCACACGCCATAAAGCTTGTTTCTCCTTTAAGCATGCTCTCTCTCCTAAAGGCCGAAGTGAACTCCGTGAGATACTTTGTATCTCTTTTGTATCTTTTACGTACAGAAGAACAACAGATACAGAGATGGATCTACCAGGAGGCTATGGAATCTTAAGCTTTAGGGCCTTCGATTTGCATAGGCCCCTCCCAATTCTGTATTCAGCAACAGCAGGTGGAAATTGAAGACATTTTCTGATAGACTCTAAATGAACTAACTTAAAATATTTGTCAATTTATTATGCTTGTTTTACTTGTAAGGATTTACATGAGAATTCTAGTTATTGATTGTATCATTGCCTTGCCCCAAAGCTAAGTGCTGGCCTTAATCTTTTTACAGACAGACTTTACTTTATAGAGTAGTTTTAGGTTCACAGCCCCACTTCAGGGGAACCGGGATCAGCAGAACCCATGGAACTCCAGGAGCTCCTTCAACGTCATGCCGCTGAGGGGCCAGGGGCCAGGGACCAGGACCAGACAGGTTGCGACTCCGGCCCAAACTCTGGCTCATGTCTTTTATATAATTGACAAGAATTAAAGCCACTTCTAACTTCCCTTCTTTAGACAAAGTAATTTACTTCCTAGTTGGCTTCCCTCAGAGTTTCCAACTCCTATTCCATCCTTCTGAGATATTTCTTATCTTGTATTGATGTTGCTTTATTTTGGTTCCCTACATTTGTTACTTTTTCTTCCTACTAAATCATAATGATTTGAATTGAATGGAAATATAGCGATTTCTTTGCTACACTTTTATGCATTTATGTATTTGAATATTTAGAGTAAAGCCCAACCATAGATGATTTTTAACTTCTCTTTTGTCCTTTTTTTTTTTTTGGTGAAGAAGTGGAAAAGGAGTGTTTAGTGGAGTGGCCTGGAGAAAAACAGGAGAGTAGGGAGTCACATAAGCTTGAAATGTTTTCTTTTTCTTCTTTACTTTTAAAGACTAGTCAGCTAAATCACAAAAATTGCTAGCAAAAATAAAGTTATTTGCATAGGGCAGTTGGAAAAGCATATACTAACACAAACATTTAAAAGGGTATGCAGAACTAAGAGCTGTTACATAGAGTCCTTAGGATGCAACATGGTGACAAGATTTCATCCAAAAATTGGCTTTGCAGGGGAATAGCAAGAAATGCTTCACTTTTTAGACAAGGACACCAAGGTCCGAGGAGTAAGCGTCTTTCCCAAGGTTTTCAGCTCCAGCATCTTAGCACGAAGCCAGTTTGAGAAATTACATTTAGGTCATGCAAATTTTGTCTGAAAAAAGCGCTACATTAAAAAGCCTACTATGAAATAATATGTACAGTCTTATACTATTTTAAAAGAAACACGTATACAGGAGCATGTTAACTACTAGAAGGAATGACACTGTTCACATGACAGCAGTAGTTATTTTTGCACGGCAATATTGTTTTTCTTTTGTATTATTCGAAAAACGTTTAAAATATACAATGTTGCATATTAATGTACCACAAATGAAAGAGAGGGAGAAGGTTTGGAAAGTAGTTTTGGATGTTTTTAAATGAGTCTCATCATACACTGAAAGATGGTAATGGATAAATGTACTCAAATGTTGAAGCCAGTTCATAGGCCTGGCTGGGCATCCCGAGGCAGAAGGAACCAACAGCACAGCAGTGAGTGGGTATCACCTCCTCTCACAATCTTTCGCCAGAAGAAGTCCTACCCCAGGATTAGTGTTTAGAAAGGTGTAGGGTCCTGATTTTGTTACCCCTTAGCATCAGGCTCCAGGCAGCTCCACCAGAAAACCCTGAGAAAATGTGATTCAGATATAAAGGGCCTGGCTATTGGCTTCCACCCTCTGGAGCCAGCTCAACCCCAACTAGCAATACATTTAATCCCATATTTTATATTTTGTGGTTGAAATATTTGGGCTTAACTTTTAACTTGATGCTGGGAACTCTGGAAAGTAATTTTATTTTATTTTACTTTATATTTTTTGAAAGTGATTTTAATTGTTTTAAAAATTCAGGCCAATGACTGGGAGCAAATACCTGCAAAAAAAACAACAACAACAACAACAACAACAACACCACAAAAACAACAACAAACAAACAAACAAAAAAACCCAAACACCTATATCTGATAAAGGGATGTAATCTAAAATATATTTTTAAAAAACCTCTTAAAACACAACTATAAGAAGATGAACAACCTACTTAAACAATGAGCAAAAGACCCGAACAGATACCACACCAAAGAAAACACACAGATGGCAAAGAAGCATCTGAAAAGATGCTGCACATGATGTCATCAGGGAAATGCAAATTTCAGTGAGATCCCATTACACACCTATAGCACCAAATGCTGGGGAGGACGTGGAGCAATAGGAACGGTCATTTATTGCTGGTGGGAATGCAAAATAGTCCAGCCATTTGGGAAGACAGTTTGGCGATTTTCTTAAATTTTTTTTTTTTTTAATATATTTTATTGATTTTTTACAGAGAGGAAGGGAGAGAGATAGAGAGTCAGAAACATCGATGAGAGAGAAACATTGACCAGCCGCCTCCTGCACATCCCCCACCGGGGATGTGCCCGCAACCCAGGTACATGCCCTTGACCGGAATCGAACCTGGGACTTTTCAGTCCGCAGGCCGACGCTCTATCCACTGAGCCAAACCGGTTTCGGCCAGTTTGGCGATTTTCACAAAACATTTACCCAAAGGAGTTGAAAACATGTCCACACAAAAACCTGCACATGGATATTTACAGCAGCTTTCTTCATAATTGCCAAAATTTGAAAGCAACCAAGATGTCTGTCAGTAGGTGATTAGCTAAATGAACTGTGGTACATCCAGACAGTGGAATATTATTCAATGCCAACAAGAAACGACCTATGAAGTCGTGAAAAGACATGGAACTTTAAATGCATATTACTAAGTGAAAGAGGCCAATCTGAAAAGGCTACATACTGTTATGGTTTCAACTACATGATGTGTGAAAAAGGCAACGCTATGGAGACAGTAAAAAACTCAGTGGTTGCCAGGAGCTTTGGCGGAAGGAGGAATGAACAGGCCGACTCCAGCGCACAGAGGATTTTTAAGGCAGTGAAACGATTTTGTATGATACTGTAATGCTGGATACATCTCATTATATTTTTGTCAGAACCCATAGAATGTACACCAAAAGTGAACCCTAATGTTAACTATGGACTTTGGGTGACAATGATGTATCTGTATAGGCTCATCATACTCTGGTGGGGTTTGTTAATGCTGGGGAGGCTGTGCATGTGTCTGGGGGGGCAAGGGGTGATGAGGGGGCAACCTATGTACCTTCCACTCAGTTTTGCTGTGAACCTAAAACTGCTCTAAAAAGTAAAGACTATATGTAAAAACAGTAAGGCCAACACTTAGCCTTTAATTTAGAAAAAATGTTTTCCAGTTAAAAATCTAGACTCTCTAGCCATAAAGCAGTCAGATTTTTTTAAAAAATGTGTTCATTCATACGAGGTTGTGTGTGTGTGTGTGCGTGCGTGTGTGTGTGTGTGTGTGTGTGTGTGTGTGTGTGAAAGATGAGCCATTGTATCCTTGCCTTCTCGAAACACAAAAATGAAATGTTTCAAAATATTGAAAAGATACTTTAAGAAAAAGAAATGTTTTGTTCTGTTAAATAATTCTTATCAGACCTCATGACTGTGACACTCACAGCAATGAAATGAAAGTCCGTGTGAGTAGTTTGGCAGGTCATTGCAAAACACGGGACAAGTATGACTAATACTCACCCGTGGGATAAGCTGCTAAAAATTTAATTTCCAGATGGTCAAAGTGAAGGCTTGACTTATTTGGAATTCTTTACAAACTGAAAACACAGAAAACCCAGAAAACGACGATTTTTGTTAATTGACTGAAATTACTAAGCAAATGAGCCACAGGATCAAGGGGACTGACCCGGGTTCCTCAATAGAACTAGGTGCTGTAATTTTTCCAGCAGGTGGCAGCAGAGAGCTGTATAAGATAAAATCTGTTCTCTCTAAAGAGGGGCGGAAACCCTAAAGGTAGGGAGAACTGGACAGCACTTTAGCTGTCTCAGAACACCCTCAGTTTCTGGATGAAGAAACTGTAAACCCAAAGAGATTCCCTGAGCTTCCAAAGGCAAAACTCTTCACTGAGATAAATTTCTTGAAACATGTCTGGCTATGCAAATTTCACTTACATAACACTCAAGGCAAACAGATTTAGATACAAAAAAATATAGGATTTCATATAAAATATTATTATGATAGAAAAGCCTTTGAAGTATTTCCAGAAATCTTCTCCCTTTTTATTAATACCTTTATTTTAAGTCCATCTGAATGTTTTCCGATGGGATGTGCACTCCTAGGGGAAAAGTACACATTTCGGAAGCAAACCTGAATTTGATTCTTCATCTCATGTCTGCCGTCTCACCTTACACATGTTATTCAAGCTTTGTGTTCACTGTCAACGGCAACAATAATGTACACCCCATAGGGTTGTTGCAAAGTTTAGATGAGACCACACCTGTAATGTTCTTGGCTCTTACATAACAGGCACTTGATAAATGCTATTTCCTTTTTCCACTCACTCTGGGGAACACAGAGGTGTGCAAGTCAGGTATGTCCATTAATAGAGCTACCAAATAAAATGCAGGACACCAAGTTAAATCTTAATTTCAGGTAAATGACTGACTCTTGTTTTGTGTGCAAGTATGTTCCAAATTTTGCAGGGAGATACACTAAAAAATGATAATTAAAATTTAATTGACTGTTGTGCATTTCTCTTTGCTAAATCTGGCAACCCTCATTTTTTTAAAAAAAATATATTTTATTGATTTTTTACAGAGAGAGGAAGGGAGAGGGATAGAGAGTTAGAAACACCGATGAGAGAGAAACATCAATCAGCTGCCTCCTGCACACCCCCTACTGGGGATGTCCCCGCAACCAAGGTACATGCCCTTGACCGGAATCAAACCTGGGTCCTTTCAGTCCGCAGGCTGACGCTCTATCCACTGAGCCAACCCAGTTAGGGCAACCCTCATTTAAAAAAAATATATTTTTTTATTGATTTTTTACAGAGAGGAAGGGAGAGGGGTAGAGAGTTAGAAACATCGATGGGAGAGAAACATCCATCAGCTGCCTCCTGCACACTCCTCACTGGGTATGTGCCTGCAACCAAGGCACATGCCCCTGACCGGATTTGAACCCGGGACCCTTCAGTCCGCAGGCCGACGCTCTATGCACTGAGCCAAACCAGCTAGGGCCAACCCTCATTTTTTAAAGTTCCTGATTTATTACAGAATGAAGAAACCCCAGAGCATTTAAAAAAATTAGTGATAAAATTTTAAATATTTATACTTAATAAGTTAGAATGCCAAACTAAGAAATACATTGCAATATAACTGCCGGTCACAAATAATGACAATAACAAATACTAACTCACAGGGCACTATAGGAAGTGTGGTCTGGTATTGGGACATATGCTTAACGCTGCACAACAAACGTCTTCATGGAATCTTGTTTATGTGTCTTTGTGACTGTTACCTCATTTGGAGACGAGGCCAAGGATCTAAACTTGAAGTCCTTTGAAACTCGAGGGCTCAGCCAAATGGCCCTCAGCCCCTGTGATAAGCCCTATCCAATGTTCTAATATAATAGTAGAGACACCTCGTACTTTATCCTAGAAAAATATTTCCTTTGTCAACTATGACAGGATCATTCCGTTGGTTGTATTATGTGCATTCTTCCTTTATTGATGTTGGGCAAGGCAAAGGAAGCTAGTGGTCTGAAAGCAACCACAGGACCTAGTGGCCCAATTTCTACCCTGTAAGGAGCTGGAGGAGCTGCAGCAAAACCTTAATATACCCCAAGGCAGGGCACGTTCTCCTGGTATCGAATTGCACAAAGGAGCGCTGTGGTGTATTATGTGCTAAAGTTGTCTGTCCATCACATCACAAGTACTTTTCTGACCACTGTGGTCATCTGATGGCACCACACGGCATCAGGAAAGAAGTGGCCTCGACAAGTCTAATTAAGTAGCTGTCCGCAGTGTTTGTCACGGGGCCAGATTTACAAACAGAGCCAAAACTTTAAAACATGTATCGCTAGGGTTTTCTTTTAAATTACATCTTATTAAATATGGAATAAATAAAAAGAATATTTGCAAAGTATATGTAAGAAATAAGGGATCCTGATGTATTGAACTCTCGTGTATATCCACCACGCAATTTTTAAAATATATATTTTTATTGATTTCAGAGAGGAAGGGAGAGGGTGAGAGAGAGAGATAGAAACATCATTGATGAGAGAGAATCATTTATCAGCTGCCTCCTGCATGCCCCCACACTGGGGATCAAGCCCACAACATGGGAATTGAACCGTGGCCTCCTGGTTCATAGGTTGACGCTCAACCATTAAGCCATGCCTGCCGAGCCATCACTCAGTTTTAGAAGGGAAAAAAAAAATCATCATGATCTCTGAAGTCCTCTGGGCTTGCCTCCCAGAGGTAACCATTATCCTGATTTTGTGTTTATAAATTCCCATGTTTTTCATTATAGTTTTGCCATGTATGTTTATATTCCTAATATTTATATGTATATTCATGCTTAAAATTTTAAGAGAAATACATCACCCATGAAAACATGTATGTTTAGTTTTTTAAAAAATATATATTTTATTGATTTTTTACAGAGAGGAAGGGAGAGGGATAGAGAGTTAGAAACATCAATGAGAGAGAAGCATCGATCAGCTGCCTCCTGCACTCCCCCTACTGGGGATGTGCCCACAACCAAGGTACATACCCTTGACGGGAATCGAACCCGGGACCCTTCAGTCCCCAGGCTGACGCTCGATCCAGTGGGCCAAACCAGCCAGGGCATATATGTTTCGTTTTTAAAAATAATGGTAAAATGAACACTTCTGAATCTATTACCAGGCCAAGAAAGAACGTTACCGAGACCCATGTGAGTATCTCTTCAATTGTATCTCCTTTCTTCATCCCAGAAATGAATATTATCTGGAATTTTGTATTAACTACTTTTCATAGGTGTCACCTGTGCCTAACGCGTGCCATTTAACCGTTGTTAGGCATACCGTGCAGTGGCATTCGGCACATTCGCACTGTTGTGCAGCTGTCACCCACCCAGCGTTAGGGCCTCACCTGTCCGGGAGAGCATCCAGTTAGACTCTGCGCCTGGGCTCTGCCTCTGTCCTTGGAGCTCTGTAAGTCTGTGAAAACTGAGAGCTCACTGGTTTGGCAATTGCTCCATTTATCTCTCTGGGACCCTACTGTCATTTGGTTTTGGCTGATGTGGGAACCCTGCCAGGTCCACGGCGGTCAAGGCCGGTGGGAGCACCAAGGCCTTGTTATCAATGCACCAGAATGGCCAAGGGCCGCTCTGGGCATGTGCCGGAATGGGAATCCTAACCAGGCCAACACACCAGGAGCGGGTGCAAGGACACAAGGTACACGGCGCCCTTCTGTGGCAAATATGATTGCTGTCACCGCTGGCACGAAGCCTTCTTTGTCTAAATGGTATAAAAGTAGGTTACTGACAGCTGGTTGGCTGGACTAGGCTGGAGTAGGCTGGGGTCGGCTGAGGATGGAGTGTGTGAAGTCTGCTAGAGAGAGCAGCTGGGCAGGAGAGACAGGAGAAGCTGCTGAGCCAGAGAGCTCAGGTACTGCTACCATGTGAGGCGGTGAGTCCAGGAGGCGGTGTGCGGCTGCTCAGATAACAGCTGTGGGTAGAGAGATGGATGCTGCTTTATGGGAAAGATATGCATTCGCCATCCAGTGTCCGGCTGCCTGCCTGGATGGACCTCGCTGTGAGGACTGCTCTTGTTTAATGGCTGTATGGCCACTGGCGTCAGCAATAAAGACTCATTTTTACACACCTACACCTTCTCCATCTCCTTCTCGGTCTCCCAAGACACTGCCAAGCTCGGCCCGGACTCAGGACAGCTCAGAGCAGCAGCCCTCGTGCAGAGCTCCTGCTGTGTGCTTCGACAACTGGCCCTTCCTCACTTCAATTCACGTACTTAGAAGCAGATATTTGTAATATTTTATCCATAACTTTTAGTTGTGTTCAGCAGGAGAGTCGGGTAAGGTGCCTTAGCTCATTATATCATCTAAAATGGAAGCCTGTGTCACTTATTTTTTAATAATATTCTTAAACTTTTTCAAACAAATACTCAGGCCTTTATATGCATTGCTTCCCAAGTTATGTGTGTTGCTTCTCTTGATGTCATCCTTTCCCCTCAATACCCTGTCCTTTAAGTATGACACATACTGAATTCTAGCATGTGAAATTGATATCATTGGCTGGTGAAGAATTATGTAATGTTAGGCAGAGAGAAAGAATTTAAGGGCAGCTGAGGTCTGCAATGTTCATCCAGGTTTGGATTATTTTTATTTCTTGTTTTCTCTTAGGGTTTCCACTTCACTTTTGAAATGCTCCTAAATAGCCCTATTGTTTGTCTTCCTCATTAACATTTCTGGTAGACAGAACAGTTTAATGTTTATCAAAGGAACATTTTTAAGGACAGCATGATCACACTGGATGGTCTCCCTTGTCAGCACGTCTGGTCCTGAAGCACAGAATAGACACATTTCGAACATCTGATTCTCCGCATTTCATCACGTGACATGCTTTATTTCCTATGAATGCACTTGGTTATTGCAGCAAGAGTCAAGAACACACAGCAAAGAGCAGATGGACTCACTCTCCATGTCTCATCTTGAAGGCCTTTTCTTTTTCTCCCTTTCCTTCTATTTCCTAAAGCCTTCTCTGACCAGCCTGGAGGAAGCATCCGTCCTCTGTCTGAAAGACAATGAAAATAGTCCCCTTCCTAGTCCTCCAGCATCCTCTCAGGCGACCCGCTTCATCTCAGTTTTCCGGACCATCATTTTCCACTTTTTCTCTCTCTTAGCTCTCTGACATCTCCTCACCTCCTTCTCAGGTCTATACTCTGGACCAACTTCTTAAATGCCACTGCTCCTTAAGGCTGTGTGAAAGGCCATTTTCTTCTCCAAATACCTCCACCCTTGACTCCAACCACTACCATATATATATACATATCACAAAGATGTATCTCCAGGTCAACATCCCCATGAGCTCCTACTGGGCACCTGTACCTGGATGTCCCCTGGGCTTCTTCGTCCACTATGTCCTGAACTCATTTGTCTACTCAACTCCCCACCTCCACCAATATCTGCTTCTCTTCCTGCCTTTGTTTATCCCAGAACCTGGAATCAGCCTTCTGTTTCCTTATCTCCTTTTCCCTCTAAGGCTGGCCAGTTCTCTCTTCATACATACATACATACATACACACACACACATATACTTATACACATATTGATATACATACATGTATAATATAAATATAATATTACACTGTTACATTATATTATATATTCATTCTCTATTCCATTATAAATGCTACTGCCCTCATCTTTTCGTGCCTAAACCGCTACATTTGCATCTTAACTGGTCTCCCTCCTTCCTGTGACATTCTCCCTCTAACACATCCCTTACCCTGCCTCCAGGGGTCTTCCAGGGTGGTCACTCTGATGGTATCTTCCCCTCACTTAAAATCCCTCACTTGAGGACTCAATCGAGTTCCTCAGAGCAGCATGCCACGCTCCCCCACGTCCCTCTTGGCACATGCCGTGCCTGTACCTTGCCACGCCCGCCATGTGCTCCAGCAGAGCGAGTGGCTCACAGCTCCCGAAGGCCCCACACTCTTGCACACAAACCTCCTTTGCTGGGAAGGCCTTGTTGCCCTCTTCTCTCCATCTCATTCTTGTTGATCCTTCCAGACTCCACCCAGCATCCCCTCCTCTCGAAAGCCTCCCTTGGATCTAATTCATCTCTCTTCCTTAGTCTGAATCAGTGTCCTCTGATGAGTACATTCAGGTCCTGGAGCGTATCTGTCAGCAGCGTGGAGCTCAGTCTAGTGGATTGTTTTGGGGGATCTTTGGCGCCTAACACTCTACCGCAGTGGTTCTCAACCTTCCTAATGCCGCGACCCTTTAATACAGCTCCTCATGTGGTGGTGACCCCAATTTCATTGTTACAAGTTGAACATAATTAAAGCATAGTGATGAATCACAAAAACAATATGTAATTATATATGTGTTTTCCGATGGTCTTAGGCAACCCCTGTGAAAGGGTTGTTCGACCCCCAAAGGGGTCTCGACCCACAGGTTGAGAACCACTGCTTCTCCCGGCATAGCAGGCATTTCATCAATGAACATTTCTTGATGGACTTTTTGATCCCAGGTTCTGTTTATCAGATGTGTGATCTTGGGTGAGGCATTTAACTTCCTGCGTTTTTGTAAAAATAATAATGTGCCCATCACAAGAACTAAATGAGATAAAGCCTATAAAAATGCTTTGTCGATTGCATCCTACTGCTTTTCAAATGGAAGGACTCAGGACTGTCACCACGCATGCACTTCTTTGGTCTGTAGGCTTTCAAAACGCATCCTCTCTCGGTTTCCCCTCCTTCTCTGGGCCCGTGCTCTGCTCCCCTAGTGTCCCCTGTCTCCTTCCTTTTCCACCTCACTGCTTCCTTCTCTTCTGCCTGCAAATCTGTTCTCATCCCATGCATTCTGAAAGCCCGTCTTCCTCCAACCCTACCTCCCCCTCAAGCCGTGGCCCTTCCTTTCTGCTCTCCATGGCTGCCAAAGCCCTTCAAAGCGAGTCTTAGCTGGCCGCCTGCTGCCTCTCACCACCCACTCCTTTCTTACCCGGCGCAATCTGGACGCCCTCTCAGAGCATCGCAGTCCTTGTGCCCTTGGAGGGCGCTTGTGACCCCCTGTTGCCTAATCCAGCGGGCTGCTTGTCAGCCCCCCTCCCAGGGGGCCTCTGGAGCATCTGGCCCTGCAGCTCACCACCCCCTGCTTGACACCTTCTCCTCACCATCCCCACCCAGCACTTTCTCAGTTTTCCTGTTCCCTTGTTCTCTTCCCATAAGTGTTGGCTTTCCTCGAGGCGCTGCCCTCCAGCTTCTTGTTTTCTCTCTTCTCTGTTGGGTGATCTCACAAACTCCCCCCATTGCCACTGGGGCCTCTTTGCAGATGCATGCCTCCTTCAGTCCGCAGTCTAGAGCAAGTGCCTCTGGGCTCCCGTGGCCTGCTGCTGGCTGGACAGCTACCTTTGGTGGCCCTATCAGGACCTAAAGCTCCAAACGTCCAAAATGAAAATTATTATTTTTCTTTCCTCCTGCTTTATTTCTATTAATGGCCCCATCATTCTCCCAGCCGCCCTAGATTCCTCACTCTTGCTTTCCTTCCACCTCCAGTCACTTGCCAAGTCCTATAGAGGCTCTAATGGACATATCTGAGGCTCCCCCACCTTACCATTTCCACCACCCCCACCCCTACAGAAAGGCCTTTGTTATCCCCCGACAAACCATCTCCCTAGCCTTTCACATCTGGCTTTTTCTCTTCCTTCCGTCCGTCCCTCCCTCCATCCTTACGTCTCTTTTTCTTTTTCTCAACAAATATTTGTTGAGCACCTGCTATATATCAGGCAATAGGGGAACAAAAAATTAATGCAGGGCAGGCCCATTCCTCAAGATGGTTAGAGCCCGAGGAAGGCTTATTTCTAGAGGCCCGCATTCGAACGGGGAGTGGGGGGGGGGGGATCAGGAAGCAGCTGATTAAGTGTCCCCTTCTAGCAGGTCCCCTGGCCTCCTTTCCCCGCTCCACCCCAGTCCGTATGACTTGCCGTGCCAGGTGCACACGTTCCTAGGGCGCGGGGACATGCTGCCAGGTCTTTCCTTAGCTCCCTGCTGCCCGCTGGTCTGCAGCATGTTTTTACAGGTTTTCACAAAATGCCCCAGGCTGCTTCTCCAGGTGCCCCTCCACGTTCTCCCACCCCCCTTGCTCTCCACCTCCGTCCAGCCTCCAGCTGGAGTTCTCGGAAAATACTCTGTTCCCGCCTCTCCTTTCTTCTTATCGTTCCCTCCACCATCACCTCTGCCTGTAAAAATCCCAACCCCAAGTCCATTTCCAGCCCTGACCCCGGAAGGCATAGCTCTTTGTTCCCACGGGGCTTCAGGTCCCCGTCATCCTCACGGTGCCCAGAAAGCGGGTGACTGGGTGAGCGAGCCCATCTGCTGGAGACGCGGGGAGCTGCAGCAGCACCCAGCCTCCCGGGTGAGCGAGCCAGCCCCCAGGGCCATCTCCACCAGCGAGAAAGCACAGAGGGCACAGCGCAGTTAGGGGACACCTTGGACCGATGGAAGAAGAATGCAGACGGGATCACAGCCAGCTACCGTCGGTAGGGCCATCCCCACCATCAGGGTGGGGAGGAGCTGGAGGGTAGAGCCCTGTGTGTGGCCTCTGTCGCCTCCTGTGCCCGACCTGGAGAGCCTGGGAAACAGGCGACAGCCCCAGTGCCACCGCCCCCACCAACGCCGTTCTGGTTCCCCCTTCACAATCGAGTTACTGCTTCCGCTTGCAACCCCCATGACACCTGCTTCTTACAGGAGCGGCAGCCGTTGGCCTGTTCCGCCTGTGAGTTCACTTATTTGTGTCATTTGTCTGAGCCACTCTCCCAGGCTCCCAAGCTCCAAGGACGGGAGGCACCCTGGGGCTGGGAAAAGGAGATTGCTACTTGCAGACGTGAGTCCAGAGACTCTTCTCCCACTGGAGTAGAAGGCAGGCGCTATGTTCTAGTCTTGGTACCCTCCAGGGTGACCTGCAGGTGGCTTACACACCACACCTCTCTCTCTCTCTCTCTCTCTCTCTCTCTCTCTCTCTCTCTCTCTCTCTCTGCTGCTGCCGCTAATTGGTGGCTTCAAGCCCTTGCAGGAATCCATAGAGTCTTTTCCATAACATTGCAATGTGGGATGGAATTCCAAACCAAATGGAAATTCAAACCACAAAAATCAATGCAAAATTTTTTTAAAAAAACATCAGGTTCCTCGTACACACGGAAACCTCTAGGTCAGTGTCTGACACATAGCAGGCGTGTTGAGTGAATGTTAACATTATTCCATGCACACACGACAGCCAACGAGGTAACAAGTTCCCAGGCAGCCCATTGGAAAGTAAGTCACGTTTTCTTTTTTTTTTCTTTTAAATATATTTTGTTGATTTTTTACAGAGAGGAAGGGAGAGGGATAGAGAGTTAGAAACATCGATGGGAGAGAATCGTCGATTCAGCTGCCTCCTGCACACCCCCTACTGGGGAGGTGCCTGCAACCCAGGTACATGCCCTTGACTGGAATCGAACCCGGGACCCGTCGGTCCGCAGGCCGACGCTCTATCCACTGAGCCAAACTGGTCAGGGCAAGGTCAGGTTTTCTGTAGGTAGACATGACTCAGAGGTAATAGGCAGGAATGGGGTGTCCGTGTGGCTAGCGGGGCAGGGCCCCGAGAGGTTGGGCTGCCAGATGGGCATTCCTGGACTTAGCAGAAAAGGACTACACTGTCCCCACTTTATGCTGAAATGCCATAGGCCAGTGGTCGGCAAACTGCGGCCCCTTGAGTGTGGCTCTTCCACAAAATACCACGTGCAGGCGCGCACGGACAGTGCGATTGAAACTTCGTGGCCACACTCAAGGGGCCAAAGAGCCGCATGTGGCTCGCAAGCCGCAGGTAAGTCGCTTAATGTCGTTATTTAAAATAAATCACAAACATATTTTATTTTTCTGGTAATGATGATCATTGTTAAGCAATTTCTTGTGGACACTTTCCATCACAATACGTATAGTTTTAACTCATTAACTCCTTTAAACCATTGCTTCTTCAGCTGAAAAGTGAGATAATTATGAAATCGGGAAGATGATGCAAAGATTAAATAAGAAAATGCTCACGAAGTGCTTAGCATGTAGTTAGGCATCTAAAACAAGTTGGTGACTGACCATTATTCCAAACCAGCACTGTCCACCAGAAATATAATGTGAGTCACATATGTAACTTAAAATTTTCTAGTAGCTACATTTAAAAAAATAACAATAAACAAATGGCATTTCTTTTAATAATTCATTTAACCCAGCACATCCAAAACATTATAATTTCAACATGTAATCAACATAACAATCCCTCTCTCTCTCTCTCTCTCTCTCTCTCTCTCTATATATATATATATATCCTATCTAATAAAAGAGAAACATGGTAATTGGCGTATGACTGCTACCCTTCCCATTGGCTAATCAGCGAGATATGCAAAATAACTGCCAGCCAAGATGGCAGCCGGCAGCCAGGCAGCTTGAAACTAACATGAGGCTTACTTGCTTCAGTGACGGAGGAAACCAACGTTCCCCACCTGCTTTGTCGGCCTCTGAGCCTGCAGTTTAAGAAACATTGTAACAAATATAGAAGCTAAACAAAACCCCAGAAACCTGCTTTCAGCTAGCCGGGATCTCAGAGCTGGAGTTGATACAGAGTTTCGATTATAGAACCAAAACAAACCAGATACCTGCTTTCAGGAGCGGAGGCCTAAGAGCTGGAGCCTCAGGGCTAAAGCTGGCCCAGAATATAAAAAGAAAAAGAAAAAAAGGAGCAGTTGGGAGCTTCAGTCCCAGCCTGAAAACAGCCCTCAGCCCCTCACCCAGACTGGCCAGGCACCCCAGTGGGGACCCCCACCCTGAAGGGTGTGTGACCAGCTGCAAACAGCCATCATCCCCTCACCCAGGCTGGCCAGGCACCCCAGTGGGGACCCCCACCCTGATCCAGGACACCCTTCAGGGCAAACCAGCCAGCCCCCACCCATGCACCAGGCCTCTATTCTATACAGTAAAAGGGTAATATGCCTCCCAGCACCGGGATCAGTGGAGCCGCGAGGCCTCCCGGCACCGGGATCAGCGTGACAGGGGGCAGCGCCCAAACCCCCTGATCGCCCTGCGGCTCTGTGTGTGACAGGGTGCGCCACCCCAACCCCCCCCACCCCATGGGCCCTGCTCTGTGACAGGGTAGAGCCATAACCTCCCCATCGGCCCTGCCCTGGGTGTGACAGTGGCGGCGCCCCAATCCCCTGATCCGCCCTGCTCTGTGTGTGACGGGGGGGAGCTCCTCAACCCCCTGATGGGCCCTGCTCTGTGCGTGACAGGGGGTGGCGCCGCAACCTCCCCATCGACCCTGCCTTGAGTGTGACAGGGGGCGGTACCCCAACCCCCAATTGGCCCTACCCTGAGCGTGACTGAGGGTGGCATCGCAACCTCCCAATCCGCCCTGCTCTGTGCATGACAGGGGGCAGCACCCCAACTCCCCAATCAGCCCTGCTCTGAGCCCGACCAGGGGCTGCACCTAGGGATTAGGCCTGCCCTCTGCCACCAGGGAGCAGGCCTAAGCCAGCAGGTCGTTATCTCCCGAGGGGTCCCAGACTGTGAGAGGGCACAGGCCGGGCTGAGGGACTCCCCCTCCCCCATGAGTGCACAAATTTTTGTGCACTGGGCCTCTAGTATATATTTATAAAAGCCTAATATGCAAATTGTCCCCTTGGGAGTTCGACTGGGCAACCAGGAGTTTGATCACTCGCTATGATGTGTGCTGACCACCAGGGGGTGGTGTGGAATGAAGGGAGGCCCCAGCCGGCAGCTGGAAGGCCCCGATTGGCCCTGATCGCTGGCCAGGCCTAGGACCCAACCCATGCAAGAATTTCATGCACCGGGCCTCTAGTTATTAATGAGATGCATTGGTGGCCTTTTCTTTGTACTAAGTTTTAAAAATCTGGAGTGTGCGTGACACTTGTAGCACAGCTCAGCTTGGACCAGCTACGTTGTAAGTGCTCCATAGTCTCACGCACTAGCATGAATCTCCCACCTTACTTCTCCTTTGCGCTACCATAGCCCTGAGAGTTTCATCTGTTTGCCAAGTTGGGCCATACATATGGGTTAGCTTGTATTATTCTCTGTGTCACACGATTTCATCTTGTCTCACTTCTTTACAGGGCTCAGGGAAGGTGCCCGAGAAGAGCCTTTTTGACCGACATCCTTGGGAATCCAAAAGCCAGTGAAGGTCACCGTCTTCCTTCCTACCTCCTGGTTGAAATGCCTAAGAGATGCTTTGCACCGCCTGGACCACAAAAGACGCTCCGTAAACATCAGCTGTCATTGTGACGCTGGGTGGCATTAGGTTCTGATGCCACCTTCCGGTCAGAGGCCCAGGAAAGTCCGTCTGTGCTCTGAGCTTGCGTTTCCTTTATCCTGAAAATGGGATGCTAGTTCCCACCCTACCGACCGCCCAGGAGAATGACAGTGGTCAGGTGAGATGCTCTATTGGGAAAGTGCTTTTGAAAACTGAGATCTATCAACATCGAGAATGGGTTCTACTGGTACTCAACTCAGCAGCACGCCTGGGCTGGGCTGGGGCGGGATGGCCGCGGGAGTTCCCATGGCTGTGGCACGGAGCCCGGCTTGTCCTGCCTCAGACGTGAACTTATGAAAGTGTTTTGAACGCTGTAAAGCCCTATGGAAGGATCCTTTTATCATAAGCGAGAGTGGAGGCGGCAGAGGGAGCCCGGTATATGCCAAACGGATGAGGAGCTTTGTTGTATCCGGGGGGTGCGAGAGACCGGCGCTCACGTAGGTTCCTGTAATTGCTAGTTGTCAAATCTGCACAGTTGCCTGAAAAGAAGGAACTCAGACGGAAATAACAGGAACCACGGGGATGGGCATTTCTTTAACCATCCAATCCGAGCAGAAGAACCGGGCGAAACCTGGGAGAAGGCCCTGGGGGAGCGTTCCTGCTGCTCACAGGGCCTTTTGGGTCCGTCTTCACAAGCAAAGGAAAGAAGTTCCTGTGTAGCCTCGTCTAGGTGCTTGTCTCAGACCCGCCCTGGGCCGCGATCCCCTGCCTCCCACTCTCCTCTGGTGTTGATATTGCAGAGGGGGATCTGCCTCCAGAAACGGAGACGGGACCAGGAAGGAATTCGTTCCAGAAATGCTCGCTGCGCTGCTGGCACTTTGCTCTTTATTTCTTCATTGTGTGTCCTCTGTGCAGAGGGCTGCCTATGAGTCATATAATTGGGTGTTGAGGACTGAGAGTTAATTTGTGCTTT
Source organism: Myotis myotis (assembly GCF_014108235.1). Taxonomy (NCBI): domain Eukaryota; kingdom Metazoa; phylum Chordata; class Mammalia; order Chiroptera; family Vespertilionidae; genus Myotis; species Myotis myotis. Next base: position 8,888,657 of record NW_023416321.1, on the reverse strand, counting down.
TTTGCCTAATAACCAGAAACTGGCAGACCCAGCCCTGGGCCCGGGTGAGTGGGAAAGGCTTCGTGTCTGACCCGTGGTCCCCCTTTGGGGGGCTGTCGGGACATGGGCCTTCCCGCCCGAAGGAGAGGAAGCAGGCAAGGGAGCAGTGAGGAGTCGAAATGTGGGTTTTCTGGTCACTCGGTGGATTAGGGGGTGAGAGGCCCTCTCCAGCCAGGCCTGGAGGCTGACCCTGCCCTCCCAGGGCTCTGCCAGCTGGGAGCCCACCCCAACACGAGCGCCACACCTGGGTCCTCTCGGCCTCACGCGCCTTTGACAGAACACGAAGCCTTTTTGCCTTTTTTCTTCCCATCAAACTCCCCGCGAGAGGGATTTCTCAGTCGAGGAAAAGAGGCGTTTCTGTTTGGGTTAAGAGGCACACCTCTTGGCCCTGGCTGGTTTGGCTCGATGGATGGAGCATTGGCCTGCGGACTGAAGGGTACCAGGTTCGATTCTGGCCAAGGGCACATGCCTGGGTTGTGGGCTCCATCCTCAGTGGGGGGTGTGCAGGAGGCGGTCAGTCAATGATTCTCTCTCATCATTGATGTTTCTATACCTCTTTCCCTCTCCCTTCCTCTCTAGAATCAATAGAACATAAAAGAAAAAAAAAAAAAAAAGAGGCACACCTCTTGCTCCAAACTCGTCCTTTCTGCAAATATGCCAAGTGCCCGTTACGTACCAGATCTCATCGTAGGTGCTTTATTAGCCTAGCCTGTTTTTAAAAAGGAATTTCAACAACGTGTCGAATTTAAAAGGAACTAGAAGAGTGAGCCCTGTGCCTCATTGATGGCACAGCCGGCCGTGGGTACGAGATCCTCCTTCCGGGTGAAGCACTCAGGCAAGGTCCCAGGGTTTGACTTCCGCGGGCTGAAGGCTGCAATATTGTCTCCTGATATCCCCCACTGCCCCACCCCCACCCCAAAGAACATGGAAATGAGTTAGTGTTTTGAAGGTAAATGTAGTAAGCTAAGAATGAAGAGTGATGAGATGTATGGTGCCTGTTTCCTTGAGTACGTCCTTGAGTAATGAGAGTCTCCTCTCTACCCGCGCCTCCCCCTCCCCTCTACACCTCCCCCCCCCCCTGGCCCCGGCTCCCTGCCCCCCCAACACACACAGGCACAAGGGTTGGTGACTGGTCTCCATTCTGGGTGAATGGGAGGCTTTCTGAGAGGGAGATGCTAACTGGCTGCTGAGCAGAGCGCCCTCTTCTGGTGGAACAATGTCTAAACATGAAGACAGCAGAAAGCGCCAGAAAATCCATTCACTGCCCTGAATCACAGGTCGTGCTGCGTTCAGTCATTAGCAAGTGGAAAAGAAGCCAAGCCGTCTGCAGCACTTCTGAGTGCATTGCTTGGCTCCAGCCACCAGAATGTTTGATCTTCACAAAGACTGATGGGGAGGGTGCTAGTGTTGTCATGGCTCCCACTTAACCAACGCTGAGAGGGAGCAGGGACAGCGGGTAACGTAACTCACTCGGGTGAGGCCACAGAGGCGGGTGTGGCATCACCAGCATTCAACTCGGGCTGGTGGCAGCTGGGCCCACGTCACCACCGGCCACCCACACACGCTGGCCCCGAGAGCCCGCAGCCTGGGCTCGCCCGTGTTCTGTGTGGTCATGGGCAGGTTGATGTCGACTTTTCCTGAGCCTTGGTTTTCTCTCTGTAAAATTAAGGGGTTGGAGGATTGGACAAGAGAGCCATTCTTGTAGACTGAGATAATAGACAAGAAAACAGGGAACACCCTCTAAGATGTGTAGCCCAAAGGACTCAGGGAGCACTTGGTAAATGGGAGCTGCCACCGCCACCGCCACCGCCGCTGCTGTCATCGGCATCTCTGAGAACACAGGTAATAGACCAGGCCTTTGTCAGTAACTCTGCGAAGACCTGATTTTATTAGTTTTGGTTTATTCTTCCCAGTGAAGAGGCCCGAGTGCTTTTCTCTGGAGGCAGAAGGGGACATTTTGCTCAGTCCATGGAGGGCTTGGGAGAGAAGAGCCCCCAGGAAACGCGGCTCTGGAGAAAGAAGAGGGTGGGCCCTGGGCGTGATGCCTTTGGCATGGAGGAGGGGCCCTTGGAGTTATGTATGGTTCCCCGAGAGAGGGGGTCAAGGCAGAAGGTGCCTGACCCACTGCATCTGAGTCTATTGGGAGCAACGTCACTGTGAATTCAAACTGGGATCTAACCTTAGGGGACTGGAGGGCAGATCAATGGAGGAAAACTATCTGTTCTTTTTTTTGAGGACTAGAGGCCTGGTGCACAAAATTTGTGCACTCGGGTGTGTGTGTGGGGGGGGGGGTCCCTCAGCCCGATTGCGAGAGAGTGCAGGCCAGGCCAAGGGACCCCACCGGTGCACAGTCGGGACCAGGGAGAGACGCAGGAGGTTGCCAGCCAGAGTAGGATGGCGGGAGGGCTCCAGGGCATGTCTGGCCCATCTTGCTCTGTCCCAATCGGCTGGACCCCAGCAGCAAGCTAACCTACCAGTCAGAGCGTCTGCCCCCTGGTGGTCAGTGCACATCACAGCGACTGGTCATCCAGTCAACTGACTGTCCCCCGGTGGTCAGTGCAGGTCATAGCGAGCGGTTGAGTGGCCTTAGCATATCATTAACATATTACACTTTGATTGGTTGAACGAATGACAGGACGACCTGACACTTAGCATATTAGGCTTTTATTATATAGGGTATCCAGACTTTTCTCAGCTGGACATGGCGAGTCTTATATTATACCTTTTAGACATTCCACCTGATCCCCTGGTGGTGACAATATCTGGGGAGGCGGGGGTTGCGGGGGCGAGTGGTGGTCAACAAAACTTTGAAGAGGAGAGACTGAAGCTGGCGGGAAGGTTCTAACCCAGGGCTGGGACTGTGTGATGAAATGTTATTGGCCTATATTCAGATGTTTCTTCTCCGGCGCTTTCGCTTTATGGGAAACTATGGGCATGGTTTCGCTATCTCTAGAGACCAAATGTAACAACGTTTTAAGAACATCAGAAAAATCGTCCCCCAAAGAAGTTCTCTTTGGTTTTTGCAACTCAGATGAGCATTCTCTCCCTTCCCACTTCCCTTCTCTCCCCCTGGCTAAGGAAGTAATTAATTGTCCTCTTTTCTATTCAAGAAGATAAATAGCACAGAGGCCTGGCCTTGGTGTTCTGTGAAGGCTTATGGAGAGTGCTTCCAAATCTACGAGGGGGGGGGGGGGGCTGTGAAGGAGGCAGCAACAATGAGGACATTTTCAAGCTCCTGGGGTGTGGAAATAAATAGATGATAAGCTCACAGTTTCAAGAGCCAAGAGTGTGTATCTGAAGTCATCGCTGTGCGTACTGAGGCTCTCCACAGGCCTGGGCGGCCCCTCTTTAATCTACAGCCTGCGTCCATGTTAAACTGTGGCCATGTGGTTCTGGCGCGGCCCCATGGTCCACAGGGCATAACAGCAGATGGCAACTCGAAGACCTGGGTTTGGGGGATTGTCTGGACTGTACTTCCCACTGTGCGCATTAGGCAAGTCACTTAATGCTGCCCGGCACACAGTAGGTGTTTAATGAGTATGGGCCAAAATTAGTAAGTAAGGCAGCAAACCACCTGTGTGACCCTCAGTGTCCTCATCGGGGAAATGGGGGCATAATATTCCCCAACAGGCTGCGGTCCTGTCGGTAAAACTGCTTCCTAGCAGTGCCTCTCACGCTTGCTCTCATTTCACGGTGAGTCACCCGGGGCGCTGCTCCAATGCAGATTCTCACTCCAGGCATCTGGGTAGGAGCTCTGCCTTCCCAACTACCCCAGGGGATCCCTGTATGGGTCACACTTTGAAGAGCGAGGCCCAAGACTCTAAAATGCTTGGAATTAGTAACATTATCTCTTCAGCCAATGGGTCAGGATAGACTCATTGTGCCAGTGTCCCCCCACGGAGGGGTTTCCTGGGACCCAGGCCGCTCAGCGGTAGAACTAGAACGCGTCGGTCGCCCTATGAAGATACTGGAAAAGAAAGGGATGCTTTGGTCTGAGCTGCTGTGGGAGCTGAAAACCAAGCCAAGCGAAAAATAACCCGGAGAGGCTGTTTGCGAAGGAGAGGAGTATATTCCCATCTCAGGTCAATTTGTTTTCTCACCCCCTTATTTCTCAGAGGCCCAGAGAGGTTGGGTGACTTGGATCACATCACACAGCGCCTCGCCTCGGGGGACAGGGCTGGGGCTACAGCTCCTGCCTCTGACTCCCCACAGAGCCGGGCGCTCTCCCGGCCAGGACCAGTCCACGTTGCCGTCTCCAACACACTCCTCTTTATTTGGCAAACACGGCCTGTTTATTTATAAATTGGCTTGTTTGGAGACTGAAATTTGGCTTAGCTGATGTTGGCTGTGAGGAGTTCACATTTTTCCTCTTTGTTTCGGGTTGCTTAACCATGTCTGTGAGCAAAAAACAACACACAAACACAAAAATGAAAGCACAGTGAAGCTGCTAACGTGGTTTGAACGCAAACCTTCCGGAATGCGGCCCTTCAGCTTACCCGGGTTTAATTTGTAACTCTAGAGAGCAGGTTGGAAACCCAGGTGGTTCACCTTCAGGGGTTTACAAACCCCCAATAAATCAATGGCTGGGTCTGTCTCTGTCCAGGCTGCTTCTCCCCACCCCTGTGCCCGTGTGGGACCGAGAGGCTGGGAAACCCCCTGCTGGGCAGGTTGCTGGGGGCTGCTCCCAGGCTCCTTAGCGAAGGTCCTTAGAGAAGAGGTCTGTCATCAGGACTCAGGTCTGTGTGGCAGTTTGCAGAATGTCATTCAAAATCTTGTAGTTTATCTTGCACACAGCAGAAATCGTAAAAGACTTCATTATTAACACTTGAGCATCCATGCATAGAATTCACGCTAAGCACGTGCATACGTTGCATTTAGGAGAGCTAGGTGCCCTCAATAGCTCTCCAGAGCCTCCTTCGAGTTGTGCTGTACGTTCAGGTTGGTTTTTGTTGAGAGGGTGGAGGAGAAGAAGGGGGTGGAGAGAGGGAGAGAGAGAGGAAGAGAGAGAGAGAGAAGCTACATTTTATCTGTGAGTCTGCCCTCTGCCTGGGGTGGCTTCTCCAGGCCGGGAAGCCTGGGTGTAGCCCCGTCAATACTCTGAGCAAATCTGTTATCTGTTCTGGGACACAGAGGAGAGCGTCTTGGCTCTTCTCACCCTGCTCACAACCAGAGGAGAGATTAGCTCAAGCGGTGAGCACTCTGCTTTCAAATGGTGTGGTTGGCTGGCGGCTTTGCCACCGTCTTAATTTCACAAGCCCGGCTACAGGCTGAGCACACCGCAATTTCATCCTAAAATATGCACGCACGGGGTACATCACACAGGGGAGCTCTGGTAAAACACAAACATTGAAAAACTTGGTTCCATGGGTCCATCAATCACCTCTAATAGTGACAGAGGGACATTTCAACTTCAGGCTTCAGGCGGAGACCTGAAGAAGTGGCCCCCAGAGCCAGGGGTCTGCTGGGCTGAGTGGGTGATGCCTGATCATGGCGAGAGGGAGGCGGGCAGTCAGTCACACTTGGAAATGCTGTCGGCTGCCTGGGGCATTCCTGGGTGCTGCGCTCAGATGCACTCTCGTTCTGGGCGCAGAGCCCCCTGGGACCTCACTGGACGGACCTAAGAGCGGCGGATTAAAGACGAATGAGGTTGTTCTCAGAGCCTGGTCCAGGGTCCCCTCTCACACTGGCCTCTTCACTCTTCTTCCCACGTTCTTGTTGGCTCTCTTAAGACATGCGTAAAACAGAGCCTCCCTGAGATCTCTGGTTTCGGGGTCCAACGCAGACAGCTCCCCAGGGCCCTAGGTCACAGGGTTAACACTTCCCATCACAGTGATGAACACTCACAGACCCTGCCCTGCCACCTCCCGGGTGGGGGTGCCCAGGGACACCTTGTGGAGAAGGTACCTGCCAACCCCCCGCTTTCCTCGGAGATTGCTTAAGCCTGTGGGGTGGAGGGACGGAAGCTACGAGCTCTTTGTGGTTGATCGTGCACAGTACATGAAGTGCTACTCTAATATATCTATCTATCTATCTATCTATCTATGCCTAAAAATATACACACAAGGGGTACATTACACAGGGGAGCTCTGGTAAAACACAAACATTTAAAAACTTGGTTCCATGGTGTGGAAAGCCATCCATTGTCAACATTATCATGAGAGTGCATCAAGGAACTCGGAAGGCTGATGAACCTTGAGCTTTAGCAGGGCTAAAAGCTATGCACCGATTGTCAGCCAAACCTGGAGGGCTGACCATGAGACCCTGATGTCTCCTCCTGGTCACTCCCCACAGCTCCCCAGCCAACCTGCACTAAGCCTCAGAGTAAAAGCCCAAGGTCCTAAGCGTAGCTGGGACCCAGCCTTAACCCCGTGAGTGCCTAGCTCTCTTTTCTGGGGCTACATGTTCTGGCTGGAGACATCCAGGGGCTCTTAATGCCTGGAGGCCTCTCTTAATGACGGATCTTTAGTTCTTTTTGCTGTCAACAAACGAGGCCGCCTGCTGCCAGACAGCTCCACGGCCCTGTGCACTGTCCTCCCAGGGGCTCGCCAGGCTTCTCTGACCCACCGCCAAGGGCCAGGCACTTTTTCTCCACCTGCAGTGGTTATGACAGCGGCCTGGGCGCATCGCCGCCCCTTTCTCCAGTCTCCCTGTTCTTTCCGTTGGGGAATCCAGAGTGGCTGGCGGAGCTCCCACAGGGAAGAGCGTGCTGGATTGGGAGTGGGATACTGCATCTGGCCACCCCAGAAACCGCCCCGCGGGCCATTTAGACACATAACGTTCTTTGTGTCCAGATGCTTTGCTGGTCAGGCAAGGGCAACACTCACCCTCCTGCCGGCCAGGGCTCCCTGCGGGGAGCCCAGATCATTTCAGGGCCCGGCTGGGCTGTGTGTCTCTCACTGAGGGCTGTTCCGGACGTTTCTGTCCCCAGAAGCTTGGAAAGAACCGGTTCTCCTTGTGGCGCTGTCTTTTTTCTTTCTCAGATTCTGACCTCCCATATCTCTCCCTGGTCTGGCTTATGGAGGAATATATATGCACGAGGGCCAGCCGCTTCCTACTCTGGTTGTCATCAGCATCCTCAGTGAGGACAAACTATGGAGTGGCTGGATGACCACCGTCAAGTGTTTGGATGTGTCTGGTCATTCGTGGACTCCCGGCCCCTGACCTCAGGAGGCCAAGCACGTAAACTTCTTCCTTTTGCAGGGTCCCCAATGACAATGCATGCAAGGGCGTGACCAAGTGGAGACTGATTTACCATTTATTTACTGCCAATATTGCTTACTTTGGATGAGGGTGAGCTATAGATTTCCATTTTATTTGTGTTTTTTTAAACATATTTTTCTATTGATTTTTAGAGAGAGAGGGAGAGGGAGAGAGAGAGAGAAATATCAATGTGAGAGAGAAACGTTGATCGATTGCCTCCCGCACACTCCCCAGCCAGGGATTGGACCTGCAACCTGGGCATGAACTGAACTAGCGGCCTTCTGATGCACAGGATGGCACTCAACCCACTGAGCCCCATGGGCCAGGGCGATAGATTTTTGTTTCAAATGCTCTTCAGAAACAGCCTCAACTCGTCTCTGGAACGGAATTCCCTTAGAACCAGCTTACGTTTGGGAGCTCAAACTCTCTGACCCCCAAAACGTTCAGCAGAGCTGAGGCGGTGGAGGCATCTCTCCAGGTCACAATTTTCCGTAGGAAGTCTCTCCTTCCCCTGGGAGTGTCCTGTGTCCCGTGTCCCTACCGTGCCGGTGGCTTTGCTGCTCAACAGACTCCAGCGGAAGTTCTCTGCTGGATAGGTCTCCATAAAACCACCCTTTAATGGCCACCCACATCCAGCTTGGAGGAGGAAAAAGAGCAATCAGGAAAGCTGTGCACCGACAGAGGACAAGGCCAGTGAACACAATGGGCACGCACCGTGCCGCTGGAATAAAGAGCCCTCAGGGCCCGCCCGGCCGAGGCTGGGCCACAGCTGGGCTGAACGGGCTGCACACACGTCCGTCCGACACAGAAGTACCGGCTCCCAGCAGAAAGGGCGCGTCAAGGGAGCGAAGCCTAAAGATGCAGCTTTCCCCGGAGGTTCTCTTCTCCCCTCTCCTTCGGCTCTCCTCCATGCGGCTTGGCGAAGGGCATAGAGCTGCTGAACCTGTGTTCGCGGATGGAGAGAACGCCTTCTCCAGACTCCCACAGCCACAGGAGCAGGGGCGGGATGCGCCGGATCCATAGCCATGAGGACCAGCTCTTGAGTCTATGGACCCTGGGTTGTGGCGGCCCCAGGCAAGAGCTCAGTTCTCTTGTGTCCTATGCAGGGGCGTCTGGTCCTCTCCAGGTGGGACGGGGTCTCTGGGGCAGGTACAGAGTAGACCACTGACAGCCCCAGAAGGGGAGACCCCTGGCATCGAGAGAGGACGAAAGTGGGTTATTGTTCCTTAAAAACTCAATTGCTTTGCTGCCCCTGCTTCCATAGTGGGGTGTGAGGGCCAAACCGTAGCTCTGGCACCACAGACCACCACTGTCCCAGCGTCCCAGCCAGCGTATGTTCGGAGGAGGCCAAGAAAAATCACTTCTCCACTCCCTTTCTACGCTTCCAAGGTGCCACTTGGCCTCAGCACTGCTCCGCCTCCACGAAGCCCTCCTTCTCGTGGCCGGAGGGCTCCACCTCCGTGTAGGTGGAGTGGTTGGGGTGGTTGCGGAATCTCATGGCCGGCCAGTGGTGAGGTCTCCTCTGCGGGGAACAGAGTAGAGTCAGCAGGTATGAGCTCACCCACTGGGGACCACCCCCTCCCGCCCGCCCCAGGGGCAGTGGGGAGCACCGAGACTCTCTTTACAAGGACACCGGGGGCCTCCTGAGAGCTGGGTGAAGGTCAGGGCCCTCCCTCCGCTGCAGGGAAACCTGCTGGGAGGTGAGGGCTGCGGGACTCAAGGTGAAAGCTTTAGCGACACGCGGAGTGGAGCCCTGAGACAGCGGGAAGTGAGGACGTAGGTGAGAGAGGGAACGGTCGGGGAGGCTCTGGAAATGCCGAGAGAACGGGTCCTACAACAGAGTCAGCTGCGGAGCTTATGAAAATGCAGATTCTTGGGCCTGTCTCAGACCTGCCCCGTCAGCACCCCTGTGGCTGGGGTTGCCAGGTAGGCTGAGGCTTACGAATGGCTGGTTAGGATTCACAAGAAACAGGGGGCGTCTGACAAAAAGGAGGGAACCCCCTGGGCCTCTGGGTAATGAGGTCAGTGGGTTTGTGCTCCCCGGGAAGGAGGCTGTGGTCACAGAGGTGCCACCGCTGTGCCAGGAGAGGAGCCAGTGAGAAGCCAAGAGTGGGGCTGGGACAGGAGCTGCGGAGCTCTGTGGCCCAGTGTGAAGAGGGCTGGGCCTCACTCCCAGGCTGCACCGCGGGCTGGCTCTTCCAGACTCTGAGACATGCAAAACTGGCGCATCCTCAGCGAAAGCTCCCAGAGAAAGCCACTCACGGTGTATGGTCTGTGGAGTCTGATCTAAAAACCCAGACAGCAGTGTGCTCTCCCTCCTGGGGGCAGCCCACGGCTTTCTTCCCTCGCGGGCGTTCATCTCCTAAACTCTCAGGGTCCCCGGAGACTTGCAACCCGGGGAGCAATGGGCAGCGGCAGCTCGTCCTGGCCTAACCCCCTGGACCTGTCTCCAGGCTGCCTTTTCTCTGACTTTCCAGTGAGTCAAGCGGCCCCACCTCAGCTCATTTCTTTCCTGTGACATTTCTTTTTTTTCTTTTTTTAAAAAAATATATTTTATTGATTTTTTACAGAGAGGAAGGGAGAGGGATAGAGAGTTAGAAACATCGATGGGAGAGAAACATCGATCAGCTGCTTCCTGCACACCACCTACTGGGGATGAGCCCGCAGCCAAGGTACAAGTCCTTGACCGGAATCGAACCTGGGACCCTTCTATCCACTGAGCCAAACCGGTTAGGGCTCCTGTGACATTTCTAGAGAGCAAAAGCAGGCCCGCCTAGACGCTCTCCAGTTGCTTCTTCTGTCCTACGCCCTTCCTTGTTTCACTGTCCCCACCTTTAGTAAACCTACTCTCAAAAAATATTAAATTAAATTAAAAAATAAAAAACCAAACAAAACCCTCACAGCAAAGAGGCAGAGACCTCAGTTCCATTATGGCTTTGAATAAACACCGGGCCTGGAGTCTGGCCATGAGGGGCCATAGATCATTAGGGATTGGCTGCACAGCACTCAGTGGCCATGTGTGGCGCTTCTGGCCTCATGTCTTTTCTTTGGGGCCTGATTTCACCCGGGGGGGGGGGGGGGGGAAGCAAAAGCAGACAGGACAGGAAGCCTGGAGGAGCTCCCTGGGGTTTGGGGACTAAAAGGGCACTAGCCAGTGTGAGATGGGCCTGGATGGAGTTGGTGAAGGTTCCGGGGGGGAGGGGGGGGGGGAGGCGCCAGGCGTGTGGAGGGGGAGGGATGAGCTGGGGAGAGGCAGGTCCTCAATGGCCAGGGAGACACAGATGCAGAAGCAGAGCGGGGAGCCGACCTCGATGAAGAAGAGCGCGGCGTTGGAAGTGGGGTGGCCGCTGATGTAAACCCCCGCCAGGATGATGGCCGCCACGACGAGGACTGCCAGCACGATGCCCACGATGGTGCCCAGGTGCACCGGGGGGCCCTTGGCCTTGGGGGACAGGTTGTCCTGGAGGCCTGTGGGGAGATCATTAGGGCAGGGCTGCTGCAGGGAGCCGGGAAGGTGGGGCCATGGCGTCCTGGGTGCTGACAAAGCCCCAGAGACGGCAGCTGACAACACCTTCCATCTATTTATCAAATACACACAAAGGGGTGGCTGGAGTGGGTGGAGTCCTGAGCAGGGCGTTCACATTCTGGGCACGGTTCAGGTGGCTTTTCAAAATCGCTTCACGTTGCCCAAATGTCGATGGACTAAGGATCTCAAGAGAAGTTCTCTCTGATCCCCAGGCCACATAAGTACTTTTGGGGACTTCACACCGGGCCTGTGATGGTGAAGAATTTGGGAGCTGGAATCTGGCTGCCTGGACTCAAACCCAGACTCTGCCCCTTACTAGCCGTGTGGCCTGGGGCACATTATTTAACCTCTCAGTGTCTCAATGATCGTGTATGCAGAACAAGGGTAATTATTGTGACCTGCTGGGGTTATTGTGAGGGTTAAAGCAAAATAATGCTTGTCAAGTACTGAGGACCATGGCTGGTATCTCGGAGGACCTCAATAAGCGCCAGGTATTATGACAGCAAAATGGCCACATTTTTACCCGTCACTGTCCATTACACCAGACTGTGACCCCGCGAAGGGCAGAGGCCGTGCCTTACTCCTCTCTATGTCCTCGCGCTTAGGGAAAAAGGCCAACCCATCGTAGGAGCTCAATAAAAGAGGTGAGCGAGGTCGCCTGAAGGCCCATAAAGCAGCAGCCACTCTCTGAGAACATCCCAAGCATTTGCAACATATTCCGTGGAGGAAACAGTATTTCCATAGACTACGGAGCTGGACACTCGTCCAGTCCCACCCTTCCCGAGTGGCTGAGGTCATGGAAATAGAGAGAGGCAGAGGGATTTGTCCAAGGACAGAGCCAGTGCCAGCTAACTTCCCGATACCACCTGGCTGTGTGCGCCTCCTCCCGACCCTAAAGGGATGTGGAGATAATGAAATAGACACAGACGGGCATGCGTACGGCGGGAATATCTGATCTTATTTACTCGGCTAGTGGGTGGGATGGTATTGTTCAAAGGCTGTGACATGCATCCAGAATCACTGCCCTCCCCAAGCCCTCTTCTCTGAAAGCAGGGGAAACCGGGGAGAGAAATGCCCCTGGGGCACTTGGCAGTAGGGTTTGTGCATCTGTCACCAGCAGGTGGGGGAGTTGAGGGGAGATGCCCCCAAGCTGGCCTCCTCTGACCTGGCCAGCAGCCGGCCAGCAGCCTGCAGGGACCCTGGGGATCTGATGGTCAGGACTTGGGCTGATGAGCACATGGTGTAGAGAGGGGATGTGGCTCAGCGGCGCCCCTCCACCCTGCGCCCACCCCCCCAACACACATGCACGCTCACACCTGCTGCCCACAGAAGAGGAACAGCTCTGTCTCTGGTGGGAGCCACCATCAAACTGTGTGCGTTAATAGCCTCTTCTCTCCTGCTGGGCCCCGACCTCCCAGGCCCTGGAGTTAGGGGCACGTCCACCATCCCTTTGCAGTGTTGGCAGCAAAGGCCTGAACTGGGTCTGGGCAAAAGCAGGAAAGGTGGGGCCACCTCACCTCATCAGCGAGACTGGCCTCCCAGGTAATCCTGGGGGAGGGGACCCCACCTTCCGGCACCCTATAAAAATTGTGGTGAACAATGTTGGTGTACTTTCTGCCAGCCTAGGTGGGGGGTCAAAGGAAAGTTGACGTGAGAGAAGGTGCTGAGGCCCATGGGGGCAAGAGGCAAGAGGCCGATGGCCACAGGCCGCACCCCACCACGCTGCCCTGGTGCAGCCCCGTCGACTCCTCTCTCTCGTTTTAGGGGGGCGGATAGTCAAGAGCAGAGAACCACAGGAAGTTCCTAAGATGGGAAATTCTAATGGGGACACATGTTCCTTCCATCTAGGGGGCCTGTGCCCAGAAGCCCCCCCCCCCCCCCCCCCCCCCCCCCGGCCTCCCCGCCCAGCAGGAGGTCTAGGAAGCGCAGGCTGCTGCTGCTGCCCCTCCCCCACTGGGGATGCAAGCCGAGGCCAGGCACTGCTGCCCCCTCCTCTGGGGCGGGGGGGGGGTCCAAGAGGCTGGGCTCTGAAGAAGAGGGCAGGCAGCTCTGTACTCACCGTCCCCTCCCGCATAGGGATTCAGCTTAGTGTCATCTTCCAAAAGAAGGGAGAGAAGGCGGGAGGTTAGTGGAATCATTACGGCCTTTGTCACTCTGGGTCCGGATGGGACTGTAGGGAGGTCCAGTCCAACCCTTCCTTTCAGAGGCAAGGAAACTGAAGCACAGAGAGGGGAGGTGACTTGCTCAAAGTCACACAGCAGGGCAATGGTAGAAGGCCGTGAACAAGCCAGCTTTTCCTAGTCTCGTGTTCGTTCGTTCATTCATTCATTCAACAAGTACTCATTGAGTGTCAGCTCTGAATTGAGCACTGGGAGTAGGCACTGAGGACAGACTTGGTCTCCGCCCTCAGGGAGTTAACAGGTTGGATGGAGGGAGGGAGGGACAATTAAGATCCAGCCTAATGAAGCTCTGACTGGGGGCCTCAACGGACACAGGGAGACAAGGAGGAGGGCTGAGGAAAGGGTTTCTGACGGAGGGAAGGGCATGGGCAAAGGCCCAGCGTCAGCAAGAACTTGCCCAGTTGAGAAATAAAAAGCAGCCCGTGCAGCTGTAGGGCGGTGAGGATGGGGCAGGGGGGTGGAGAGTGAGGCTGGGGTGGGGCACGGCTGCTTGGCACCACCTTGAGGACATTTCACGTTCTCCTAAGGGACAGAGGGAGCTGAGGAAGGACTTGAGGAGCGGGGGAATGGGTCACAAGGTCAGATTTGCCGCCCGGCAGGCGTGCCTTGGAGCATCGACCTATGAACCAGAAGGTTTAATACCTGCACTGAGAGCCTCACTTGCCCTGTATCTACAAAATGGGCCTGTGGACAAATAGTGTTGTAACATTCACTTCTTCTCTCCTTTCCATTTGCCCCTTTCTTTTTCTTTTTTTAAAAAAAAAAATATTTTTTTTAATAATGTCAGAGAGGGAGAAAGAGATAGAAACTTCAATGTAGAGAGAGAATCATTGATTGGCTGCCTCCTGCACGCCCCCTACTGGGGATCAAGCCCACAACCCGGGCATGTGCCCTGACCAGAATCGAACCCTGAACTCCTGGTTCATGGGTCAACACTCAACTACTGGGCCATTGGGCCCTTTCTTTTTCTTTTTTAATATATATCTATTGATTTCAGAGAGAGGAAGGGAGAGGGAGAGAGAGAGGAACATCAATGAGGAGAATCATTGATCAGCTGCCTCCTGCACACCCCTTACTGGGGATCAAGCCTGCAACCTGGGCATGCGCCCTGGCCGGGAACTGAACCATGACCTCCCTGTTCCTAGGCCGACGCTCAACCACTGAGCCACCGTGACCCGGCTAGAGTGAGTCTATTCTTTCCACAGGGATGATAAGACCTCAGGGTTCTATGAGGATGGCTAGTACGATGAACTGAAATGTGGTATAAAATACCTGGCCCTGGGCTGGACAATCATCTCCCCCCTCACAGCCCTGACGGGGCCAGCACAGCATTAGAGCCTGGGTTGGAGTCCCCTCATTCTAAACTTGGTTCCGCGTCTCACCAGGAGGTGACCCCAATGGGGGTCTCTGAGCCTCAGGCCCCGCGTGTGAAAGGACAGGGCAGTTCTTATTCCCTGAGATAATCCCTGTCAGAGAGGGGGGTACTCCGGTGCAGTCACCCTTCCCCGGGCTTCTCTCCCTCCTCCCCCGACGTTACCTTCTGTGGTGAGGCTGTCCAAGGAGAGGAAGGAGGAGGTGGTGCTGTGGTCTCCGTCCAAAGGGCTGAAGGAGCTGCCAGGGGAAGACGAGTAGTGGCCCTCGTCCTGGAAGTCCTCGCACGTCTTGCCCTCTGCCTGTAAGAGAGGCCCGGCTGCCTGGACAGAGGCCTCGCTGATGGGCATGCCAACAAATGGGGACGGGGGTGGGGGGGGGGGCACTTTCATCCCTGGGTGGTCAGAAAATGTAAGGTTCCATGCATGGTCCAAGCATGGCAATCTAACCAACGCTGTGCCCTGCATGCCTTTAAGCTTCCCGCTTTATCCTGAAAGCAGCTTATCTTTTTTAAAAATATATTTTTATTGATTTCAGAGAAGAAGAAAGAGGGAGAGAGAAACATCAATGATGAGAGAGAATCATTGATCAGCTGCCTCCTGCACGCCCCCTATTGGGGATCAAGCCTACAACCCGGGCGTGTGCCCTGACAGGGAATGAAACTGTGACTTCCTGGTTCATGGGTCAACGTTCAACCACTGAACCACACCGGCCAGACCTGAAAGCATCTCATCTTACAGGGCAACTTATCTGTCTACTGTTTTGAATCCTTCCTCAAGGAAGGAGCTGAGATGCCAGCTTTAAATAAACAGAGCGAATCTGTACATTCACCAATGGCCGACGGCAGAAGTAGGCCGCTGGACAAGATTCTTGTAAGGCCAGAAAAAGACTGCTCGCCCAGCCTTCCTCATAAAACAGACGGTGATGCGTGCCCGGCAGTGGGGCCTGGGCGTTTACGTTTAAATGCCGGGCCCGGCACCTTCGCCTTCTCACCAACTGTGAGATGCAGGCCAAGTCTCTAAACCGCTCTGAGCCTCGGCCTCCCATTCTGGCCAGTGGGGCACCAGCCCCAGCTCCCGGGGCCATGTGAGGAGTAAATCAGAGCACACGTGGGCAGCCAGCAGGGGCGTGTGCTTGCACTGCAAGAGGAGATGGAGAGGAAGGGAGGGAGAAAGGACACACGGATGACCCACATGATGGTATAAGGGGTGACAACAGGACCTCCCCACCCAGGATCAAAGTGCGGAGCATTCTGGGAAATTCCACTAGTGAGAAAGAACAGGTATGGGATTCTAAATGGGAGGAGCCTGGAATAGCTCTTCTCACTCCCAGAATGGCTGCCACCCCCTGGAGCCACAGTTGCTTCACGAATGTCACCAGGGGCACAGCCTCCCAGAGGATCCGAGTCCCAGGGGGAGGGAACAATTTCACCGAGAACCAAAGACACCTTGAGAGAGCTACCAGGCAAGGGCCTGCTGACAGCTCTCCTGCTCCCCACAGCCTGGCTCAGGTAAGCCTCTCACCTCCTGGGCACAGCCGTAGGCCAGCCACTCCTGGCGGTAGCGGTCAAAGCCACTGGAGCATCTGCAGGGGGAACCAGAGGTCAGAGCTCTCACCTTCCTTTCCCCCCATTCAGCAACAGCTCCCCCCGGGCTCAGGCGGTCAAGCTCCCCGAGACCACTGGGCAGCTGCCCTCAGCACCAGGCGGCTGTGGAATCAGGAGTCAGACCCTCCTGGACCCTCTATTCCTTTCCCAGGAGGAGGGGGAGGCATTGGTAAAACCCTCACTTTCTTTCTGACCCAGCTCCCGAGGACCAAGGGGGCCATGACCTCTAATGACCTTTCAGATCCCCTTGACTTGGGGCTGCCAGGAAATCGCTAACAGGGAATTCACACGCGTGTTCTCATCTGGGGAAGTCTTGTTCATTCCTCGAGACCCCTTTTTGGTGTGGAAGGGCCTGCACTTGGCAGGGAGAGGCTGGGTGAAGCTGGACATCAGTAGGTTTAGCCAACACCCCCCTGTGTGACATGAAAGGGCAGATAGGAGGGTCCCGCCACAGGCTGGGAGAGATGAAAACGGGCCGACCAGGGCTCCCGGGGAGGACACGGTGCAGCTCAGCTGGGCTGCGAGGCGCCGGGCACTTCTCTAGGGAAGGGGTGGAGGCGTGAGGATAAACCAGAGAATGTTCTCCATGGCCTGGTGCTCAAATTTCCGATCTCCACTCTTCGGTGCCAGGGGAATCCATCAAGCGCTACTCAAGTACGGGGACATCTGCATGGGAAAATAACATCACGCGCCGCCCGTGCTAAGAAGGAATTCATGGCTGGTTCACGTCCTGCACCAGCAACTGCCTGCCCATCTGCCCGAGACCTGGGAGACTGCGGGCCGAGGCTCCCCGGGGAGCCGGCAGCCGTTCCTTCTGAAGATGACTCTGAGCTGCTCCACCTGCTGCCCCGAGCCACCCACCCTCCTCTCTCGCAGGTCCTCTGTGCCCCTGCTGTGGGGGATGGAGGATTAGGGGCACTACTGGGGGTGGGGACTAATGTTTCTTTTAGGCCACAGTGATTCCTTCAAGGACTGAGCCTTAATATAGGTCTAAGAACATCACACTCTAAGCCAGGGGTGGGCAAACTTTTTGACTCGAGGGCCACAATGGGTTCTTAAACTGGACCGGAGGGCCGGAACAAAAGCATGGATGGAGTATTTGTGTGAACTAATATAAATTCAAAGTAAACATCATTACATAAAAGGGTACGGTCTTTTTTTTCAATAGTTTTATTCATTTCAAACGGGCCGGATCCGGCCTGCGGGCCGTAGTTTGCCCACGGCTGCTCTAAGCCCTGAGCCAACCAACCCCGATTCAAAGAAGAAGGGCATCAGTTAATTGAGTGCCTCCTGAATGCCAGGTGCTGCCCCTGCACCATCTCCTGGGACCCTCCCAATGGCGAGGGAAGGCTCATTTCCTGAGCCAAATCCTGGAGTTAAGGTCACCCTTAGACTCTAGAATGGGCCACCGGGGGGCAATGTGGGATGACAGGAAAACGCCAAGGTCCGTGAAATTGTCTAAATCAGCTCCAGGCTCAGGGCAGGGAGGGGGAGTCCTGGGAGCCTGCAGAGGGTGGAGGGTGGAGGGTGGAGGGTGGAGGGTGGAGGGTGGAGGGGAGAGGGTTAGCCACAAGTCCACGTGGTGATGGCAAGCAGCTGTTGGTGGGAGCGGCCACGGTGGCCGGCCCCAGTGCACCAGCCCTGCCCTCTGACCTTTTAGGGGCTGGAGAGAGCTCTTAGTTGGAGCTGAGGCTCCAGGGAGCTGGCAGTGGCTGAGCCCAGGCCCACGGGCACCTGAGGACGGGAGGTTTCCAGAACCTCCCCCAACCCGACCAACCCTCATTAAACTGGCATGGTCCCTGGCCCCAGAGCGAAGATCTGGGATTGGGCGTGTGCGCTCTGCGGGGCTGTCAGTGAGAGGTTTGCTTCCCTCTGACCCGTTTTGCAGTTCTCATGGCTCAGCTGTCGCTGGATGCCGAGTCACGCGGTGGCAGCCAGCCCCAGGGTTCCAGGGCTCATCGGGGCTCCCCTGGGTTATCGGCCCACGCCGCCCGCCCAGATGGTGGCTCTCGAGCTTGAACGTGCACAAGATGGGCCACGCGCGAGGCTCCACTCGGAAAAGAACCAGCCTGGGGCCCACCCTCTGTATTCTCTCTGAGGCTCTGTGCCTTTCATGCGAAGGGGCCTGAACACTTTGCAAAAACGCTGTTTGGTATTTGAGGAGTTAAAATAACAGCGCATTCCTCACTCCTGTTTCTCTGACCACACAGCCCCAGCCCCTCTTACAGGGAAAACAAACAGTGAATAAAAGCTGTGGGAGGAACGCCTGGGAGGCCTGAGGGGGGTGGGGGGCGGGGGCTCTCTCTCCTCCCAGCCGGACCTGTGTCCTGTGGGCTCAGCAAAGGCGATGGCTTCTCTTTCTCTGCCGGGATATTGGAAAGGAGCAAAGGAAAGGCTGACAGATGTATCTTGGCTGTAGGGGGCTCGGGGACTCTGTAATTTGCAATTTTCAAGATTGCCTTAAAGGCTCTCGGAGCTCATGGGGCATCCCCCTCTCAAGAGAAGCCTAGCGCCCCTCTGCCGTTTACTTCTCTCGGACAGGAGAGCAGGGCTCAGCTGCTGAGCCTCATCTGTGGGGAAATGATTTCAGGACCAGGAGGGGAAGACAAGCTGATTTAAGAACTTTATCCCTGAACCCGCCTCTCATCCTAAAACCAAGCACACACCGCTTTGTTTGCCCAGCTTCCCACAGATGCCTGGCATTTCCGTGCCCCTGGTTTTCAGGAAACCCTGCTGCAGCCCGAGGAAGACCTGCTGGGGTCCTGGAGCTCTCAACCCAGCAGCAATGGGTCTTTGGGTCACCCCGTCTCTGAGCCGGCAGGTCTCAGGCGTGTGTGCACATGAGGCACCGAGCTGACATGCAGGCCCCCGGCTTCTCTCCCAGAGATGCGGATGCAGGGCCTGGGGCGCGTCCCGGGGACCCACGAGCCTTAGTGCTCGGATTCTGGAACGCTGGAGGCTGCAGGCCTCTCGGAAAAGCCCTGCCCCAGGGCCAGCCAACCCTTTCCAGGTGTGAGGAGGGGGCGGCAGGAGCTGGGATTTCTAGGAGCCCAATGTCATCACAGGGACCCTGCCACACAGGCACCTTAATTGGTCACAAGCCTCAGGGAGAAGCTCATTCCTGTGACCTTCTTGACCTCAGGGTCAGAGTGGACTAGCCAGAGACCCGTCACCTTGGCAATGAGGCCTGAGGCGAGGAGCCGGCCATGCTCCCTCTGCCCCTCCCCCACAGGCTGCCTGCGGGGACCAGAGGTCAGTCCGGCACCAACCTCTGGAGGACGTGGCACCAGCTGCAGTTGAAGGTCAGGTCCGAGGACATGCAGGCGTCGCAGCTCCGATGCTCCAGGCAGGCTGCAGAGAGAAGGCAGCGGCCCCTCAGCACAGGCCCCCAACGGGCCCCCCACAGGCCCCCCAAAGTACAACTTTCCTGAGTGCCGAGTCCTCACTGAACTGTGCAGTCTCCGACTAACAGGAACCCTGGAGTTCATTAACGCCTCCCTCACTTGAGTCCCTTCCTCTTTCCCTCCCTCCTTCCCTCCCTTCTTTCTGTCTCTGGGGGCGGGGGGGGGGGGGGGGTAGTGGTGGTGGGTGGGTGGGCAAGGAGGAAGGTCCGGCCCTGAGCTAGTGCTACCCCAAAGCCCAGCACTTTTATAAGGAGAGACAGGCCCCCACCCCGAAAAGCTGCCATTGAAGGCGCATCTGATGAGCAGCTGAACAGAACACGATGACAGAAGCAAGACGTGACAACCAGCCACAGAAAAGCGACCCCTTGTTCGCTAAACATCGCATGCGTTTCTTCGCTGTGTGAGTTTTCATGGGACTCTCCACAATCCGTCAATCAGAGAATCCATTTGCATTCCATGCCCCCACCCCCCCAAGATGGAAGCTGGGAACCAGCCCTTGGCGAGTGGGAGAAAAGCCGTCCTGGGCACAGAGTAGACACCATTAGAAGCTTTGAGGGAGGGACTGACTGTAGGGAGCACCTCGTCCGTCCGTTTGTCTGCCAGGTCCTTGCAGGCCTGGAAGGGTGGGTGGAGAGCCACGGGCAGGAAATAGGCAGAAACTGGCCTGGCCCGAGAGTGAGAGCCCTGGCGGGTTCGCGCCCTTGGGCATCCAGGGGGCCTGGAGCAGTGCCTGGCATGTGGGAGGCAGTGAACGTGTTTACCGTTCTCTAGATGCTGTTGTTTCCCTCATCGTACAAGAGGGAGCTGAGGCTTGGGGAGAGTCACTGAGCTGAGAGCGGCAGGTCTGGGTGTGAATGAAGATCTCTCTGAGCAGAGGGTCTGAGCCCTGAGCCTCTGTGGGGTCCCTCTGCCCCAGCACCTGCCCTCAGCCCACACCACCTTTTCATGAGCCTCTTCTAGAAGAGGGACCAGCCGAGACAGGCAGGGGCTTGGAGATGGCCCGTCCACACCTCTGGAAGAATCATGGATTACCCCCCACCTCCCCCATAGGTAAGGAAACGAGCCTGAACTGGGGGGGGATGCAGTCTTCGGAAGGCAAAGCTAATTGGCCTCCCAGGGGCTCCAATCACAGCCTCCGGAACACTGTCCCCTCCCCCACCAGCTGCACCCACAGGGGAGCCCACGTCCTGTGACTCTGCAGGCCCCTAAATGGCCCTCGTTAAACTGAAAACAAACCCTGGGTGCCTCCTGGGTGCTGATAAGACCCACTGACCTTCATTTCTCATCGGCATGTCGGACGTCCTGCGTGCTAGCCAGGGCTCACCACATCCACAGGAGGGTGGGACGCGGCTCACACGTACGAACAGTGTCCCAGAAACTCATTCCCAGGACAGTGCGCGTCCTCCGCCCGCCCCGCCGGGGCAGTCAGCCCTGTCCTCGGATGTCCCTGCTCCTACATGAAGTGTGATTCGAGTCCTAGGAGCGGAGATCTGCTCTCACCAGCTCTTGAGAAACCACCGGTTCTCAGGCCCCAGGCCTCTCTGGCCCAGAGGGAGGGCTGAGGCCTGCAAAGTGTCCTAGCCCTGTGACCCCATGGTGTCTGGGTCCTTCCTCTTGAGCCCAGACTCAGACTTGTGACCTAGCATTCGAGACCCTCCTCCTCCTCTTCTTTCTCCATCCTGTGCTCCCAGAACCTCCAGGGAAGAGGAGAAGGTGGGGGTCGGGGAAACAGGCAGGGGAAAGGCCATGGCTTCAGAAGCTGGGAGGCACCGTGAGACAGAAGAAGAAATTAAAACCCTCTTTAAAAACCCAAGGACGGGAGTGCTGTCCTCTCCCTCAGCCCCCCGGCTGCTCTGACCAGATCCTGACGAGCATCCCACCCTGATCCTTCGGGTAAACAGCAGCCAACAGGGGCCTTGACCATGACCTGCTTTCACCTGTAGGTGCGTGGGGTGCAGAGAGAGGAGAGGGCCAGGGCCCCATGGTCCTTGGAGAGCTGCTGGCGAAATCCTTTTATGGCCTTCAGCCTGTGGACTCCAGCATCCCCCTCCTCTGAGGAAAATCCACTGATAATGCATTGACCCATAATGCATTGCCACCCTGCTCTCCCTGATGGATCAATTCCGTTCCTGGATTATTTTTCCTGGGGCTCTGTTCCTGGATTATTTTTCCTGGGGCTCCGTCTAAGTCCTGAGAGGCGCCTCTCTCCTGGGTTTCAATGATGTGTGAGTAACAGTAGCCATCGTCTGTCCAGCACAGACCACAGCCCAGGCCTGAGAAGTGCTGGGTAGTGTCAGAGCTGCCATTCGTGTCCTCAACTCTCCCTACTGTGGTTCTAACCCTGACCCACGCTCTGGGAGGGAGGTGGTGGTCGGCCCAGGTGACAAATGAGAAATGGAGGCCCAGGGTTGCTCAGTGGCCATCCCCACAGGGGTCGGTGGTGGGCCTGGGAATGGCACTCAGTCTGTTTGACTCCAAAGATCTTTCTAGGACACAACTATCCTAGACTGCCTTCCCCTGTCAGTAGGAACCACCCCTGCTTACTTGGCAATGGGGTGAACTCCACGGCCGACGTGCTGGTGACCTTGCTGGGGTCCAGCTCCACACGGTGGTATTCAAAGATGGCCCTCCGCCGGGATTCTGAAACAGAGGCAGAGCCTATCCTCAGGAACAGGTCACGGGCAGAGGGCTCTGAGGCCTGTACCAGGAGCCTGATGTGGGGCAAGAGGTTGTAGTGAGTGGAACTGAGGGCAAGAAGTAAACCCTTCAAGCTGGGATAATGATGCGGGTGCTGCAGGGCAACGGAGGACAGGTGGACAGGAGTTGACCTTGAGAGAGCTTTGTGTTATCAGCAGGTTTAACTACTCGGTGCAGAGACCTGGCTGCTCCTGGGGTCAGGACACAGGAGATGCCACGCTCCTGCGTGCCGCCGTGTCTTCACAGCTGCTGCTCACTTGACCCATAATGCATTTCCACCTTCTCTGCCTGTCAAGTTCACTGTCCTACATCCAGCTCAAAGGCTACTTCCTCTGACAAGCCCCCCTGGGCCACTCCCTCCTCTTCCCCACCCAGGCCAGGTGCCCTCCTCCTATGGCACTCACCACCTTGTATGGTCACTAGGTTTTATCTGGTGGCGGGGGGAGGGGGGGTGCATGAGGCTGTGAACATCTGGTCCTGAACCTGACCCGCAGGGAGCACTCTGCACATGTCTGTGGAAGGGCAGGCTGACCTTGGAGAACCTCTTCCTTCCTGGCCAGAGCGGGGTTCAGGGCCTGGAGCCAGGCTTATGTCCTGCCTCAGTCCCTGCAGAAACTTCCTACAGGACCTCAGAGTCAGGACACCCAAGTTTTGATTTGAGTTTTGTTCCCAACTCACTGGACAACCTTAGGGCCTCAGTTTCTTGTCTGTGCAGTAGAAAGACAAAAACATGCTACAACACCCTTTGGAATTGTGGATGAAAAGACTTTTCCTAAAATGGCAATCTGAGATGCTCTGATATTTTCCATCACACCCCCACAATCACCCAAGAACCATGACTGGGGGTTGGTTTCCTGTGGCTCTGAAAAGCAGGAAGCCAGCCACTGCGCTGTGTGAATGGGTTCCATATGAGGGGAAAGCGCCACTTAGTGTCTGGTCGGCCCAGCATCCTTCTTCTTCCGGATTGCTTCTTCAATTCTCTTTGGGGGAACTTCCCCCAACCCCTGCCTACATGATCTGTGGAAGTTGCCTTCTTCCTCCGTGACCCTGCCTCCCTGGCCACACAGGGATTGGTCCCAGGGCTGAGCATCTGATGGAAGCTGGACCAATCGGAGACCTTCCCTGGGACTTTGCAACTGTAACCAAGAGCCCCCTTTGCTCTTTACTAGTGAAGCTAAGATGCAAGCTTGGAGTCCATGAATGGCCACAGTTCCGAGCTCATGGGGAAGGCCAGAAAGTGAAACTGTCTTGTGGAGAGAAGCAGAAAGGACGGTGGCATTCCAGGCTCTGCAGTTCCAGATCCTGCCCTGGTCCCTGCCTTGCCCGTTGTCAGCTCGCCTGTGCCCGTGGGCTACTTCAGTATCCCCAGTGGGCCCTATCCCCCACATAACCTAGGCCGGTGGTCGGCACACTCATTACTCAACAGAGCCAAATATCAACAGTACAACGACTGAAATTTCTTTTGAGAGCCAAATTTTTTAAACTTAAACTGTATAGGTAGGTACATTGTTATTCACTTCATTAGGGTACTGCTAAGCTGGCCTTTGCTAAAAACGTCCTCAATCTGATTGAGGTACTTTTGCTGAGGTCGACCCCTTCCAACTCTCCCATCCACACTCGTCTTGTATACTTGTTTCGTCTATCTCCTTTCGTTCATCCTCTCTATATGCCCAAACCATCTCAGCATACCTTTCTCAATCCTCGACACTACATCTTCTTTCACTCCACCACGTTCCCTAAAATTAATTTAATAAACTTTACTGAAAGTTTTAAGTCAACTTCGCACTGTACGTGCGCGCCCGCACGTGGTATTTTGCGGAAGAGCCACACTCAAGGGACCAAAGAGCCGCATGTGGCTCACAAGCCGCGGTTTGCCAACCACCGACCTAGTCTGAGTTGGGTTTTTGTCACTAGAAGCCCAGAGTAGGCGAGGATATAATTTTCTCATTCAGCTGAAGGTGGTTTGGAGGAAAGTTGGCAGTAGAACTCAGTTGGGGCACCCATGAAAGAGAGGGTGTCCTGTGCAATTGCTGGGAGCCCGTTTCCCTCCTTTATGAGGAATCTGATGCTTAAAAAATATCTCATCTTGGGGTGGTGAACACACAATACAATATACAGAGGATGTATTATAAAATTGTGCACCTGAAACCTATGTAATTTTACTGACAAATGTCATCCAAAGAAATTAAATTTAAAAAAAAATATCTCAGCTATGTTTCTTTCATTATTTATTCCCTAATCTTGGAATTGTTCCCTCCTACTTAACCCAGCATTGAACCCCAGGTGGGTCTGGTGCCAAAGCAAGCTCTCTTCCCACCCACCCCACTGCCCCACCGCAGAGTAACAGCGGCCACCTCAGCCCCTGAAACCCACGAGGCCGCAGAACATCCTCGAAACACATTCCATGCAAACCGCCCTGGCTTCGATGCCAGCAACACTCCCCTGGAACTAAACAGGAATCTGCAGCCCCACCGCGGAGGCCTGCGCCGGTGGTGCTGGCGCTACCCGCTCGCCTGCCACCAGGAGGGCCTGTTACCCAGGGGTCAGGGTCCGCTCTGGGCCGAGTGGGAAGGGGAAGAATGCGTGGGGACCCACAAGAATGTGGAGGAAGAGAAGTGCTGCCTCAGGAGGGACCACACAGGGAGGGGCGGCTTAGGCTCTGCCCTTCCCATCTGCGTGACCTTGGACACGGGACCAAGCTCAGTGAGCCTCATCCACAAATGGAACTAGTTATTCTACACTTCGGGGGCTGTTCTGGGAATTCAAGTAGGCAACTCGGGCCAGAGGAGCAGCTCACAGTGTGCGGCTCCTTTTGTTTGGTTATCCTGTGGCTGAGACTCTGGGGGCATTTTCAGCCTCTCCCAGCCCCTCACACTCCTTCCCTCCCCGCACCCAGTGTGTTTCTTGTCAGCGATTCTCGAGAGGGTCCCTCAGCTCCTCGGCAACTCCTGAGGATGGAGCAACCCCGAGAGGCAGCCGACCCCTGGGAGTATCAGTGGCCCTCCGCTGAGCTCCAGGGCGCCCCGTGCAGTGCCCCGTGTCATCTGTTACACTGCCCCACCTACATTCACTCTGCTGGCCACCTGCGCCTCCAGGCCGCAAGCTCCCAAGGACAGAGCCTGCAGGTTACTTGTCTCTGCCTCCCAACCCCAAGCACCAGGCCCTGCACATAACAGGACATCAAAACATGACAGTAGCCCTAGCCGGTTTGGCTCAGTGGGTAGAGCGTCAGCCTGCGAACTGAAGGGTCCTGGGTTTGATTCTGGCCAAAGGCATATGCCCAGGTTGTGGGCTCGATCCCCAGTAGGGAGCATGCAGGAGGCAGCCGATCAATGATTCTCTCATCACTGATGTTTCTCCCTCTCCCTTTCTCTCTGAAATCAATAAAAATATATATTTTTTAAAAATGAATATTTTTAAATGAATGGGTTACAGATAGAAAACCTCAGCAACATATTATAACTTCAGCCCGCAGCCCAAAGGAAGCACGCCCTTCCTCCCCAGCCCAGCACAGATTATGGCCTTTCTCCGAAGGGCCACCCCACTGGGCCAGCGAAGGCCAGAGAAGTCACAGCTCCAAGGAGACGAGTTGGCTGGTGGGACTTCTCCACCTGCAAGGATGCAGGGACAGCCACCCTCGGCTAAAAGGACAGTGAAACGGAGGGACAAAGGGACTCGGGTTGGGGCACAAAAGGAGACAGGGGTTTGTCAAGGGAGCCGATTTCAGAGACAAAAAGCAGCATCCAGGGACAGCGGGGTCCCCAGCAGAATCTGGGGGTGGGTCTCCCCACCAGCCGGGCTCGAAGTGGAGTTGGGGTTGTGCCTCGAGTGAGGGGCAGCCAGAGGTGGTCAGATGTCCTCCAAAAGCCACCATGCCCCTCCCAGCAGGGCAGGGGGACCAGGGTGGCAGGAAGGAGGCGGCGGGTAGGTGTGCGCAAACATACCTCTGATTTAAAATACTTGCTCATTTCAACGGCCAATTTATACTTCTTTGAGCGTAAGGCTCTGGTCATACTTTTCTTTCTTCTATAAACAGAAGCCTTAACATCCCCGCTGGGCTTATTTGCTCTTGGATTATTTTGCCAACATCTGGGGCTCGCCCGAGGACAATGACGTCTGTCGGGATGGCCAGCAGATCCCTCCCGGAACCCAGACGGAGGCCACCCCAAAGCCACATATTTGGCAGTTTGAGACGTTCTGTTTTATCTCTGCTTCCACTCAAAGATTCAGAAATCCTAAGGTCCAGACACGGAAAGTCCTGCACCCGATTAAGAAACGCCCAGGGTGCAAAAGAGGGGTTTCCGTGTCCCGTTTGTTGCCACACAGACACCATGGAAACGGCCTCATTCAGAAAGAGAGCTGCATCGTTCAGAAAAACCAGACGGGTAGGCCCCGCTACCAACGTCCCTCCGAGATGGGTGGTTACGGTACAAACAAATGTCAGACGGTGGTCTGGGGAAAGGTGTTCACCCGCTCATTCATGTATTTGCTCATTTGGTTATTTCTTCAATAATTACGCATCGAGCCGCAGAGATACACACGATGAGGGGCCTGCCCCCGAGAGGGTCCCTCCTCAGCACGAAAGCCAAGTAGGCCAGGGGCAGGCCGAGGAGAGGAAGCAAGAAATGGCCAGGCTCGGCGAGCAGCGCAGAGGGAAAAGCAGAAGCAAAAAGGGGGGAGGGAGACAGGGCCCCCAGACGGATGCAAAGCTCCAGTGGAGGGTTCTGTGAAGGACCCTGTATCCAGAGAGGCCAGAGGCGAAACAGGCCCGATCCGGGGGTGACAGGTCCCCGCCCAGCACGCCCTCACTTGGCTGGTCCTTGGCCCTCTTCTGCAGCCAGTTCCGGAGCCTCCCACCCAGCGGCCGGCACAGGCCTCTGACACATTTCTGGACTCACATCTGCCTTTGAAAGGAAAGGAAAGTTCTGGTAAAGGAGAAGGCCCACATGTGAAGGGCCATCCGAGGCCATTCTGGGGCCAGCCAAGGGGCAGTCTATAACTTGGAGCCTTTAATAATGAAATCTCCCTTAATTGATTCCACTTACTTAGAATCTGTCAGTTCTGACATTGGCTACACTCAAGTTGCTTTTTTTACTGTCCCTAAAAGAAAAGGTTTCTGAAACAAATGAATAGGTTGAGGAGAGCGGCTCCCACCACGACTGAACAACAGAAGCACCAGGGTCCAGAGTTGCCGCTGGTTCCGGTCAAGAGGCAGTGGCGTGAGTTGCTGCTGGGAGCGGCGGGGTCGGCCCCGGAGCGGGACAGCAGCAGGCGGCCCCGGGAGCTTTGCTGCAAGCGGGGCCTCCAAGGCGTTCCTCCCTTCAAGCCCCAATCATGCTTCTCTCAGGACATGAAGGGGACATGTACCGCTGCAAGTTTCACCGCAATGGATCCACCTTAGCATCTGCAGGATTCGACCGACTGATGTTGCTGTGGAAGGTCTATGGTGACTGTGATAACTGTGCAACATTGAAGGGACACGGTGAGCAGTGACGGAACTGCACTATAACACAGACAGAAGTCTGCTCTTCTCAGCATCCACAGGTAAACTGTGGCAGTGTGGGATAGCGAAACAGGCGAGAGGGTGGAAAGGCTGAAGGGACGTACTTCCTTGGTGAATTCCTGTGACCCGGCCAGGAGGGGCCCCCAGCTTGTCGGCAATGGCAGTGACGATGGGACAGTTAAGCTCTGGGACATGCGGGAGAGAGCAGCCATGCAGACATTTCAGAATACCCCCCAGGTGTTGGCTGTGACCTTCAATGACACAAGCCATCAGATTATTCCTGGTGGAACAGACGATGATATCAAGGTCTGGGACCTGCGTCAAAACAAGCTGACTGACACCACGCGAGGCCATGCGGATTCAGTGACGGGCCCGAGTTTACGTTCTGAAGACTCTTATCTTCTGTCCGATACAATGGACAATACGGTGTGGGCCTGGGATGTCCGGCCACTTACTCCCAAAGGGAGATGTGTCAAGATATTTCAAAGAAGTGTCCACAACTTTGAAAAGAATCTTCTGAGATGTTCTTGGTCACCTGCTGGAGCAAGGTAGCAGCTGACTCAGCCGACAGGTCTGTGTATGTGTGCGACCCCACAAGCAGGAGGATGCTGTATAAGCTGCCGGGCCATGCTGGCCCCATTAGTGAAGTGGCTCTCCACCCCGGCGAGCCCATTGTTCCCTCAGCATCCAGTGCCAAGAGACTGAATATGGGGGAGGTCCAGTGAAGATCAGGAATGGAAGACTCCACGGCTGCCTGACCTCAGACTGCATCCGTGGCAACAAGTGGTGCCCAAGCCAGCATCCTCCCTTCAGATGCAGATCAAGAAACCAGGAGGAGGTGGCCGTAGCCCAACAACCACATGCGTCTCATTTCACCAGGATGGATGATTAAAGCCAGCTTACAGAGGCCTCTAAAAACCGCCTGCCAGATTTCAGGGACGGTTTGGTTTTTTTCTTCTTTACTTTTATTTTTTTCTTCAAAGGGACAGACATTGGTTGGTTTGTAGCTTCCTGTTTTCTCATCCAGATTGAAGACAGGGAATGTGGTGACTGAAATTTGCTTATTGGGGATTTATTTTAATAATTGGCTTGTATATTTTATTTCTGTGTTTCTCTGAGTCATTTCGTATTAAAAGCCAAATAGATGCCTTTTTACAAGAAAAAACCCCCCACACATACACAAACGAGGAGAGGAAATGATATGGACGTCTGGGACCCCCTCCGGCCAAAGGAAGAGTGGGTTTCGTGCGCCTCTGCAGAAGGATGCTGCTCCCTGCACACGACTCCTTTCCCTGCGTCAGTGCACCCTCTGCAGACTCCGCTCCAAAGCCTGTGCAGCAGTTATAGCAGGAAGTGGTGGAAAGAAAAGCTCTCCTTCCCTCAGCCCCAGGAGTGAGAACGCGCAGAATTCCCCGGCCCTCAGGCTGGGAAACCAGAAAGTCTCTGGACAGGCTGCTGTCATGGGGGGATTTTTTTTTCTTTTAATGAATTAAAGAGTTTTGTGTGTTTTTTAAAAATATATATTTGTATTGATTTTAGAGAGGAAGGAAGAGGAAGAGAGAGAGAGAAACATCAATGATGAGAGAGAGAGCCATTGATCGGCTGCCTCCTGCACAACCCCTACTAGGGATTGAGCCCGCAACCCAGGCACGTGCCCTTGACCAGAATCAAACCCGGGACCCTTCAGTCCACAGGCCAACACTCTACCCACTGAGCCACACCAGCCAGGGCTGGACTCTTGAATAGGGAGGAACCAAACTCCCCTCCTCACAGTGCCCCAGGCAGGGAGGAGCAGAGCTTGGGAACAAGGACGGCGATGCCACCCATTCTCCACCGAGGTGGGCCTGGCCCATGGGGTTATCCTTGGTGACCACAGGGCGCCGACCACAGCACTCCCCCGAACTCCGTCTTGTTTCAGCCCCGGCTGTTTGGGATTTACTGTTATCTGCAGCTCAACCGAATCCAAACGAATTCCCCGCCCCCCGGGTTGCCTATCAGACCCAGAGGAACCTGACCGCTTAGCCGCGTAAAAGCCACCGTTCCCCAAAGCAGAGATCACGGCTCATTTTAAAACCCAAGGCAGGCCACGGCGACTGTCCCAGAAAAGCGCCCGCCTGTGCATATGCTCCACCCACAAGTGTGGGCCTGGAGCCCCAAGCTAAACACCTTGACAGACAGACGCCGTGACCAACGCACGCGCCCCCAAACCCAAGTGGTGTCAGGCCCTGCCCCCATTTGGGCTCCGCAGAGAGCAGAGGCCAGTGGCACTCGCTCTGGTGTGACTCACTGTTGGAGCGCCTGC
The DNA here is from genome assembly GCF_014108235.1 of Myotis myotis. Taxonomy (NCBI): domain Eukaryota; kingdom Metazoa; phylum Chordata; class Mammalia; order Chiroptera; family Vespertilionidae; genus Myotis; species Myotis myotis. The sequence continues at coordinate 8,858,829 of NW_023416321.1, read as the reverse complement.
CTGCCACAGGGACTGGGCAAAGAGCTGGGGCCACGGTGCGCTCTGTGGAGCACACGGCTAACTGGGGAGGGGGCGCTCTGTGGAGCACACGGCTAACAGGGAGGGGGCGGATGAGCAGGTCGTGTGATGGGTTTAATAGTAAAGGTATTAACAAAGTGCTAGGCGAGTGGAAAAGGAAACCAAGGGTTTTGTGGCAGGGAGGCGGCAACAGCTGAGCTTTGCCAATTGATAAAGGAGGGGTAGTGGATACAAGGAACTGTGTCACAGGAATTTAGATTGCCCTTGGCATGTCTGGGGAACACCGGGCATACACACCAGTGCTGCCCGGACAGAGTGGTGGGCAGCAGGAGGGTTTGGAGCTGAGGCTAGAAAGTCAGGCTGTGCGCAGCTGCACGGGGCCTCGAATGCCACTCTCAGGATTGTGACTGGACGCTTCAGGCAACAAGGAGCCAGAAAATGACATGAGCAGATCTGTCTGGCAGTGACAAGGACTGGGGGCCAGGCTCAGGCTTCTGTGGACACCATAGCCCAGCACAGAGCACTTGGAGTCACCAAGGCCAGCAGTTCCCACGACAGAGCCCCTGGGCCTTCTCGGGCCTCTCGGGAACAGGCGCAGCTGCCCTCCTGTTTTTTCAGGTGCACGGTGCTTCCGCCCGCCCGCCCCCCTTCGCTCTGCCTCCCTGCATCTCCCAGGCTTGCTCTAAAACAGCCTTTCATTCCAGAATCACAGAGAAGCCTCAGATGCAGACACTCCCAGGGGATCCGACTTCCTCTAATTCACCCTCATTCAACAGCTGGATCCAACACACATTTCCTGAGACTCTGCCGTGCACAGCCCTGCGAGGGAGACACAGACGGAACGGACCGGATCCTGCCCAGCGGTTCAGCGATGCCCGGGGCGGTGGGAGTGTGCACCGCTGTCCTTCCTGCAAAACAGCTGGGGTGTGTGCACACAGGGCTGTGGGTGTTTGGGGGACTGAGGAGGAAAGGATCACCCCTCTGGGTGGAATGGAAGTGGGTCAGACTCAGAAAGTCTCGAGGGAGGACCCAGAAGATCTGGTTTTCACGTCTCCCTTTCACAGCTGTGTGACCACAAGCAAGTCACTCCACCTCTCTGAACCTCTGTCCTCATGTAGAAAGGGACAAACATACAGTCGTCCTCCCTTATCTGCGGGGATATGTTCCTGGCCCCCCGTGGAGAGTACCAAACCCTATCTATACTCTTTTTTCCTACACCCACACACCTGTGATAAAGCTTCACTTACAAATTAGGCGCAGTAAGAGATTAACAATAATAAAATGGAACAATTATAACAATATTCTGCCATAAAAGTTATGTGAATGTGGTCTCTCTCAAAATATCGTAGGCCTGTACTCACCCTGCTTGTGGTGATGTGAGATGACACAAGGCCTGCGTAATTCGATGAGGGGAGGCGAAGGGTGAAAGGCATTGTGACGTAGCATTAGGCTACTCCTCATCTTTTGTTATTTTTATTTATTTTTTTAATCCTCACCCAAGGATATTTTCCCATTGATTTTAGAGGGAGTGGAAGAGAGAGGGAAAGACAGCGAGAGGCATCGATGTGCGAGAAACACATCAACTGGTTGCCTCCTGCATGCGCCCTGCCCAGGGCCCAGGCCAGGGCGGAGCCTGCAACTAAGGTACGTGCCCTGGACCAAAAGCAAACCCGGGACCCTTTGGTCCTCGGTGGATGCTCTATCCACTGAGCCAAACTGGCTACGGCTACTCATCTGTTTTTAATTAAATTTATTCGGGTGACATTGGCTAATAGGATCATAGGTTTCAGGCTTCGATTTCTATGTTACAAGATCTGTGCACGGCACTGTGCGCCCACCACCCAAGTCGAGTCATCGTCAATCACATTAACACCCCCCCCCCATTCATCTCCTGATGAGACGGCTACTAGGTAACTAAGGGGCGGGAGTGGGCGCAGGTGGATACGCTGGACAAAGGGGTGATTTATGGCTGCTACTCAGAACGGCGTGCAACTTAAAACGTATGGTTTGTTTATTTCTGGAATTTTCCATTTAATATTTTTGGACTACGGTTGACTGTGGGTAACAGAAACCATGAAGAGCAAAACCACGGATAAGGGGGGGACTACTGTACGCTCGCTTCCAATGTTGGGAGGAAGACCCAATAAGACGCTGTAAAGCTCAGCGCCCGGGGACGGGGTTATAATCAGCATGGGAAGCAGCCTGCCTCTGGGAATTCACACTCTCCCGTCCCGCGTGGGGGCTGGACCTCGTGACTTGCTTCCAGCCAGTGGACTACGGCAAGGAGTGACCGGATGGCGCTTCTAAGATGAGGTGACAAAAGGCCTGGCTCCCATCTTACTCGCCCGCCCCTGCTGTCTGCCTTGCCTGCTCTGATGGGAGCCAGCTGCCAGGCTGGGAGCTGGCCTGGGGGAGGTCCACGGGGCAGGAACTGAGCCGGGAGCTGGATTCTGCCGAGAACGTCCTGAAAGCGCTCCGAAGTATATCCCTCCCCCAACAACGGTTGAGATGACCGTCACCTTGGCCTGTGGGAGACCCTGAGCCAGAGGACCCAGCTAAGCTGTGCTTTGCTTCGTGATCCACAGAAACGCTGAGATAACGTGTTTGTTGCTTTAAGCCAGGAAGTGTCAGTGTGACTTGTTATGCAGCTGTAGCTAACAAATACAACCAGGGTGATACTGAGACTACTAAGCACCCAGCTCAGCACCAGCGTTGGTCAGTTAGAGCAGATGCTGACAGCAGCAATGGAGCAGGGTCCTGCAGGTCCCCGCTGAGCCGCCAGCTAGAGCACGGGTTCAGGAAGGGGGTCTGGGAAGGGGCAGGGGAAGTGGTGGGGACCCATCTTATGGGAATACTCACATAGGGACGTAAAAGTACCTACTTGCAAGAATATTCACTGCAGCATTATTTTTTATTTTTTTGTTAATCCTCAGCCAAGGATATTTTCCCATTGATTTTTAAGAGAGTGGAAGGGAGAGTGAGAGACAGAGAGAGAGAGAGAGACAGAGAGAGAGAGAGAGAGACAGAGAGAGAGAGACATCGATGTGAGAGAAACACATCGATTGGTTGCCTCCAGCCTGCAACCGAGGTACATGCCCTTGACTAGAATTGAGCCTGAGACCCTTCAGTCCACAGGCCAACGCTCTATCCACTGAGCCAAACTAGGGCCACTGCAGCATTATTTGTTGCAGCAAAAGATTAAACAACTGAAAAGTTTGCACACAGGGAACTGGTTAAGTTAAGGACATGCCGTGGGTATCGCGCAGCCATTGAACAGGAATGTGCTGATGTGGAACGGGGGGCAGGATGTACTTTGTTCAGGAGAACATGGCATCATAGACCATCATTTGTGTTAAATGTATGTACACACTTATCTGAGGGCTCGTCGCTCTAGAAATAACCTGGTAGCCCTGGTTGCCTCAGAAAGGGAAACTGGGGCCGGGGGTAAGGGATGGGAGAGAACCCCGATTTTTCTGTCCCCTGAGCCCCCTGTGATATCCCTCCCATCACCTGGGGCGGGGGGAGGCAATGATGGCTGTGTTCTGGGGAGACTCGTAACCCTAACTTGTGTTTGGAGCTTCTCTAAATTAGGGGGGGTGCTGAGTGGCAGGGCCCCGGCTCATCTGCCTCCCATAACCAGGGCAGTGCCTCCTGCCGAGCTCTTATTGGGAAAATGGTTTCTCTGCTTTAATGAAGAAGCCTTGGGACCTCGCGACGCCCCCTTTCTTCCCTCAGTTCCCACTCAACTCTCCACCCATCCACCTGCTCCCCCCCCCACCCCCAGCCTGGGTCCGTGTGAGCTGAGTCCAACCCAGTGGAGGTCTCTGCTGGCTCCCTGGGGACTCACCTGGAACGTCCGGGGACGTATTGAGCGTCATGAAGGCGTCTGATAAGCCGGCTTTGACAGGGTGCTGGGAGGAGCTGATTTCCAGGACAGACATGGGGATCTGCAGCAGGGAGAAGAGGCGCCATCTATCCCCAAACCCTCTGGGGCCAGCCTAGCTTCCCCTCGGAGCGCCAGCCCCACCTGCCTGCTTGGCACCGCCTCCTGGAGGATGTGGAGACCTCTCACACCCAAGCCCCCCCACCCCCCATTCAAATGTCAAGTCTTCCCCACACCACCCCCAGCACATGTCCTTGCTCTACACTCCATCTTCGTGAATGGCATCTCCACGCAGGCCTGGGAGTCACCCCTGCCCTTCCCTTTTCTTCACCCCCCCCCCTTCCATCTAATACATCTCCAAATCCTGTTAATTAACCAGCTAACCGGCTCTCAGATCTGTCTAGTTCTCTCAACCGTCCCCCACCAGACTCCAAGTTGGCAACATCCCTTTCCTAACTCATCCCCCAGCATTCCCTCTAAGCCCCCAACAATCTGTTCCCGCTCAGAAGCCAGAGTGACCTTTGTGGAGGGCAAATCGGGTGTGCCCTTGCCCTGTCTTGCCCCTCACTCTCTCCCCTCCGGCCATGCTGCCTTCTTTCAGGGCGGTGTGCCAGCCAGGATCCATCCTGTCACAGGACCTTTGCACATGCGTTTCTTCCTCCTGGAACACACTTCACTCTCCTCTTCGCTTCCTTAACTCCTATGCATCCTGCAGATTTTAACTCTTTTCCTGAGGGAGCCTCTCCCGGCCCCCACTGAGAGAAAGAGCCCCAAGACAGGCTCCCCTGGCACCAGGCGCCTCTACTTAGGAGCACTTGTTACCGTGGCAACTCTGCATGTGTCTCTGCAATTGCTGTCCATTGTCTCAACAAGACTTACCCTCTACAAGGGCAGGGGTCACAACCATCTTACGAACTGCGTATCCCCAGCACCACGCCCTCTGCCAGGCAGAGTTCAGATTCCCTACAAGTGCTTGCTGAATGGGGAAAAAGCTCCCCGAGACCCAGGCATCTCTCACTCACCTCTTTGTAGCCAAACACAATGCGGCCGTCACGGTGCAGAGCCGCCTGGAAGGTGAAGCTGCCCCTGTCCTCCCGGCCTTGGAGGTAGACATGGTCCCACTGAACAACAAAGACTGTCCCTGTGGAGAGCAGCAGAGACCTGGCTGTCGGGGCGGTGGTGCAGGGGGAGGGCACTGCAGGAACAGTGGCCTGCGTGGATTGCCAGGGGTCGGGCCCCGTAGGGACGATGGGGGCAGTTTGCAAATTTGACCGAAGGCAGGAGCTGGGCAACCCACCAACATCAGCCTGGCTCCCACGCTGGGGAGGAACCAGAACACCCTATTTCAGCCCCAGGTACCATGCCTGAGCATCTCTCACCCCAGGCACGCCCCCTCCTGCCTGCCTGCCTATCCTGACCCTTGAGATGAAAAGGAGGAGCAATAGAAGGAATGCCTGTTCTGGGATGGGAGGGTGGGTGTTTGGGGGACAACGTGGCGAGAATAAGAAACAATAAGGGTCCCTAGTATTTGTTTCACCTCTACGAAGAGCCAAGCATGTTCATCTCGTTATCGCCTCAGATCCTGCTAGGAGCCGGCATCCTGTCGCCAGCTTACAGACGAGGAAACAGTACAGAAAGGTGGGGTGGCTGCCTTGCTGTGTGACTGTGCCAAGTCCCTTGCCCTCTCTGGGCCTTGCACGCCTCTAACGGGGCTGGGCCTGGGGAGCCCTGGTGCGAGGGGACTTAAACTCTGCCATCTGGCCTCACCATTGTCAAAGTAAGCAACTGTGGAGTTGTCGGAGTAGCCAGGGTTGAAGTTGGCCATCAGCGGGGCCACGTACTGAGTCGCCGTGAGCATCCGATGGGTCACGTCACCAGTGAAGATGAAGCCTGGAGGGGAGAAGCGTGGAGGAACCACCGGCGATGCCGTCCCCCAAGGGCAGGAAGGAGCAGTGCAGGCAGGCAAGGCTTGAACCTCTGTCCCCTCGGCCCAATGGGTGGGCTCAGGGTCAGGTGTGTATGAAGCAAAAGGGTCCCAGACCAGAGAAGGTCCTCCCTGCCCCTCAGGTGGCACAAATTCTCCCTTTCCCTTTCCCTTTCCCTGGGAACACGCACAGGAATCAAAGATGGGCTCCTGCTCAGTGACGTCTCCCTTCCCCTCCCAATCAGACTCAGAAACACAGAGACCATGGGGACTGCTCACACCTGCTTGAGCTGGCCCAGAGGGACACACACACACACACACACGAACAAGTCCGCTGATGAGACAGAGGTATTCGGACACAATTCCTGACCTCCCTCCTAGAGTGGGCTCCCGAGACAGCCAAAGGTGGGTCCCTGTCCATTCCATCTCCAATGACCCTCCCCAGGTAGGGCCCCCAAGTTCCGGCTGAGAGCTCCAGATCCTCCCCCAGCCCTCCTGGCACAGCCTTACCTCCGGTTGCTATGGTGATCTGCCGCAGAGGATGCCCGTAGAAAGGGAAATCAAAGGACAAGACCACTCTCTGTGGGGGATGGGAGAGAGTCAGCAGGGGCCAGGCTACAGGCCAGGGGGCTGGGCACCTACACCACTCCATGCTTGTCTGGACAGGGCCGGGGGCAGGCTGCCAGACCACAGGTGGGCACCCCAACCCAGGCCAAGCCACCCAGAAACCCCCAGAAGGCACCTCCCAGGTCACAGACCCTAGGCCAATGATGGCGAACCTATGACACGCGGGTCAGAGGTGACATGCGAACTCATTTTTTTGGTTGATTTTTCTTTGTTAAATGGCATTTAAATATATAAAATAAATACCAAAAATATACGTCTTTGTTTTACTATGGTTGCAAATATTAAAAAATGTCTATATATGACACGGCACCAGAGTTAAGTTAGGGTTTTTCAAAATGCTGACACGCTGAGCTCAAAGGGTTCGCCATCACTGCCCTAGGCCGTGCCCATTGACCAGGCGGTGCGGGTTGGTCCCCCGCCTCCCGGCCCAGGGCAGCGCTGCCAGGAGCTGGGCACTCACCGAAGCCTGCCGGTGGGTGTTGGAGAGGATTCTGTGGACCTTCACGTGGCTCCGGTTGGCCTTGGCCACATCCACCCACAGCTCCCGGCTGCGAGGCTCGCTGGGGCCGTACAGACGAGACACGTAGTAGCTGTGGTTGTCCTCCTGTCACCACCCAAGACAGAGCCCGCCGGAGGCTTGAGGGGGCAGGCCTGCCAGGACCCACCCTCTGTGCCCCCCCGCCCCCCGGCCCAGATCACTGGATACAAGAAATCCTGGTCCTCCCAGGAAGCTGGACCGGTGGCCCAGGTGGCTGGCGTAGGCCTGGTAGCCCCTGGGCCCCCAAAAGCTTAGTACTTGGCCTCCAGCTGTGCCCATGCAGCTCCGGCCCCAGCCTGATCCACACCTGCTGTCCTCAGCTCCGCCTGCCACTCCCGGAGAGGCCCGTAGGCTTCTCCTGCAGCCAGAGTCCCCGTAAAGCAGAGCTCGGCTTGAGGCACCAAAGAGAAACAGACAGAGCAGCCCCAAACAGAGCCCTCGTCTTCAGGGAGCTCTCAGACTGCGGGGGAGAGCTCCCCTGCTCTGGGAAGTAGCATATATATAATTGACTTTAGAGAGGAAGGGAGGTGGAGAGAGAGATAGAAACATCGATGATGAGAGAATCTTTGATCGGCTGCCTCCTGCACGCACCACACTGGGAATCGAGCCTGCAACCTGGGCACGTGCCCTGACCGGGAATCGAACCATGGCCTCCTGGTTCCTAGAAGCCACGCCAGCTGGGCTGGGGAGTAGCCTTTTTAAGGGAGAAGAAAACACTGCATCTTAGAAGCGCCAGTCTAAAGATGGAGGCAGGCCCTTGATCTTGGGGAATTGCTAGACTGAGGGAGGAGGTGGGACTTTTGCAAACAGAACACACAGACCCTCAAGCCGAGGGATGACACAGGGCCCACGCTGCAGTCACTACAGGGCTGAGAAAGGGGGAGAAGCAGGAAGAACCTCTAACCTCCACTCTGTGCCCAGTGCGGACAGACTAAAGAACGAGCCAGAACACAGCCGCCGGGCGTGACTTCGGCAAGGCCTGTCCTGCATAGGAGTGTTCAGCGCCAGGATCGCAGAGGCCGGGAAATGGTGGGCAGAGAGGGTGGAAGAGCCAGAAGAGGGGGCGATGTCACAGCATTTCAGCAGGCGGGGGTGGGGGCGGGCAGCCTTAGGAGAAACGGAGGCAGAGCGGGCAGGTTCACTTGGCAGCTGCCACGGAGATGGGGCTGCTGACCCGTGAGGAGCCCCGGGCGTCGTGGGCCATCAATCAGGCTGCCCAGCGGCAGCGGCTGCAGACACAGCAGAGCAGGCCACGTTCGCTCTGCCAGCTGCCAGCTGCCCAGCCGGCCCTCGCCCTGGGCCCAGCATGAGCAGGGACGGGATGCCTGCTCTCCCCACCCCCCAGCAGGGAGGATCTGCTCTTCTGACAAGTGACACTCTGGGAATCTGGGTCGGGCAGAGCTGGGGAAGATGAGCAGAAGACACGTGTGGACGGGGGTGGGGGTGGGGTGGGAGGTAGATTTCACACTACCATTGCCTGGTTTCATGTCCATCAAATAAATCTAAAATATTTAAAACCACATCGCTCTGCTCACAACCACTGGGGCTCCCACTGCCCTCGTGACAGAACCCAAACCTCAGCCTGGCAGGCAACGCCTCATCAGTAGCCAGCTCTGCATTCTCCCTGGCTTCCCTTCTCTCTCCTTCTCTCCTTCCCCTGGGCATCCTTGTGCCCCCACCCACCAGACCAGGTCCTCTGCAGTCTCGGGCCACCAGTGGTCACTCAGGCCTTTGCACATGCTGATCCTCCTGCCTGAAATGACTTTCCTTGCCTTCTCCCCCTGGTCAATTCCTGTTTCTTTAATGCTCAGCTTAAACTTCACCTTTTTTAAAATGTTTTTATTGATTTTGAGAGAGAGGGGAAGGGGATAGAGAGAAACATCAATGAGAAGCATCATCTATCAGCTGCCTTCTGCACGCCCCCTACGGGGATCGAGCCCCAAACCCGGGCATGTGCCATGACCAGGAATTGAACCAGCAACCTCTTATTTTTGTTTTAAATATATATAGATTTCAGAGAGGAAGGGAAAGAGAGAACATCAATGGTGACAGAGAATCATTGATCGGCTGCCTCCTGTATGCCCCTCACTGGGGATCAAGCCCGCAACCTGGGCATGTGTTCTGACCGGGAGTTGAACCGTTGACCTAGTTCCTAGGTCAATGCTCAACCACTGAGCCATGCCAGCTGGGCCCTTCTGCCCTTTTATAAGAGAAGGGATCGGTGCCTGGCATTGGGTTGAAATGTTGGAAATAAACCGTCTCCCTAATTCCTGGGCACCTTTGCATGGCTGTGGACGAGGGGGAAATGGATGGCCCAGCAGAGCAAAGCCGCGTCTAGGGGCCACTCCTGTGTGCTCTCCTCGGACACACTGTGTCTCACAAAGACAGATGGATGTTCCAGCCCCAACCCCGTACCTGCGACTGTGACCTTATTTGGAAATAGAGTCTTAGCAGGCCCCAATTCCAATGATGGATGTCTTTATAAGAGGAGGGAGAGGGAGACTTGTTTACAGAGCCACAGAGGCCACACAGGGAAGAAGGCCATGTGACAACAGAGACAGAAATCGGGGTGAGGCAGCTTATGAGCCAAGGAACACCCAGGGGTGCCAGGAGCCACCAGAAGCTACGAGATGCGAGGAAGGACTCTTCCCTGAGCCCTGAGAGGGACCATGGCCTGGCTGACAGCTTGATTCAGACTCCTGGCCTCCAAGGCTGTGAGAATACATTGCTGCTCTTGTCAGCCACCCAGTATGTGGTCATTTGGAAACAAAGGCATTTGCCCATGGTGTGTGGCTGTGGCTCAAGCGGGGTGACCCCAAGTCATCTCCCCGTTCCGTGTCACTGCCTGTGGCTGCCCAGCTGCTCTCTGATTGAAGGCCACACTCCGCACCACGACTCACTAGGCCTGGCGGGGCAGGCCCGGATGTTGCCTACCCACTCTCCACTCCCCCTCCACTTCTTCACGAGCAGAACATGGATTCTGGAGCAGCAGCAACGGAGCCAGCTAGAAACCTCATCCCCTGGATGGGTTACGTGGGACACATGTGACATGGGACAGGGGCTGGCCAATGAGATAAACGGAAGGTTCTAGTGGCGCCTTTTGAAAGGAGTCAAATTCGACTGCTTGGGCCTCTTGCCTTTTCCCTTCTTATCCCTGCCTGGAATGGAGGTGTGATGGATGGAGCTCCAGCAGCCATGCTGTGAGCATGAGGACAAGAGCCACAGCCTAAGGATGGCGGCGGGAAGAGCTGGTTGGAACCTGGGCCCCCCATGACATGTTGGAGGGATGCTCATTAGGTCCTTGGATTCAGCCTGCAGTTACACACACACCACCTCCCTTCCCCTGCTCTCTGCAGCCCAGCTTGGCTTCTCTCGGTTTCTGAACTCGCCCGGTGCTTGTCTGTCTCAGGACCCTGGGGCTTCCTGTGCCTCTTCCATTCAGAAGCCGCCTCCCCTTCCCGTGCCTCGGGCCTCAGCTTCGCGGTCCTTGCCTCCCTGAAACCCCGGTTACACTTTTAGACTTATCTCCACACCTGCCTTTCCTACAAGTTGCCCACAGGTGAGGTCAGCCTTTATCTCTGGAGCTGAGTTGGAGGATCTTTTAATGAATGAGTGACCATTCCGAGTTTCATGGTATAGTGCGTCCAAGGCCTGCCCACCCTGTCTGATTGCTGCCGCCACGTGTTCTGGTGGCTGGACGGCGTGGCATCACCCGACAAGGCAGGACAGCAGCGAGCAGGGCCAGGTGCTGGCGGTAGTGGAGGGGCCCATTGCATACAGCTGCCCACGGGGAACCGGAGCAGGCCTGTGCCGGACGCGCTGGCTGCAGGCTGGGCGAAGGGCCCGTTTCCCTCCCCTGCTTCCCGGGACTCCCCCGGGGAGAGCGTGCACCGAACCGCACGCGGTGGAGTGAGGCCCCGGACAGAAGCCACGCTCTGCCGCTGTGAAGCCCAAACACGCTGACCTGGGTCTCGCTGCCTCGCTAAGAGGCAGGCGGTGGGGTGACTGGGGACGCGGCTCACCAGCCCGTTGCTCCGACTCCTCTATTTCCCACGAAGGAAAACGGCCCACCCCCCAGCTGGTCCTGCTCCGCTGAGGAGCCGGGCTGGTGCTGCCGGGATCCTCGGACAGAATCACCTCACTCTTACAGATCCCAAGGACACACAGAGGCGTCTTCACTGACAAAAGGTCTTTGTCTACGACTCAGGGAGAGTCAGAAACTAAAGAAGCTGCTGCCTCTACCTCCTAAACCGGCGGTTCTCAACCTGTGGGTCGAGACCCCTTTGGGGTTCGAACGACCCTTTCACAGGGGTCGCCTAAGACCATCGGAAAACACATATATAATTACAGATTGTTTTTGTGATTCATCACTGTGCTTTAATTATGTTCAATTTGTAACAATGGAATTGGGGGTCACCACAAAATGAGGAACTGTATTAAAGGGTCGTGGCGTTAGGAAGGTTGAGAACCACTGTCCTAAACAGTTTCTCTCCCGTGAGCCAGCAGGTCCCCGCACAGACGGACCACGCGCAGGCCGGGTGGCTGAGGCCCAGGCGCTGCTTCAGGCCTCGGAAGTGCCAAGTGCAGCGGGCCTACCCGAGGAAGAGCTGCCTCCGGGCGCAGCAGCTCACCGAACCTGCCCGAGTCCCACACAGGCCCCAGCACCCCCTCCCTCCCCCCCGCTCCTGGCAGGTGACTGAGGGTCCCCAGGCCACTGAGCCAGAAGCTGTATCTATCTAGATTCTAGAGCCCTGGCCCGGGGATGCTCCATGGTGATGGGGGAGGCCAAACTGCGGCCCAGAGAGGAAGGGACAGCTTGGAGCGGGGGCCACTCCTGGGCAGAGCCAAGAACAAAGTCCGAAGGGTTCGGGGGGAGGGAGCTGGGAGAACTGGAGGAGAGAGAAAGGCCGCCGGCGTTGGCAGAGCTGTGACACTGGCATTTCAGATGCATCACCGCATGACAACCCTGGCTGGTGAGTACCGACATGAGTCCCGTTTCGTAAGCGGGGAAACTGAGGCCTACGTATCTGCATCCGGGTCAGCCTCAAAGACGGTGCCTTTCCCTGTCTGTTTCTCAGGCCTTTCACTGCCCCACGAGAAGACGACTTAGGCCACCTGGCTGTCATGGGTTAAAATGTGTCCCATCAGAGGGACCAGCGCGGGTCCTTTAAGGAGCACAGAGCTCAGGGACCGTGGCGCCTTCTCCTCCTCACCCCTGGCACCTGGCATATTGTAGGTGTCAGGAGTCTGCCTGCCACGCGAGTTCAATCACGCGGATCCCACAGCTGATGGTGCCTCAGGCTGCACGGAGAATGTTCGGCCTGGTCCCAGCAAGGAGAGCTCCCCCCCACCCCCGATGTCAGGCGGCACCAAAACCTCTTGTGAAGGACCCGCTGCCTCCTCTGGGTCACATGCTGACCTGACAAGCCCAGGGAAGGCCTGCATGGCAGCCTTGCAAACTTAAAGACCTAAAGTAACCACAAAGGATGGTCTGAAATTAAAACTTTAAAAGCAGCTATGGTGGGTAGTCATGTCCTAGGCCGGTATTTTCCCTGATGAGATCAATTTTTTACCTTAGCTGAGCCTATTGTCTTCTAACATCTAGGATAACATATCCTTGAAATGTCTGGGTAACTTGTAACTTCCCTTTTTCCGGACCCCTTGGGGGCATAACCTAGTGTGCCTGGGCGCCAGGACAGACAACACAAATTCCTTCATTGTTGCTGTTACCTTGTTAGTTGTTGACTATTAACTATCCTGCACCCCCTAAGTAAGTGTCTATCATTTGACTTCTTATCCAACCCCAGGGGTTTGCCCGCTCTGCTTTCTGCTTCCTCTCTAATCCATCACCAATGGATTTCATGTAACCCACCTACGTCCCCTCCTTCGACTGCAGTGTATAAAAATAGATGGAAAACACGCCGTTCTCTGGAGCACCGTCCCCATCCCAACCCGTTGAGATACTGCTTCCGGCAATTGTCGGCAGGTGGCTCCAATAAACCCACAAAAATTCTTTGCAGGTTTGAATGTTTTTACGTTAACAAGCGCTTCTCTGGGAAGTGAAGCTAACATGGGGGACGCTTCGGGGCCAGGACGAGCAGCCTGGCTCCCCTCAGCGTCAACGTGGGAGAAATGCCTTCGGGCAGGTGGCTGGCAGCCCAGCGGGGCAGCACGCAGGGGACATGGTGACTCTCATGTCAATAGGGTACTGTCCTGAGTGCAACGGCCGGGCCATAGGAAAGAGAAGGAGGACCTTACAGGCATCCGACTTCAATACGTATGTGCTGGGTATGTGAAAAGGAGACGGGATTTGAGGAGGGGGGTGGGGGCGAGGAACTAGAGAGACAGACGGCAGCCCTGGTTTCCGACAGCTTTTCAGGTCCTTCATCTCCTCCCCGGAGCCCAGAGCAGGTCCCTGACCCTCAATATAAACCTTTCTCCCGAGACGGCTCAAGTGGTTCCTTGGAACCAAAAGGGCCCTGACCAGAACAGTCTTGCTCACGGGGTGATTAGAGGAAGGACTTCCAGGGACACCCCGATAGCCCTGCTCCAGCACAGACAGTGCGAGTCCGAATGGGAAGAGAATGAGAAGACGGAAGTGAGAAACCCCGCTTCTGAGAGAACTTTCCCCTGGCAACACTGGCCCCCAAGGTTTTTTGATTCTACAAAGTCAATCACTGGCTGCTGCTGCTTCTTCTTCTTTGTTTTTTGGTTTTTTTTCATGAGAGAAAGTCTATTTAGAAGCCACAGAGGTAGAAGTGAGCCATAGAAGGAACGGATTCAGGAAACAAACTGCAGAGGTGAAGACAGGGAGCTTAGGAGAGGAAATGACGGTGACTGGCTTCGGCGGGAGGAGAAGAGGGAAGTTAAAGGTGAGGGCTGGCTCTTAGGAGTGAGAGCCCTGCTGGGTCCTCCGCCCCGAGGGCTTTATAGGGTGGATCCAATAGAAGATTCATCAGCTTTCCAGGTGTGTCCTTTCTGGGTCGTGGTTTCCACTGATTGGTCAGCTCAGGGGGTCATCAGTCAATGCAGCTGGCCCTCAGGTCAGCCATAGCTTCGCTTGTCTGGTTCGCAGCTTTTCTGGGCCTGGAGCTGAAACACAGCTGAGGCCTAGCTGTATGTGATGAGGGCCAGGATCTCGCTGTCCTGGGGGCGTAATGCTCAAGGGGGTGTTCATGCAGGGGCCCACCTGGGAGTCACAGGAACCCACTCTTTGCCACCCCCCCTTCATCCTCTAAGGGGGTCTGCCACATGACTAGCAACATGCCAGGGGAGGAAAGGTCAGGGGAGGGTCCAAACCGAATGGCAAGCTGCCGGCTTCTTGAGTGACCGCCGGACAAGAGTCACGTGGTCTGGATTCTCCAAGCCTGGTGGCACCTCCCCTCTACCACTGCAGGCCCCTGATCATGCGGCCACTGGCACCTGCAGTGTTTTGTGTGCGTATGTGTGTTTAAGTATATTTGTATTGATTTCAGAGAGGAGGAGAGAGGAAGAGAGAGAGAAAGAGAGAAGCATCCATAATGAGAGAGAATCATCGATCAGCTGCCTTCTGCACGCCCCACACTGGGGATCTAGCCCGCAACCCGGGCATGTGCCCTTGACTGGAATCGAACCGGGGACCCCTCAGTCCGCAGCTGAGGCCCAGACGCTCTATCCACTGAGCCGAACCAATGACCATCCTCTCCTTCTTCCTTTAGTAGCAGAACCTCCCGATTTTAGTGACGCACATCGCCACCCAGTTAGACTTTTCCCAGCCCTCCTTACAGCTGGCGTGGCGAAATGACTGTCTGGCCGATGGAAGGCGGGCAGAATGACCTGCCCTCAGTAGGAACAGGGGCCCTCGCCTTGCTCGGTAACCGTTGGCCGGGATGCAGATGTGATGGAGGGAGCCGCAGCAGCCATTTGGACCACAAAGTGGAAGGCACTTATTGTAGAAGAAAGCTGGGTCTCCAACAGCGTGGAGACGCACGACATCAATCCCTGCCTGCTTACGCTCTCACTATGACCGGCGAGAGAATGAATACATTTCTCTCAAGTCTCAGCGCCTTGGCAGTTGTTACAAGAACTGAGTTTGTCTCCTAATTCATACAAGGTCCTAAGGGCCGCCTCAGGCCAGTCAGCCCGAGGGCTTCTTCACTGTGGCCCATAGAGATGTCTCTGCAAAAGGATTCAGAGGCCATGCTTGGCAGTTCGCTTGCCTGAGGAAGTCACCCACCTCACAGCTGTCCCCGCATTTGACCTGCGTCTGTGGGGCAGCCCCCTCCCTCCAGCGGGCAGCCCTCCGGGCACTGCGGGCTGGAGGCTGGAGCTAGGACGGGCGGCCTGACCTTACAGAGGGCCAGGGAGCGAAGCCAGACCACTGGCAAGTCCACCAGAGGGAACCAGGCGAGAAGCCCTGGTCCATAATCCCCCTTCGTCTGAGGAAGCAGCATGATGCTGTGATTCCAAACATTTGGGGCCATGAAATCCTTTCGTCCAATTCATCTTCCATGGACGCTCTGTACATAACTCCCATCAGAGGGCGGCCACTCTGGGAGAAGGAAAGAGAAGGGCCTGGAGCCCTGCTGAGCTGCTTCCTTCTCTGCGCCCTCAATCCACAGCAGCCCGGGAAGCACCTGTGGGAACCCTGAGGGTTCCGTGGAGTGCAGTTTGAAAACCACCGCTCTGGGACCCAGTGCAGGGGCTGTGGCATCAGACAGATGCAAGTTCAAAAACGGGGCCCACTGGAAAATCGTCTGTGCCAAGCATGGCTCTCCCCTCCTGAGTGCCTGCGCGGTCCCTGCCTTTCTCGCCAAGTCCCTGAAAGGCTTCCACCGATGGTGAGCTCCCCGCCCAGTGCCTGGCCTCGGCAGATGCTTGAGAGTGGGAGCTGTGATGCTGATGTTGTTGGATCTTTCTAGGAAAAGGATTTGATTGTGGCGGCTGCCTCCGCAGAGCCATCCCCAGCTCCCTCCTAAACGTCTGCTGTTACAGTGTCCCTCTGTCTCAATTATTCATGCCGGAAGCCTGCCAACACTTCATTTCTGACAGCGGGGCAGCATTTACCTTGGCTGAGCTCAAGACGGTTCTGGACAGGGATTCCGGCTAAGCTGTCACCATCGGCCCACCACCTGCCTGCCAACTGGCAGGTGGAAATGCCAGGGCAGGCAACCAAGGGCATCCCGCAGGGCCTGCAGGAGAGGCCGGGCCAGCCAGGCGTGTCAGCTCCAGGCAGCTGGGCCCAACCCAGGAGGAGCTGATGGGATTAGCGGGGTAGGGGCACCGCAGCCCCTCCTCTACCATTCCATGAGGCCTTCCCATACCAACAGCAATATTTTCTTTTCTTTTCTTTTAAATATATTTATTGATTTCAGAGAGGAAGGAAGAAGGAGAGACGAAAACATCAATGATGAGAGAGAATCATTGATCGGCTGCCTCTTGCACGCCCCCTACTGGGGATCAAGCCCGCAACCTAGGCATGTGCCCCTGGCCGGAATCAAACCCGGGACCCCTCAGTCCGCAGGCTGACGCTCTATCCACTGAGCCAAGCTGGCCAGGGCAGCAATATTTTCTAGAGCCCTGCTCCTCGAAGTATGCCACGTGGACCAGCAGCATCTGCAGCACTGGGGAGCTCGTCACACATGCAGAATCCTGGGCCTAACCCCAAACTTGCTGGATCAAAACTGCATTTGAACTAGTTCCCCAAGAGATTCTTTTGCACAATGAAGTTTATAAAGCGGTGGTCTAGAAGCACCCTCTGTTTCGGCCAATATGTCACTCATTTTTGTCCACGAGGAGACAGTGGTTAAACGTTCAGACCCCGAAGACAGAAAGACCTAGGTTTTTGAATTACCAGATGACCCAGCAATTCCACTCTGAGGTATATACCCCCAAATAGTTGAAAACAGGTACGCAAACAAATACATGTACACATGTTCATAGCAGCTCTATTCACAACAGCCAACAAGTGGAAACAGCCCAAATATCTAGGAATAAGTGAGTGAATAAGCAAAATATGGTATATCTGAACAATAGAATATTATTTGGGCATAAAAGTAGATGAGCCTCAAAAACATTATGCTAGGTGAAAAAAATCAGCCACAAAAGGTCCTATATCGTCTGATCACATTTACATATGAAACTTCTAGATTAGGTAGATCCGTAGAAACAGAACACAGATTGGTCGTTGCCAGGGGCTTAAAGGGAGGGGAGGATGGGGAGCAATTGCTTTAAGGGTATAGTATTTCAATATTTCCTCTTAGGGTGATGAAAATGTTTGGAACTAGACAGAGGTGTGTTAAATATACTTCACTTTAAAATGGCTAATTTTGCCCGACTGGCATGGCTCAGTGGTTGAGCATTGACCTATGAACCAGGAGGCCACAGTTTAATTCCCCATCAGGGCTTGTGCCTGGGTTGTGGGTTGGATCCCCATTGGGGGGCGTGCAGAAGGCAGCCAATCAAGGATTCTCTCTCATCATTGATGTTTCTATCTCTCTCACCCTCTCCCTTCCTCTCTGAAACCAATAAAAATATATTTTAAAAATAAATGAAAGAAAAACATTTTAAATGGTGTCTTTTATGTTCTGTGACCCATACTTCAACAAGAAAGATAGAGAAAGCCCTAACCGGTTTGGCTCAGTGGATAGAGCGTCGGCCTACGGACTGAAGGGTCCCAGGTTTGATTCCAGTCAAGGGCATGTTCCTCGGTTGCAGGCACATCCCCAGTAGGGGGTGTGCAGGAGGCAGCTGGTCGATGATCGATGTTTCTAACTCTCTATCCCTCTCCCTTGCTCTCTGTAAAAAATCAATAAAATATATATTTTTTAAAAGATAGAAAAAAAGAAACAAGAAACCAACCTGCTCAAGGGAAAGAGAAAGGGTGAGCAAGAGGGACCCACATGGGGGACCTCCTGGGGCTGAGCACCCGCAGAGGCGTTGCCGGGGGAGACACAGGGACTGCGATCCCATCAGGTGCCTCGAAGTCTGCTCTTAGGTCTCACCCCTGTGAGCGCACTATTTGCCACGCCCTTTGGGGAAGTTGACGTGGGCCGGGGCTGTAGGAGCTCACCGAGGCAGGTGTCAGGTGCATTACTGAGGGGCCAGGGGTCCCAAGGTCGTGCGCTGGGGGGTGCCAGGGCCAAGGCCCAGGCGCGAGACTGCCAGGCTTTCCACAGGGCTGGGGACTGGACGTCTGGCCTCCACCTCCACCTCCCTGGATGCCCTTTCTCCTCACAAAACCTACCTTCTCTCGTCTCCAAATTCCACTCACAACCTTCCCCTCCGTACACCCACCGCACACTCTACTCCCAGACCTCCTCCCCTCTGGGCCTCCTCCCCTCCTCCCTCCCCGAGTGCACGGGTCCGTGGGGCTCTGTAATGAGCGCCGCTTGCTCTTCCTGTGTCTGTGCTACGACTCCGTCCGTCTGTCCTGTCTCCTCTAGGCCCTTGGGACTGGGAAGGGGCCCTCGGGTCTGGGAAGGGGCCCTCCGGAGGCCTCCTTCCGGGAACTGCCTCTCGGGAGGTTGTGGACACCCGGCAGGAATCGCACTCAGTGCTCAGCCGTCTGGGAGGACGTGGTGCCTCCCCCGTGCAGGGCCCTCAGCATTGCTGGGCCTGCCATGGGTTGGATGAGCTGGGAGTTTTGTGTGGACAGAGAGGAGAGGAATTGTTCCGGGGCCTTAAACTGGTCTTGGTGGAGAATCGCTGGAAAACCTGAGTTCAGACAAGAGTCGATTCCCACTGGGAAGTGGTTTTGGCGTGGGCGTGAGAATGAAGCCCAAGGAAGTGGCTCTGACCTGGGGCCTGGAGCTGTCAGTTCACCCTGGGGGTGCAGGCTGGATCCCTCCAGGCCTCAAAACAAGAGAGTCTGAACTGCAAGAAGCCCTGTGCTGAGGTGGCCAGGCAGGGGTGCTGGGCAGGGGGACTGAGCAGGGGGGCTGGGCAGAGGGGACTGGGAAGAAGGGGTTGGGCCAGAGAGGTTGAGAAGGAAAGATGGTCAGAGGGGGGTGGGCCTGAGAAGGCCTGGGATGGAGGTTGAGCAGAGGAGCTGACTTGAGAGGACGGGCCAGGGGGACCTGGCCAGGAGGGAAGCCACAGCCAGAAGGATGTACTGAGGGACAGCGAAGGAAGATGAGGGGACAGAGGGGATGGAGCTCCCCTGCCAGGCCCTCGGCCCCTAGGTACGGCCCCCGAGAACAGGCACAGGCCAGGCTGTGATCCGGACAAACAGTGGACATGTTTTCCTGTTGAGACCAGAAAACTTCCCGAAACAGACGGAATCAAATTTGCTGAGACGTCCCCTCCCAACCCTCCCCTCTTGCCTAGCCTGGGTTTCCTTAGCCAAAGAGGCCCGAGCTCTCAGAAATGCTGGCCACAGAGATGCGGGCGAAGCAGGCCTCCCTGGGCACCTGTGCTGGGCTCCGACAGGGGCTGAAGCTGCCCACGTCCCCGTCAGGTGGGACGTAGCCTGGGGTGTGGGTGTTGGGGGGGGGGCGGGGTGTTGAGATCTGGCTATGCTGAAGGGGGGTGTTCCCCGTTGATCAGTGCAAAGCCTAACAGGTTCAAGGTAAGTAGGGAAGGCACACAGGCCCCTCTAAAGATTCAGGCATGAGACCAGCGGGTCGTGGGTGCATGTACCCATGTGCATAAGAACTGACGTCCTCTTATGTGTGTGGGACCCCGAAAGTCAGTAGAGTTGGGGTCCTCAGAGGCCACGGAATCCAACAGCCCGCCCCAGGCACAACCTGTTCTCTTCAGTCACCCTCTTCTGAGGCCTCTGGGGACCAACAAACCCTTCAAAGGAAGAGCTCCCACCATGTGCTGGGCACTGGCGACAGAGCGATAAAACAGCCTCTAAAACAGTCTCGGGTCAGGTCGAACGGTGCTTTGGTCCCAGCGGGAGGACAGGCAATGTAAACAAACAAACAGAGAATTCAAGACAGGACAGGATAAGTGCGAGGGAGAAAAACCATCCATTTCCCTGCCCCAGTCGCAGCCCCGCAGCCCCGCAGCCCTGCAGCCCCGCAGCGATTGGAAAGCAGCCACATGTAGAGCCTTCTCTCTGCCAGACTCACTCCTCCCCGCCCCCCCAGCTCCTGCAACCATTCTGCGTGAGATTGGTTTCTAGGTGACCATCTAAAGGGAGGCCCAAGCCCCGCGGCCGTGGTCAGGCTGGGAAACACCCCACGGGACCCCCAGAGCCCGAGTTTGGGTGCCAGGGTGGCTGTGGGTTCCCATGAGCACAGCTGGCTCTGCCGCCTCCATCCTTGGCAGCCTCTCCTCACTCCTGACTCATCCTCAGCACAGGCAGTGAGGAGCCCCGAGTCTTCCTCCTGAACAGCTGCTGAGCCGCGTCCCCCACCTTATCTTAAGCCCAAGTGCCAGGATTTGTACTCATCCTGGTAGTTTCGCCCGCCGGGAGGCCAACGATCCCCAGCCTGTCCCGGCTCCAGCCTCTCCCGGCTCCGGTGGCAGTCTGAGCCTCCTGTGTCCTGGGCAGAGCTGGGCACAGCCTCTCGCAGGGTCAGAGGCACCTCCTGCCAGGGTGGCCCTGCTCCTCCCCGGGGACTCCGGGTGTGTGGCCGCTCTCGGAGCCACGGAGCCCGGGGACATGGAAGCCTGGTGGTCGGGGACAGCCACGCAGTGCCTGAGAAAGGCCCCTGCTCGGGCGGTCAGTCTGGTGACCGATTTTGAAATTGGTTTGAAGTGTCATGTGCCAGCCGTTCCCACACCTAGATGACCAGGGGAATCCGTGTGGGGACTTTTAAAGAAACGCGTTCCCACGCCTTGGCCGGTTTGGCTCCGTGGATAGAGCATCGGCCTGAGGACTGAAGGATCCCAGGTTCGATTCCGGTCAAGGGCATGTACCTTGGTTGCGGACACATCCCCAGTGGGGGATGTGCAGGAGGCAGCTGATCAATGTTTCTCTCTCATCGATGTTCCTAACTCTCTATCCCTCTTCCTCTCCCTTCCTCTCTGTAAAAATCAATAAAAAAATATATTAAGAAAAAGAAACGCATTCCCAGGCTCCATCTGCAGTTTCTCAACTAGTCAGTGCAGGGTGGAGCCCGAGAATCTGGGGCTATTGACTCCACGCCGGCTCTGACCGGCCCCACTGCCCTTCCCCAACGCCCGCAGATGATTGGTTCCAGAAGCCCAGTCCCGTGGCTCTTCTGTGAGGTCCTCTCTGCAGCCTGGGACGCCCTCTGGCCATGGTCCCTGGCCCAACGCAAGTGTCAGTTCCGTGACTGAAGGCCCAGCTAAGCTGGGGGATGGAGGAGGGTAAGCCTCCAGGTGTCCCCTCACTCAGGGGGCCTCTCCTGCCATGGCCTCCCTCTCCCTCATCCCGCCATGGCTCCTGGGCTCTGAAGGATGGAGAAGACGGAGTGCCTGAGGCTGTGTGAGTGAGGGCGGGCTCTACCTCAGGGCCTGGATGAGGGTGCGGAGAGTGAGGCCGGGACCCAGGTGCAACATGTAATGACCAGAACACTCAATCATCACGACAGAGAATGGTCAATGCCCTGTTTTTTAAAAGTCAAAATTAATCCAAATAACTATGATGAACAAAATATCAAAACAAGAAGGGGAGAGTCAGTAAGGGTGCCAACCATGTCCGAGCCTGCGATAGAAGGAGTAATCAGCCATAGAAGCGATGCAGAGCGGGGGAGAATTCAGAGCATGTGCTACCCTGCTCCCTCCCTCCCGGCTGCAGGCTGGCAGCGTCCCCCCGCACCCCCATGGCTACAGCTCTTGTCCAGCAGCCGCAGCTCTTGCTGGTTGGGTAGCCACCTCGCTCCTCTGTGCTGCTGCTCCTCCCAAAGTGCTCCCCCACTCCCTGTTGTCCTCCTGTGGAAACTGTCCCTGAATTAAACAGTCCCCCATTGAGAGAGAGAGAGAGAGAGAGAGAGAGAGAGAGAGAGAGAGAGAGAGAGAGAGAGGGAGAGAATGCAGAGAACAAAGAAAAAAAAGGATGCAAAGAGCAGGAAAAAGTGTCAAACATTTTAATTTTAAATATCTTTAGAAGGAGAAGATCTTACATCTCTGGCACAAGAACAGGAACCTTTTTAAAGAAAAGAAATAATCAGAAAATAACAGAGAGCTCTTGGAAATTAAAAATATAAAAGTAGCGGGGGGGGGCGGGGGGTACGGAATCGGCAACATTAAGAAAATAAGGTTTCCCGGCTGGCATGGCTCAGAGGTTGAGCATCGACCTATGAACCAGGAGGTCACGGTTCGATTCCCGGTCAGGGCACATGCCCAGGTTGTGGCTCAATCCCCAGTAGGGGTCGTGCAGGAGGCAGCCAATCAATGATTCTCTCTCATCATTGATGTTTCTCTCTCTCTCCCTTCCTCTCTGAAATCAATAAAAATACTTTTTTAAAAAAAGAAAATAAGGTTGAGGAGCAACCACCACTGAGTGGTCTTCAAGCTGTTCTTCCACAAAATTTTTTTTTGTAATTTATTGATTTTAGAGAGCGAGATAAAGGGGGAGAGAAAGAGAGCAACGTCACTTTCAGGGATCAAGCCCACAACCCTGGGGTATCGGAAGACACTCTAACCACCTGTGTTACTCAGCCAGGGCCCACAAACTCTTAAACAGAATGGAAATGAGGATGACAGAAAATAAAGTTTCTAAAAGTTTGGGGGGGAAAAGAAAAAAAAAGAAGACTGAGAAAATCTCCCCCAAAGTGGAATAACAATAACATGCAAACTAACAAATAAACAACAAAAAGTGTGCCCGGCCGGCGTGGCTCCGTGGCTGAGTGCCGACCTATGAGCCAAGAGGTCGAAGTTCCATTCCTGGTCAGGGCCTGTGCCTGAGTTGGGGACTCCATTCCCGGTGGGGGGCGTGCAGGAGGCAGCAGTCCATGATTCTCTCTCATCATTGATGTTTCTCTCTCTCTCTCCCCCTCCCTTCCTCTCTGAAGTCAATAAAAATATGTTTTAAGAAATTAAGTAAAATAATGCAAAGGGACGGACAAAAAACAGAAGTGATAAGAAAGTTTGAGGACCGTTCCCCAGGAAGGACGTCAAATCCAGGGAAACTGTAGAGAGAAGAGAATGTGGTAGGGGGACGATTATCAAAGAAACGAAGAGCAAGACTTTGCAGAGCTGGTGAATATGAGTCTCCAGGTTGAAACAGTCCATCAAACATTCGGCCGCAGCAGAGCCCTCACCCTCGGGGGCTGCAGGGAACACCGGCAGCTCCCGGAGGAGGGGGAACACACACAAAAAGGGGGCAGAAGAATGGCCCCAAACCTCTCAACAGTGACGCTGGGAGCCAGAAGACAATGGCGAGGTGCCTGCAAACTTCTGAAGGAAAATTATTTTTAATCTAGAATTCTATATTCAGCCAAACCATCCATCAAGTGTGAAACAGAATAAAGGCATTTTCAGACATACAAGCTCTCAAAATAATTTTCTCTCCCGTGTAACCTTTCTCAGGAAGCTAAACAAATGAGGGGAAGAAGCAGGAACAACACAGGGTCAATAGAACAGGCTGGCTCAGTGGTTGAGCATCGACCTATGAGCCAGGAGGTCACGGTTCGATTCCCGAGCAGGGCACATGCCCAGGTTGTGGGCTGATCTGTAGTGTGGGGCGTGCAGGAGGCAGCCAATCAATGATTATCTCTCATCATTGATGTTTCTATCTCTCTCTCCCTCTCCCTTCCTCTCTGAAATCAATAAAAGCATATTTTTTAAAAAGAGAACAGGATGCCCAACACAGGCGAGAGACCAGAGGTCCCAATGATGAAGGAGGTCTGAGGACGGCTGTGGGGAAGCAGGGGGCAGCCAGTGCAGGTTGGAGCAGGACTATGAGAGGTTTCGGGGGGGTGGGGGTGAGGGCAGGGGAGAGCTGACAGGTTTGACTACCCCCGAAAATTATAATTGAGGCTGTTAAACAACAAAATTCAACAGAGTGAATTTTAAATATCTTACTGGTTTCATTGACCTATTGATGAATCGGGCAGCATCCCATCTAGCAGAGAGAAGGAGGGTTCTAACCAAGAGTGGATGGTTCGTGTCAAGGTCACCTTCCTTCAGGGGATGACAGGGGTCTAGCCAGCAGTTTACCTCATTAGAGCTGACCAGGTCATTCCAAACTGACCGGTTTAAGATGCCACTCCTGGGAGAGGCTGAAACTGTAATTAAATTAGGTATTAAGTGTTGTTTCTCTGTCTTGTGGGTTTAGCACAAGGGACTCCATGTTGAGCCTGGGGTCTCTTTTTTAAGAAGGCCAATGGGTGTGTAAGAACATAGAGCTGTAGTAAATACAGAAACTAAGCAAGTGGAGAGGGTAAGGGCCCAGGAAAAATAAAAACTCTATAAGAAAGTAAACAAGGCTATCATCTGCTTGGATTAGTGGTGAACAATATTTACATGATTATCATGATATAAAGCAGAGCATATGGATTTAACAAAAATATTGGGAGAGGAAAACGACCCTCAGGGGAGTCTGTAAAAGGCAAATCTTCATCTACACAACAGGCAGTCCGCGCATAATGTGCAAACGGATTAATCAGGAGGCAGCAGGACGAGCAAGTTCCTTAGAAATGGGGAGGGCACCCCCAGCAGGAACGCCTGAAGCCCAGTCTCCTCTGAGCTGGGGGCGGGGGGTGGGGGGGGCTACTGTGTTTTGCTTTTTAATCTTAGCATTCTTTGACCTTTTTGACTATCTGTAAACACTTAGTTGATTTTTTAAAATGTTATGAAAACATAAAATAAAGAAATCTATACTGAGAAACACATCCCCTTGTTCCTTCTCGTTTCATAGTTTTTTAGCATCCAGAGAATCCACCCCCTTTACTCCCAGCCGCAGACACGGACACTCTCACCAGGACACACACACACACACCCTCATGATAGACACACAGAGCTCATGGTGACAGACAACCAGGAACATGTACATCATCACCAAACCCTCAGACACGCAGGCAAACACACTCCCGCCAGCGCGCATACATGAATACACACTCACCCACACATATGCAGAGCCCCCCCCCCCCCCAAGCCAGCTGCAGGACAGCACGGCCTCCTGGCCTGGGCCCCCTGACCTCCTGCAGCCCCACCCCCGGAACTGCCCCAGACAGAGGCGGGTCCCTCCTGGGACTTCACCCCATTGCTTCCTCTGCTGAGTTCCCTGCCGCGAGGCTGAGCAGCCATGAACCCGTTGGGGACACTCGGTCAGTAGATGGCACAGAGATGAGGTCGGGAAGGGCCAGAGCTGGCAGCTGGATGCGGCTAGGAAGCCCCCTTCATCCAGCCTGTGCTGGAGGCCCTAAGCAGTGGAAGAGTCCAGTGTCAGGACACGCTGTGCGTGCTGGAGCAGATCACCTTACCGCTCTGGGTCCACGAGGAAGTAGCAGCCTCTGTAACTCTTGAGATGCCAAGATTTCATGACCCACATGACCCAGCCTGGGCCCTGCTTCCGTCCCCTCTAGGTCCCTAGCTTCACACTGGCCTCCAGGGCCAACACCAGAGGACAGATGTTTCTAACAAGTCTACACGGCCCCGTGGAGGGCCCCCACCACCCCGTCCCTCCCCCTCCACGTTCCTGCGGCACTCACCACCACCCTGGTCCCGTTATCCGGCAGCGTGTCAATGGCCAGGGTGCCCCCACCCAGGTCCTGGCTCAGCTGGGTCCTGTCCGGCTCCGACGCCTGCCCGGGGCTCTCCCGGGCTCTCCGGTTCCAGCCCCGCAAGGCCCCCTCGGCAGCCCATCCAGAGGCTTGGCCTGCATCCGGACCTGGGGGAACGGGACAGAAAGGTGAGTCCTGGGAGTCCGGAATGAAGGCCTGGGAGGGGAACCAGCCCACTTCCTCTGCAGGGGCCCTGCCCCCTGCCCCCACTGCCTTTGGGGACACTGACTGCCAGGGCGGGAGACACCCCACATGCACGAGAGACAGGGACCCAGCCCCACTCCATGCACTTTGCACATGTGACCCTTTCAGTCCTCACCCTGACCCTCCCCAGGAGATGGATGCTCTCCACTTCACAGACAGGGGTCCGGCTCCCAGAGGTTTAAGAACAGCGGTTCTCAACCTTCCTAATGCCGCCACCCTTTAATACGGCTCCTCATGTTGTGGTGACCCCCAACCATAAAATTATTTCGTTGCTACTTCATAACTGTAATGTTGCTACTGTTATGAATCGTAATGTAAATATCTGATATGCAGGATGTATTTTCATTGTTACAAATTGAACATAATGAAAGCATAGTGATTCATCACAAAAACAATATGTAATTATATTTGTGTTTTCCGATAGTCTTAGGCGACCCCTGTGAAAGGGTCGTTCGACCGCCAAAGGGGTCGCAACCCACAGGTTGGCGACCCATAGGTGGAGAACCACTGTTCAAGAAGGTCACACAGCAGGGTAGGGATGGAGGTAAGTTTCAAACCCAGTTGGACCTGCCTCCTAAGCGGTGATTACTCTTAACCTCAGCTGCCCTGGAATCATCGGGGATCTTTAAAAATCCCTGATGCCTGTGTCCCACCCCAGAGACTACGGTGTAGTGTGGTCCGTGGTTCGGCCTGAGCACTGGGATTCTTAAATGACCCCCAGGGGAGCTATTGAGAAGCCCTGGCCCAGCCTAGGTGACTCAGGGGTTGAGCACTGACCTATGCACCAAGAGGTCCTTGTTCGATTCCTGGTCAGGGCACATGCCAAGCACAGGCTTGGAAAGTGGTAGCACCCAGGCCATTGAGCAGCGATTCCTAGACTCAATGTTCTCTCCAGTTCCCTCATTAGATTTATTCTAAATGGCACAGATACCATGCTTGTCCATTTCAGACAGATGGACACAGATGTGTCCTATATTGTCACTCCAATAGCCACCCCTACGAGGGATGTGTATACGGGACACAGACCACCAGACGAGTGGATCTGCTAGTCCCTGCGACCTTCGTCACTTTCAGGCCCACCCTGTATCAGGTGCCTGTCTCCACCCACTCCCCAGAGCTCCTGGACGTAGCTCTCTTGCCCAGAGCATCCACTGGTGTTGTAACTGCCTGCCTGTCTCCCTGCTGCCCCCAGGACGCTCCCACCTTCTGCAAGTGAGTATCCTCGGTGCCTAGCAAACACTAGGTGCTCAATCACTGCATAACTGAGCACACGAGACTGGAGGTAACCTGGGAGCCAGCAAGCACAGAGACTGAGACAAGGTTTGGCCAGGCCCAGGCCTGGGGCTGGGGCCAGGACTCTTTGCTGTGAGGCTCTGGTTTGTCATTAGACATTTTATCCAATTAAGTCATTCTTGGCTGCTGGCGCCTGCTGGACCCTTGCCGGCCCCCTTTTACTTCTCTGCCCCTAATCGCAACCAGATGCTCTGGAGAAGCTGGGGAGAGGGGCGGCCTCCAGACCCCTTCCCCGCGATGCCCACTGGCTGAGATGGCCCTGGGCCCGGTGCTGGGAAGACAGCCTGCCCTCGGTCCCATCCCAAGCCAGGGCTGCCTTGCCTTTCTCGGGCGAGGCCCACAGCTGCCTCTGGAAGCAGAATTGTTTGTGCGGGGCTGGTGTGCCCCGCTCCCCGAGTCTCCTGCAAGCAGCCCTCGGGCCTGGGCAGGAGCCAGGACAGGAAAGGGGCATGTGCCAAGCAAGTAGAGGAGCTGGGCGGCCTGGGCAGGGATGTGGGACCTGCAGGCATCGCAATCCTGCAGCTGAGACAGGCGGGTGCCTGGATGGCGGCGGCCCAAGGCCTGGGGAGAGGGCAGGGAGGGGATACCCAGCTAGAGGTCCTAGGGGAGGACACAGCTGTACCCACGAGCTGCTCGACCTTGGACCCGTCAGTTTATTTCTCTAAGCCTCAGTTTTCTCATCACGAAAATGGGGGCAACAATCAGGCCTCTGAGAGGCTTTATAAATAGAGGCTCAGGGTCAAAGGCAGAGTCCCTGAAGGAGGGCGGGGCAAAGGATAGACAGGAGTCAGCCCTACCCTGGCCTAGTCCTGAATCTTGCCCTCCCAAACCACACACTCCGTCTCCCTGCCACCCTCCCCCTCCCAGCTGGCTGGGACAGGACATCATCCCCTCAGCCCGTGGACGGATCCAACACAGCTGGTGGCTCACGTGTGCGTGTGCAAGGGCCCACGTGCCTGTGCATACACACGTGGGCGCGCACACACAGACTTGCCTGAAGGCCCTGGCCTCCCCCCTGTGTGTTCACGCCTGTGTTACACACCTATCCGAACCTCGGCTGCTCCCTGCTATGCCTCTGCCTTGCGTTGGGGAGTCTCTGCGTGTGAGTGAGGCCAAGAAGCTTCCAGAACACACTGTTCATTTATTCCTCCACTCATTCGCCCATGGCCCCACGCGGCATAGGGTCTAGTCTAGTGGGATGTCACAACCGTAATAGGGATCGTGGAAATGACAGCTAGCTGTTAGAGAACGGCTGACACTGTGCGGGCGCCGTTCCAAGCGCCTTACACACATGAACTCATTTCATCCCCACAGTCAGCCCAGGAGGCAGGGAATGTTTTACATCTATTTTACAAACTGGGAAACTGAGGCACAACGAGTCGGCAGCAGAATTTGCACTCAGGCCAGCAGGGCCTGTCCGCCGGGCTCTGTCCGACCACAGAAAGAGCAGCAGGATGTGAGCAGCCACGCCAGCTGCTGCCCACAGTGCAGGGCAGCCCCGGGGCAGGGCTGGCATGTGGGCTGGGCTCCTGGACGCCCTGCTCTGAGAACCACTGGGCCTTCACCTGGGAGCTGCCCTGGGAGACAGTGCCCCCTGTCTTGGAGGTAGCGCCCCACCCCCTCCCCATGGCACTGCCTTGCTCCGGGGCAGGACGCAATGGGCTGACTTCAGGAGGGCAGGTCTTGCCACCACAGTGCCTGGTCCAAGCCACCCTCATCCCACCCATCACCAAGCTCGCCACTCCAGGCCCAGAGCCACCACTCGGTCTGGCAGCTACTTCGGCCTCCAGCTTTAATGCTCTTCCGCCGGGTTCCCACCTGCCCGCCAGTGCATCTAGGGGACAAACTGGGTGCCAACTCTCCCAGGCGTCCCACTCGCCACAGGCCTCCAGCTGAAGATTCAGCAACTCTCCCCAGCATTCGAGGCCCTTGTGACTGGATCCCTGCTCCCTCTCCCGCCTCCTGACTCCCTAAAGCACCCAGCCCTGCTCTCTCCGGCCACAAGGCTTCACATGCAGTTTCTCAGCCAGGATCACTCTGCTCCACACGTAAACCCTTCTCCCCATGAGCTCTTGCTCATCCTTCAGGTCGCATGAGATGTCACTTCTTCCCAGCGCCTCCCCGGATATCTCTCCCCCTCTCCCAGAATGCTTCCTGTGGCTCCCCAGCCCCGATCGATCGATCGATCGCAACATATCGCTGCTGCCTGGGCATCTGTAGGCTCCAGGTGCCTGGCACAGAGCAAATGCTCAGTTAGCTCAGAGATCGGGACTGAGGGGAAGAAGGAAGTGAGGGAGGAAGGAAGGAGAGAGAAAGGAGGCCAGGAAGGACCTTTAAATGCCCTGAGTACTAAGACCCATGAGGCTGACAGGCCCTCCCCTGGGGCAAGGCCCCACTGGAAGCCTCACTGTCATGTCCCCGCAACAAAGGAGCACAGGTTTGGGATCAGACAAGCCTGAGAAAGAAGCCTGAATCCACGCCTTACTGCCTGCAACACTGGACAGACTGCAAACGCTCTCTCCGCTTCGGCTGCCTCCTCTGTAAAATGGGGATGGTAAGCCCTCCCCTTGGCAGGTCGCTTTGAGTCTTTAGCAAAAAAACGTACACAAAGCATCCCGCGGGGTCCAGCCTTCCCCGGGTCTCACATGAGGACCGACTTTCCGAGGGGCTTGGGACAGGCCCCAGGCCCTGAGCAGAACCCCGGCCTCCTCGCTACCTGCCCCACCCACACCCTCTCCCCTCCTGCTGCCGGCAGGTCCCACCGAGGCCCCTCATCTGGGGAGAGGGAAGGAGGCACAAAGGATTAGCAGGCAGGGACCACCAAGTCGCGTCAAAGTAAAGAGGAGAGGAAAGGAGAGAGTAGAGTTTGGCTCCCTGTGTGTTTCTCTCGAAGGAAGAGAGTCTGTGACCACCTCTGATCCACTCACTCATTCAGAACGTTTATGGAGACCCTGCTGTGTGCTGGGTGCCATGTTGGCTGCCGGGGTGACAACAGTGATCAGGCCGACACGGTCCCTGTGCCTGTGAAGATTCCAGTTGCTAAGACATACACAAGATTAATAATACAGCCAGGCCCTCTGTCGACTTAGGCCCAATCTTCCGGTAAGTAAATTACCGTGTAATGAATTCTCTGATATTCTATGGAGTTGCCAACTTCGGCTTGTGGTCTGAGAAACCTTCATGTTACGGTGGCCTGTCCACCTGGGACAGATCTCAGCTCCCTCCTGAGCCATCCCCCGACCCCGCCCAGAGGACACGGGAGCCTCGTCGCTGAATGGCAGAACCCCGCCAGGCCCAGCTCCCAGCTGCCCCTTCACTCGTCCAAGGACTCCACCACCCATCAGAGCTGGGCTGTCCCTCCTTAGGGGCCTCCCCCAGAATGTCCCACCCCCACACCTGCTCTCTGCCCAAGACACCCCCTGCCTCCATTCGGCCCCTCTGTCCATCCAGCCTGGCCTTGGGGAAGGAAAACTAAACTGAGAGTCAGCAGCTACCTGCTCTGGCTCCCAGAGCTTCCTTAGCTCTAACAATCTCCCCTCTGCAGGGAAAGTCCACTTCTCCCGCCGAGTCCGCCAAAGCCGAGAAGACGGCGAGATTCGCGCTCTGCCTGCCCGCTCTGCCTGGCCTCCCCAGGCCTCTCCTACCTCAACCCAACTCCGAAGAGGCGGCCTTCGGCCGGGCCTGGGTCTGGCCACAGTCCCCCCGCACATCCTTGTTATCCCCAACTCCCTTTCCCAGACCTTCCCAGGGCTCCTCCAGTTCTGCCGGCGTTCATTCAGAGCCCTCCCCCACTGACCCGGCACATCCTGAGTCCAGAAGATCCCACCAGGTCGGGGCTACACAGGAGCTCAAACACTGGCCTGTCCAACCTCCTCCTTTTTATAGTTTTTAAAATTATCAATCACCCAGACATATCATAACAAATCAGAAAAGAGGCGACAGTCATCAAAAAAGAAAAAAGATCTTTCATAATCCCACCACCAAGAGTCAAAGACTTGGCCCGCAGCCTCGCTGTATAGAGGCAAGAGGCCCAGAGAAGGAAAACAACTTGCTCAAGGTCACACAGCAAGGGAGACGCTGGGCAGAGAAGCCAAGCCTCCGGCCGTTCTCTGTGTGGGCTCCCTGAAAACGGGTGGCTCTGCCCCAGCAGCCTCTTGCCACATCAGCTTCCACTGCTCTCTGCCCACATCTCCGCCATCAGCCCCCTCCCGCCCCCAGGCCTTTATCAGCTGCAGACAGGGACCACGAAAGTCAAGAATGCTGTCACAGACACTGTGCCTGATGCTAGCATCCCCCTGAACTAGCGGCCCAACTGCAACATGCACACACACACACACACACACACACACACACACACGCTCTGTCCCATCGGAGGGACCCCATGCCAGTGAGGCATAGAGCTCTATCTTCCTGGTTCTCTCTGTCAAGAGGCTTGACTGCAAATTCCCCACCTCCCCAACCCCGAGGTGGCCTGGGTGCACGAGGAGGATGTAAAATTACCTGTTGAAAAAACGGTTCTTTTCTAACATGAGAGATTCGTGGAAGAGCTCAGAAAGGACTCCCAGGAGGGAGAGATGGTGGTGAAAGGCTGGGGTAGGGGAAGCGGAGTGTGCAGACAGGAGCCCCAGCCTGGAGCCAGGGCAGCTGAAAGCCACAGGGCAGGGCAGGGCAGGGGCGGCAGGAGGACGGGGAGGCTGGGGGATAGGGGAGCCGCAAGTCGCTTCTTCCTGGGCCCCCGGACTGCTCTCCAGGTACCAGACGGAGCGGGGAAGGCTCCAGCCCAGGCCGCCACTGCCCTTCCTCTGGGAGAGACCCCGGGTCCCCACCATCCCCCTGGCTGCTCCCCCCAGCCCCCAAGCCCAACTCAGACCCAACCTGGGCCAGCTTGGGGGAAGGCGGAGGGAAGGGAAAGAGGAGGCAAAGCTTGGCAGACCCCCATCTCATCAGAATTAGTCCCGCGCCCTGCGGCCAGGGGTCCTATGACCCTCGCACTGTCCCTGGGGGCCCTCAGCCCCCCGCCTGTGGAGCCCCTCCCGGGGGGGCCTCTGGGGTCCCTCCAGGAAGACAACTGTCGCTGCCTCCACCCTCACTCCCGCCCCATGTGTGTGGGAAAGTGGGGTCCCGGTCCACCTGCCACAGCCAGAGTTCCCGGCCCCCCGCGGACAACACCCCCCAGACCCCCCTCCACCCAACCCCGGC
The DNA here is from genome assembly GCF_014108235.1 of Myotis myotis. Classification (NCBI taxonomy): domain Eukaryota; kingdom Metazoa; phylum Chordata; class Mammalia; order Chiroptera; family Vespertilionidae; genus Myotis; species Myotis myotis. Next base: position 8,826,523 of record NW_023416321.1, on the reverse strand, counting down.
CGACCTCACCAGCCGGTCGGTACCGGCCCCCTCCCCGCCCCGGGCCCACCCGGCCAACTCCGGCCGGTCCTACCTGCCCCGGGCGGGGGGCTCAGCGCCCGGGCGGCCCCCCGGAGCACCAGCACCAGCAGCCAGAGCTGCCCCCGCATGGTGGCGCCGGGCCCGCCCCCGCCGCTGCCGCTGCCGCTGCCGCTGCCGCCGCGGGAGGAAGCCGGCTGGCCGCGCGGTCCCGGAGGCCGGCGGGCGGAGGGTGGGCGGCGGGAGCGGCGAGCGCGCGAGCGGGCGGGGAGCGAGCAGGCGGCGGCGGCCCGGGCGACCGCAGGGGGCGGGGCGGGGGCGCGGCGCGTCCGGAGCGCCCCAGGCTCCCCGGCCCGTCCCCCGAGCTCCCGCAGCCGCTCCCAGGACGGCCAGGGGGTCGGGGGGAGGGGCGTGCAGCACCCTAGGACTGAGAGAACCCCGAAGAGCATCAGCTGCCCCCCAACCCCGCACCTCCGTTCCTGCCTCCCTTCCCTCTTCCACGCCCCCGGGGGAAAGCAGCAGAGAGATCCGGGGACCAGACCCCAGAAGGGGCTGACAGCCCCTCCTCCGTCCTGGGCTCCGGCCATCCCCCCACCATGCCCCAGCTCCGCCAGCTTTCCCGACTTTCTGGGCTGCTCCTCGGAGTTTGTGGGTGCCCCCCCCCCCGGAATCTCCCCTTACGGCCAAGACCCACAGCTCCTCGCCCAGCCGATGCCTGGATTCCACCCCCTCCCAGGCTCCTGTCCGCTTTACCACGCAAACCCCCATTTCCAGCACCGTGTTGCCCCCCAGCCCAGCACACTTGGGGTGGAGGGGGCCTGACCCACCCTTGATTTCAAATAGATTGGACCTCTCCCCATTCCTAGAAGGTAACCCAGGCCACCCCTCGGGGGACCCGAGGCCTTCTCAGGGCCCGACCCAATCTTCAAAGCCAGCCCCAGAGCAAGAACACAGTTCACCCCCCTCCTCTGCCGTATAACAGGCTCTGGGGATAGGTTTTTTTCCCTTCCAGGACAGAATAAAAATACCCGCAATTTAGGAGATTTAATAGACGGCGAGAAATCAGGTCAGGACTCGGAGGTGCCTCTTTCCGCCCGTGACCTACTTCCTGTGACTGCAAGGAGTCCGGGCGCTGGAGAATGGGAGAGTGAGGCGTGGGGGGCACCCTGGCTTCCACGGGTCTGGGGTCCAGGAACTGGAAAATCGCAGAGAGGGGTGTGGACGGAGCGTCTTTGGGGGGATTCCCCAAGAGGAAGGATGTGCGTGGGAACCAGAGAAGGAACCATGGGAGATGGAATAAAAAAGGAACTCAAGACTCTCAGAAGCCCAGTTCCTCCTCCCTCAGGACCCAGGGTCCCAAAAACGAACGCCCGCAGTCCTAAGCCCTCTATTCCCTTGCGGCGCAACGAGGCGAGGCCTGTCTGCAACTCCTTGTCTAATGTAAACCCCGACTTTGCAGACTTAAATGGGATCACACAGGCCGCCGCTTCCAGCTTCGGCTTCTTGCTGCCCTCTAGTGGCCACGTGACGACCCGCAACGCAAAAACCGTGTTTGGCGGTTTCCTTCACTTTCCCGAACCTGCCCAGACGCTGTCCACCGACTCCGGCTTCGGCCCGCTGGTCCGCTTCCCCTCGCCCCTACCTTCTGGGAAGTCCCTGCCTTCGGAGAGGTCCCAGGACGGGACTGCAGCTCCGGCCTGCGTCTCTGTGCGTTCCCCAGCTCGGGGTGCCTCGCAGTCTGTTTTATAAGGTCTACAAGGGCTCAGGCTGAAACAGCAACCTGGAAATAATTAAAAACAAATAACATGTAAATGTTTAAAAATGTAAACCTGTAGAACTTGAACGTACATCAGAATCACCGGGGGAACTAGTTTTAAAACAGATTTCCGGGCACCGCCCCCAAGTTTCTAATTCTGGGATGAGACGGAGAACCTGCATTACTAACATTCCCCCAGGTGGTGGTGCTGGTCCCCGGGGTCGTAATTGAGAGCCACTGCTGTGGAATTCTTGTTTCTTGCACTCTCTCGTCGCTTTTCGTCTGCCCAAAAGAGACGTAACGAACGAAATTTCAATATAAAATTGTGGAAGACGAAGGGAAAAGCTTTAAAAAAAATTGTGGTTTGACTCACGGAATGTGGGGCCTGAAAAGAACACGGCAGGGGGCACCCGGATTTGAACCGGGGACCTCTTGATCTGCAGTCAAATGCTCTACCACTGAGCTATACCCCCGCTGCTGGCAACAGCGCCGCGGAAAGCTTCTTAACACTCTTCTACAAGGCGCCGCGAGGCTCTGCGAAGAGTAGTAATAGGGTCTAAGGCTTATAGCAGCGGGAAAAGACATAAATCTCGAGCGAATACACATCTGAATGCAGGGTTTGTTTTCTGAAGCACTGAGCTAAAGGCTTCTACTGACGGTGTAAGAAAAAAGCAGTTTGAGCCTGTGGAGTCCCTGGAGATCTTTCGAGAGCCCTCACTTCCGGGAGTTCCTTCGAGCCGCGGTCCCCTTCTTTTTGCCCTGCTATCGCCCCCTTTCTGCTGCTCAACGCCCCTCTCTCCTTCCTACACTGTGACGCGGATTTCTCGGGGCCTTCCTTCCCTAGCCTAAGCCTCGCCCATAGAAACTAAGCCTCGCTCCCTAAGAACTGCCCTCGGGTCACTGGCCAGGCCGGCCTAGCAGTGTGCCCACCTGCCCGCTACCGAGGAGAGTGGGCCTTAGGTACAGTCCACACGGGTCAACCCGAAGGTCCCAGTCCTCTCTCGTAATGCATTCCACACCGGAAGGTCCAAGGCCCCCTCTCGCAATGCATTCCACTCTTAGACACACACGCAAGTGAGCTCGTGGGTTGGGCAGGGCCTGGGCCTCGGTCCTCAGTGACTGCAAAAGAGGATGGCAGGGCCCGGGGCCGCATCTCCTGTCACCTCTAGGAAGACTTACAGAAATAGATTGCAGAACTAAGAAAACTGGAAAAACCTGGGTGTGCAGAGGGGGCACCCGGATTTGAACCGGGGACCTCTTGATCTGCAGTCAAATGCTCTACCACTGAGCTATACCCCCATCTTGTAGTGATGCTCTTGTTATGATCACTTTCTTTGGAATAAGGACATGGTATCAATTTGTGTTCTTATCTGAGGGGGGGGGGGGAGGGGCGGGGGGGCTAGGGACTGCTAGAACTCCTGAATTCTTCCTTCACCGTCACGCCTCGGGAAAACCATCCTGGTCTTGTGGGGTAATAGCGCTGCTCCCTGAATACAGGGCAGCCTGGCTTTCCATCCTGTCTCCAGCTCAACCTAAAGAGGACGCCTGAGCTTTTCCAACCCCTAAGAACCCTTCGTCAAGCAGACAGAAATAAGAAGTACTTTTCAATGCCATTTATTACACATTTATAAAAAATTTTAAAAACTCTAATACAGTGCAAAACAAAATCAATACAAAAAGACTGACAAGATTCACGGGTGGTCTAGAAACCTGGGTCATTTGGCAGGAGTGGGGTTTACCTTGGAAGGACACTGGGCGTTAAGGACGTAGTTGGTGTGGCCTAAAGCCGGAAAGAGGCAGCACCCCAGGGAATGGGAAGGCGGGGGGAGTGGGACTCCCTGCAGTGCCAAGGATTGTTCCCCTCCCACTCCCTCTCCCTTCCCAGCTGCTTTGGGTCTGCCTTCCTTCCCCTGAGCCCACCCCCTTTACCTTCTAGAATATCCTTTGCCCAAAGATGGCTGAGGGGCCAGAAAGCTGGGGTGGGGGTAGGGGGGGTGGGAGGGGTGAGGTTGGGGTGGGGTGGGGGTGGGGGTGAGGTTGGGAGTGGGGTCGGGGTGAGGGTGGGGGTGGGGTGGGGGTGAGGGTGGGGGTAGGGGTGGGGGTGGGGAGGGGTTCTAGGAAAAAAAGGCCTCTCTTACTCTGCCCCTCCATTCTTCCTACAGAACTGAGGGAAAGAGGCTCCACTCCCTAATCCACCCAACGTTTCCTTGTGTCTCCAAGAAGGACGCCTGTTCCATGGAGTGAGGGCAGCTTTACTTGCTGTCCTGTCTGCGGCAATTCAGAGTATACAGTCTAGCTAGCTCCTCTGTGGGGAGTTAGGTGGGCAGCGGCTTCTCCCTGCCCGTAGCTGCCCCTGCTCCCACCAGAGAATCGTAGGAAAGTAATAAATAGTCAATTGGGTTTTCCACCCAAGTAGTCCGTGCTAAACCCCGAAGTTCCCGGTTGGCCTCCGACTGGGACATCAGTTGGCAGTGGCCCGAGATTGCATCCACTGGAGCCCAGCAAGCAGCCTGCAGGACGGGAGGGACAGAGCAAGGATCAGTATATCCCATGAGGATGATGGCCCTCAAGCCCCCAGCCCCTGCCCAAAGCCAACTGAATGGGGCAACTGACGTTACAGCAACCTTTCAGTCAATAGTATAAACAGACTGAGTATGTACTATGCACCAGCTACTGTGCTAGGCACTGTGGTTACCGGTGAAAAAGCAGACACGCCCTCTGGGGCTGACATCCAACAGAGGAGGCGGATATTAAACAAATGGTCACGCAAATAATGCCTTCACTACATACTGTAATAAAGGTTAGGACGGAGCTGCACAGAGGCCTCTGGAAGTCTGGGAGTCAGCGGGACTTCTCTAAGGAAGGGGCCTGGAGACCTGCCTTAGCAATGTCTTTGGGCAGACTTCTAGCGCCCCCTTCCCACCCGCTCCATCGAAGGAGGCAGGGCCAGGGTGACTTCGAAGGCCTGGGAAGAGACCCCCATAAGCAAGTTCTCCCATTAGACTGTTAGCAACACCAGAACGAAAGGTGGGGGGGACAGGATGGTCTTGGTCATGACTTTATCACCTGGCACAGTGCATGGCACGTGGGGGTACTTAGGGAACGCTGGTTGAATTGAACTGACTGGGGGAGAGGGGGCGAGGGGGTCCTCTTGACCCAGGAGGTAGCAAGAGACCACCGGAAATGTGTGGCTCTTGGCTGACCTGACCAAAGCCTCCCCTTCTTTAATCAGCCATCTAGGTCCTTGGCCTCTGTGATTCCACCTGAGAAGGAAGAGGGAAGGGCTCTCTCCAGACCTGATACGGGCCCTTTCTGTATGACCGTGACCGTGGCCTAGCGCCTTCACATCCTTCAGGTGTTTGCTGAGCATCCCTTCTCAGCAGCCCCTCCCTAGATAGCTTATCTAAGGTTGCAACATCCCCCCCCCCCATGTACTTCCCATCTTCTTTCCTACCTGACTTCCCCTGAGCACTTAGCACTTTTTAACTTACTACATATAGTTTTATTTTTATTGTCTGTTTCCTCCCCCCACCCCCACAGGAACGTAAGCTCCAGGAGGGCAGGTATGTTTGTCTGTTTTGTTTACCGGTGTTTCTCCAGGGGCCTAGAACAGTGCCTGGCGCAAGCAGGTGCTTAATACACGTTGAATGAGCGGTATCATTTACTCTCTACAGAAACTCTGGGAGGAAGAGGATTTAATCACTCTCCTCTTCAGAGGTGAGGAAACCCAAGGTCAAAAAGAGTCGTGATTTCTGCCTCGAAGGCTTGTCCCAGGTCTTCCCATGGCTCTGTCCTCTTCATTCAGATCTCAGCTCAAAAGACATTTAGTAGAGGCTGCCCCTCGCCACCAGAGCTAAACCAGACCCATCCCCACCCCTCTGCCACTGTGGTCCAAGTTCACGTTGTTCATAGCACTTACGAGCACCTAAACCGTGTGTGGGGGGGTGGACTGTCGCCTCTCCCCCGACTAGGACAAGCTCCTGAGAGCAGGGGCTCTCTTGCTCACTGCTCACCCACAGCATCTCAGCTGTGGGAAGGCGCGCAACTGACTTGACTGTGAACCAGATTCTGATAGGAGAGGCAGGAGGATGTTCTGATGGTCAGTCATTCATTGGTACCAGTCCCAGGAGGTCCAGGTGGGATGGCCACTAACCCTTCCCCGGTGAGGGCACAGCAGCCCTGTATGTGCCATGGGTGGTCTTTGATGGCACTCAGGGTGAGGAATTGGGAGATCTCCACGGTGGTCATGGAGTCCTTCAGATCCTGCTTATTGGCAAAGATCAGGACAGAGGCATCTCGCAGAGCCTGTGGACAGAGGAGCCCAGCCCGTCAGCCTTCCAGGGCCCAGCCTCCCTCCCCAGTGCCCCTTGAGTGTCCCCTGGCTCCCCTGCTGCCCCAGCAAGTGGGGTGGGCGTGGGGGCCTGTCCCAACATAGCAACCCCAGCCAATGACACTGACAGCTCACAGATGCCTCCAAGCCAGCTCATAGAGTCCCTAGCAGTCCCATGACATAGGAATCGGATGATTCTCCCTAATTTGTAATTGGGTGAACAGAATTGGAGAGGCAAAGTAGCTTGCCTGGGGTCCCACCGTGAGTGGGACATGGTTTCAGAACCTGAACCAGAACTTTGGCTTCTGTGCTCAACTGTGCTGAGGGCATTATTGCCCTTCATCTGAGATAAACCAGCCCCGCCCAAGCTGCTGAGCTAGAGGCTGAGGCACAGGAATGAAGCTCAGAGAGACCAAGTGAGTAAGCTCGGGTCACACAGGGAGCACACTGGGCCCTCTCCCAGCCGCAGGGGGCTCACCTCGTGGGCCAGCATCTTATACAGCTCCTCCCGAGTGGTCAGCAGCCTGTCCCGGTCCGTGCTGTCAATCACAAGGACGATGAACTGGCCAGCAGAAGGGGACCATGAGTGGTGGGCTTTCCCTTTGGTGAAGGTGCCCTCTGCCCAGCCGTGCTCCCCGCTGGCCTCTGCACTACCCTGATGCGAGTCCCACAGAAAACAAACTGTCCAGTCTCAAGATCTCACTGCCCTAGTCCCATTTTTTTGTCTTACATTTATTTGTTTTTATTCTACTCTCATTTTAATTCCCCTTTCCAACCAGACACCCGGAATACACAGCATGACCTCAGATTTCCTGTCAGAGGCTATGCCCTGGGCATTCATGAGTCCATTTAGGCCTCACCACAGCCCTTTGGAACTGACACTGAAGTTGACCCTTGAACAATGCGAGGGATGGGGGCAATCAACTCCCACACAGTTGAAAATCACATATAACTTTGGACTCCCCCAAAATTCAGTCCTCAGTATCCGCAGGGGACTGGTTCCAGGGCCCCTGTGCGTACCAAAATCTATGGATGCTCAAGTCCCTTATAGAAAATGGCATAGAACAATGCATACAGTTGGCCCTCTGCGTATGTGGACTCCCAACCACAGTGCCATTCCCGGGGACGCAGAAGGCTGGCTGTCTATATATTGAAAAAATTCACAGGTAAGTGGACCCATGTTGTTCAAACCCAAAGTTTTTCAAAGTTCAAGGGTCAACTGTATTATTATCCCCATCTACAGATGAGGAGACTGAGGTGCAGCGAGGTGACATATCTTGCCCCCAGCCACACACCTGGTGAGTGGAGTGCTGGAATTTAAACTCGGCTTTCTCGTTCCAGGAGTGAAACCACTGAATTCTACTGCTTCCAGAGTGAGTAAGTAAAACCCCCGGAGACAAGGGTCTACCCCATCCAGTGCATCAAGCGGAAAAGTGCCAGCAAGCAGGCAAAGCTGCTAGGAAATATTCAAACATGCCCACAGGCGCTGTGCTGTGTAAGTATTTGACAGGCATGCCTTAGCTATTGTTGTATTATTCAATTTTCACAACAACTCAGGGAGGTCGTAAGTGGGGGAACGGAGGCTCAGAGAGGTTAAGTCGCTGACTCATGTCACACAGCCCCTCCAGCCCCGGGCCCACCTCACCTCCGTGTTGGAGAAGTATGTGTTCCAGGTGGTGCGCAGAGCCTCTTGGCCCCCTATGTCCCACATGAGAAAGTGGGTCTTTCGCAGAACAACCTCCTCCACGTTGCTGCCGATGGTGGGACATGTGTGGACCGCCTCATTCATCAGGCTGGGGGGTAGGAGAGGTACCAAGAGCTCAGCCCAGCTCACTCACAGCTCTCGCCTCCGACCCCTCTGCTCCTAAGTCCGGCTGAATCTAGTTCCGAAGAAATCAGCCCAGGTGGACCCGGCCTCTGCTGAGCGGGAGTGAGACCAAGTCCTGCCCTGGCTTGGACCCCAGGGAGGGGAGACTGAGGCGAACAGTCTCCCCAAACTTTGATATGCAGTTGAATCACCTGGGAGCCTTGTTAAAATGCAGATTCTGATCCAGGGGGTCTGGGCTGGGGCCCAGCGCTTTGCACTTCTAACAAGCTTCCAGATGATCCACCGCGGCTGGTCTGTGGGCCACACTTTGAGTAGCGAGGGAGTCATTAGACAAACGAGACAGACACTCAGGTGAGGGCCATCCGAAAGGTGCTCTGGCTACAGTGACAGAAAACACACACCCTTTCACCTGCGAGGAATTCCTCCGGAAGATCTGGGAGGTCACTCCCTGTGCTCTTGGAGTTAGAGGTGAGAGAGAAGCTTCCTTTTCACTGTATACTCCTGTGCTGTTAGGATTTTTCTTTTCTTCTCCTTTTTAAAAACCATTTCTATGTGTCACTTTTTCAGGGGAGAAAATCTGTCCTAAGTAAACACTCTGGAGGCTCCGGAACAGGAGAGATACCATCCGGGGAGTGAATTTCGGGGGAAACTCCGATGGGTAATAATTACTCAGCACATGTGCCGGGCTCTGCCGGACCAGGGGCCACAGAGCCGAGCGGACCCAAAGCTGGCCCTCCCTTAGGCTTGGCAGAAGGAAGGCAAAGACGCCAAGGTGGAGCGCAGGAGTTGAAAAGAGGGGACCCGCCGCTAGGGGGCAGAGAAGAGCAGGGAGGCGGGAGGAACCTGCCTGCCCACCGGCCTCAGCCTGTAGCCCAGCCTGGCAGGGGCCGGGGGCAGATGGCGGGGCGCAGTGGGGTTGCCCATACCCAGCAGCATTCGAATGCCAGGTCGAGGGGCCACTGATCTGAGTGAGGGGCCACTCTCCCAGGAAGGTCCCACTAGCGTTCTCCAAGTCACTCCTCCCGGGAACCCAGGGAAGAGCTCCGGTGATTGGCCCACGTGTTTGTCAGTCTGGTGGAAACGCACAAGCCCCGCCCCCCACCCCCGGGAGTCACTTACAACTGGTAGAGGATGGTGGACTTTCCGGCGTTGTCCAGGCCCACGATGATAACCTTGTGCTCTGCAGGCATCCGAGGGAAGGGCAGGGTCAGGGCCCAACGCGATGACCAAGGGACTGTGGGACCCACTAGACCGCCCACGAAGGAGACAAGTGTCCCCAGCAGGCTGGGGGGCTTCCCCGCGGTACCACTTCTGCTCCCCCGCCCCCATCTCCCACTCACCCACCCCCCAAAAAGAGGGGAGTGGGGACCAACAGGACAGGTTTCTTTCCCACGGCCCCGGACACCAGCCCCACCTCCCTCGCTCCACAATTCCAGAAAAGTGGTTGTCTGAAGGTCCCGGGGAGCTCAGGGCTTGTCAAGACCCGGAGGGGTCGGGGAAAGAACCGAGCGCGAAGTCATGATCGCAAGAAGCCGGCGGCGGCGGCTTTTACCCCGAGGATGTAGCTCGCCCAGCCTGTGCCCTGGGGCGCACCGAAACCCGCGACCCGCGAGGAGCCGGCAGGGAAGGGGCAGGGGAGACGGCGCGTCGGGCTCAGAGCGCCCGTGCACGACCCTCCCAGTCCTAGGTTACCCGCGCATCCCAATCCCGGGAGACCCGGGCGGGAGCCGGATCAAAGCGATCGCTTGGATGCCCTGGGCGTCCCTTACCCTGTTTCCCGAAGATGCCCATCAATTTGGCCATCAGTTGTCCCATGGCGCGTCCGGGGCCGGGCAGGTGCAGGACTCAGTGGCCCTCGGGGGCCGGGGTTGAGCCCGGGCGCATGGAGCCCCGCCCCCGGGGGAGGGCCAGCCGGGGTCTATAAGGTCACCGGAGCCTCCTGAGACTCCTGCAGGGCCTGGGAATTCCCTGAAACGCTGAGCCCTCAGGGGAGCTATGGCCGTCAGGTTGACAACAAACTACTGTCCAGAGCCCTGGAGGTGCGAGGAAAATGGGGTCCAGACTCCACATCCTCCCCCTCCCCCTGAGAAAATCCCAGAGTTCTCTGGGTGGACTGCTCCCCCACTGCCAATCCAGGAGACTCAGACAGTGTTCCATGACCATGTCCCAGCTCTTCCTTCCCCAAGGCCATGTCTGGAGCATGAGGCTAAAGCAAAACCCTTGGCCACCCACCTTCTCCACCTTCCAGCTGTGTGGGGTAGGCAGGGCTCACTGATCCCCTCTCTCTGAGCTGGGAGAGTATTTTGACCCTCAACAGATCTCTAGCTGTTCACTTGTGTGGGTCTTGTAGTTCCCTAGGGTCTCCCTCCTTTGGCAGGTCCCTTGGTGACAGGCAACTTCTATGATTTACTGACAACCCGACTGCTCAGGCACAGCCCCCCTGAACCCAGAGGGTAGACATCCGAAGACAGGGATGGAGCAAAAAAGACATCTCTCAGCCACAGACCCTACAGAGGGATTCCAGATACTAAGACACAGCAGAGGAGGAACAAGAAGGGAGAGCCGCTCCTTGATGTTTGTGAATTTCCTTCTTTGCTTAAACTGGGGAAAACCAGCAAACAAAAAGAGAAGTGGGGAAGGCAAACCAACCGCAGGCTGCAGGGCAGTTAGGAGACACCAGCCATCACCCAGGGGACTTGGCTCCTCCCACCCCTCTGCTCTAACGGGTCTCCCTGCCTCTGTCTCCCCTTACCAGGCATCTCCTCACAGCCTCAGTCCTGTTAACCTTCCGAGTCTGTTCCTCCACAGCTCATAAACCTTCAATGGTTCCCTATTGCCCACTGGATTCAGACCAGTCTCCTCACCTGAAATTCAGGAACCTCCATGAATAGCCCCCATCTGCCTTTGCAGCTTATCTCCCATATTTGCCTCCAACGGTCCTTGCTCACACATGCACAGCTCTTTCCAACTGTGCTTTTACCTCTGCGTTTCCTCCACCTGAATGCCTTTCCCTTTTTCAGAAAGGAGGGTTCCTGAGCCCCATCCCATTGGCTGCCTGCCATAAAAGCCACCTACTCGCCAAGCTCCGGCCTGGTTCTCCAGCCATAGGGGGCTCCTCTCCACACCGAGGCTGCGGACCCGACTGGACTGGCATGCCTGTTTCTTCCAATCATCTGTGATTCCTAGAGGGCGGGGTTCGTGTCTTGTTCACCTGTGTGCCCCCCACCTGGTCCAGTGCCCGGCCCACAGTAGGAATGTGTTGCTATTGGATTGAAGTACAGTGAGTTACGCTACAACCTGAGAAATTGTTTTGGAGTATTAAAGAAAAAAAAAAAGTGTGAATACAAGTTGAAGAGAATGGAGAAAGACAGGGAAGTTTGTGAAGAGAAGAGAGAAAAGAATTCACTTAATACAGAATTTTCATTCACCCCACCCCCCACCCCCCAGATTCCTAGCAGAGTGAGGAGGAAGAAGAATTGGCTAGCGGAGCCCATCTGGCTGATTTCATTTCGGCCCTAGGAAAAAAGGAGCTGGGGCTGCGGCTGGGTGCAGGAGGGTGAGGGCACAGGAGGTGCTGAGGGAAGCAGCAATGTGTTAAGCATTCTCACCATCTGTTTCCTGGGGGTGGGGGGGACCTGTGAGTGTACCCTGCCTCCTCCGCCACCACCCCCACTTGCAGAATTGAAAGTGACATTCGGCCAGCTGGAGCACGTTCAGTAAACAGACCAGAGCCCAGCCTTCCTTGAGGCCCAAAGCTGGATCTTAGGGGCATTTCGTTCACTTTTCATTCATTTGTCGAATATGAGTCAGGAGGTAGGAAGCATGCCAAGTAGACAAAACAGACCCAGTCTGGGTCTTAGGAAGCTTACTGTCTAGTGGGAAGACAAATACACATACCAAAAACAAACCCACAAAAACAAACAACCAACCAACCCTGGCAGGCAGTAGATGGGAAGGCCTGATTTAGAAGGGAGCCAAGGCACTCTTCTCTGAGGATGTGATCACGGGAGCTAAGTCAAGCTTTCGCTCTAGAGTGTTGGACTGGATCACCCCCTCACTTCTGGGCCGTCGTGGCCCTGCTCAGCTCATTTCATTTTTGATTGGTGGAAACCTTCAGCCACACCTAGGACTGAGGCTCGCTCTGGTGCAGACCATATTGCAAAGACAGAAGCAGCCAGTCAGGTGTGTGTATGTGGGGGGTGAGGGGAGCGGAGATCCCCAGCGCCTCAGTTCCTGAACCCCTGAGGTGGCTGTGGTAGCAGAACCAGCCTCTCTGGGCCTCATCACAGCCAGCTTCATGGTGGTTGATGTCCCGTGCTGACTGTGTCGGTTGAGGGCTTGTGGTTACCAAGAGACAAGTCTCTCTCTCTCTCTCTCTCCTCTCTCTCTCTCTCTCTCTCTCTCTCTCTCTCTCTCTCTCTCTCTCTCTCGCCTCCCAATATCTCCAAGCCACCTAGAGATACCCCTCCCTGTATGTTCTGGGCAAATGCAATTTCAGGCAGAAGGCACATGGGGAAGAGACACATATTCAGATACCTGTTTCCCCCTCCCTCCCCCGCTCTGCTCCCAGAACCTGGGCCATCCTGGGGCAGGGGAATTAGCCCTAGACTTGGGGGTCATGGACACCACAGAACTTGAAATCCAGACATCTGAGTCCAAGTTCTTGCTCCAGTGCCGTGTAACTATGGACAAGCTGCTGGGTCTCTCTGAGCTTTATCTGTAAATGTTAGTTAATAATCCCCGCCCTCGGTACAAAAATATCAGGCTCCACGCAGGATGGAGCTCTCTGCCGAGCACTCGGCTGTCTTCTGCCCTTCTCCTCGGGGCTGTCCACCTACAGCACCATAAACCCACCTTGTCCAAAGCTAGGTATCGTTCCTGCCTCTAACTTGCTTTCTCTCTATAACCCACAGTCACCCAGACACCGCCCTCTCTCTCAGTGACCACCTCCAATTGCTCCTCAACAGCTCTCCATTCTGTTCGACGCCTCTGACAGCCACAGCCCCCTTTCCCGCTCCCCTGCTGAGGTCTAGTGCAGGCCCTTCTCATTCCTCACGTGGAGTACTGCAGGTTTCCAGGCTCGACCTTTCCGTCTGCTCCGAACTGCAACCAAGGCAATCTTGCTATTGCTGCGTGCGGCCCTTCGATGTCTGCACACCAGCTTCAGGACAAAGCCCAAACTCCTTAACGCGACTCAAGATCCATGGGGACCTGCTCCTGCTGACCCTTCTCTGACCACATCGTGAGAGCAAGGTGAAGGCCAAGAATATGTCCTGTATGTCACCTGTCTCCTCTGCTTCTAGCCTCTGCTCAAACCTTACTTCCTTCAGGAAGTTACTCCTGGTCTCCTCAGATTTAGGGGACTCAAGCCCTGACCCGTCCCAGGTTCCCCCAGAACCCAGTGCTCCCCACATCAGACAGCTCACTGTTCTGTCCCAAATTGCCTGTGGCTCCCATTTAGACTTGTGCCTGGTAGGTGCTCAGCAAACGTTTGTTCAGTGGTTAAACATGGAAATGGATTGCACTGAAAGGCAGTGCAAAGAGCCCTACACTGGGGGGCAGAGACCAGACTCCAATCCCAGCAGCACTTGAGGGTCGTGGGTGGGCTCGCCCAGTTCCTCTCTCCTTGGGTCTGCTGACCCCTCTTCTAGCGAGGTCTGGATGTCTGTTACCCTCTCTACACACACACACACACAACTGCACACAGAATAGAGGAACACTCAGGTTAAAGACCCAGGAGCTCATCCTTCAGGTCCAGCACCACCCCAGAATCAAGAACCAGGTGCTCTGAGAGACAACAGCAGTAACAACCTTCAGAAGCCCGCATCCTGCCAGCTGCTGAGGGCAGGAACTGGCAGCCACCTGCTGACTATCTTTCTCTGAAGCTGGGACTGGGGAAATCCCCATTCTCTCTGCCCCTCCCCCAAGGCTGGTTAGCAGGGGCTGGGTAGGGGGTAGTTGTGGGGGCTCTGGGGGAGAAAGCCAGACTCAGTCCCTCCCTCTCCTGAGGCGTAGGGGAGCAGTTGAGGCCAGAGGAGCAGAACAAGCACACACTTTTAACATTGTGCCAGTGGGTCTGGATCTCACCCACTGTAGGACACCCAGGACACCCCATTTCTCCACCTCAGCTTCCCATTCTCCCTGGCTCTGCTTAAGGGGAGAGGGGTTCGCTGCGGAGTTTGCGCTGAGTGGGGACCGAGCCTGGCTACGCCGCTCAGGCAGGTCTGAATGTAATGCATCAGAGAGTCACAAATCACCCTCATCTCCTGTGGTGTAAACAACTCCAGGCACAGCTTCCTCCTGCACCCACCCTCCCGCCCCCCTGTGGGAACAAAGCAGGCTTGGGAGGCTGCCGCAAAGGACAGGATGGTGGTTTTATATGTGGCAAAATACTCCCAGGGGAGTAAAGACAGAGGGACAGATGGAGGCACATGATACCAGACCGGGGGGTGGGGTGGGGGGGTGGGGAGGAAAGGTTGGGCAGTGGTCTCTTCTAACCAGTAAGTGGAAGCTGCACCCCACCCCCAGGTGGGGGGTGGGACAACATTGGCACAGGAGGTGGCGAGACAGGCATGAGGTGCCCATCCCTGAGGTGGGCAGCCGGGCAGGGCCCAGTCCTCGTTGGCACAATCGGCTCTCTCTGGCCCAGCTGGGATGCTGGGGAGGGCAGGGCTGCTGGGCTAAGGGGATGCTAGGCCGAGGGACAGCCAGGTCAGAGGGGGATAGGAAGGCCTCTCCTGGGGGGAGTGGAGTGGACGTGGGTAAAGAACAAAAGGCAAATACAGAGCAGCAGCAGCCAAGCCCCCCAGGGGAGAGCCGTGGTCCCGAGGCAACCCCTGGGGCAGGGGTCATTTCTTGGGCACCAACCCCAAGGGCCTCTCCCCTGGGGTTTTGGGGTGGGAATGAAGGAGCAGTTTTTGGTTTCAAAATGAGGCGGACCAGTGTTCCATGGGCTCCACACCCAGGTGACACAGGGACAGGGAGGGCCCCTCTTCTGATGGCAGCAGGCAAGGGATATTGTAGGCAAAGCTCATTCCTGGGGCAGGTAAAGGCTGAGACATGGGGGGGGGGGGGGGAGCGTCTCCGATTGCCCA
Organism: Myotis myotis; assembly: GCF_014108235.1. Lineage (NCBI taxonomy): Eukaryota > Metazoa > Chordata > Mammalia > Chiroptera > Vespertilionidae > Myotis > Myotis myotis. The sequence goes on along the minus strand of NW_023416321.1, from coordinate 8,811,497 downwards.
CTCCTCAGGGTTAGGTCCTGGGTGGGCAGATGGCACTACATCTGATGCCCATCAGTTTCTACCCAGACATCTCCCCAAGGGGCTTCCAGCTGCCAGAAAGCTGGGGGAGGGGGAGGGAGGGTTGGGCATGAGGAGGGACCCTGGGCCTGGAGTTTGGGAAGAGAACCCTCGTGGAAAAGCCTGTGGCCTCTCTCTCCAGCAAAAACCCCCTACCCTTCCCAACTACTCCAGGTAGGGAAAGGGCCACCCCATGGAGAGTCCCAAGTAGAAGGAGCTAAGGAAGTGCACCTTTTCTCTGGGGGAGGGAGGGGAGAGAGACCCCCTGAGGAGGGGAAAGGAGACACCGCCGACAGGTGGGCATCCCCCATCCACCCGCCGCAGGGAGATAAAGACCTACAGCTGGAGCGGAAGGGACTCCCAGGAGCTGGGACGCTACCACCTAAAAAAAAACCGACACTGAGCAAAGGCATCTGAAAGAGAAGCGCCCCCTGGAGGTAAGACACACCCCGGTGGTGAGCGAGCTGCACCTCCCTCCCCTGGGCTCAGAGTCCTTCCTCCCAGTGCGGCCCGGCCTCTCAGCGGATGTACACACCGCGCCCCCAGCCCTCCAGCTCGTTCTTGTTGCGCCCCAGCACGGGTCCCCCGCCCTCCGCGCAGTAGCGGGCCTTATTGCGGCCACGATTCCGGTTGTCAGTCAGCTCCTCTTCATAGTCGTTTTCTTCATCCTCCCAGGATCCCTGCCGAGCGGGTGGGGTACTGCCCCCTGCGGGGTCTCCAAGCCCTGGCCCCTCGGAGGGATCGGTCTCCATGTCCACGCACGAGTCGCCCAGCTCGGTGTAGGTAGAATTTCGGTTGCCAGAGGCGTCGGCATCAAACGTGTCTTGGCGGGACAGTGCCCGCACGGTGCCCACCCGGCCTGGTGGGTGGTGGCTGCTGGGGTAAAGGCCTGGGGGCTGGCCCAGCTCCCCCGGGTACTCGTGCACGCTGGCATGCTCCCCGGTGGCCCGGTCCAGCGACTGGTCCCCAGAAGCAAGGTAGGGTCCCTGGTTAGCAGACAGACGGCACACACCATGCAGATCGGGCAGGGGTGAGAGAAACACAACAAGGCAATGCAGGTTAGTGTTGGCACCGAGGCACCAGCCTGGCTGAGGGAGGAGGGGGCTGGCTCTAGGGGATGGAGCCCGGCCAAGGACTCTAGAGCCCGGACCTCAGGGCATGTGCTCCTTTGTTAGGAGGGAAGGGGGCGCCCCACCTTCCCCCGCCTGAGGCCTGAACTCTCCCGGCTACCATGACACAGACCCCATGAACGATTAGTCATCGCTTCCTCAACACACGTCACTAATGCTGTTTTGGGGTAAATCATCATTAACAGCTCATTAGTATTGCCACTCGTTAGTGGTCGATTGGGTTAGTCATTGCTCCAGTTTTCCAAATACACTCAGGGGATTTCAGCTCAAGCTCACTAACCCCAGCTCCTTCCGCCCAAACCAGACCCTCATCAGAGGGTTCTAGAACCCCACACTCCCTGACCCAGGTTGAATGATGGAATTCCTCCTCTGCCCCCAGCAGAGACTTTCAAAGCAGCAAGATAGGAAAAGCTGATGGGTCTCCATCCCCACAGGAGATGATGAGGTGGCCCCATGTCCTCAGCACCAAATGCCACATGGCCTGATGGCCACTTCCATCACAGAGGCCACTGGGAGGGTGCAAAGAGGCCTGGGTCCTAGTCCTGCCCCTTTAAGTTGGGTAATGCTAAGGAACTGACTCCCCTTCCTGTGGCCCAGTTTCTCTGTGGTGGTGCGATGGAGATGAGAGCAGCAGTTTCCAAACTGTTCCCCTGAGATCTGGGGTGGAGTGGGAGGGCACAGCAGTGCTTCAGGGGTCCCCGTGGAGGTGAAGTGGAGGCCAAGCCACTAGCTCCCTCTGAGCAGAGCAAGGATGGCTTCTACTGAGCTTCCACATAAGACTCAGCGAATGAATTTGAAAAGCAATGGTCTAGAATGGTTTTTTTTTCTGGCTCTAATGGAGAATCAAATACGTCATGATGTGATCTCGGGGATGGGCCATGGCTCCCACGGGAGGAGGGAGAGGCAGGGCGGGGCACCCACACGAGGGCCTTTCCTGGAATCTGTTTAACTGGGAGCAGAATGGAAGGTTCAGCATCAATCACAGAAGATGCTACATTCCGGGTCCCTTCTGAGGGGCTTCCTGTGGTTAGGGCTCTAGGGAAGGGGACAGTGGCTTTGGGTTTAAAGGCCCCTGCGTTGTGGGATTCCCTGCTCTGTTGGGTCTACAATACTGTGACCACTCTTGAGTCTAAAATGGGCATGGGGTCCAGCGAATGACTCTGCGAGTCTTCTCCGTGTTTTCTTCCACGTCACTTGACTTACAGGGCCCCCAATCAGGCCTCACACCCAAAAGCCCCCAAGGCAGAGGATGTAGTCCTATGGCACCAGGCCCAAGGAGTACCATCAGCCCGCCCCAATCCCATTAACAAACCACAAACACCAGAAGCTGCTGCTCACCACATTTTTTTTACAAAATAGAGCTCTTTCCTTCCTTCCCCATGATCCCTGTTCTCCAATTCCCGGCCATGGGCAGGAGGGGAAATGGGGGAGGAGGGGGTACCTACATGGCGTGCTCCTGCAGCTGGGGCACTGCCCCGGCCTGCTGTGAGGCCTCCAGCCCACCCCAGAAGCTGAGATTTCTCCTGAGTGAGGTGAGCACCTGTACCTGGAGGTTGGAGACAGGGGCAGGGCTGGCAGCCAGAGCTGCAGTAGCCATGGTGCGGTTCAGCAGTGGGTTAGGCGGAGTGCTGCTGGGCGGGTGTGTGGCCTTCCAATAGGCTTCCAAGTATTCCGCCAAGTGCTCACAGGCATCCTCCAATTGGTTCTCATCCAGGATGATGTCAAACATTTCCTGTGGAGGCGGGGTTAGGGGGAGGGCTAGGATGAGCCAGGCAGGACCTAGGGGTTGTGGGTATGGCCTGGGCAAAGTGGGCGGAGAGTCAAGGGGTTGAAGGGCAAAGTTAAAAAGAGGCTTCTGGATGTCCAGGAAGAGAAGGGGGGCTCTCAGATGGGCACTGGCAGAACCACAAAGGCTCTTGGCACCCACATAGTCCAACTCCCTCATTCTAGATTTAAGGCCCAGACTCCCCCAAACAGAAGTGGTACTTCTGGGGCTTGAAGCCAGTCTGTGACTGCCTGCCCAGCACTCCTTCCCAGAAGTCCATCAGCACCGCTGGACCCAGCCTGGTGTTCCTGGCCACTCTGTCTCCCATGCAGGCCAGAGGAAACCAGAATCCAAATGCCGCCCCCCCACCCCGCCCCGGGGTCTGAGCACTCACAGGCGGACACTGCGCCAGCTTCTCCGAGGCCGCTATTTGCACATTGAGGTGTTTGGACTGCGACTTCCCTCGAGACTTGATGAGCCTCTGAAGTACCTGGTTTGGGGGGAGAAGAGGGAATCCCAGAAATGCACCAAGTCAGAGAGGCAGGTCCTGGTTAAAGGTGGCGTGGAGCGCCAGTGTCAGGGCGAGGGGATGTTGGATGACTCAGCCCTGGCCACCTCTTTAGACATCACCTCACCAGCTCTGTATCCATCCTGCACACTGCCCAGGCTCTCTACCGGATCTCATGCCAACATGTCCTAGAAGTTCTCGTCACAGTGGCTGTCTGAAGGGCATACAGCCCTGCTCCTCTAACCTTCTTCACAGGCTTCATTAGGCCAACGTCCCCTCCATGTTAACAACAGCCATGCTTTATGGGGCACCTGCTGCGTAATGGCACTATTTGGTACTTTTTACACGGTCAATTCATTGAGTCCCGACAATAATCCCATTAGGTGGCCACTACTATGATTTTCACTCAATCATAATAACAATAGCTGAACCAAACCCATAACCTTAGCTAAATGATCAAAGCTAACATCACCAATGATGCGGCAAACCAATGTCATATGCCTCTTGATGCAATGCAATCAGGACACATGGCTTTGGTGAAAGCTGAAGATGGACTGCATTCTAGATAACACTTCTTTTTTTTTTTTTTTTTTTTTAATATATTTTATTGATTTTTTACAGAGAGGAAGGGAGAGAGACAGAGAGTCAGAAACATCGATGAGAGAGAATCATCGATCAGCTGCCTCCTGCACATCTCCCACTGGGGATATGCCCACAACCCAGGCACATGCCCCTGACCGGAATCGAACCTGGGACCTCTCAGTCCGCAGGCCGACGCTCTATCCACTGAGCCAAACCGGTCTCGGCTAGATAACACTTCTTGAATCTGACAGTTATACTGTGATTAATGTCCTTGTTCTTAAGAAATACATGGTGGGATAAAGGCATACAATACCTTAAACCTACTCTCAAATCATTATGTGTACATAATATATACATACATATATGCATAAGATAAAATAAATGTGGCAAAAAGTTGAAAGTTAGTCAATCTGAAGAAAACTGAATTGCACACTTTAAATGGCTGAATTGAATGGTACGTAAATTATATCCCAATAAAGCTGTTAAAAAATTAGCAAATCCAAGTGAAGGGCATTCAAAGGATGGGAGTTCTTTGGGCTATTCTTGCAAATCTTCTGTAAATAAAAATCTTTTAAACAATAAAGTAGATATAGTGCTTAGTAGGTACCAGCCACTTTGCGTGGTTAATCTATTTACTTGGTCTTCACAATCACTACCTGAGGATCCCTATTTTACAGATGAGGACACTGAGGCAGAGAGATGTCAGGTGACTTGCCAAAGGAGCACAGAGCGGGCAAGTGGCAGCCCTGGGACATAAACCCAGGCAGTCTGGACTCTCAAAGAGTCCCCACCTTAAATTTCAGTCAGTTGCTCGTCCATGGGGGATGGGCATACTGGTACTTTCTAGATCACAAAGTGTTGTTGCGATCTTATTGGATCCTTTCAACCACTCCAGGAAGTACTTAGATTCATCATCACCTTTATGCTCATTAGAAACTTAGGACTCAGAAAGTTTAAGGAACGGGTGCTCAGCTCCCAGGGTGCTCTCATGAGGTAATAACAGTTACCACCCCTGGTTGCCATCATGAACTATGGGCTCTTTATTTATTTATTATTATTTTAAAATATATTTTATTGATTTTTTACGGAGAGGAAGGGAGAGGGATAGAGAGTTAGAAACATGGATGAGAGAGAAACATCGATCATACCCCCTACTGGGGATGTGCTCGCAACCAAGGTACATGCCCTTGACCGGAATCGAACCTGGGACCTTTCAGTCCGCAGGCCGACGCTCTATCCACTGAGCCAAACTGGTTAGGGCAAACTCTGGGCTCTTTACGTCATTACCTCAAACCCTCTCAACAATTAACACCAGGGAGGGAGTATAATCCCCATTCTACAGGGGAAGAAAAGGAGGTCAGAGGCCTCAATTTCAATAAAAAATAACAACCAAAAAACCCCCCCAACAAAATCTAATTAATAAGCCAACCACCGCTCGGATTTGAACGCCATGCTGTCTTCTAACTTCAAATCCTTCACCTACACTTGTCCTCCATGCGTCACAAACCCCCACTTCTTCACCTACACTCACCCTGCACGCTCCTCCCCCATTAACATCTAGGAGGGGAGACTAACGGGGCTGCAATATGACAAAGAAGTAAATCCTACAGATTTCATCTCCATCAAGGTCCACGTGAGGACAGTGCAGCACAAAGGGCCGAAACCAAAAGGCAGGAAGGACCTCCCAGCTGTCAAGTAGCTGGGTGACACTGGGACAACACGCACAGAATTCCAGTTTTCTGGATCAAGAGTGGGAGGTTAACCAGAGCAGAGATAGGGGACTGGCCTGCATGACCCTAATAATAACATTTATATTAAGATCTATAGAGTATTAATAGCTAATACATGATGAGGTCCATTATACCGGAACCTTTGCTAAGTCCTAAGTATTCACATTAGGTTGAATCTTCACAATATCCATGTGACGGAGTTTTACAGAGCAGGAAAGTACGGCTGGGGTGATTCAGCCACATCATTAGTAAGCAGCAGCTGGGATTGACACAGGCAGCTGGACTCCCGAGAGCTCCTGTCCCCTCTCGGGTCCGGCCTCTGCACCCACCTTGGGAGAGGTGATCTTGATGTAAACAATGATGGGGGCCAGTGAGGTCTTGGAGAGTTGGGCCGGATGGTTGATGGTGTCGGCGTCCAGAGCAACCAACTGAAGGGTCCGGGCCAGCTCGAAGATTCGCTCGATCTCGCTCTGAACCTCAGCTGGCGGTACATGGAGTCATGGAAAAGGGGGAATGTAAGGGAGCCCCCCAGGAGGCAGCGGGTGGATAGAACACTTTTGGAGATGCCCCCCCCCCGCTCTCCTCCCACCTCTGGCCCCAGAAAGCAGGGGATGGGGGGGTTTGAGGGGTGGGCTCACCCAGGCTGGAGCGTGTGTTGGAGCGCTCGATGATGATGTGTTTGCTGGGGTTGTTGAGGACTGAGCGCTTAGCCAGGGAAATGTCCGCTGTCACCCGAGTGATGGAGATCCTGGGGCGTGGGGCACAGGGAGTCAGAGCTCAGGCGGGCTAGGATGCCCTGCCCGCTCCGCAGGCTCCAGGCCTGCCTCCTACCCCTCAGTCCGAGAGTCCCAAATTATCACTCAAGCCATCCTGCCCATCCCCAGCAGCAGTGGGGACCTAGCTCCCGGGGTCTTACCTGCCATCAAACCGATGCTTCAAGAAGTCAAACAAAGCCTTCTGCATCATGTCTGTAACCTGAGGGTGGGATGTGGGGTGGGGGAGAAGTCAGGTGTTTAAAAAAGCCACTCAGCAAGAGTGGGCTGCTGGGTAGATGCACCCTCCCACGCCATTTTCTTCTTAAATTCCTGAAATGAATGGGACCCTGGGGGAAGGAGGCGTCTTCTGAGTCTGAGGAGCCTCCAATGAGCTCTCAGATTCCAATGGTTCTTCTAGGTGGTTCCTCTGCGAGGACGCTTCTGGGGCTTTGGGGGGAGGAACTCGACCCTCTGAGTGGGTCTCCCTGTGGGTGGGGCCCCTCTGGGAAATTTCTCTGAAGGTCGGTAGCCCTCTGGGGAAGATACCCGGGAACGCGGGCCCTTCGAAAGCTCTGGAGTCTCTCTGAAGGTCTGGGCCCCTCTGGGTCCACTCCCCGCTACGGGCTCCTACCTCATAGCCCTTGAGCGACGGTCCCACCAGGATGATGGGCCTCATGGAAGGCACCACGTCATAGGGGGGCACATGCTCTGTCTGGAGGGGAGGCAGGGAGGGGAAACCCCAGAGTGGAGATGGCATTAGCCCCTCTCCCCCAGCCTCCCCCATGCACCCGCTCCTCCCGCTGGTCCCAGAGCCCAGATGTGGGGATCAGGATGGGGGTGGGGAGGGACGGCAGGGAGAACCAGGAAGGGTGGGGAAATGGGGCAGATATGGGAATGGGTGTTAGAAGATCCCCCTAGCTCATCCCAAAGGGTGGGGAGGGGGGACACAGAAAGCTGTGATACTCACCGATTTCTGCTTCTGTTTGGCTGGGTCCAGAGATTGCCAAGAGGGGGAGGAGGGAGAGAAAGGAGGGCACCCAGGCAGGGGCAGAGGGCAAGGAAGGAGCCAGGACAAGAGAGGGAAGGGAGAGCGGGCAGACGAGGAGAGATAACAGGGCATGCGTGTTAGTGACAGACAGAGCCAGAGAGAGGGACGGGACCCCATGCCAGGGGGAGCCAGAGGTGGCCCTGGATCAGGGCTGGGAGCCAGACTGTCAGGGGACTTGGGAATATTCAGACATACCAAGACCCTCTTTCTGGGTCTTGGAGAAGAGCTGGGAAGGCTGACAGCCCCTCATTTGGTGCCCACCTCTTGCCCCAGTACAGCCAACTTGCCCATTTTAAGAATTCTCTTAACTGTCCTGCTCTGCAGCCAGTAGACCCCCACATGCCCACCTAAAACCCATGGAGTCTGAAAAGGGCAAAGAAGGGTCCCCGTTCCACGCCCCCTTCACATTTGAGGGGTGTGGGGGGCAAACATGGGAGATCACAATGGCAGTGAGGGGAAAGGTCAGGTTTCATTACTACCAGGTTCTACTCCTGGTTGGGGAGGGGGGCAGCTTTCCAAGGGAAGGGGTGCTTGGATTTCAGGAACTACCCTTTCCTGTGGAGTGGGCCAGGGAGGGTTTTGTGTGGAGATAGACACGCCTGTCCTCTGTGCCATCCACCCCTCCTGCCTCCTCAGCAGGAAGCCCCGGTCCCCCCCCTCCCACAGAATCAGGCTGCTACCACATCTGAATCCACTCCGGCCCCCTCCCCCCAGCCCCAAGGTCTGGGCCCTGACCTCCTCCCCTCTTACAAGAACCCAGCAAGGATTACCTTCTTGAAGAAGGAGATGCGTTTGCCATGAGGTGACGGGGTGGTGACACTGCTAACACTAGTCTTGGCAGAGCCACCGGGCTCTCCAAGCTCAGCCTCCTCGTCCTCTAACTCTAGGGGGTCTAGTTCAAATGCTAAGTTAGTCATTTCATTACCTGGACCGGAGAGTCAGGAGAGAGGGAGGAGGGAGGCGAGGTGGGGGGGAGTGAGATGGACAGGGAGACACAAATACAGAACGCGGGGATGGGATGGGGGAAAAAGAAAGAAGAAGAGGTGAATGGAACAGGGCTGGGAGAAATGAACAGGGGGAGGGGGAGGGGGGTCAGGCAGAGAAATGGAGCTACCAAAGAAATGGGAGAGGAGAGACATGAGAGGATGGGTGCTGACTGGCCCAGCTCGAGGGGTGCCCTACTCTTCATGGAGAGGGGACCCCTGGATGTGTGTGGAGGACTCAGGAATGGGGTACCCTCTACTGCAGGGGAAGGAAGGGAAGGGCAGTGGGGAGACCACCCCACCCAGAAGCTCCCCCATGACTCCCTGGGGAGGCAGCAGCTCTTACCACTGGCAGGGGGTGTGGGGCGGCGGGTGCCAGTCACCACGTCTCCCAGGCTGGAGCTGGAGTTGTCACCTGATTTGCTGTGTGGGTAGAGAGGCAAATGGAACTGTGAGCTAAGGGGTGGGTGTGAGGGTGGGGGAATCTCGTTCTCTCACATGCTGCCCTGCCCCCAAGATTCTCCAACCCCACGGGCGATACCACAGGCAGCTCTGTGCCCTCAGGGCCACCCTGAAGCCAGGTCCTGGCTGAATGGCCTCTCCTGGGGTTAGCAGTGCCCCCCTCCCCCCTGCACTCAGACACCTGGAGCTGAGGCGGTTCTGGCGCAGCTTCTGTTCCTGCAGCAGACGCAGGCTGTCCAGCTTGACGGGGCTAGGGATGAAGCCAACCTCACAGCCCTCCTTTACCAGTCGCCCGATCCACCAGTCATTATTGTATTTCTGCAAACAACGGCAGGTGGGGTGGGAGAGACCAAGAGGGAGATTGGAGGTGCAAGCCAGCAGCCACCCTGCAGGGGAAACTACCCTCGGAGTTGCCTACCCTGACCAGGGGGTGGCCCCCTCAAAGAGCCCCACCCCTGGCTCCAGCCTCTGAGGACAGCCCCAATTTTCAGGACCACTCCAGGACCAGCATCCTCCTGGGCCATGGATCACCCTGCCCCCAGCACATCCCTGTTCTGAGAGTCCTTCTTCCCCACGTGTCCGTCCTGCCCTGGAAAGGCGGGGAGAAAAGCACACGCTGGCACCTACGTGTGCCTGGCAAGCTGCCACTCCACTTACAGGCCTCATCACAATCCTACCCAACGGCCTTGTGACCTGGGCATGACCACCCCGTTTCACCAATGAGGCTCAGAGAGGTGGAAAGATTTGTCTAAGGCGGCACAGCAGCCTCAGCCCAGCTCTGCTTGGCTCAGAAGTCTTTCTCCAGATGCCCCTCCCCTGGTACCCACTACCCTCCAGATGCCAAGTGCTCTCTCCACCTCTTTGATGTGCAGGAAGTCCTTGGGCTCGAAGGTGATGGCCACTCCCTGCACAGGCACCTCATCCCCTGGAGATGGGTTGTAGCCGACATTTGTCCGAACAGCAAATGCCACCGGCTTGGTCTAGAGGAGGCGCACAGGGAGGGGGACAACCAGAGGGTTAGACCAAAATATAAAAATGTACAACTTCTTGACTGGGGTGGTGATTATGTGGAGGTTTGTTTCATCAATTCTTCATTAAAAGCTATACCCAATGGTTTGGTAGGGTTTTTGCATATGTGTTAAATTTCACAATGAAAAAGCAAAAAGTAGAACTCAGCCCTCTCAGGGTGGAGGGGGACACTGGGGAGTGATAAGTATTAGGGGTGGGGGAAGCCCAGAACGACACCCAAAAGGAATAATAATAATCTATAATAATAAAAGCGTAATATGCTGATTAGACCGGACAGCTGAACGACCTTCCGGACGAAGCCAGGGCTGCGAGAGCTGAGCCCCTTGCACGAATTTCATGCATCGGGCCTCTAGTAATAATAATAAGCTACTGTTTAGTGTGCCAGGTACTGAGTTACATGTTTCACATGCATTATCTCATTTATTTATCACAAAAATCCTAAGAAGTATTATTATCTTCATTTTAATGAATGAGGAGGCTAAAGTTCAGAAAGGTTAAGTGACTTGCCTAGGATCACTGTACAGGTAGTAAGAGCAGCCCGGGAAGATTGACTCCAGAAAGAAGTGTAAGTTTTTAGCACTTCTCAAGCTCCTATTATGTGTGGAAACAGTATCAGACACATGGTACTGTATAAGCAGGCAGGTTTCGAGCCCACATTTTATAGGTGAAAGACAAAGGCCCACTGAGGCCCACGGGTATACCAGCTAGGAAGTGGCTGGGCCAAGACTTGACCCAGGGTCTTTCTAGGCTGTCTCTAAAGCCGGAGGGCGGGGGGGGGATGGGGGTGGGGGGGTAGGAATAGGACAGCACAGCCCCTCCCTTCTTTCTCACCTTGGCTTTCTCAAGCTGGGCTAATGCCTGGCGCTCTGCCTCCTTCCTTAAGGCTTCTCGGTCCTCTTCCAGAGACACATCAGAGTCCGATGGACGGCTGGTGTAGGACTCCGCTGAGCCCTGAAATGACAGGGCCAGCTGAGGGCCATCACTGCCTCCCCAGCTCCTGGGCCTCAGAAGGCATGGAGATGCCACCCATCATGGATGCCTCAAGCTCCAGGCAGCCCAGCACGATGCCACGGGGCTAGAAGAAGGTGGTATTAGAAGGGACTGACGTTTGCAGGCCCACAAGAAAGGTGTGGCCCTAGAAAGGGTGACGGCAGTGAGCCAGGGGTTAAGGCAGGTCCAAGGACAGCTGCTCGGGGCCCCGGGAGGGGCAGGAACCTGATAGGGGCAGCGCAATAGAGGAGTGCCAGGGGACGAATCTCCCCTCCCTGCTCCTCGTTCCTTCCCCGCCCCTCAGCACCAGCTGAGACAGACTCAGCAGAAGCCCAGTGGGTCCTTCCAGGGACTGTAGCCACCAGCACAGGCCTGAGCTTTCTGCACTGTTGGCAGTGGGCAGCCTTCTCGGCATGACGGGGCCGCCAAAAGTTCTGCTGTCTTGTGCTCAAGGGTGAGGGAAGACAGAATCCTACCTCCCCCAGCAGAACCAGGGGAGCCCCAACCCTGAGGCTCCCAGAAGATACAAAAGAAAGTCCAAGATTCCTGAGATGGTGCAGGCAGCAGAAGCCAGTGAAGAGCAGGACACGGGGCAGGCCTTTCCTTAGCGCCAGGGCTGCAGCTGCCAGGGGTAAGGCCGGCTCAGAAGTGGGGGTGTGCCAGGACCACATCGACCATCCCAGAGCATAACTCCTTCAGCGATGCAGGCACATGTGTAAGACACCAATAGTCCAGACCCCCAGTGTGAGTGAACACGCTTACTCATGGGTGCGCTTGGATGTGCAACTTCAAGTCCATTTAGGAGGGTGTGTGCTATAGTATGTGCTGGATGTCATGACTGAATGCAAGCAGGTACACATACAGGGGGCACCCTAGGTGTCAGTGTCCCTGAGGGTGTGCAGCACCCTAGGGCAGGAGCCAGGAGGCGTGGATTTGTGTGTCTGAGCAGCGGTGCTGTTCCTACAAGGGGTGGAAGGTGACGTGGGGAAGAACAGGACTGAGGAGGTGTGGGGTTTTTTTTCCTGAGGGCACGAAAGGGTCACTTGTCCAGAAATGCCCATTAGTTGGTATGGAGGGGACCTGAGGAGAGAAGACACAGTCCCACCTCCCTCAGAGGGCCCTGGTCATTAGCTAGTGCGGTTGTCCATCCTTTTCCCAGCCAAATCATGAAAATGGGAGACTCGTGAGGGGACAGGTTGGAGGTGGGGGGTGAAGTCACTTCCAACAGAAGCTGGAAAAGAGACGTAAAGGAAGGAGAGTGGAAACCAGTTCGATGACCACTCTTCACCCCTCCCGACGGGAGTACTCAGAGTCAGGGAGACAGATGCACAGAGAGCCAGAGAGAGTGACAGAGAGGCACCTACTAACCGACACACACATGCACACGCGTTCACGCACATGCACGCACACAGACATGGCAGGAACGGCAGGAGACAGGGAAACAGTGAGGAGGCAGAGAGGCAGGCTTCCTTGAGGGGCTGCTCCCACCCTGCCCCCATCCCCAGCTCACCACCACGAGGGTCCGGCTGGGCGCCTCCATCACAGCGCCCTCAGTGCCTGGCCCCGCTGGCCGAGGAGGTGGCCCAAACTGCCCGCTCCCCCAGGGGGCTCAGATTACAAGCAGAGTTGCTACATGTGCAAACTGCTAGGGTATATTTAGCTCAGAGATGTGGCAAGGACTGCCCCCCCCACTCCCTGCCACCTACTGGGGGTCAGGGCTAGGGAGATGAGAGGAGAAAGGATTAGAGACTGGGGTCTGACAACCTGGGTTACCAAACACTGAGGGAACCAAGTCCTTTTTCTGTCAAGAGGAGTTACACTGAGAGCACAGCATCATTCTTCCTAGCCTGGTCCTAGCCCAGTCCTGCAACAGGAGGGATGAAGGAGACTGAGGAAAGGACTTCCTGTCTGTATACCTAAGAGATGCTAGGATGAAGGGTGCCTTTCCTGGGCTCACATGTGCCAAGTGCTGGGGAAACAGGAATCAAAAAGAAGGGCCTCACTCCCATCTGTGGTGGATCTGCCTGGTACCATCCTCCCTCTCCTGGTCCAAGAGGGGGCTTGACCTCCAGAGGACCCTTCCTCCCAACTACCCCTGCCCTCATATGCCCCGCCCGCTTCCTCTTCAACGCACTCCTTTTCCTTGTCTGATCCCAAGCCCCTCTCCCTTTTTTGTTGAGATGCTCTGTAGTCATAGCAACCACTTGCTTCTCCCTGAGCCTGAGATGGCCTGGGGTTGAGGCTTAGAACAGAGATGAGAACGGCGTCTTCCTGACTGAGCACAGAAGACCCCAGAAAGCTGTTCAGTGACCCTGCCTTCAGTCAGGGGTGCTGGGCTAAAGTCCTTTCTCAGATCATCTCCCTCCTGCCAGTACCCCACCTCCTTCAACACCCGTTCTCTCTGCATATTAAAGAACAGTCACATCTGGATATGAGGAGCGCCTTTCCCTGACCCACACCTGACCAGGGCTCCAGGGACTCAAATGTCCTGGCTCCTCATTTCTTAGGACTTGCCTCTACCCAACGCTGTCACAGATTCTGGGGGAGGACGTGGAAGCAGACAGCCGGCAGGGGGAGTGGGTGACAGCCTGAAGCAAGCTAGGAGGCAAGCCAGGCTGTCCCTGAATGAGATGACGCAGGCAGGCAACAGGGTTGGTGCCTGGTGCTGGGGGAGGGGCTGGGCGGGGGCTGAGGGCGTGGTTACAGCTGACAGTACAGGCAGGAGAGGTCATGGGGTGTCAGCATGATGGGTGGTTCCAGGCAGGCGACAAATGGCATGGGGGAGGGTGCCGGGAGAAAGCCTCAGACCCAGCTCACCAAAGCTGGGCTCCAGCAGCCAGCCACCTCCCTCCTCTCGGCCCAGCATGCCCGTTACCTGGCGCACAAAGCTGTTGGATGTGGTATCCGAGGATGTGCTCCCGTCCGACCTTTTGAACCGTCCTTTCCTCTTGCTGTATTTGCCCTGGAGGAGCCAGGAAGGGACAAGAGTGGGATCAGAAAGGCCCCTTCCCAGCCCTTACCCTATGGGGCTAGAGCTACAGCGAAGCCTTGCAAATATCATTCCCTGATCTGAACAGCCCCCCATATTCTTCCTGAGATGGTACAGCCCGAAGGGGAGGGAGGGCACAGACCACAGCCATGGGGTCGGGGGACAGTGCAAGAGAGCCCTCAAACTAAGCCAGAGGGGCTGGGAAGGGGGAGGCACTGAGTAGCTGGAGGCTCATTAGGCAGCAAAGCTAATTAAGATGCTGGGCAGGCTGCAGAGGCCTGGAGGGAAGGGAGAAGCCGCCTGCAGGGCTGGGGGGGGGGTGGTGGTGGTGGTGGTGAAGAAACCTGGGGAAAGTCCCTCTCCCGCTCCCCCTCAGCTGGAGGGGAGCAGGCTGAGTGTGCTGTGGCCCCTAGAGAGAAGAGGAACTGCCAATTGCCAATAGGGCCCCGCTTGGCTTTTCTTGTGCCCAACTCCTGCTTTCCTTTTTTGCAGAGCGGGGAGGGGATGGGCAGCTTTCAGCTCTAGGAGACCCCACACTAGATTTCCGGGGAGGGGGTGCGGTGTGTGGTAAGTAAACTTCTAACCCTGGCCCACGGCCATGGGGCACCCCTACCCTGGCAGGACTTTTTCTCAGGCCTCACCTCTCCCCAAGGGGGCAAGAGGGATCGAGCACCCTCCCACTAACCCCCGGCTGCCACTGCCAGCATCCTGTCCCTATGGCACCCACCAGGCTGCATCCGTCTAAATGCCCCCTGGCCCTGCCCCAAGATGAGCCGAGGAGACAGCTCCCACAAGCCCCTGGGGTAGGCGGGCTCAGTCTCACTGAGGAGGCTCTCGTCTTGGCTGCAGTGGACACTGCCTGACCACGCAAACAGCCGCACATGCAGCTATGTCCAGGCCTCCTGAAAGGGGCTGCTTCTTAGCCCTCCCCAGCTCACACACACACACTGACCCCAGGCCAGGCCAGAGGAGGGGGTCATGATGAATGAGGGTTTGGGCCCTCCACGCCCGTGCCCCCAGCCTGCATCCTAGAATTTCTTTACCAAAGAAGGTACCTACGCCATGACCAGACTAGGATCTCTGGTTCCTTGGGCCCAAGTACCAGGAGGAGGATGAATAGATGGCAAAGAAGGGCACCTGGGAACCCCAGAATCCTCCCTCCTCCACCTCTCTTTAAACCAGACATACACCCTACCCCTGGAACTGGGGATCCCTACAAACTTAAGAGGATCACCCAGGAAGCTCCGACTCGCTCTCACACCACCACCCCAGGCTGGGAAAAGGGAGTGGCACCCAGAGGACAAGGGACAGCTGAAAGAAAGGCCAGTCAGCTGCCTCGCAGGCTCCAAGGGGCCGGGGGTGGAGGAGGAGGTATTTTTAGGCCTGACCTGACCCCCGCCACACACACATGCAGATTAACCACATTATCAGGGCGGTTACAGTTGCTCCACTCTGGCCACAGCCAGAAAAGAGTTAATGCCATCCCGGCCTTGGGGTGTTGCCAGGTTAGAGAAGGACGTGCCCAGAGGAACCAGCCCAGACCTTGCTCGTCATGCAGGGGCACCCACCACACCCGAGAATGCCCCCTCCTCGGAGTCACCCGTGGGCACAGCTGAGTGTTCGTGGGGGCGGGGCAGCAGACCTCCTCCCCCAGGTAACACAGCTTCTTCCCCTCCAGGACAGTGAGTTGGCATCCATCCAACTTTCCAAACTTTGGAGGCATTTTCCCGGGGCTGAGGGGGAGGGGAGGACTGGCGGAGAGCGAGAACGTGGGTGTTGGGGGCGAGGAGCTGGTCCAATACAAGGGGTGTAGCTGACGTGGCCGGAATGGGAGCCTGGCCCCTTCCCCACTCTCCAGGGCCACGGTCTGCGGCTCCGAAGGCCTGCTGGCGCCGCCCTCTGACTAGCGCCTCGGCCATCGCCCAGAGCCACCCCCGCCCCACCCACCCCCGCCCGGCGCCCAAGAGCGTGCTCTGCGTCGCCCCCTTTGCCTGAGCTCGCTCTCCAGCCTCCCTCAACCCCGGGATCCCCCCGCCAGCACCCCCACTCTCAGCCCACTGGAACCTGTCCCCGAGCGGCAGGGACACGAGGAAGCGAGGGTGACAGGCGCTCCGCCTGCCTCCTCCGGCTCCGCAAACCCGCAGCCCCATTCCGGGCCAAGCGCCCATCCATCATGAACCCGCAGGGGCTGGGGGCGAGCAGGCGCCCCGCTCCGCTCCGCGCCGAGCTCATAGCCCCTGCCTCCCCGCGGCCCCTCCAGCCAGCCTCTGCGCCTCACCTGTGGTGGGCTGGGGTCGAAGACCTCCATGGGGATCTCCTGGGAGGGTGGGTAAGGGCCCCGCGACATGCTGGTCTTCTGGACCATGGAGAGGAGCCTCCCCTCCGGCCGCCGGCCCGGCCCCGCCGGGCGCCCTCAGCGCACGAGAGGCCGTAGGAACCGCGAGCGGCGCCGCGCAGCCAGCACCGGATCCAGCCACCTGGCCCTGCCTGCGGCTGCCCTCTTCCTGCCGTCCCTCCCTCCTCCCCTCGCTCCTCTGCCGCCGCCGCCGCCGCCGCCGCCTCCGCCCCCGAAGGCTCAGCATCTCCCCCCGCCCCTCCGCCCGCCCCGGCCCCGCCCCCCGCAGCCCCTCCGCGGGCTCCGCGCGGACAATGGCCGGGCGGCTGGCGGGAAGCGCGCCCCTCCTGGCCCCGGGCAGAGCGCGCGCGGGCCTCCGACCCGCCCGGGGTGAAGGCGGCCCACGCTGCGGGGGCAGGGGTGGGGGTGAGAAACTCGCCTGAGGGTTGGGGGCCGGGGGTGGCGGTCTGCCAGGGGATGCCAAGCGCTAATGGAGGTGTAACGCGGCTTAGCGTGGCTGGCACCGCGCCCCCCTTCCGTCCCAAACCGCTCTTCCTAGCTGGTCTCCCCGTTCCAGCTTGGGCCACCGGATCGTCTCGGTCCCGGGGACCGGCTTTAACTGCTCTCTCCCCTGTGTGAGCTCAGGCCCCCTGGAACCAAACGGAGTCCCCTCCCCGCCTCTAACTCTGGGCTGGCCGGCGGGGGGCTGAGGCTGGAGTGGGGAGGGTGTCCAAAGGGAGTCCCAGCTGAGCACACGAAATCCCAGGGACCCAGGAGTCCGTCTGTCCTGGCTGCTAGTATCCCAGGCCCTTCCAAAAGGCCGGGATTGGGGCTGGGTGAGGTCCGTGTTCTTTGGAAGAGAGAAGAAAAAGGACGAAGAAATGAGCTGAGAGGAGAGACTGGCTAAAATCAGATCTAATGACCATTGACCTAGGATTGCTCCCTCTTCATCCTTATTTGGGGACAAATATCCAAGGCCTGGACTCCACTTACCATGCATGATCTTCGGAGAGAAAAGGAGTAGGGGATTCTGGCAAGAGACCTTGGTGCCAGTTTGGCTCAGGCTCCTTCTGGTCATGTGGCCCTGGACAAATCACTACACCTTTTTTGAAAAATGGGGTTGCCAGTACTGTGGTATCTTTGTCGCCTGGGATTATTGGGAGGATGGGGGGAAATGAAATTAAATGATGGATTGCTGGGGCCTTTGGAGATGTTGTAAGGTGCTGTGTAGGGGTCAGTCATGACAGGAGGACCTGTTATCTCCCTAATCTACCCCTCCCGCTGCTCCACAAAGAGGAGAGGTGAGAAGTAGAATGGAGATTTGCCCAGGTTTAGTGACCCTGATATAAGGCCGGCCTGCAACAAGTAGATGGCCAGCCTACATTGTTTTTCTGATAACATCGCTTTCAGAGAGATTGCAGCTGAAACCCATTAGCATTGTCCTATGAGCAGATCCAATCGGAGCAGGGTCCCCATCTGCCCATTGGTCACAAGAGAGCTTGGCATGACAGAAGGTACAGGTTTTGCAGTCAGAAAGACCTGGATTTTCCATTTCTGATACCTCACTTAGCTGTAACGTGACAATGACACTAATTGTGTTGTGAGAAAGTGGCATAAGTTTTGCTCCTCTTTCTCCCTTTTTGACCCGAGCTCTGTTTAGCAGCCAGGAAAATTCAGATAGAGATGGGGTAATCAGGTGGAGCCAGCACTCAGATCCAGGTTTCTGGGACCCCAGAATATTCTCCTTGGGTTTTTGCACTGGGTACGCCAGACCAGGGGGGGAAGAACTATGGGTTGTGCGGTCATTCGAATTGTTTTCAAACTTTCACAACTATGCATTCACTCAGCCAAAATACTATTTTTCAAGTGTTTACTATGCTCTAAGCTCTAAACCTGCTGTAGTGCAGTGTAAGCCAAACAAGTTTCCTACGATCAAGGAGCTTGTCTTAAAGCTTCCCTTTGCGAGTAGCAAACATTAACTCACGTGATTTTCACAACTGGGTTACGGAAATATTACATAGGAGAAAGTTGAGGCACTAAGAGATTAAGAACCACAGTGGTGCAAAAACAAGCTAATGTCTTTGGTGGCCTATTTTGCACTCCAGGGGCTCCCGATCTACCGAGAAAATGAATAAAAAGGTGGCTTTTGCCTAATATGTGCCCTATTATTTTCTTCCGCTTCATTCACTAATGTAGAGAATACAGGGTGCCTGCAAGGACTGAGCCACTCTAGAAAAATCCCCTACCGCGCCTGCGCAATGCAGCTGACATCCGGCTCCCACTCACCACGTGATCAGGCACCCGGCTGCGCGTGCCTAGTAGGAAGTCGGACTGTACCACTTTGCCTTACCAAAGGGGTATACTTTTTATGTTTTTAAGTTTAAAACGATTCCCGATATCACGCTTCTATCATCTCGGGTATTGACACACGATGTAAGTAAGTTCAGGATGGCGGAAGATGAAAGGACAAGAGGGGAATACGGCTGGAAGCGGAGCGGGGGATGGCCTCTCCCCTTCACAGATAATGGGAGGAGCCCGGCCGGAGTGAGTCTTTCCTTTCGCCGCTGCGGCCGCAGCCATGAGGTGAGCGCTCGCGGGTCTCCGGCCTGGGGTGATCCCGGCTGCCGAGGGATGGCGGGGCGCGGGACCGTGGCCCCCGATGGGGAGATGAGGTGGAGGCGACCCTGACGCGGCGGGTCCCCGAGTTTGGGGTCGGGCGGCCCGGCACCCCAGGCCCCGGCCTGGAGAGGGTTGGGCTGGCGGAGCGTCCCGAGAACTGCAGGCCGCGGGAAGGCGGGGCGCCGCGCCGCACGCGGATCGGGGCGACCCACGCGGGTGGCGGCGGTGACTAGGCCCCGGCCTCCATGCTCGCGGGGCGCTCCTGCATCCGAGCCGATCTCCGCGCCTATGTGATTGGGTCCCAGGCCTCCGGCTGCCAACATGGGGCGAAGCCTAGCGCCTCCCTAGACCGCCCATAAGAGAACTCTAAGGCCAGCCGAATCCCGCTTCTTGCTGTGATGAGACGAAGGAAACGAGCCCGGGAAGCAAAGGACTAGACTAGCACATCAGGTCTCCTGGCCCCGGGTTCTTCACGCTAAACGCTTGTTTTTAGAGCTGAATCCCAGGACGAGCATAAGCCCCCTCTTCACTCTGATTTCACCCGTTCTCATTTGCCAGAGGCGAGAGGGAATGATACAGGGAAGATCTGGGGGTGTGATGGCAAAAGTCTTAGTGGTGGGGACGAGTTTGCCCCCTAACGCTTGTGTGCGCATGCGCACCCACTTCCCCGTGGGTTAGGCTCACCGCCTTGGAAGACTCGGGAGGGCAGATGTGCGGGGGTTCTCGTTCCTGCCTGGCAGTGGCTCCCAGGGCCTGACCGTGCGTTCTTTCCGTTTGCCGCAGCATGCTCAGGCTTCAGAAGAGGCTTGCCTCCAGCGTCCTCCGCTGTGGCAAAAAGAAGGTCTGGTTGGACCCCAATGAGACCAATGAAATCGCCAACGCCAACTCCCGTGAGTTCTTGGGTCTGTGCTCCTTCCTCGCCCTACCCCTCACTCATTCTTCATGAGACGGAAGACGACATAGTCGTGTTGACTTTATAGTCTGCGAGGTCTTATAAAATGGAGGGATCACAGAAATAATGGAGATGCCAGAATTTTTATTCCGGCCATTTGCCAAAATGGCAGGATAGAAATTAATGGACAAACTGTTCATAGCAAAAAAAAATTTTTTTAATTAAAAAGTAAATAAAAGAGCTAGGATTTCGTTTTAGCTCTTCCTAGGAAAAAACAAACAGCACAAGTTAATGGAACCACCCAGTGTTATTATATTAATGACTATTCCTAGAGTGGATACTCTGTTTTATAGCTCTGTGAAGGATTTATGAAGAGAGTACAGGCACTGGGGGGTAGAAATGACCAAGGAAATAATGATGTGGGAAGACCTGGGGCCTCAGACTGAGGAGATCCTGTTGGCATACTCGAGGCAAATAGATGTCAGTCCTACAGAGAGCATCATACCACAATACTTCCATATAATATTACGGGGGGAAAAGTATTCGGTGACAGTTGTAAGGCAGACTTTATTTGGGATCATTGCGATAGGTACAGGAACCACTGCAAATGGGCTTTTACAGTGGGGGAGGGGGAGGAAGAGTGGGCTCAAATCCAAATACAGCACAGGCAGGCAGAGTTTATAGCCAAGGCAGGCACGCGGTGTAGAGGGCCAGTGAATGGGAAGTTACCAAGAAGGAGTGGAGGTAACAAGGATTTTGGTTAAATGGACCTAGCAGGATTCTTACTGGGACATGGTGATGGATATTTTGAGTATGCTACAAAATGCCTAAAAGTGGGGGGAAGTTTTTGAGACCACTGGGCTGGGAGTGTACACAGTGTCTGTGGTCTGTCCTATTTAAACTCTGGGTTATGACTTGTGTTCTTGGAGCGAGGCCCTATCTGACTGACCAGGTACATGATGTTTTTCTAGGGCAGCAGATTCGGAAGCTGATCAAAGATGGGCTGATCATCCGGAAGCCTGTGACTGTCCATTCCCGGGCTCGATGCCGGAAAAACACCTTGGCCCGCAGGAAGGGCAGGCATATGGGCATAGGTTAGTGCATTCTTCTTCCTCTAAGACTTAAGAAATGATGGATGTTTAAGTCTAGACTGAAATGTATTTAGGATCTTTTCCTTCCCAGTCTGTCTAATTAATCTTGAGCCCTTTTCTTACTCTGATATTTGATGTGCTTTCTCTGCAAATCAGAAAGTTGGCGCTAGCGTGGAAATTGAAAGTACAGTATTGGTAGAAAGAGGTCACATTTCTTGAGCACCTACCCTATGCCAAGGATTCTACTTGGTACTTGAAAATGTCCGATAAATTCTAAAACCACTTTCAAAAAAGGTCAGGATGATTTAGGGAGATGAAGGTCACACCACCTTTAAAGCCCCTTTCATGCTGCCTTGGTGTGTACCCATCATATCCACATTCTGTGCAAAATATATGGGGAAGAATTGCCTTCTTTATGCTTCCTTTAAAATTTAATAAATGAAAGAAATAAAATACTTGGGATCATCTGTAAGATGGAAATGTTACTTAAAATGATAGAAAGCATTTGGCACATGACCTAGTGAATTATAAAGGTTTTCACAAGGTGGAAGTTGGTAGCTATCATTATGACCAGTCAGCTGGCTTGAATAACTCCCTTGAGATCTAAATGCACGAGAGTGGACCTCACTCATCTTGCCTGCAGGTAAGCGAAAGGGTACCGCCAACGCTCGAATGCCTGAGAAAGTGACCTGGATGAGGAGGATGAGGATTCTTCGCCGGCTTCTCAGAAGATACCGTGAATCTAAGAAGATCGACCGCCACATGTAAGCATGTCTTCCTCTTGGGCCCAGCAAGACCCATTTGCTGCTCTGATGGCTTGTTTTTTGTGCAGACACAATTCTAGCTCATTGGCCTGGGCTAGGGAGCTATGTGTGTTGAGTAAGCTTAGAAAATTCTTTCATTCTGTCCTATTTTGGTGGTTTTTTTTGTGGGTTTGTTGTTTTTTGTTTGTTGTTTTTTTTAGAGGGGGTTGGGGAACAGACATCAATGTGTTCCACTTAGTTATACATTCATTGGTTGACCTCTATATGTGCCCTGACCGGGGATGAGGATAGAACCCACAACCTTGACGTATTGGGGCAGCACTAACCAACTGAGCTGCTCAGCCAGGGCCAGCTGTTTATCTTCTCACCCACCCCCATACGTCATCTGGACAGGCAGAGTGTTGACTTCTCTGCCGGACGAGCTCTCATGGCCAGAAAGTTTTGGTTTGGGGGAAAGTAGTTCATCGGCAATAGAAGAGAGGAAAGGAACCCTACACGCTTTAGGGACTTACTTGGTGTGGAGGGGCCAACCTCTGATCCCATCACTGGCTAGATACAGGGGTGGGCAAACTTTTTGACTCGAGGGCCACAATGGGTTCTTAAACTGGACTCAGAAGAAGGAGCTGCGGCCGTGTTTCCCGACGTTGCCATGTTAACACTGCTGCTGGCGAAGGAGCGGAGGGGAGAGCAAGAGAACCCTCCGCTCTTTCGGCTCCGCGGGCCGTAGTTTGCCCACGGCTGGCTAGAACCTCTTGCTCCCTACATCCTGCAGGTACCACAGCCTGTACCTGAAAGTGAAGGGTAACGTGTTCAAAAACAAGCGGATTCTCATGGAACACATCCACAAGCTGAAGGCAGACAAGGCTCGCAAGAAGCTTCTGGCGTAAGTTTCTTCAGGAATTGGCCTCTGTGTCATGGGGCAGGTTCTTTGACTTTTATTATTACAAGTGTTCCTCTGAGACAGGCGGGGTAGGGACTGTAGGTTAGTTGAAGTGGGAGTTCTTCATATTGAGAACTGAGCATGTGCTTCCATCTCCCAGCAGCCTCTCTGACCCATCTTTTCTCTTCCATTTCTCAGTGACCAGGCCGAGGCCCGCAGGTCTAAGACCAAGGAAGCCCGCAAGCGCCGTGAAGAGCGGCTCCAGGCCAAGAAGGAGGAGATCATCAAGACTCTGTCCAAGGAGGAAGAGACCAAGAAATAAAGCTTCACCTCTCTTACCTGTACATAGTGGCCTTGGCAATTCCATGGTTCAGTCATTTAATAAAAGCAGCCTCACCTACCTCTCTGCTTCTTCCAAAGTTACTGATTGTGGGTCTTCACTTACGTATTTATTTTAGAGAGGGAGGGAGGGAGAAACATTGATTTGTTCCCCTTGTTTATGCCTTGATTGGTTCTTGTTATGCCCTGAGTGGGGCTTAAACCCAAAACCTTGGTATATCAGGACAACACTAATCAACTGAGCTACCTGGCCAGGGCGGGTCTTCACTATTCAGAATGACCACACTGAGGGCAGATACAGGCCCTTCCAGGGGCGCTGTTACATCTCTTGACTCGTGACCTCTCCATCCATGATAGAGGGGATTTGTGTGTGTTTTACATTGTTTTAGTGGGGTGTAGAGCCACTTTGTAGGGAGGGAAAGAATGGCTTCTACCCAAGCCTCCAAAATACTGTGCTTCAGAAATGCTTTCATAGCAGAGCATGGGTGGCGCCTTAAAAGTGGTCTCAAATGTTGGTTGTGAACCAATAGTTGTCACATAGTATTAAAAATAACAGCAAGTACAGTGCTTACACTTCTCACTGGGCACTGAGGTCCTAGGTTGAAAGCTGTCCTATAACATGAGTCCAGAAATTACACCTGGACTTCCCTAAACAGCTGTATTGAGGTGTAACAAGCTGTCACTGAGCATCACAATTTCTAAATCTTTACATTCCGGTCCTATCATGTTTTGGGGGGGTGGGGCTTATACCCATCACATAGGGGATAAAAGAAAAGGCTTTTCTCAGAAATTGGAAAAAGGCACATGACATACAAAAGCTTGTCAGCCATTGTGAGTTGCTTAGTAAATTGTAGCCCCTTTTACAAATAGGAAGTAAGTTTTATTTTGCAACTATTACTGGGAGTAATAACTGCCAGTTTTACAATAAAATAACTGAGAGCCCAGTACTTTAACATAATTCTAGTCTTCGCAACATTTTCAAGTAGGGTTGTTACTATCTTTGTTTTGCAGACATTTGGATTCACACAAAGCTAATGTAGTGTTGGGGTGGGAAAAGGGGATTCAAGATATTTAGGAAGTGAAACAGCTCGGTATACATTGATTTTGGAGGCTGAGGAAGAAGTCTGGGGTGGTCCCAAGGCCTTGAGCTTTGGAGGACTGGCAGGGGATTCCTTTAGTGATGAGAAGGAACCATTTGAGGTGGGAAAAAGGGCTAGAAGAGCTGCTCTTTAGGTATATTGAGTGGGTGGCAGTTTGCTGGACAGAGGTCCAGGTGGAGGGTGTCAGCCAGTTAAATACAGGAGTGTCGACTCGGATGAGGAAGAAGTCTGGGTTGGGAGGAAGGTTGCATAGAAGCGGCCACCTCCTTTATATGGACACATGTCCTAGCTAGTACCTCCCTGCCCTCCACCCCTCTCCTGAGGAATTTTTGTTTTGGGGGACCAATACAAAGCCAATTGGCCTTCAGGGGGTGTACTTGGCAGACATTCTCATCTGCACTTGGGAAAGGCAGGGCTAAAGTCTTGGGGACCTCAGACCCCTCTCCAGCTCTGCCTCGACTGTCCTTGCCCAGTCTGGACCAGATGGGGGAAGTGAGTGGCCCAAGGCAGGGAAGCACAGATCCAGTGAGAAATGTCCAGAGGACCTCCACCAGCCACGTGCATCAGAGCCTGGGACGAGAGCACTGGTTTGAGGGTGCCCTGTTGCTACTGTGGCAGCCTCTATGCACTTCATTTTTTAGCTCTTGCTCCAATCCTTTGTCATCCCGAGTGGGGAAGCTGTGGCCTAGATGGGGAGGGCCTTGGACAAGCTCTCAGTTGGAGTATGGGACCCCTTCCCAGTCATGGACCAGAGGAGGAAGGCCATTGGAGGCCACTCCACCTCCACTCCCTTCAGGCAGTTAAAGAGCGACAGAGAGGAGGTTATGGCAACAAACATGGCACCCGCACCTGGCTCCTGCTTGCAGCACAGAAACCGGTTACTACCCTGGACCAGGAGATGGTGCTGTTCTCTCACCGGTGGTTGCAGAAAACTGCCTCACATTTTGGGTTGTGGGGAGGGTTGGCCGGGGAGGGAAGGGTCATGGGTTGTGGGAGTCTCTTGGGAAGCTTTGGGTTTAGTTACTTCCTTTTTTTTTTTAATTGAATTTGTTGGGGTGACACCGGTTAACAAAATTATATAGGTTTCAGGTGCACAATTCCACAACACATCACCTGTACACTGTATTGTGTGTTCACCACGCCAAGTCGTCCCCTTCCGTCACCATTTACCCTCCCTATACCATCCTCCACTACCCAGGCCCCTAGTTCCCTCTTTCTGAAGCTCACCCCAGCCTGGAAAGTTACCTCTTTCCACCATGGGCCTCTAGCCCCTTCCTAGAGCCGTGCTTGGGAAGGCCCTTCGGCAAGCAGAACCCCTGAAGTAACCCCTGGATCTCTTTTAGGTCTGGAAGCTTAGGAAATTCTGATGCAAATAGATGTCCATTCTCTCAAGCATATACAATTGGTCCCCTTATATAATTTGCATACCCTTCAAAGGGGTTCATTGACCTCAGGTAAAGATTCCCTGAGCGAGTCCATTTCTGGAGGAGGACACCGAGGCCCAGAGGGGCCAGCCGCTCCCCAGAATCTCGGCATTGCATGAACACAAGCACCCGTCTTTGACTCTTCCAGGCGTGGGAGGGTGTGACTCAGAGTGGGTTGCAGCAGAGGTACTGTGCACAGTGGCAGCTGCAGAGCCACGAGCTGGAAAAGGGGTGTAGGTCCCTCTTCCCAGTGCTCTCTCTGATGCTAAGAGAGGGACCACCTAGGCCGGCTCCTTGCAAGCACCAGAGGGCTGAGGCTGAGTGTGCACTCCTGTCTTCCTAGCACTCCTCAGCAGGTGTCCCACCCCGCCTGTCCCAAGCATTGGAAGAGATGGGCATGGGGGGGGGGGGGAGCGGGCGGAGAAAAAGGTTGAAGGGACCAAAGGGAGTGGCTGGTGCTGGCAGAATGGGTGTGACTGGACAGAGAGGCTCACTCTGTGACTCCCTCCTCCCACCTCGGGTATCCATCTCTGTACCCTTTTAGGCCTCTCCTGTCTCTGGCTCCCAGCCTCCCCCTCCTTTTGCATCTCTCCTCAGCCTAGGCAACCTCTGTCCCCACACAGTTAAACTCAGGCTGAGGTGGGAGGATGCAGGGCACATGTGGGTCAGACAACAGAGCCAAATGGTGGGTTGGCACCACCAGCAGTTTCCTGGGCATTCTCTGCCCTAGGCCAACGGCGCTGCTGGTCCAGCCACCCACTGAGTGGGCACAGAGGAAGGCAGAGGCTATAGTGAGGGCACCAGCTGTTCCTGGCCCTCAGGCTGTGAGCATGCTGTCAGTGGTTCAGCCACCCGAAAAAGCTGTTGTGCTCAGCAGTGCGGCAAATGGGCTGGGGAGGAGGCCTGGGTCCAGGCCAGCTGCTGGCTGGTGGCAGATGCGAGTGGGGTGTGCAGGAGGGTTGGCTGGACGGCTCCCACAGTCTCCAGTGGAGTGGGGTCTTGATCCCCGGAACCCCTGGCCCAGCATCTGGGGTGTCTCTGTTTCCATCTTGCTGGTTTAAGGCACCCCGAGACCCAGGGCCCAGTGGGAGAAGAGCTGACTGGCAAGAGATTCGATTTCTCAGGGGCTGGAACACTATTCCGCTGGTGACCTTGGGCAAGTTACTAGTCCATCTGGGCCTCAGTTTCCCCGGGAACAAAAGGGACCTGGTTCAGCAGGATCATCCCCAGACCTTGGAGAAGCCACCTTATGTCCCAGGGCCTCCCCTTCTCCGTCCTTCCCCATGGGGTCATTGACAAGATTAAATAAAATCAAGTTCCTGGCTTGGTTCCTGGAACACAGTCGGTGCCTATTATGTGAGTTGCTCTCTCTTTAAGCCTTTGGACTGGATGTGTGACCCCTTTTTTCCCCTCCCACCCTCAGGGGTCCTCGGAAGAGGGGGTCATCCTCCTTCTCCCCACCAGCCCCGAGGCCCTTCCTTGGGTGAAGGGCCCAGAGAAAGCTCAGGGCCGGGTCCCACCTGGCCTACCTTGCGTTGGGGGGCGGGGCGCTGGGGAGCGGACCCGGGGGCGTGCCCATGGGGAGGAGCAGGTTCCCCGCCCTGCAGCACCCCAGCAGGTCCCGGCACCCCCACAGCCCGCCTCCCGCTGCCTCTCCGCTCCCCTCCGCCTATAAATAGCCGGAGACGTGCTCCCCGTGACGCGGGCGCCCGCAGGGCAGGGGGGGTGCTGTTCTGCCGGCGCAGGTGGGCGGGGATCTCCGCGCCAGGCTCCCGATTGAGTCATCTCAGGGCCCCACTGTCCGCGACGGTCCCCGCCGCCAACGTGTGTGCCTCGGACTCGGGAGGCTGCGGGGGTGAGGCTGGTCCCGGGTGGACACTGAACCCCGCAGGCCCCGGGCTCGCAGGGCACCGCCGGGAGCGCGGAGGTGTGTGCCGCCCCCGGCGCGACCCAGGTGCGCGGGGAGCCGGAAAGTGGCCGCAGCCCCGCCCGCACCCCCAAACCTTGCTTCCCCCTTTCCTGGGGTCCTTTCCACGCTCTCCGCGTCGGCTCTCCGCAGCCCCTTCTCTCAAACACCTCCCGATCCCGCTGAGGCTGCTCGAGCCGAAGGGAGGGAAGAGGCTCGGGGACCCCTCCAGTGTCCGCCTCAGCACCCCTCCCAGAGATCAGCACCCTGGGCCGGCCTCCTCTCAGCTCTCCCAGCCCCCACCCCACTCCCTGCCCCTTTCTCCCTCGTTCCCAAGCAGATACACAGAGCAGACCGGCTGGGACGAGAAACGTTTAATTAGGGGTCCCGGGGCTTGGCGGTGCCCCAGCAGACCGTCATGCAGCCGGATGTACAGTGGGCAACGGGCCGCCCCTGGGGTGTTGCTGAGGGGCCTCATGGCAGCAAACAGGGCAGTGTGGCTTGAGTCCCCCTCTGCGGGGGGCGAGGGGAGACGTGGGGCAGGGGCCAGTGGGTAAGACCACGTGTCCCTCCCACCGCAAGGGAGGGCATGACTGTGCCCAGGGTGGGGGTGGCATCAGCTGGCACGATCAAGGATCAAGGACACTAGAGGAGGCTCTGAGCTGGGGGGAGAGGGAAACTGGCACCAGAGAAAAGCAATCTGCGAGGGAGTGTTCATCTCTGTGTGCCCACCCGCCCTCGAGGTGCCTTCTCCCTTCCTTTCCTGGTGGCCAAACCACCACCCACCTTCCCAGCCGCTCCCTCCCTCTTCCTCCCAGGGCTCTGTGTCCAGGACAAGGGAGCAAATGCAGCCAGAAAAGGGACCCTCACTGCAGAGCGCAGAGAGAGGGGTGAGGAAGGCCATCTGGAAGTCAGCCCTGAGGCTGGGCTCCCCTGGCTGGTGGGTCCTGCTGCTGGGGGGCTTTTCGGGTCCTGACAATGAACGGGGCGTGTTTTGTTCTCGGTCGGGTTTCTGAGTTCAGGTTGCTCTTGGCTGTCCTTTTCCCGGGAGCCAGGGTGGGGTGCGGTTGCTCTGTGGTGACTGTTCGACTCCAGGGGACAGTCTCTGGTTTGCCACACATCCTCCCGCCCTCAGCCCTCAGCCCTCCCCTCCTCTGTCCGCCCAGATTTCAAGTAACGGGAGAGGTTCCTGCAGGACTTTCCTGAGAATTGATGGAGTGACAGAGGCAGTGAGACCAGGAGATGGACTCGGGACCCTCCCGTGGCCCCGAATCCCCTCCCACCCCGTCTGTCAGCGACACAGAGCAGCACTTTGGGGCGGGGGGTGGAGGCCGGGAAGGCACTCACAGCCACCGGGCGTGGCCGCCGCACACAATCGGACCCAGGCAGAGGCTCCGCGGGAGGGCGTGTCAGTCATGCAAAGCTGGTGTGGGCACAGGGAGGCTCTGGGGAAGAAGCGGCAGGGACATTCCCCCAAGAATGCCCCTCAGGGCTGGGCTCAGCACGGCAACTGGACTGGGGGTGCCTGGGCACGGGGTGGTCCTTCCTGGAAGCTTCCCCATCCCCCCCATTCTCTCCTCCACCCCCATCCCCAAGTCCCAGAGGAGCACATTTCTCAGGACACCGAGGGACCCAAGAAATGAAACCTTCCTCAGGGCAGAAGCCTCCCAAGCCATGGTGCATGGCCGCTAGGAGAGAGGCAGCGGGAGGAAGGGTGTGGGCAGATGCCTGCTCCCCTCCCGGGACCAGAAGCGAGCGCCAGGCACAGGCAGGGGTGGCATCTGGGTTCTCTTGGCTCCTCTCAGATCTCGGTCAGGGCGTCGGCTGGCACCATGCCCCGCTTCTTGCCGCTGCTGACGCGGATGAAGCCGTCAGCATCCTTGCTCCTGCCCACGCCCACACAGATCTGAGCCAGAGAGACACGGAGCTCAGGCCTGGCACTGCCTGCAGCCCTGGCCCCGAGTCCTGCTGATGGCTCCCAGGGGGCCCGCTCCCGGGAATGAGGGAACGGGCATCAGATGTGGCTGGAGACCTCTGCTGGGGTGATAGGAGCAGATCCCATAAGGGTCTGGGGTGCAGCAGCAAGACCAGGCCATCAGCAGACACAGAGCAGCACTTGGCGGCTGACTTTGAGGTCAGCTGGTCTAACGCAGCCCCTCTCCCATATCGCAGAGGGAGCAGAACTTGTCTGAGGTTACACACCAAGCCAGAGGCAGAGCCACCATTCAACCCCAAGCCTCTGGACTCCTAATGCAGTGTGCTCCTCTTCTCCCCAAAGCTGTCTCTTCTGTAATTCAGCCCCCTGCCTGTGCCACCAACCCCAAGTCCCAGCAGGAGAGGACTAGAGGGCCCGCAGTCCCTCCTCCTGTAACCGCTGCAGGGCCCGGGCACTCACCTGGTTCTCCTTGAGGCTCAGGTAACCCTGTTCCTTATTCCCGGAGAAGGGTTGGCAGCAGCGCCAAACATTCTCGCCCGGCCTCACCCGCTGCACGAAATTGGCTGGGAAGAAGCCAACCCGGTCGCCAATCTTGCCCTGGGGATGAGGCTGGCATGAGCACCAGTGCCACTCCCCACTGCTTTCTCTAGACCCAGTGACCACTGAGAGCCAATGCCAGATTCTGGGTTCTCTGTATTCCAGCCCCCAGTCGGGTGGCTTCTGCATTGGGAAGGGCATTAGGTGGGCAGAGGGACAGAGCTGGGGTGGCTTGAGGGGGGGTGTCAAAGCAAGAGCAAGGTCTGAGGGTTGGTCCCAGGCTTGGCTGGAGGAAGTGGCTGGAGGAGGAGCGGTCTTTGGGGCCTGGAGAGAAGGTGGGGCAGTGCCCGTTGAGGGCAGAGGTGGGTGAGATGCCTACCAGGGTCCCTCCGTCTCCCACCCTGCCAAGTCACCTTCCACCAGTCCTCGTTAGAGTCATCCACCAGCATGATCCGATCTCCAGGCCTGGGAGGAGAGAGCGGGGGCAGCGTATGGGGCAGGGTGGGCTTGCCCCCTCTGCATCCCCACAGTCCTGGACCCCAGATCCCCTGCATGCCCCCCTCAGCTGAAGGAGGATTCCTGATGCCCTCAACAAGGGGACACTGTGTGACCGCAGGGACAGCAGGCATTGCCAGGACAGAGCTGGGGCGGAGGCAGGAGCCACGCCATTAGCACCCATTCCCTCTTGGACCCGGGGCAGCTCCGATCCTCTCTGGGCTCAGCAGCCTCAAGTCCGCCAGGAGAAGGTTCCTGAAGGCTCCCTCACACTCGTGTCCCAAGGTCTGGGAGTGCAGAGCCCTGAGGTTGGAGCCAGGTGGCCACCCGGTGGGGCTGGGCACAAGGAGGACTTACTGTAGAGCCAGGTCGTTGTTCTCCTGGGGCAGAAACTTGTAGAGCGCAACATAGGAGTACATGGGCCCCACGTCCTTCCGCAGCGGGTGTTTGGGGGGCTGTGGGAGGGCTCTGGGTCAGTGAGGGGAGGGCCATACCCTCTTCACTCCACCTACTGGCCTTGACCTTGCTACCTGGGGGCTGGGAGGTGGGACACAGCTCCTGGGTCAAGGATAAGGAGAGGTCAGTCTCTCCTATCGGCTGTGCTCACACACCCCAGGGGGGACTGGGCCAGGATGGAGAAGGGGATACTCTGCTGCCTTCTGCACCCTGAAACTGCCCACCCTTGGGGAACAGGAGTGGGAGCAATAGGTGTTGGGTGAGTGGTGGGAGGGTCATACTCCTGCCTCCTGTGACCACTCCCCCTAGCATGGCCCACCCCTGTAGGCTGTAGACTGAGAATAAATGATGGAGCAGTGATCCTCCCACTCACCCTGTTCTCACCCACCTGTGGGTCAGTGACATTCCTTCCCCACCTGGCCTACTGGGGCTGGTGCCAGCATCACCTCACCTGCTGTCCAGGGCTCTTCTCCTCTGGTCCTGACCCTTCGCTCTCTGCCGGGGCTGTGAACACTGCAGATGCCAGGGGCGGGAGACAGGGTGTGAGGCAGCAGGAAGCCACCGCACTGTGACACTGTGATCCCTTCCTGCCCCTGCGCCTTAACCTCCACTCACCATTGTCGCCAGGGCCCTCCTCCGAGCTCCGGATGCTGCTTTCCCCATCCTCCGTCAGCTCTTCCCGTTCGCTCTGGGGACAGAGAGAGGGAAGGGTTCAGCCCCTGGACCCTCCTCCTCAGAGACCCCTGTCCCCGAGGTCCCCCTCTGGTGCCCACCATACCAGGCTCCGTGTGGGGGACTCGGAGGTGCTGCTGAAGCTGGAGCGGTTCATCAGTGCCAAGGAGGTGCCATAGCGGAGGGTCTCGTAGATGGGGTCCACCTTCCCGCTGGCGCCTGCCGAGGATCCACCCTCAAGGCCAGGCACCCAGCTGCCGGCCTCGCTCAGCCCTGAAGCCCTGGACCGCAGCCCTGGCTGAACTCCGGTCTCCCCTCATCTGCCCTCCCCATTCTCCCTCCTCCTCCCATGACCCCTCACTCTCCTCACTGCCCATATCACTCCGTCACTTAGTCCTACCTCCCGAATGTTCTAGAATCTGCCCGCTTCCCTCCATCTCCACCGCTACCAGTCTGCTCCAAGCTCCCAAACTCTCTCTTGGCAACCATCACAACCTCCCCACTACTCTCTCTGCTTCCACTCCGGCCCCTCCAATCCACACAGCAGCCAGAATGCCCTTGTAAAAACACAAGAAGTGTCCTTAGAATGAAGTCCAAAGAACAATCGTAAAATGGACCCTGAGGCCCTGAGCCCATGGTCCTGTTCCACCTTCTCACTCTCACTCCCTCAGTCCCAGCCATGCTGTCCTTTCTGTGACTGCCCCTTCCCGCCTCAGGCCACACCCTCTGCCCACACTGGCCTTCCCCAGATCCTCAGTGGACTGGCTCCCCCCTCACTTCTCCGGGTGCCTTTCCCAGTCTCCATGGTTGAGGACGGTGGCGGCTTTCTCCCCTCTTTATTTCCTATCCTTGTTGTAGGCATTCATCTGAATGATGACTCACTGATAATTGGTGTGATTATCTATTTCATGTCTATTACAGACCAAGAACTTCACCTTCTTCGGTGCTATGTCCCTGTGGCTGGCACAATGTCTGGCACCCAGTAGGTGCTCAGGAAAGTGTTTGTTGACGGATGAGTGAATGACGGAGCCCTACATGCAGGACAGGAGCACCCACAGAAGGGAGGTGGTAGCGTGCCAAGAGCTGGCAGTGCCCGTGTGACACAGGTGCCCAGATGAGGAATGCATGGGCTGCTCAACACCCCACAGTGGGATCAGGAGCAACGGGGGATACTCACCAGTGGGTGGGGACTCCCGGCTTGTGGAACAGGCTGGTGGCGGCTCATGCACCAGGAGGGGGGAGCTGAAGTTGCGACGGAAGGAGGAGGACTACGGCAAGAGGGGGCAGAGAGAGGGCATGAGGATGTCACAGCCCAGGGAGTAATGGATCTTCCTCACCTCCACACGGGGAACCAGGCTTGAGGGGTACTCACTCCCCCACAGGCTGGTTCTGGGGGCGCTCCGCCGGCCCTCTCCACTCACCGTCTTGACTGGGCATTGCTGGTGGGAGATCTCCTCGGAGCACCAGAGGTGGACACTGACTTTGCATGTCTTACACCGCAGGCCTTGTTTGGAGTTTCCTGGGAAGAATTTGGGTCAGAAAAGGAGGTTGATCAAGAGGGCACACCCATGGGTGATGGAGCAAAGGAGGCAGGTGAGGGGTGGGGAGAGATAGGGGACCAGTCTCCGGGACTAGCCTCTACCCCTCGTCCAGTCAGGGTGCGAACTTGCACTGAAGCCTGAGTTGTTAGTAAACACAGCAAGACTGGGCACCCCCCACCGCAACAGAGCTCATCTGTCTGCCCAGGGTGAGGGGCACAGTGAGCACTGGGAGCCATGAATATCAGGAAGTTCCATAGGCCAACTCCCCATGCCCACCTGGCCCATCGCCTTGCCCGCCTCAGGCACCTACCTACAATGAACTGGTGGCACAGCTCACAGGGGTTGGCTCGCTTGAAGACATGTTCCTGGAAGCTGTGCAGCCTCACTGGTTTGAGAGATGCCAGGGGACGTGGGGCTGGGCAGGGGGAGGGTGCCGGGGTGGGCAGGCCCCTGTCTGTGGGTGCCCCTGGTGGGGAGGACGGGGGCAGCGGGGTTGGTGGTGTCAGCAGCACCTCGGTGGGGCACTTGAGCTCAGAGCCTGAGCGGAGGAAGAAGTTCTCCACGCTCTTACTTCGGAGGATGGTCTTGAGGGAAAGCGAGCGCTTGAACCGCTGGAGCTGAGAGAGGAAGAGGGACTGTGAGTGGAAGCCCAAGAGGGTGCTGGCCTCCCCTCCCCCAGGATAGGTCGGTGGGTCAGCGGCAGCTGAAGGCTGAGGGCCAGAGGTGAGATGAAGGACTAAGAGGAAGGCTGCCAAGTCCCAGAAGGTGGCTCACAACCCCAGATGCCTACAGTAACCTCCGTGAGCAAAGCAGTTCCGCTGGGCAGGCACACAACGGGGAGTGGTGGGGACTGCGGCAAACTGAACAGCTGGGGAGCCGCTGCTGGTGTCCTCTGGCCAACGGAGGCCATCCCAGGACTGTCAGGGTTTTCAATTTTCAAAAGAAATCTAGACTTTTATGGGAAATTGAATAGAAACACATTTAAAAGGTTTCATTTTTTTGTTTCTTTGCAGAAATGGTAGTATACTATTTTTCCTGTGCCTTGCTTTTTTCACTTAACAGTAAATCTTGGAAATCATTCCATAACAATACTTAAAGAGATCCATCATTCTTTTTTATGGCTACGCAGGGTTTCATTGTATGGGCATACTGTTTACTCGAGTTAAAAAATACTTTGGGGGTCAAACAAAACACTCCAGGTCCCAGTTGTCCACCTGTGTTCTTGAACAGGGTGGGAGTGGGGGGGGTGGTCACCCTCAACCCTCATCCTCAGGGCTGATTTCCCCTCAAAACACCTCTCCAGCCTGTCCCCTACTATCACCTCATCACTTGTACAGCCCTGCCCTAATTCAGGCCACAGCACCCCCAGTCTGATTAAGGCCACAACCCTTTGCCTCTACCTGCTTTCTATATATATATATATTATTGATTTGAGAGAGAGGAAGGGAGGAGAGAGAGAGAAAAACATCAATGATGAGAGAGAATCATTGACCAGCTGCCTCCTGCACACCCCCTAATGGGGACTGAGCCCACAACCTGGGCATGTGCCCTGACCAGGAATCAACCATGACCTCCTGGTTCATGGGTCGATTCTCAACCACTGAGCCACACCAGCCGGGCTGCCTCCATCTGCTTTCCACACAGGGAGGTGATCCCTGACCTTGCTAAAAACTTTTCATGACCCTAGCCAGTTTTGCTCAGTGGATAGTGCCTCTGCCTGCAGACTGAAGGGTCCCAGGTTTGATTCCGGCCAAGGGCACATGCCAGGGTTGCTGGCTCGATCCCCAGTAGGGGGCGTGCAGGAGGCAGCCAATCAATGATTCTCATCACTGATGTTTCTATCTCTCTCTCATTCGCCCTTCCTCTCTGAAATCAATAATAATATATTAAAAAAACACCCCAAACTTTTCATGGCTCCTCAGGACCCAGCAAAAGCCCTTGCTCCAGACATGAAACTCTGCAACTTGCGCAAACCTGCCTTTCCAACCATGCCTTCCGCCTACCACCCGGGCACGAGGGTTTGGACTTATCCGTGCTTTATGCCTCTGAGCTATGGACTTATTTGTCCCCTTCTCTGCCTCATCCAATTAATACCCTCTTTATCCTTCAGGATTTCCAGCGACTCTTCCTCTTCCGGGAAGCTGCCTCTTCTGCAGGAATTCCATTTAGTGGAACCACTCCCTCCTTTGGGGCCTGTCGTGCCCAGTGCTGACTTCCGTTACAGCTCCAATCAGGTTTATGTTGTTATTCACTTCTCATCCTCCCGAAGGACTGCGAGCCAGCCAAGGGCAGGGGCAGATGCCTCCCACCTTACAGGGCCTGCACATGTAGCAGCTGCTGGGTCAGTGTTGGCTGATAAATGAACAAGTGGCTGGAATCCTGAATGGAGCCCTTTGGATTGCAGAGTGGATCCTGCAGGGAGGCCAGGGCTATTTCCACTGCTCACTCTAACGTACCATTCTCGAGTCTGCCCAGGACGAGACCTGGAATCTTCTCTACCCAGATTCTCGCCCCACTCCCCTCCAGTTGAGAGCCCCCTTACCCCGGCCTACTCCTTTCCACCAGTGATAGAAAACGGGGGCCAGAAGCCTGGCTTCAGACAGGAAGACTTGGCCAGGGTTCCCAGCTGGCACACCGGGCAGCCTGTGTGCCATGGCAGCCAGCCTGGCAGTGGTGCCAAGAGGATGGAAGTGGTGGCCCCTCCAGCCCTGGGGAGGTCATCAGGCAGCAAGACGGATGAGGGGAGCAGAGAGGGAGATGTCTGGGCACAAGGTAGGCCTGGTGTGCCACTGCCAGCTGTGAAGCCAGAACCCTGGGGTGTCTGGCACACTGAGCTGCCCAGCTCCTTCCAAATGCAGCTTCCTGGACAGCACTGTGGGCTTCTTTGTGTGCCTGTGAGAATCGGGGCCCCGGGCCCCGGATGCCTGCACGCTGAGGCAGAGGTGGAGGGCCAGAGGGACGGTGAATTAGAACACGAATGTGATCTATGGGCCAGATGTGGCCCTGGGGGCTTTCACAGGCCCAGGGAGGCAAGGGAACCCACCGCTGCCCAGAGGCGGTGGACACTGAACACACAAGGTCTCTGGAAGTCTACGCTGGACGTGGGGGCAGAACTAACCTGCTGTCTAAAGGCAAGTCACTTCCCTTCCTCTCCCCGAGCCTCAGTTTCCCCACATCCAAGAGGAAAGAGGTAGGACTACATGCTCTCTCAGCAATGCAAGGCTCTGAGTCCAAAAATATAAACTTAGAGCTATAAGGGCTGTCACTGTCAGTGAGCTGGAAGTGAGCACTTTTTATGCAGCATCTCATTAATCCTGGCACTACCCTCTGAGGTGGCGACAATGACCCCACTTTCAGATGAGGAACCGAGTCTCATAGGGGTAAGTCACTGACCCATGAGTTCTCAGCTGGGAAGTAGCAGAGCCAGGACTCGAACCAGTGTCTTTAGCTGTTGAGCCCAAGTGAGCAGGAGCCTCCTGGCCCTCGGTCCCCTGCCTTGGCCCTCACCTCTGCCCCTCAGTTGCTCCATGGGCTTGTCTGCAGGCCAGTAATACCATTTAGGTTAGCAGGGACTTGAAAGACTGGCTATGTAGAGCAGTCCCTATCTGATCCCCCGCACGTCCCCTCAGAGTGGTTGTCTGACTGTGTGGGTCACCTCTGTGACAGGAAGCACACCCTCTCTTGGGACAGTCACTCCATCTTTGGGCAGCTGCGACTGCTGGAAAGTTCTTCCCTGTATAGAGCCGAACCCTGCCTCCTGCCATTTTTGCCTGTGGCCCCTGTTCCTCCCTTGGCTCCAGAAAGAGCTACTCCAACACATATCAGTCCTTCAAATATTTTAAGACATCAATCATGTCCCCCCTCCCAAGGCCATCATTTTCATAGCAACCTCACAGGATTTCCGTAATCCTCCCTATTCTCCTTTCCAGTGGTCCCCTGGCCTCAGGGCTACCAGCCACCTCTGTCAGGTTCCAGAGGCCTCAGGAACAAAACGTTCCCCAGCACCAGGGCAACCCCAACTCTGTCTGAAGCTCACTGGCTCAGCGTGGGCCCCACATACCACCTGGGGTAGCTGGCAGATGTCAAGGCTGTGGTTGGAGGGCAGGAAGCATCACCCCTGGCAAATGGCTTGATGCCTGCTCGCTCCAGAGACATCCGGCTTGGCTACACGATGTCATTTGGGCCCAGCCTGGCCAAGGATTCCCATTCCTGGGACTCCTAGTTCCCAGAGATGATCTTTCCCCATCTCCCCATCAGCTATCTTTTCGGTGCCCGCACTGTTCCAGGACCCATTCCCTGGCATAGGGAGAACTTGCCATGTACCCTGGTGAGCTGGGCCCTCTCTTGGATCCTATTCCATCCCAATGCACCTGGAGCTTGTCTGGCTTGGAGCCCGAACCACCAGCCCTATTCTTCCGAATTCCTCCCCACTTCCCCATACCTTAGACGAGGGGTGGGAATGTCAGGTCCGCAGGCCGTATAAGGCCTGCAAAGTCACTTGGTCTGGCCCTGCCAAGGCCTTAGGGGTGAGTTAATTAAATGTTTAACCAAATAGAGAAGGCTAATTTGATAATTTAGTATGGCCCAAGAATGATGTTATGAATATCCAAATGGCCCTTGGTAGAAAAAAGGTTCCCCACCCCTGCCCTTGACAGTCCCTTCTCTTCTCAATTCCCCGTTGTACCTCCTCACTTCCTGCCAGCTCCTGAAAGGGCACTAAGCAGCTGGCGGTGGGTGTTGGTGGACTTAGCACAAGCTGACTCAGATGGCAGAGCTGGCATGGCAGGGTCTTCCCAAAGATGGCACCAAAGGGGGTGATTGCGGGCCCTGTGTGGTAGTATGGGATGGGGACCCAGAAAAGGGGATGCTAACACTAGGAAGGTGTCTGAGTAGCTTGGATGCAGGGGTGAGACCCAACCTTAGGGTGGGCAGAAGGATGGATTTGGCAAGAAATGCCCAGAGGGCCCAAACACTGATAGATAAGCCTGGAATGTTGGCTTTCTGCCTGTGGGTACCAGCCCCCTCTGTTGTACCTGCCTCGAACTGAGCTGGGTGGGCAGCGGCCAACCCTCCTCCTTTCCTCTCCCCGACTGCTACAGTCTGGAGATAGAAGTTTCTTTGAGACAGGATGGGGGAGGAGAATGGAAGGAGGCTGGCAAGGGTCCTGAATTATTCTCTCTCTGCCCACCTGTGCCCTCCTGAGCCCCAGCCCAGCCTGTTACTATTGAGTTATTACTGAGCCCTTCACAAGGGGTGGCAGAGGGGAAGGGAGCAAAGGCACAGCGTGGCCAGGCCAAATGGGCACCCTACCTCCTCCCCTGCTCCTGGGATATCCAAGGCTCAGACCCAGAGGTGACTGGCATTGGAGGGTCCTTGGCCGGGGAGGAGGGCAGTGCAAACCTGCCAGGCACAGGCCTCCCCCTGCCCACACAGCTGAGCTTGCAGCCTGCTGATTGCTGAGGCAGCACTGCCCAGGGTCCTGCCTGCGTTCACTCCTGCCTGCTTGTGGGGAGCTCTTCAGGAAGGGGCAGAGCTGCCAGGCCTTGGTGTGGGAAGCAGACCCCCTGGTCCCTGGGGAGCAAGGAGCGGGATGGCGGATGTCTGTCCAGGGTGACTAGAGGCAACGGAGAAGGTCAGGGGCCTTGGACCTCGGGATGGGGCTCAGCTCCTGGGACCCTCTGCTGGAAAGAAGCTGTCACAAATATTCCAAACACTAGCCTCCTGCCCCAACACCTCTTTCCTTTCCCAGTAGACACTTGACTTTCTGAGGGGGAGTTAACTCTGTGGTCTGAGAGCCCAGGGTCTCATTCTCAGAAGGGGCCAGGAGAAGGTCAAATGTATATCTGATAAAACAACAACAACAAAAAGAATTTAAAAAAATGTCTATCTGAAGACTTGGACATGAAGACCCACGGGGTCCCTCTGGTTTAGGGATGAGGAGCTTGCTGGGGTGCCTCAGCCAGACTCCACCCTGGCTTTACTCACCTCCCCCTGGTCACTCCCTTGATGACCTTGACCTTGAATTAACCTTATATGCTGGGGGCAGGGGGTCAAGACAGAATGAGGAGGAAGATGGGCATGGGAGAGAACTATAGATGCACTGGAGATACCAGGGGGAGCCAAAGACCCCATCTACTTCTGGTCCTCACTGCCTTCCTCCTCTGGGTGACAGGAGCAGGGAGGAAACAAAATACCCGGCGGAAGGGAGAGAGGAGGAGGTCTTGGCCTGAAGTCTGGAGGTGGGGCAGGGAGCCCATGCCCAGGCCAGCTCAGGTTGCTTCCCGCAGAACTTCTTGCCTGTCAGCT